>NC_079409.1:11502236-12807236 GCF_029220125.1 Pseudoliparis swirei
AACTCCCCGCCAGTAGCAACGACCTTCAACCTTAGCATTCACATAAAAACAATACAGACACTCAGTTCATAGAGGACCATCCACGTTTGCCAGGTCACGCATTAGTGTTTGTGAAAGGGAAGTGTGTGTGTGTGTGTGTGTAGCCCTACAGCCCTGAAGGCAGAGGTATAAATAGTCACAGTGCAGCTGGAATCTAGATGCATTCATTCCACTGTAGTGTACGAAGCAGATGGAGGCACTAGTGACCTAAAAAAAGGGAAAGCAGCTAAGAGAGACACAATCTTGCTACAGATCCAGGAAATACATTATGACTTTCTCACTGACACTTTCCCCCTTAAATTAATTTAACATAACAACCCTGTCAAACACTTATACACAAACCTCCATGAAAGAAGAGCCTTTCCTCCTAACAGTTTACGTCAACCAAATGCAGTCCCTACAGATACAAAAATAAAATGAAACATCTTTTCAAAAGGGCAAGAATCATAATATACACTAATAATATTTACACTGCAGTGCTAAGATTCCGTTTGGCATAGTTTTGCTTGACATTTTCATCCCTGTGTCATCTTTTCATTCAAGTTCTGCTTTGAAGCTGCCCACTTCCTTTCAGCTCAGCCAGTAAGCACTTACTGTTCATCCTGCTGGACACAAACAAGGGAGGGCTGCTTCGCCGTTGTGCTTGTGTGGCTGCAGTAAAACCAGCTGCCGACATTAAGATGGCCCGACTTCTTACCTTTCTAGCAGCATATTTTATAAACCATTGACTTTCTCAGCCTCCATTACCTTCACCTTCAACCCCTCAATCTCCTTCCTCAGCTCCTCCACTTCTGTCTGAGCCTCTAAGAATGTGAAAGTACAAGATTTTAGTTTGTAAAGGAAACAGCAAATTGATCACTTGTTCAAGTGCCTCGACAAACAATTCTTTATTGTTGCATTACAACCTGGAATCTAAATGAGTTAATCTTTGGATTTTATGTCATGGGCCAACACAAAATTGTCAAAATTGGTTAAGTTAAATTCTAAAAATAAAAAGAATGAAATATAGTCCAAAAGTATATTCACCCCCTTTGCTATAAAGCCGGTTAATGGAACCTGGTGCTCGCAATTACCATCAGAAGTCACATAATTAGTTGAAGAGTCCAATCTCTTCCTAGCTCCGCTATCGAGCTTTCCAGCTTATTCAGGGTTATCTGTGGTCCCTCTGTTGTCTTTCTAATTAACGCCATCTCAGGTTTGTTGTGGTACTAAATTCTTTCCATTTTGTAATAACATATATATACACACATACATATTATGTGACAAGGGTGGACTTTTTTTTACTAAATATGGAACTTCTAATGGTAGTTGGTAGCATCAGATCTTATTTAAGGGCTTCATAGCAACAACATGGTAAAAAAAACACAGGGGTGATACTGCAAGGCACTGTACATTCTCCCATTGGCATTCACACTCACCTTTAATCTGAGTAATAGGTGAACTTTTCATCCTAGACTTGAGATAATGTCCTTCTAACTTGATGAGCCGTTTCTGCAGAGCGACATTTTCCTCCAAGACAATCCTCAGCTTCTCGTTGTCTTTGCCCTGTGTGAGAGAAAAGATAATAAATACAGGGATCTCTTCCAAACCATCAAGGCCACCTGAAGATCAGCATTGTTTTCTCGTGCTGAATCCACTCACAACACCACTGCAGGCGGTCTCCAGCTGAGCGGAGAGGTTTCGGACTTCACTTTTGTGCTCTTCCTCTCGTGTAGCTGCTTGAAAGTTTAGTGCATCAGCTTCTTGTCTTAGGGTCCTGACCTCAGCCTCCCGACTAGAAATATCATCTTCCATCATAGAGAGGATCTGGACTGCTTGAGCTGAAGCCAAAAATAGAAATGATGACGGAGATTATCTTCATGCTCCTGGAATTAGATTCTACATTCCCCAAACCAAACTCACACAGGAAGTTGTTGTTATGATGCAATGACCTCTCTCTGCTCCAGTGTTTGTCCACAAGGTTGAGGAGCATCTCCAGGGGTTTCCTATAACTACCCTGGAAGTTGAAATTAGAGATAACCTCAAATATGATGTGTGCAAGTAGCAGGAACAAAATAATAATGATTCAGTATTTGAAATATTAATTAGACTTAATTTACTTCCCACCCTTCTTTTATGTTCCCCTTGCTGCTGGTTGGAGCCCCCCTCAGTGTTGTTTAAGCTGGAGTAGGTCAGTCTTGGCGGGTGTAGGATGGGGTTTGAGAGGTCAGACAAAGTCAAACCAAGATGACGTGGACTGGGAGGCCGGATATTAGCCAAGGAGGAACTATGACCATGACTTTGATCTGGATTAAAACATTGAAGACACACATTCAACAACATGTCATGAAAGTGCATTTGCAGATGTATATTAAAGTCTGAGAAATTACTTTATTAAGTACAGATGCTATTCCTACCAGGATTAGGGGTGTAATGTCCCTTGGCTGCATGTCTGGATTGTTTGTGAGAGTCCTTTTGCTTTTGTTTTCCAGGCACAGATCTGCATTTCTCTACATCGGGGCCAGAGGACACCTTTGGTCTTTCAGTGACTTTTAATGAGGTAGAGCTTCTTGTATGAGAAGGTTCTTTCATGTGTGGCACTTTGGACGTTGCGATATCTGGTCAAATTTCAAATGACATAATACAGGGTAATACATAATGTGCATATTCAAAATAAATAATTGGCTTCCGTCTCCACCTAGTGGAGAAGACAGAACAGTGCTTAGGGTACCACTGATTTAGTGTCCTTTATTGTTTACATTTCCAAATGAAGTGTGTCGTCCTGTGTTCACCCAGCCCTGCTCGCCTTTCAAATCCAATGTCAAAATAACACATTTTCTGAATAATTGCTTGTATAACACGATATCTTTGCTCCATATAAAGCTGGGACTAAAGAGGAGACAGTTATCATTGAACCCCAGAGTAAAGAGAGCAGCAAAAACGTACCATATATTGTGGGAGGATACCTGAGGATGGATTTAGCTGTTTCCTAAAAGAAAACAAGTATGTAAGTCAGTAAGTACAATAATGTAAATGTAGAACTGATAATATTGTTTGACCTACAGTGAAATAACAATCACCGGTTTTGGAGTTGAACTCCTCTGTTCTGTAAAGTCGTGTGATTCCTCCTCTGTGGGGTCTGAGACAGAAGACAGTTTGAAGATAATAGAAGTTTGAAAACAAAAACAACTCATTTGACAATTATCTTTCAGACTTTGACATCTTACCTTTTACCTCCTTGAGAACAAAGTTGTCCTGAGTTGCACTTCGGTCTCCTGGATTCGTTGCAACAAAATTCAACACAATATCATCAGAGTCGGTCAGGAGACAGCGCCTCTTGGTTAAGCGATCCACTGAAGCCAGTCTCTGATCACTGCTTCTGGGAAAGACAAGCAAGACAGTAAAGATACAAATACAGCATGTCGGAAATCCACTGATCCATATGTGACTGCTTTCTTTATAATCAAGCCACCGAGTCAGTCCCTTTTTTGGAGGTGGGGGGGAAAAACTTCATACAAACATCCCCAAAGATTTGTTATCTTTCATACTCTTCAAGACAAAGCAAACATCAAAATCAGTTTTGATTGTTTCCCATGTTTTCACGATCCTTGGTAGACCCTGTATCAAGTCTAAATAGAGCTGATACTAAACTGAAGCCTCTGACAATCAGTGTACCTTTGGTCAGCAACCTGAGTCAAAGACGAGCTCTTCTGCAGAGGTAGAAGGTCGGAGGAGAACTGCAATATGGCAGCTTTGCGCTCGGTGTCTCTGACTGAACAACCATCTAGCAGGCAAGAGAGGACAATTAGTTACGGTCAAAACTCACCTGGGGTTAGCGTAATATGGGCGACACGGCTTTATCTTACCTAGTTTGCGTAGGTTGGGCATGGCATGCACCAGACAAGGACGGTATTTCGGGTATCGTTTGGTCAGAGGGTTGAGCCGGAGGTCAATCTCGCTCAAAGCTGGCAGCTCGAACAGAACCGTCACCTCTTCAAGGGAAGGAATGTCGTTATAGTACAGGATCAGCCTCTCCAGGACTTTCAAATGTTTAACCCCCTGGGGAGGAAACCATTCAGTATTAGAAGGGGGTCACCAGTTGTTGTCAGTGTTTTAAAAAAAAGGAAATAAAAGGATGACTGGATCTTTTCCACTTGTAACACATGCCCATTAATTTGGAATTGTATTGGAGACGTTTACAGCATTCAGCTTAAGGATATGGTGAATATAACTAGCGAGTCATTCAAACCTAACGTCACCTCAATGGAGACGAGCACATTGCAGGAGAGGTCCAGAGACTTCAGACGGACAAAGTTACTCAGTGCGTTTCCCAGACTTCGTATCTTCTCTTCTGAAGTTCCCGGGAGGCTCAGCGAGCGGACATCACCTGTAAAGAGTTTCATGTAGAAATGAGACTCCGCTGAATCATTTGCCACAGGCGACAGTTAGCTAGGTAATTGCTTGTTTAGCTTCCGTTAGCTCAGGGAGCTAGTTAAGATAGTTAATTATGTTTTATATGACAAACGCTGAACTGCGACTTAACCCGTAATCAAACTGGTATTTACTCCAACAGAACACGTGTGTAATCGTGACATATATGATCGTAATATTACCGAGACATGGATGTTTAAGCTGTAATCTCTCCCGTATCCATGGCTCAGTTATAGTTGTCAAACACTCCGCCGCCATACTTTTCGAACTGAAGCTGCCTTCAGGGGACGTTCCTGCGGGAGGAAATGAGACACTTCATAATAATTGTTTTTTACTTCATTGACAACATTCTGTTTGCCAGACTGCTGGATATGAATGTGCCTTTAATTCACATAACCTGATATGGTAGTCAGAAATCATAATACACTTTTTGAAAGGGTGAACACTTATAATACAATGTACTATTTTTTTAAAAAGAAGTAAAATCTCATTAGAAAATAATAAAACTCTATAACTCAATACTTAAGTAACGCTAATTTACTAAATTAAAAAGAATTATCTTCGGCCAGTGGTACATTTTGCGCTGATCGCTGGTACAGCGACAGAGTTTACGAGGAGCAGGGAAGGCATCTCTTGGAGCATGCGCACTGTCTATATCCGGACTTTACCTCACGTGTCAAAACAAACCTGCAAGTGTTCCTCCCCAAAGTTTGGTCTTTGTGTTGAGCTGACTTCTTAAAATACTATCCGATATTCAGACTCGTGCGACAGTTGCAGTAACTTACTTCAGACATTCATTAGAAACAACATGGACTGTTGCTGTTCGTGTTGACAGGAGTGTCACTCGTCCTCAGGATCAATGGCGTCTGTAACAGAGTGGTTCACAACATCTTGTTGCAACAGCATGTTGTCTGCCACAGCATTGTACTCTTCTTACAGGCTCTTTAAGGTCGGTGCCATTCACCATTGTGCCACGTCGGTAGATGATGTTGAAACTTACGAACACACTTTTAGAAACCTTGGTTGATTGATCAATTCATGCTATTAGGTACAGAACGATGATCTATCATACTGATAAAGTAGTGATCGTTTAAGTCGGTTTTTTTTTCTCAGGCATAATTGCTAAACATTCTCTGGTTGCAGCTTTTTAAACGTGAGGATGTTCTACATTTTCTTTATAATGTTTATCTTTTGATTTCGGACTGTTGGTTGGGCAACACATGTCGTTTCATTGTCACTTTATTTTTTAGTTTTTCATTTTAATATCCAGGAAAATAATATGTAAACTAATGTATTATTTTTCTTTTTTGTCTGTTAAATATTTGAGAAAAAATATGTAATGAATGTGTATTTTTGCCACCCGAATGCTGATATCTCTGCATTTACCTCCCTGCAGGATCACAGGGCTCCTTCAGTAGGCCTCTTCCTGCTTGGACTCTCTGCAGTCCTTTGCATCGTGCTTCCCTCCAGCTCGTACCTCGCCTCCATCCAGAGAGACGCAGAGTGGGTCGGCGAGGTTTTGGCTCCAGCGCTCTTCGCCTTTGACTTCCTCTGGCTCAGTGAAGACCACAACACGGCACACATTCTCCTTTGTGGTTCCTGTCTGCTGCTGGGGTTGAGTGACTGGCTCTCAGCAGATGCGCTCACGCTCATGACCCGCTGCCTGGGTTTGTCTTCCCTGTCCTGCTGCTTGACGGTGTGTCTGTTTGCCGGGAATGCTTTAGGGGCCTTTGGCAGTGTGGCCCTCAGCCTCCCGTTGCTTGTGGCTCAGAGAGTTGGAACAAATACTTTTGCTCCACTCATTTCTCCAGCTGCAACTGATGGTCTCACCAAGTGTTTGTTAAAGGGCTCCATGTCTGTTGGCTGTTGGGCCTCCACACAGGCCGTCAGCAAGTTTCTGTTGGATGTGACTGACCGATGTAACTTAGGCATTTCGTAAACCTGTAGAGATGTTTGGTGGGAGACACGGTGACAAAATGGACCTTTGCAAAAAGGAATATGCCTAACTTAAAAGCATTTCAGGATATTTGTGAGGAAGATTTTAGTTGTATTTCTTTTATTTACATTGTCATGAGAACACATATTATGAATTTGCCTTGATGAGCTCAGAGTGCAAATTGTTAGACAAGCTTTTCGAAGATTTCAACTTTGGCTTTTGGAAATTACAGATTTTTCAATTTGTATAGACAACTTGATTAATTGGTAAATCAAAACAATACAGAGTAATCCAAAATGAAGAAGAAATGTTAGTTGCTGTATGAGTTCCTGAATTTGAGTCCACACGCACTTCAGAATATCCTGATTTTACATATGGGTGTTTACTATATGGAAAAAACGAATATGATGATGACTGTTTTTCACACATTGAAGTTCCACATTGGATGTTTTACTGTATCTAAAAGCACACACAGATAACACTTTACAACTTATTTGCATGAGGAAATGTGACAACACTTTACAACTAGTAACATACTGCATCACTGGGATGCAGCAATACTCTTTAGACATCTGGTGTGCCCTGATAATATGTATTATGCATTTCAATTTCAAAATGTATGCATTTCAATTTGTTATGTGATTATTTCCAAGAATGTCAAGCAGCCTCTACTCACTTGTAAGCTATTCACACCCTCTACATGTCTCTCTCGCAGTTTTAGTGTTGTAGATTAAAAAAACATCCAGCTGCCTATTTGTTCTGCAGCCTCAGCGCTATCGCTGTTTGAATATCTGCAGTGGTCTAAACTCCTCGGCGTTTACCTCATCCTCATTTGATACTTCTTCAGGCAATTATCTTCGTCCACAGTGTTGTCCTTGCAAGATATTAATATGCTTTCCAGATATTTGTAGGGGACACTGCAGATTCCCTCTCAGGATTTCAGAGTTGTGATGAGCTGCCTCAGCAGTTTTACTGCAGTATAACACACACACACACACACACACACACACACACACATAGATCTGTGGCTGTGTTCCTGTCTGGGACAGTGCTTTCTTCAGTACACAGAGAACCAGGGACACGTCATCATGTTGTACTCCTTGTGAATTTAGAGTTTCAAGAATTATAATGCTAATCGTGCTGCATGTGCTTTTTCATCGAGTTCATGTCTTTTATTTGGCAATGCGGAAGTATTTCAAAGTTTAGAAATGTCTCATGTAATTATATTTATTCTCATTTAATTGCTTTTGGTTGATACAAATTAAATTATAATAAAAAAACACTCCAGTATTGTCATTTTACATTGAAATAAAGTTAATGTGTCCGATTGTTGGACACACATGGACATATGACTCACTATTTCCACGTGCCGTATGCTGTAGTTTGATTTTCATGAGCACCTGGAACCTGGCACGTCTCATCCCCCTCTTTCACCAATCTGTCACTCCTCCACTGCAGTGGTTCAGGAAACTGCACTGAGCATGCTCGCTGCCTGTCGATGGAGCAGGGAGAGGAGGAGAAAGAGGAGAGAAAACAGCACAGAGGGAGGCGCACACACATGCTGTTGCAGAGAACAAGGGCTGCATGGGAAGATTTGTCATTGGCAACACAGATGGAGCGTGAAGGGGGAATACAAATGAAATGGATGTCAGATTGTCGTCATCAAAGAGGAAAAGATATGTGATAAGGTAAAAAAGAAAAATATTTCAGCATGATTGAGTGGGTTCACAGTTAATATAGAAACAATGCCGTCTCTTGAGTCCTGATGTATCGAGACTAGTTTTTACATTCATGCATCCTTTGATTATCGTTGAGACTCGGGTGTTACCATTTATCTGCTGCATGATAGGGATATATGTGATTATTTAATGAATCTGTCATTTACAGGGGGACTTGGACGGTGTAGAGATGTACGCCTTCTACTCCCTCCTAGTCTACATCTTCTACACTGTCTTTAAAAAGGAGGAGGAGGATGAGGCTTTGGAGGGGGCGCGGGGATCTTCCTCAGACGTAGGTCTAGCCACATCATGTCCCGCATTGGGGTTCTTCTGTTCGGGAAAATACTTTTTTTCTGGGAACATGCCTGCGTCATCTATCACGTGATGCAGAACGTACAAAAAGGCTCGATTATATATGATGAGGAAATTGGTGGTGTCATTGTTCTGGCTTTTGTGTGCCTTGGGTGCACTGTGTAAATATTATGCCTATTATTGTCTGACCCTTATGCATGTTGCTTTGCTCAGGAGCCAAGACCTGTTTCCATGGAAACAGGGAGCAGGAGGAAAAATGGCCACACCCCCAAAATGGGGAAAAAGGCTGGTGTTCATCTTGGTGAATCCAGTGAGTGCTCAAATAGCTTTTATTTATAGTCCAACATAAAAGCTGTGATATGATATAGAATAGTGATACAACATTTATGATATGGATAGTTTCTACTGAATTGATTATTAAGGACATTCCTTTACTCACTTATGACTTTATGTTCATGCGATTTTATGTTGGTCATCCAGGCAGTAGCAGTGACAGCGATGAAATGTCTCTGAGTGATGAAGCTGAAGAAGAAGGCCCAGACATCCCAGCATGCACTCCTCTGGCTGCTTTTCTGTCCTTTAAGCAAGAGGCTGAGAAGAGGAGGGCATCACAGGTCCAGATGGAAACCACAGGAAAGGTAGCAAAACTGTATGATCAGCTTGATTGAGCTGCTCAGCTCATAGATTAATGAGCTCTTCCTTAAACCGGAGCTTCTGCTACGTTAAACTTTGTACGCGTGTGCTTCTGTTCTGTCCAGCTGACAGAGTCTCCCCTGTTAGCGGTGATGTCCCACTTGCTGACTTTTCTGGAGCAGTACTCCCACTTCCAGCAGCTGCAGCAGCAGGCCGACCAGTACCGGGTCCAGCTGAAGAGGCACCGCGTCCAGCACCGCCGCCAGATGAAGGCCCTGCGAGCGTCATACCGCCAGCGCCTCAGGGACAAGAGCAGCATCATCAGCAGCCTGGAGGAGGCCATCAGCCAGCAACAGACACCCAGTCCGCTGAGCGAGGGTGAGGGAGAAAGGGAAGGAGACGGAGAGAAATAATGGATGGGGCGGGGGGGGAATTAAGGTGCAAGAAGGTTTGGGTTTACATTTCAATGTCGTGGGTGTATGGGGAATGAAAAAGAGGGAGGTAGAGGTCAAGAGGCGGTTTTTATAACCGCACACTGAAGTAGATTGGTTTGTGTGAAAGGAGAAGCAGAACATGGCCTTGTGGACTACAGGTAGATTTAAGCTGATATGACTCTTTAGTGCGGATGTGATCATCTGATGGATGGAGAAAGATGGATTAGAAGGACAATGAATAAAGAAAGCCAATTTCACATCATCGCCATAATAGGGGCATATCCACCGGGTTACATAATATATATGAGAGAGTGTTTTGTTGTGTTTCCATTACTGGGAGTCATTCATTCTTAAAACATTGTCCCGCATCGTTCACTTCAGTGTACTACAAGGTGTTTTTTCCATCGTTGGTTCACCTTAGATTTGATTTTTCTTCGACCAGGAACACAGTGTATACCTTTTTATAGAAGAATGCAGTCATCAGCAGAAGAGCAGGCTGATTAGATTTTCGCCAGACCAACACAGCTGGGATTGACCTCAAAGCTTCAGATGTTGGTATCTGCTGTGTTTCAGATTTGACCAGATGGTTCTTTGACCTAGGAGCAGAAGGGTAGCGATACCGACTGCCCTGTCCGACATCACTTTTCTGTGCACATGTACAGCGTGTTGACAAGTGCATGAAGCTGTAGACAGATCAGAGTTCTGTCCTGAGACTGACTGATACAGCCTCAGAGAAACATGTCATCATGTACGATGATGTGGGCCATAGCCAGAAAGGGTTATATGAATCTCAGTTTGTAGGTGTGTTTAAGGAAAGGACCTCATGCTCACCAACTCTCATTAGTCACAGGACAAAGTTACATTATTCTGTGGTGCAGGTCTTTGATACTTGGCTATTGCCTCTCGTGTGGCTCTGTCATGAATAAAACATGGCTGAGAGTGCTGCTTTAGGTCCTGCAAAAGCACACGCAGGGTCTTGCACATGCCAGGCGTCACGTGTAAAAATATCCTGAAGTTCATGTCCCAAGTGTTATAAGGCAGTTTGGTTTGTTTGTTTACTGTAATGCAACTTGCAGACATAATTGATGCATCATTGATGTGCAGTATTTACAGCCCAAGTGCATTTTGGCCATGTTGTGATCTTAAAGTCAGTATATGATCACAAAAAACAAGAAATTATATTTCTTTTAATCTTCATCATCTGTTTTTCAGTGGGAGAAGGTACGTTTTGTATCTTTTCAAGCTGTTATTTTATAACGTACAAAGCTATCTCAGTGCCTCTGCAGACTTTCGTGTTTCTAGCGAGAATTTTTCTTTTAACACCCGTGATGCTCAGATATAGCCTCTCCTCCATGTTTTTCTTTATCTTCATTCCACCACCACCGATCCCTGCACTACTGTGACACTGTTGATGTAATTAGCACAAGAGGTGACGGCGCCTGATAAATCATTGAGAAGAAAGAAAGTATCACGAATGCCACTGTTCCTAATGAACAATAGATAAGATTTAGCAGGTTGTTTAGGATTGTCACTCCTCTTCACTCCAGGCTCTACGTGTTGCCCAGGAGACGTGAGAGTGGAAACACGGCAGTGATACTGTAACTTCACTGCTATATACACAGTGACTGCATGGTGTGTAAAAGAGCTCGAGTGCATGTCCTTTAATATTACACACGCACAAGCATCAACCGGAAAACATACAGAAAACCGGTTAAAGGATATTAGCTGGTTCTAATTCTAAGTGGCGAAATATGAATCGGGGTCAAGGGATGAAAGAATATGATTACGTTTATTTTGTGTTCGTTATGCGTCAGTATTCAGGCTGATGGTGATGATGCAAAGGCTGATTTATAGTCTTGCTTATGTAATGTCCCCCAGGCGAGTCCAGCAGTGATGCAGGGACACAAGCTGGTGTTCACAGGCTGGTTGAGTCTCTGTCCGGTCTGCAGGGGGAAAGGAGTCAGCTGAGAGGAGAACTCCGTCTGCTGCACTCACAGCTGGAGCAGAAGGAAAAGGACAGACACTATCGTATACAGGCCTTTGAACAGCAGGTAGGCTTCATATTAGTTAAATCCCAAATGCTATATCCATTTGGGAAAATAAATTTGTTTTCAAATACAATGTAATGGAACTGAATCTTCAAAAGGCATCCTCTGTTGTCACTTTTAACCCTTCGCATTCCTTGCACAGATTGATGAGCTCAAGAGTTGCATCGAGGAGCGCGAGGAGGAGCTTTCAAGACTGAGAACAGCCAGTGTAAGCAATGTGAACTATTGATTTCATCATTTGTCAAGTCACTTTTCACGTCATCAGCCAAGCTGCCACGCTGTCAGCATACCATATATGACATTATAAATCTCATCTACAAAATCATGTGTGAGGAACGATGGTTTTGTCTCTCATTGTTAAGCTGAACCTCATGTTTAATTTCCTCAGGGGGCAACAGACTCAGAGAAGCGGGTTCTGTGTCTCTCAGCAGAGAACGAGAGTCTGAAGCAGAACCTGAGCGTAACCCAAGGCCTCCTGCAGCAGCTGTCAACCATCCCCTCCCAGTCCAGCACCATGCTCATCAAGGTGAGATGCACCAATACACCTGAGGGCTGACTCACGGGCTCCCAAGGCAGCCAGAAGTCACTGGAAACACAAATATTTAAAAATGTACCTTGTTTTATGTGCTCGGCTAGGAGAATGAAAACCTCCGCAGCAGAGTGCAGCATCTGGAGATGTCCCTACAGCAGCGAGCTGAGCAGCTGTCACAACTGGAGCGACAGAGCGAACAAAGCGAGTGGAGGAGAGGAGAGGAGCTGAGGAAACGAGAGGACCGTGTGAGGGAGCTGCAGCTGGAGTTGGACAGAGAGAGAGGCAAGGAGCCAGTGGTGAAGGTAACGCTCACCTCAGAGTGAGATGTGTTCACTGGAAACGCAACAATGTTGAATACGAAGAGGGAATAATTCACAAAATTGGACATTGTCTCCTTATTTTTCAGAGATTGCACTAATGAAATATGTTTTCTGTCAGTATGTCACCCAGACTGTGGAGGTGGAATCACCGGCCACATTAAAGCAGCTGACCAAAGCCAGACAGAGGAATGAGCTGCTGTCCGATAAACTGTCCAATCAGAATGAGCGGTGCAAACAGCTTGAGGAACATATCAGGAAGTCCGATGAATACAGCTGTAATCTGCAGCACAAGGTAACAAACAGAGGCCATTGAATTAACATTTAACCCGTTTGGTGTGAGTATTTATACACAGATTAAACAGATTTTAACATGCAGTATAAAACTGAAGTAAATAATTGTGCTACACATTTTTTTGAATATGTCTCAAGCAGCAACAGGTTGGATATAAATTGCAAGGTGGACTTTTGACGTTAATGCTCCATAAGAATGTGAAATAACCATCAGCACATGTGTTATTCCTGTTGGCTGCCGGCCACAAGGAGGAAGGGTCCTCCTGGTGCCATCGACTCAGATTAAAATGGAGAAGAAAAAAAATGAAAGAGACAGAATTGGAGAAGTCCAGAGCGTGAAACAAACCACACACTGTTTTAAGAACAGATGATGAAAGGAGAGAAAATTAAAGGCAGAAAGAGGAAGTTTACACTTATCTGCTGTAAATTCACAACCTGTATCCATTTAATTGACAGATGAACTCATTACGGAGCTGAGCCTCCACAGGTTGGACCAGTCGAGCTGACAGATTGACAAATTGCTGTGCTGAACCTTTTACAGATTGCAACGTATGAGCGAGAAATCAGTAAACTGAGAGAGGAGCTGTTGAAAGAGATTGGCCACTTGGAGGAGAGGAAGGAGGAGGCCGTGAAGGCTGCAGCCACCTGCTCAGCCGAGCACTTTCAGAACTTGCAGGACAAGTTTTTCAGTAAGTTACAGCAAATCATGAAACGCCCAAAGAAAAGAGAAGAAAGAAAAATGAATCCCGTTGAGAAACTGTATCAATCTTCTCCTTTTCCTCTCAGCATGAAAGCAACAAACTACATTCCCCAACATGCCAAACGATTCCTTTGAACTTTTCCTTTCCAATTACTTTCCTCGATGTGAGTTTGATTCTTCCTATTTATCTTGTCAGGCTTGCAGACGCGTCTGACTGCACTACCTCCAACTTTACGCTCCATGAAAACAGACTACACCAGTCTGAAGAGCCAGGTTCGAAACTTCTCAGACTTTTACGGAGCAGCTATCAGTGAAGCAAAAAAACAGGTGTGTACATGACATCGCATCACGAAGTCAACACAATGCATTCAGGTGGTAAATCCGACCCAATCGACAAGCCTAGTAAAGAATGTTTTTGCACTATTTTGCTGTGTTTTTTCAGATTTCAGCAGCTCTTAGTGAGATGTCTGATGCCAACAAAGATCTCCTGGATAAATATAGGAAGGAGGTTGCACTGCGCAGGAAGTACCACGAGCAGCTGGTGGAGCTTAAGGGTATGCAGAGCAGACGGAAGAAAAAACACTGCAGAAAATAAAATCATTATCATCAACTCGACCTGTTTTTAGGCAACATCCGCGTGCTGTGTCGCGTGAAGCCTGTGCTGAAGGAGGACCAGCATGAGGAGGGCCAGTCTGTGGTGGTGACGACGGACCCCAACAATGAATCCTCACTCAATGTGCTGAACAAAGGGAAGAGTCGCCTTTTTGAACTGGACAAGGTCTTCCACCCGCAGGCCACGCAGGAAGAGGTTTGAAAATGAACAGCACATGCAGGAAATGTAACCATAACGAGAACTCTAACTCTGTTTTTTCTTCTTCAGGTCTTCCAGGAGATTGAGCCTCTTGTGACGTCCTGCATCGACGGCTACCAAGTCTGCATATTTGCCTATGGACAAACTGGATCTGGAAAAACTCACACAATGGAGGTATACTTACTAGTTTTCGAGCATTATTGTAGCCAAAGAGTAATAACATATATTGGAGCCACTGAACACACCAGCACACATACTGGGCCATAATGTAGACTCAAACTATCATTTGCTTTTTAGGGCAGCGTAGAGAACCCAGGAATCAACCAGCGAGCCCTGAAACATCTCTTCAGTGAGATTGAGGAGAGGAAGGACATGTGGTCTTACACGGTCACCGTCAACTCTGTGGAGATCTACAACGAGGTGCTAAGGTACTGTATGCTGCGCCTTTCTAGTCCGCAATATACCAGACCTGCTGGTAGCTACTTGTTTTATTGTGGGCCTCGTGTTGTGTTCCTCAGAGACCTGCTGAGTAAGGATGGAGATAAACTGGACATTAAGATCAACCCGGATGGAACAGGGCAGCTGCATGTGCCAGGCCTCCGGGTCATCGAGGTTAAGAGCTTTCAGCACATCAAGAAGGTGACACCGTGTATTTTAAACAATCTGTACTGAATTATCAATCACTATATCAATAAATTGGGACATTTATGCTCATTATTCTGGTTCTTGTTAAGATTTTGGCAACAGCCCGAAAGAACAGGATCACTTTCGGCACTCAGATGAACCAGCATAGCTCCCGCTCCCATGCTCTGCTCTGCATCACTGTTCAGGGAACTGACCTCGCCACCGGCTCAAAAACCACCGGTCAGTCACACGTGTGTTTCTCCTGCGACAGGGAATCAACAAGTTCATATTGGCTGTAAATCTGAATCAGATGTGGCTTCCCTCATTGAATCCGTCTTTTTTCTTCTTTTTGTATTTAACCCTCAGTGCAGTCTTGCTCGTGTTTAATGCTAAATACATTATCGAATAATCCAAGGGATATCATTGGGAATTTACTTCAGCTAAGTTAATGCTGAGAAAGAGAATAAAGTTCAGAAGTTCAAAAGAGAAGCTTCTGATCAGAATTCAGTAAGACACAGGGATCCAGAGAGGATTTTCTTCATTTCACTTTTACGATGATTGAACTTTTCTTTCGTCAGGCAAGTTGAACCTGGTGGACCTGGCTGGCTCGGAGAGGGTCTGGAAGTCTGGTGCAGAGGGAGAGAGGCTGAAAGAGGCCCAGAATATCAACCGCTCCCTTCTGTCACTGGGGGACGTTATACAGGCGCTGAGAGCTCGCCACAATCATATCCCTTTCAGGAACTCCCGCCTTACGTACTTATTACAAGACTCACTGGGCAAAGGCAGCAAGACTGTCATGGTGGTGCAGGTGAGATCACTTATCTAACTGTATGTTACTGAGGTAATTCAATTCCAAGTCTTCACTGATGCATGTTATGATCCTCTAGGTTTCTGCTCTGGAGAGTAACGTGGGAGAGACATTGTGCTCACTGAAGTTTGCCCAGAGGGTGTGTAAGGTGGAACTCGGTCCTGCAGCCAGGAAGATTGAATCTGGTGGAGGGCAATGCGACTGATAGCCTCAAATCAGCCGCTTCCTGTTCCCAGTGATGACCAAGCAATCATAACGCTGCAGCATCAACAACAATCCTGCTCAAGGGCTAAATCTATGGAGGGCTGCGTGTCATTCGAATGCCAACCTCTTGCGGTTCGGTATTGAGGCCTCCTCGCTGCCATTTTCTGCTTCCGACAAGTGGAAACCTTTTATCATCTGCATGCAGGAATATTTATTCTTCCACTATAAATGTGCCAAAACAACCTCTGACTCCCACACGGTCTAAGATTTGACACTTCCTTGAACTAGAATATCTGTTTCCTTTGACTAAATACCAAAATCCAGGATTCATCTCAGCGGTTCTCGCTGATCATAAAAGTATTTAGAGCAGCATTATGTTCAAACAGCTTGTACAAGCTTTCCAGAGCCACATTATCAACAACTTCCGTTTTTACACAATTGATCATCTTGCTATAAATGTCTGTACTTTGTAAGCTTCATCTCCAATGTTGTATATTTTTTGAAGATAGTAGTGCAAAGGAGAGAATCTGTTTTCTAGTCAAAGTATGGGCTATTAATCATTTCAATGACACTTAAATCACATATTCGTGTAGTTCTTGTGAACTTTAAAAGAGCTGTGTTTGAATGCTTTGATCTCTTTAGACTCTTGGTCATTTACCTTTTGAGGATAGAGGAAAGCGTTTGAAGGAGCAGCTGGCCTTGTATTAAGAGTGGTACTATAATGAACTGTGCAATACCCTCCTTATTGAGGGGACAGCTTGGGCCTACGTAGACCGACGATGCACTTTAATGGGAAAGAATAGGAACATTGCAGTTCATGAGATATGTAGGTGCTTGCAATAGATCTCACTATAGTGAATGTCATACCAAAAATGTCTCGGCTGTTCATCGTTCCTCTATTTATCACCCATCAAAACTAACTTGATTCAACTGTAGCCAGACATTAATGTTGCAGTAACTATCATGAGTGCATAGGGGGCACTTGATGTTTAGAGAGTGAATTTTCATAGTTTTCTGAATAAATATGTATTTAAAAATTGTCTTCTATTATTGGATGCTCAGCGTCAAAACACTGAAGCATAAATGTATGTATAAATAATTAGGCGTGAAACGTGAACCCAACTGCTATCCCTTAAACATCACTGGATGTGTGAGGCAATTTGAAAAACAAGTTGGCAGGATTGCTTGAGGGAATTATTTTTTTAATCTATTATCAATTACGTTAAATATTATTTTTCTAAAGATTTCCTGAAAGGATTTTGGCATCAGTGTGATTAGATATTTTCCATAATGTAAAATATTACAATATATGATAATGTAAGCCGTGATAGACATTAATCCATATTGCCCACCCCCACTTCCAAATAAAGACAAAATACAGTACATGAAAATAATAATCAGCCATTTGAAAAAGTTATTTTACTTGAAAATGTAAAATGTACAACAAAATATGGACATTGCATTACCACTGCACATCAATAAACCACGTACACAGAATGTACGACTACATATTAATATGGAATAACGCAATGATCCAAGGCAGGACTCAAGGGGAAATGAAGACCTGACATGACTTTACTCTCTGCATGGAGGAAAGTAGCCATTTCCGTGAGCACAACACAGATGTGAAGGAACAGTCCCAGTAACCCAAGGCAATCCCTCGGGAGTCTCTTTTCTTTTCTTTTTTTAAATCGGTCATCTTTAGTCCGAGTCTCCCTCTTCCAATCCTGCTGCTTCCACCGCTGCGGCCAACTCGTCTTCACTGCCTCGCAGACGGTCCCCTGGACACAAACACTCACTGTCAATCTGATTCATGGAATCACTGAATTCTCTGATCACAAGTTGCATTTATGTGTAATTGCAGCTTATTGGCCACAGCTCTGGTTACGGTCTTATTCATGGTGAATGCACCAGTGACTTCCTGTAAACAAGCATTCCTGTTGTCCCCCCAACAGACAGACCACTCTGCTGGTCGATTGCAGAGTTACTCTGAACACAGAGCTAATTTAACAATGTTTTTTTTCACAATAATAGTAAATCAACATGTTGCTGTAATGCTGTCTGTGTTTGCACAGAAAGTTAAATCACAACAAAGAAATGGCCGCCGTTTATGTTAACATCCAACTATAAACCTACTAATTGTGTCATTTTGAGGACACAAAACAATGTCACATATTAAAACAGAGGGGGAATAAACATTGAAACCCGTTTTGTGTTTTCCATTAGAGTGGATGCCTATTATTAGAATGTGGTTCACACATCAGTGGAGGAGTCGCACCATTGATGCTATCAGGTGGGTTCAAGGCTCTGGGGAATCTGTAAACCGCAAAGCAATTAGCCTCATAATTCACGCCTGGCTTACACATGCTCGTCTCTGTGGTGTCAGGAAAAGTTGGTGATAAAACGCAAGAAGATGAAATAGGAAATACTAACGGATGAGTTCGGCGATCGCTCTCTGTGTTCTCCTCTCCAACTTCTCCAGTTTCTTTGCAACATCACGCTTTAGATCCCTAGATTCAGAGTCACAAAGAAAAGACAATGTGGGAAACAAATCTTGAATCTTGCCAAGATATTATGCGCCATACAGGTTGTTAAATAATTTTCAAAAACGTCGTACCAGTCTGGTTTTCTCGGGGCGAGGTTGGCCAAATCCTGAGGTATGAAAACAGCCGAGTAAAACAACCGGAACCACGATGCTTCTTCGACATAATAAATCACATCTACACAGAAAGGGCTACTCACCACTTCTTCAATGATGGGCTCTGGATTAGCTGCATCCAACTGGTCTTTTACTTTATCCTCCACTGCAAACAAAGAATATTCATCATCTTTCATCAATGATATAAGATAGTAGCAGCAGCAGGAGTCTCTGATCAAGGGCCGCGTTGAGCCGATCACCATGTGCTCGGACCTTTCTAGAGGCAATGTGATCTTTACAGTAGCCACAGCAAGGCAACATCCAAATCACCCGAGCTCATGTTATTCAAAGCTTGTTTGCGATCGAAGAGTTCTCACCTGATGCAGGTTTTGCTTTGGGCACCTGCCTCTCCTTCAGCTCTTCATCCTCTGGTGTGTAATTCCTCAGCTTCAACTCTCTGAGGACAGAAATCACAACCATCAGCCATCAATGCGCTCCTATTCCTTTTTCCACACTAATGTGACCGTCCAGGAGGTGGCAGTGTAGACAAATATACCGAATATATCGAAGACCAGGAGCATAAAAGACCATCTGCAAACCCTTCACAGCTGCACATCTAATGGGAGAGGATGTTGGGAATAATGTCCCTCTTTATTCCTATGAACACGTCTGATTAACATGTTCCACCTGCTCCTAAGGACAGACTTGCGGAGAGCAGCAAACAGCTGAGGAATGCTGTCCTTGATGTTACCGTCTTTCATCACATCGCTGCATGGAGGAATTCTTGGCAAGAACCCCTCACATCTCTGCAGATTATACATACGTCAGTCCAGAGGCAGAGGTAAACTATTGTCTAACCAAGAGCGTTATCAGCTGCTCTGAGCTTAACATGGATTTGTGATGAGGCTCGAGGGAACACTCGAGATACATTCATCAGACCCCTGCTGCCAACAGACGCATGCCTTGTATGGGTATGGGCAGGAATGCTCGCCATGCTCCGACTTCACAAATCTATTTCCAGGCCTCCTGAAAGTCTCCGAAACAGGAATATGTATTCCTATCCATCTCATCCGTAAAATGTAAATATCATACCTAGCATATATCAGCCTTCAAATCTCATAATGTGATGACATAAAGCAAATAAATGAAGTGAAACAAATTAAAATCAACACATTTGAAGAGTTCTTCCTCCAGGAAGCAATAATGTGCCCAGCACAATCTTAGCTAACAGTGAGCTATGGCTCACCAAACATAACATTCATAAACATAATTTGAGGACTTTAAATTGAATGGACACTGTGGCGTATTTGTTAGGATCCCTTACGATGGATAAGTAACGGTAGTCCACATTTATTTTGTACTTGATGTCGACCGTTAATGTCTTCCAGAGACTGAAACATGTTCCAACACTCACCCAACAATAAACTGTATGAGTACATGTTCTGCTTGTTGAGTTTGACATAACTCCTTTTTTTCTTAACTATCTCTTAGTTTGATGCAAAAGTGTGTTTACAAGTTTCCGCTTCAAGAACACTGTGGCATCAAAGAGAGCCAGTGATACATTCAGAGTCCAGACGCAAGTGTGGCTCTCTTCAAATGTTTAGAGTGAACTGGGGCTGAGTGGGTGCAGCAGTGTTCCAATGTGCACACTGATATCAAGCTCCCTGCTCCATTCACCAGAGCACAACAATCTTCCAAAAACAAGCTGCCTTTTTATGGACACGTGCGACGAAGAGATTGTTAAAGCTAGCGTGTAGTTAGTCATATCAATATTTAAGGAGGCTTTTGAACTTCCTCAAATGTTATTTGCAGTTTCCTAGAATTTAAAATGGACTTGCCCATCAGTCTATCTAAAAATTAAAAAAACAGAAGCCCTGACAACACTTAACAAGATGCAACAGGAAAAACCGCATGGTGCCTTTTGTGGAACATGCTTGGGAGGAATGTATGAGAACACACAGGAAGTTGACAAACTATCTGGCCAAATTCTACTGTCTTCTTGTGGATCGTTCATCTGAGTCGCAGCAACTTCAGGGTCAACATGTTGATTGTCGTCTTCTTTTATGCCTGGATTTGGAAATTTGATGTCCTATTCAAATATTCATACAAGATACATGACAAACCCTGCTACAAATGTGTATCTTAGTTTAGCAAAGCACTGGAAAAAAACCAGTACAACTTTGAACTTGTTTGAACTTTTTGCTTCAATGACGAATAGCTAAATGAACCATTTGAAGGCTGCAGCTATGTTCATGCTCACGAGAGAGATCTGTCCGGTTGGACTGGAGGAAGTACAGCGGCACTCCTTCTGTGCCGTCATTAAATATAAACAATGGAGAAAAGGTCCTGTAGGACAGGAAAGATGGCTGCTCCTTCAAACCTGCTAACACACAAGGTTGAGTAAGCTGCAGGATATTTGAGCAGCTAATAGCAGGAGGCTGTGATGCAGCCCAGTGTCAACACTGCAGCTCATGACCTGCACTGAGACATGCAATACAGTGTTACAAGAAGATGGCGACCAGATAAAGGGGAGATAAATGCTCTGATCGTGTGCAGCCATATCAGTTTCTGTTCCGTTTGAGCAGCTCTAACAAATTCAGCTGAAGGGGGGCGCAAGAGAGACTAAGAGGTGAAGAAGTAATGACATGGTTTCATAAATAATTGGGTTAAAAAAATAACAGCCATTTATGTGGATTGTGTGATGAACCAACCTGTGCCTTTCTTCAGTCGTCTCCTCTAGTGAAGCCTTTTTGTTCTCTGGCTCCCCGTCTTCCTGCCCCTGTTAAAATAATTATGCCATCATTAAAATAAAGGATAAATAAATTATGAAAAAGGCTTGCAGAAATGCGACAAATTTATATTGACCCCAAGTGAAAAATGATAAATGATATTGGACCCCTCCCATGTTGTATTTTCCTAAAGATGCTTCCTGTCCACATGCTGAAACAATTCAGGGGACTGACTCATTCTTGAAGTTTAGTACAAAAGGAAAACAGCCCCAGCTTCAGGAATGTCAACAGTCATGTCTCAGAGATTGCGAGTCAAACCCAGTGTGCCAGTGCTTAACCCAAGCTTAGACACACTCTGGTCCAACTGCAAACACAGTGGCTTGCACTTTGAACACAGTTTCCTTTTGCCAGAAGAATTCAAAGCCAGAATTGAAAAATCTCCATAGTAGAGACGCAGAATAACTGTAATGTTTAAAAGGTGAACTTTGTAGTCACTGGAAACAGTTGCTAATGTCATTTTGATCTAGGCAAACTGAAAAGATGACTTCTTAAACATTTCTTACACATATATTACAATTCCAATAAAAAGAGTTGTCGTGATGCTAGTATTTATTATTTTGCTGTGTTTGATTCCTACTTGAAAACATTTCCCCCACAGATTTTACAGTTATTCATCTTCCGTGCAACTGAGTTGACAAGCATATCACAATGGTTAGGCATGCTCTTAAAATCACTTGATTTAATACAATACTTTAATGAATGAAGTAAAACAATATATTCTTAAGAAACTACCATTCAGTGGAAATTCCCAAATGTCTTCAGACTTTGATTATTTTGATCTATTCCTCAATGTCCCAATCTGAAAAATATCTGTGTCCTGTAATATACCGAGACCTTTACAGCAAGTGGCAGCCCGATGTTTCTGATGTATTTCAGAGAAACTGTGCTTTTGTCATTAAATATTGAGCAACAGACTTCTATTCTTAATAAAATTATTCCGATTACTTTCATTAAGAAGATATCCTTCTTCTCAGCGCTCTCTCCCTGCAGCCACCTTCATCCTTTACCTCAGCTTGTCAGCAAGATATTGAGGCTCCATCTATTACATGTAGTGCTGAACATCAACCAAAATACAAGGAAATACATCAGTCTGGAGAGAAAAATATGATTTTATCTGTGGATATAAAACACCACCAAGTGCATTGCTGAGAGGATTGTTTAACATTATGACTTGTGTTTGGCTATAGTATTTTCATGCAGATCTATAAGTTCATTGATCCTGTTAGTGTAACAAACATGTCTCTGATCATATTCAGCCAGGAGTGCGTTTCACTTATAAACGCCGTAAAAGTTATCATTCATTGTATAAAAGATAAATAAGATATTACAAATAATAAAAGTATTATTGAGTAGAGCTTGAATTTCTAAAAGAATATTTAAAAAATATTTAGCGACTTCTCATTAACAAGCGATACACCTGCAAACGCACTGTAGGAATTACACACTTAATACATTACATTTTAAATAAATTATCCAAACCCACATGCTCTAACAGGACGACAACAAAGCTACAAAACAAAGTTACAATTGATTTGCTCACTACAGAAACATGCTAACGTTGTTAGCTACAAGCTAAGTCGGCTAACGCTAGCTCACCAACCAAACTGTTTATGATGTCGGCCATGAAAGAAAACAGACATCAGCAGACAAAACACTCACATAAAGTTGTTTATCTCTTAAAGCTTTCAGTCTCTCCTTTCTCTTCAAAGCCTGCTCCTGCAGCGACCCAACATTTCGCTCCATGTTTATCTCTCAATTGCTAACGCGACACGCCGCTCAGTGCGCTCTGAAATCCATTCACAGGCCTGACCGAGGACGTGAAACCGACCGTCGAGCACATCGATTGCAGAGGCCCGTTGCCTCATCATGAGATATTATTATGTCGACAAATCTCTTCAACGTCATGAATTACATTGATCCCATTTTAATATTTACAAAAAATAATTCCTAATTAGGTTTAATGAGATTGCACACATTTTACATAATTTAAACATAGTTCAATTGTTTTGGGGTCTGTGCTGGATGTCTCGGCAGGTGGGATAGGTCGGCTATCCTCCTTGAACTGATCTAACCTTCAGCAGCTTGTATGCTATTTTGATTAGTATTTGGACATGCAAATGGTCTATTAGCCGACCTATAGATTAAGGGGGATACATAGGATGGACTGGCACACTGTGCTGCCTGTTGGTGGTCACACCAGGTCCTGTTTAGGAATGTAGGCCATCGCCATGGTAATACAGTGGCCTTCACTGTGCCCATCCTTCTCACGACCAAGTGTGTGACAACACAAACCTTATTGTGTTAAAGGTCCAAACACAGTTTAAGATCACAACACTAATATATCAATACTGTACCCATATGTAGTCTTGTTAGTAGTTCATCAAGATACAAATTAAGTACGGTTATAGATTATAGTCTACCATTGCAAATGGGAAGGAAAATTAACCTGACTTCTCAAACAAAAAGTCTGGTATTTAACTCAATAATACAATGGCATTCTTCCAAATTAGCACTTAGAATTTTCGATACATTTCTTCTGCACATCATTTCACACTTTAACTGTATAGTTTGATTATATTCCTATATTTTACTTTCAGTATCGATAAATTGTACCAATATCGGTCTCTCAGTGGAATTCAATACAACGTGTGTAGTAATCATTTATGACAGTGCCTGAAGACATTATGAGTCGTCGTTACAGTTGTGTGCAGCGTGTGTGTTTAATGTTATCAGTACTCAGTGTTGCTTGCTGAGTGTTTTTTTTAAAAGCATGTAGCTGGATTTAAATTTCCCTCAGTCAATGAGTCAGAGCAGTCCTGCAGGAGGCTGTCACTGTGTTTACGTGTGCGTGTGTCTTTAAGAATGTCAGCCTACCTGTGAGCATGATCTAGGGTCAACTCTTCACTGTATGTCTTGTTACAGAGACAGACACGAGTTGACGACACAGAGCTGCTGCTCATCATCACACAGGACTATACATCTCTGCTGAATTCACATGGGCAGCACGGGCACCATCTCTTGGTCTTGATGGCATCTGTCGCTTCCGTGGGAACTCTCTCCAAGAGGAAGCATACAGCAACAAGCTCGCTCTGAACGCGGACATGGGTGTTCCTCCAGGCATGCATTTCCACGCAATTTTGTTCCTGGTTTTATAATTTCAACAGCGATCGTACCGTGGCCAGAAACTCACACCGTCATGTTTTGCTTTTCTCTGGCACTCTGATAACTTTGCGTGTCCGGAAAGAAAGCACTTTTGCGAAGATTAATGTGCCTGGATTCGCAGGAATGGTTCAAAGGAGCGTGCCGCGTCCTCCTGCCTTTAGGAAACAACTTCAAACAGCCCCTGCTTTAACCAAGCGCGCCAGTTTCATGATTTAACAAAACAAAAGGGAGATATGAGCACCCACACGGGCGGAGGGATGGCATCGAAGGAAAGGCTGAATGAGCTATGGATGTTATATTACACAAAGGTGAGTGTGGACAACCTGCGGGGACACCTGTTGCAGCCAGCCGGGTCCTCTGCCTACACTGTGCAACATGACCTGGTCAAACACATGACCATCGTGTGTGTGTGTGTGTGTGTGTGTATATGTACGTGTATCTGTATGTGTATGTGTATGTGTATATATATGTGTATGTGTGTGCGTGTGCGCGCGTGCGTGCGTGAGCGTGTCTGTCGTTGGTTGTAAACGGCTACACGAGGAAGTCGCTTATGTTTGCACAACAGCTGTTATTGTACCGAGTGGTTCGGCTTCTGGAGCTGTTACAGACCATCAGCAGTGTCGCTGAGCCATTTGAGGTATTCGTAAGCAATGATGGGAGGCTATTTATATCAGATTAACCCAATTCATGAAGCGTGTTTGAGTCTGAAGCGTATACCTGCGACACAGGTGTCACTGAGGCTACTTCCTGTTTCTGAGATAAGCATGTCACATGTAAACCATAATGGGAATACTGTTCAGGAAAATAGTCTGACAAAAGAACTGAAACATATGTTTTTGACTTGGTGCCATTACAACAATGACGAAAAAAGAATAATTATATATATATATAAAATATAATATTACAGAACGAAAAAACATTGATGTAGGAACATATTCTGAATGGCGTGTTATATTGTTTAATGTGACATTTTGGTCTCATGTGTTGCCCTCTGTGAATGTGTGACTTCAGTTTAATCCATTAAAGTACAACCCTTCAGTAATAACGATGAAACAAATTAATAGTTACATGAGATTGCACATGCTTTCATGCCATGTGTCCTCATGAAGGAGAAAGACAGTTTGGCTATGAATACATTTCAGGATTACTATTTAATCTGTTTGCAATCTGCTCCCATGCCTGAGGACAGAGAAAACAAGATGATACTTCTTTCCAAGTTTACTTGCACTGTATGTTCACTGTGGGGCCTCATGGCTGATCTCTTATTCTCACAGTGGAAGTGAGGTCGCCGGTTTCTTGACAAGGACAACGTCAAGTCCTAGACTAGACCTTTTTCCTGACACCTCTCTATTAAATTCTTTAATTAAGGGTTGATTTCAATCTTGTAGAATTAACCAAATGCTGTAAAAAGTCAAAGCTTGAAGAACCTTAAAATTCTCTCAATGCATCTGTGACACACCTCTTGCAGCATTTACTATCAAAGAGGTGTTTGTGTGTTTCTGATCAGCCCTGTTACTTCTGCGGGGACAAAAGCAAGTTTTAAAAAACTAGTCGTGCCTCTATCACAAATAATCCATGAGAGAGAGTCATCCGTGTGTGTGTTTGTGTGTGTGTGTGTGTGTGTGTGTGAATCTGACTGTGACAGCTGTCTAGCATCTCTATTTGCAAGACCACTTCCTTATTTTGTCGCTTCTTGGCTCTCAATTAGTTCTCATTAATTGCCCTCGAGGCCAAAGGAACAAAGTTTACTATATTTACTTTACACATTTCCCACCAGTGAAGGGCACATACATCTGCAAGCGTTAATGTAGATTTTGCATGTGTGCAAATGACCTGCCCTTATTGACAAGCTGCGGTAAAAGATGGCAGAGGCGAGGGTTTTAACTGAGCCTGCCAGTATTTAACGCCACCACCTAATATGACTCAGAGGAACACAATAGGCTGCAGAAAGGCAGCAGAACCACTTTAGAGAACAATGAGAGAACCTGCCTCTCCTTCAGAAATCAACACAATGTTTTCGTTGTCTGTCTGTTTGTCCAATCGCGCACATCAATGAAAGTTTAGACTTTTGCAAGTGAGTCAAAGTGGTCAAGGTATCTTAGCTTTGTTTAATAGGCTTTTTGTTAGTGTTGTAAACAATCCTTTACTTGTTGTGGCAAGGGCCTGACACTGTTTGACGGACAACAAACACACCCTGGAACCTGTAAATATCTCAGTCTTTTCTGTCTCTGTTAATAGCAGAATTTCCTCAGATGTCCTCATATATTGGTTTCATGCTTGTTTCAAAGTTTGTCCTGCTTTCATCAGCCTCTGTATCCAGGCAGCATCTTCATATAAGTGGTAAACTCATTCGACAATTAGATTATGGGAGTTACAGAATCGAATAAAAACAGTTGAATCCTAATAGATGATTCCAATATGGTTGAGTACATGCAGTGTCTCAGCCATTGTTCTGTATTTGCAATAAGAAAGCAAAATGTGCTCAGGCTTGTCGATGATAAAGAAGCTTTGCTTCCTACAATTGTGAAAGAAATTTCACACCCCTTGTGAGATTTTTGGATCAACTGAGATTCAGAAGGACAAAAGTAATTGTGATATACAGTAAAAGCATCATTTTACTTAAGTATTATCAACATTATTTGTAAAAATTACAAAACAAACAGTCACGCAATGGAAGATTAATTTATAGTTTTCTGGATAAGCATTTCTGTTATTGATCAGAGTTTATTATTTGTCTATTATCTATATAATAATATAATAGTATTGTATAAAATATGTATGGATTCACCATTGACATAATTGATCTTAGACCTATATGAACACATGTATTGACAATGTAACTGTACAATGTTAACTCACTTAATGCTTCTTAATTATTAAGTTTTTTCAGTTTTAAGTGTGGTGAGAGCCGTGCTCAGTGCACATAAAGACTCTTAATGAGTTATAACCCACCTTACTGGCACAATTTCAGAGCTCCAATTCTCATATGTGAGAATTATTTTCAGACCGTCATAAATGCTCGTTCCTGTATGGACATACACAGAAGAGTGTTATAATCACTGAGAGAGTAACTTGTCAGATCCCTTCTGAAGACAACCCGAAGGGTATGTTTTTAGATGAATACAGTAATACTGTTAGACTCTACTTTGACAACTTTGAGGAGGAATTAAGCAATTGATTAATAGGTTATTTAGTTTAAACTTGAGACCACTATGATGACATGGTAAGTTACCAGAGCATGGTAAGTTATGTCTTCACTTTGTTGCATTAAATTTAAAGTCTAAATAACTGAGAACAAAAATGGTATTTTACGTATTTTACCAAAATAGTTAAATCAACAAATCAACTCAGCCGTCAATAGTTCCGGGAGACGGTAGTTCAATGAAGTCTAATATAAACAAAACAAAACAAAGAGAAGGTTTTATGTTTTTGAATGTGTCATGTTTAAATGTTTAAACATAAAACATTCAAGTAGAGCGGAAACTAAATTAGTTGATTAAGACATTAGTCGCATAATTGTAAATGAATCACAACTATTATAATAATTTATACATTTTTGTATATATTTTCAGCAAAAAATAAAAAAATTAAATAAACACATTGTAGCTTTTCATTTGTGATACAGTAAGCTGTAAAGCTGGTGCATAAATAGTGTGTGATTATCCCGTGATTATTAGCTAGAGAGACTTAGAGGGACTAATTGAAGCCTGTAGCCGTAATGATGGAGCACGGTAACAACCCTCCATTCACACAGCTGGGTAATCTGCTTGCTATGAAGAAAAAGACAATTTGTTGGCTCTTGTCGTCACGCTGTCGGTCACCTTACTGTTTATGTGTGCTGATCACATATGATTCAGGTCCATATGAGAGATGCAATGACTCAGCCACCCCTGCAGCTCACTTTGGCTGTGCTGTGAGCCGTGACACTGAATTCCCTTGTGGGCCTCGATCTCCCCTGTTTACCAACAGAAGGGCCAACCAGGAAAATCAAAGTGCTCTTTGCTTTTACTTGTGCAGGAAGCTGGAGCGAAGCAGAATGCCAAGCAGCCGAGAGCGGCACAGCTGCTTGGCCATGTGCAGAGAAAACGGAGATAAATGACACCGTTTATAGGGGTCGGCACCTCATGGTTAGTTTGTGACGTCAGTTTTAATCACGTCTTTATTGAACAAATCCTTGAGCAAGTTGATCAGGACAATGTTTAGGGAAAGAAGTTAATACAACTGAAAGTGTGTATTTATTCTGCGCTGTTGATACATTTTGTAAGGATTAATGTTTGGGTGAAGGGTGCAGACATAAGTGCTCTAACTGGTGTCTGAACCAATTTCACTGCAGACAAATGTAAATAATACATACAATTTCTATAGCGCTTTTCATAGTACTCAAAGACGCTTGTAATGTCTTGAAATGTATTTTCCCCTGGTTCAACTTCTCATAAGCAAACCAGATTCACTTCATATCTGTGATCTAATCTTGTTTATTGTATGTAAAAAAACGACAAAGATACCTTGCTCGACAGGGAACAGAAAAAATTATACTTCCTTTTACGTAAAATTAGAAAGCACAGCTAACTTGCTACATTTATTCATACTTAGTGTAACAACTAGGGAACCTCTATCTCAGAGGCGGGCCTGGCCAACCGCAGCAGGCAGTTGGCATGGTCGTTAGCTTGATGACGCTCACCTGGGCTTTCTAAAAGCCGTTCTCTTTCTACAGCTCCCCTTCAACACTGGTGCTGCACATATGCCACCCATCCGTGCTCTACTTTCATTTGCTGACATTGCTGATCCACACTCTCCATTATTCATTTGAGTGAACCGTAGTTGAAGAAATTCTTTTTGGTTTTTACTAGTGTAACCCCATGTTCCCTGAGCCAATTTGTGACCATTTACACCTGTAAAAGTACTCAAAACCGCTTAGTTCTCACAAGTAGGTGTCTCCAGGAACATATTTTCTCATGACACATACACATAGACTCACTACATGAAAACAAGTATTGCCACTTGCTGTCACGGCTAAGGAGGGCTGACGTCATACAATACAATTTGTAAACTTATAAATTCTAAATTGCGTCACTTCATTGAGCCCTATTGTTGTGTTTTTTTGTACATTGTGATTTCCAGTAGAATAATAATTGAGGACATATCATAAACTGCACTGGATAATTAAGAGTCATTAAAAAACCTGTTATTGCATCGTGAGTAATGTTAGGGAGGATTTAGTCATTCAGTCACTGAATCTTGTATTGGAAAGTAAAACAAAGCTGAATGGGTGTTGACAATATGTGTTTGCCTCTCCTAGTACCTGAATGTCCAGATGTTGGTGGCTCAAAACAATAGGTTGTTAAGCTGGGTTTCCTGTTTCCACAGAGAACATGCAGAGATCTGATTTAGTATGTGTATGATTTACGTCATTTGTTTCAATTTTCTTTTTTCCAATAGCTGGCTCATCAGATTTGGCATACAAAGCATTTGATGACGTGGTAAAGGTAATTGGACTGAGTTGTTGTCCAACTGGAAATACAGTACTCAGTAATTTATGACATTCACTGCTTCTGTCGGTGACAACTAATCCAACTGAGAGTCCATTTTTTGCTGTGTCAAATTTAGGAAGCGCAAATGCAGTTTCAGTGCTTTGCTGTTGCTGTGTGAAGTTTAGATCCCCCTCCCCCTCCTATCTACACACATCTATAGTAAATACAAAAGAGGAAAGGGTTGGTGAGGAGTATAAAGGAAATATGCTACGGTTAAAGTGAACTGTCATTTCCTGGTTGCTCGGTTGACATTTGAAGGACCAGAAAGGGGCGAGTCGCTCGTGTTGGTTTAAGAGCGGTGTGCAGCTTCTGAGCTGATAACTGGAGACGATACTGAAGGCTCACCTGAGACTGGGTTCACAAGAACCTGGCACCCTGCTCAGCCACATAGAATGAGATATGGACTGGCTCATAACTCAATGCCAGTTGGTAATGTACATTGGACTTTAATGCAGCTTTAGAAACTAGCTCAGGGTCAACTGCATTACATTTCCATTTCTCTAGAGGAACTGTGATTATTAGCTACATATTAAAAATGCAATGGTTACAGTTACAGTAGGAGCACTATACTGCAGCCGCTTTTAAAGTAACCCATATCAACTGCAGCACACTACACATTTGTTTACCGATTTGCCTGATGGCTTAGGGGAAGTATCTGATTTATTGTTGTGCTTTTTGTTATTTGTGTACAATGAGTCAGTCAGTCTGAAACCCTCCTGATGCCTGCTCTACAAATTCTGTCTCAAATATTTGCAACTGTGGCTTTGTGCACACTCAGCTATCAACATGTTTCGGTGGTGTTATCACACAGTACTTCAAGGAACATTTTGAGATGTCTTGGGTTTTGGTCATTTGAATTTTGAAACACTGGGTTCCCACGAGTAGCACCAGCAGCCAGGACCTTTTTAATGTGGCTTTATATCAAAAGTAAAAAACAAAATAATTCAGTTTAAAGTTGACCCGTGTGACATTTGTGTTACTTGGTCTATGTGACGGTGAGAGTGATGTCAGGAGGGAAGAGTGGCCGGATATGCTGATTAACAATGTGATAACGACTGATTGTATGTCAACATACTCACATTATTGAACCCATCTTTTATTACACTAGAAATGCAGCAATGCAGGAATGTTTATGACAATGACATGTGTATCAGGGATAATTTTTTATTGTATGTTAACTGCTGTATAGTGAGTTTACTGAATGTTTGGAATTTATGACTGGAATGGAGATATTGATTTATTTATGTTTTACCTCACTGTTTCGAAAAAGGACAGCATGTGTTCTTCTCTGTGAATTACATCTCTTCGCAACATCCTGTTACAAAAACAGGTCATACGGTTTAGTCGGAGCCATGTTTCCAGCCACAGTGTGTCTCAACTAACCGTTCAACTTTTTTAGCACAACAACTGAGCGCAAGAAAAACACATTTTACATTGATATCTTTTGTGTAACCATCCACATGCTTCACATAAACTATTATTTACAAACTCTGCATATGGCATATAATGTGCCTGGAGGCGTAGAGGCTTCTTTCTTCACTCATGCTTTCTCTGCTCCTTCCTGCAGAAAGACGTGGGCTACCTGCAGCAGTGGTTGGAGGCGTTCGTGGCGTCCTTTGAGAGGCTCATTGATGTGCATTCACTGGAGTCTCGGAGGTGAGTAGTAGGAACAAAATACATTGCCAGAAGCTCCCACCAGTTGTTATACCCCCAAAAAAGATGAACTCTGACCTTCTGCGGCGATACCATTTTGACATGTTTATGTTATGTGTAAACGCCGATTACATCTTCCTCTCCCATCTTCCAGGCCGGAGGAGTGCAGCTCCGAGGTGCCCCTGCTCCCCAGGGAGGTCCTGGTGTTCCTCGGCAGCCAGCTACGGGAGAGTGCAGAGCACCTCTCCGACGCTGCTGCGCCCAACAGCACCAGCCCTCACCCCCTGCTCCTCATCAAATTCTTCATCATTATCTGCAGGTAAGGGCCCAGCCTGCTGTGTGTATGCCTCGTCGTAGTACTATTTAGAGTAAAAATATATTCAGGCAGTTACTAGAGACCAAAGGGACTACCGTTTTGTAAACAGTTGAAATAATGTATCACATTAGGTATCAATTTCCTTTATTTAAAATGTTATCATTACTCATTAACAAAATAGACAATGGTGGAAAAGGGAATTAGATGAACTGCTGTTGGAATTAAGATAATTAAACTGCAATGCAGGTTGTGCAAACAGGCTGCAACTCCCACACAGGAAGTTGTATTTGTCTCTTTTTGTACCTAAAATGATTATATTGTGTTAGCATCAGGCTGATTTTCTTAACACTCAATTTCACACGTTTCTCTCTACTTCTAGGAATATGGAGAACATCGACCCAGAGAAGATCCCTGATTTTGTTTTTGAAACCATCAAGCTTTTGAATTTCTGTTTGGATCAGGTAAGGCCCTTATGAACTGGAGCTCAACCAGGACACAGATTTCAGTGATTTATATCAGGGCTCCACTGCATGCTCAGTATATTAAGATTATTTAGTGCCCGTGAAGCCAAACTGAGCAGAATGTGTCACACAGTGGAGACACAGTGAACCTGAACAGAATGTTGACTGTTTACAGTAACATCCTCACACAAAAGTTACAGAACTAGTTTACACTGAAAAGAGAAGTGGGTGTGTAGTCGTCCTATTCAATGTACTGGAATTTGTTGTATTTGTTGCTTGAAGAATGTCAAAGACAGGTGTATCTGTGCTGGTGATGAGTTACACATGAATGTGGGTTTTTATTTTGTTCAGCTTAAGAAGGGGCAAGGGGAGCAGTCCTCTCTGCAGATGGTTGTGCAGTATGGACTTGTGCTGTGTGAAAGCCTGTTTGACCCTTATCAGACGTGGAGGAGACGCCTGGCAGGGTGAGTGTGTGTTGCTTCACCCTGGAGATTCACTGTGTGAATGTGTGGGAGTTGGAATTTAAGTCACAATACCCTTACACTATTGTGTGCACTTACCAACTGGCCCCAACCGTTGTGTGATGAGTAACTTACCTTGTGTCTAACCTTGTTAGTGCTGGCAGTATTTTTGGCAGTCTTTGACCGACTAGGCGTGATGGAAGTCAGTGCGGTGACTCAAGGCTTTTTCTGTTGCAGGGAGGCGGTGAGCCTGCTGGAGAGGAACAAGTATAAGTTTTCCCCGCTGGTCTTGCCAGAGGAGTTGCCTGCTCTCTTCCATGGTGAGACGTTCCCTTTCGTCTGCTCTTTCACCGTGATCTCTGTCAGACCTCACATAACACCAAAATCAATTCATCAATATTTGCCATGTTGCTTGAAAAATAACTGGTCAGTCCAGTCAGTCAGAGTGTTGGGTTTTGGCTAAAAACCTAAATATTTTAGCATCTAATTATCAGGTTTCAGTCACCAGAGTCCAAGCATTTCTAATTATAAACGCCTATTTGATCAGCGTGCACTAATCTATTAGACATGTGGGAAATCACAGCTTGGGCAAAGTTTCAGTATGTCCACATTTTAGAAGGATCCAACATTAAAAGCATGCTTTAATTAGAAATGATAATTGTGATAATTGTGTAATACATAACTTAACAAATTAGCAATTCTTTTTTTCACCTAACTCTGAAGGACAGAGGTGTTATTCTCAGGGAAGCTTTTGCTCAACCATTATATGATGACCATCTTACATTTCTTCTGATTTTTCTGAATTTTACAAACCTAAATTATATTTTGATAGCACCGGGTTACTGTTTTCTGTATTGTGGTTATTTGAAAGCCGGATTTGCATGACGTTGTTCCTTGGCTTGAATACATGTTCACAGAAAGTCTCCAGGAAGGCGAGCAGATCCCAGAGCTCCTGACACTCCGATTCGTTCATCTCCAGGGTGCTGTCATCAGTGGAGGAAAGGTCTGCTTTCCTCTTCAACATTGATTATCGTGAACACACTACACGTGCAGATTATAACTGATGACAGGGAGGTGACTTTATCCATTTATTTTCCAGAAGAATGGCCTTCTCTCCATCACCCCTCACTCTGCTGATGACCTGTTCTCTGTTCTGCGAGCTTGGTGCAACCGGACCTCCACTGAACCCAAGAGCACAGGACTCCCACGGCTGACACTGCAGTGCCTGACCGCAATGATCCACCTCCTGCATTCCAGCAGTCCTGCGGAGCGGCAGGTGGAGATCAAGACGATCCTGGAGAGCTACTTCCAGCTTCTCAACTGGAACCGTCCACTCATCAGTGAGCAGCTAGAGAGGCAGAGCTGGGAAGACAGCCTGCTCTCCCTCCAGAGACAAATGCTAAGTAAGATCATGTCCACCCGCTCTCAAATCTATTTTAGCGTATGGCATTCGTTTTTATTTCTCTCTCTCAATCTATGAAGGCCAATTTAGCAATTGTCCTCCTTGTTGTCAATTTCAGCTGCTATTCCTGAGATCCTGCAGTGCTCTGACAGGCCAGTCCTGCAGGCGGTGTTCCTCAACAACAACTGCTTTGAACACATTCTCAGGCTTGTTCAGAACAGCAAGGTCAGATCCCTGTCCATCTAAAATGAGTCTGTCTGTTCTGTCACCTGTTTTTATTCATGTCATTTCTATTTCCCCTTTCATTTGCCAGGATGCCACATCTGCTGTTCCATGTAAAATTTTACAAATAATGTATCAGCATCCAGCTTATGTTTTCCCACAGGGTTACAAGAGATGTGTCCTGCTGCGGCTAGAGACATGCGAGATTCAAACCTGATCTTTTTTGTCCAATTGTCTGTCTTTTTGTGTTGTATGTGTATGTGTGTGCCTGTGTGTGTGTGTGTGTGTCTGTGTCCTGCAGCTCTTTCAGAGCAACTTGCGTAGCCCGGAGTGTGAGGTTGTGTCTGACCTTACAACATGTTTACTCTCAGAGGTTGAAGTGGACCAGGTACTTTCCCCACTTGGTGTTGATATTGGTCTGTCAGCAGGAAACTCAGCCTTCTGTCTACCCGTTAGCTGCTCTGAGCTACTTAAACAGGAAGCTTTGGGCAGGAAGTCTGACAAATGACTTACACTCATTTGTACATAGTTTGTCTCTTTGTAATAATTGTTGTCTGGAATGACCTTCTTTAACTGTCACACCTGTCCATGTGAAGTATTCACTTACTTCATGTGTTGTTTGTGATTTTCTGTTATTTTGCGTGACTTGAAATAAAAGAAAGTACAAGCTAGTGCTAGTTTTGTGCCCGTTAAAAAGTAAAGATTGAAATTATCAACGAAGGATTAATATTTGCTTGTGTGGACTTATATTAAATTCGTAATTAGAGGCTGAATTCCCTGTTGACAACAAGAAGCAAGAAGAGCATGTTTTTGTATTTGAAAGTGCATGAAATGGTTGTTTTTGAAATGCATGTCTCTCCTTCTTTTCCTCGTATCTTGACTGCTCTGCTGCTCGTGCTTGTGTGAAAGACCTGGCTCGTGTCCTGGAGTTTGATGTTGCCTAATTTTCCGCAATGGTTGGGGATTGCTTTTTTTCTTGGTGGTTGGCTTTGGTTTTTGCATGCTGGGATTTATCAGTAATTAAGAAGGAGGCGATTGTTTAGTGTCTGATCCAGCATAATACTGGGTGGGTGCTCCAATAATTGCGCTGTGGAATAAACATTCCTTTCCATGGTGAAAGGTTAATTTAGAATTGATTTGTTTTTATTTTTTGTCATGTGCAGTTACAATGTTCAACTTAATTTGGCTTTTGCTGTCAACCTTATTTTAACGCGCTAATTCTTTTTAATGTAGGTTTTGGTGAAAGGATCAGACAGTATTACAGTTCATGCCTTAGGAGTCCTCACAGCTATAATGAGTAACTCACCCTCTGCTAAGGTAAGGCCCTTTGTTTCCACTATGGTCAAATCATATATTCTTCATTCTTCTGTACATGTATTATAAAGCATATCATACTATGATGCCTACAATGCTAGTACAAATTAGAGCTTGATAAGCGAAGCTGTTTTTCGTTCATTTAGGAACTTTCATTATAATTCTTTCAATGTATGGCAGTGTGCCGACTAGTTATCCCCTGTGGAGCAGCTCTCTTCAGCCTATTTCTGTCTCCTTCCCCCTTCAGGAGGTTTTCAAGGAGAGGATTGGCTACTCCCAGCTGTTTGATGTGCTAAAGAGTCAAGGTCAACCCACCAAAAGGCTTCTGCAGGAGCTGATGAACATGGTGAACGACTCATTCCCTTGTAATCCCCACTAAGGGCAGAGACAGTAGAAGTCAATTAACATGTATTTAGGACATTATTCCAATTATTGACCACGTTTTATCCCTATTTTATGTTGACACTGTTTTTATTCCTCTGTGTCTCCAGGCAGTGGAAGGCGAGCATGCCCACGCCCATCACCTGGGCATTAGTAACGAGCAGCCTTTGCTGCTGCTCCTGCAGTGGCTGCCTGACCTGTCGGGTCAGAGGGACCTTCAGCTGCTGGTGGCCCAATGGCTGGCTACGGTCTGTGGTGGCTCCTTATCCTGTCGCACCGTGGCAGTGGAGGCAGACATGGTGGGGGCTTTGCTGCAGGTGCTCTCACAGCCACAGAATCTTGACAGGCAGTGTGCAGACACCCTGCTGGGCCTCCTGCAGGACCTAGGCTCCCTGTGTCTAAGACCAGAGGAGCTGAAGAGCCTGTTCAGACTGCTCAGGGTGGATCAGGACAATGGCGCAGTGGTGGGGAAGATGCACCCCTACTGCCCTCGCATTATTCAGGTGCTCTCGGCCATGGCGGCAAGAGAAGGCCAGGATAGTGCCTTGCAGTACTTTGATCTTACGCCCCCCATGGCTGGTATTATGGTGCCCACGGTCCAACGCTGGCCAGGCAGCGGTTTTGCCTTTCACGCCTGGGTCTGCCTCAACATGGAGTTCTCCAACAATCGTAAAACCTCTGCCACCTCTAGTACAGGGGCTCAGCATGACATGGGAAAGGGACCACGTAGGAAACAGCTATACAGGTACACTTGTAAGAAGGGAAGTTGTAAGCTTTTATGTTCATGTTTATGACTGCGTTGTGACGGGACGTGTTTATTTGTGTGAAGTTTCTTCACAGCAAGTGGAACTGGGTTGGAGGCCTTCTTCACCATGGAGGGAGTGCTGGTCGTGGCTGTTTGCACAAAGAAAGACTACATGGCTGTTGCGCTGCCGGAGCACCCACTAGCTGACTCATGCTGGGTAAGTGTGGACACACATTGTAGCTACAGCTTAAATGTGCCCAACATAGCCTGTCCCAAAGAAAATAGATTTGTTCAAGGATAAAATCACACATCAATTTACTAAGGGGCCCTGTCTGGGCCTGTAACCTTGGAGCATAATTACTACAAGTAATTGAAGAGTGCACCTCTTGAAGAGATACGTAGCTAGAGTTCTACCAATATAGGTTACATTAAAGCTTTCCGCTGAGTCTGCTCGAGTTCCTCAATACACCTTTTGTAAGCATCAAACATATAGTACCAAATCAGCAGTGTGTTTTCACCAGTAGAAATGTGTGTTATCTTTCATGTTTTTCTCATCGCAGCATTCGGTGGCTATCGTCCACATCCCAGGCCGTCGTCCATTTGGTCAGAACATGGTCACCATCTACATCGATGGAAAGCAGCGTAAAACTGCTCAGCTTCGTTTTCCGTCTTTCAGTGAGGTAACTGAAACTAGTATCTAATGTGTCCTGGCCATGTACGTATTACTCATAAATAGTTCCCCTCTATTCATCTATAACTTCCTCTTTCACTCCCTCGCCTGAACCTGACTCCTGCAGCCTTTTACCTCCTGCTGCATTGGATCTGCAGGCCACCGGACTACTACCACCACCACCTCCCCCAACCTGCCCATATCCTCGTCCAACCCATCGCATGAGTTTCCCTTCCCCGCCTCTGGCCCTTCGCTCATCCGTTCTCAGTCCTTCCCCGCCACCTTTGCCGGTGGCCGCAGGGGACCTATGGGAGATGCCCCAGTGCAGACCATCCCAGCAGGACGGCAAGACACAGAGTGGGGAACACCCACGTCTCTGGATGGGCTCCTGGGCACCGCCTTCATCTGCCACGAGGCTCTGCAGCAGGCACAGACAAAAGCTCTGCATGCTGCAGGTAAGTCACGCTCTGCTACAATGCAAATGTTGTTTGTGGTACACATTACCCAGTTTATCCAGAGTTCACCCGACAATCAAACGTAAAGGACATCAGCAGTAAACAAAATCACAGAATCCTCCTCAGAGTATTTTTTGTTCCTGTAAACCAAGTAAAGTTTGCATAATGGCTGATATTATTCTCTGCTTCTTATCACAGGCCCCAATCACGTGTCCTTATTCAAAGCAGAGGGAGAGTTGTCCGATCTCAACAGCAAGCTTCTGCTCTACTACACTCCACAGGTGACACACTGAAACACAGACACACTTGCACATTTTAGTGCACTGCTTTTATTATGTGAATAACAGCAGTAAAATGTTCTTGTTTACATTTGTGCATATGTTTTCTACAGGCCTTCAAGGGCCAGATATGTCTGGACCTGTCGCCCAATCGCCAGTATGATGGCAGGTTTACTGGACACAGGGTGGTGAACTGGGACATCAAGGTTAGATGTGACAAGTGTCAGATCAGTGGAATCAAATGACGTGTTTGACGTTTTATGCTGTCATGCTGCATCCTTTTTGTGCAGGTGCCCGTTGTTGAAGGTTTCAAAACATATTGTGTTTTTCCCCTGCAGGATGTTGTAAACGTGGTGGGAGGTATAGGGGTTTTGCTGCCCCTGCTTGAGCAGGTATGTGAGGCTGAGCAGGTTAACAATGGTAGTCAGGAGATCTCAGACCAGCAGGGACTAGAGCTCACCGCCCCCAGAAGCCCTGCTGCGATGCTGCTGCCACTGAACAAGTCTGCAGGTCAGGTTTCTTTAAAATGTTGGTATATCAAAATGCTATCCATCTCCTGCATTTTTAATGGATAACTGTGTTGTTGTTCCAGCTTATTTTTGCAGTGCTAAATGCAAAATAGTTTCCAGTCCAGTTCAGAGTCAGAAGACGTTTTACATGGCAGCGAGTCAGAGTTTACATACAATGCATGATGCAATGACAAACAGGATGTGCTAGACAGTCAGAAGTCTAATGTGAATAAAATGAGATAAATGGAACAAACAGTAGTGAGACAAATACCCTCATGATGACTCATCCTGAGATAACCTCAGTAACATGCATAATGCATATTTATATATGTCTGTGGGTTACACAGGAAATCTTAAAAGTTGTGTTGCCCCATTTTTGTCTTTTAGAGGGAAGACTAGAGAGACACAGCATCGCCGCTTTCCTGCTGATGTTGAAGAACCTGATTCGTCATCACCCTGTCAATCAAGAGAGCCTGCTGCACTGCCACGGACCGAGCACAATAGGAGCCATGCTCAGCAAAGTAAGCGCTCTATACACCGTTTCGCTCTAGCAAATGAGAACTAATTGTGAGAAGAAAGGATTAGCACTTGAAAAGGAATATTTGACCTTATCCATTGTTGTACTGCAGTGTAATTGCAGTGAAATGAGTGGGTATGGTGTCGTTGAAAAAGCTCTGACTCTTTTAAATTAACAATATCACATGCTTGTGTGTGGAAATACACGTGACAATGACAATGAATATCAGCTCTAAAATATGTTGCCTGAAATTTTAATCTAGGAAAATTATATGGAGATTGAAACCAAATTGAAAAATGACACATTATGGCAGACATGGAAACCACAATGAGTTGTGAGACACTGTTGTAATATTTGGTGTCATATTTTTCTGATAAATGTCAGTTTCTAAACTGCTTTGTGGGTCTCACACAGGCATAACGAGCCACCTTGTTAGCTTTGTTGCTGCATAGTAGCAACAGTAATATTGTGAATTAAGGGGAAAGCTCTATATATCGTAGGCCCGGTGTTGCTCATGGCAATGGTAGCTGTGTTTGATGCGGAGCCCTGTAAAGGGGCAGAAGACCTAATTCAGTATGGCAGCAGTGATTTGTTCCAAACGAGTGACACGTGTTTGAGTTCAGAAGTTTACATTGTCAGAGTGTTAATGTGAATCTGATGGTAGCAGCCAATCAGGTGTTACGTTGGTGCAGCTTTTAGTCTGTCAGGATATTTTGAAATATATGTCAGGAAACTATGTCCCAATAGTCACACAAGGTTTCCATGTTTGAGAGCGGCAAAGACAGGAACACACGTAGTACACACTCGTTTTGAATATATGCGATTATCAAAATATATGTAATTATAACACTTATTCTGCCTCAAGTGTTAAAAACATCCATTCTATGTTGTTCAAAGATAAATAAAAATATATGAAAACAAACTTAAACCCAATCCCTCCTCCACCGTGCTTCCTCCCCTGCAGGTTCCTGTCAGTATGATGGACATGAACGTTTTAATGGCCTGTCAACTGCTGCTGGAGCAGGTTTTCAACGAGGGCAACATCCCCCTTCTCCAGCAACTCCAACACCACCTTCTATTTGATTTCCGCATCTGGACTAAAAGCCATTTTTCGGTCTGCCTGGGTAAGGCACAAGCAGCCCTAGTGCTGTGGAGTATTGCGCCTATCAACCTGTTTGTGTCCCTTTGTATATATATATGTATATGAATGACTGAGCAGAGACAGAATACATTACTGTGTTGAGTTCTGGCTGTGGACAGGATTAAAAGAGGATCTGTGCTTTAAGCTAACCTTTAATTACCTGCTACGTCTTCAGTACAACTTTGCATCGTGGTTTGACATTTCTAAAAATGGGAGAGAGATGACAAAGTGTTTTTCTTTCTTTCAAAGCTCATGTGCAGTATCTGGCGTCTGTGATAAACAAAGGCAAGCAGCGCATGAAGAGGAAGTACGGAGTCCAGTATATTCTGGATACCATTCGCACATTCTACAGGTGAACCTTTGACATTCACAATATGACACAGACATATATTAAGAGTTGATGAAAGTTAATAATTACATACTGATTGCTATATATTTAAAACCATGATTTTCACTGTTCAGAAGAAGATAATGGATTTCTTTCTTTCCTAATATCTTTGTTCATAGTGTGGAGAAAGATGGCAGTAGTCTGTCTGATGAAAAGCAGATGATTCAAAACTCTCTGTTCGGCTTGCTGCAAGACTTTCTCAAGTCTCCCACAACAGACGACCTTCACAGTGTCCTCGCCTACATTCTGACTGTCGGAGAGAAGAAGCAGGTAGAAATCATATATGTCTTTCCAGAGTTACATTTTTTTTATCTGTTGACCTTTTTAGCAACATATTTGACTTTTATCGCCAAATGATCCTCCACATTATTTTATTCTCATGTTTTGGCATCTCTGTACTTTCAAACTCCCCTTTTGACCTCTTAAAATGTAAACCCTCCCTAAATCCATATTTCTTGTTTTTTTATTTTATTTTATCTTACCTCCGCCTCTTTCCTCTGTCCTCATGCCTTCTCCTCTGCATCAGGCCATGTGTGCCCTGGATGTGCTCTATGAGCTGTTGAGGAGCAGCCCTCTTCGTGAGCAGGTGCAGGCCGTGCTGCTGGACTGGGGCGTGGAGCAGCTGTACTGCTTGCTGCTCACTCCAAGCTTCGGAGACGAGGCCAGAGAGAGGGTATTCAGGGTGAGAGCAGAAGACTTGGCCTCTTCTTAAAATACTTCAGCTTATCACTCGACAGATTTTTGCCTTTCACTGCAAACTCCCATGTAATATATTGTCAAAACAGAAAAATGTACAATACTTCCCTTTCGGTTTTGCAGGTTTTATACAAGATCCTCAAAAGCGAGCATGTTTCTGAGCGCAACAAGCAGCGCATCAAACTGAAGGATTTCGGATATCTTGGTCTTATTTGTCACCTTGATGAAATTCCTATCACCATGACCACAGTGCGATGTCTGTACGAGCAGGTCCTTGCTACAGGTAATACAGAAACAGCTTGAAATGTATGACAAAGAGACTTCTCTACATTTTAAAGCACCTGAAAAGTTTCTCTCAAATCTTAAGTGTTTCTCAATAAAACTACATAACGTCAAACTAGAAATGTTAACTTGTTATTATATACTTACTGTATGTTACATAGTTCTTACTTTTATGAAGGACCCATACTCTATAGCAGAAAGCTGATTAAAAGATTAGCTTTCTCTGAAAGTCCAAAGGACTTTAAAATACAAAAAAACGAGACATTGCCCCCTGAGGATGAATAAAGTAAAATCTAATCTGAAATGTGCCGCATGCCCACAGATGAGACCCCGAACATCCGAGATCTCCTGGCTGTGGTCTGTCTATCCCATCGAGCTGAGCTGGGTGTCCGCTTGGACATCTGCCGCAAGGTCAGTCTGTTTGCCTTTTTACGTTTCTGCTACAATAACCGTAGTCAACTTCTGAGTGTGAAGTTACAGCCCAAGCATTCTTATCATCTCGGTAATAAAAACAAACTCTTTCTCTGTTCCCCTCTCATATTTCTCCAGCTCTTTCATCTGATCTACTCCAACGAAGATTATGTGAAGCAGCTTGCAAAGCAGCACGGCTGGCAGGATGTTTTAACGAAGCTGTATGTGAAAGAGTTTTACGAGTCCCACGCTGCCAGCATCGCAGGCTCCAGCAAACAAAGCTCCTCGGAGCCAAACTACCGGCCACCGCTGTGCAGGGATACGGCTCTGGTGATAGAGGACCCCCACTCGGACATCTTCCTGAGCTATCCCACCTCGCAGGACATCGAGGATGGGGAGAAGGATGAAGGTGGCCGGCGAGACGTCTCTGAGGGATTCTCAGATTTATCCCAGTCGCCTCCGAGTGGAGGCCAAGGCGCGCTGAAAACCTTCACTGGCTCCCACGATTTTAGGTCCTTTGATTCATTGGACCAAGGGAGTCCCTCGTCCTCCATTTCCAACGCGGTTGATATCCCCATATCCGGCCCAAACGAGGAGAGGAGAGACTACTATCCCCTATCCCCCTTTGGTAACCCGTATGATTTGGAACTAGGGGGCATGGGAGAGATCGGTGCACACACCCCTGCAGGTAGTCTGACAAACACACCATCTCCTCTCGAGCACGGCAAACCCTTTCCACCTACCAGAGCAAGGAAGAGCTCCAGTCTGTCCAACGTGCTGGATGATACCAGCTATGGGACATACCCTCCAACTGGAGACACAAGTTCCAATACATCCAACCCACAGGTATGACTGCTTCTTCAGCTGAGATAATACTGTTAATCACGACCATTATATGAGAGTTTAATGTCAAAGATTTGTGTTGGGGATGTGGGACTGAGTCTTGTTTGTTTTACAGCAGACCCCTGAGGAAGAGCTGTGCAACCTGCTCACCAACATTGTCTTCTCCGTTCTGTGGAGCCGCAGCTGTGCGGAGGCGACGGAGGATGTGGTGTGGAGAGAGAGAGGACAGGTCTTTTCTGTTCTCACCAAACTGGGCTCCTCCTGCCAACTGGTTCTCCCTCCCGATTACATCAAACGCAGGTCGGTGACTGTGATTTTAATTTATCTCGCAAAGGAAAAACGAATTGAGTCCCACATGCGGCTGTGCCACATTTTTGTCTGATTATCCAGATTTATTATTGTGTTCCACTGGGGCAACATATTTATAGTCCACTCTGTGTGCCAGTCTGTTGGAGATGATGCTGGAGTCGTCTCTGTCCGACCTGAGGGAGGCCCAGGGAGTGTGTCTACCTTTCTGTCCCAGTTTGGTCCGGCTCCTCAGGCTGCTGCATGACTTCCTGTTTGCCGAGGGTACGGACAACCACACGCTGTGGAGTGAAAAGGTATATCACGCATGATCCCATCTAAAACATGTAGACCACTGACATATTCTGTTCGGGTGATTTCATGATTATGGAAGGGCTCTCTCCATCTTGATAAAGGTTGGTCAACAATAAAGTAAATAAGTTATTTATCCCTGGCAAAGTCTGATATTATATCTCACAACCATATAAGAACTTTGTTAAGAAACCAAACAGAACCCAAAGCATTGGATGATATTCCAGTAGCATGGATGTAACACCTACAAATTGTAGCCCAAAAACATCCTAAAATATCACATTTGACTTGAACTTACTTCCTCGTCCGTGCGTCCAGCTTTTAACCTTCTCCTTTCCACAATTTATATTACTGATGAACTCCAAATGTTCAGTTCATTCGATCTCCTCCTGCCAAAAAGCAACGCAGCAGATTCCTGCGGATGGCAATTACGGGTGTTGTCTTTGAAGCCATGGTGTGTTTTAACTTTAGGAAAGGAAACCATTTGAAAGAAGCCATCATTATTGCTAAGATACAACATGAATCTTTGAATGTCGGACTAAATTCTCAGGACGTGATGATAGAATTTTCTTGGTTACATTGGATAAGTAAAGCTAGGTGTGGTTGTTTTCAGTTACTCTGTTTGATGTCAGAAAAGATGTTCCTCTCATGTCTAACTGGAGGGAGAGTCGTGGCTGGGTGTAGGTCGCCTCTGAATCATCTTTTTAAATGCGGGTTAAGCTGAATTTAATGTCCTGATCGGGTTAGGATGTCGTAGATGCTGCTAGGTGTGGAAACAGGTCGAGCCTTTTTGTTGAATCCTTTGTTGACGCTTGTTTTTGTATTGCAGATCTTTGAGGGGGTGGTGAACCTGCTGGACAAGTTGAAGGCCTGGCATAGCACCCCTGGCAGCCCTGGGAACACCGAACTTAAGGAAATGGCCCAGATTGGCCTGCGTATCATCACTGGATATATCAAACAGCAGCACTCACAGGTCTGCTGCGCCCTCCACCTGTCCATCACCGAGCCAGTACACCAAGCACACTTGTGTCTCACTGAACATGTCTCTCAGAACTCAAACACATGTGACCTTAAACTTTTCTGGAAAGGGGGGTACAGTATTTATCAAATTTGATAAGGAAACTCCGATAAAGCCAGTTTAGAAATACCATACCTTCTATGGGTTGCTTTTCAGAGACATTGCAGTTATTCATATTAGGGAGTGAGCTGTATGAAAGGGCAGCTCCTCTCTGAGTTATGACTGCTGCGGCCCTCTCTGTAGGATTGAGATAGAGAGAGCAGTCATAAATGAACTGACCATCAGGCATTCTGCTGGTTGTGTTCATCTCCAAGTTGTTCAGCTCCCCTTAAGCCATTTGTTTTTCACAGTCCCAGGTTTTGAATAAATGAATTTAATTGCACCCTGACACCACAGCTGCAGATCTCCTGGCAATTAAACTAGCTACTTAAGTTTAGTGAATACGCAAATTAAAAATAAAAGAAACATAGCTCTTGTATTCCAGATATATAATGTATACTTCTACTTGAAGTATTGTACTCAACGTTTAAGAAAATAGCTCTACCTCGACACAATACTGCAGTATTTTAAATTCAATAAAATGATGTAATATACTTTTACTTCTGATCTATAATTTATTTATCTAACTACTTAAGTAGAATTTGTACTGATAGTTAGGTATTTTCACAATGTGATTTTTGGTCAAGCTCTGATTTAGTAGTGAGCAAGTGCTTTGCCTCTGTCCCCTGTTCAGGTGTGTGTGATGGCCTACGTGAAGCTCCACAGCCTCCTCCAGACGGTGCTGTGTCTGAGCTGGGAGGAGGTGTGCTTTCTGCTGGGGCAGCTGGGCGCCCCCTTGTGGCTAGGAGGTGTCATGGACAGCACCGACTGTGGACACGCAGAGACTTTCTCCCAGCTTGTGCCCGTGGTGCGCACGCTCCTCGACCAGCATGCTGACCCCGTGACTCTCCAAAAGCTCCTCCCCAACCTGCCCATCACTAACGGCAGCACCACCTTCGCCCAGGACCTGAAGGCGTACTGTGACACACTGGAGTGGCAAGGGTTTTACCAGCAGCAGGTCAGTGGCTTGGCTGTGCATTTAAAAATAGGTGCCATTTAAGTTCAGTTTCAGTCTGGAGAGCTCCTCCAGTCTTTGTGTGACCAGGAAGGTGTAATCAACAAACCTTTCTGAGATACTGCTGACTCCGTTCCTTGTCACATTAGTATACATTTACCACTATTAGTATACATTTTTCGCAATCTTGCCTCCTGGTCTGACCGGTAACCTCATGGTGGGTGGCTGAGAAATCTTATCCACATTTTAAAAACTGCTATCACAACTTTAGAAAGGAAAAAGAAACAACCCTAAACTCCCCAAAGTGCTTTCTAGTTGACCCTCAATGTATTTTTAGCGGAGAGCAGTTTATGCTCTGACATGAAACTGATGCCAGACGCGCTCACCTTCAGCTCAGAGGTGGATTTTTCATTGCTCTGTGTGACAGTGCACGTTCATAAATCTGTTTTGTTTAAATTACTTTTGTATACAGATCCTACAATACATTCGTCAATGTGGCATAACTTTGGCTGCAAGTTTTGAAACTTGGCCCAGGCTCATTTCTCAAGCATGAATGTCTAAGTGTGTATGTGTTTGCAGTTTACGCATTTTATTTGAATGTATAGGGTAGTTCTATAGGTTTTTGTGTGTTATACCACTTCATGTTTTGAGCATGAAGTGGTACAGTAGAAGGAGAAAGGACAAAACAGAAGGTGACTTTAAACAATGTTGTAGAAGATATCTTCTTTAATACAATAAATAGATACGGGTAAACTGTTAAAGAAATAGGGAAGTGTATTTCCACTCCTGTCTCTCATTTGCACAACAACAATCATCCAGTTGTACGTCTAACATGCAGTACAGTACTCTTCCGTTAGGAATTGTGCCAATTTTCATGTTAAAAAATACAAATGTCGAATCATGGCTTCTGGGAATTGTAGCCATGTCCTTCTTTTTAAGTTATAGTCATAATTATATATTGTTGAGTTGTCCTTGACGTGTGTGTGTGTGTGTGTGTTAATTTCCTCCTTTGTAAAACCCCCCTCCAGGTTCAGCCCGCCATGGAGCAGTACGAGCTGGACACGTTTGGGAGGAGCCATGACATCATGTCTAATTTCTGGAATTCGTGCTTCGATGACCTGATGAGTACAGCCTATAAACGGGACAAAGAAAGATCCGACAGCAAGTCCAAGTTTCAGGTTATAAAACGTTCCCGCTTTATGCATCAGCCCTAATGTCACAGCTTGCTAATGATACAGAGTTAAACCTTTCACTTTACGGAGCTCACCTTTGTGTGTGTTTGTGTGAAAGCAGGAAGTGATCATGGATCCCTACCTGAAGCGAGTGAAGAGTGAGAACAACAGATACTTTAGTTTGCAGAAGCAGAGCTCCAATCAGCAGGGGATGGTGTGGCAGCACTGGAGAGCTCTTCGCAGGCTTTTGACTAGTGAGAGAGGAGCATGGGCCAACAAGTATGACAATCTACGACTTTTCTTTTTAATATCTCTGACCTGAGATTTATATATATTTAGTATGAGTAAAACATTTATCTGACAATATAATGTCCATTTCTTAGTGGTCCAGACTGTTCTCACTATTAGTTTTTTTTTTGCCTTCTTTTGCCAGAGTTCAACCAGAGGTGAAATTGAAGTTGTCCAATGCAGAGACTTATTCAAAGATGCGTCTCAAGCTGGTGCCTGACTACAACCACGATCCTCACATTGAGGCCAGTGCCCTGAGGGACAACATGGGTATGTCACTGGTTAGAAACGCGTCGTCTCTGCTTATTTGTCATCGCAGCAAACACACAAAGAATGTTTTTTTTTTTTTTTTTTGTCTTCAGGGGCTGACAGCCCTCGTAACTCTGAACCACTCCCATTGGTGGTCGCAAAGGAAGCCAAAGTCAGCGACATGGAGGATGATCAGTTAGGAGAAGAAGACCTTGTCTATTTGGATAACAAGTGAGACTCTAATGTGCTTAACTTCTGTGCCGGAGTCGTAGACAGCTTGTCTGTGGGCCACAAACTAAGCACACAAGGGAAAATAATTACTTCACCAAACAGGCCTGGAAAAAATATGTAAAGGTTGAATGTGTAAAGGTTGAACCTTTTCCCGTGCTGTCAGGGTGGAGGGAGAAGACGAGAGCCAGAAAGAAAAACTGGTTCTGTCTGAAGACTGTGAGCTCATCACGATTGTGGCGGTTGTTCTGGGTCGTCTGGAGGTTACCACCCACCACCTGTACTTCTACGATGGCAGCAGTGAGAAAGAAGAGACAGAGGAGGGTAAGAAGATACGCCCTCGTAAACATCGCACCTAACTTCTGTACTTTTCATCAAAAGGTTCTCACGTAAGTGAATAATATCTGTGTCATTAGGAATCGGGTTTGATTTCAAGAGACCTCTGTCTCAGCTCAGAGAAGTGCATTTGAGGCGCTACAACCTGCGGCGATCAGCCCTGGAGCTGTTCTTCATCGACCAGTCGCATTACTTCCTCAACTTCAAGAAGGAGGTGATGCTCAGATCTAATTTAATTTAATTTTGCAGTATAATTAGAATGAAATAGATGTTTGTTTCATTCCTAATGTGTGCGCTCACAGGAACGAAACAAAGTGTACTCCAGGATCCTGGGACTGCGGCCCCCCAACCTGTTTTACTTTGGCTCTCGCTCCCCTCAAGAGCTGCTGAAGGCGTCTGGACTTACACAGGTAGTTGTTCAATTCAGTTCCTATGATCTGAATGTTGCTTATCGTGTGGGACCGATATGATGTTGATGTGTTGAACAGAAATGGGTGTCGAGAGAAATCTCCAATTTCGAGTATTTGATGCAACTGAACACCATTTCGGGACGCACTTACAACGACCTGTCGCAGTACCCTGTGGTGAGTACACGCCCGCTCCTGTGACAGTGTGCACTACCTTGTGTATTCATATCAAATGTGTTATCCTTTTATTAGGAAAAGGATAAAAGAGTGTTGCGGTTGTGTTTTTTTGTTTCTCTTCAGTTCCCGTGGATCTTGTGTGACTATACCTCTCCCATTCTGGATCTGGAGGACCCAGCGGTTTTCAGAGACTTGTCCAAACCCATAGGTGTGGTCAACTCCCGCCATGCTCAGAATGTCAGAGAAAAGTAAGCAGTAATATGACAATGTGATGTTGGTTGTAGTAAAATGATTGCAGATCTATAGCCAACTGAGGCTGCATCAATTCATAGATAAGCAAGTAAAAATGTCTTCTACTGAAATCATTTATTTCTATTTTTCACTAGATATGAGAGCTTCGAGGACCCAACGGGCACCATTGACAAATTCCACTATGGCACACACTACTCTAACGCCGCGGGAGTCATGCACTACCTGATCCGCATGGAGCCGTTCACAACTCTGCACATCCAGCTGCAGAGCGGCAGGTGGGGACTCGGGCTCGTGCATTATATTTCAGTACATTTCTATATTATGTTTATATATATTTCATAAAATGTATACTGTGGCCTCATGCTGGTGTGTTTCGTCTGCGTGGTTCAGGTTTGACTGCGCAGACAGGCAGTTCCACTCGGTGGCAGCGGCCTGGCAGGCTCGCATGGAGAGTCCAGCGGATGTCAAAGAGCTCATCCCGGAGTTCTTCTACTACCCAGAATTCCTACAGAACATAAACGGTGAGGAAGACTGAATCTTTGGGCAAATCGACAGCTTGATAAAAAAACGTAATCTGCTTGGATTTGTTGGATTTGTTTATTGAAACCTAATGCAGCATTTTTTGTTTAGGCTTTGACCTGGGACGTTTGCAGATATCTCAGGACCCGGTGGCGGATGTTCTGCTGCCTCGCTGGGCGTCATCAAGAGAAGACTTCATCAAGCAACACAGGAAGGCCCTGGTGAGTCTGCACACACATTGAACTGAGTCCTCAAACTATGCTTGGCAATCGTTCACTTGTTCTCCAACACCCTGTATCGGGACAACGATTCAACAACTTGTATCTTAAACTCTAGGAGTGTGAGCATGTGTCCGGTCACCTCCATGAGTGGATTGACCTGATCTTCGGTTACAAGCAGAGGGGCGAGGAGGCAGTGAACGCCCTCAACGTCTTCTACTACTGCACTTATGAGGGTAAGGCAGAAGTGATGACTCTTACAACCTGCTAGATTGTTTTCATAGTATTGTCTTCCACTCCTGATGTCACACATTTCACTTCCGTCTCCACACATGAACTGTGTTTTTTTTGCGTTCTTACATGAGACTCCCTCTTTGCTTCTTGTTTGCCGCTCCTGTAGGTGCAGTAGATTTGGATGCGATTGCTGATGAGACCGAGCGCAAGGCCCTGGAAGGCATCATCAGCAACTTTGGACAGACTCCCTGTCAGCTCCTCAAGGTACATCTCCCAGACTAATTCTTGATTATCAACAACATGCTGTGAAGAGCTGTTTAAAAGGCTTCATACCACGTTCCTATCTTCAATCAGGAGCCTCATCCTCCTCGTATGTCAGCTCTGAACGCATCTAAGCGGCTGTCCCGCCTGGACACTATGCCTCCCAATATCTTTGAGCATCTCGACAAGCTCCGGCCATTTGTGGAGGTGTGTCCTTTCAAAATCTCATTATTCCTCTCAATAAATAACTCATATGTGTTGGCGTGTATGTATGTGTTAACTTGTGTGTTTGTCTCAGCTGGTGAGTCAAGGCCTTCCTCTGGTCCAGACAGTGGTACCAAAGAGCCAGAACCGCTCCTTCATCACACAAGGCTCAGATATACTGGTACGCTTCAGTGAGACACTTTCACACGGGCCACATGTAAAACTCAACACAATCATTGCAACAATAACACATTGTATTTAAATAGTTGAGGCTTTGTTTCATGGCAACTTTTCTCTCCAGGTGACTGTGAGTTCAAACGGGTTGATAGGGACACACAGCTGGCTGGCATACGACAAAAAAATCGCCAACTACTTCACCTTCACGAAGGACCCCACCATGACTAATCCCAAGTGAGTGCCCTCAGAAAACATACGCCGACGTGAAGGACATATTTACGTTTTTGTGATTTACACAATCATCCGATATGTAAAGTGACAGTCTGTTAAATATTGTTTTACCAAAAATCTCCCGGAAATGTCATAAGCAGCAACATCTTTCTCAGTCATTTCACTTTTCAGATGGATGTTATTTTTTACTCAGAAATCCTCAACTGAGGCAAGGATAGCTTGCTTACCTCACCTCATCATTTTAAAAGATCCACACAACTTCCATGACAGCTGGATGGCAGCACAGTCCCTCTTTGTCTGTGAAGCTTCAAAGACGGTTTTAGTTAATTAAAATGTGGTTGTTATTCTAAACTGACCTTGACCGTGGATCGCATAAACGCAGCATGAATCAGGATAAGAAACCATTTGGACACTGGATTTCACTTAGGTTGTAATTTGCAGATGTCATGACAGTTTAATGTGCTGATTATAAATCTCCTCCACATTTAGGCCACAGCTCACTCTCTTTTCTTGTTTTTATAACTTTGATCTTTCCAACTCCGCTTTGTGGTGCAGAACGCAGCGATTCTTGAGCGGCCCGTTCTCTCCCGGGGTGGAGATCAGCGCTCAGGTGCTGGTGGTGTCCAACGACGGCCGCCTGCTGTTCAGTGGAGGGCACTGGGACTGCAGTCTCCGTGTCACCCAGCTGGGGAAGGGCAAGCTGGTGGGCAGGATCTGCCGACACATTGGTGAGTCCTAAGTTTGACTTGCATGTACTGTATCTTCATTGATTCCATGTTACATATTTATTTGAATGTGTATGTGTTCCACAAAGACGTTGTTACCTGCTTGGCTCTGGATCTCTGTGGCATCTACCTGATCTCTGGTTCGAGGGACACATCCTGCATAGTGTGGCAGGTTCTACAGCAGGTACACATCTTCAAATCCGTCGTACACATGTGGGATTAGAGGCTGCGCTCAAAGTTTTGGCTTTACTTGTTTTTTTTGTCTTTCAGGATGGCTTCTCCAGCGGTCTGTCTCCCCGGCCAGTGCAGATCCTCTGTGGACATGACCAGGAGGTCACCTGTGTGGCCATCAGTACTGAACTGGACATGGCTGTCTCAGGGTCAAAGGTCAGCAATATCACATGCTATGAACAGTTCTAAACAAAACACAGAATTTGCTCAATCGGTAATCATGTCAACTGATTATTATTTTCATTATTCATTTTATAAATACAACAATAAATGTCAAATTTTCTCTAATTTTATAATTCTTTAACTCCACTAACCTTTTTTGCTCTTTAATCAACAATTATATGAGAAGTATTTTTTTCTCTCTATCATATTGCTTGAGTTTTGTCGGGTTATGCAGGTGGGAAATATATATATATATATAAATAAACTTGAAAACTCTTGAATGTTCTCCAAGCAAACTGTGAAGTTGCTCATTAGAAGTGAGATGTAATCTCTACCAGCCACAACCCCAAAACACACACTTTATAGATATGAAGAGGCAGATGTTGCCATCCTGTAGCCAGCGGTCATTCAAACCCGGAAACCGTGGCGTTACTAATTTAAGCTAGAGCAAACTCTTAGCTGACTTTCATTTTGAGCTTTTGTTTTTTCAAGTGTTCCTAACTGGTTAAACCGGTTAAATTAGAGAAGAGAGCTGGAACATTCAAGTGTGTTATGCCTCGCTGTAGTTTTAGGGGCTTTACATTGATCTGTTAAAGACTCTGTTGCCAAATAGTTGACGGGCTGCCAAGACTCCAATAAACCAGCGACTTGTGGGCCATGTGGCTTTGGTTTGCATTGGGAAACAAACAAAAAACACACACAAAAATAGACAAAGTAGAGAACGGTTGACATGGCACCTTCACTGACCCTCCCTTGCTGTTCCCTGGGTCAGGATGGGACTGTCATCGTGCACTCTGTTCGACGAGGCCAGTTTCTGAGGACGCTGCATCCTCCTGGTGACAGCTGCGTTCCTGCCGTAATCTCTGAGCTCCGGGTGGGCATGGAGGGCCACATTGTGGTCCAAACCTCGCTGGAGGAAGGCTCTCATAGAAAGGTACTTCAATACGTACGATACAGTGTATCGACAAACACACACTCCAAACGAGTCTTTTTTCGACCTGATTTCACCCGTATCAACATACTGCTTATTCCTACAGGGCAAGTACTCCATCCATGTTTACTCAGTAAACTGCTGTCTGCTGTCCTCCTTCACCCTGGAGGAGAAGGTGACCGCTCTCCACCTGGTGTCCGAACACATCATCCTGGGGACCGTGGAGGGCAGACTCCACATACGAGAGTTATGCAGGTAAAGGCATTGAGATCATCGCTCCACATTGGTTGTAGTGCAGCATATAGAGTACCTTTAAGTCTGAAAGTTGAGTTCCTCGTTCTAACTCTTCTCTGATTGACAGTCTGGATGCTTCGATCCCGCCCCTGGCCTTGAAGGTTCCTGTGAGGAGTGTGTCTGTCACCAAAGAGTGCAGCCACATCCTCGTGGGCCTAGAGGACGGGAAGCTAATTGTGGTGGGGGCAGGGAAGCCGGAGGAGGTGAGAAGCAAGACTTCAAATGATTGTGAAATGCGGGAATTGGGTGACAATGTATGTTTGTGTGTGTTAGTGTGTGAGTAGAAGGGGGGCTAATCATATGCTAATTGCTAGTTGAAAACCAGGTTTTTTCAAATGATAATTAAGTGTCTTTAGTCCAACATCTCCATTTTAGCCCTCAAGTGAAGATTAACATGATTCCGCTCTCGTTCCCAGGTTCGCTCAGGAAAATTCACCCGTCACATTTGGGGCTCAACACGCATCTCCCAGGTGTCGTCAGGTGAAACCGAGTATACTCCCGCTGAGAATGCCGGTAAATGAGATGAGCAATGGTGGAGGACTCTGTGGGCTGCAGATACCTGCTCCACCAAGCTGCTCGCCAGACTCAACGAGGCCTTCGTTCCCTTTACAAGCTGGAAAACTATCCTCCTCAGCGACGGATTTCTCTGAGAGAATAACTGTACACTGTGCACTTTTTTATTCTTAACTGATTTTTATATTTTATTGTGTATTTCCCGTCCTGTTTTTAATCAGCATCATTCCAAAGAGTGGCCTTGTTTGTGTGGATGGGAGGAGATCTCAGTGTTTGAGGTGGTGAACTGCTGTTGAACAGTGAGTCACGTGTCAGGGATGTGACTCATGATGCAGCATCAGACACAGAGAGAAGCAGCGCTGTGAACTCTCCACACTCCATGTTCTTGACTGTTTTCTTGTCAGAGGAACAGCTGTGGTCTCTGTATTGTTTATTGTCCCACACCCATTGTCTTGGCAATGGCACCTTTTAAAAAACTCCTGGAAACTTGAAACTGCTGTAGTTCTTGCTGTAGATTTCCACATTGCAATACTGGTATATACCACAAGGCGGTTGACTTTGTAAAAGATGGATACAAAGGGGGGGTAACTGGTCACTAAAGTGAATCAATGCTATGTTGTGATCTTAAGCAGTCGAGGTCAAGATGTGCTGACTCTTGCACCACAGTGTCCACCCTGCATTCCTTTAGGCTCTGCGCAATGTAAAACTGTTACAGTAAAGTAAAGCAATAACGGCTTTAATGGTCAAGCATGTGAAACTCATTCACTTTTTTTTATCATGACTGTGGAGCTTGGATGCAATGAGCGGTGCCTTCTGTTTTCTTAAGCACAATGAAGGGAAGACCTTTACCAATACATCTGTATGAGTTGTGTTAATACACTGTTCATCACACAACTATATCCCTGTTTAATTCATCTGAAAGTGCCTTTTTTTTACTTGTGTCTTGAGCCATTTATCAACACTGGATTCCAATCATATCGCTCCATGTGAGACCACGATGTCACTATTGATCTACAAACGCATTACTCTTCTATTTGACTCAGATGTGGCTACGATGTTGTTAATGAACACATAAACTGTTGGCTGGAAGCAAAATACTTGCCTGTGCTGGTATTGTTCTGTTTTATAAAGCGTTGAAACATCTGCAGACAATGGTGACTCTAAAACACGTGAGCGTAAGTCTGAGTGAGTTTCAGAGGAGTTCCCTTCATGCTTCTTTTACAGTGGTTGGAACAAAGTGCTTGTTACACAGCGTCATGATGGGCCACAGACAAAGGGACCTATTAGGGCAACTGCAATACCTCCAGAACAAGGCACACACATACACATGACCTTGTCTCTGTAAGCGATGCTCAAAATAACCCAAAGTGTAAGCAACAGGAGACTATTTTGGAAAATGTGTTTAATTATCAATTCATCTGCTTTCCACTGTGAAAAGTCAGAACATTCAGGCTCTCTGAAATCACTTTTAATTCCAATCGTACAACTGTAAGATAATAACAATAATAATAATAACTTTATTTATATAGCACCTTTCGAAACAGAGTTTACAAAGTGCTCTACAGAGAATCAAGGCAAAACAAATAGAATGGCAAGATATAAATATAAAATAATAAAAATCAACAGTCAAAATAAATTAGGGGAACCAAATAACTGCATAAAAGCACGACCTCATTTAAAAGCTGTTCTATAAATTGGGTTTTGAGAAGTGATTTTAAAGAAGGTACTGATTCTGCAAATAGAAGATGAATATAAATGTTTATTTGCATAAGCAGCTGTTCAAAGATACGTTTGATAATTTGGTATTGTGCATAATTATATTGATTTCATAATGCTGCTCCAGTTTACTAGTTGTTATTAATGTAATATTTAACTTAATTATGCAGTAACAATGAGTCTTTAGTTAAATAAATTAAGCAGTGGGTCTTAAATACAATCACAGTCCTCTATCAAAACAATAAGTTGAAGTTCTGATTTTTTGGGTAATATAAATGTCCTGATTTACATTCAAAGGGATCCTTTACAAATAACCTTCAGCACTGCCTTTTCAAAAGATGGTGAAAATACACTTTTGTTTTTGTTTTCTAAAAACCAAGCGGCCTGCGCCTTAAACATGACGGTGAGATCCTGATTGTCTGTGCGTCTGTCTGTCAGAGCCTGAATGCTCCTTCTTGAATGTGTCCTATTGTGGCTGATGATCGTGACCGCACACATTCAGGAATCCTCTCCTCTGTGAACCGCTGCCAATATCCTGAGGATGACCGTCCATTACTGAAAAATGAGACCTGATTGTTGTTTGTAAACCACAGCAGGAAGGAAACCGATCCGCTTCCACAGCGCAGATCATCCAGCTCCTCTCCTGTAATCCAAGTCTCACATGTGTCTGTGATGTTAACTCTATTAGAGTTGAAAAGGTCACGGAGAGCAACGGCACATTTACTTGAAGAGGAGACTTTGATCTTCTGGTGGGCCGAACATCCTGTCGGCCTCCCCATAAACACCTCCGGGGGTACAATTCAGAGAGGTGGGGAGGGGTGATGTGGGTGATAAAACCCGACCTGAAGACCCCCAGTCAAATACAAACCACAGAATAGTGAATAAGAGAAGGGAAGTGGGAGGGTGAAGAGGGTTGCAGTCACTCTTATGTGTCTCCAATGACAATGGTGGGAGGGGTTGACACCTCACTCTTGCTTATTGGCGGTGTCTCCCCCTGACCTCTGCTGAAATGTTGGTGTTGTCCAAGTTGTTCCTGCCAAGAACTGCAGCAACTCTCAAACAGGCCTCCGACAATGACAGCCCCTCTCTCTCTCTGGTTGAGCTCTTCTCTGTGGGCAGCACAACCTTGTTTTTGTTGTAGCCGCCTTATCGTTCCCACCCATGTGCGACCGTAGAGGAACTCAGGCCTCAGATAAAGAGTCTGCGGCCTCACAGCGAGACGATGGAGACAAGTAAAGAATATAGACGTGAGTGAGGGGAGCTGTTTATTTGTCTGTTTGCTTTTTGTTGTTATTTCTAGTGAAACATGAACCAGTGTGATAAGATTAATACAACACGTTGCCAATAAAACAATCACCAACATTTCTAAGCAAGACAGATGAAGGCTATGGAAGCCCGTTTCCGTCACTGTGATTAAAAAATTAAGATCCTGTAAGTCATAATTATGAGATAGTATCTCATAATCGTATCTCATAATTATGACTTACAGGATCTTAATTTTTTTATCACAGTGGCGGAAACGGGCTTCCATAGAAGGCAGATTGCTTCATTGGAATAAAAATAAAAATACACTTGACAAAAACAAATCTTGAAACAAGTTGATTTGTATTGGAAATGTTTCAAAATAAAAAATATCAAAAGCCAATAATAGACAAAAACTGCTTAGCAAGATGGAGATCTGTACAGTTTATTGGTAAAAACATCTAATACATATCAAATAAACAGATCAAATGAAAACACCAACAGTTTATGTTTGACTTGTTTTATGAAAATAAGACTTTTAAGGCTCTGCGTTTAATCAGAACAGGAACATCCTGTGTGTCTCCTCTCATCCCTCAGCAGGCTTTGAAGTGCAAGTAGTATTGTGTCTGAGAGATCTCTCCATTTGTTTTCCTCTGAAGTCTCCAGCCCCCCCTGCGATGCATTCACTAGAATTTACAAGGTGTGTAATTTACCCCGCGTTGGTTTTCTAATCTTTTGAATAGCTGAGATCAAACATATGCTCCTTCTTCAGAGCATCTTGTTTGATTCACATGCTCTCTTTTGTTTCTGATAACAACTGATCACAGCTCTGTGTCAGTATCCCTGATGGTAAAACAGTGTCACGTCACACAGATCCGTTAAGTGAGGCTTTTGCATGGATCCTCATCTAGGTTCACTGTAATGAATATATAGTTGAGGGTCAAACACATAATAGTTGTTTAATATGAACAAGTATATTATTATAATGCTTTATTATACATCTACATTTTTAGATCCTCCGACCCAAAACTGAATTCTCAGCAACCTGTGGTGGAAGACGGACTCAGACCTTTCACTTTAGTAGAGGAATATCACAGTGTAGAAATACCTTGTTGCATGTATAACCATGCATTCAAAATGCTACTTAAGAAAAGTATACAAATATTATCATTTCAATATATTTAGAGTAACAAAATTAAAAGTACTCACTATGCAGAATTGTCCATTTAATAATAATGTGCTTATATTATTATAAAGTACTTTTTATTATGTTTAGGTAGTTGAATATATAATAAAACATTATAATGAACTTCAAAATATGTTGTATTACTATTCTGAATCTGCAAAGTAACCTGCCATATAACTGTGGTGAAAAGAATAATATTAGTAGGATAAGATGTCGGAAAGCATAAGTACCTAACATGTTTACTTGAGTGCAATCATTTAATAAACATATTACTATGACCCGAAGCATTAAATAAATAAATAAATAAATAAATAAGACAAAAAAACAAACAAAAATCCCTGTAAACTAAATCAAATTGTTATTGTGAAAAGAAGCAGTTTGAATTATATATACAATTTATTTATTTTTGCTGTGGTGCAGAGAGTTCTCAGATCATTAAATAAAGGTATGAGAGTGAAGAAAAATACTCAAATACAAGTAAAAGTCTAGCTTTAAAATATTTATTTAGGTTACTGTTAGTGTTACTGATGCATTCATGTCGTAGTATTTTAACTATTTCATACACGGTAGTTTTATATATTTTACAATGCAATAAACCGGTATAATATAAGTGTTGTGTATGTAAGCCACTATACAAATGAATGCATACAAACAACAAAAGTGTCATGAATAGTTGTACTCGAGTAAAGTACATAGACTAGCATTGTACTTATCTACAATAGGCTAATTACTTACTTTCCACCACTGATGTTTTTTTCTGCTTTTATTCTTGTATTTGTTTTAATTTTATAATGTCCCGTTTATTCACTCGATGTAGAATTGACATATTATATACTGCTTGTTGGTATGTTCATATATGTGAGTGTCTAACAGTAATAATAGCAGACTTGTTCCTGCATTACATTGCTGTAAGCAGAGGCGCGTCGCAGAGATGCAGCCAATCACGAAGCCGCACTGAAAGATGAGGAGATGGGAGGAGAAAGGGCCCGGGACAGTTTGCAGGAGCTTTTCCCTCATCTGTTGCAAAGCTGTGGGAGAGGTGGCACCGCGTGCATCCTGCCCGCTGGAACAGAAGAAACGTTGTGTTACCGTGAGCAGGGGAAGGCTCTGAGAGGAGCAACCGGGACAGGCGACGGATTACTGAAGCCGCGTTTTGAAGCCGCGTTCTCGTGCGTAAAAACGGCTCATTCCTGGAGTATGAGCACTCTTTCCCCGTCTGCGGAACCAACGCGTTTCAGATTGAGAGAAGAAGCGGACGTTTGGATGACACTTTTTCCGCGATTGTTGAAGGTTGCAGACTGAAAGAGAGGAACCCAACGCGTTAACTCGAGGAGGAGTGTGGAGACTGCCGACATGAGACCGTTTGTCATCTGCGCGCTGCTGCTCTTAAAAGTAAGCATTTGTTCATTACTGCTTCACTAACACACACACACACACACACACACACACACACACACACACACACACACACACACACACACACACACACACACACACACGCATAAACCAACACTCACCCGTCTTTGTAGTCTGTGATTTTTTTGTATTACTCTTATCATCATCATACTAGCAGCCATTGTAAGCTTCAACCTTCGAGTTCCGTCTTGCACCATTGTTCCCAAAGGAAATGTGTTTTACACCACAGAGCCATATTTCATGAAGGCTGTGGCACTTTGGTGACCATGTTTGTTGTCATTCTACAGTTGGCCAATATCAGTGGAAAGAGTGAGAGAACAAATCTTTCTTTTGAAGTCTCTCGTGACTAAAGTTAAACTACTGCTTATGTTGCTTTACTGCTGCGTGCCTCGGACCGTGTGGCCCGCACTGCACATCTGGCTGAGGAAGACTTTCACAAAACATCCTGGGAAGTATGTGCAGACTCTCTGGGCGAGAATAAGCCCAATAAGTGTGAATATCAGAGAGAGAAAACACAGCAGCACATTAAGAACCAAGAGTATGCACCTACATAGTGTGAGACATGAGGTATTTCATCAACAAGTTACAGTTCCAGTGGGGGTTGATAGCATATTATTAAGCCAGAATTCGTGTGAAAAGAAGGCCCCTTCCTCGACAGTTGCCGACAATAATGTGACACTCATCTACCCCAAAAAGCCCATGGGGCTTGTAGTCCTGTCTGGGCACGCTCCTCACACTCAAACACTTTAGGAAGAACAGTACAAAGTACTTTGATAAAACATAGCTCTTAAAAAGATGTGTATCTCTCTCTCATTATAATGGTGAGAAATCTTTTTTAAATCTAAGATGCTGTTTGTCAAACTAACAAAGTAACTCAAAGTGTTTGTCTGTAGCCCACTTTGTATTTATGCTGGAAAATTATGTTCTCATTACTCACTGGATGATTCAGTGCAGAAGTCGATTGTTCCTACGATGTGTGTACAGTAAAACTCATGTTTACTGTACATGTTGCCATGTTGCTTATGCCAATCCCTGGTGAAACTGGGGCCTATAGCGTTCAGTATAGCTAGAGTTTGGATATCCGGAGCAAAGCAATTATCACAATTTTCTCCCAGTCTGTGGTGTGTGTGAGTGTGGGGGTGGGGGGTTATTACCACAGTCATTTGAATTTCCATAGACTAGTTAAGCAGGTCTCTATGGGGGCCAGACTTCAGGCTCATTTAGGAATGTAAACTGCCTCTTAACTCGGTGGTATGTGTTGAAAATCAGTAGATTCAAAGTCAACATATCACTGTGTGATGTCTTGTTTGATTTAGGATCATAGTTTTGTCTGGGGAAAAAAAGAAAGAAAGCCATGTCCTTTAATGTATCCCTTATGCTCCCTGTATACTTATGACAGTAATCAGCACAGATGGGGTGAAGCTTTCAACTTTCCCTCAGCTCAGGCCATCTCTGTCTGTTGCCGTCACAGACTCTGAAGGCTCATGTGGTCGTTGTCTTCTCAGGGAGAGAGCATCCCTTTGTGTGTTTATTTTCACACAGATTAGATTAACTGTAGAGACTTCAACATGTACGCGCTTCAAAAGTGGTGTCACCGTGTGTGTGTGTGTGTGTGTGTGTGTGTGTGTGTGTGTGTGTGTGTGTGAGAGAGATCCTCGATGACTGAGTGACTCTGGCAGCCGTGGACTTGAGAGCCTCGTTGAAAACACTGACCAGTGCTGTTTGCTGGTCCGTCTGTTCTCACTGGGGAATCCCTTCAGATTGCAGCTTCTTACCCAAATGGAAAAAGCAACTGCAGCCTCCTCTTCTTCAGGCTATCTGAAGACTGAATACTCTTAGGTAAATAAATATTTGCTTGAAAATAAGATATAACAGCAAAATAGGATATTGGCGATTCATGTACCACTAAAGTAAAACGCACCCTTCTTTTAAGTTTGGTGTTGTCCTCTGGTGTGTTACAAAACATAAACAAAGCCGTAAAAGTAAGGAAGCATATAACCCTTTTTTATGAGGTAAAATTATTGGTATACCGTATACAGTAGATAATGACTTAGTCATACTTCTACTGACTAGATCACTGTTCCCTCTCATCTCAAGTGGGGCACGGACTAAATATTTCATTGCACATTGCCGTTGGCCTCTCCTGCCCTCCAGGCTTACAGAGCTGCACCAGCACTGACTCACACCAGGCTCTGCGAGATGACAGAAATCCAAGCTGGAGGTAAAAATAAAACTGAGCCACTGTCACCAAATATTTATCAAAGCATGGATTGAGGGCTAAACGGTTAGCTCGTGTTAGCAGAGGACCGACCGGGTACCAGGAAGCCTTCGTGCTACAAGTTATTATGGTCCAGACTCGGTCACAGTCTACTAAGTCCAAACATCCCGCTGGTTCCTGCCTGCTGGATCCTACCACCCTGACACCCAAATTCCTCTGATCTGGGTTCTGTGGCTGCTGCTTAGATATCATCAGGCTCCTCTAAGTGCTGCAGTAAATCTGGCTGTTGTTTTTGGAACGAGGAGATGGAGCTCCGTTTCAAAGCTGTTCCTCTTGTAGTATCAGCACTGAACATTTCAGACTTTCCCGACTGGCGGCATTGTGTGTGTGTGTGTGTGTGTGTGTGTTGCTGGTGGGCTTTTTGTTGGAGGCTCTACAGGTTCACACACGTTGCCTGTGTTTGTTGGCAGACTTCAGAGACAAAGAGAGACATCAGTGGGTTGTTTAGTTGTTACTTCTCCCCTTTGCAGGAGGTTGTTAGACATCTGTTTGCTCTTGTTAGCCCTCCGGCTGTGAAGGCCAATCTCCCTTAAAAGCGTGCATGTTTAAGATGCCGTTGTGTAGAGTGAGTTAGCGAAATACTGACCTTCGTATAGACACACCTGCAACTTCAAAGGACCCCTCTCACCCACACAGGCACTTGCATGCTGGGCAGCCTAGGCGAACTGACACCCTTGCCTGGGGCTGGAACCTTCTCCTTTATATTACCCCCCTACCCCCACTCCCCATCAGGGAAATAAACACACACACACACACAAACACACACACACCGTATTCACACACATAGTTTCACAATGTCACTCACACTTATTTGGAGTGAGTGGGAGGGCGGAAACTCTTTTTACTTCTTCCTTCCTTCCTTCCTTTTTTCTGAGTGTTTTTCTTCACCTCTTTACGTCTTAATCTCTCCAGTGGTCTAAAGCCATCTGATTAAAGCCAGCCACTCCTGACAGGCACCAGCCCCGCTGCACAGGCCGTTAGGAATGTCTGATCTATCCCTCATGTCATAACTCAAGCAGGCTCTCCATTACCCACTTGCAGATAAGGACTCAGGGCACTTTCAGGGTGAAAACTGAGGCGGATAAAAGATTTTTTTTTAAAGGCAATTTTCAGTTCGCCCAGTTTCCCGCTTCTTCAATTGCACAGGGGCAGGATGTGTTTGATTTTCTGCATGTGGTTCAAGCAACGGAACTCCTCGGACAAAGAAAAAATATATGTTTTTTTTTTTTTGTTGCTTGGCAACTATCTCAATTAAATAGGAACCCTGTGACTGGTGATTCTTAAAGGCCTGAGACGTACAATAGTATTTATTGAGCTTCACATTGGTGTTATTTCTTCTAACCATCATTTATTTTCTGTAGATTACTCTTGGAGATGCCTGTGCCAGTGGCCGGTTCACTGAATCGGGGCAGTGTTGCCGTCTCTGTCCTGCTGGCTTCGGATTGAAGGTAGCTTGTGGGAAAGAGGATACCAAGTGCACACCATGCCCACAGGGTAAGCTATTAAAATATAATGTTACTGCACCAATGTGGAAAATGTTTTACCTGCCTTATCATTATCTCTGTCATCTGTTCAAGAGGCTGGATGCTTTAAATGGCAGCACGTATCCCCATTGCAACTGATATTTGAGAGAGAAGAACAGTTTCTCCAGACTGACACTGATTTTGTTTTTCTGTTCCTCAGGAACGTTTTCCTCATCCGAAGGTCTCGGCCCTTGCCTTCCCTGTGCTAAGTGCCCCCCCAGTGTTCCCATGGTGGCCTCTTGCTCGGCCACTCAAGACACACAATGTGAATGTGACAACGGCTTCTTCTTTTTGAGCAGCCATGGCCTGTGTGCACCTTGCTCCAAATGCACCCGCTCTCAGGGTGCTATCCGGCCGTGCGGTATACAGGGTGACACGCAGTGCCAGATCTGTGGCCCGGGAACATTTTCTGAGGAGCTAATTAGCACCAAACCCTGCCAGACCTGCACCCGGTGCTCTGACAGTGAAGTGGAAATCCAACACTGCATGCCCAACTTTGACTCACTGTGCATGGGTGAGTTGTAATTAAGAGTATCTAAAGACGGACTAAGGCATTGTTGGTTTAGTTTTTTTTTTTAATGGAATTTTCCACTAGACCCTTTAAGATCTAATGCAGGGAAAGCAGCAATAGTTAAACAAGATAGGGGAGGGGAGCAGGGCATGGGAGGTTCTATGACAATACAAAGACATGTGGTCAACACCTGCATCCACTCGTCAACTGAACACGCTGAGCTGAGAAACATGAGCAGTAAAAAAAAAAGCCAATTTAAGTGCTGTAATCCAATTGGTATGAGCTTGACAGGTCTTTAGGTTAACTGCCCCCAAGAACCTGAAGGCCAAGGGAGGCTGCTGACCCTGACAACTAGGCCTCCTCCTCCCAAATGGCTACACTCGCTCCCCAGGAGTACGGTCGTCTGTACACACTCTGGGTCCATATGTCATGACCCTTTGACCTCCAAGAGGTCAGCACAGCACCGTGTAGTGTTTGATCCTAAAATAGTCAGCCGGCAGGAGGGAGAACAAGGATGGAAACAGGGACAATAAAAGGTTTGAAAACCCCGGGGGACCGGGATGACTGAGGCTATCGTTACATCCGGCGTACAGGCTTCCATGGGATGGTCTTAATTCATGCAGCCCAAATGTGTTTCTGATGTGCAGATGCAATGTCTTCCTGTCTCAATCTCAATAGATAAGCAGCTGCACATTCTTTCTCGTCCTGCTCTGGGGGGGTCTGATGCTCCTCGCTGGCCAGGTGTTGAGGAGGGGGAGACCAGTCCTGCTCCTGGAACGCCCAAGTTACCACTGGAGGACAAGGGAGGCAGCAACCACATTCTGGCCTACGTTTCTGTTCTGGCTGCCGTGGTGCTGGGCCTGCTCCTCTATGTGGCTTATAAATGGTGAGTTTTCACTATGCCTGGGTCCTGATCCTTAAATGGATGTAATAAAGATAATAAGACTGGTCGTGCAATGAAAAATAGCTCTCTCTGTGTAGCTTTACTGGAATTGTTTTTTCGGCTCTTCTCAGCTGGAGATCGTGTAAACAGAAGAGGGCTCTTTCTAAGGCCCGGGCAGCTGAGTTGGGAGCGTCTCCGGAGGGAGAGAAGCTCCAAAGTGACAGTGGTGTATTTCTGGACTCTCAAAGCATACAGGACAACCAGCCCAGCAAAGGTGAGGAACACACAGGCCCTGTGTGTACAACTTCAAATGACTGGTACTTTCTAATAGAAAGGAGGTGTAGCCAATTAGAAGACGGGAAATTCAGTTGCAGACAGAACACTATTCTCCTCCATTTTCTTTTCATGCTACCCTGTGGAGTATTTGCCCACTAGCAGTGCTATTGAGCGTTGTGATTGTGAGTGGGTCCCCCATGTGTTTCTTGCCTATGTTCGTGCTTGCCCTGTACCAACTTCAGGCTATCCGGTGGCAGTAATGTACAAGAAACATAGTAATGTGCAAAAAAGCATACAATAGGAAGTCTGCATGCTAGTTAACATGGATGTAAACAATGCAGGTTTAAAAATTGAATTAACTTAAGTTGTTTGTTTCGGCATTGGAAATGATTCATGAAGAAGTAACTTCAGCCAAAGGGTTTTGGAAAGACACTTAATGTAGTTTACTGACTTTAAGAAAACTCCACAGGGCACCTTTATTTCCCCGTTGTTCCCCACAAGAATAATGACGCAGAAGCTTTTTTATTTACACCTATGACCATTTTTTTAATGAAAGTATCATTAGACCTAAGTTTGCCAAGTTTTTGGGATTATCATATCTGTTAATGACATAAAAACTAGTATTATTGAAAATCTGTTTTCTATCATTTTTTAAGTACAAGCACAATTTTAAAAAATTATATTTCCACAGGTACGAAGAGGGACAGCAAGCAGGACAACCGTTTGTACATCAACCTACCACCCCACAGACAGGAAGAGGTGGAGCGCCTCCTGCAGGAGGGAGGGGGCCGAGGCTGGAGGCATTTGGGCGCAGCTCTGGGTTTCGAGCCCGAACAGCTGGACCTGTTTGGGCGGGGAGAGGCTCCTTCTCACACACTGCTCTCTAACTGGGCCCAGAAAGAAGGTTCCACTCTGGGACTGCTGTGCTCTGCACTGGCCCGCATTGAGAGGCCCGATGTGGTCACAGCTCTTAACAGCCCCACGCAGGGCGTCTCTCTGGTCTGACGGCTCCTCAGACACAAGCAGGACACTAACAGACTCAAGTGAAGAACTTTCATTGAAATGACAAGGCGCTCTGACATTATCACCTCTGTCACTGTTGGAGGACGTCACCAATGGTTCATGATTGCTTTTGCTTCTAAACATATTCTTGCATCACTCTCTTTTGACCCAGTTTATGTCACCATTAGATTTAACATGACATAATCTCCTGGGATGTGACTTTTATCGCTTCTGAGCAAATCACCAACCTCTCCATGTAGCCTACAGTATGTTGCAACCTCTCATTACCACTACTGAGGAAACAACGTTTTTACTTGTGGTCAAGCCTCACGCCTCGCACAATGGACACTGCAGAAACCTGGTCACTTTGGATTAGAACTGCATATTGACAAGAAACAGAATGATGTGTTTACATGTGTTGCGCAAGTGTGAATATTCTAAATACCACTGTTTACATATTATTCGGACACAAATTTGCTTGATCCCACGCTCTCTTCCAGCCTTCCTCGTGCTGCTGCAAACAAATCAGATCACAGATCATCACGTTTATCATTTAAATGGCTTTGTTTTCTCTTTGTTCTCAATCCCTTTGGTATGGCAGTTGATTTTTGGCGAAATGAGACGGTCCAACAACACTGCTTTATGACATGTGACTCTCCCCATTTGGGATCATTTCCATGCGATGTGCCTAAAAAGAGAATAAACCAAATCAAGGGTTTAAATGGCCAACTTATCAATCCTCCCAACGGTGCTTTCAGTTGCTAAGAAGACTTTATCTAATGTGTAGATTGAAACTACTCATTCGGTTGTTGAAGTTTGTTGCCTTGTACTTTTGTTGTTGTTGTTGTTTTTCTCTTCTTTCTGCTGCAGTCACCACATACAGTCGCCTCTGCAGCAGTGATGTTTCAAATCTCATTAGAAGACAAAAATGAAGCATTTTGTGAAATATAAAAACACCATTCTTAGCTCTTCCTCATAATCATCTTTTATTGTAAATATCTTAAATATTGATTGTTTTGATACGTAATGGTTGCGAAGACTGAATGAAAGGGATAGACAACATATTCTCTTTGCATTCACACAGCTCCATTTTTGTCACCTAGATTTTTTTATATTAGACACACACACAAAAAAGCCAAAGACACTGTTAACATCAAGGCTTGTGTCCTAAGTAATCATGCTTTTGTATTTATTTCATCACCATTTTAGGAATACAACTTAATTGCGGTCTCTGAGAAGCTGGACATCTGCTGTGTGCTAGTCACACTCTGTGATGGCCTCAGATGGTTTGATATTTTTTTTATGACAGCCACATTTGGTTTTGTGTATATATTTCCTAATTGTATGCCTCAATGCATTTTTGTATGAGTTTTATTCATATAATAAATAACTTTGATAAGTCGGTGCTCGTTTGACCCCAGATGATCCTGATGCTGTGGAGGATTCTCCTCATGCTGTGCTCATGCAGTTGCTTGCAGTGTGATTGGAAAGTAACGTCCGCTGAGGAGGCAGCTAGACTACAGTTAGTAAGCAAGCAGAGACATTCGGACTGAGTTCAGTAATAATGATTAAAATAGCTCAAACAAATGGATAAACTGTTAAGATAATGACCTTAAAGCTGACCGAGTTGGACACGGAACTAATGAATCGGTGGACGGTTCTGCTCAGGTTTAGAAGAACAAATGATTCAACATTAGTTTGATACTTATAGTTTTACCATTAGATATCTCTAAAAGTAAAACTCTCCAGGGGCCTAAACAATTAGCATTTTAGCATAAAATAAGGCTTTGCTCATGTAATTTAAATACCTTTGTGTTTAAAGAAACTGAAACATTATTATTCCACCAAATGGCAACAACCTTTTTTAACGTGTATGAAAATGACTGGACCACAAAGTCGTAGAGACATTTCTCTCACGATAAAAACCTTGATGAATTACACAGTGAGGAAGTTTGGACATGTTTGGAATACACTTCTCCATATCAAGGGAATTAGTGTGAAAGAACGTTTACTTTCCAAAAGCATGAGGTAAATCAGGTAAGGAGGAATTTTGTCATTAGAGGGCGAAATGAATAGAACAGCATCATCCAAAACGTTCAGGAGGAAAGTTTCCTCTTTCTCTCTGAGGCACAATCTGATTCCTGCTCCCACTCAAATCTGTTTATGGTCTTTTTGCATTCAGTTGTAAGTGGGAGCAGGCATCTTGCATGGCCTAAGGCCGTGTTAGATGCCGTCACACACTCCAGACGGGACTGCTTAACTGCGGTCTGGAGCACACAGGCATCGGGCTGCGGAATGTGCGTACGCTGGGAGGGGGTTGGGACCCGAGAGAGGGGAAGCACAGCAGCGCCTCTCTTCTCTCGTCACGGGTCTCCACATTTAGAGCACGCTGAAGGTCTCTAATGAATGCAGTCGATCGCTTGGATTCCCTTTGCTGGGGACAAACATCTGGCTCAACGCTGCGTGCGCGCTGTCGTGGCATTCCTGCCATGTGCTCCGCTTATTACAGGAGGTAAACGATCTGAAAGAGGGTCGTGCGCACAGTTAGTCGTTTGTCAAGAGATCTCACGTCGTCTTGGATCTGGTCAAGTCTCTCCGACCGACACCCATGTGAACCCAATTCAAATGACACAACTGGGAAACGGATATCATTTTACAAAAGGTTTTATTTTTTTAAATGTTTGTACACTCGGTATGACAATGTGCTTACACAATACTTACAGTTAAGTAGGGTGAAACTTACTTTGTACATAGAAAAATAATAACAAAACAAAAAAGCAAACACTTGAAAATGTCCCCCACCACTGAAATAAAATAGAGGGCCGAGTCCGTGGGGTCCTACGTTTAACAAACTGATGTGGGAACTGCATCCGGAGGGCTGAGCTGGTGAGGGTGAGTGGGTGGGCTCCCTGTGCTCCCTGACACGACTCTCCTGCATACAGATTCTGTCATTTTACACATTATTTACACTTTCAATCATGAAATGATAGTCATTTTACAAAGTGTCTGCTTTTTTAGACACTCCCAAAACCATTATTCAATATATTCACATATAAAGCAATATACATATGTTGAAACTTTGTTTTAATGCAATTCAATCAAAACGGTGACCTAATGCTAATGAATCTACATTGACAACCGTAAAAATCTGGGAAATTAATGAGTGAGTTTGTGAAGCAAGTGTTGTTGAACTAAGACTAACTGTGATAAAGATGAACCAGAACACACAAGAGGTTTAGAAACGGTTAAAACTGCAATGCTACAACTTTTGACCTTCAGCATCATCCCTGTAAGAAGAGGAAACCAGGCAGAACAAGATGAGATAGGGGTTGGACTGGAAACGGCACATCAAACATGGCGTTGAAACCCGGCACCCGTTATAATACACACATTAATAAAAGACATATTGACCACCTTGCCAACCTGCTGGTTATTGACTGATCTCTAAGTGTGTCGTGAGTAAAAGCTCATCTCATATTATGAAGCAGGAGACGTGAAAGATTTACGATTTTTTCACAAGGATACCACTCAAACCTCGGCATCATGCATTCATAAAACAACAGAGGCTCCAAAGTCTCGTGGCTGAGAAGGCAGGGTTTGAGGAGCGGAAGTGTGGACCTCCACAGCCCAGTTAAAAGCAGCACCAGATAGTCAGTGTCAGGGGGGTTGAAGCGTGCACAAGAAAAGGGGAAGTGGGAGGGGCAAAGCACTGGACTTGTCTGTCATTGATCCATTTTAACAGTGGAAAGTAACAAAGAGACTTTGGTGAATAGGATACCAATGCTGATTCTAATGAGTAATACTCATTCAGGGCCAGACGAGTTTAAAAAGTGGAATTGAGGGGATCATCTTGGGAACATTTAAGAGCCACACATGAAAAGAAGGAAAAAATGGTTAAAAAAAAAAAACAGTCAGTGAAAACATGAGTCTCCGTAGCACCCCGCAGCGTCATCCTTTGAGAAAACTGCACCTGGAGTTTTTTTTCGGGTCGTTCAGCGACACTCGAGTCTCAAGTCAGTCTCGCGATCAGGGTACTTTGTGATCCACGGGGCCTGGAGAGCTTTATGGGCAGCAGTGCAATTCTTCTTCGTCATAAATATGCTTAAGAAACTACTTCACGGCTCAGGCTGGCCAGAACATACATGAAGGAGTGAATTGAAAGGCAAATCTGTGCTTCTCCTGCGCTCGAGCAGGAGAGTTCGGAGGCTAGTCCACCTCGGTGTCCTCCTTGGGCCTGTACACGGTGCCAAATCGCTGCATGTACTTCTTGATGTACTCCTTGGTCTTGTGCTTCACGTTCTCGTTACACTCAAGGTCCTCGGGATTATTGCAAGCCTTCAACTCCTTATTCATAACTCCGTGAGTTAGCTAGAGGAAAGGTGAGAGGTGAGGAAAGAGTTAGACATGTTTCTTGTCACAAAACTACAATAAATGATATAATAACAATGTATGCAAGTTGTGGCAGTTGGGTGGCTAATTCTCTTTTAGAGACTTTGTCCTTTGTAGACAATAAAATGCGATCTCTAAATGAGCGAAGCCCGACTCGTCCTTCTGTTTATTGTCCCGTGTCCTCAGAGATGTGGTATGTCCGAGTGGCACTCCCTACACACAGAATCCATGGAACAAGAATGCTTCCCTTTGAAGAAACACTGGTTGAAAAGAGCTCTTAGAAAGGGCCGAGTAAAACAAAGGAGAGGGAGATAATGGTTCAATGTGTTTTTAGTGTCTTCCAAAGATACAACACGAAAACATATGGCTGGAAAGAGAATTTATGTGAGCCCAACTAATTAGTTCTGGTTTGAGGGAAGCTTTGAAACCGTTGCCTTTAAAGTTAAAAGCGGACCAATACTTTCATTGTGCCGCGACCGCGTAGAGGCCGAGGAAAGGTTTACAAAGGAAGATCCAACAAGACGTGGAAACAACTCCTGGTTGTTACCTTTCTAGCCAGGTGTTTGAAATCTTCTGTGTTGCTGATGCGTCCAAGTTTGCAGTCTGGTTTCCGAAAAGGATTCAGACACGTCACTATGAACTGGGACATCTGAGTAAAGAAACACAGAAAAACATTGTTCAAAATAAAAGAATATATCTAAACAAATAAAAAAGTGCATGGGTGGCAAGAAGAGGTTTTGAATATGACATTTCGTTTCCAAAGGCTTACCTCTTTGCGAAATGTCTCTTTACTCTTTTTAGCCAGCTCACTGGACGTGTCCGCTTCAGCTGTCTTTGTGGAGAACTGTAATACAACACAATAGAAGAGATGGATAAGATGATTAGAAACACTTAGTGTAAAATAGTTATATCATATTATCGAGACATAACCTACCAGTCATTTTCTACAATTAAAACCACAAGTGAGGCCACACCTGTGCAGCAGCTCAATCAAACACAACAACTGGCTGCACAGCAGTAGCTCTCAAGGTCAGTGGGGCATCAAACAGCACCTGCTCACCAGCTACTTGACACAAAGCAGGGATATCCTGCCAGGATGCCGCCTCTCAGGCCCCAGCCATTAACAACAAAGGCAAGCAGGCAACAGCTGACCGCCTATACCCACAGCAAAGTGGTGAGGATCAAAATGACATGTACTGTAAAAACAGCAAGCGCCAAGGATTCACACAAACATGGTGCCAGGGCGAGGACTCCAGAAACAGTTTGGGACGCTTTAAAAGTGCGGAGCGTGTGCCTCGTGCTGGATGTGGACCGCCGTCACACACGTGCTGCTGGCATACGCTGCACGACATTGTCGCTGTTCGTGGCGGGAAATGTTGCATGAAAAGCATCGACGTCTCAATTTCAGCTTTGTTATGCATTTTGTTCCCCCAACGCCGTTACATTGTTTTTGTTAAACCTTTGTAATAACATTTTTTTTTAAAAAGAGACAAAGGGGACACTTGTGTACTTAAACTATAACACAAGAAACCCCAAATAAATGAATGTTAGGTCATCCAGATGGTTTATATTATCCTCAAAGTCAGGATAGGGAAGAAACCAAGAGAGAAAACCAAGGAGGCAGCGGAAGAAGAGATGAGCCGAGTCATCCCCCCCCCCTCCCCTCACGGCCTTGAGGCAGACAGCTGAGCAGGGGGTGGAGTGAGTGGCATCCCTCTTAAAATCTTTGTCTCCATGTAGATTCTGATGACGCCATTTTGCCACTCATCAACGAGCACATAACACTCACTGAATCTGGTGTCGTGCTGAGGTTACCCCCCCCCACCCAACCCCCCCTTCTGTGAGACACAGCTGCAAGTAATCTCTTGTGCAGCATCTTCAATTACTTGAAGGAACAAACACTATAATCATGTTCTGCTTCCAAGCAAACACTTTCTGGGAACCAAAATAAAAAGTGAAGCACACTTTGAAGCATACCTTGGAAGGATTCTCGTCATAGGTGGGAGTTCCCAGGTCCATCTCCGATTCATGGTCCACACTAGTGTTGTCACTACATCCATCCCAGTTTGTGGGAGGGTCCCACTGTGTTTGCCTAATGCACAGAGGAAAGTTATGTTTGATAGAAATGCAATGTGGGGAGGTTCTAGATGCAGAAGCACACTTCACAGCAATAGCTACCTGGTGGCAATATGGTAGTAGTAGATCTTGCCCTCAGGATCGCGGGCCACTTTCCAGTTGGGAGGTAGGACGATGGTTTTGGGTTTGGGGGGAGATGGGGGAGGCAGGTCTATCACATTGTTGGGTACAATCATTTCCTGGAGATTAGAGGAAATGGAGAATATGCATCAGCAGCAAACACATGGCATTTCTCTTTGAAGATCTCTTTTGGATTGTGCGGATAAAGAACCAGATTCCCTTTAGCTGCATGTCTACATGTAGTTTATAGTCATATATGACGGCATCGCGTTGAGATTCTCATTTACAAATGTAGCCTATTGAGTCCATCTTTAGTCACATCTTAAAAGTCATGTTGGCATTACATGGACAGGACCCACATATTGTAGCTGAATAATTTAGATATATACTACCACCTTGTGGCAACACTGAGACAATAGGTTTCCTTAAAATCACATTGCACAATTCAGATTTCTGAAAATCCCAAGGCAGAGACTTAATAACAAGCCTCTTGCATCACATCCCCCAAAACAGTGACAATAATGTGAGGATATAAATAAATCTTTCCTTCACCAATATTAATTTGCAGTTGTGAAGGATCAGTCAATGTTTTACATCTTGCCCAATAGTCTGTTTGCAAGTAAAAAGGACGCAGTGTGTATGAATGACCTGTTGGACAGTTTGGGACGTGACGATGGTGGTGACGGTGCCACCCTGCTGCACCACCACGCCCTGCTGATGGCCAGGATACACAGGCTGGCCATGCAGGTAGCTCGCTGTGGGTTCAGTGTACGCCTTCACAAACACAAATCAGATTACACGGTTACTGTGGACATCCAGAAATCACACTAAACAACAGTTCATCTGACACAAGGGATTACAAGCTTACAGCAATAGAGTTCTGATTGTTGTACCGAGATGACGCCATTCTTTTCCACACCATATTTGATTACTTTGCTTCGATTTAAAGCTTAACATGCTGGTAAAAAAACACTACATTGTTTAGGCAAATGATTATGACTATTACGGTAACAAACCAGAGGATATGAGCCCCAGGCAGAGAGCACCCTACCTGTATGACGGGAGCGTTGGCTTGTGGGTAGGCGGTGGGGATGCTGTAGATGGTTTGGCACGGCTGACCCTGGTAATAGATGGCCGTCTGTGTCTGAGGCGGTGCTGGGGCCGGGGCGTACTGCTGTGCAGGCTGTGTCTGCACAGTCACTGCCTGCTGAGTGGTGGGATCCCAGAGAGTGGTGTAGCTCTGCTGGCTCTGTACCTGAGGGGCCACCTGGGAGGGAACAGAGAGGACAGCTACGCCTGCATCCTGAGTTGCTACAGTTGGCTGGGAATACTGTTCGGGGTTCCCAGCGGCGAGGTCGGTGGTGGCGATGTGCTGAGAAAGATTAGCGATGGGAGGAGCCTGGGAAGTGGAAGATGGAGAGGACAGACCCAGTTCTGAGATAAGATGCTGAGGAGGTGTCTCTTCATAGTTCAGGGCGGGATCAACCGGAGGGGTAGGAAGTAGTACTTTGCCTGCGTTGGGGTTTGTTGGGTCCACAAAGGCCTGGATGGGATAGCCAGGAGGGTAGGTGATGAAGCCAGAGCTGGAGGCATAGACCAAAGCAGGGTCATACGCCATAGTTTGGAGCTGGAGCTGCTGCTGCTGTTGTTGTTGCTGCTGCTGCTGCTGTTGTTGTTGTTGTTGTTGTTGTTGTTGCTGCTCTTGTAGCTGCTGCTGCTGAAGCTGCTGCTGTTTCTGGGCTTCCCGCTGAGCAACCTCCTGCTCGAACAGCTTTCTGCGCTCCTCTGTGGACAGCTTGTTGCGCTCCTTGCCCCGAGTCTTGCTGCTGTTTGATGCGTCAAACCTGAAGAATCCAGAGAACAAGACCACGGATGACTGCCAAAAGTATCCTATGATATGACCAAGACTACAGTCTGCTTTGAAGACACTCTTCACAATGTTCCCCCAATCACAACAATTCTTACCGCTCTTCAGTGCGTCGGCTGCTCCTCTCGTAGGACGCCGGTGGTGAAGCTGAGCGTCTCCTCCGTCTCTCTGTGCTGCGTTGTGGAGTTTTGTCAGAGACTCGATCGCGGTCTCGGTCTCGATCGCGTTCTCTGTCTCGGTCCCTGTCCCAGTCTCGATCCCTGTCTCGGTCATAATCTCGCTCTCTGTCACGTTCTCTCTCCTTCTCTCGCTCTCTTTCACGTTCTCGGCTACCAGAAGTTGTACGTGGCGTCAAAGCTGCGTCTCGATCTCGGCTGCGATCTGTGAGAAATGTAAAGTTAGCCAAAATCAAATGGAAAACAAACCTAGGCCAAAAGTTAGCATTGGATTAAATTTACCATTTGCTTCTTTTTCCACCTGACTCTTCTTTGGTATTCTGTAGACCTCCTGAAAGTGCGAGAACAACTTTGACTTTTAAATTCCGAAAACAATAGTATGCAAAGAGATTATATTGTTATACATGTTTCACAATATCTGCCTTTAAAAAGGAATCGGTTTGTGCTCACCTTCAGATCCTTCCAGCTGTCCAGAAGCCGGGCAGCCATGCCGCTAATGTCCAATGCACCGAGTTGGGTCTCCTGACTCCTCTCGCTCTCCACATCTGAGACACCTTCCTCCTCATCCTGAGAAGGAGTTCCTATCACTGATGGGTCGACGGGGGTCGCAATAACCTCAGCGGGCACACCGGCCTCCGGGGTCTCGGAGCTCGGGGCTGCATCAGTGGTAGATTCACCAGGTTGTGCCTCACTGCCTGGTGGTTTCTCAGCTTCTTGTGTCTCTGCCTGGGACTCCATATTCTCTAAAGGCCGCTCCGGTGGAAGATCAGCTTCATCTGTTCGGATGGACTGACTCTCTGGTTCGAGGACTTCAACGGCGGGCTGGTCTCCTTCCAGTTTATCCTTTTCTGTCGCCGGCTGACTGGCCTGCTCCTCCCTCCTCTCCTGTTCTTCACCAGGCTCTTTTGGCGCCTCAAGTTCACCCAAATGCCCCTCACTCGCATCCGTTTTCATCTCAATTTCCTCCTCCAAATCTAGCTCAATTTGTTCTTGTACCTCCTCAGTTTGATGTTGTGGACTGATTACACTCATCCCCGGCTCTTCCTCGTTCTCCCCTTTGATCGGATCTTCTTCTTTCACCGGCTCTTCCATTGTTTCTTTAGTTGGCTCTGCAGATTCACATACAGGCTCTGCCTTCAACCGTTTGCTGTCAAGAAGTCCTGAATGTGAGGAGGCATCTTCTTCCTCATCATCGTCTTCCTCCTCTTCATCCTTCCCATCAGAAGCTTTGCTAGCATCAGAGAGAGCGCTGTCCAGACTGTTTTCACTGATGATTTTAAGGCGGCGATACACAGCAGGTTTTGACGTGTCCCCGTCCAATTCTGATCCCAGTTTGGTGGAGGACCCATCGGGAGTGTTGAGGGGTGTTTGAGCACGGGAGGTGTTCTCACTGGAGTAGCCATCTATCTCGACAGGGTGAGGGAGAGTTTTTGTCTGGGCCCATCGCTGGATGAAGCTCAGGACTCTGCTCTCTTCCAACATGTTCTTAGTAGAGATAGGCAGCACAGCCAAGGTCTTCATTATCTGGCAGCAGAATCATATAAAATTAGCAAACAAATAACCGTGCAAGATTCAAATTCCTTGATACGCAAGTGAGATGTAGCAATATTATGAATGTTTTAATGCAAACTCAATGGCATATGTCACCTCTAACTGCAGTTTGTTGTTATTAGCACTGTTGCCTTTGGCTTCAGAAAGCTCCACCATGAAGATCCACAGCAAAGACAATCCATGATGGTCCAGGAACTGCTTCAGGCATGATGGATTTTGAGTATCCTATGAAGCACAAACATGTATATTACTTGATGCAAATGATAACAGGTACCAACAATATAAAACGGGCATCAACCACTCATGTCATACTTGTATGAGCTTAAAACAGATGAGTTTCTGCTCCATGGTTTCCACTCGGACCATTAGCCTGCAGAGAGCCACCACCTGTTTCTCATCGTAAAGGCCTTCTCCATTCTCCAATAACGCCTCAAGCTCCTCATCAACCTGAGGAAGGACAAAGTAATGTCAACGTCGAAAACAACACATTTACTTCAAGACATTTTAGACAGAGAGAAATGTGGAACCATATTAACATGACTGGCAGCCAGATGTAAACCAATGTGAAGATCCTTTGAAATTTGACTGAAAGCACTGACCGTGGTGAGAGCGTTCTTTCGACTGCGGTCTTTTTTCATCTTCCCTCCTGCTGCCCGAACACTGACTCGGTTCTCCCCACCCAGGAAGCCTCTGCAGCTGGGAGCTCCACAGAAGCATTTCTGTGCTTCTTTGCTGTAGAAACAGAAACAACAAAAAGGTGAAGCCATTAATTAGGTTAAATAACGACTCTTAAATAATATATCTGAAGACTTTAAAAGTATCACAACATAACATATAACCGTTTTCAGACAGGCAACACAAACATAGACAGCACAAAAAGCGTGGAGGATAAGAATAACTGCAGAGAAACAGTACCCATATCTCTGGAACTGGTAGTCAAACGTCAGTTCAGTTCCCGCAGTAACCACCTTGGAGGTGAAGAACCCGACTCTAAGCTGGCCGTTGACAGTCCACTGGATTGGAATAAAAATCATCATTAGGCGAGTCAGCGTTCAGTAAGTTCACCTGAAAGATAACCGTTTATTTTGCCACTGTACCTTCTGGGTCTCACAGTTGGGCTCGCAGCTATGGTTCATAAATCGAGAGCAATTTCCCTTCAGCGTTGCATCAATGATCTGAAGAGACATAATGCAATGTCAACGATTTCTACCACTTTACCTGAATCATGAAGCCTGATTGCAGTTTACATATTAACGTTAAGTGAATGTGTTGTATCATCCCATACCTCATTATTCTTTAGGGACATGAAGTAGTAGTGGATATTCTTGTTGCGAGCAAACTCTTTCACCCTTGTTTTGAACTCCTTGTGGTCCAATACCTCCCCGCAGTATTCCAGCACAAAGGTGTTTCTGAAAGATTGAAATATAATAAAACAATAAAAATGGAGTAGGTCGCTCCACAATTACTACAGTCTTTGTAAATATTGTAATGTTACATGCAAGGATAACATTTTAAAACGGCTTACGAAGCCAACTCTCTCGCTGCCCGTAGACCCCAGCCCTTGTCTTCTGTGAGGATAACCTCAAAGTCGGCATGTAGCCTCTTTTGAAAGCGTCGGTTGGAGCAGTAGGCTCCATTCAGGCACCGCGAGGAGCTGAAAACAACAAATTCTTCAAAACAAATACTTTAACAGGAACTGTTTTGATTGTAAATCTCCATATGTTAACAGGTTTAACCCTTTAACTGTTGTTAAATTAAATGATTGTGGATGTTAAAAAGCATGATTTATACTGACGCTGTCCAGCTTATAATTAGGCAAACTATATTTTACTAATGCAAAAGCAACAACATTTGTTAGGTAGTTGAAAATCAGATACAAGTATTTGAACTCTACCAATGCAATAATTTGACTACCAATTCAAATAGGTACACACACACACAAAAAACATTGCATTCTGAGATGCCGTCACAGCTATCTAATAATTTACTCACCACTCAATCATCAGCAGCCGGTTTAAACAGTCTTCCCCGCATGCCATGACTCCCCTTGAACGCTCCTCTCTAGGCAGCATCGGGCATTCACATTGCATTCTCTTGATATCTCGATGAGATTTGCTCTTTTTTCTGTGAACAGAATTAAAAGAAGTAAACAATTAAGAATTTAAAAAATGTTTTTATATTGCGACGCTACTTATTTGTCCAAGAAAATAATCTGTTCTCCGGCGGGACAACAACTCACCTCTCAGTCAGATACATGTTCTCCTCAATCAAGTCAAAGTAAGGGGGCATCTTCTTAGACCTGGCGCACTCTTTCCATCTACTGCCGTCTCGAAAGTCTCGCAGATTGAGCGTCGGCCGCTGCACCTCATCTTTGACGTGACTTTCCTTTGGGACGTCGGCATCTCTTTGACGCTCCCTTTTGCCTGCTGGCCCAGCTTCCGCCTCGTTGTCTGAATCCGACTCGATCTCTGGCCGCCTTTTCTTGGGAGGGCCCCGGCCTCTGTGGGGTCTGAAGTGGTCTTCTCTCGGGGGGTCAGGCACAGCAGAGCCCCTGCTATTGCTGCTTATTTCATGCCCTTGTACAAAGCTTGATGACCCAGGAGTGTGAAGTCCCCTGCATTCAACGGCTATTTTACTGAGGTCAGATAGTTTCTCGCCACTGTAGTCGTCATGGTCATTAGTTAGAGAGTCAGGATGAATTTCACCTGCGAGATCCTGATAATGTTCATGCCCATGGAGGTAGGCTTGTCTGCTAGTCTGTGTGTTTGGGGATTGGTGGGTCCATGTGGCATTGCTCTGCCTGTGCTCCTGTTCTGTGAGAGAGGTTTCAGTCAGTTTAGCGTTTGGTATCTGTGGCCCATGACTGCTATCGGGCTGCTGGTATGTACTACTGGGCTGCTCCGGTTGCGTAGAATCCCAACCCAGGCTGAATCCATTCCTTTCATTGACATTGTCAACAGTGGGAAAATCATCATGTTGGTAATGGGAGTAGACCCTGTCCCCTCTGCTGCTTATATTATGCGCTGTGTGCCCTGGCCCACACTGTCTGGAATTATCGCGGCTGTGATCTGTGGCACTGCCATGGGCACCAATAAGACCAGCCGTGTACGTCTGTGCAATGACGGAGCTGGAACCCTCCGATTGACTGGTGCTATCAATCATATTACTCTGGGATTGACACAACATGCTGCGATGAAATAGTTCGTTCACACCAACACACGGAGCATTGGTCTCCATGAATGCGGAAGGACTCCCCTCCACTTGTTGTACGCCTGGATTTGGGATTTCATTGATATTCACATTGTGCAGACTGCGCGAGGAAGCACCAGTGTCATGTGAATTCATCGTTAGCGAAGAATTCTTTGGCACCACCACGACAGAATGCAATCGTTTTATAGCCTCCCCGCAATCAGAGTCATACTCCGAGTTGTCACTATCACTGATCTCGCTCTGCTCTCCTGATGCATGCTGATGAAGTAATGCTCTCTTACTCAATTTGTTCTTGTGAGAGCTGCCCTTGGATTTGTCTTCACGATCATTGCCATTCCAGCTCTGCATCTTTGCATCTTTGTAGACCTGTGATGCATCTTTGAGGTGCAGAGGCGTGTCTGTATTTGCTTTTTGAGAAACCCTCAGTTTTAAGTCACAGTGGTCAATGCTGGCGCTCGCTTGCGAGTGCTCATTTTGGTCTTTGTATTTATCGGTCGTGTCCGAGCCAACTTCCTGCTTAGACATCTCAGTCTGCTTCACCAGCATGGAATGTTGCTGAATAGTATCTTTCATGTCAGAGTCTTGTTGGTTATAGTCTTTAGAAAATTCAATTTCTTTGACAGAGATGACTTTTTTTACACTATGCTTACTCTCTGCACAAAGTGTCCTCTGTGAGTTATCACTCTCTGGGGTGTCCTGCCCAACAATATCCCATCGGGACTTTTTGGTAGAACCGCTGCTCTTTTTAACAGTATCCATATTTTGCTGTTCAAGTGTCAACTGACCCTCAGATTCAAGACACGGTGAATCAAATATGAGCGGCATACTTGTGCCAGACGGCTCCTCGACGGTCAAAACTTTAACAGTCTCTGGTTCAGAGTTCTGCAGGACACCGTGGGTGTTTGGTAAACCAGCTGTGTCAATTAAGGATGACCGGAGCAAACAGTCAACAACCTTCTTGTCCTGGCTGCATATTACACTATCATTACTACTGCATGCATTTAAGTCCACTGCATTTGAGTTCACGTGTGGTTGAATATTAGAAGAGAGTGTATCCTTCACATTGGTCAAGTTTTCATGGGCCGCATTTTCATACCTCAGGCTTTCACTTATGGTGACAGTTGAGGTCTCAACTTCAAGGTATGATTTAGTTTCTGTTGAGCTCTTGGATGACGATTCTTGCAAACTCGTCTCAGTCCATGAGACAAAATCCTGACCACAATGTTCAATTTCAACTTGTTGAGGAAATGATTTTTCTTTTTCACTCTGGGAACATGAATCCGTGGCATTTGTAGACGGCGGTGCTTCGCCAGGGCTGTGAAATATGTCATTTGATTGCCTATCATGTCTGCTGGTTTTCTGAGAAGATCTGGTAGGGGTCGTCTGCTTCGAGTCTGGCCTACTGGTTTTCTTTAGTGAGTTTTTACAGTTCTCCTCCAAGCCAGAGTTTTTGCCAGAGGCCTGCGATTTTCCCATATGATCTGCCTCAGTGTCACTAGAGCTGCTTTTTTGACGTTTTTCATATGTTTGAGAGTGGATATGCATACTGGAAGAAGAGGATTTGCGATTGCTCTCTGAATTGTGATGGCTGCTAGATTTACGGTAACTGGAGTCCATATCAGGAGAGCACTTTCGCTGGGAATCAGAGTCTGATAGTCGCTTTGAAGTCCTTTCAGACTTTGACAATTGTGTTCTTTTATCCAACTCCGAAGAGTGAGGAGAATTTGCAGATTTAGAGGCTTTCTCCGATTTTGAGTAGGAAGATGATTTTGAGTCTTTATATGAGCTTGAATGGGCGGACAATCTACTGGAGTCACTTGTCCGTGTCCGTGTCTTCCTGTGGTCATCCTCAGAGTCAGAACTGTCACGAGTTCTGTCAGTGCGAGAGCGTGAACATCTTATCTCTCTGCGTGGAGAACTACGGTGAGATCTTCGATCAGAATCATGATAGTATGACCTTTCGGAGTGAGATCCTCTGTCGCCTCGGGATCTCTCTGATCTGTGAGATGAACTTGTTCGCGACCCTCTTGATCGAGAACGTGATCTAGACCGGGACCGTCTGCGATCTTTGTCTGATCGAGATGAACGCGAGCATGTGTGTCTGGAATCACGGTCTGTTTTGGAGTAACTAGAAGACCGTTCATGATTCTCTGACCGCTTAGAGGAACTTTTTTCCCTTTCTTCCAGATGTGAACCAGAGGAAGACTTTTTTACCTCTTTGCTTTTGCTGTCAGAGTTTCTTCTACATTTAGAGTCGACGGATTTGCGACTAGAAGACATCTGGCCTGAATCTCCATCGGATTCTGAGCCAGGGGGAGCACTATCAGTTGGGGACCTTGTTTTCCTTTTGTCTGCCTTACTATCCTGCTCACCACTGCTGGAACTCTCTCCATCTTTTCCTGAGGAAGCAGGTGGCTTCTTGGGGCTAGGGGTTACCCTCGTCTCCGGGGCTTCAATGTGAGAATTCTCAGATGGGCAGACACTGACGACATTCTGAGGTGGGGGAACTGGAAATTCAGTTACACTTGCTGGTATCTGTAGAACCTGCAATTGAGGAGAGAGAGGTTCCTCCGGCACAACAGATGTTGGTTTCTCATCAGTCACAGAGACACTTAGAATTTGTTTCTTGAAATGCATTTGAGCTAAATCAGTTCTCAGTATGGTGGGTGAGCAGACTGGTGTTTGAGAAGGTGTCTCTGCGATCGTCGGCACCATGGGAGTTTGGTTTTGCTCAGTTGGGCTGTCCGTATCCTGCTCTTCATTGTCTGAGGTTGACTGTAATGAGGCAGCGTTAGGCTCAGCAGCAAACTTGTCAGGACTGCCAGGGATGAAGAACGGGCTCTGCAGTGGCTTCTTGGTTGGTGCGAAGCTGAAGGACACTTTCTGACGATCCTGATCTTCTAAGTTGACCTTCATCTTGGTCCCTTTCGGCAAGAGATGGTTGGATAGCATGACTCTGGGAGACAGGCTTTTGATTAGAGCTGCCTTGGATAGGCCCTCCACCGTCACCTACAATAAAAGGGAAACCACTTGTAACTTGAGTTTTTTTGAAGATCTGGAAAGTTAGACATAGGGCTCATCAATTTTGTTTGAACTTACCGAGGCGCCACTCCCCTCCTCTCTTTAGTTATACATTAACATCGTGGGAACATAAAAAAGAGGAAAAACACAAATCAATTTACACAGTTCATGTAGCACAACAACCCTAACCCTCATTCTTTCAACATATTTCAAATATAAGGACTACCAACTGAGGTCCCCAAGAAGAAACAACCATTACAGCTAAATGTATTTAGAAAATATTGCATAATAGTAATCTGGAAAAAAAAACAATTAGCTAATTTGTTTATTAAAGTTAGTTAATTTGAAAGTTGAAAATAGACAGAGCACATGAGGAAATGTGTTTTCTGCATCTGTAGCCCTACCCCCCTGATGCTTCAAATTATGACCCAGGGCAAGAATTGTATCCATCTATTTGATTGTATTTATTAAAACTGCATAGGCAGCCATTGAGACGTTTAACTTGGGCACCCAGGGCCCCAATTCCTTTGTATAAAAAAAGAAGATATAATGATTTGGAAAGAATGATATGAAGTCAGTAGGAACAAACAGAGACAATGTCATGAAAGATGGGGATGATAAAATAGCTGCTTGTTCTTGGGTCATGACGACAAGACAGCTCCTTTTAAAATAAAATATTAATGTTAGAACCAAACGGTTCTAAAGCTGAAGCTTTGGCCAGTAGCAGGAGCATGACTTTGGTGATGCAGAGAACTGATCCACAGCAGTGCTCTCGATTGCCATCAAAAATCATACATTTTCATTTCAACGGTTCACCTGACCTTAAAACCTAACGGTAATTAAGTGGGAAAATTAAATGAAGAGAACTATTGATTGTTTCTCAAAGAAAAAGCTGCAGTGCTCTGAAACTGAAAGGTTGTTGATAGCCCCTTGGACTTTCTGTGCCATCTAACCCAACATCTTTGGCAGAGATGGCCTCATCTAACAAAAAAAAAAAAAGCATCAGCATATTTATTAATAATTAAATAAACTACATATGGTGACAAATTTAAAACAGATTACAAAAGTAACACTTAAAACGCATTAGTGCAACTAAATGAAATAGTTAGGTGAACCGGTTCAAATATTGTAATAGGTTAGTCTGCAGCAATGCACCTCTCGGAAAACCATGCAAAGGATGAACAAACAGGTGTGTCATTCACCCAGAGGACCTGTCTCTTATTGGGAGGCTTCAGTGGTAAACAATGAGCCACCTTGCAGTTATACCCTTTCTTAACTATGACATATGTGCAAACTACTGGTCTTTATTCCTAATCCTGAACCCATATAGCATACACTCGATCCCGAAACAAGGGTGGAAATAAACTCCAACTCACATTATATATCTTAAATTGTCTACATTGCAGCCCCCCCCCCCAAAGAAAGACCCAGCAGATGCCAAGGGTTCACCCAAAAAATGTGCAGAGATGAATAGCTGTTTTTTTGTTCCTCCGTTTCCCCCATTATAGTGTGTGTATTTTCCTGGGTAGGCTCAATAAGGGTGCTGAGCAACTATTGGGTCATTTAATCCTTTGGGATTTTATTTCTTTCCCTTTCTCTCTGTGACCTTCAAAATGAGATACGTCTGCTGCGACATTCTCTTGTATAGAACGGGCTATACAAATCAGATTACAGTCAAATGATTAATGGTCTTGGCCTACCAGACCAAGAACTTTGCATTTTAGCTTGATGTTACAGGTGTATTTTTCACTAAATATAAGGATGTTATTGTAACTGTATTGAAGAACTGTTTAATGTTGTACGGTGATAAACATGACCTGTGAGCACTGAACATATGATCCAAGAACAAGCATTGGATCCATCGTTTATATATTGTGACTAAGTCTCATTTCCTACCGACTAATTATGTAATTTTTTGTATGTAACAATGTTAAATTACACATCTTCACATTTCATTTAGAGGTGTGTCAATGTCACAGGCAAAGATGGATGGGTACAAGCATATGAAGACATGTTATTCAACACATTTCGAAGAGGATAGTCTTGTAGTTTAAATTGTAAAATAACTCAGTGCATAAATAATGGGAATGCCTTGGGATGAACTTGATATTAAGATGTTTTAAAATGGTAAAGAAATGCACAGAATGCATCCAAAACAAAATCAAATTTGGAAAACATACTAAGATTATTCTCAATTTCATATCAATCTACTCCAAACAAAACATACACTGTGAGTTGCATTTTGTGCTGTCTAATACCTGATCTCTGATTTGAGCGGAGTGTCCATTGAGAAACTCGTCTAGGATTAGTAGGCCTGAAGAGGCTGCTGGCCAAGAATAATCCAAATCAGAGAAATGAGCCCTCCAAAGTGACGCCACACCTGACAAAAGAAAGATAGGGTTGCAATGAACTGAGTCCTGTTTGTCTACAACAGTTTACAGCTACTCTGTCAGGAACTTGTTGTCATTTTGTCCATTTCAATTAGAGGTTGACATATTAAATAGTGTTTAGGAGTGAATGTTGCTTCTGCAAAACACAGGCTTCCCTCCGCGAGACTTCTGGGATGTGTCGTTGCAATGTGGCAAAGATAACGTTAGTGGTTTCACCTTTTAATATCAATGTCTTCTATTTTACCAGCTCGGTGGTCTCTTCTCGTGTCGCTTTGGTTACAACTGTTAGGTTGTAATACACAACCAAGGTAAAGCTTAATACTACTATCACGGTGGAAGATTTAAAAAAAACATGGATGCAGGGTGAGCTCAGAACACGCATCTCAATAACAGACATGTAACGTTAAGGTTAACGTGAAAGCAAGAGTAAGCAAATGGCCTTCAGAAAACAAAGGCTGTCTGTATAATGACGATTTAAGCGCAGGGGCACATCGAGCCTTTTGTAAAGACAAACGGGGACTGTTTCGAGGCTAATTAGGGAACCAACTAAAGCATGGCCTGTGCGGAGGATTGGATCCAGCCTAAATATGGCCTTTAAAAAGGTCGCTTTTGCCCACTGTGACCGGAGAATGTGTCGCAAACCGCCCAACACAGTGAAATACTCCACCAAGATGTGCCAACTAGTCATACTACATCATATACAAGTAGTAAACTGGCAGCGGAGATGGCACGACCTGAACTGTTCGACGCAAACGCTGATTTAATAATAAAAAAATTTAAATATATATATCAGAAGTAGCTCAAGCTAAGCTAACGTGTGTCAGCTAACGTGACCAGAGAGCCACCATTAAAGATGTTGTGATTAATCCACGTCGTTAATGCTGACTAGCAAACAAGTGTATGCGGGAATGCAATCCGTGTGACGTTTGGTGGGTTGTTTCGGTCACGCAGCTGAGGAAACAAATCAGTATATACACGGTGACGGAATTATGCTAGCATCGGAGGCTAAAGCAAGCTAGGTTAGCTAGCGGGACTAGCAGTCACTGGGCTAACGCTGCTGTTGATAACTTGTGTTTTGCTATCGAGATGGGATCGAATGGGGAAAGTCACAGTTATACGTATCTCACGGAGAGCTCGTCACGTTTCTAACTGAATGAAGAAGAAACGACGGGTTTGAGTGTTTGTTTCTCTTTATACGACGCAGCCTCGAGCCTCTGCACCGGCTTCACTAGCATGCTAGCTGGTCGTGTTTTGTCTGACTGGTGTGTAACTAAACCACACTACTTCACCTCATAAATAGTGCAAACTACGAGGTACTTACTTTACGAAGTGCTTTAGGTCACACGGTTCCTCCATCTTCGAAATCACCGGCAATCGAGCCTTTTGGAAAACATCAAGCAACAATGTGTGCCGACGTCAAACCCACACGGAGCTGTCGGAGACGACGGTCGGCTGGAGGCTCCGCTGGTCAACTACCGAGCTCACAGAAGCTCACATAGTTAGTCAGGCGGAGGACAACAAACCTCCGAGGAAACCCAGCGACAGAAAGTGTTTCAGTTTGGTCCAATTGGTGGATTAGAATCGGAGTGACAACGACGATCTGCTTGAAGGATTGTCAACATTTCTTTGAAATGTCTTGTATTCCTCTGTGTCTCTGTGGCGGCTGTTCCAACAACATCACATGACGTGGGAGCGCGAACCTGGAGCGCAGTGCGGGCCCGAGCGAGACCAGAATTATATATATAATATTATTACACAGATACATATGAAAGCCCCACAGTGCCTTGTTTGAGGACACACCTCAGGGAGACCGAGAGTCAAACTGAATGGAAACAACTTTACTTGGTCTGAATTTAGACCTATACGAAATATACAGATACAACTCTAAATGTTGCTAGATGTAGGCCTACTTATTCAGGTCAAACAGAAAATGTCATAATCTGACGAGATGAAATTGCCTTGATATTGAATGTGTGTTTCACAACAAAAATCTTGAAATAAAACTTGCTTTAACTGAGAGGAAAGGGTTTAGATTAGAATATATTGACGGGTTGATTTAGAAAAAGATTCACTGAATTTGTGGAGGTCAGGTCAGGGACAAACTAAAATAGAATAGAATAAAATATATAATTAACTAACAAAGCAATAGTGCAAACATGTGTTTATTTGGCTACATCTTTGCACTATTGTTTTGTTTGCTTTGTTAGTTAATTTAATAATATATTATATTTAGTTTTATATTTTGCATTTGTTATATTGTATTGCTTACCTGTATGTATAAATGCTAATGTAGAAAAAAAAGTCCCCTTGCGGTATTCATAAAGTAACTATATACTGTATATCCATGCTTTAATAACGTACATCCTTCATTAAATCATGATAGTACCACCCCGACCCGGCAGGTGGCGCCTTCACCCATCACGGTGAGTCAAACAAGTCCATAAAGTTGGGCGGAAGATGAACATTGCTTCCCCCATATGCACTTTGAGAAGAGACTGAGCAACACGAAGCCAAACGAGACTGATCTGATCGCTATCTTGCTTTCGCACGAGTCTCTGACTGTCGATTGTGTAAGTTGTGTCGCTGGTCGGGGAGTTGTCTTTACTGTGGTGTTATTTATAAAGATCGTATTCTCATCGCGTTGGCCTTCAAATGAGCCACCCGCTAACGCTCCAGGCCTAGCTAGCTGCATCTTGTTGAGCCTTGTGTGAAGAGCAAGAGCGTCGTGCTCGCTGTCCGCCACCTCACTGGCTAACCAGCACATTTGGACTCGTCCCATTCCACCCAACGTAGTAGTAGTAGTCTCAGATTATGTCTGTTTTAATCGCTTCAAACTCGTTGCATCTGGGATGAAATGCTGGCGGCGTTGATGGTAACAAGCGGGCTAACGTCACTGTGGACCGTCTCACACCGGGGCGGTGGTTCTTTTCTCAAGTCGGTGCCCTCATATTGGATTTTACTACGTGGGCTTACAACTTAGCTGGCTACATGCCATTCACTTCATTTGGTAACTAGTGTTTCTCTGATTAATGCGCATGTGTGTCACGAGCTACCAAAAGCCCAAACGCAGTGCATACGAGCTAAAGTTAGTCATACGTAGTCTATAAGAGTTTATGAATTGACTTTAGTCTATAAGAGCTCAATTTAGTCTGTTAGAATAAGAGCTTAAGTTACACTATAAGAGCTAATGCTGGTTACTTGGCAGTTGATATTGGTTGGGTTTTGTCATTCAGGGTGCATTTGAGAAATACCTTCCATCTCTCAGGTGCATTATGCTGACTCGGATAGTGTAAGAATTATAGCAAGCTTGTTATTTGATTTGAATCGCTCTTTTGATTTAAATTTGTTTAGTGTGGGCGATGATATATATTATTCATAAGAAATGCTTTTGGGTTAATGGTATATTTGAGCTGAAAGCTTTTGACTGTGTAGAGATTATCGGGCCGCTGTTACGCACTGTTTACCTTCAATTAATTGCGGGAACGATTTTTTCCAGCCCAGGTTGTCCCTCCGTCCCATTGCCTGACAGAAGTACCACACATTCAAGAGCAGGATTTCTTTACATTTTATTTTTATGAATTGAATACATTTCCAACTGCCTGTTTGTTTCAGCTCATTTGAGTAGTGGTTCGTGAATCTTTCCTGTTTGCGCGTTGACTGGCTGACGATCGCACTATAGGACTACCATTCAGCTGGCACATAGCCTTCATTGACTGACTTTATAAGCTATGAGGTTTGGAAATGCAACCGGGCATACAAAGGTTTATGAAACATGGGTGTCGTAAGAATATGTCATACGTTTGACAGATGTATGGCGTATAAAAACAATTTGGCTGACTTCTGGATGGAGGACAGTTTTGGCTTCATGGCGGCACATACGATGCTCCCAAATGTAATGAATGGGAACTCTGAAGAGGAGACGATTACTCTTTCTCCGGGACAACTGCTAGACTATACTTCGTTTACTCCAGAATATACAGAAGAGGAAATGTTGCTGAGGCGAGCAGAGCATGACACAGGAAAAGCAACAAGAGGGGACACTGCCGCAATTGGATTAACCAGAACGCCAGCCTCTGGAATGAACAGACTGCAGCAGTGGTGTAGATGGCCAAACAATGCAATCCACACCATTGTTTGTTCTGCCATGAATGGGATATTTTGTTAGCGCACGGTTGCGATCCAGTCGATTAACCTTTTGAGTGACGAGACATCCTGGTTTCAGTGCTCTCCTGCATATGTGCAGTCAAAATTAGTTTGGCATCCCTTGTAGCTCGTATGTTTTGTTCATTAACTGCACAGAAATGTACGGCTGCATGATTCAGGAAACAACTGCCACTTGGATAAGTATTGACCCCTTTACAGGTTTTTAAGCAATAATCTCTAATTGTGGACCCAGTTTGGCAACAGCAGTTGCGAAGTGCAACAGTTTGTCAAGCAATATATCAAATTCAAAATGAATTGTCTTCTGTGTAAGCCAATTACAGATGTTACTCGGATCAACCAAAGAGGCATTCAGCTGAAAATCCCCAATTAGCTCGTCACTTGCTTGTAATCTTTCTGCAAGTCTGTAGAACTTGAGGCCGCTGTTGGAATATCGATTTTGACAACAGGACATGCAACAACCAGTACTTTTGATTCACGGTTCAAAGCTTACTAGCTCATCAGAATGGCCGGGGCATATCTTGGATGACACTGGCTGTAAAAGGATCTATAGTCAAATGTGCGAGTTTAAATGAAGTTCTCTTGGTTTTAATTGTAAATTGTTGGGCTTTTTGTCTTGTGGTTCTGTTGTGACAGATTTGGAGCTTTGGTTGGAAAGTAGTTTCTGCGAATAATAACAGTGATATTTTTCGTGTGAGTTACTTCCTGTGTCCCACTTGAAGAACTGCCTTACAAGTTTGCAATTCAAGACCTAATTTATGATGGATCAACAAGGCTGTCCCATACTCAAGGACCCACCAAATGCATTGAACTGGTGTTATTGATCATTTGGTTGGTTGAATAAGTGGAACTACTTGGTGGTAAGCTTGAACATCTCTGACCCACACTGGACTCGGCACTAGGATCACGGCAAGGAACCTACATTTGAAAAGATGGCCATTGTGACTTTGTGGACTGTCGCATTATGTGCTGTGACACATATTTCGGAATCTGTTCATCCAGTACTAGTTCTCAGATCTTGAACTTCAACTGCTTTCATCGAAATATATATGGAGAATTGGAATAATTACCCTATGGCGTGATTTAATAGGAGGTTCTGATAAGATGATCAAGGACAATGGTGCCAGATAGATTGTTGCTTTGTGTATTTTGACTGGCTGACTTTTGTACTTTTAAGCCAATATTGGAATGCATTTCTGAAGGCACTGGTGAAGGACCTGCAGCTGGGTATGAATAAATGTGTGATACGTCTGAATGTAGCGGAAACAATTTGGCTTTGAATTGTTTGAAAAAACAGAAGTTGCTTGTTTATATTGTGGGTTGAGACAAGAGTGAGCTACGGTACATGTGCAATTGTTATGTCGACCTCAACCGTTTTAATTCCTCTGCGGTAGTGAAAGCGAGTGGTGTGGACACCGAGTGCACTGGTGTCCCTTGTCTCTGATGTCTCTGGTCTCACATTGCTATTCCAGTTCAGTGGCGTTACATTGGAATGCCAGGAAGTGGACAGTGAGCTGGAAAAGCTCCGTTGGCAATAATGCTATTCTATACCCCTCTGTCTGCAGGTGCTGTTGTTTGTACTTCAGCATGGCGGTCGTCATCCGTTTACAGGGACTAAAGGTCACAGCAGGTTCTGAGGATATTCGCAAGTTCTTCACTGGCCTCAAAATTCCGGATGGAGGGGTGCATATAATTGGTGGGGAGCGAGATGAAGCTTTCATTATCTTTGCTTCGGATGAAGATGCAAGAAGAGCCATGATACGGTCAGGAGGTTGCATTAAGGGGTCACCTGTTGCATTGCTACTAAGTAGTAAAGCAGAGATGCAGAACGTGCTTGAAAAAAGTGCAATAAATGCAGAGCCAGATCAAAAGAGGCGACTCGAGGAGAATGCGAGGTGCGCTAGAAGATCTGTGGACCCGGAGATGGGCAGGAGATCGGCGAGCAGATCGGATTATTCTCCCCTCCACCACCAGAGGGCTTCAAACTCGAATGACTTTTTGCACGTGTTTCTAAAAGGAATGCCATTTTCTGTGACCGAAGAGGAAGTCCGGGACTTTTTCTGTGGTTTACGAATTGATGAAATTGTCTTATTGAAAAATGCAAATGGTACAAACGATGGGAAAGGTCTGGTCCAATTTGCAACAAAAGAGGATGCAAATGAATCCCTGAAGAGGGATAGGGGATACATTGGCTCGAGGTATGTGGAGATTTCCACAACAACGGCAGACGATTGGCGCCGGGTTACAGGCAAAATGGCGATGGCTGTCAACACGGATGATAACTTTGAAAGGGACCGATCACCCATTCGCCAGCAAAGGAATCCACATCCTGTGAGGTCACAATCACCTTTTGCTCCGATGCCCGTTGCCGCTTCTGACAATGAGTACTGCGTTTTGATGGAAAATCTGTCCTTTACAGCTGATAAAGAAGACGTAAAAAGTATTTTTCGAAATGCAAAGCTTGAGGATGACCAGATTCTCTACTTGATGGGCAATGATGGGAGAAGAACGAGGTCCACATTTGTGCTGTTCAAAAATCTGCCTGACTATTGTGACGCCATATCTCCTGAAAAACGGCAGTTTTTCAACCGGTGGATTTATACACGGCCAATCTCAAGAGAGAAAATGATCGCCCTTCTGGAAGCTCAGAGCACCGATGTCGGACCGTCTAGCACCAATGTCGGACCTTCTGGAAACTCTGAACTTCAGGATCGGCCTCCGTCTTATGACTCAGAGAAAGTTTGTGTGTTCATGCGGAACCTACCATTTGATGTGCAGAAATTTGAGATCATGAACTTCTTCCTCGGGTTTAATATCACAGAGGACAAGGTGTTTGTGCTGCATGACCATGAAGGTGCTGGAGTTGGGAAGGCTTTGGTTCTCTTCCGGGCGGAGGCGGAGGCTATGAGTGCACTCTCTCGCAATGGACAGAGGTGTCTTGGGTCAGAAGTCCTACTCAAATGCATTTCACGTTCTCAGATGCGGCAGTTGGGTGTTGAGCCGCCACTGGTGCAAGAACCAATTGTGCAACAGCCGCTGCAAAGAGATGAGCGATTCTCAGGCAGGAGAAGCGAGGCGTCCTACCACCCCGGTGACACACAATATCCTGACCTTAGGATTCCTCAGGACGGTAATGTACCAATGGCTAATACACACGCCCACGGCTATGGAGGCTGTGAGAATCAGCCCTATGCAGTCGGCCCTTACGGCCCACACGGCGGAGGTAATGGTGTTCATGGTGGCTTTGGTCCCCCAGTGCAGCATTTTGATATTCACACCTGCGTTAAGCTACTTAACTTACCATTTCAAATCAGAAGTGAAGAAATCTATGACTTCTGCTATGGGTTTCGCATTGTCCCTGGATCTGTCACACTTCACTATCACCAGAGTGGGAAACCGAAAGGCACCGCAACTGCAGTATTTGAGTGCCGTCAGGAGGCGTTAACGGCAGTTGAGGAACTGAGTGGAAGACCCATTGGTCCAAGAAAAATACATCTAATACTTGTGTGAAAGGGAGATCTTTTCACGGCACCTTATGTGCCCTAGCAGTGTAGTTAGGACACGTTAACAATGTTGATGAAACAAGTTTATTTAAAGGAAGCTATAGGCTTTTCTTTCTATTTTTTATATGATTTTTATTTTTTACTCTTTATGCCATGGCTTTGTGATTGTAGAAGCTATTTATTTTGTTAATATTTAGTTTTTTGTTTTTTTACAAGCAGCATTGTTTAATGATTTAAATAAAGTTTTCTTATTTAGGTTAGATTGTTTTAGGATAGCTTTTTCATTGATAACTTTTAGTTTAATTATTTTTTGTCTGGATATACTTAGTCTTTTGGTTGTTCATTTGTTTATTCCTTGGGTAATGCTGTGGGCACTTGGGGTTATCTGTAGGAGTAGGCAGGGGCGGGACCAGCATGAACCTCGGTAGGTCTATGTTTATTTTTATTTTTTTACAATAGCGGGAGAAGAAGCATGAGGAGGTCCTTTGTTCTTTTGTTTGCTTTAGTTAAATAAATTAGCGTCCCTTTCATTTGTGGTGTCTTGTTTGTTTTTTGTATATATAAATATATACAAATGTACTAGTGGCCAATCATTGTGAATATAATGAAATTTGCTATACATTTTTGGTCTTACTGTGGGTTTTTCTTACATGTTGGACTTTGGGGTTTTTATTCTTTGCTTATCCTAAAAATAAGCACTCGATTTGGGGTTCTCATTTGCTCAATCATTGACATTTGTGGGGGATTTAACTTCCGACAGTGTGGCAAATGTATGTAAATTGCATTTTGCTACATGTGGCTGGTGTTTAAGTGTTTTTATAAAAAAATACATACCTTTTTAAATTGTCAGTTTTTCTTCATAGATCTGTCACATACAATGTGAATGCATTTTGCTTACATTAACTGTGTATAAAACTTGCTTGTTAATCACCAATAATAACAGGAATGAGCTACTCACCGCTCTGAAGGGTATAACCTTAAATCTAATTGTTAGGATTTAGTTGGGATGTTTGCCTTTTTTATAAAAAGTATCATTTGTGAAAATGTCCCTCCTAATAAAAGAAAACGATGAAGTTTGATTTGCATCCTCTTGCGATTCCAGTTAGATGGATTTAACACAAATGCATCAGTCATAAATGTAAAAATATATTCAGCTCATGGAAAGCCAGAGTATTTGAGTTTCATCCACAACATTTTAGCTGTAGGAAAAATCTCAGACACGGATCTCGTATTCAAAAGGTATATATACACAAATGTATTCTCATAAACTACTTTTGGGGAATATTCTTTTGGATTTTGAATAGCTTGCTGTTCCATATTGCAGCATTACAAACCTTTTGAGATGAATAAAGTTTGAGGTGAACTGTTCTTGTATACCTTCGATAGGCAAACCCTATATCCAAAACGATCACAACATTTATAATGTGCAATATCAGAAACAATCTACACTTGCCGTTTCCCCAATATGTAAAGTATTCCCTCTGGTCTGATAATGTTGAGAATACGTTTTATTTTGAAAAATGTTAACCGGAAGTTATGTATTTCCCTTAACTGCCGTATCCCGGTTGACATGATCACTGCAGGGCAGGCAGAGCACGCGGAAGGAGCCGTTTGAAAACACAGGTGACTAATTTATCATAAAATGTCCTTCATTCAAAGTAAAATTACTTCGAAGTGAACTCATAACTTTCCGGTTCGCGTTATTTGACCCGTTGGTACCGGCTAAAATGACTGTTTCGCAGTTAAAACTTCTGCAACATTTACGAGCTGCATTTATCACTCAACGTTAACTTTTTTAAAGTCGTGTTTCGTGTTACTAGATTATTAGTCGGTACCGTTAACTTATGTTAACGGTCAACTCGTACACGTGAACAGGTGCTCACGTCTACGGGGGCGTGAGCTGCTGTTAAGTCCACAGATGTCTGAACCACTGCGATGGGCAACACGCGTCCTCCACCTGCGTGTTCGTTCCCAGTAGAAATAGTTTTTCAAAGTGTTTGAAGACCTTTTTGATCACAATGTTCATTGATTTATGTTTAATTAATTTGCCATCAAGCTAATTGCCTAATTCCAGCCGATGCTGTTGAATTGCTCACGTTAGCCGTTGAGCTACACTTAACCTGGTCAGTGCCAACCGCTCCCCCTGGCATTATTAGCCTATTTCTAAGAAGCATAGCTCATGGATACTCACTCCTTTATTTGGATATTTGGACAGATCAAGTGAACTTTCTCTGTCTAAATCGTGTTAATACATTCTCAGACTCTGAGTTAAAGAGTTGACACCATTCGTGGTGTCGGCTGGCCTGTGACCCCCCCATGCTGCAGGCCCCTTAATGGTCTGCAAACCCCACTTTTCAATGCATTGCTTTCTAAAATATTGAAAAGTCTGCCTGTGGTTCCTGCAGCACTACTCTGTGTAGGCCTGGCACACCTTGCAGAGTGTGGTAGAGTGAACACATGTTTAAACCTCACTGACACCAGAATGGAGGTATCAAGGAGAATAATCCTCCAAAAACATCTGGAGCCTGCCAGACCCCTGCGCCGCTGCGTCCCGTTGAACATGGGTAAGCAGCCTGCACCTGTTGGTCAAACTTATAGGAATATTAAAGCTGTCAATTCTATATTTATTGTGTCCATATATAATGGCATGCTCATATGAGATTTGTCTTACTTCATTTAGAGCCCCAAATAAATGCTACTTCATGTGCCCAGGAACTGATTGAAGAAGAGAATGAAGTAAGAAATCTCAAACAATATTTTAGGATTGCAACATGTTTAACGATCATGTCTAAAAATATAATGAATAATAATATTTGGGGTCTGAAACCAGACATGTGTTTATTGATAAATGACAAACAATTTCATAAATTATCAAAACGATTTATTATTTCTTTCAATCACCTAATCATTTCAGGTGATAATTTCTTTGGTTGTTAGGCAGTTGATTTAGAGAAATGTACCAGTAGGTTTTCTAAAACTGTTTTAACGTTGATAGAGAACTATTAGCATAGAGGACTTCCTCAAGATTGTCAACCTCCACAAACAGAAAGAAGGTAAGACAACGTGTTTTTATTGACAAATGAAGTGTTTACATTTCTGCTCACTTGGAAACCGTGTGCTTTTATTGTAACACTGATGTGTTTTTCTCAAATTGTTAGCCACAGTAATGGTTTGGCAAAAGGCCCATGCATTGACAGGAAAGTCCTGGCCAAGATGTTGGCGTAGAAAGTTTCACATAAAAGAACAAACAACCAACCTCAAACAAAACAAGTTAAAACAAACAACATATGTCATCGCAAACAAAATAAATATGCAACCAGCATAAAAGAAAACAGAAAATTACATCAAACAATGAATTAGCCGTGTTTGGTAACAGTTCATGTACACTTATAGTCTAATCTAGTAATATAGTCCTTAATCCTGTTTTTATCATTTTAACTAATTTACTTTAACCCAAGATATGGGTGCAAAATCTATTTTGTCTTTTTATTTTCTTGATTTTAATTATTGTAATGTGGTGTGTGTGTGTCTGTGTGTGTGTGTGTCTATATTTTCATAGTCAGAATAGCTTACACAAGAGATTTTTTAGTTGGTCTGGCAAATTGTCCCGAGGCCAAGAAGAGGCCGGAATACTTGCCAGATCATCCCATTGTCCTCATGGCGGCAGTAAGTTGGATGTCTTCAGTTTTACGGTGGCATCCTCCATAAGTCATAACTGCTGTTTGTATTGAATGATGTTTGTATCCTAACAGAGAGATCTCGGGGACCCAGGTCTTCAATAAATGTGAGGAGGAATGGGGGAAAAGAAGACGTGTGAGTTTGGTGTCATAATGTGAACACTTTGTGTCTTTAGCAAACCTTCTTGACACTTTAGTAAAAGAGATTATGATTTTAATTCAATGCATTTTACTATTTGAAGTCTAATTCACGTTAGTATAACACTACAGTTAAAAACTATATTAACCGTGACTCATTAGTGGTTGGCTAACAAGATTCTTACTTAATGCTTTACGATTGGTGCTGGGTTCAGTTTGGTTACTCGATTAAGATGAACAGTATTTATGAACATTACAGTGTATTGATTATTTGCCATTATTTTCTGTTTTTAGGGCGGTGGAAAAGCTTCACTCACCTAAAGAAATGTTAAATTGTTAAGAAAATATTGTTTTCATTGTTTGTTTGTGTATTGCTCTTCTTGGTGAAGTTTATTTAAGGTGTTATATTTTGCATGTTTATTCTTTATGTGATTTCATAACAGTTTGAGGTGAAGTTTCACTCATTCGTAACACTAAACAACATTTTACTTGCGAGTGTGAGTGTTGCATTTTCTGCTCTAAGATGTTGGCTAGAGTGAAGTATTTTCATTTTGAAAAAATAAATGTTTTAAACACAAGACATTAATAGCTATTCTTCAGCTGTGATACTTATGTTTCATTTAAAGAAACTGGGCTTGGGAGATTGCCCTTGAATGCAGACTCATATTAACGTGTCTCACTAAACATGTACATTTCTCTGATAAAAGAATGTTTGGCTCAACAGTTTTGTGTGACGGCATTTTCTTTCCTACATGAAATTCAAAATTAAGCTGGAGTTATGACAATCAAAACAAATTGTCAATCGACGGAGTAATGAGAAAGATATTGCTCAACAAACGCGAAGAAAGATAACACAACTCTGCAGTATTCGTCAGTTCTATGGAGCATTTTAGGATCTTTCGGAGCTTAGTTTTCAGGCCCTCAACTCTCATCTCATCAATTCCAGCTGTTTCTAATAAAAATGCTCTATTAAAGCCACTGTATTCTACCTGCTTGTGAGTAGCCGTTAATATTTTCCCACAGGAATCGCTAGAGCCCAAAATAGAGCTGAAGTGAGAGTGAATATTGAGCATTAATTGTCTGTTGGGTGTGTAAATATCAATCCTTTAATTCAACTTTATATATTAAGTGATATGGCATGTCTCATTTTCACATAATACATCACTAAAAAATAATATATCCACATGATCAAGCATTTCCTTTCTTTCACTTGCTATGCAGCGAAAAAACTAGTTAAATACTCAACACCGCAGGTATTTCAAAGTGGACCTCTGTGACCTCGGTGTATTGAAGGCACTCAAGATCAAGGAAACTGGTATCCAAAGTATATTTTCACTCCGTATCAGCCAGTTGCATTTGTACAGACCCAGAAATGGCACCAAATGAATGAATGCTGAATACCAAGTCCGTATTTGATTGATCCTGTACACCATTCTTCAAAAGTACTTGACTTCACCTATAGTTCACAACAGGACAGCCTCTTCACTCCAGAAGCACTAATGGTGGGCTTGAGCAGTGTGGCGGCTATCACCACTGCCATCTTCCTGTGCGGACACGTGTGCAGAGAGTCCTCTGTTCTTCCACCACCTTTGACCTGTACCACTGTGCTCCACTTCCAATGAATGGGCTAGGGTATGACGCTCGTGACGTAATCGGAGTTACGTCATTGCAGGCTGCGGGCTAAAGGTGAGCTGTTGACCAAGTGTTTCGGGCGAAATTAATTTGTCAGCAACCGAGGAGCCAGCCGTCGACCCGCAACCCAGCAAAGGTAACCGACCGTCTCCCCGGTGTTTCGTCGTCGCGTTCTGGATGTGTCGCTTTCGTTATCCCGAAGGGAAAGATGGAGCCGACTGTCTCTCTTGCCCGGATGTGAGCGAGAAAGTGCCCTCTGCCGTAATGCCGGGTTGACTATTTAACAGGGCTCTCAAGTGTCACGCATTGAGCGTGGGACTCACGCACTCCCGCCACACATCGTATTTCTCACGCTGAAAAAACCTCTCGGCTATTTAATGTTTTAATGTGCCGCAGCGCGCAAACATGAGCTGGCCGCGTTGCCCTCACCGTGGAGGAATCAAGCCCTCCCCTCGAGTTCTGTTGTGAGGAGCCACTTATCAGCCAATTAAAAAATAAATAAATGGGCTGTCTTCAAAACTTGAGAGCCCTGATTTAACTACGCGGGGGTCAAATGTATCTTGTATTAAAATGTAGACTGTTCCTTCCTCATCGGTTGTGAGGTTCATGGTTGTGTTCTCGGTCCCCGACTAAGTGTGAACGTAGGCTACTCGGCTCTCTTTCAGGAAAATGAATCCAGAGGACGACAGGTGGACCGAATCATGCAGCAGGTGAAACGTATACGCTTAATTAACCCCGAGCTAGAACAAAGGAGATACTCTCACCTTAAAGGGTCATTTCACCTAAATCACATGTTCTCACTTAATAGATTTGCTCACTGATGTAAAGAGTATATCTACACTCACTTGATTGGGTTCACATAGTTACATAAATGTATCTAATTCATTATTTAGTATGATTAAGTGAATACATTAATTAGGTAAGAATCATTTCCATGAGGATGAAGTAAATTACATAACATTCTCCATATAATGCAAAACAGTTCAACCGCACCTCAAACTACATCTGACAAAAATGTCCTGATTCCTGCATAGAGGCAGACATTAAAGATCGGTAAAGTCCTGTTGTCCGGAAATCAAATCAAAGCAGTGGACCAGTAGGGAGGATCTTCCGGTGTGTTCAGACTGGGATGTTTTCAGGACTTCTACCAACAGTCCGGATGAGTACACAGAGGCTGTGGCGTCATACACCAGCTTCTGGAAAACGGGTGTGTTTCAACAAGCACCAGGGTAGGTTAATAAAACAACGACAAACCCTGGTGGACTACTCGACTCAGACAGCTGAGGTTGATAAAGGAACAGGCACGTAGGAGTGGGGACAAGGACAGTTTAAAGAATCTCCAAAACAGGTTTAGCAAGTCGTGAGAGATGATAAACAACAATTCTCTGAAAATCTGCAGCGCCATCTCTCAGCAAGTGACTCTGCTTCTGTCCGGAGGGATCTCAGATTGATCACCTACAAGCCGAAATCCCTAAAACTCCACGAACAACCTCCACCTGGCAAACAAGTTGAACGTATGTTATTGTCTCTTTGAAAGACAATGGGACAGTCCCAACCCCAGGTCCCCCTCCCCCAGATCAGCAGGGGCCCACGCTTCCCACCCACCCATCCCAGTTCCCCCCAAGGCTGTGTTCTCTCCCCTCTGCTCTTCTCCCTGTCTACCAACAGCTGCACCTCCAGTCACCATCGGTCAAGCTCCTGAAGTTTGCAGAAGACACCACCCTCATTGGACTCATCTCTGGTAGGGATGAGTTTGCCTAAAGGTGGGAGATTGACCATCTGGTGAACTGCTGTGGACTTAACAGCTTAGAGCTCAATGCTCTAAAGACCGTGGAGATGGTTGTGGACTTCCTGCCCCACCCATCACCCTGTGTGACTGCCTCGTCGACGCTGTGGAGTACTTCCACTTCCTGGGCTCCACCTTGCACGTCTTTTCTTTGTTAATATACACATGACACCTTAATAGTATACTTGTTTGAACGTATTCCTGTTTATTTGTTTGTTTACAATAATTTGTGGTAAATGTTCATATTTTAAAATGATGTATCATGCTATTATACTCTGTGTTTACTGTTACGCACCAATCATCACCTAGCTAAATTCCTTGTATGTTGGCAATAAAGTGTTCTGATTCTGAAAAAACTAATAAAAAAAGCACCGGGACAATCAGTCAGAAAACAGGAGGTAACACCGTTGCAGAGCATTCATTCACCACCAGCAGAGCACATGACGCCACAACAACAGGAGAACTGTTCTTCATGCAGGCTGCGCCCTCTACTGCGCTCTATGGGATCCTCTCCTCCAATCAAGGTCATGTTTCTGCCCACTAAGGATTTGCATGAGCGTAGCTGGCCAATCAGGACGTGCCGATCTGACCGCTGGAAAGGAGGCGCCGACCGTTTGTTGAACCTACAGGATCCAAGAGGAGCAATGTGATTCTGGAAGAGTCGAGCAGCTCTTTGCTCGTGGAGGGGTCATGGGACCGATAAGCGGAGGATAAATGAGGGATGGAGATTTGGACTGTAGCTTTATCCAGTTCAGTTGCGTACTGCTTGGGTTGTCTACAGGCAACAACTTGAGTCTACTTTCTTGTATGTGCATACCCACGTGGCCACTAAACCTGATTCATATCCTTTTAAAACCGGAAGCATTTGCATGGCCAGGTAACACAAAGTGAGAACATGTATTTAAGATTTGGTTGATTTGACCTGGTATGGAGGTGCCAACAGTTCAGATATGGTCAGCCACTTCATTAAATTAAATGGTAATTCCGCCTGATTATCTAACTACAACTAAACCTATACCATCTGTTATCCCCCTAAGACCTGTTTGTGTGCACAACCCACACCTGGAAGAAATGAAAGAGGACATCCTCTACCACTTTGGGTTAGGAACCGGGACTCACAACCTACCGGCTATGTTTGGTGATGTCAAAGTAATCATTTTCATGACCTAAAGAAATCTATATTTATATAATTAAAGAATATTATACAAATAATTGTGTGTGGATGTTTTCTTTCAGTTTGTGTGCATCGGGGGCAGTCCTTGGAGAATGAAATCCTTCACCGAGTACATTGCTGCTGAGCTCAGGATGGAAGACCCCAAATCTGAGTACCCAAACATCTGTGCTGGAACGGACCGCTATGCTATGTACAAAGTTGGCCCTGTGCTCTCTGTCAGTGTATGTACCACCTATCATGACTATTAGTAATCATATTAATCTGTGTGCCTAGTGTTATTCCATTTAAAATCGACATCGATGTTCATGGTCTGTGCTTTGTCTTGCAGCATGGAATGGGAATCCCCTCTATTGCCATAATGTTGCATGAGCTTATAAAGCTCCTCCATCACGCTCACTGCACAGATGTTACAATTGTTCGAATTGGCACATCCGGTGGAATAGGTAAGCTTATTATTATTGAAATATGTTTTGGTTTTCTGAGTGACATTTGATTATTCATGTGTTGGGTTAGCAAGGATGCTAGGTCCTTGTGATTCTACAGACAAACACAGACTTCTGTAAAAGGAAATTACTTGACTTGACCTATAGATTTCCTGTGTGGTCCGATGTCCTTGCCTTAAATGGGTTACTGTGGCCATACAGTCAATTACATTTGACTTCTTGGTATTGCCACTTTTCTTAGTGTTACCACTAGAGAGCCCAAAGGCCTGAGCTGTGTCATCCAATAGGACTGTTTGTGTATTTCTGCTCTTTGCCCATGGGGGTATTTCTCCAGTTTTAAGAATGTCCTGACAATGTGTGGCAGCTATTGTTTTCACATGGTTTGTCGATATGATTGTGTGTGTTGCCATGGCAACATTTTATCCTGAAGATGGTAATTACCCCAGGAGTGGTTTTGAGTACAGTCTGTCAGTGTGTGTTGCCAACGCAATAGCATCACACCAGTGCAAGACGGGGTCACAAAACTTTACTGGTGGGTAGTAGAGATCAAAATGAAAACCGAGATTGATTATTTATGTATGAGTAATTTGGTAGAATTTGGGAGAAGGGTCGTTGTAGCAATTATGACTAATTACTAATTGAACTGAAATGTTAAGTGAAATTATTTTAAAAAGGTAGTTTAAGAATTTCTTTGGATGGTTACAATTAAAATGGTCCTTATTTGACTTTATATAGGCTGTATGAGTCCAGCATGTTGTTTCAACATGTTTGAAAAAAACTTCTCATGTGAAACTCTCTCGACTAGAATTTGTTTATCTCACTTGTCATTTCTGGTGTTCAGGGCTTCAGCCGGGCACGGTTGTTGTCACCAAGCAGTCTATGGATGCCAGCTTCCTGCCCAAGTTTGAGCAGGTGATCCTTGGGAAGACGGTGGTACGCAATACTGATCTTGACCCAGGCCTGACCGAGGAGCTGCTCCAGTGCAGCAAGGAGTTGAACCAGTTTGAGACCATCATAGGCAACACCATGTGTACGCTGGATTTCTATGAAGGTATGCTCTCTGATGCATGGATGTGTGAATCACATTTTCATCCTTTTATAAAGTATTTTACTAAATGTTCATCTTTTGCTATCTTCTCTGTCTGTCATGTCAATCACCCTGCAGGCCAGGCCCGTTTGGATGGGGCCTTCTGCTCCTACACCGAAAAGGATAAACAGGATTACCTCAAGAAAGCCTGTGAAGCAGGAATCTGCAATATTGAAATGGAGTCATCTGTCTTTGCTGCAATGTGCAAAATGAGTGGTTTGCGAGGTAAGAAAATACAATATCAGCGTGACATGAGGAATGTCCCAGTGTCTAGAAACAGAGTTGTCTTCAGACCTCTTTAAGTGTCTAACATGTATTTGTTGTTGTGTAAAGCGGCTGTGGTTTGTGTGACATTACTGGATCGCCTGAATGGGGATCAGCTGGACACCTCTCAAGACGTTCTTCACAGTTACCAACAACGACCTCAGATACTGGTTGGCTACTACATTAAGAAGCAATTGAAGAAAATGAGCTGATCGTAGTTAAGTGCAACAGTTATTACATTGTTATGAAAGCAAGTGTATACATTTTTTAAACTGATCAACAGCCATACCTGTAATGGCTCTATTATTCAGTAGATTTTTTAATTATGTACTTATTTATCTTTTGCCACTGCCTTAATCCTATTTGTGTATGGTGTAGGCTCTTGCCTAGGAGCTGTCCCTTTTGGGTTGATCTTCGCATGCAAGAGCAATCGTGAGAAGATTTGTTTTCGCACACTGAAGCTCTGCATGGGTCCCACTCTGCATTTGCCATATATATATATATATATATATATATATATATATATATATATACTAGCTGATGCGAGGCTCCTGGGACAGAATATGTAGTATGTGAACAGATTGTAAAATCCTTAGAACAGATTGTAAAATCCTGAGGCAAATTTGTGATTTTGGGCTATACAAAGAAAATATGAATTAAAATCTAACGGCTGTGCTACCAAAGTTCTGCTCCCATCTTTTCTTCATCGTCAAGCATGTTAACAAGTGAAGAAGTTAAGCTGATGAAGAGGTCAAGCGGTGTCTTTCAGTGTAATGTCTTAACACTACATTCTCATGCAGGTTGATGTTCTGACTCATGAGTAGCACAGGTTCACAACATCCGACAGCTTTTCTGGATGCAGGTAGCACTTTGTGTAAAGCAGGAGGTTTGTAACATCCACCACTGACTTTTTGACTATGGATTTCTATTATTTTAGGTGACACAGATATTATTCCTCATCCTAAACTTACACCAAAACAAGAACATGTGCCTCCTGTCTTCAGATCAATCAGGTTATGTGTATAGTTTTAATAACAACAAACAGCATTGTTGTCATGAAATCCAGCTGGTGTCACTGGGTTCCACCTGAATTCCTACAAATATCTATTGAGGTACACCAGCTATTTTGGATGATATTTGTTACAACTTTGCTCCTTGGCTCTCACTCCACAGGCCAACACTGACGTGAGATGACGTCATCATTTAATGAACGGTCTGACTAATAGCATTTCTATTATTTGTGAGAAGTAGGCGAAATAGTCACAACTCACAGCAGACAGTAAAGTCGTCTCGTATTATTGACAGGTTTAAAAAAACATTTTAATAGAAATTTCTAGACCAAGCGTGAATTCTAAGAATGACACAACACATTGATGCTTATTTTATCTTAAATGTGGATCAAATGAAACACAAGTAGCAGGTCTACTTTTAAGTCAATGCTCTCATCTTGCATGCTGAAAACCGCTCCGCGCGTCAGAGGACTGGAGGAGGGTCTGTCTGCGCGCTCCCGTGCGTGCCCACCTCCTGTTTGCGGTCCGATCCTACCCCGGTCTATTCGCTGACTCAGTGCCTTAAGCAGCATCACCGTTCACCTGCACAGATCTACAGCATCCTCTGCGGAGAAAGACATCAGCCATGGCCAAAACAGCAATCGGTAAGCGTGTTCAGATTGTTCACGATATAACCAAAGCATGGATGGAGGATGGATGGATGGATGGATGGACTTGTGACAGATCATTTCTGTATAGAGCCCATGTGGGCCCGGTATTGTCTAGGTGCTCGTGTTTCTGTAAAATCTCCACTCTGAAATGTTCTCTTTTGATGAATGATTCAAACTATAAATGTAATCCCCTTGATATTTCTCTATCGACTGTGAGTCTATTGTCTCGGGTAAAGAGTCTGTGAATGAACTCATGTGGGCTTCCAAGCAGCGTCCTCTGTCAGCTTACTGAAATGTCTCATTGTCCTCATCTACGTCATAGTACTGGTCGTCATTTGCTTTGATCATATGTTGTGTAAACGCGTATTTCATAAAATAACACGGATTGGCCCATGGCCGCTTTCTTGAACACGCCGCACCTGCTACAGCCGCCCCGACATGCAGCATAATGCAGACGGACCCCACCCAAGATGCTGTGCTGCCGACCATTTAGCCGACAGCAGAGCTGAGAGGGCTTCATCCGCCTGACTTTCATTTTTACTTCGCCATATTAAACGCTACGGTTTTTTAAACGTGTTTATAAACCTCAAACGCCCTCTGAACGCGATTGTTTCAATTGATCATTTATCTGGGGTTTCTCCTTTAATTCGCGTCTCGAATTCGTGATCGAAATGCTGCTAATTATTTCTCAAAATAATACCCCATCGGCATTCAATGAAATGCAAAGTAGGCGTCGGAGCTAGCACACCTTATATGAACAGACTAGGTTGCATCAGTCATCTCCTCTGATGGACAGTTATTGTTGTAGGCCATGCATTTAGCATATTATTTTCATGGGTTTGTTTCGCCTCTGTACACGTATATCTAAAATATTAGTGGTGGCTAAACATAAATAACCCAATAGATCTCTCTAAAATACAGCAGGGTGTGCAGACTGCCTTCAATGTGGCAGAAATGTAGCGGAGGAGACAGGTGTATAGCAGGGTGGGAGGCAGGCCAGCCCTGCAGCAAGGGGCCGCTTCACACTGGCCTTTGCAGCAGAAGGCTCAGCAGCACCCACAATATGTCCTCTCTCGACAGCCATGTGGGCACTCGGACAAACGCAGGAGAGAAGTGGCAGAATTTGCCGATGAGATTAAAAACAGTGAGGAATTGGTGAAAGCACATTTTACCCCCGATAGCATGAAAGGCAAGATCATTTATCAACTGCATTTGACAATAATCCGGTGGCTTTAGACAGATGGATATACATGCTTCCTATTATTGTGAGCATGGCGGTATAAAATGCTGAGACAGCAGGAAATTGAAAATACGGCTTTGTCCTGTCTATTCTGAGTTTAGGCAGGGTACATTAGGCAAGGCACAGATGTCTTAAGATCCCAAAGAATCATTGCAATTCATCCAATTGATTAATGAACAGGGCACTTACATAAATTTCAGATCTATCGGTCATCTAATTCGTTGTATCTTAATTTGGAAACATCTCAATTATACTTATGAATGTGTGACATTGTTTGTGCAGTGTTCTGTGGTAAGGAAGGAAACCGCAGCGTGTCTATTTCACTGTTTTCATGATTAACACAAGGTTCACTAGGATGGTGTGTTTATGTTCCCACAGCATATAAGGAGAAGATGAAGGAGCTGTCCGTCCTCTCCCTCATCTGCTCCTGCTTCTACCCGGAGGCACAAAACAAGCTTGTGTCTGAGTTTGAAAGTATGGATCAGCATAAACATTGATTTTACTTTTAGATCAAACCTATTGCCCCCCATGGAGGTTTTGTCTGCCCTGTAAATACAGACGGGAGTAATAGTGACATATTGTTGGACTGATATATTGTGTTATTGGATATTGATTTTGCTTGTCTTCCCATCATAATTGTCTGATTTACAGACATAGAGGTGAAAGCGATAAACAAGCGACGCTCTGGCCAGGCCTTTGAGGTGATTCTCAAGCCCCCGTCTCCAGTGTCAGATGGGGCCCACAACCTGCCCTCACCCCCAAAGAGGGCCATCTCCTTGGAGGACATTGAGAAGAAACTTGAGGCTGCTGAAGAGCGGAGGAAGGTGAGCATTCTACCTGTAGCTTTGTGTTGGATCGTACTTTAAGCTATTCCACATTAATCAGATGCTCTAACATGTTTGGTTCTGTGTGTCTTTAGTATCAGGAGGCCCAGGTGCTGAGGGCTCTTGCCGAAAAACGAGACCATGAGAGGGACGTGTTGCTAAAGGCCATAGAAGAGAACAGCAACTTCAGCAAAATGGCCGAGGAGAAGCTCCAGATGAAGATGGATCAGATCAAGGAGAACCGTGACGCCCATCTGGCCGCCATGATTGAGCGTCTACAGGAGAAGGTGAGAAATGATGAGATCTCAGTTTGTGTTTTCTTTTTTAATCTACCTTCAGACGGCTATAATCGAGTTTGGGCACCACCTGATAATTACTACTCTCTCTCTCTCTCTCCCTCCCTCTCTCTGTTGTTCTTGTGTTTTCAGGAGATACATGCAGCTTTGGTGCGCAAGAACAAAGCGCTGAGGGAAGAGCTGACAGCATGAGCCTCGCACAAGGCCTGACTCCCATGGTCCATCAACATCCCCCCATCCAGCCCCACCCCCCTTCCTCGCCCCGCCCTCAGACACCCAACAGACACCCAACACTGGAGGCCGAGAAGTTCGAGGACCTCACCTCCACATCACACCACCCCACACCACCAGTACTCACCACTATCAGTATTATCAGTGGAGACCAACATCATTAACACTCACCTTGAGAGCTTAATTAATTTGTTGATTTTAAAGAACATGTGAGAATATGGCTATTATTTTGTAAATACTTTTTTCTTAAAATCTATCTGTCTTTCCCTCTTTCTTTCTCTTTATCTCTATCTATCATGGTAGGTGAAGTACATACCAAGATTGTATTGTACTGCGCTGTACAATTTCAAACATGTAGTTTGTAATTGATTAACGTTTCAGTTCTTGATTTGACGACAACCATTTTCTTGTGAAGGCCGTCGGTGTTGTGAGTTGGCTGTAGACTGACCTTTGCAGTGTTTCCTGATGATGTCATGATGATGATGTTTCTGTGTCTTTGTAAAGAAGGACAGTCGGTGTACCTACACCACAGACTCCTCGAGGTATCAACGTATCCCATCTGTATCTCCCACGCACACCCACTCATTCTCAACACGCACGCATGGAACGTAACAATACGCTGAACTCCACAGAGCCATAAAGTGTCCACCTCCTCTGAAATGAGCTGAATAATGAACTTGATAGGTGCATTGTTGTTATTAAGAATGTCTTTGCTCAATGGGAGCAACTGTTTATCCACTTGCATATTCCCATGTACCCTAACAACAGCATTTCTCAATGATTCCATCTTCTAAAGCTTTATTTCATACACGGCATTTGGGCAGTAAGCGCTTGAATGTTATGACACCATACTGGTACCATGCATATTGTCTTGGACAGTGGGATGTGCTGTTGGTCCCACCTTGATATTGACAGTGTGACCATCACGTATGTCTGTGTGGGTGTGTGTGAATGCGTAATTATTACAAGGCATCATTAGCCTCTGCTCTCTTTAGGGGATTAGATGGAGAATGGATGCAGGATGCTTTACATGCAGCACACTGAACTAGTCTCTTTTTAATATACAGTACCACTGATATCTGCCTGCATCCTCTGCTCCTTGTGTTTCTCTGTGAAAGCTTTGCTGAATAAAGGTTTGAGGTTCTGTGAACATGGCATGCACCATCCAATACTTTTCTGTGCTAAAAGAGGAGGGGAAATGTAAACTGACAAATAAAATAACCATTTATCTACACATCCTGAGATAAACCATCTTCCTCTAGTCTTCATGTTTCAATTGTATCACTTAGTGATATTGACAATAATTTTGAGTATAGTTTCAAAATAGGATCAAGCTTATTTTTTGACATTTAAACTAACATATACTAAAACAAATAGGATGGATCCATGATTCTGGTACAAGAAAAAGTTCCTCCACTAGGTGGCAGTGGAAGATTTCTTAAAGCCAAAGAAACCAAGCATGAGCAATATTAATAACCCAGCTGATGATACGGATCCAAAAGCAGGTGAAGAAACATAAATAATTTGTATTATTGTAGATTCAGTGTTTTGGTTTTTATGTTTCTTCCAAAGTCTTGCAAATATTGAAAAAACAGAACAAGAAAACCCCAGATTGAATCTACATTAATAAAGATAATTTGTGTTCTTCTTTTCATAAGGAGCATGATCTAGAATTTAAATATCGCTCTCATTCAGAGGGAGCACGGTCTGTGTCATTAATTCATCAGCTCTCAGAACATGAAATACACACTTTTGTACATCTTACTTGAAGGAAGACACTATTTTAAATATATTATAAATAGCATGTGGCCTAAACCCTCAGAAAACAAATCACAGACATCCCCTGCTGGAAGCCTGAGGTGCTGCATGGATGGATAAAAAACAGTGAACCCCTAAAACTCTGTGTCACTCAGATTGTTCTAGAAACAACACAGAGGAGCTGAACAGTGATTTATGGGTCCAGCTGTCTTGGGCATTGTTGTTACTTTTTAACCGCCTTCCTCCAAAGTCCCCATCCTGTTCACACTATTGTCTCCGTTTCAGACCAACCCGAGCTGGTGAGGTCAGGGCAACATTGTAAAGGATTTCCTCTGGCTCTTAATGATTTCCTGGGTATTCATAAGGGCAACAATGCTCTCAGATTTGGTTACTTACCTGGCACACAGTAAAGGAATTGCCTTTCAGTCAATAACCGGGACCTTATTATCTCAAGATTAACTTCCACAGTATTGTAATATAAATGCACCTGCAGAATATGTCATTTGGGAAGATACGGTCTTAATCAGGCTAGTCTGCTTATACAAAGTGTAACATGTCAAACTACATATTATTCACTGTACAAATAAAACTAGAGCGTTAAGGAGCATATGCTATACAGAAACAAAAACGTAGGTTTGAATCCATGTTTTATACTTTTATCTCAATTTATTGGTACAAAAATATTACAAATAGATACAAGAATGCAATGTTCTTATTCTTAAGTGGTTAGTCTTTCAACAATGGCAAATGTAATATGTATTCACTTTATGAGTTCCTTTAGTGATACCACTAAAAGAAGCAGACCGAATTAAAGAACTCTGTTATGTTAAATACAGACATCATGCTCGACAAATGAAGAAGTTTCAGTATGTGGACGACAAAATATAACCTCTATACTTGTGCTTACAGTAAATCTATTCATGGCCCATATCAGTGCTCAGCCTGGAGACAGTGCATGTTAACTAATTAGTCAATGGATAACATTAAATCATTCAGAATTCCTTTCTTTAGAGTAAAGACAAACTGAGAAAGACCTCTCACACTTTTTCTTTACTTGTATAAAAAGGAAATCAGTTTGCTTTCTTCTCTGGGTTGAATTGCTATAAAAACAGAGGCAGGTTGTCCTTCCAAGTCTGTGATGCTGGGCACAGCTCAGCTGTTGCCGTCAGTCTATTTCCTAGCTTCAGAAGGCCCCGATCTCTGTGCCCCACGGCCTGTAAGGCTTTGACAGAGTGGAGGAGGGGCTTGATGTGCTGAGGGCCATCGGGGACACCAAAGGGAAAGAACCGAAGGAGAGGGGGAAGGCCGACAGCGAGGAGAGGGATGACAGGAGTGGCGGCGAAAGCTTGGATGTTGGCATACACAGAGCGAGGGCCAGCGAACCGTTGGGAGGCACCCTGAGGGTCTCTGTGGGAGGCATGACACTGAGTCGGGATGTCCCAGATGCCTCAATGGAGGGGGAGGAAGATGTAGAGGAAGAAGAGGAAGAGGAGGGTGGGCTACTTTTGCTTCTGGATGCAGGTGTCCTGCCCTGGGGGTGTTGAAGGAGGAGGGCGTGGGGGAGATGAGCAGGCACAGTCCCGTATGCAGAGCCCCAGGCTAAGTGTTCCAGTCCGGTCTGCACCTCTCTCTGAGAGGCGTAGTTGCTGAGGTGGGACACCAAACGTATCCGGAGGGGGTCTGCACCATCCCGACCCTCGATGATGCTCAGGTAGCGAGCCGTCTCCGCCAGACACTCCCTGAAGCCCAGGCTGCGGTAATCCTTAGCAAGAGCATGAGCCTCAAAGTAACCTAAAGACAGCAGAGCAGACACGTGACTCACAGCATTTGGGATGAAGGAATTACAAATGAAGGAACCCATCCGTTTATTTAAGACGAATAAATAATATGTTACCTTTGCCTCCAGATGCATGAAGCATCTTCAAATGGTCCACAGTCATTTGCAAGATTTCGGCTTTTTCCAATTTAGCAGATCCCTGCAAATAAATTCAAAAGAAAATGTTTAACTTGTATTGATTTTTCCACGCGAGTCCATGTAGAAAAGGCATCAAATGTGAGACTGTCCACGCGAAAGGATGTACTCATGAGCCCTTTACCTGTTTCTCAAAAGCACTTGGCACCAATCTTCTCAACTCTGACAGACTATTATTGATTCGGTCACGTCTCCGTTTCTCAATAATCTGAAAATGGGTAAAAGAGACAATGGAGCCTGTTTTGAGTGGGAGAAACACAGTGGGATCTATGCAGTGCGCAGCTTGGCACCGCAGATAATGAGTTCACTTACCCCTCTGCGCCTCTTTCTGGCTTGAACCTGGGTGGTTGTGGACGGTGACATCGAGCCGTGAGAATCTAGGGGACTGGAAAGTAAGAGAGCAATAATTAAAGTTTCATCGAAACAAAACCTCGAGTTATTCTGAATAGCCTACATCAACAAGATAATACAAATATAAAAACACAAGCTGAAATGCTGCTGTCGTATACATGATATAATGATCATTACAATATTGAACGTACCCATTTTCGTCCCCACTGTCCTTCTCCACCTCCACATTGTCGTCCAGGTCGCTTTCCGACGAGCTGTAATTGTGGCTTCGCTTCATTTTGCTTCCGAGAAGGCAAAACAAAAGTAGTCCTAGAAGAGAATTCCGCTGGTGATCTGACAGCAGACAGTCTGAGCAACAGTTTAAACGTCAGACTGCTCTCCTGTGATCATTTTCACACCGCGGAGAGGGGGGCGGGGTCCCCAGGGCGATGTGGGCGGGACTTGGAAATATTTGAGCCTGTTAAAATCGAGCTGGCATTTCAACGACTGAGGCTTTAGAGAAGTTTAAAAATATAAAATGAACAAGCCTAAAGTTTCAGAGTAAAGCTCTAGTAGAGGTACTGAAGCTCATTCAGATCAGCATGTAAAGTGTTATATTTAAAGCATTATTTGTAATGTCTTTTAGCAGAGAGTACTGGAGGCCTGACAGCTCAGGCTGACCAGGAGACTCCTGGCCTCAGGTCCACAGTCTCCCTGCTGAGACCCCAGTTCATGAGCAACAGGCCCCATTATAGCGGGGGCGCTCTTCTTCTTTGGTGTTGTGGAGGACACACGGCCTATTAGCAGAGTGTGTTGTTCATTGTCTGCTGTCAGCTGTGAGGCTCCACAACAGCATTGATCAGCCGGGAGGCCCGACATTCATCGGTCAGCGTTGCCAGGCTCTCCTAGGAAACCCCCTCCGCCTCCACCTCCTCCCCAGTCACTGCAAACAGGTCAACTGACTGGCGCAGACAGACCTTCCCAGGGAATCATTCATCCACTGTGGGTGAAAACAGTGAACCCCGCTCTGCTGCGGAGTGGGAAAGAGAAACAAACGTGTTTTTAGAAGCTGCAACTTCAGATGAATGTTTTTCTTGTGAGCTACATTAAAAACACATACAAAGGCATAAGCAGCAATCATGAGTACTCCACTCTGGATGGGAAGCAGGGTCTGTCTGCAGAAGGTGTGAACATGTTGACCCCTCTCATGCACTCGGGTCAGAGGGCAAACTATGTTTAACACGGGAGCTTTTAATGTTTATGCTCCACTGTGATCCCCTCCGGCTTTTTGTTACCTTCGCATTGAAAATGCGGAAGGTTATGTTTTGATCGCCGTGTATTTATTTATTTGCATGCCTGTTACTCGCATAACTAAAAAAGTATTAAACTGAATCGCACGAAATTTAGTGGGATGATTGGTTATTATCCGGGGACCATTTGATTAGATTTTGGGATCGATCGGGTCAAAGGTCAAGGTCATGAAAAGGTCAACATCTTCTTTTTACCATAGCGCGGTCAATTTTTATCCAATTAGCATGCAACTAATGCCAAAGTGTTCATAATTCAATGCCTAATCTTGTGGTATGCGAAGTTATGCGCTCTACCGAGTGCCCGTTCTAGTTTAACATGTATTAATGAAGAAAGAGATAAAAACATACGCCTCAATAAAAATATACTGTATCTATATTTTAATACAAATATACATATATTTTTATATGATGGTATTGCTACTTTATTATAACACCGCCATCCAATGAGTAGACATATAACACACAAATACAAAGCATCAGCCAAATGTCAGGTCTGGTAACAGACAGCACGTGAAGCTGGTGTCGTTCCTACATCCTGAGTCTGACGGGTCTGGAAAGGCCATCAGTGGGAACGTGACCCCCCTGCTGTCGTCCATTCCAGTACCTTGTAGAGCAGCAGCTGTTTCTCTGCTCTGTCCGTCAGGTCAGTTGTTAACTTGATGCGTTGGGAGCTAGACAAGTGCGGATGAAAGCTTGATTTCAGGGAGCAACTGCAGGCCAACACGCTGTTCCCAGAATGTCAGAAGGGTTTCGATGGCGACAGATACAATGTGCAAGCTTCAGTCATTCTGAGTGGACGAGCCTTCATACTATCCCGAGCACCGCCCTCCCCTCTCTGTCAGCAGACACTTTCACTCAAAAGTATGCCGATCCTCAACCATTTCATGCATTTCTTCACTTCCATTCTCCCATTTGATTGATTTATAGACCATAACATGTGCATCATCCTGTGGTGAGGCACTCCTGAGGCATTCCCTAACTGGACAAAATTGCTTGTATATTTCTCTTCACTTCACACATTGTGTACTTATGGGAGAGATTTGAATGCAGATCCTCAGCCAGTTTAAGTTCAAGCCCTCTCCTTGCCCTCTACCCCAGACTAAACCAAACACGGCCTTCCCATGACTCTCCGCTGATCGGCAGCTCTTGGATCACTTCAGTATTGTTTACGATGCGATTACGGTAATAGGGCTCGACACCCGGCCAGCTCTACAGGACAGGCAGGTTCATGTGGTCCCCATTAAGCAGACACTAACCACTCTCCTCACACCTGACTGTCAAGGCCCTTCACATTGGCCCGGACATTCCTGTGATCCATTAAACATAATTATGAGTTTTCCTTGACTGTGGAATCACAACATTTTCTCAGCCTCCACTCCGGTTGACTTTAGATGATGTGAAAAAGTGTGTTTGGTTTGAGCTCTTTTGTCAGTGAATGCCATGTTTCTAGAAATCTTCTCCATTTAATAATTTGAACATGCCAGTCTGCGTGTTGACCGTGGGTCTAACTCGGCATCGATTTGAAGAAACCAGTCAAACCGGTGCCAGGAAGCTAAGAGGTATAAGCAAGTATTTGTTTGAAACTGGCGTGTGCCCAGCTGCCTTCCCCAATCTTCCCTCAGGTTTCCCTTGGTGACTCTTTGTGTGCAAGAGTGCTGCCACAAGAGTGTGTGCTGGTGTGTCTGCATGTGTTTATGTGTGTGTGACCGAGAGTGTGCGAGTGTGTTTAGGAGGTGCTGTTTCCCACAGCCCTGATCTAATTCCGTGGTAACTCAATCTCCGTGTGAGCGCTTCCCGGCGAGTGTTCTCCCACCCGTCGACAGTCTCTCTCTGGCTGGCTGAGTGGCTGAGTGTGTCTGACAGAGGCCGGCTCAGTCCCTTTGGACCCCCCTCCACCTCCGTCCTACCAACCCTCCCATCAGGATTGATTTACTATGTCAACCGTTGGGGCTGCCGGCAGCAGCGGCGCTCGCAGCCGTGCCTGCATCCTGTGTGCACACCATCCTGACATCTTATACCTGTCACTCAACAACTGCTGCAGTGAATTTTGCATGCATGTGTGTGTGTGTGTGTGTGTGTGTTGAGAGGGACACCCGAGGGATATGTGTGTATGTGTGAGATCATGCCTTCTCCTTGCTTTTTTCAAATAGCTCTACATGTAAAAGGGTATTAACTGTGCTGCATCTATACATGTTATATTATTTCATATTCATGTTATCCAAGGCAGAGAAAATGCCACCCATGCTGGTCCTAAATAGCTTGTCTGACTGAGAGAAATGTCTCCCAGACAACTTCCATACAACAATGTTATCCTATGGGCCACAGCTTCCTGTCTGTCCCCTCTGGTTCCAGTCAGCACCCAGGCGGCTATATTGGGCAGGGACCAGACCAGACCTGAGACCCATTCCCACTGTTTGATTGTAATACACCCGCCTTCTCATTCTTTACTTTCCTGCCTTTGTTGGCATCCATTCTCCCAGTGCTTTTGGATAGGTAAAGCCAGGGAGGATATGTTGACTTCCTTGTTTCTTTGTTTAGCAGGAGCCTTTTTTTCTGAGGAGGACAGCTCCTCAGGTCATAACACTGACACCAGGATCTCAGTAGGTGGCCAATTACAGGGCTTAGCGTCAATTACAGGGCAGGAACAGTGTTTAGAAAAGTCTGATATGGGCCGCATTATGTTCTGGCTTTAAATAAATGTGGGAGAACCGAGTCGCTCTTGCATAAATAATAATGTATTTAATTCGTTTTTTCCACAAAGGAGCACACTCCTTCACAATGATATTGTTCATAAGGTTTACCAGTATGCTGCCCATTACCAGTTCACTTATGCAAGTCCACAATAGAAGGAAGGCACATCACAAGACCGCCTTTCCAAATAAGCGCAACAGGAGACAGCACGTGATGTCCTCTCGGAGAAAGAAGGGGCCACGGAGCGAGCTGGTTTTAAGGCCACACATTGTGTTGCCACAGGAAAAACATTGTTTGCATATCAATGGAGTGTGTGTGTGTGTGTGTGTGTGTGTGTGTGTGTGTGTGTGTGTGCGTTCGTGCGTGCGTGTGTGTATGTGGCAAGGTGGCGTACAGGACACGGTCCTGCCACAGGACATGCATGTTTTAGAAGAAACCTGACTCTCGAGGGTCACCTTTCATGGGATGAGTTATACTTTACATTGCCTTGTACACTTATGGCTGAGGTTCTTTTGGGGGCTTTTGTGCAGTTTTTTTATTTGCCGGATGCAATTTGGAATGGAATCGGATCAGCAGTGACTATAACTGATATTTTTAGACAGAACCGAGAAACAGAAAAGAGTCAATTTATGGTGTGTCACAAGTAAAAAAGCGGTCTTTTTTAAAAATCCGGCTCCTTTCCCAGTGGATGCTCTGTGCCAGCTGTCTGCGCTGCAGTAAAGTACTGCTTTCCCAAGCTCCGACCTGTGGGAAAATCTGTTGTGGCCAGTAATTGATTCCGCCCTGCCAGCCCCATTAATCTCCACTGCAGTCAAACTGCCAGTGATGTGCAGAAAGCCTGTTAGCTCCGCCCCTTTACTCGTTCTCTCCTCTCTCCTACTCACACAAACATGCATCAGTAATCCACCAACTCCTACTGTTAATTCCATCACTGCTTCTATACGTTAATTCCTATAATCCGCCTTCTTTGTTCATAATGTTTTAGTCATTTTCCCATTTCTTTTCTCAATTCATCATGGTTTTATGACGAATTGAGAAAAGAAATGTGAACACTTTTAATGTTTTCTTAATGTTTTCTTCAGACTTACATTAAAATCTTTGAAATACTGACAATGATAAAAGTATAGATCTCTATTATTCTGGTAATCTTTCTTTTGAAACACGTGTTAAATTGTATCAGTGAGCTTCATTTATTAAGACCCAGAAGCATGAAAATGGCCTATTGCACTTGTTACATGTATCTACAGCTTTCTCGTCCACAGTCATACGCGCATTTGATTCCAAGATGATTTGAATTGACAGGAAAGGTTAGAGGGCACTTGCTAGTTTACCAGGGAGATGTCACAGATTCGTACGATATTGTTATCATCTTGAAAGTCTTGTTCTTTGGTTTTTGCGGTGCGTGGCAGAAGCCCCCCGAAAACCCCCCTCCCTCAAAGTGTGTCATGAAATATTGAGTGCAGTCATCTGTTGACATGGGTGACTTAATTGTCACAACCTAACACGTACCACATGTCTAAATAAAAATAAGTGCCCCCCCATTTCAATTAATCTTCAATTAGGGGGTGCTGCTCTATGCCTCTGCTTATGTGTTTCCCAGTCTCAGCTCACCAGGTGGGGTATGGGGGGGCAGTGTATGTGTGTTTGTATATTTGTGTGTGTGTGTGTGTCCAGGGTTATATGAAGATTATCGGTCTTTGGGTGGCCATAGGACAAGGATACAAATGATGTATTAACATATTCACATGACTGTCACGTTGTCCCAAGACTATCACTTCTTGCCCGAATACAACAACACTTTGAACACAAAGCGGAAAGCATATTTTATTGACCAATAGAACTTAATCGTTCAATGTGAGATGTAGAGAGACATGAGAGGCCTCAAGCCAAGGGCTTTATCAGGGATTCTCATGACATGCAGGCTTTATATAACTACCAGCTGAGGGGTGTAATTTCCCATGTAGTAAGGGGTCAGGAGGCCGCCCTCTAAGCACTGTGGCAGTTGTTTTTCACACAAGAATTCCAGCCCACTGATGGAGGATCTAAGAGAGCATAAAAGAGGAGCAGAGGGCTGTACAGTATGCATCACTACAGCTCCTGGTGATCCCTCCACCCACTGCCCTCTGCACCCGGTGGCTGTTCCCCATGGGCTGCTCTCCCAGCCCCTCTCCCTGTATCGACAGAACAAGCAGTGTCTCTGTGAGAGGCAGTCCCCACCTCCCCCACTGTCGGTGTGCTGCAAATCAGAAGCCTGAGGCACAGGGAGCGTGTGGGATGAAGGGATGAGAGAGAAGATCAAAGCAGGAATCATGAAACAGCTCAAAGCACACAAGCAAGAGGCACCTCTCTAACCTCCGCCACACACACACTCCTCTCTTCATCCTGGCGATGCAGAACATCGGCCTCTGGTTCATCCCTCATCCAGCAGCCGTGGAAAAGGGAAAAGAGAAGAGGGCACGTCGCTCAGGTCGTGTGAGCCTCTCAGCAGATGGTTGGGACCTGCTGGGAACCAGACCTGAACCAACGCACACGCTTGATCATCAAACTTCAAATATATATTCCTCTCATTCATTTTCATTCTACAGTTAAATCTTTTTTTTAAATTGCAAGTGTGAATGTTATGTAGCCTAATGCATGGCTTTGAATTAATATGTTGAGTTCTTTGAGTGAACAGGATAGAAATGGAATCTCGAGGGACATTTCACTGTCAGCCGCTCCGTTATTATTACACATTATATAACTGAAAGAGCTTTGCTGTTTCTCTTTGAACTATTTCCGGACAATTCTGTTGTTAAACTCTGATGCAACACTTTTTGGGGCTTCCAGGACAAACCAGCTGCAGGTCTCCTTAATAATTGTTAAATTATCTGTGGAGTAAATAGATGATGTCTCCACAACAGGCCGACGTGAAAGACACTGCTGAAAGGCTCTCAAAAATCTTGACAAGGGGAGATTATATCCCCTGCCTTTGGCAAAGGCTTTCTTGGAAAAAGATAATATATATTTTTCTTGGAAGGGAATTCTTATATGATCTGGAAATAGGTGTTATTTAATAATTGCGTCTCTTTTTATTGAGTGTAGTTTATAAAGCATCCCTCCTCCGTCAGAATTCCACTGTGTCAGATCATTGTCTGCAGAGAGCTGCAGCAACATGATCGGCCGTGATCGCGGTTTTACCTGCCGACATATAAAGCTGTTTTAGCTTATAACGAGCCCGGTCAGACTTGTGAACTCCCCCTTGGCCCTGAGGATCCTCTCTCCATTATTCATGAGTCCTCAGGTTGGACCCTGGGAACAAGCTGAGCGAGGCCCTGTGTCAATACGAAACACTGGCCGCCACAATGGGCTCTGCCTCCAACGACACTGTTGACAGACACCAACACAAAGGAGCTGAAAGGGGTCCCCCTCCGTTCTCACACACACTGAAGAATGAGTCAGTGTGCTGCCGCTCAGAGCTGTGTTTGTACAGTATATACAGCTTTTGTCCATGGCCACTGTTCTCCCATCAATAGGAGCTGAAGTGTTGATGAAAACCAGGAGGGAAGGACTTGTCTGCGGATGCCAATAAGAGTTCATGTTCATTAGAAGGGCCCTGCGCCTGCTGGATGGCACCTGTATGTACGCAGGAAAATCCCCTGGTGGCAGAACAACAACTTGTCGACATTCCTCGATACGTCACATTCGGCCTCTTTGGCCAACACATTATGACTGCTGGCCCTCAGCTTTATGAATAATGAATGCTTTTAGACCATGAAATCAAATAGTGCAGCCATGTGAGAGTCTCTTTATGGCCTTTCTATATGGCTTGCATTGATTGTAGTTACTCTGGTTTCATATTGACGGCTGATTTTTCATTATACATCAAGCATCCACCGGGATAAAAGGACGAGTCCACCTCAAAGGGGTTGTCATGTAGGTTATACCCATGATCTAGGACAGTTTAATTAATAATAATAATACGAATTAGCATTTCCCATCAACAGCTAGAAACACTCACACTAACTTATGAGTGCAGGCAGAACCTGGTGCCCTACTAACTCTTTTAGGGGTGCAAACAAACTAAATGTCACACTTGATCATCAAACTTCAATATATATTCCTGTCATTCATTTTTATTTTACATTTAAATCTTTTTTTTTAAATTGCAAGTGTAAATGTTGTGTAGCTTTTACTGCATGGCTTTCTATTGACATTTTTAATTCTTTGAGTGAACAGGATACAAATGGAATCTCGGGGGACATTTCACTGTCAGCCGCTCCGTTATTATTATTCCGCCTACTTATTATATAACCGAAAGAGCTTTGGTGTTTCTCTTTGAACTATTTCCGGCTTTACACAGAATAAAATAAATTCGAACAGTTTTTAATCTCAGAGCAAAATTGCATGCTGGAGAAAGGTTCCTGTTATACGATGGCAATCAAAGCAGAACGTCACAGCTGAGTCCATTGTAATCCACTGAAGAGATATGTCAATCAGATATGCTCTGAGCATCTCAAATCATTTCTACCTGTGATCTCCTTCAGACATCCGTCAGCAGCGCTCATGAACACCCTTCACACCCTTCACACGGGTTGATTTTCTTGGTTTGATGAACCAAACAGTCTGCATTCACAGTCAACATGTTGCATTGCACTGGCTTTTGGAGAAGATTTAGACTAAATTAATAAAATAGTAACTTAATTAAATATTATACAGTGGCGGAGTCTGTAATTGTTGACATGTCTATTTGTGCATGTCTAAAAGATTTGAACTAGATCGTGTGGATACTCAAACAGCAGGAGAAGATAAATTTGATCAATTTCCGATTTGGGGTTTTTGGTTTCTTTAAAAAGCAACTTTAGCTCACTGGCTTGTGATTGTTAAGTATATTGTGTTGTATTTTTTTAAAGGCCTTAATAAGGCCTACTGTAATGTATTACTGAAACCACTGGGAGGCAGTACATGACATTTAGACACAGATAACTGATTGTTTTCTGCTCCACTGTTGTAACCTTACGTTTTGAAATGTGTGATAAAAGTCAAGCAGTTGAATTGTAAATCATATCAGAACTGCTTATTGCCAAGTATGTTACACATACGAGGCAATACATAATCAAAACATTTAAAATATAAAAAGGTAAACAATAAAATATGTTAAACAAACAAAAAGTATGTTAAAAACAAGTACACTAATAACATGTGATGTGTATATTAATGGAGAAAAATATGTGCAAGACATAACGGTAAGACATTGACTTGAAGTGTGTTCGATTAAGTGGCACTTAAATAGCACTTACTTATGGTACTTTTGTAGTTCGACTATGTTGAGGAAATGTTACTTCCTGTATTCTTGTTGTTCTTAGTTTGTACTCTAGGTTGAAATGCACTTATTGTAAGTCGCTTTGGATAAAAGCGTCTGCTAAATGACATGTAATGTAATGTAATGTAAAAGTGTCAGTCAGTGGGAGTCCCTTATTGATGAACCCAACTGTATACGGGAGGTTCTGCATTGTACAAAATACAACTTACAAAATGCATTGTCGAATTAAGTCTAAATACATAAAAGAGTAACTTTTTGGAGATCCATTCCAAAACTTCAATATATTACAAAGTGTGTTAGAAAAGCGCGTGAACAGAACCTCTGGGAACGACTTTATTTGCTGTTCACAGGCGCCATCTACTGGTTGAAAACCAGTACTACATTCCCACTGAGAGTGGCGCTGTTCGTGGCTGTTTGGGGACACATTACGAATTAGGATCAGCTTTAATGGCCAAATGTGAACACGTTCAAGTATTGTATTGCTCTCAAAACACAGTCAAGCAATACAACTTTTAAAATCACACGGTGACGTGGAGTTTTAGACAGATTTGTTTTGACTAGAAATGTACAATTGTGATATGTTGCAATTGTGAGAGAAGACATTGCAAATACATATGGATGCACCATTAGATCTGTGTTGTAACGTAAATATCTTACTCTTAAGTTGCTATAAAGTTAGCTGCTGTTTTTGTGTGACAAATAGATTTGTTTGGCATTTTTCTAATGAATATAATAATTATTTTTTCTCTCGATTTGAGTAAATCCATAGTTGATGTGATTCTCATTGTTGCTGTTATTGTTCATATACATCCATCGTTCCTTCTGCAGGGGCAAACACGGGACAACAAATCCACTTCCTCACCTCGGACTGAAGCTGGAGTCAGCAGACTCGGGCTCGGCTCACATGCTTCTCTCATCTCATGAACAATCACATTCAAAAGACACGCCACGCCCCCTAATCCGCTCCTTTTCTTGATTGGTTTGCCCTGAATCAATCACGTGTTTAACCGGGCGATTCACGTTAAATTCGCACTTTTGGCGTGAAAGCAGCATCAATCTCTGCTCCTCGTGTTCCTGCAGCAGCCCAACGTCGCTCCTCCTCCTCCTCATCATGGATGGCTTCGTTGGGACCTGACTCTGACTGGCAGCGACAACTTTGATGAATACATGAAGGCCATCGGTGGGTCGCTTATAATTGTGCTTGTTACATTGTGAATGGAGGATGGTGTTTACTGATGTGCTAGAGCAGCGGTTCCCAAACTCAAGAATGCCGCGGCCCAATTTGAAATCTGAAAATCTTCTGCGGCCCACCCAAGCCTTTAATCACAACCAGCGTTGTCGACAGGGGGGGGGGGGGGGGAGTGTGTTTACCTGTGTGCGCGGATGTGTCGGCGCGCATCACAGCAGAGCGATGCGACCCGAGAAGTGTTAACGGGGGTCCTGAGCGATTAAATATATCTCTTGTTCTGCCTGTTTTGTGACATACATGCCTAAAAGGCGCCTAATATTTCTAGACTGAAATAATATCGGCATTATAATTATGAGGATTTTTTTAGTTGCCTATTTTGTGGTGCAGCCTCAGGACTTGGTGCCTACGCGCAGCGCGTAGTGCGCGTTATGGGAGCGGCGGCGCTGATCACAACTCTGATCAAAACATAAACTAGGGATGATTAAATGACCTTCAGACTTTAACCGATTAAAAATGTATTAACCGACAATGTATGTTTTGTATACAATTTTCTCCGGAGCTCATATATATTTACTTTAATACTACAAGAGGGTGCCCCATTTGACATTGTTTTGTTTGGCGGTCAGAAAAATAGGTCAGATAAAAGAATAACACGAAATTTAAATCATAAATATTTTTATATTAATTTCAAACTTTTCAAAATTGAAAATTAAAAACATTTTATTTATTTATTGTAAATGACCTCTCGCGGCCCACCTGCAGTACCTTCGCGGCCCACCGGTGGGCCGCGGCCCACACTTTGTGAATAGCTGCGCTAGAGGTATAGCTAGTCTTGTGTAACCCTCCATTGTTCTGCAGGTGTGGGCTTCGTCACCCGGCAAATGGGCAACATGGCCAAGCCGAACCTGGTGATCAGCGTGGACGAGGCTGGGCTCGTCTCAATAAAATCTGACACGACGTTCAAGACCTCGGAGATCAAATTCAAGCTGAGTGAAGAATTCGACGAGACTACAGCAGACGGCCGATCCAGCAAGATGTGTTCACATTGCGCCGGTCTCGTTTGACACAGTCTCGCGTGCATAGCGCCTGACAGCCACACGTGACTTTCAGACAACCATCACCCTCGAGAATGGCAAACTTGTGCAGCAGCAGACTTGGGATGGAAAGAAAACGACTCTCGAGCGAGAGGTTCAGGATGGGAAACTGACCGCCGTGAGTAAAGAATGCGTTGAGCAACTGTGCTTTCCTAATGTTTTAATGGTTGCTTAATATAATGCAAGATTTCTAATATTGAAACATTGTCTCAACAGAAATGTGTCATGGATGATGTGGTTGCAATGAGGACCTATGAGAAGGGAGCTTAATTCACAAGTTGTTTGGACTGATGCTATTTCCAATAAAGTCTGAACTGATACTTCAATCTGTGTCATATTGTGCATTAGTAGATACGCAAACTGGGTGCATATATTATATGGGTTAAACTGTAATCATAATTGGCATCCTCAAATATATATATATATATACACTTCCGTTCAAAAGTTTGGGATCACTTAGAAATGTCCTTATTTTTCAAAGAAAAGCATTGTTTTTTTCAATGAAGATAACATTAAATCAATCAGAAATACACTCTCTACATTGTTAATGTGGTAAATGACTATTCTAGGTGGAAATGTCTGGTTTCTAATGAAATATCTCCATAGGTGTATAGAGGCCCATTTCCATCAACTATCACTCCAGTGTTCTAATGGTACATTGTGTTTGCTAATCGCCTTAGAAGACTAATGGATGATTTGAAAACACTTGTGCAATTATGTTAGCACAGCTGAAAACTGTTTTGCTGATGAGAGAAGCTATAAAACTGGCCTTCCTTTGAGCTAGTTGATTATCTGGAGCATCACATTTATGGGTTCGATAAGACTCTCAAAATGGCCAGAAAAAAAGAACTTTCATGTGAAATTCGCCAGTCTAGTCTTGTTCTTAGAAATGAAGGCTATTCCATGCGAGAAATTGCAAAGAAACTGAAAATTTCCTACAGCGGTGTAGACTACTCCCTTCAGAGAACAGCACAAACGGGCTCTAACCAGAGCAGAAAGAGAAGTGGGAGGCCCCGGTGCACAACTCAGCAAGAAGACAAGTACATTAGAGTCTCTAGTTTGAGAAATAGACGCCTCACAGGTCCTCAACTGGCAGCTTCTTTAAATGGTACCTGCAAAACGCCAGTGTCAACGTCGACAGTGAAGAGGCGACTCCGGGATGCTGGCCTTCTTGGCAGTGGCAAAGAAAAAGCCATATCTGAGACTGGCCAATAAAAAGAAAAGATTGGTATGGGCAAAAGAACACAGGCATTGGACAGAGGAAGATTGGAAAAAGGTGTTATGGACAGATGAATCCAAGTTTGAGGTGTTTGGATCACACAGAAGAACATTTGTGAGACGCAGAACAGGTGAAAAGATGCTGGAAGAGTGCCTGACACCATCTGTCAAGCATGGTGGAGGTAATGTGATGGTCTGGGGCTGCTTTGGTGCTGGTAAAGTGGGAGATTTGTACCAGGTAAAAGGGATTTTAAACAAGGAAGGCTATCACTCCATTTTGCAACGCCATGCCATACCCTGTGGGCAGCGCTTGATTGGAGCCAATTTCCTCCAACAGGACAATGACCCAAAGCACACCTCCACATTGTGCAAGAACTATTTAGGGAAGAAGCAGGCAGCTGGTCTGCTGTCTGTAATGGAGTGGCCAGCACAGTCACCAGATCTCAACCCCATTGAGCTGTTGTGGGAGCAGCTTGACCGTATGGTCCGCAAGAAGTGCCCATCAAGCCAATCCAACTTGTGGCAGGTGCTTCAGGAAGCGTGGGGTGAAATTTCAACAGATTACCTCAACAAATTAACAGCTAGAATGCCAAAGGTCTGCAATGCTGTAATTGCTGCAAAAGGAGCATTCTTTGACGAAAGCAAAGTTTGAAGAAAAAAATTAATACTTCAAATACAAATCATTATTTCTAACCTTGTCAATGTCTTGACTATATTTTCTATACATTTTGCAACTCATTTGATAAATAAAAGTGAGTTTTCATGGAAAACACGAAATTGTCTGGGTGATCCCAAACTTTTGAACGGTAGTGTATATATATATATACACGTGCACCATCTGAGGTCCTGCATTGTTATGGTCTTGATGTCTGAAAAAGGCTCATAATTTTCAAATATCATATGCTCATTTATTAAAGTTAAGCCCCAATCCCTGTTAGTTTTTCATGGTGTTTCATTTAGATACAATGGCCAGCTCACAATAAAGAGGAAAAAAACCGTATCTTTAAAGCTTTTAAACATGGGCTGAGGCTTAACTGAGGCTTTTGTTCAAACAATGCAAAGCAACATGTATCGGCGCCGTCCTCATGATATGGCTGTGGATGAATCGGAGGTGGAAAGACCAAATCCCTGCTTGGGGTTGGAGTCGAGTGACCTACTCTGAGCCAGCCCCCCCCCCCCCCCCTCTATCTCTCCCTCCCTGTCTGAGATGCACAGACCGAGTTCAAGCAAGTGCACATTTTTGTTAATTTGGGTTCCTAACTTAAATCCTGAAAGATTTCCAGGCTTTTGTGAATGATTGACTCCATATTGTGCTGAATAATGGAATGTGGATTACATTCTGGAGTGCCACAGCCTCAGATCATGTATGTGCACATACACATTGTTTTAGTGCATTTTGCAGAATTCCTGGGAACATTATATTCGATTTTATTCTAAACTGAAATAAGGTTTTATGCACCTGATAATATGCAGCGGGGATTAACCATTTGTGTGGGTGAAGGCTTTAAGAAGCAGACTTCCTTTGTGTTTTACCCCTTTTAAACCCAACTGCAGCATGAGCTTATGAATAAGAAGCCCAGTGTCGTTGCCTTGGATCTATTCAAGGCAATGACACTGAATATGTTGGTTAAAATTGATTTAATTTGTTACATATAAATAAGAACTTTAAGTTGCCAGAACATAAAATTGTCTCAAACTGCTATTACACTTTTTTTGAGAACAAGCCTGAAACGTTTTTTCGGCAATAATTCATGCTCATCTGAATGATTACATAATGTGTTTGAAGACCGCAAACCTTGACCCTCAGTCTGTCGCCTTGCGGTGGTTTCTTGTAACAGCAGGCACTGATTGAACCGTACCATTATATCCTAACTGGAGGGACAAAAGTCACCTTTCGACTTGAAATAGACAATAATTAAAAACCCAGGAATATTTAATGTATTTTAACTTTGATTTAAATAAATATATTTCCCCACAATAGATATTTTCGGTCCACAATGTTCACCTTCCAGTTATCTTATCTTCGACCAGATGGACTGACCGGAATGACGTCATACATGACGCGGCGCCATCATCAAACATGGCCGACGACGAAAACACAATCATGGACAAGAACACACCTCTTGCCAACCCAGTCGAGCCGCCCGTCGCCGGAATTACCCAACGAATAGACAACCAGAACAATGTGGACGGCAAAGGGGCCGCCGGCGAGCTGCGCGCCACCACGCAGTACTGCGAGGAGCTGCAGGGCTGGATGTGGCAGTACTACTCGGGATATGTCACCTGGCAGAGCTGGGTGGCAGCGTCAGCCATGTCCTACCCCTGTTATTTACAGCCAGACACTGGGACCACGACGCTTGACATTAACACCCAGAACTGGTATAATGGCCCCTTCGGTGCTCCGCAGTCGGCCTCTCAGGCTGCGGTCACCTCCCGGTCAGGTGACGCCGCGGTGGTCGCTCAGCCGCAGCAGCAGGAGAATGGAAACGCACAGAGACCAGGTAAACGCTGCAGGCTTTGCGCGGACTGCAGGTCGTCCATATGCATGTTGCAGACAACCACCCGGCGCTGCCAGGTGCCGACAAGACACACTGCTACAAAGACAGCAGAGTATTGCTATTGTTAACACCGTTTCTAATGTGGATGAAGGTTCGTGCACTGATTACAGAACCGTTACATCTATAGTTCAGCAGGTTGTCAAAATGGTTCCAACCTTTGGCCAACATGTATTATGTCGGCTGCAGGACACAGAATGCACCCTGGCGTTACAAGTGTGTGTACCAGAAACCAGACTCCACAACGTGAGAATAATCATAACAAATGATGCTTTGATTTGACCACATTATTTACCTGACAAGTTACATTAATTGCATAGAACACCTGCAGGATGAACTGGATCTCTGACTACAAACTACAGGCCACATTATTATCATCCAACAGCACCAAGTGCACTTGTGGCTAAATGAGAGCAAACCAACATAGCCTGGATCCTGAATGGTTGAAAGCCGCTCTAAAAGAGTGGAGACTGCTGCAGCAGCACAGATGTGAATAGGAAGGGCACGCATGGGTGTAATGTCCAGGTGTTGGGCAATATAGTTGTACTTGCTCGGCTGCTTTGTTCCGCCTTTCCTCCTTTCCTCCAGGCCGAGAGTATATCATTCCTTCACCTCTCCAAAGACTCCTGGCCGAGATCGTGGATTTCTTCATACTATTTTTCATCAAAGCAACCATAATCATCAGTATTATGCATCTGAGTGGAATCAAGTGAGTTTCTTTAATTTGTCTGTATTGCAGTGGTGCTAAAATAATGATTAGACCTACCTGCAAAAACAAATTGAATAAAAACGTTTGAAGAAATATGTTGACGTTGCTTTTCAGGGATGTCTCCAAGTTCGCCATGCATTTCATAGTGGAGGAAATAGATGAGGACACATCAATGGAGGAGCTCCAGAAAATGATGCTCGTTGCGCTTGTGTACCGCATATTAGTGTGTTTTTATGAGGTGAGCCCCCATAGAGAGGTTTTCTACACATGCATACAGGTAAGGTGAGACAACAGTAGTCTCAACCTTAACTGTTAATTGTTTCTTTGTACATTTTGGAAAGGCCCTCTTGTAGTTAAGTGACAGCTCCTACACCATTCTCCCTTCAGATTGTGTGCATTTGGGGAGCAGGGGGAGCCACTCCAGGGAAGTTTCTCATTGGACTCAGAGTTGTTACATGTGACTCATCAGTTCTGGTTCAACCTAACAGGGTGCTGGTTGTGCCAGCAACTAATGTCTCTCTGTCTGCGTGAGTAGTTCATTTTACAGGTTGTCTGTCAGAGGTTTCTTAATGAGCGTGACCCGGCGTCTCTCTCCGTATGTATCGTAACCACAGTCTCTGCTCCCCCTCCACAGATCAACTGTCCGAGCCTTGAACAAGAACTTTTCAATCGCCTTCTTTTTTCCGGCCTTCATCACACTCCTTTTCTTCCAGCACAACAGGACTGTGTATGATATGGTAGCTGGTACAATTGTTGTTAAGCGCTCCAGGATCAGATGACGCAGAAGAACCCAGAGGAGAGTACTACTACAAAAAGATTGGGGAAGCACTGTGTGTGTGTGTGTGTATTTTTATTTTTTTAAACGACTGCAGAACTCCGACGTCAGCCTTTCGAGGTATTGTCATAACACAGAGGAGTGTTGACATGGTTGCAGACAGTTTGATACACATCAGTATGAACTATTTCAATTCCCTACAACTTGGGTCGGGTTTGTTTCGGACACATATTGTATTCTTGCATGTAATGCTACATGTATTTCTAAAAGCTACTTTCACAAACTTTCCGTGCCAAATTGATGGCTCCTTTAAAGACGCTGGTGTATGCCACCATTTTATTAACGTTTTGCCACTTTAAATACTAAACCTCCAGATTAAGGATGAAGTCCCGTATCACTCAGTTTTGAAGTTGACGATCATATATTAATGAGATTACGCCTTCAGTATCTCTTTGTATTAAAATGTTCTCTTAAGTGTTGTATACTTTTACCTTTTGAGGGAAGACCTGGTGATCACCTTTTTCTCAGATGCTGAAATGCAAACGCATCAAAAGGAAATGTGAACCTGATCTCAAATGATCTTCCTTTTTCTTGGACAGCATGTGTGTGACTTAAAAGTTGATATGTGACACGTGATTAATTTTTTCTGCATTTAAGAAGATTAAATGAAACCACCATTATTCCGCTGCCTGCTGGAGGTGTTTGTCTGCTATTGGATCATTCTTACAATGTTTTGATACAAATTAAGTGGTCTCATGTTTAATTTGGACTCATCGTGTGATTGGTGCATAAGTATAGTTTTATTTTGTAATAAACTGTAGAAAGTATACTCTGAGACACAAGGGGTGTATAAATGAGTAGAACATACACAATATTTGCATAATCTCACATACATGAAGGGGCATTGAATAGTTTGATGACCCATGGGAGATTTTAGACTGAAAATCAGCAAATCATAAAAAAGAAAGTCTCCTCCATAGTTCTTGTATAATGTATTTAAAGATGCATTGAAGGTTTCTATTTAATATGCTACAGTAAATTTGAGTTGTTGTCCAAAACTACTTCCTCTGTAAAGTCTTGTGAATATATTCCACTTCAGGATGTCTGGTAATGTATTTTTTCATTGGTCAAATATGTCTTAAATAATCACCTTGTAACATAATCAATGAAATCCCGAAATGCAGTAATTTTAAATTGATGATTTTCTCTTTTGTGAGAAGCTGAAAATGTACAAATGTTATATTACAGACCACCGAGTCATCGCTTTCTTCTTAGTTAGAGGGGTTTAGCGCCCCCTTGTGCATGTGTGATGGTTATACAGACATCGCTCTGGGTTGATGCATCATGCTGAATAAGACCACACCACTGATGCCTGCATTTAATGTTTTAAACAAAAAATATATATATATTTGTGTGACCCTAAATTATCATCACACAAAGTCCATTACAGTCAACCGGTAGGCCAGAACACGGGTGATTCTTGACTACATTGAGGGACAGCCTGGCATGTCCTCTACACTGGGAGAAGACTGTTGGGGCTCCGACTGGATGCCACGTGTTGACGTGGTGATTGTGTCGGGCCCACTAAGTGGCAGCTTCACCTGACAGCCACAGATGGTGCTCCCGGATTACAGAGCAACCAACACACACACACACACATGGCGCTGCCATGCACCGTGTCAATACTGGAGGTGACGGAATAATACAGCTCAAATTGTGACGGGCTGGATCAGAGAAACAGAAACGTGTGAGCAGACACTTCCCTGGCACCGTCACTGCACTGTATAATGAAGAGGTTTGGAACTGAGGCATTTTATCATCTATTTTTATGTTGACAGGATCTGGCCGGTATCCAAAGTGAATGTGCAGGAGGAAGATTTGAGAAAAGCTCAAGGGAACAATTATTATCACAATTTATGACAGACCTTTGTGTGAAACTACTTAATGTTGCAATAAACCCCACAACCCTTGCAGCGAGTTAACAAATAGCAATCAGCAATTATTAAAGCACTAATAATGTAGTTAAATCACAGTTACAGTATTCTTGCTCTAATGATGGCAGTGCTGAGAATGACTCCTTCCATTCACATCGACTGTATACATGAATGTAAGGTCTCTTCATCAAATGGCTTACTTTGTTCTTTGTTCAAGAATATATCACCCAAGACAGAAGAAGTGGCATAAAGGAGCGTGAAGAGGTGAGTGTATTCACCTCTAAAACAATCGGTTTAGCTCCCCATTTTCTGTCATATTCTCATGTTTTCGGTGTCTTATTTGACAAATCTCGTCCTTTATTTCCACATGGCGTGTCACATGGCATCCTGGCTGCCACTGTGGCTCTTATAACAATTAAGGGAGTCATCTACAGGCAGCATGAGGGGCTCACAGCTTTCTCTGACAGCCGTGTGTGCGTGCGTGCGTGCGTGCGTGTGTGTGTGTGTGTGTGTGTGTGTGTGTGTGTGTGTGTGTTAACAGAGCCATAAAGGGCAGAGGGGTAAGGTAAACAGTCTGTGCTCAACTGGACTCACATATTCATAAATGATACAATGTGTGTCTTTAAAGTCATTATTCATTATTATAAGTACTGAATGGCAGCTGACACACACACACACACACACACACACATGCACAATCAACCACACACGGGGCAGGCTCTAGGTTTTATTGAAGTCGTGGAAAGGTGAGCTGAGCAGCGTGGTGATTCCTCCCAGTGTGTCTGTGCCCGATGGTATTCCTCTCAAGTGGAGTCAGTAATTACTGTCTGGGTTCTGAATGGGCTGTTGATGAAGAGGAGACCTGTTGACTAGGCAGGGATAGTGTGTCTCCTTTTGGAAGAAACAGGAGAGGTCTTCCTAAATGTTCTCACCCCAGTATTATATTTTCTTTCAGATTCCACTTGAGCCGCCACCATAAGTCACTTTAGACAGCGATAATACCTGTTAGGATGCACTATTCTATGTTCGCCATCATTTATAATTAATATTGTGAAAGGTATTGTTCCATCCATCCATTATCAATACCGCTTATCCTCATTAGGGTCGCGGGGGCGCTGGAGCCGATCCCAGCTGACATAGGGCGAAGGCAGGGGACACCCTGGACAGGTCGCCAGTCCATCGAGGGCACATATAGAGACATACAATCATTCACTCTCACATTCACAGCTATGGGCAATTTAGACATCAATTAACCTGCAGCATGTCTTTGGACTGTGGGAGGAAGCCAGAGAACCCGGAGGGAACCCATGCTGCCACGGGGAGAACATGCAAACTCCACACAGAAGGACCGCCCCGACCGGGAATTGAACCCACGGCCCTCTTGCTGTGAGGCGACAGTGCTCGCCACTACACCACTGTGCAGCCCGGTATTGTTCCAGTCACATATTAAAGTTAAAAATAGGACACTGTTATAGGTTAATAGATGTGTTGCGTTGTTTTAGATATTAGGGAGGAGGTTTTTCAGTTTTCATCTAAATCCAGGGGAGGGCCCACTGAAAAGTTTAAAAATAAATGAAAACTAAATAATTTAGTTCAGCTACCCTCCTCACCCAAATGACTGTCATACAGTCCCGAAGCCAGTTTACACTGCATCACATCAGCACTGTACTATTCGGGATGTTCTACCATTTACAATACAGATCATGAATAAACCCATTTCTAAGAAAAGGAATAAATATGATTGAGTGCGATATAAATACACTTTATTTCCAGACTAGTATGCTGGAGTTCCTTTTTTCCTGGTATAATTATAGAAGTGAATATGAGATGAGTAGAAATTCAGGATGCGTGATGTAGAACTAAAAAGAGAGACGGTGAGTGTGTATGTGTCAGAGGGGGAGCGCGACGACCTTCATGTCATTTACTATGACATAACATTAGGTTTCTGGGTGTTTGTGTTTTTTAAAGAGATGAAAAGCTTGAGTTGTCAAGACAACCACGTAAGCTGCAATAGCACAATATCTGATGTGCATTTACTGCAATTATATGTTTGTAGAATAAGGGTCCTAAAATATGTTTGACCCCTGGTATTATCTTGAAATACTTCCCAAACTAGAATGGGCACTCGGTAGAGCGCATACCTTCGCATATCACAAGATTGGGCATTGAATTATGAACATGTTGGCATTAGTTGCATGCCAATTGGATAAAAATTAACCGTGCTATGGTAAAAAGAAGATGTTGACCTTTCCATGACCTTGACCTTTGACCCAATTGTCCCAAAATCTAATCAAATGGTCCCCGGATAATAACCAATCATCCCACCAAATTTCATGCAATTCAAGAAGATTTTGACCTTTTCATGACCTTGACCTTTGACAGCAAAGGAATGAAAGCGATCCCAACGTTTTACCCGATGTAGCAATGTAAAAAACACATCTTTATTTTCAACAATTATTTTAGTATGAATATAAAGGCTATGTTTGTTTGAATATTGTAATATGACAACAAGTGGGGATAACTATTGTTGGCCTTCTGATTGTTATGAATGAGTAGGCTATTTCGCTTGTTTTATTGTCTCAGCTGCAGGTGATAACGCCAAACACTGCCCTCTGCTGCATGAATCTGGTACTGCAGGAGGCTTTCACTGAGGTCACTGAGGTCATTTCAGTGACTTTTTCGTTCCTGGCTTGACTATCCAAATCAGACACCAAATCAACAGCATGGATCCATGTTGATTATTTGTAACGTGTATAAGGACATACATGGTACAAAATGCAATGGATTTTTAAAATGACGTTTTCTTAGTTCATTTATTTTCCCGTTAAAACATCCAACAAACACATTATGGAGATCTTTGGAAACTAAAATTCTGCTCTAACTTTGCTTTCTGACTGCACTTTGTGCACAGAGGTTTTTTTTTGTCACACCATTTGGGGTTTTTCTGATAATATTGGTGATACGTTTGAACAAATTCGACTGAGTTCCTCCTCCACAAATCCCTCCTACCCAATCCTTTAGTTGCCGAAACTATGTTCTGGCAATGTGCGTAACAGGACAGCATTTGTTTGTTTTCAGAGTTCCGACCCCCTGCACACATATCAATGATTTAATCTTTAAATATAATTTAATGAAGGACTCTGTTCAATGTCATTTGGACTCAGGTAGCACTCAACAGCTGCTCTCATCGTGACAATCTTTTCTTGAATTTGACCCTCAGGTGCACCGATCAAAGCAATGAAGCTGAGTAGCTGTTTTACATGTCACGTGCACCCAAACAGAGGTGAGGTCAGTTTCACCTGCCTGTTGCATCGATGCGCCTCCGCTCTGTTCATTAACTGCTGAATTCACTGGCTTTCAATAGGCTCTTTCAGCGTGTCACGCTACACCACCATTGAGCTGCAGCCACGTTACCACCCATCTTTCTTAAATGGGGCTGCCTTGTTGCCATGGCAGCAGGCGCTTTCACATTCTCCCCACATCGCGTGGAGCGCGTGCACGCTGTTCCTCCGCAGCAGGTCTCAGGTCTGCTCTCAGACGAGCCGAGCCAGGGTTATTTACCTCCCGCTCTGATACCAGATGCCCTCTTAATCCAGCCGCCCACGCTCCTCTTCCCGGTGTCTGTATTACTAACGTGTAGTAATAAAGTATTGGCTATCAAGCTGGACTTTGCTGAACAATTTAATAATATCCCCAGCAGGCGTTGTTGTTATTCTTTGGGTATCAATGTAGATTATTTCTAAAGTATATATTCTGTAGCAGTGGGATTAATTGAGGCCAAACATTGGGAATGCTCTCAAATAACCTATTGTATATTTTAAAAAAGCGTGTAATATCAATTCCCCCCTTTAAACTGTGCACATGGTTTCGTCCACTAGTCCTCTGAAATATCCCGGTAGTTCGTCTTCAGACGGTGGTTTCACTTGTGTGGTGCTCAGGACTTTATGTAAACTCGATTCACGTTATGTTACTTAAAAACATAAATAAAGGCTTTTTCTGCGAGAGAAGAAAAACCAGAGTGAGAAGGAAAACAATCAGAAAGTGTCATCACAACTTGCTGTCGGTGTTTCAGTGAGTTATTATTGGTATGCAGGCTCGTTGCAACAGGTGACGTCATTGTGTTGACGAATCAAGCAGCGTGGCTGTCAGTTTAAGAAGTGAGTACTCTTACAACACTGTTTTGATGTGTAAGCCATCACCGACTTTCTGCTAGTGTCTGAACCATTATGTGCAGTATTTTTTTTGCAAATTAATTTGAAAAGACGTAGGCCTACTGGACATTTTCTTGATGAAAAATGCTGATTAATTTAATTATTGCACACCATGGGAATCAGCCTGCCATTTCCCCATGTGTGACTGTTTGCATCATACGTGCTTCCCTGTGCTGTGTGCATGAGGATTAGTGTTACATGTCTGGACATGTCTGCTGCATAAGAGGAGGCTCACTTGGCCCCAGTGAGTTTATGGTGAACATGTAGAACAGAATGTGGGTAATGGTGCTTGGATAATTGTTTGCCGGCCACTGCACAGTTTCAAGGTAATGTGACTATCTATTCAGATTAGTGAGGAGGTCGTGGTTGGAAAAGGTTCACCCAGAACTTAAATTAGAACTGGGTGTGTTGCATCGCAGGAAAGGTCATGCAGGGTTGTAGCCAGCAGCAACATTTCATAGTGGTTTCTGCTGAAGGCTACTCTTTATAAGAGAGGGAGAGGGAGAGAGAGCACTGAGAAGCAGTGCTTAGACACGTCTACGTGTTTGAAAAATTGAGAAATGTAATGTAGAAGCATAGAAATTAATGTTTAGATGGTGAGGAGTAGCGCTGCTGCAAATACTTTACCCAATTTATACAACTACAACTCATCAGGGTCATCAGCTCTCAGCAGTTTATGTTCGTAAGATGTCAGGTTGGACCAAAATAATCAGCATTCAATAATATGAAGTAGTATCTAATAAAAATTAGATAATTCTCCCTAATTTACAGTTTAATGTTTTTGGACTTACAGTATTACAGTACACATTGATGCATGCGTGTAGGTAAGAAAACAACAATGAGAAGTTGTGTGCATAGTCAGGAACATACTGGAGGCCTGTACACTTTTGTTATCATGCAGGTACAACATCGTACTAACCACTGCAGTGGTTTAGGTGGTTCAGGTTCACGTGACACTGCTGCTCATTGTAATGATGAGGTGTGGTGTGTCAGTAAACACATCGAACCATCTAACAGCCAAGGCAGGCGTAGAAGATGTAGAATGTGTTGTTTGCATCGACCTGGCAGCTTCTTGGTGAGCAAAACAGTGTTATGTTTTATTATCAGGAAATACATCTTATCACTGAAGTGGTTCAGTGTGTGTGTGTGTGTGTGAGGTTGAGGGATAAAGACATTTTTCAAATTATACTTGAGGTGGTTTGATTGTTTATAATAATTCACAGGGTAATTTCTACATGCAATTTGGTCACATAACTCCCTTTAGCTATGCACACTCTTGTAGGATGCACCCGTGAGATGGTTTAGACCCCCCGACCCCTCAAGGCAAGATCCTACATGGGTGTAGTACGATTCACTAGGCGCGTTGTTGTCGTAGCAGCATTGTGTGGCTTGTTGCATTTTCCGTGTTTCCCCACTCTGCAGTGGAGCTGGAGGGGACAGGCTGATTGTCCCACCGGCAGACGAGCAGACAGCTGTCTGGCCTGGGGGTGAGGCCACTGCAGCACGGCTCTTTCTGCTATGTGCTGTACACAGTGTGCACAGGATAAGGAGGAGGCCTTCGAAGACGAGGGCCCCAGTGCCAAGTGGCTGTGGCGTGGGGGTGTTTATCAGCGCTGCCCGCCTGCACTGAGGGAACTATCTCTGGGTAAGAGATGAGTAGGCAGAGACCCGGGGAGACCTGGGGAGGGGATGGGAGGTTACTCTGAGCCACTGCAGCTGGATAGAGGTTGATACTCTAATTGTAGAGCAGATCACAGGGCAGATTAGGAAGAGATTTGTCTCTGCAGGGTAAATGCATATGAAAATGAATAAGAAGGAAGCAGTGCATGATAACAGCTCTGACGTGCTGACACACTGAACACACTGAACACTCATCTCTCTGACGGCGTGTGTGCTTATATGTCTCTGCATATATATATGCCCGTGTGAATATCCCAATTCATGCAGTATGTCCGTCTGAGGAAACGCTTTCTGAATCTTCATATCTCTCTCTCTCTCTCGCTCTCTCCTTTCCTCTCTGTGTGATCGTAGACTGGGCGCTAAGCCAAGTAGAGAGTGTTTTTTTGAATGAATACCTGATGCGACTGATGAGGCTGGCTGGGGGAGGAGCTGTGTCAGTGGAGTACTGAGCGAGAGAGAGAGAGAGAGAGAGAGAGAGAGAGAGAGAGAGAGAGAGAGAGAGAGAGAGAGAGAGAGAGAGAGAGAGAGAGAGAGAGAGAGAGAGAGAGAGAGAGAGAGAGAGAGAGAGAGAGAGAGAGAGAGAGAGAGAGAGAGAGAGAGAGCTGGCGGTCTGGTGGCCTTGCATAACACACATTTGGAGCAGCCTTGGACGCAGGACTTGGTGTTCGCTTCAGCGTTGGGGAACTTCTCCACCGTCAGCGCGCTGCAGGCGCAGCGGAGCCTCCACACCGGAGAGAGGGAGGCAGAGAGGAGCAGCTACGGCAGGAGAGAGCGGCACAAAGGAGAGATTCAGGAAGAGGACTCCTGGAAAACGCGTCTCCAACACACTCACAACTCACTCATTCACTCACTCACTCACTCACTCACTCACACACACACACACACACACACACACACACACACACACACACACACACACACTGAGAGGCAGGAAGAATAATTGGACATGCTCTGCAAGCAGTGGCTGTGGAGAGACTGGTGAGTTATTCTTAGTACTCTAACCAGAGGAGGGGGGGTTATCTTTTCCTCTTGATTTGTTGCATAGTATTTTCTGCCCTACTACTACACTCATGCGCCCCCCCCTCCCAGACTCCAACCACAGCATTTGCCCAGAGTCTCAGTTGTGGGCATTGTGGACGCTGTGTGGTTGTGGCTTTGCTCGTACACTGTGTGATTGGTGTTGGTCGGGCAGTGATGCAGAACTCTGGAGTCATTGTGGAGACAAACAGCCTGAACCACTGCCTGTTCTCACTGTCTGCTTCACGGCCGCTCCGCCTCTTAAAGGCACAGGCACCCCTGTTGTACAAAGAAGGCCAGTACAATGGCTCTTTCGGGCATTAGAAAAAAGCAGTACACTGTAGTGATCTGCTATGTGGTTAAAGCAGCTGTATTTGTAAGCGGGTTGAGGGGAGGTCCTACTCATATGCTGCAAATCCCACATGCATGCGCGTACATATTGTCTCCCCCCCCCCTCCTGTTTCAAGCTAGAGCTCAGATTTATAATGATGTTTTTGTTTTCTATATATAGACATTTGCTGTACGGGGTATTCACTGTGTCTGTATGACTGTTATAACAGGTGAAACAGGATTTATAGAATTATTGACAACAGGTTTACCACCCTCCCACAGGGTCATTGCATTAGCTTTTTGCAGGCATATTTTGACACTAAATATTGTATTGCCTTTCTATTGTTTCCTTGCATCAGTCTGCTGCAGAGAAATGCCATTGCTATGAAACCGTGTGGATCTATGAGATGAGTAGAGCACGAGAGGAGACTCGGTACACAGGCCCATAGGAGTCAAGGTGGGGGACTGGAGGAGCTGGCGACTGCTGCGTAAGAGAGGAGATTTAACTCTGCTGCTGGGGGGGGGCTCTCACCTGGAGACAACAGAGAGGCGGTTGAATGAAAACATTTCTTCTGCTCTCCTGCCTGCACAGGAGACGGCAGACAAACACCGCTACACAAACCTATTTCTCAGGTTTGTGCAGCTTTTCATGTGGGAGTATGAAAGAGGATCACATGCAATGCTGGCTCGACCACTATGTCTGTGAGTCGGCGTGAAGAGCGTAACAGCGAGCGTCCTGTCCCCTCTCCCTCTCTGTTGTCATCCCCCCATAGAGGTGACAGTCCTGGGCCAGGGGACTGGTGCTCCGGTGCTTTGTGGCTTGGTGCTGACAGTCACGTCTCAAAAGCCTACCGCTGTTCTCCATTGTATCATGTCGGCCGTCATGTTTGTTGGTGTCAATAGTCTTAATATAGGCTGATGCTGGAACATTGTGTGAGTCTTTTGGCTGCTGTGTGCGTGTGTGTCACTCTGTGCAGAGAGTGCTGTGTACAGGTCATATGAGGAAAGACATCGTCTTCCAGGGCATCCTGTGTCTGTTGGCAGCGATGCTGTGTTTTCTGTGGCCGTTTGAAAATCAAATATTGCCAGCTTTGTCTTCATTTTTCTGCTATAATAATAGAAGGTACTTGTGCTTGAGATGTGATGTCATGACAGTGTTAACACGGTGTTGCTGAGGTGGGGTTGTTGCCAGTGAGCGCTGCTGCACAGTGTAGCTCGGGCTGTAGCAGCGGCCGTGTTGCTGATCGGGAACCTCTCAGCGTGGCGGGGGCTATGGCGCTCTGATGCTGCAGGCGCTGCTCAATGTGGGTCAGGAGAAGCAGCACTCTGTCTTCTCCCCTTTCCCCATTCTTCTTTTTATCATTCCTAATCTTCTTTCTTCTCTCACCTCCCTCTTACTCCTTTCCCTCCTTTCCTCTGTCATCTTGCTCTGCCTTTCTCCCTCTACACACTCTCCTCTTTCTGTTTCTCTCCAGCTCTGCTGCTCTTCCCCCTTTGTTACATCTGGTGGATCCACCAGGCTCTATGGCGAGGTGAATTACAGGGTTTTGCTGCTTTTGGATGCAGTGACCTTGTCAAAGCCAACAAAGGAGGTAGATGCAGCTAAATAGAAGCTGACCAAGGTCGCCTTCTGTGTGTCCACCCCCCTTACCCCTCCCTCTGTCTTTATGTAACACGTCCGTGGCTGCCTGCTGTAGTGAACCTCCTCCTGTAATATGAAAATACAATTTAGCCTCTCAGATAGCCGAGCACCTCTGATTGTAATGTAGATGTAGACACGTGAATGAATGGATGTGTGAGTTTGTGTCAAGCACTCCATCTCTGTGGTGCTTCTGGCTAATGAATAACTCTGAGACGTGTGCGTTGACCCATAGATAAGCCTGCAGGAAAGAACAGGCAGTCTAAAAAAAACAAAAAAAACGTGAGCTCGTGGCAAGGAAAATGCTGCTTGTAGTTGTTGTTAAATGATTGTCTGCACTGCACAGTGTGTGTGGTTTCTTGTGTGTGCATGTATAGGCTTCATGAGCATGCATACATCGGAGTTGAGTCTACAAGACTGTGTTTTGGGGCAGCGCTGCAGTCAAACATTGATAACGGCTCGCTGCTGTTGTGGCTTGTTGACACAGTTAGTTACCTTTCGCTAACTGTACGTCATGATCTCCACTAACCTCCACATTTCTTGCTCAGAATAAAGAGCTTTTAACAGCACTTCCCTCGCCCTTCTGTCTCTCTCTCACTAAACCAACTCAAGGACCTACTCACTCATTGTTTGTGGTCCACTTTGTATTTGAAACTACTCAAACAGGGTGAAGCGTAAAGCCTTTGCTAGAATATTTTTGAAATACTCATTTACGCTTCTTGCAGAATGTTCCAGAATCACATTTTAAAGACATATTGTTTTCACTGGTGAGCCCACTGACCCAGAGTTCCTGTCTGGAGGTGGATGTTATATTTAAAGTAGCCCCACCGACTCAACACAATGCAAGGGAGTGTTAAAACAAAGACATAAACATAAGCTCCTCTGAGGCTGTTATTCTGAGGTGCTGCTATCCGCTCTGCTTTCTTACTCCAGAACCGGGAGCCAGATAACAGCCAACAGCAACGCTCATGCACATGAACGTGCACACTCACCCTAGACACACTTACTACATAGTAACTGCTTTGTTCTGGGCACATGAAAGAGTCTTTTCTATGTTCTGTAAATGATGACGCGTAACATTGTACTGTACTTTCCAGTACGCCACATGGAACTGCTGGTTGAGTTGTGAGTAGTCGATGTAGATCATCAATCGGCATCTTCAGAGGTTCATCATGGAGAAATATGTACACAGAATGGCCTCGTGGCGAGAGAAAGAACAGCACCTCCACAAACATGATAGTGGTGACTTTTATCAGGGTGAAGCATTTCTTAGAGTTACGTTTTTTAGTGTTTTTCATTTGCAGCTGGAGCGCTTACAAATCTAAACTGCATAAGATTTGGACTGAATTTGATGTAATTTTACCTGAATATCTGATTTGAGCTTTTCTCTGCCATCAGATTCCTGCCGACGTCGTGGAAGAGGTGGATCGGTCAGAGATGATTCCTCATGAAGTCTATGGAGCTCATTTTGTGAGCTGGAGCTACTCCATCTTCTCTGGTCTGAGACCTGGAGCTGTCTCCCAGTGAACACAAAGAGAGCCGGAGCCACACAGAGAGGCAGAGGGAGACAAAGGACGACCCAGAGCCACCGAAAAGCACTAACTGGGAATATTAAAACCCCACTGGCACAATGAAATCCAACCTGGAGCGAAGTAATGGATGTCTGCCTCCTAAGAAGCGGGAGATGCTTGCTCTGGAGCAGAGGCCAATGGCCGTAGCCACAGCAGCCCCTCCAGCTGCAGTGGTGACTGATAGTCTACACACAGAGAACCTCGCATGGCTGGCCAGTGTCGCCAGCGAACGCTGCAAATCCAGAGACGCTGAAACCCCAAGATGTCCCATCTCCTCCACTTCCTCCTACTGTCCCTCCACCTCGATCCCTTCCTCGACCACCCCTCTGTCTGCGGTGCCCATGGCTTCTCTCCCTGCAGTTTACCCCACAGCCCTTCACCAGCAGGCCGGGACTATCCAGTTTGCTCAGCTGGGACCCAACGTTCAGTTCATCAGCTCTGGGCCCTACGCTGGCTACATCTCCTCTCACATCATCTCCGCCAATGCCGGCTCTGCACTTAACAGCTCTAGCATGGCACCGCGGCCCCAGCTGGACGGCTACACCACTGCCCTCATCTCCCCCAACACCAAAGGGGAGCAGCAGTTCCACATCGGCCTCTCCCCCACAGAACTGACTCCCGTGTCGCTCCCTAACTCTCCCCAAGTCACCAGCCAGTACATTCATCTGGACAGCCGAACGCCTCTGGCTGTAAGCGGGAACACCATCGCTTCGCCCACGGCCCACCTCCAGCTCCACCCTCACACGGCCGTCCTGCCTCAAACGCTAACCCTGGCTCCCTCCCAACTTGTGGTACAGTATGCAGATGGTTCAGTTGGAAAGAAACCAGAGGGGCATGCTACGGGTGTGCTGAATGGGGAATTTGAGGTGGTCAAACAGACTAAAACTCCCAGTCATCATGTGAATCATCAGCATGTCCAGAGCTATGAGACCAGACACATCCTCCTGCCTGCAGACTACGGCCAACACCCTTCAGGACTCCAGACCTCCCTGGTGCTGTTGGCCCAACCCAACCATGGAGCTGAACGGGAAACTGGCTTCAATAAGTTCTCCTTTGTCCTGACTGAGAAGGGAGGCATCTGTTTGGGGAAACCGGTGTCGAGATCCTCCTCCTTCACCTCCCTCTCTTCCTCAGATTTGGTTAAATCGGTTGCTCCTCACACAGTCATCCAGACCACTCTCGCCCACGAGGAGCTGCCAGCCAGTCTGTATTCCACCACACAGCCGCCCATCATTGGCTACATCACCAGTGCAAATCCGCACGCTGTCAGCTACCATGCGGCGCTGCCTCAGCACCTGGTTATCCCCAGTGGCCAGTCCCTCCTCATTCCAGTCAGCGGGACCAATAACGGCACCGACATTGAGGTGAGTCGTGCTGTCAGCGCCCTGACCGCTACGACTACCCCTCATATATCCACCGCCATGCCGCATGCCTATCTGGCCACAGCTCTGTCCAAGTGTGAGGCGCTTGGGCCAGATGGAAGTCAGCCACCCCCTGCTGTCGCTCAGGCACCCGCGATGCCAGTCCTGTCCTCAAACCCGGCTCTGGCCATGGTGGCAGCTCCCTCGCCAACTCCTGCTCCGGTCCCCAGTCCCGCCCCTGTTTCCATCCAAGCCTCCCACTCCATCTCCTCTCCCTCTTCCCCTGTGGCGCTTCCTCCGTTCTTCATGCGAGGATCCATCATCCAGCTGGCCGACGGGGAGCTGAAACGCGTGGAGGACCTGAAGACGGAGGACTTCATTCAGAGTGCTGAGATTAGCAGTGAGCTGAAGATTGATTCCAGCACCGTTGAGCGGATCGACAGTGGACAGAGTCCCAATGCCGTGGTCATACAGTTTTCTGTGGGAGAGCTCAAAGCCCAGGTGAGTTACTCCCCGTTCATCATTCTGGTATGCTGCAGACTTTGGTGCCAGTGATAATATAATAGCAATACACACGTAAATAAATAGTTGCCATAATTGTGCATTCTATCTGAATGTAATGGTAGTGATGAGAAATTGATGAACGGGATCCACGAGCGATCCGTGCAAAGCTCCCCTTGTGCTCATGATGCATTTCACATGTGATTAAAACACAATACTGATATATCTGCGATAAGCTCAGGGTTTATTGGCTGTGCGAATAATTAATGAATGTTTAACAGAGTCGTCCAAAAAAAAAAGCAACATTATTTCCCCTTAAAACCTGCAAAATGTGAAAATGTTTCGTCACACTAGACAGATTTTTGTTTTCATGTGCGACCGAAATGGTCACACTCACTCCGAGACGCATCGGGACTTCAAACCGTTCAAATGTGTTTCTCTTCTAAATCCTCCACCAATATCTCGGCCTGTATCCATTTCAAAGCTAACGCTGTCCGTTGTGCGTCTGCAGGTGTGTGTGGAGGTGCTGCTGGAGTATCCCTTCTTTGTGTTTGGCCAGGGCTGGTCCTCCTGCTGCCCGGACCGGACCACCCAGCTGTTTGAGCTCTCCTGTGCTAAGCTGTGTGTGGGTGACGTGTGCGTGTCGCTGACCCTCCGCAGCTTGAGGACCACTTCAGTACCAGACAGCCAGGCTTTGGGGACCAAGCTGAAGACCGGTCACTTCTCTGACTCTTGTCACAATGTGGATCCCCCCGTCGTGAAAATGAGTCCCAGACGAAACACCGCGGGCAGAAATAGCGGCCTCATGAAGGCTTCCAGTGTAGACAGGCTGGAGAGGGAGCAGGTTACTGGACCAGGACCAGGACTAGAGCTACCACCGGGACTGGGACTAGTTCCAGGACCAGGGGAGGGGATCTATGGAGCTGGACCAATGCTCGCAGTCTCTGGGACTGTAGAAGTGAGACAGGAATCAGTGAAAACAGACACGCCTGCTCTTACCAAAATACAATGCGGTGATCCAGAGAGACCGGCAGCCCGCAAGAGACGCTGGTCAGCTCCAGAGCGCGACCAGACTGACCGAGCGGAGGAGGAGCCTCCTCTGACTCTGCCCAAACCTTCCTTCATCCCTCAGGAGGTTAAAATCAGCATAGAGGGCCACTCCAGGATTGGGAGTGGAAGGTGCTTGAATAAAAGAATAGACTGTTGAGAGAACTTGGAGGAATTTTGATTACCTGTGGTCGGCTTTGTGTTTATTCCCTCTCTTTCCAGACTACTGTAATATAAGCTGAGTTTACACAGTATTTACACCTTTTCTTTTTCTTCACCCGAGTCTGATATCTGCCATGAAGTACAGTAGAGCGCCTTCACAAGTGGTATCAAATATGAGATCAGTGCAATCATTGCTGAAAGCAAAAATGAATGCAGCGTGAATGTTGAGCATGAATGGAAGTCGGACCCCCGAGAGACTTTTGAGCTGCGTGTCGCACATCGTGAGCCGATACTCATTTGTCCCGTGGCAGTCGACCATTCCTCTAATCACACGAACAAGCACAGACCCCGATGTCAGCGTGTACACAGTGGGGACCCATATTTTGATTATCAACCGGTTTGTTTCACTGTTCATTTGGTTTGTCGTGATGTTTAGGAGAGGTTGGAGTCAAAGAGAGACCGCGTTTCCATGACGATGCTCAATCACTAAGGCCGGGATCTTTGCTGCCTTGAGTTTCGGATGAACTTTTTATTTAATTACATTGTTTTCATTGTCATACCGTTGCAGATGTGTGCGCTGCCACAGTTGCCTGTGTGTGTATGTGTGTGTGTGTGTGTGTGTGTGTCTGTCCGTGTTTTCCGTGTGGCTGTCAGATGGAGCGCAGCATTACGGTGTGTCTAAGTGGCCGTAGCTGTGAGCTCCGTTGTCCATACAACCTGCAAATATCAAGACTGAAAAGGCCTGAATGTAAGTCTCTAAATTAGTCTTCAATCAGTGTTCAATCCCGTTGCTTTTAAAATGTGTGGGGGACAGCAGTTGCACATGGGTGCTTTTCTCCGATGAAGTTCCTGCATTAAATTGACCTCCATAGTTTAGAAGTCTCATAATTATTTTCAAAGACAGCATGTGTCACTTATTAATGTGCAGCCTTAACCATGCTGTGTGCAGCATTTCAGATCTGTACACATAGGAAATCAACATAGTATTTCTATGTCATAATACAAATGAGATTTTAGCAAATATATGTATGTACTGCAATAGAAACTCTAGTTGGCCGACTTGCCGAACTGCATTCATTTATTATTTTGCCACTTGAGGGCAACGCTGACATATTTTATATGGCAAACTTAGAAAACGACTGAGCAATTATACATCAACACAGATGATTATACTTTTGGAGTCTGATAAATAAAGTCCAGTTGACCCTCCTATTCTCAATCTTGGTCACCAGCTAGTTTCTAACTTTGTCCTGTGCAGGAAGTGTAGAATGGATTGATCAGAGCTTTTCACTGAAACAACTACCTCCTGCGCCTCAAAGCCACCGGGGTGAGAGAATGTTGCATAAAACCAAAACATTGAGCTGAAGCAGGCTAAAGAGCAACGGCAGAGTCTGGCAACCATAGACTCTCTTGACGTGACACATAACCATCATTATACAAACAAAGTTAATACAAAGATGCTGATGAAAGCTACTTTAAATGCAAACACACAATAAAACAAAAGTAAATATGGCATATACATAATATAAATATATATACCTAGTTCACAGCACCACATGTAGTTTAGGGTAAAACCTGTTTTCCTTAATGCTGGCATGCCTTTCTAAGTCCATACCTGTTATATCAGAGTATGGCTGTATGGTTAAAACCAATTTCTTTCTTGTAGATCTGTGTACACGTAATGATTTTGAGTAGAGCCATACTACATATTCTGCAGTTCATACTCAGGAACCGTGTGTGTGTGTGTGTGTGTGTGTGTGTGGGTCCGAGACAGCAGGTGTTTGTCCAGTCTGTACATGTTTGTGTCCTGAGCAGCAGCACTTTGATCAAGCGTCCAGCAGGTGAGTGTGGTGGTGTCCCTGTTCCTCAGCGGTTAGATATAAAGAGATTAACCAACTGACTGTTTTTCATCCGTGCCACAGGGATATATATCATTGAGAGAAAATATGAGATACCAGGGCAGGGAATGTAAACACACATCTCAACTTTATTTTTGATGACTGACAGAGATACTCTACAGAGAAAGAAAGAGATGTAGAGCCAGTGAGAGTTGATCATGTACAGTAAAGTGTATCCTAGAGAGTGTACAGGTGTGCGTGAATGTGTGTGTGTGTGTGTGTGTATATAGATAATCTAACCTTTATGTAGCCTATGTACTGTATGTGCCACAGCGCCTCCTTCTTCAATCATTCCATTCACTCACCAATATCAAGTGGTTCTGCTATCGTTTCGGTCAGTTCAGGTATTGATCTAATGTTCTTGGATGTGCTGCAGTTCTTTGGAAACGTCGACGTACATCTGGCCTCCTCAGAACATCATTTAAAAAAAATCATAATAGCCATTAACCTTTGATAACTCCTGGAAGGTGTTTATAGTAACCCCAGTAACCAGACTGTTCTCTTCTGTGTGTGTTTGACTGCTCAGGCGTAACACTGCCCACGACTGTTCTTCACCAAAATGATGTGGTCTTATATCCTTCACTGTTGCATAGTAGAGGTACTGTTTCATCAGTGGGTCTTTGTAGTCATTTCCTCTTGTGAGCCTGGCCTGTGTTTGTACTATTTTCCTTTTTTTTCCTCCAATTACAGACCTGCAATGACATCATGACACAGACACATCTTTAAAATCAAGGACCGATGCTTAAAGGAATAATTTCACATTTTTGCGAAAGACACTTTTTCGTATTCTTGCTGAGAGTGAGGCGACTCGTCAGCAAGGAAGCAAATAAGCACATTTCCCCAAAATGATGCAATGTACCTAAAAGGCCCCGCACACCCACAAGAGGTGTATGCTCATAAATATGCTTAAACTGGGCCACTAACATTTGTAAGAGCCTTTCTAAATACTATTGCATATGGTGTATAAGCACCGCCTTGTGGTGATCTATGGAATTGCACTTTGTTATATGGGGTGGGGTTAAGTCTAATTATACACAAGTAATGTACAGCATGTCTGAGAGAAGCTGTACTCCATCAGTACAGCATCTCAGTGATTTGTAAATAGCCAAAGTCTTCCATTATAATGTTGGTAAGACTTGCTGACAGTGGAGAGGAGACACACTGATCCTGATGTACAGACCTTTGAAGTGAAGTTTAATTTAAAAGTACGTCATTTATTTGAAAGAAATAAAGGATATAGCGTCACCTAAGATACTTTTCTTTCGCACCAGCTCAAAAAACTGGAAATTATGGGAGTAAAAGACTTTAAAAAAGGGGGGGATTTTGTAAATCGGTCTGTTTGTTGAATACATCTCAGCCAAGATGCAGTATGTCCTACGTACAGTATGTCGTAAGTATCAATAATGTTCCCTTCTTTTGATGGTGTTGAGGTTTGCGTGTCAGAAACTGTTTAATCTTTACTTCAAATGTTTGATTTGACATTTGATCAAATATATTCAAAGAAATAAAATCTAAAGAATAACCGTGATATGTCTCTTCTGTTTGTGAGCATGATAAAGACGGAGGTGTGCGTTATGGAAACACTTTGTATGTGAATATGTGTTTTTTCAGCTGTGTGATAAACATTGATGCCCTACCAGGACAAGGTAAAGGATATGTTGTTGAAAAAAGTAATACAAATGTACATACATAAACTACAGTAAACATATTGATAAACGAGTCATGGTATAGCATATCAGAAAAGGTTATAGTATTAGAAGACATCGTAAAGTATTTTGAAATAAGTCATGATGGTGTCATAAAAGTTATATTATGTCAAGAAATATTACGAAAAAGTCAGAATATGGTATGTCATTTAAAAGTCACAGTATATATTTAAAAAAATCCTGAACAAGTTCATATTATCGTATGTTGATATTTGTTTTAAGTCTTCTCGGTGTACAAAAAAATGTCTTTACAAATAAATCATATCAGTGTATGTCATAAAATGTAATAGAAAAGTACTCGATCGGGTGAGCGAGGTCGCCGGGTCATTGAGGAAGAGATTTCTAACCACTGTTAAACGCATATGACGTCACATGGTTGTTTAAATCATCGCCACTAGAGGCCGCTGTCTCGCCTTACGCGTGAGCCGCACGTTTCACTTGGCCGCTCTTCCTTGTGTATTTCTCCACCGCACCACTAGGGGGCGCTAGAGCGCTTCCTCTGAGGTGGAGGCACGTCGTTATTAGATGACTGACTGGACTAGACTTTGAAAAGTGGTGGCTTCATACCTTCACAGCTACATGTCTATCCGCATGTACTTTGATTACATCATTTTCAAAGCATGTTTGATCGATCATTTTAAACTTGTATAAATAATTGGTTAATGTTGTTTTTCATGTTTCTGTGCTCTTTTCAACAAAATGCATTAATGATTTCATCTCTTAACACCGTGGTGGACAAGAATACATCGTACAGTTCAGTTTACTAATATACAGCAAAGGACGAGACTGAATAATTAAAGAACACTTTAATCAGATAAAACATCAGTCTAGATAAAACAAATATGACTAAAATATGACATTTTCAAAGTTATTTGCTGCCTGTGCACAACACATTAATAGTAACAATGGGCAATATCAAACACACTGTTGAATGCCATAACGTGTGTGTACACAGAACGTCTACAGCGCATTTCTGTTTCTTTACAGCTAGTTTTTAAAGTCTTATCAACTGTGACTTTAAAAAAATTCCCCCAAAACAGATACAATCAAACCTCGAAGTAGCAGGGCGGCTCCGGCTGATAAGAAACGGTTTGTTATCTCCAAAATAAAAGTTCTGAAGTAAATCTATTATTAGAGATAATAAGTTAGTTATTTGTCCATTCACTTGTCAAACTAGTGTGGTGAGGCGTCTCTGTAAACCGGTCCTAATTGTTTCTAATAATAGCTTTTGTTGCTCAGCAATAATAATATATAAAATATCAATTAATTCATAAACCATTTAAACATTAATCTCTAATAAAACAATGCCAGTGTAAACAAGCTTCAGTATCACGCAACGCTGAAATATTGCACATACATTTATAAATATAGACATCAACTTTGGGGCTTTGTGATTATGCATGTGGCTGCATCTGTGTGTGTGTGTGTGTGTGTGTGTTCATGTGTGTGTGTGTGTGTGTAATACATCTGTACACAGACCAGTTAATTTGAAGGATAAATTAAATCAGGTGGGAAATAATGAAAGGATAAAACAAGAGGCACTGAATAAACACACACACATGAATAGTTCACCCCACCCCCCACCACACACAGCCCCACACTCCCACACCCACGCGCTCACACACACACACACACACATGCGTACACACACCCACACACGCACACACACAGGTACACACAAACACAGACACACACACTTGTGCATAGACCTCAAGTATCTTTGTGCCCCACTTACACACACAATTTAAAGCATTGTCTCCACAACAAAGTCCATTCTGTCTTCGGTCTTCATCCCGACGGATAAACAATGGCCGTGTGTGAGATTGAGCCTGTTAAGTGTGTTTTAGCCCCACTCCGGCTGGTTTGAACCTCGTTCTTTGGTCCCAGTCTGTGCGGCGCTGAAGTCTTCAGTGTGTCAGTTTCATTACCGTAAAGGTAGAAGACCTCCAGCAAAGGAATGTAGGGTCCAACTAATACAGATCTCAGATCTGGTTTAAGTTACTCAGAAGGGGCACGTCCCTCTCAAACCACCGTCCTCCACTCTGGAGCTGTCCGTATCCTCTTAGGCGTCCCCTGTTTGATCAGATGTCAGCTGCTCCTGGTCGGAGACGTTATCGTCAGCTGGCGGCCGCGCCCGGTCAAAGAACCCACACTGAGGGGAAAACATGATCCCATGAGTGCAATATTGGAATAACAAACAAACAACCTCCAGGAATGCTGGATGAAGATCATGTACCTTCCACATGGCTAACGTTAACATGGCCAGCACCAGCAGCCCCAGCAGTATGGCCAGGATGATGACCCAGAGCGGAACAGCAAACGACACATCGGGAGTACCCCACAACACCAGGGTCCCCATCTGCAGGACAAGCACAGACACGGCGAGGTGTTGCTAGCGGCTGACACGCGGCCTCTTTCTCAAAGTCACACACTTCTGTTCTGAGCCTGCGTCTTACCGAGGTGGAGTGTTGAGGCAGGGTGGAGGGTTGGATGCGGTAAGGCAGGGCGGTGACGACGAAGGACACGGTGGAGTTGAGCATGTACGGGTCGTTACGCCGCTGTGAGACAAATACAACTCGGTTATTTGAGCGACCACATATTATAAATATTATGTTGCTTTGTAAGACAATTATCAGAGTTTAGTTTAGCCTTTAATGTAACATGGGCGAGTACCTAATACAACGATAATTTGAACATCTAAAGTGTCCAATTCCATGACAACTGGTCCAACTCCACCTGTTGATGACGATCATGTGATGTAATCAGAATTGCTCCAGAAATGATACTAAATGGACCCCTCGGTGACTTTGCCTTATTACCTTCGCATTGAAAATGTGGAAGGTTATGTTTTGATCGCCATGTATTTATTTATTTATTTGTATGCCTGTTACTCGCATAACTAAAAAAGTATTAAACTGAATTGCATGAAATTTGGTGGGATGATTGGTTATTATCCGGGGACCATTTGATTAGATTTTGGGATCGATCGGGTCAAAGGTCAAGGTCATGAAAAGGTCAAAATCTTCTTTTTACCATAGCGCGGTCAATTTGTATCCAATTGGCAACTAATGCCAAAATGTTCATAATTCAATGCCCAATCTTGTGATATGCGAAGGTATGCGCTCTACCGAGTGCCCGTTCTAATTAACTGCTGTTTTTAAAAGCAAAGCATCCCAAAAAAATCTTATTATTAAGACACTGACCTGCAGGAAAGTGTGCGCCCAGAGTCTGGAGCGGATCTTCACCACGGCGCTCTGACCGCGATCTAATCGGCCAACGATGCATAAAATCTTCAGACAAGAGATATTGGTGCAATTCTGTGGGGTAAAAAAAAGACGCAGAGCAGAAAAAAGCAAAGACAGATTAAACACTTGTGAATTACGAATGAACATTTGGTTTCTTGAGGGAATGTTCATGTGTGTGAGGCTCACCAAGGTTTTACCGCTATAACCGTCAGAAGTTGATCGTTTGTGGCGACGAGAAGAAGCACTGGTGTTCCTCAAGAAGCCCAATAATTCAGGTGTGTCCTGGAGAAAGGAAATCTGAGAGAGAAAACGAGAGTTGTCCACAAGTGACCATTTCACTTTTTGCATTTTAGCAACTCAGCTGGTAATGATTCTTAAAAATGGGACATGATGACGCAAAATACAAAGGAACATGAATGCTTGATTGCTTTCCTGCTCACAATCCTCTGTTATTTATTTTAGTAAACCTTCTATAGCATGTGTTCGTGCCTTTTATAGGACATGTATTAGTTAAAATACACAGATTATAACATATTGGTGGTTTAGTGAAGGATGACCTTAGGATAGAGAATGCATGTAAAAACAATAATTTAAAGATGTTTTAAGAAAGGTAACAACGTACAAGGAAATCACCAGCTGTGGAAACGTGTGTGACATTTATCGATCTGATCAAAAGGTTAACGTTAATCGAAGGACATTAGCGGTGTTCAGCTCAGACAGCTGACAGACAGAGGGGCGTGAGTCACGGCTCACGGACAATAGCTAGACATTTAATTATGTATTTAATTCAGTTTACAGTCACTTTAGACCGGACATCAGACAACGTTCTTTAATGATTTTAGCAATTTTCAAAATAGTGATCAACACATTTTCCAATAGCTGACTGATTGATTAATAGATTGATCAATACTTCTGTAGAGGCACCGAGGAAGGAGCCGGGAGAAGACAGCATGGAGCTCCATGCATGTTAACTTTTGAAATAATAGTTCTGACTGTCAGTGAGAATCAATCAGTCTCGGCTCCACCGGGACAGACGGTGAAGATGATGGGAAATCGGATATTACCTTTAACCACATTTAGTTTTTTGTATATATGATTACAGCTTGTAGCGCTTCACTTTCTGAAACTTAAAAAAGAAATCACTTCATGTTTACTTTTAGAATTACACTACAGATGATAGCACAGATATTTGGAACTATTGTGTATCTAATTTTTGCAAAAAAGCATAATCCCCCCCCCCTTCTTTGAACCAACTGGCAAAGACAATGGAAAGCAGCGAGACAACAGGTACAATTATGTTTCAATTAAGCAGGTATGAATTATGGAAAAATGGATGGATGAATAGGACCCTAGCAATGTAACAAATAAGTCTGAAATTACAAGAAAGTTAGTTATAAATATTATTTCCACTGCAGGCAATATGTCCGTAATTAAATATAAGAGTTGTTGAAACTGTGTCTGCATTACTGCATGCATAAGCGTGTAAATGATTATATATTGGTGTTTACCTGAAGGCCTAGTGGGTTGAGGCTGGTGTTCGTCCGGCAGCTAATTGGTCCGTCAGTTTGAATCTCCATGGCATACAACAGGTTCTCGTCACGGAAACGGGAAGGCCATCCGACCTGGAGCTCAGCATCGCGAATACTGCTGGGACCAAAGTTATGGAGCTGGAGACGGAGAGAGGGGAAAAGAAAAGAAGAAAAAAACGTCAGAATTGAGCTCTGTTCTGTCTTATTAGTAGGTATCATGTGACTTTGGCTATAATTAGGTTATAATAACTCTGGGATGATGACACAGGCCACCTGTGTTTTAGTAAAGATAATAGTAATGCAGCCTTCACTCCCACGGGATCACCTGGCTCATCGTTCCACATCAAAATTAGGATGAATGAATCATGTTCCCCCCCCCCCCCCCCCACACACACACACACAAACATGCACACAGACAAGCTCACACACACACACACACACACACACAGACAAGCTCACACACACACACACACACACACACACACACACACACACACACGGTCATTAACACTGAAGCAAGTCATCCAAACAGGACATGATCCTGCTGCTGCGGGGCAAGAATTCTACAAGAGAAGAAAAAAAACCCTCTGTCCTCTCTAACTATGAGCAGCTGTCTACTGGGAAAAGCACCGCAAATGAAAATCATTATCAGCTGCAGGACAGACCAGACACGGCTGCACTCCAATCCAATGAAGCAGCCGTCCCTTTAAAACAAAAATAAATCACATGTATGGTGCTCAGACGCACACGTGCACACAGCCCTATTGTCAACTGTCGCCAGTCAGTCTGCCATCCCCCCTCCCTCCATCTATTTGTCTGTACCTCTGCTTGACCTTGTTTTACCCCTCAGTGGTGATTACACATTGCACTGTGTCCAGTCAAAGACAAATCTTTTTTTCCTTCCTTCCTTCCTTCCTTCCTTCCTCCTTCTTCTTACTCTCCTTGCTCCCTTCTTCTCTGTTTTCCCCACCGTCACTGCAGTAATTAACTACTGAGCTGGAGACCTTTGATCAGCCAGAGCCCAATTATTTATAGAGCTACTGGTTTTACTGTGTGTGTGTGTGTGTGTGTGTGTGTGTGTGTGTGTGCGTGTAGCCATTTCCTTCACCTTTTTGTTGGAGCTTAATTTACAACTTCACACACCTAGTTTTCTGTTCTTTTCATCTCAACAGTCTGCGACGGAGGCCTGCTTTGTTACCAGCAACGACACAACCGAAACAACCCAGCCTTCTTCTTCTTCATCTCTGAACACACCTCTACCTTCCTCTTCACTGGAACATTAGCTGTCCTGCCGTGCTTCGAACCAGGACGTGCATTTACCTCATAGATGTGTGTTACTTGCGGTCCCACGTCCTCCTCTTTGACCGGCTTCTCTTTGGGCTCCCAGCGCGGGAACGGCAGCACCACCTGAGAGGGATGAGACACCCTGAAGAGAGCAGAAACAGACCAGTGAACATGACGCGTATACACACTGAGAAACAAGATACTTACACTCCATATGGATGTTGACTGTGTATGTCTTTTCACCATGGCTCAGCGATCGAGCCATGGTGCAAAGGCACAATAACTTTGGAACATAACTATTTGATTTGGTAACTCAGACAACTAAAGTGTTATTATAGATTAATTTTGGAATTTGGTATACATGTTTCGCACGAGACATAAACAACAGGATTTTGGCCACTACTTGTTACAGTAGGTTTGCACTAGGATGTGTGATGTCTAGTTCGTGGAAGAGAGATTACCGCAGAGAGCAATAAATATGTCATTGTACTGTAAAGAGTAGAAGATAGACTTCTGAAGTTGTCCTTTAATATCTACAGTAAATTTATAATTGAGGTCATAGTTAGTTTCATAGTTTTTGTCCGTGACATTTTCTTATTCAATTCAAAAGGCTTCATGGCTTCATTTCACAACACTAACACAGGAACTCGTATGTCCTCGCATCTCAACCCAGGTCCTCCACTGTTTGTATGTGCAGCTGACCACACCCAAACAAAGCCATGGAAGACTCCAAGCCCTGAAGTGTGTGTCTGTGTGTGTATCAGTGGGCATGTGGGCATCCATGAACATGTCAAAGGCTCACAAGCATCTCATGTGCACTTGATTAGTTCAAATGTATTTCTAGAAATGTTTTCATGCTGTTGTCCATATGTATATAAACATGCTCTGCAAATACCAAACATTATAAAAAGGGGCAGTAATATCCTTCAAACGCCAGAAAGTTTAAACCGAAACCAGATCAAGTGTATCTTTGTGAAACTGACACGGCAACAAAGACGCCATCGCGCTCACATGCAAAGAGGCTGGACTCACCCACGCAAATCAAGTTGAGCTTTGGCAATGATGGACACGTTCAGACTGACTGGGTTGCTGTCGGAGTTATCTTTGTTGGAGCTGTGGAGAGATTCAAAAGGAGTTGGATTAAAATCTAAAACAAAACCCACATCACGCTGCCTATATGCCCTACATTGCATCTCAATTTGCTCACATTTCACAGACGGCTAAAATACAAAATGTATAGAAGCAAACGCTCATATCAAAGCTGTGTTTTGATGTTCAGCTGACTCCAAGAAGAATTTCCCTGGTTGTGGGCTTGGCTGACATTTAACTGTCTGTGTCTAGTGATGTGAAATTGATTCAATGAAGCAAACAGAGGACATGTTGTGTTGAGCTCGTCTCTCTCTGGAGCTCCTCTGGGCCATCTGTCTTCTTCTGTCTCTGCGGTCAGTTTCATCAAACCACAGCGGCGAGATCAGGACACACACAGAACTTATTTACATGGCTCAGAAGACAGACAAACAGCTCTTTGTGTGTGTGTGTGATATTGGGGGATATGCATGAGAGTTGGTGGGCCTGTCACCTGTGGATCTGTAGCCCAAAGCTGATCTTTGGTCCTGCGTCTTCCAGCCTTTGGACAGAAAACCTCAAACCAACCGACAGCTGAGTGTGAAGAAAACACAAAAAGAGAAAATGTATGAAAAACATGTGACCGGAGAAAATTGAACTGAGAGGAAAAAAACAGAAAAACATCAAAGGCCACGAAGGAAGTGACTAGTAATAGACAGAAACATCCCTGTTAACTACAACCCCCTCTGTTGTTACATTGGGTCTCTGTCTGTGTTGTGTGTGTGTGTGTGTGTGTAGGCAACAGAATAATTCTAAAATCTGAGACAATCCAGACTACACACACTTAAAAGCTACTTTTAAGTTTCTTGTCTCTCCAGTTTAAATCCTGTCCTTCAGGCTAACTCAAAAAACGTGGAGGACTAAGTTCATCATCATCTGTAAAACGAGATGTGTGTGTACGTGCTGGTCGCCGTGTGACAGTGTGGACGCGCATGTGCACGTGTGTGAGCTGTACTGAACAAGTCAAACACATGGTCCAGAGATGGAAATGACAACATGCAGACTCACACTGCCACTGCAGGAGGCAGGCCTGTGTGTGTCTGAGTGTGCCTGTGTGTGTCTGTGTGTGTCTGGCAGGAAAGATCTAAAGAGACAGCAAAGGAGTATGAGTCATTTAGACAGAAGACATCCCTCTCAGCTGTGATGACGCCCCAGGGGGAAAACAGCCCAATAACAGTGTGAAGAGGTCAACTTATTGTCCTTTAGGCATCACCCCCCCGTCTGAAAGGTGGCTGTTAGAAGAGTGTTGTTTCATCCTTTAGAAAGCCCACTAGCTGTGGTCAGCTTGAATTTATGCTGGTTACAATAGATTGTACAATTTTACGGTGGATGACAAAAAATCAAAGCATCCACATCAACTTTCTCAAAGCACTTTTGCAGTGTTGTCAGATTGAATGCTGTATTTTAATCCCAAATAATCATGTTTTTTCCAAAACATGGCTAAATGCACTGCTTCTGTCTTGGGTTTCTTGCCCTCCTTGAAACTACAAAGATTTGCCACAAGCAATGTATTTAACCACAAGTGGTTTATGCTGCAGCAGCAGTTTAACAAACTTCTCAGGGCTTTATGAGGCTTTTTGTCAGCCACACAAAGTTTTCACAATTTGCATCTATCTGAATAAATAAGAATTTAAACTCCGTCGCTAAAAACCTGAACACAATTTGTCATTTGACTTGACGGAGCTGCAACTGGGATTGAAATGTGTTCATTATAAGAATACATGTGTATTTTGGAGTCTTTTCAATAATACAGATTTATAATAGCCTTACTATCAATAAATCATGTGATAAAGAAACTATTTGAATAACACCTTTTTCTGCTTTGAACCTTGGAAACAATTTAATTTTGTGAAACAGTAAAACAATATAATGAAATCCCCACTATAGGATTCCAGTGATGGTCAACAGAGGATTATTTTATTTATGACAGACATACAATTTTATAATTCATTGATTTCTACCAAAGCTTTTGCAAAATATGCTAACTTCTGCTTAATGCAACAAACAAACACATTGAACTAATTGAACAAAAATGAAAACAAAAAGAATCAGAGACAGACACGCACGCTAAAGACAAAACCAGCTTTCTATCAGCCATGTCCCTCCAACACTTTGTTGTGCCACAGCCGTGTGACACAACAAACAAACTTCAGGGATGACAAGTTGCACCATTTAACTAAAGTCTTTATGTTCTGTATACGGTAATGGATTCCTAAACATCCTATAGGACAAGGGGAGTTAAATATGGGAAACATCTGGATGGCTGGGGAGCACACACAAACACTTACACACACACACTTACACACGCTCACACACACACACACACACACACACACACACACACACACACACACACACACACACACACACACACACACACACACACACAAACACTTACACACACAAGTCATGTCCCTTTCACATGCCAACAGTGAAACATGACCACAGAATGGATTTATCAGTATCCCATGTGTCACCTCCAGACCCCCTCTGTGACGGCCTTGACACCTTTAGAGAAAACCTACAGTCACAGTCATACACACACTGGATCAAACACACACACTGAACCACATGTGACATGCTTAGTGGTCGCACACATACGAACACTGGTGTGGTAGAGATGTCGGGAAGAACCAGAGTTTTACAAAGCCTTGACATCCTGCATGTGTCATCCATCCAAGAGCTAAATGGATTATTATTAAACACCCCACACACACACGCACACAAACGCACACACACACAGTGTGAAGCATAGTCAAGGGAGTGTGTGGCATGAGGCTCAAGGTGGTGATCAGTAATCATTGCACCATCAATCCGTTTGAATTAAACCTGAGGAGTAGCAGTCGTAGCATCTTAGCGTGGAAATGGATGTTTCAATGTAATTGTGTATATAAGTGCTTTTTTGTGTAAAAACCCACCTCTGTCTCGGCCACCATCGGGTTCCCGAGGTCACACACAACCCTTCTGGACTCATTGACCATCTTGTACTCGCAGTTCAGCTGAGATAAGGACTAGAGAGGAAAAAGAAGAGAGGCGAGAGAAAACGACAAGCACAGTGAGTGAGATGACGAGGCAAAATTAAATGAAACCGACAAATAGGAAACATTGAGAGCCAAGAGGGGGAAAGAAAAGAACAATGAAGGGACGTATCACACCATCAAAGGGGGAAGGGAGCGACTGAGTGAAAAAGAGGAGTAATGGGACGGGGGAAGCATGAGAGGAAGAGTGATGAATGCTCTGACAGGAACAACCTCATCAATCAAACAGCCCCATTACACACTCATTAGCGCACACACACGCGCAAACACACTCACACACAGCCGCTGACCCGATCCATTTCCGTGCTCACTAATGTAGCTTGTAAATCATGAAAAGGTCTGTTGGGCTGTTGCCAGTGGAGCATAGCATGCCTTGCCTTAATCTCTCCAAACAAACACACATGAAAACAGGATGTGATGTCATTCTGTAGCTGCGACTTCAAATAGCTCACTTCCTAAATTCGTATGATAATTTAGCATATACGTCACACTGGCGCTGCCTCAATGCTAATGTCCATTTGAACCCTACCGACCCCCAACATAACATACATCAGACCGATGTGTGTGTGTGTGTGTGTCAGTGTGTGTTTAATTACCTCCACCCTGCGTTCTACTCCTATGTAGTCGGCCTCTGGTGGTATCAGCGTGTGGAGTTCCGTCTCATAGGCTCCCTCTCCTCGGTTCACCGCAGTAATGGTCAACATTATTAGATTGTCGTCTCCAATAACCAGCTCTGAGCGGTCCCTGTGTGTGTGTGTGTGTGTTTTGTATTAAAAAAAGAGAGAACAGTGCACAAAGAAAATAAATATCTTCAGTCAAAATAAAAGACTTTGCTGCAGTTACATAAAAGAATCTCCAACTCTACAGGGTTTAAAAAAAGAGAAAAGAATATATGTCTTTTATTTTTGGACCTTCTTGTTTCGCGTGCAATCTCCTCTACTGCATGGAATGCAATACCCCTGACCCCCCAAATAGCGTGTGTGTGTGTATGTGTGTGTGTGTCAGTCAGTGACAGGATGTTTGTATAACGCTGCCATGGAGATATCGTACAGCTGGAAACACTATAGAGAGTATAGGCTAATTCACATCCACATCAGCACACAATCCCCCCCTACCCCCATCTCTCACACACACTCACACACACACACACACACACACACATGGTAAATGGAATTATAATGTGAGCAGCTTCAGCGTGTACTGTTCTCATTGTGTGAGGATTAACAGACACACGTTCTCACTTTCTTTAGTTTCGCTGTGTGCGTGTGTGCCTGTGTTTGGTCGTGTAAAGTGTTGAGTGTTTACAGGTTGGGGTCAGGGGGGCGTGGCCATGTCAGTCTTACATGCTGGCAGAGAGCTGGAGGTCGGGGATACAAATATTGTCGTCACCGCAGTCCAGGAGAATGTAGGCCTGAGAGAAAGAGGGCAGGGAGAGGGGGATTGAGGAAATTGTAGAAGTACACTGGACATCATCATGAAACCAAAAACAGAAAGTGGGATGCAGGTGCTATATACATACAGACGTATAGACTCATAACATGCACACTATTGATGTGCTATCCAGGTCCTGCAAAAAATGGTTTATTTTGTCTTTGGTTCACACACCCAACTTCGGACCGAGGATGGTTGTTTAATGAAAACAATTACAAAATAATAATAATCTTTTCTTCTCTCTCGTGACTCTACACTTCTTACTCTTTCTGCAAGTGGAAGAGCATGCAACGTGTGTTCACATATTCTTAATCAGGCTTGCTTCTTTGACATACAGGACTGTCTCAGAAAATTAGAATATTGTGATGAAGTTCTTTATTTTCTGTAATGCAATTAAAAAAACAAAAATGTCATGCATTCTGGATTCATTACAAATCAACTGAAATATTGCAAGCCTTTTATTCTGATTTATTGCTGATTATGGCTTACAGCTTAAGAAAACTCAAATATCCTATCTCTAAATATTAGAATATCATGAAAAAGTATACTAGTAGGGTATTAAACAAATCACTTGAATTGTCTAATTAACTCGAAACACCTGCAAGGGTTTCCTGAGCCTTGACAAACACTCAGCTGTTATAAATCTTTTTTTTTACTTGGTCTGAGGAAATATTAAAATTTTATGAGATAGGATTTTAGAGTTTTCTTAAGCTGTAAGCCATAATCAGCAATATTAAAAGAATAAAAGGCTTGCAATATTTCAGTTGATTTGTAATGAATCCAGAATGCATGACATTTTTGTTTTTTAAAATTGCATTACAGAAAATAAAGAACTTTATCACAATATTCTAATTTTCTGAGACAGTCCTGTATAAGTAGTTTGAAGTAGGAAAAGTCCAGCAAACATAATCTGATCAATCCTGTGAAAGGCAAAGTTAAGCTTGATATTTACACGTTAGGTATTTTGTTGTTTTCATTTCTCTTCAACGTTATGAGTCATTACGTGCTCAGATTCGGGCTCAGTCTAGTCAAATCAAGGATGTTACATTTATTCAGACCAATATCACAAATGTCCCTCTTTACAATCTTTGCAGCATATGACACCTTCTTTAGACCCGAGGGAAGAAAAGACTGCCCCCAAAAAAACCTTTAAAAAATGGGTAGATGAAGAAACCTCAGAAACAGCAGCAGAGGAGCGAACAACATGGTGCAAAATGACAATATGGAAAAGCAGGATAAAATCTGTACTGTATATGTACTCACATGCTCTTGAAGGAATGTGCTGCTGTAATGGTTGAGGACAGGTGGGAGGTTTTGGCCATGATTGGGTGGAGCCAAGCTGTAGTTCAGCGACAGTGAGATTGGGGTCAATTTGTCCCTGAAATCCTCCTCCTCCTGAGAGAAACAGAAAGAGGTGAGAAATGGTTTGAATAGTATCCAAGCCGTTGCACAGCTGATGTACGATACATAACATTTTGCAAAAGCTCCTGTATTCGTGTTTGAATATGTGTGCGGTCCGCTTACTCTCAGGTAAATGGTGTAGCTCAGACATGCATGTGGGCTGTTGTGTCCCAATTTGAGGAGCCCAGTGCGATGAGGCTGCTCTGTGTCCAGGAACAATATTCTCTTGACTCCGCCTCTGGTGCCTTTCAACCAATCCAGCTGCAGCTCTGCTCTCAGGTCTGGACAGAAAGTAGTGACACACAGATGGAGATGGAGTTGAGAGGAAAGCATGAGTGTAGTGACAGTGAGCGTGAATAAGACGATCCAGCCCATTAGACACAACTGTTCTAATCCCTTTGCGTGTGCACTTGTGTCCACAGCATCATTAGATAGTGGAAACAATGTACTTTAAACCTCCGCTGCTTGAGTCTGTTTACCCTATTATGGTTTCCACCCTTCCTCTTGCCCTTGTTTTCCACTCTCATTGGTGGGGCAGAGGAGACTGATGAGATGTGCATTGGCGGTGGCTCTGACTGCTGTCCCAACCGCTCAAGCCCTTTGCCTCCCCCTCTCATCCCATCACATTGTGCACAGATGCTTACCTACAGCGCTGGGGATCCCCACTCCACTCACTGCTGCACACACGTCCACCTTTAGACTGGAGGAAGAGAATATCAGAAGATAAATAGTGTGAACCGTTAGCATATTGTGCAATATTAACACATATCTGTCCGTTGACAACATGTGAGGTCCAATTCCTATTGGCACCTCTAATTCTGAAATATTTACCCATTTATGATACCATAAAAGAGGATATTACTGTAAACTGGTAAGAACAGTCAGCCATGCAAGTTTCAGGGTGGCAGCTCTAACAAAGTGCTGCTAATAAGCACTATAAGAGCTTGCTTAACCCTTGTGTTGCCTTAGGGTCATTTTGACCCTAATCAATATTACACCCTCCCCCCGCTTTAGGATTAATTTGACCCCATTCAATGTTTAATGTCGGTGTTCTTTCGGTAGTCAACAAACAAACATAAAGTGCCTCACACTTAAACTTGGAAAACAATATTAATTCTAATAATTTTCTGGAGGTTTTAATTGCTGGCGTCAAATTGAACCCAAAGGGTAAAATATGTTAGTAAATATAAAGGTAACAGGAGGGTGAAATATTGAATCGGGTCAAAATGACCCAAAGGCGGGGGGAGGGTGTAATATTGATTCGGGTCAAAATGACCCTAAGGCAACACAAGGGTTAATGTTGATGTTTTATAGTAAATTATTCTTCCTCAAAAGCTTTGAAAATGAGCCAATACAGAGTCTTTAATTTGTATTTACTGGAATGTATGTTGTAAGACAGAATGATATTATGATGTTTTAGTCATTTATTTGGAGAAATCAAGGTCCGGAATTATGATGTGAATTGTTATTACATTACATTACATGTCATTTAGCAGACGCTTTCATCCAAAGCGACTTACAATAAGTGCATTCAACCAAGAGTACAAACTAAGAACAACAAGAATACAGAAAGTAACATTTCCTCAAATAGTCGAACGACAAGAGGACCATAATAACAGCCATTTAAGTGCCACTGAAGTGCTAATCTGTGTTTTAATCCAGATATAGTCAGAAAAGATGTGTTTTTAGTTTCCCGGGGAAGATGTAGAGACTTTCTTCTGTCCTGATGTCAGTGGGGAGCTCGTTCCACCACTGAGGAGCCAGGACAGCAAACAGTCTGAATTTCGAGTGATTATCTCGAAGTGAAGGAGTCACAAGTCGATTGGCTGTTGCCGAGCGGAGCGAACGTGTTATCATTTACATTTGACTTTAGCATTATTAAAACATGTATGCAGTGCATGAACGTGGTTAATATTTATTTGTGGTATCTTATAAGCCAATGCCGGCTGGTAATATTTGCTCCCTGTATATTTTCGCATGAGTTACACCAGAAATGCGGTCCCTTTCACAGCAGTGACTTATTTAAAGATAAATTAGGATTGCACATGATGCTCCAATGATATTATTAATTAATTGCAGACATTTTTGCAACCACTCTTCCCTCTAATGCATGACAAATGCATAATTGACAAAATCATAAAATAATATATCACTAAATACATTGCCCCTAAGCAAGGCATTAATTCCTTCCTGTGCTCCAGGAGGCAGTGGGAAATACCGCTGAGGGCCCTGTGAGCCCCTCAATTAGACACACAGACATGGGAGACTGGGAAGCATTTCTGCATTTCCTCTATTTTAGTGTGTATTAGCGTATGTGTAAGATATTGTGTGTGTGTGTGTGTGTGTGTGTGTGTGTGTTATCACCTCTCTAATCAAGAACAGGAAAGTGACTCCCACACAGGGAGCTCTGCTCTGTTAAAGGCACTAATCTTAGGAAGCCTACTGATGCAATGCTCCTGATTCTGAAGACTAAGCAAAATGAGGCATGAGGGGAAATGACTACATCGGAATATTGTTTGCTTGGTTTCAGTCCACAAACTCCAACTTCCAAAAAGCAGATGTTGGATGGTTGATGCTTGTGTTTAAAAAAAATAATTAGTATCCCCATTAGATTACACAGTAATGATGAGGTAGTCTTTTCTGATGATGATGATGATGTGGGATGCAGATGTGAGTTAATGTACGTGATAAAATACAGGTTTCAATTTTAAAAATGACCCCCATAAGTAGGGATGGGTATCGTTTGGGTTTTTTCCGATACTGGTGCTAAACCGGTACTTTAAAAACGATACCGGTGCCTAAACGGTGCCTGAACCGATACTTTTTTTTAATTAACACACAATGAGGACATTAAAAACCTCTTTGGCCATATTCCCTGTAGAAGCCGTTATCATGGAGCACCGACACACAACGGATATCAGACTGTTAACATACACAATATATGTTCTCCATTATATGATGTGATATGTATTGTCATGTGCAGACTTTATAGGGTTAACCTGTCACTGTTTTGATGGGCAAAGAGAACAACCAATCAGAGGTACTGAACATGACATGTGACAAATAAAGTTTTGCTTCTGACAGCCAGTGTTGCCAGGTCCGCGGTTTTCCCGCGGAATTGGGCTACTTTTGAAGTGTTGCCGCGGGTTGAATTTTTGTCCGCTGGTTCGGGTAGACCTATTTTGCATGCAAATTACATGAATATCTTTAAATAAAAATCCATATTTAAAATGAAATAATTTATTTATACCCAAATCCTACCAAACTGACTCCAGATCAGCACGTACGCGCCGACACATCCGCTCGCAGTGGGTCACTTTCCTATCTCAGGGGGGCATCATGAAGGAGTTATGGGCATATTTTGAGTTCTGATATTGGGCTGGTTTTTGGGCTGGTTTTATTGGCCATTGGGCTGGTTTTGGGCTGGTTTTGATTGGCCATTGGGCTTGTTTTGTCACACAGACCTGGCAACCCTGCTGACAGCGAGAGTTACACTGAAACAAGTGACGCCCCACGGTCTTTATTCCTCCGTCATTATATTCCCGGTAACACCGGGTATACAGCCGGGACCGCTGTACATCAACACATCTGCTAGCAGACTGTCACGCTCGTAGCTCGTAGCTAGCGCTAGCTACGAGCTAGCTTAAACATGGTTATAATGGCTAATTTATTATTTCTTGGGCTACTTTTATGAATGCAAGACTTGCAATCAACGTTACGGTACTAATCTGAGTTACGGCTGCTCGTCATCATCGGTCTCCCCGTGTTCAGGGGGACCGGTGACGGTCTCCCCATCGCGCCCAGCCTGACGCTGGTGTGCTCCACACGGGCTCACTAGTCACACACGGCGCAGCCTCCGCTGTCAAAGTTAAATATGAGAGGCTCGTAACCTGCTGACAGGGCGGAGTCACCAGAGAAGTTCACAACAATAGTTTTTTTCAATTTCAATCGGCTCAGGCACCGGAAAGAAGCACCGGAATGTGCGTTGCGTTTCGGTCCGGGTAATACCGGTTGTATTGGAACCGGTACCACATTGGCACCGGGTTTCGGTACCCAACCCTACCCATAAGGCATGTTGACCTCTGCAGGTGGTTTCATGCGTGTTTAATATGTGTTGCATGTAAGCATGTGTGTGTTTTGTGATTGTGCGTGTGTCAAGTGTGACTCTAATAAGCACTGTGTGTCAAACCTAAGCGTATGCAGTGCGGAAATGACCCCCAATTTACTGACAACAGCTCTGCTGCTTGGTTAGTCATTACTGTATGTAATTTACCCCTAAATGCATCTGTGCTCCACCACCCTACACACTGCCAGACGGCCCTCCCTGCAAATAGAAACACTTCAGTCCCTCTCCTAACTTCTCTGGGTTCACAAAATGAGAAAGAAAGAGCGTTTAATTCAAGACGGGTCATTAAGGAGCTGCCCCTCCTTCTCCAACACTCCTTCATCCATCTAGCCACAGTTTGGGCCTCTTAACCCTCCTGTTGCCTTAGGGTCAATTTGACCCCATTCAATGTTTAACCCTCATGTTACCTTTATATTTACTGACATATTTTACCCTTGGGGTCAATTTGACCCCAGCAATTAAAACCTCCAGAAAATTATTAGAATTAATATTGTTTTCCAAGTTTAAGTGTGAGGTACTTTATGTTTGTTTGTTGACTACCTAAATAGCCCTTTAAATATATAAAAAAGTTGATATTTCTTATATGTTTGACACAGTGAAAAACAGCCTGGGGTCAAATTGACCCGAAAGAACACTGACATTAAACATTGAATGGGGTCAAATTGACCCTAAGGTAACAGGAGGGTTAAGCATCACAACTACATGCAAGACCCAAACCAAAGCATCAGACTTTAAAAAAATTATTTCCCTGCATCTTTTTAAAAAAACAACAGAAGGTCGACTTAGCACTTTTTAGAGGAGCAGAAACAAGCTGTTATTCTAACATTGATTTCTAACCTCCTACTAAGTTGAAACATGTTAGCAAACAGGTGCCTGTTCACACATCCTGCAGACACGGGGCAACACCAGTGGACATTTGGAGTCGCGCTTCTTTCCACCTGATGAATGTGAGTTGAATTATCTCTCTCCTTTCTGCACTGGTTTTGGTCTCCACCAACTCCTGTGAAAAACATCCTGCTCTTTGCAGCTCTTCATTTCAAAATACTCCACTATGTTCACTAGCTAGTTACTTTAGTTTAGGGAGGTAGCAGAGAGTCCAATTTGAGAGATTGTTCGCCAGCAACTGTTGGCCGACTATAAGAGTGGTGGAGGAAACCAGAAGAGTACATTTGTAATCTAGACAATCATCAATAATGTACTTAAACTCACCGCAGCAGAGTGGACCAATACTTCTCTAATTATTATTATTTGATAATTGATAAGCGGAAGTTAATAGATGGATATATATTTATCTCATAAGAAGAATGATTATTGCCACGTTGCAATGTTGTATGACAATACTGTATAAAGTACATATATAAATGCCAATATTTTGATTTTGGAAATACCTCCAGAACAGTGTTCAGGGTAAAAAGACTTTCTGGGTTTTTAAAAGATTGCGGGATACTTTTTAAAAATATAAATGTTATGCTTTACCCTGGGCCTCAATGTAATGGTAATAAATCAGCATCAACTGCAGCTAACCTCCAGTCATGCGTCTCTCCATCTCTTACCACAGGGAAACAACTCAAATGTCCAGAACATCCCAAAATCCCAGACATCCCTGACTTCTACGAGCTGCTGTTTGACTCTCTGCATGTGTGTGTGTGTGTGTGTGTGTCCTACGAGTCCTATCTGATTCCATACCTCCCACCAAACTTATATGGCGGTTTATTTAAATGAACTGAGATATGTTTTGATAGAATTCCACAGTTTAGTGCTTTCTGTCAATCCGATCCAAACCCTGTTTCTTTTTCACCTGCTGCCAAGACTCACACACACACACACACACACACACACACAAACACGCACACACAAAGACATTATGATGTTAAACTAACCAAACACACTTTTTTCATCCAAATAGTCAGATGGTTCCAGACCTAATAAGTTTGGACCAACAACAGACTGTGGGGAAGCAGCAGTGACCTTTAGACCCGTTGCCCTCAACTGAACCCCCCCCCCACCCCCTCTCAGACTCTTCTAAGCCAGCCTGCTACCCACAGGAACAATAACATAATCAAAATAGAAATATGCTGTTTTAAATGAATAACAGGGTCTCATGCATCTTTATTTCCAGGTTATACGAGTATCCTTTTTCAGTGTGCTTCTAAATGATCGCATGAGACCCACAGACAAAGAGACGGGGGATGGTGGACGTCTCGAGCACAGGGGTGAAATATTTGTCACATCTGTCGGTGTGTGAGAGATTTATGACTGCGTATACTTTAGACGGCCGACACAGTAGAAGCGGTAAGATTTGTGGTACATTTATGGGGTTCAGTACAGAAATGGGCCTCATTAGTCTAAAGTTCCTTTGGACGTGTATCCCTTTAGCTTTCATTCTCACACACACACATAAACACACACACACACACACACAGTCAGATTTAAATAGACTTGAGCATTTCCTTCTTACCAGGTAACCATGATATCTGTTTGAGGGAGGTGACACTGTCGGTCATCGGGGTTCAGGATTCTGGGAGTCAAGATCATTGCAGCTTCCACGGACACGACAGCTCGAGACCTGCACACAAAACACACACACACACACACACACACACACACAAATACACGTATTGTAATACAATCGGACGCATGAGACATTTGAGAGACTCACAGACTTCCAGGAGAAGCACAAACGTGAGAAACAAATCCACAAGCATTTTAAAATGAGAGAGAACGCCTTGTTCATTCTTACCTGTACAGCGACACCTCGCCTGCCCCGAACGCCCCCACGATTAGATCTGCAGAGAGAGAAAGTGAGAGAGAGTGAAAAAGTGAGAGAGAGACGGGGAAAAGAGAGCTTCAAAGAAAGTCACAGATGGGATTGATTTCAAGGTCTCCATTAATCTTCATCAAACACAGACTTCTCATGTTTAACACACATACACACACAAGCGCGCGCATACATGCACGCGGACGCGCACACACACACACACACACACACACATCTGATATCACTATGCATTTACTTTCACACATGATCCAGCTCAGACTCAATTCATAAACACTAATGATGCGTTTATTTGTTTGTGAGTTCATGATGCATGTGTGTGTGTGTGTGTGTGTGTGTCTGTGCATGTGTGTGTCTGATGCGAGACAGGCACCCCGTGTTGCCTTCCAGTGCCATGACAAAGTTCACATCGCTCCAATCACATTTCCCATAAGCTCCTAATTGTAAGCGCAACAGATCTCATCTAGATGTGATTTTTATTTGTTGTCATGGGCTTTGTGATGAACACACACTTTTAATTGGCTCTCGTGAGTTTAAAATAGAGCCGCGTATTTAATGGCTGTGGTTAGGGGACACATATCAATGAAACCCCCCCCCCCCCCCCCCCACACACACACACATGATTAAAACAATGTGAAACTGAAGAGAGGCACTTAATGAATACAAGCCATCATGGCCAAATGCAGCAGTTGTGTGATCCGGAAAAAGACAGAATAACATCTTGGGCTGCAGCTACTTACTGTTTTCATTATTAAGTAATTTGTTATTATTTTTTAGGATTCATTTTTGAATTGTTTGGGCTATCAATAATAAAAGAAAAGTAAACATTGCCATGAAAATGATCTAAAAACAAATTGATTATGGTTTACAATGACATAAAACTATGTCATAAAACATTCATATTTAAGAAGCAGCTCAATATCAGTTATTCTCTGTGGTCACCTGCTGCAGGCAGTATTAGAATAAGATGGTGGACGTGTTCCCCTGTCGAGCTTGCTTGTCATTTGCTGTGTCTTTCCTCTCCTGCGTATTTAAGAAGAAAGGGACTAATTGAATCTGAGAGAGGAACATCTGTTTCTGCCTCTGGCTGCAGTCACCGAGTCCCCCTGAAACCACAACATTAAACCTTCCCCTGGAGTGTGTTAAGTCGCAATGTGAGTATGTGTGTGTGTGTGTGTGTGTGTGTGTGTGTGTGTGAATGCTGTATCAAAAGGTCTGCTACAAGAAAGGACCTCAAGATGTGTGTTTTGTGGGGCAGCTGGAGAGGTATACGGAAAAGGGGGGGAAAGAGCTCAGGAGGAGGAATGATAGAAAAGGGAGGGCAGAGGATAGTGCACTTGGCTTTCACAGTGCAATCTGTGAAAGCCATCAGATGCAAGGTGTGTTTTCAGCAGAGGGAGAGACCGAGAGGGACCCCCTGACTCCCGGTCCAAATTCCTCAGTCCATCCCGCTGTTGGAGTTGTGTAACCAGGAAATCCAACTCCAGTCCCGCCATAGCTTCAACACAGTGGTGGTCTGCACTCCTCACTCTTATGTTTGCTTTCAAAACCGCTGCATGACATGAGACTGATTTGTGGACAGGGCACCCTCGGGGTTAAGCGTGTGTGAGAGAGAGTTTGAGAGTGTGCATGGCTGCACCGAGGGCTAAATCAAAGAACGGCCCACTTTCCTTCTCGTGTCAATCTATTTCCTAACGCACAGGAATACTTGACTGCCACTGTTGATTTGAGGTTAGTGTGAGTGTGTCTGTGTGTATAGAGACACACTGAATCATACCCCCACACAAATGGGTTGACACACCGGTACATACACTCTCGTATACACTCTGCTCCTTGGTGGCAGGTCTAGATGCAGGTAGAGTCTGTAGCTGAGCTGCTTCAGCTGTTGGTGGCTGTGAAAACACAACCTCCATCCCGAGTGTAGACAGACTGTCAAGCTGTCACTGGCTGCTCGCCCTGACTGCCTGTTTATCTGCAGGGGACTGGCCTCCATGATGAAATGTCAAAGGTCAATGGCACTCAGTGGAAAACTAGGCAGATTTAAGAAAGAAAATGATTTCTTAATTTATGGGTGCATGTTAAGGCTATTCGGTAATTTTCCAAATATACTACATATTTTCTCTATATTTGGCTTGAAAAGCATATTTTTCACACTGCAGATAGGGGAATTGGCTTTTCTTAGGATTTACTAATATAATGGGATTTATTTTAAAGTAAATTTGGTGTATATGATTATAATACTATGGGAACAAAAAAGAAAAAAACTCCAAAACAAGACAGAAATACAAATACATTTCACACCTACTTACTAATGACCCCTAGCAACGACACACATCCGAATCACCGACCCCAACATGTCTCTGTGTCTGTGGCTCTCTTTGAAAGTCACTCTGATTGACAGTTTTTCAGCTTTCACCTCTTGGCTGAACCTCAAATGCTCTGAGGCAATCTGACCCTCTTCCGATACAGAGCTGACCCTAACCTTAACTCCAACCTTTAGCCTGAGCCATATTGCTTATTGCCTCCACTGCATCAGGGAAACATCAACTCAGTGCTGCTTCTGTGTCAACAACAGTTGCCTGAAGTTCAATGAAGGTTGATTGTGTGGCCGACATTTTTATTCTCGTTCTGAATCTTTGTAATTTCTGTCTCTTCCTCTTTTTTTTCTTACTGTAAGCTATCAAATAAAAATATAAATATATGATTTCATCTTTTGGAAATCAAATCCACTAAAAAAGTGGAGCTTCATCAGCGTCTTCCTCTTCTCTGTTCCTGCAGTAGACTAATGACATTTAACTTTTCTGGGAGCACATGGCGGATTGAGCGGGCCTCCCAGACGCCTGTGCAGTCCTCTCATAATACGGATCAAACATCTCTGGCTCCTTTGAACAGTGTGACTTTACTACCCTGCTAACGACACTCTGTATGTGTGTGAGTGTGTGTGTGTGCACGCACGTGTGTGTTTCACTTCCGTCAGCCAGCTCTCTAATGACAGACGACACAAGCGCTGCATGTTCTTTTGTGTGTGTGTGTTTAGATGATGTGTGTGTGTGTGTTGGCTGAAATCTATGCCACCCATGAGTTTCTACTCCACTTCCTCCTCCACAAGCCGAAGTTTCAACCTGTAGCCCCAGTGTGTGTATTTACAGTACAATGTTTTTAATTCGGGGTCTTTGATTTGCAGTGGGTCTGCACAGGGTCGAGCTCTGACCTGGAGCCTGGCACACGCTCAACACACTCTCTCGCTGCCAGAAACCGATCGCAAGCCACACATGTGAACTTGTGTGTTCTCCTGTGTGTCCCTTGATGTCCCGTTTGTGGAATGAAGAATACGTTATTATAGCAGAATGAAAAGGAAAGGGAGTGGGGGCAAAGAAAATAATAGGTGAAACTAAACAAATTCTACTTTTCAGCCTAATTTGTGTAAGCACAACGCAAAAGTAATGCAGAGTGCAGAGTGGCTCTAAATTAGGGAGAAAATGAGGTATTAAAACAGTGGTTTTACAGACCTGCTTTGTTTCAAATAGATTGTTTTCTGTGCTAAAAACTCTTGTACATAAACAGCTTTGCACTTGTATGAAAAAAGACTTTCCGGTCTCTTATGATTGTTATGAGGTTTCTAATGTTTTGTATAGTCAGCAGATGAAGGTGCACATACGATGTGGAGTTTTCGCCATGTGATTTGTTTGAATGCTGCAGGGTTTAGGGTTTAGGGTTTAAGGATGTGGGCCAAAGCGCGACTGTCTGGCGGACTGAACATGCGGAGAATGGATGATGCAGCAGTTCATTGGCACTCATCCCTGTACCCCCTTCTTCTGACTGATGACTTTACCAGAGTAGAGGAGGAAAGCAATACAGGAAAACATGGGGATGGGGGGCATGACATGTGGAGGTCAAGAATGAAGAGGAGGGAGGCTGTAATGAGAGGAGCTGGAAGGAAAGTGGAAAAGTGAAGGAATGCAAGCCTGAGAAAGAAGTGTGTTCTTGGGGAGTTGAGAAGAGAAGGATTGATCTGTTGAGTGAGAGTATTTACCAGGATACTGATTGTTGTCCAGGTCTTGGCCCCCTCTTAGAGTAAATCCATATCCAGGCAAGCTGCCACTGGGGGTCCCGGCTGCTCTCAGCTCTTGGCTCAGCCTCAGGCCTTGCGTGGATACGGCTCTGTTACCATTAAATATCAATACTCTGCCACCACGCTCCTCGCCTCCGAAAGGACAGCCCACCGCCACGTCTAAGAGAGGAGACACACACGCATGGTTTAGACATTAGCGGGATAAAGGCTCCTCTGAGACAGAATCAGTGGAACACATACTTGTGGAAGAAAAGAGGGAAGGAAAAGAGCTGGACCCTCCTTTACCTGCACTGATCATTTACCGCTTTTCTTCAATTTCCTTTCATTTCACTCATCTGTTAATCTCGTCTGGCCTCTAAACCTCACTAATTGATTATCCCATTCTATCTTGCATCACTTGCAATTGTTTCTAAAAAAGTATTTTAAAAGCGTTGACTACTATGGCCAACAGTATTCATTATTTAAATTGAAAACATTTACTCACAAATATTACTGGTGACCTTGAGAAGAGATTTTCCGGGTTGCTAACAGAGAGCCTGTTCTCACTTCCTCTTGTGGCCATAAACGAACCAAATGTTTCGGGTTGAAATTTGCTGTGTGGATTCTGTTGCGGGGCATAGTTGTTGTGTGGTTGTTGTGTGAATGGCCTTATTGTGAACAGTATTAACCGTTACCTTGGTGATGTGTGCGCACGGTAAATGAAAAAGAGGTAAAGCAATCAATATACAGCACCTGCCGTGATAAGATACGTCTTAGATTTGACCACGCACACAGATTTAGTTTACTTTCATCTCTTAATGTCCACTCATTGCACTGTCCTGTATAGACGTAGGCTATCCGTCGGTGCTATGACTGTCCAAACACCTCTAGACATCCTGTTTGTCTCCGGACCCCCTCTTTCTCAGCCTAAACAACTCGTTCCACATGAAGCAGATTGTGGGGCAGAGAGGATAAATGCAACCATGTGTGTATGCAAGTGTAAATATGAGCCTGTGCGTGCGTACGTCCGTGTGTCGATGCGTTAGTATGTGTTCCGAATAGCTGTGTAAAAAAACATTTGACTTAAAAAGTCTTCAAGTTATGTGAAAGTCCCACTCAATGCAGACATCCACAGCAAAATGGCAGAACACCCACTGTGATCACTGCGACCGGAGACTGTCGCCCACAGGCAGAAACATGCTGACGCTGTGAGCGATGGTGACAGTCACTCAGTTTGGGTGGATATGTCTTCTTTTTTTTAAACAAAAAATCCACATATTGCAAATTGCATAAGCTAAATTGTAAGGTTTCATTCTACAGCTGGGATGAAGTGAGAGATGAGAGGACCTGGGTATGGTTCTGCTTATATGAAGAATTCATCCAATGGAGTGATGAGGTCTCTGCGATGGGAGGAGGAAGGACACCGAGTCTCAGTGTCATCACAGACAGAGATCTGTCAGCCATTATGCACGGATGGAACACGAGGGCACAGGTACACTTCAACACGCTTCACATGCTGCTGAAAACCCTGATTACAATGTTTCCATGGTGACGCCGTAATTCCGAATCATGAAACCATGCACGGACATGGACTTGTACTCATTAGAGTAACTCTCAACAAGCATTCTCTCTGCATATCACTGCAGCTGGCGGAGGCTCCATCTCCTTCTCAGAGACAGCCTGGTGGGATTTACACTCTGTTTTAGGCCAGAGAAAAGTTTCAGTATTGATCCAACGGTTATTGATCTGTTGAAGCGTTTACAAGGGTGGGACACACAATAACGGCCCGTGAATAAATAAAACATAAATCAGTGGGACAGATGAGGGCCAGATGTGCATCAGTTCATTCATTTTTAAAGCAGCATTAAACATGCCTTAGCTTCATGGAGCATTTGGGCTGCAGCCTCCGTGATTCGTGTGTGTGTGTGTGTGTGTGTTGTGTGTGTGTGTGTCTGTGTCTTTGTCCAATCAATGTGACAATAAAACAAACACATTGAAGAGGAATGAACTCAGGGCTGCCGGACAGAAACTGCCAGATGATTTAATCTCAGGGCACATCTGGCGAGTTAAAAATAACTCCAACACACACTCACTCACACACTTACACTTACATGCACACACACACACACAGACAGACACACACAGACAGACACACACACAGCCTTATCCCTGATCATCACAGCAGGAAACAAGTTCATGCAGACCTTTCATCGCCGCACTTCCTGATTGGCTGAAGAGCTTAAAGCTTCTCGAGCAGCAGCATCTGATAGGATTTCCTCAGTCAGAGACATAACAGTCCAAGAGGCACAGGAGACAGCCGCCGCACACGGGCAGACAAGTACAACAGGAAGAGGTTCACACACTGGCACATACAACAAGTGACATTATTTTGTTTAATCTTCTCATCTCCTCCTCTTTTTCCTCTTTGCTGTCTCTCTCATTTTACATATTATGTTTCTCAGATTCATTTCATCTGGTTAAATTTCATTTTTTAACTTTCCCTTTCTTCCCTGTCTCTTTCTGCATTTCATTCTTTCAGCATACCATTGTATCCATCCTGGTTGATGTCTCCCAGGGGTGCTATAGCCGTGCCGAAGCGCCCAAAGGTGTGTGTTCCAGTTAGTGCGACAGGTTTGGAGAAGGTGAGCGGGGCCATCTGCAGGTACAGGTACACTCTCCCCACCTCTCTGGGTTTGCTCTCCATCTCTCTCTCCATGTAGAGGGGTGCTCCAACCAGCACATCGTCGGTCCTGGAGACATAAGCTGCAGTTTCAATGCGACAAAAGACAAGAGAGCATGTGTCCAGAGTGACGTGGACATGTACTACTTACCCATCTCCATTCAGATCAGTGACCGCCACCGAGTAGCCGAAATAGGAGGCCATCTGAGGGACGGACGAGAAAGGAACATATTTTCAACCATTAACCCAATAAATGATTTAATTTAATTTGTATACCCATTTAAATATCCATATGAGCTAGTGGCCATAGTGCAGTGGTACTGTATAGATGCTGCCCTGAAAAATGACAGACTGTGACCATGCTGTGGTAATGCTCCTACCTGCTCCCCCGTGAAGTTGTGGATGAAGGTCAGATTAGTGGATTTGATCATTGCCACCTGAAACAAGCAGATAGAATGTCAGATACAATCCAGTGTGACTAGTCAAGCACCAGACGTTGTCCTCATAGCACTCCGAGAGCAAACATAGCCAAGCAGTCTGACAAACAGGCACATGAACAATGCTTGAAAAAAAGTAATGGAAAAAAAGCATAAACAAGCTTTTATTCTACTCAAACCCCTTTTTCTTTCCCTGCCCTCCCCCACCATCATCATCTTTGTCCCTTAACCATTTCCCCCCCCATCAACTTTCTCTCCTTCCCCCCATTCTAACCCCGGTCGTGGGGAGAGACGGAGGGGGGAGGCTGAGAATTCCTCCATAAGACCTAAAATAACAACCACATGGAGACAGCCGGGGGCTACACGTCCACACACATGCATGCAGGAGGATGCCCGTTGACCCGTTCGCAGATGTCTCAAAGACATACTAAAAAGGGATATGAACACAGACAGATGAGGATGTGTTAACACCAATATTGAATCACTAGCTTCAATGTTAACCTTCATGCACTCTGAGTTGTCACAGAAGAAACCTGATCTGGGCCTCTAACATGGCCTACTTGCATCCCTAATGACACTCCCCCTGCTGCGATCTGCAAGCCCCCTCCTCCAAGACACTCACAGTGCACTGTCTGTACAGGAAGGAGGATCCTCGCACCAGCTACAATGTCCAGCCCCACTGTTGCAATGCGTGTGCAGTGTAGCTAGTCCTGTGGTTGCACTGCAGGTTAGGGTTAGGGGTCGTGTGTGGAGAAGGGTTAGTGGGGTTAGGTGGGGTCACCGCCCTCTACATGCAGCGGAAGCTGTGTGTCATTAGGGAGGATTGACAGTGTCAGCCCTAGGGACATGTTCCCAGAAGAGAACACTCGACCATCTACAGTTTACATAGACATACATTTTCTTCTCGGATCTATGTAGATACGTAGGTATACAGTAAAAGCTCAAATCTAGAAGACTGTATTGTGTGCGTGTGTCTGCAAAAGAAACACAACTGTTCTTCATATCTCTCTCAACTGCCACACATACATTTGCAAAGTAAAGAATAACTCAAGGCAAGTTCTACTTGGCATCGAGTCTAGTGTCTGGAAACATACTGGAGGGGTCGACAACACATGTCAAAAATATTTTTCCTATTTTGGCGTTTTGATGATGTTGGTGGAGATTACCATTGAACGCATCTAAATCTCCCGAAGGCGTTGAATGAGAACGACATCTGGTAACCGGGAAGGCCTCAGCATACGAGTCACGTCATTTCCAGACTCATCAAACCATTCCTTGACTATCAGATGTTGGTCCGATACTGACTCAAATAGCTGGATCAGGTATCGGTGACAAAGGCAGTTATTTTAATATAGAACAATTCAGTATATTTATATATATATATATATATATATACTCTGTATTATTATCGGGACTGAAGAAGTAGCATGGGTGCATAAGTGTGTGAAATCGGTGGGTCATTTACAGCTGAGCAATGTTATTCACTCTATTTGTGAATAAATGTTTTACAGTTAAATATTAGTGAGCTTTTAAAATACGTTTTAGTGTTAAATAATTCTTGATGATTTTAATGACTCACCTGAGACCTTACATCCAGTTACCTATTGCTAAATTTAGGAGCATATTGAATATGGCCGGGTATAAATGTAATAAATACATTTAAATAGCTGCTGTGTGACTATTCTCTCCCAGGTGCTGAATCACTAAACACATGCTTTACATTTTTTAATTTGAGTTCATACTCACATATCCAAAGTTCTGTGCTCCTCTCGGGACTCCGGCTATGAGCTCTGGGAAACATAGAAACAAAGAAAGACTTACACTAGTGTGTGTGTGTGTGTGTGTGTGTGTGTGTGTGTGTGTGTGTGAGAAGTACTTAAAGAGAAAGTAAGGGCTCATCAGAGGTTTGTCTCAAAAGCCTAAACCCTCAAATCCCCGACCCAGCCCACCGTGTCAGGAGGGCCGAGTGTTGCTGAGAACACACTGAGTGATTGAGTGCTCTGTGCTTGTGTATTGATTGATGAGTGTGGTGCAGTGGACTACTAGCGATGATCTCAGAGACCCACACAGAGAGAAGACAGGGTCTCCTCTTCCTGCCTTCCAGCTCGACCCAGAAGGTTCAACCACGAGCCGATAAACCAGGACTTCCCAGCTCCATCCTCACTCAGAATTCCCAGTAACAACCAGTCATCCAGCCCCAGACGGTGACGGGAGCAAGAACACAACAAGCTTCGGACCACAACATAACACATCAACAGGCATGTGTAACCTCTTATGGCTCACTTTAAGACTCCCTGACATGTGTTGTGCCGCAGGGGGTTCAGGGCCTTTGTTGGATTCGGCATGGGGGGGGGGGTATGTAAATGCAAAGTTGCCCCGCAAAGATCCCACTAAACGGTGATTAGCAAAGAGGCTCTGATAGACAGGAAGCTATGAGTGGGAAGCTGCAGTTGCCTTGGGGGAGAAGGTCTCATGCATGTCTCAGAGCTACAGAATAGTCAGTGTGTGGTGACAGTGTTTGAAGAGAAAGCAATCAAAAATGATCTAGGCTGACCATGTTTTATCTCTTCATATTTTCTTTAATAAAAGAGCTGAGCTTTGTTTTTGAATTACTTCTGTTTCCTTTGTAGCGCTGCCACACTGCTGGCAAGTCCCCAGAGTGTGAGTATAAGTGCATCAAAGGAAAATAAAACAATTTGTACATTTATAGTAATCAAATATGTTGGCCTTTCACTTGAAAGGTTCAACAAAGATGAACTCACGAGCACTTCTCACCATCTGCACGACTTTAATAAAACGAGGCTGCGTGATGCCTGCCTGTCATTCCACCTCATATTTCAAGTCCAGAAAAGATTGCAGACTCACTCTAAACCTGAAGAGGTCTGCACAGTCTGCCACTAATCATTCTAATCAGCCACAAAGAGGGAGAGGAAATACCTTTATCAGCAGTTCCCAAGTCCTGTCCCCTCAGGGTCGCGACCCAGACATACAGAGACGGTTCTCATTACTGCCTTTGAGTTCAGACCAAGTCACTGTCACCCGGCTGTCCTCTCCCTATCGCTCACCGTGGTCCTGGCATCCAGCCGGAGAGAACGTGGCGCGTGTGGAGCGTTGCTGCGGTGTTGCAGGGTGGCTGCTCGTGTTGTTAGGAAGGTATTTCTCTATTGCGGCATGTGGTTAGTTGTAATGAATTGTTGGTGTTCTCACCTTGTTCAGAGTCTCCTGTAAACTCCCCCACTGCCACAGAGTAACCTAGAAATTGGTTGCACATGATAACATGCGGGCAGAATTAGCTCTGTGTGCAATGCTCGGTTTGAACGCTGTGTGAAATGTGAAAAAGCAGTGCATCATAATGATTTCGATCACTTTGTGCGTGTTTGTTTCGTGACTGAATGTTACCCAGGTAGCTGTCGTCGTGTGTGTCTTCAGCAGCTCGCGTGTGTTTCTCTCCTGGAACCCGTCTCAGGACTGCCTTCAAAGAGTAGCCGTTCAGTATCTCAGCTATTCCCGCTGTCATTACCTGACCTGCACACACACGAACACAAAGACACACCAAGCACACACACGGATAAATAGAAAACAAACACTCAGGGTGAGTCACATCTGTTCATGGCCAGTGGTTTCCACTCAGACCCCATGAAAGGTGCCGCGGTGCCCTCTGCTACAGAACCCTGCTGGAGCTGACCCATCTGCTCTCCACGAAAGAGGCAGAGAGCTACCGACACATGGAAGAGAAAGCACGTCGTCGGCAGAGGAAAAGCTGGAAAAATACTCTCACGTTATTTAACCCTTGTGTTGCCTTAGGGTCATTTTGACCCGAATCAATATTACACCCTCCCCCCGCCTTAGGATTAATTTGACCCCATTCAATGTTTAATGTCGGTGTTCTTTCGGTAGTCAACAAACAAACATAAAGTGCCTCACACTTAAACTTGGAAAACAATATTAATTCTAATAATTTTCTGGAGGTTTTAATTGCTGGCGTCAAATTGAACCCAAAGGGTAAAATATGTTAGTAAATATAAAGGTAACAGGAGGGTGAAACATTGAATCGGGTCAAAATGACCCAAAGGCGGGGGGAGGGTGTAATATTGATTCGGGTCAAAATGACCCTAATAAGGCAACACAAGGGTTAAATAAATGATTTAGAAGGTCATGAACACGCCTGTCCTCTCTGCAGCGATGGATTTTGAATCATAGGTGAGCACGCTCAAACAACACCTTCCCTCTGCTCTTGAGCCAGAGGTCAAACAAACAAATGATTTTTTATCTACGGCCGCACTGAACCTTCCATAAATCCTCTTTAATATGTGTGTGTATGCACTGAATGGGAGGAAATGTGCCCTCTTAACCCTCCCTCCACTCCTCTTCCACCCCCTCTCCCTCCTCTTCTCTCTCACACTGCGCTAAGAGTTTATCTCCCAGAATAACATATCACTATATCAACTCATTATTAAACCTCTCTCTGATTGATGAGACAAACTGTAACAAACTGTTAATACAGACGCATGAGTCACTGCAGCTAAGTTTAAGGGCCCTTTACACCAAGAGATGTCAAGATTGTATATATAACGGTTTTTTTTATTCACGATGACTCAAGTTGAAGGCTGAAGATAATCACTGTATATTAGAAGCTATAAAATCCAGGCTGAGTGCTTTTATAAACATTCAGAGGAAGTGTTTCAACTGGAGGCAGCCAGCCTTGCCACACTGAGGGCACATCGAGGGAGCAGTCCATTAGGCCGTCTGTGATGTCTGTCTACAGTGGTTTTGTATGCTGGAGCATTTATTATTCAACCATATGTAACAACAGCATCAATGCCAAACAATATCCCCAAACTATATAAACATGTTAGCACTTTCCCCTATTTGTCTTTCTCTCATTTTAATGACCTCTTGCTACATTTTTCTTTTCTAAAAAAATTGAAGTGCTGTTAAGTGACACATGAGGGTTAAGAGAAATGTATTTGTGCAACTGATTACGAACCGTCTCCTTCCTCCTTACAACAGCTGCATGAACACGATTCACTCAACTAAACTAAACTCGGATAACACACACACACACACACACACTCACACACCTGGAGTAGGGGGAGTAGCGCTACACTTCAACAGCTGAACTCTGACACAATCTGTGTCTCCACCTATTAAGACACTTCATCCCTCCGCTTTGACTAGCCCTGCATATCCAGAAAACTAGCTGACCTCAGCACTGCTTTAATCGAGCAGAAGATCCATCTCTCTTATCCTATCTTTGTGTCGAATTTACTCCCTCACTTCTCATCTTTCTCCCCACTACGCTTCAACATGTTTCTATCATCTCCTTAACAATCCTCGATGGCTCCCTGCTCTCTTTCTCTAGCAGTCTTTAAATTCTCTCCACCTTTCCTCAATCCTTCTCAACCCTGTTGCCTGCCCTTGAGCTTCTTCTTCTTATTGAAACTTTTCCAAGCCCCTCTGCGCTTTATCACGGGGAAGAGGGGCAGTTCCTCCTCCACACTCGATTAGCCCAAACACCCATTTCCTCTTACACTGTTACATACAGAGAGCAGCATGAAGTCGAGGAGCAAGCAAGGGAGGGAAAGTAAATGAAAGAAAAAGAGAAATTTCTTTCCATGTAAGACTCTTGGAATGAAATAGAACATTTGGCAAGTGCGTCCTTGAGCATGCGTGTGAATGTGCTCCACGGACCGACTGTTAAACTCCTCTTCATGCTCTTCCCACACTTGAACACCTTCCCATCTATGAAATCATTGCAAAAGAGAGACGAATGCTGCTGCAGTTACCTTGCCAGTAGAAGCTTCCAGGTCCTCCTACTACCAGCATTCCTTCCTGGAATAAATTAAATTAGTTAGGGTTAGTCATGTGACAGATGTGTGTGTGTGTGTGTGTGTTTGAGATTACAGGGGTATATAACATGTGTAGCTGTGTGTGCGTGTGTGTGTGTGTGTGCACGAGCATATGAATGCTGCTGTCATTCCTTTGGAGAATGACAACTTCCTGTACAGGAGGGTAGAGTTGGACCAAGAGACAGAGGTCACAGTTCACATTGACTCTACAGTGAAAGAATGTGCATGTGTGCGTGTTTGGTCTATTGTGTTCAGAAGCGATGGGTCACGTCAGGAGGGACGGCTCCTCGAGGGACTAACGGGCTCTCATCTTCCTGGTGTCCGTAAATCTCAGAAGGGGGTCTTGTGTTTGAAGAAAACCCCTCTGCTTGCACTTTGTCAGGAAACAAGATGTGTCCAGAGGGTTGTCATGGTGATAATGTATAATGTGTTGCGACCATCTTTACCTTGGTGAAATCCACACTGAAACCAGCCTGGCAGAACCCTTGTCCCTCTGGGTCTGGATCATCTGTAAATCACACACACACACAAACACACACACACACACACAAACACAAACATATCTTTTGTAAAATGTTACATTTGATGTAACAAAGCCCTCAACTTGCTTAGCAGAGAGCATTCCTTCAATCAGAGGAACACTGAACCACTGAGATGTGTTTGTTTAAAATACTGCATTAAACTGTGCATTTAAGAAACATAACTTATATGCACATAATAAAGTGTTCTCCATTTCAGAGGCACCCCGAGGTGAAGACTAATCATGCGTTACGACACATGCGCGTATAAACAAAGGGTGAGTTACTTCATCGTCTGAGTGGTGGTAGATTCATGTTAAGAAGCAAAACAGCTGTTGGAAGGCAGCGAAATTATACTTAAACATGTAATAAAGAAATACTTCCTCTTCAGCGTTATTCCCCCCTTGAGAACAATTGAGTTTACGATGTGATTATTGTCGTCTAAATGAGTTAGAACTGACATAAACAACAAAATAAAGATCTTTAACGACCTTCAACCAATAGAAGGAGGATAACTGTTGGACTGTGTATGTATGGGAGCACGCAAGTGAGATTTTATGCAGAGCAGATAACGGACAGGATGATAAGGGCTGTGTTTGATCTTCTGTTTACGATGTGCCACCTGATAGCCTCCATCTCTCCTTATCATACTCTGCTGGTGCCTCATATCACGACACAGAGGGAGAGGGGTCACAGGGAAAAACAACTGGAGATGAAGAAAGACTCGGAAAATCCCATCAATCTCATCTACAGAACCATTAAGAGAAAGAAGAAGACCAGCGACGGGAAGCCACGCCACAATGCTCGCTGCTTTTGAGTCATTTCATACGGACAGATTGTCTCACCTTTTGGTTTTATTGGGCCAGGTTTTGAGCCCAATAAAAGCCTGCTGCCACGGAAATACAACAGAAGTTGATGGAAGTAGATTTGTGAGAACCATTTTAAAACGTCTTAACACGCTATCGACAGTTCGTCATTGGGACTATTTCTTTAGTAGATGGTCATTCCAATGACAATTGTTCACAGTGAAGTCTGTGGATTATCCTGAGAAACAGGCACACGATTACAGGAAATGTATGCAGTTAAATTACTTAATGACAAAAACAAAATGGCATTCACCTCAATTGTACCATCGTGGGATGGAAGATGGCATTTTCAGAGGTAGATATCATAACCTGGATAAATAAAGCGTAAACTATCGGCATTGCTACAAACTACCAGAGGGAAGTGGGAAATATTGTTCTGAACTTTATTTGGGAGAACCGTCCCTTTAACCCTCCTGTCGCCTTCGGGTCAATTTGACCCGATTCAATGTTTAATGTCGGTGTTCTTTCGGGAGTCAACAAACAAACATAAAGTACCTCACACTTAAACTTGGAAAACAATATTAATTCTAATAATTTTCTGGAGATTTTAATAGCTGGGGTCATATTGACCTCAAGGGTAAAATATGTTAGTAAATATAAAGGTAACAGGAGGGTTAAACATTGAATCGGGTCATATTGACCCGAAGGCGACTGGAGGGTGAAACATTGAATCGGGTCAAACTGACCCGAAGGCAACACAAGGGTTAAACTTGATGCCCGGATATTGTGATCGATGGCCTGACATGATGATCAGTGTACCGTATTTAAATTCGTTATGCCATATTATGACACATGTGGCTGACTCAAGATCCAATGTATTAGGACGTGGTCAGTTAAAGCCACGTTCCTAACATGCTGAGTGCTCTGGTTAATGTGTGTGCATGCTGACAGTTGAGAGAGACAGAGAAAAACAAAGGAAGGGAGAATGGAGGGCAGTCAAAGGGAGATGGAGACACGGCTGCCCCGTGACTCACTGGTCCTGCAGGGCGAGTACTCTGCATAGGCGCTGAAGTTCTGTACGGCAACATAGCAGGTCCCCACGGGGTCCTTCTCCCCATGGAGTTTCACTGTCCGCCAGTGGTAGAGGGGCGCACACGCCTGCACAACAAATACAATTCTGATTTCCGTTTAAAGAGATGACTGCCTTTGGATATGAGTTCATGTCACGTCCGCTCACCACCACTTTGCCTTTGTGCGTCCTGACAGACGCTCCAAACCACTGGTGCGACTTAAACTCCAGAGGCTCTCTGCTGCCGTTTACCTTTATCATTCTGTTATCTGGAGAGAGAAGTGGATAAAACATAAAAAAGAGAATAAAAGAGACGTAATAAAGAGATAATGACACCAGTAAAAGCTGATATTGACTGTGGATCCAGGCCTGCAGCTCTGCCTTTGAGAGGGGAAAGCGTTTGACCTTGATAAGTGAGAACAAACAGCCAGTCTTAAACTAGCCTGTAACCAACATCAAAACACCATTTGCCCCCCAGAAACAGACATTTGTCAGGATGCTGGGGGAGATGTTCAGTCAAAGCTTTTCCTATAAAGTAAACACTTCAGACTCTAACTGGGCCGACACACACACACCGATTCACAATAAAGTGTTAGATTTGGTGTGAGTGCCTGTGTGTCTTTGCTCCGTTGTAAAGATTTTCCAGCGTTGTTAAAGACCAGCTGGGTATCTTCAGAGCTGTGCAGACCCCTCCACATTAAACACCTTCCTTTATCACATGCATAAACACGACACATAGGCACACGCATACACAGGCAGACAATACATGCATCGCAGCAGGTGTACAGTGGAGAGTTATAGAGTTTATTTTATTTGAAATCTAAGTCTAAATGTATGTCTTATCACCATCATCAATAACTGGATATATGGCAGATCCTACTTTCGTCAAAAGTGTGTGTTTACACGCTTTTATATAAATGATTGCGTATCTAAGACAAGAGCGACATTGCTACATCAAGTTTCTCTGAAGAATGAAAAGAGAAATGTAAAAATGTCTCAAAATAATTATATGAAAGATGCCTGTATCCTTTCTTGGTAGATTAAAAAGCAATTGATCTGAAAGAAGATCTCAGGGACCAGATGTCTCTAATCATGGACATGCAATCAACCCCCCCCCACACACACACACACACACTTGACACATCTGCATAACGTCATGGAAGCCATACGAGCTCACACAGGTACACACATACTCAGTCACATGTGAGGCTGATGTATGGATCTACCGGTACAGTGCATACAGATGTGCACCACTCATGCTGACGTTTTTTAACAGAGTACATAAGCATATATGTCTCCTGGTCTGGTTTATACCTGTAATAAAGGGTCTGCTGTAACTCTAAAAATATCTACCATAGCCACTGCCATCAATCAGCCACCCATTCTCGTGTATAGATACACGCACATGCACATGACTACGCACACACATCTGTTTCTCGATGTTTATTCTTATACCCCCCAGACCTGAAATTTTCCTCATAACATTTCACACTAAAACTAACCCCTTTGAGGGAAATAACACATAATTAACTTTTGGGAAAGACAAGAAAATGATCCTCACTTTGGAAGTTGACCCTCATCTTCATGGAGCCTTTCTTTAGTTCAGGCAGCACGATGATGTGATGCACAATCAGCTGATCGGCTATCAGCAGTTATGCTTCAGCAACTCATTTAAACATCAGCTGACGCGGAAACAATAACAAGCAGCTGACCGGCCGAACATCCAATCATATTAATAAATGTGCACACAGTAGTGTCTATAACACGACTTTCATCTGTTGACATCCTTACGCCAGTATCACTTCCTGCTGCATCTACATCTACAGTTAAAACGTTCTCTGTGAGACTTTAGCTGCTGATGGTGGAACGCTGCTACAATCTAATGTTCATCTACATTTACAACTTTCTCAGGATCCGGTCCAATAAATGATTCCTCCCGACAGAATACTCGTTGCAGCTCGAACCACTTCCACAAAAGTTATATGTGGAACAAAAGATCAGCTCCATCTTTTGTGGTCCTCAAAAAGAGGATACAAGTCCTCACAAGAAAACCCAGAAAATCAGAGCAAGAGAGAGACAAGGGATGGAGAGAGGAGACAAGGAGACATTTTCAAAATCTAATAAAAAGCAGACCTCACCCAATCCCCCTTTCCCCTGAAAGGGAACTAAATTCCCATGTGCGTACGGTTTAGCCCCCTCCCCTGTCTCTCGTTTTCCCACTTGTTCTCCCTGCCACTACTCAGATAGAAAAGCGTACATCAGAGACGTTAGACACACAGACACAAGCTGAATGAACAGTTACCTATGATGATAACATATTCAAAAAACATCATCAACCTGATTCAGGATTGTACCAGTAAACAAGCCAGCCACCTCTTTAGTTAGATGAAGCTGATGAGGCCCATACGTCTTATGTCTCTTTTTTATGAAACAGCACATGCACCAAGTCCACAGACACACACACAGGTTACACAACTGGTTCCCAATGGATGGAGTAACATCTAGGGCCACCTATGATTTAAAAAGGACACACAATAATGCAAACCCTTCACCCCAGGAGTCTATGGAACATGTTTAAACCCAGTGGGGCTCTCAGGAGGTCTTTCATGAATTTATTTTTTGTGAAATGATGCATTTTTAAAAAAGTTTTCAAGTTACTCACTTGAACTATCAAAAGGTATCTGCCTGCAGCTGTCCGGCAGCCCGGGCCAGGGGCAGTAGTAGACAGCCCCAGCCTCCACAATGCCGGGCTGAGAGGTGTTCGCCTTGGGAGCCCCAACCAACACACTGATCCTGAAAAGAAAAAAACAAGGTACACGTTAAGTGTACAATGCATTTCACACCCTTGTGCAGTCACTGCACTCTCTCTCTCTGATTCATATATTATGTTCTGTTCATAACTCTGGTTTGCTCTGTGCAGTGGGAATCTAAGTCACTGCTCCTTCTGTCTCATTACTATGTTATATGTTTCCTCATCACATCATTTGGATTACATTTAATTCTATTGAGTCTACTGAAAAGCATATCTTGGCAGGTTAAGCTAGATGTACAGGTAGTTTAACCCCGATGGGACAACTTCAGTCCTGCTGTGGCTACTCACGTGTTGCTGTCGGGGGAAGCTTGGTAGAAGTCCACCGAATAGCCGAAATAACTTCCATCAGGACCTTTGTAAACCGTCGGGTGCTCTGCATACAGATTAAAACTCAAAACTCCACTTAGCGCCGGCCACAGAACCGACAGCAGCCCGAGAATAAACATCCCCACGGAGGAAGCACTGTTCCGTACGCGCTCCATCCAAAGAACAGCCAGATGCGCACTATCCCCCCAAAATGAGAGGGAACTGGGGGAAAGAGGGAGAGAGCGGGAGAGAGAGAGAGAGCAGGAGGGAGAGAGCGGGAGAGAGAGAGAAAGGGAGAGAGAGGTTCCTCCGTGCAGGTGAGGTAGGTTTGTCCCGGGTTAAGTCCAACTGGCTGTCACTGGATCACTGCGCTCCCCCCAAAACTGCCTCCTGACCCCCTGAAACCACCAGGTCTGCCCAGTCTGCGCTCCAGGACGACTCAGCCCCGCCCCCGCCCCCGCAACACAACTTTACCCCCTCCACGCGCGCGCACGCACACACACGCACTAAAAGTCACGGACCACATCTGATCTGAGCGCGCAATGGGACAAGCAGGCGCGTCACCACTCCTTTTATGGCGCAGGCATATTGTCTGTGGCGAATTGAGAGCTTCAACCTAAAACAATAAATATTATTAAAGTGAGATTTACAACCACCCGCTCAAATCTGGCAAGGAAAAATACGCACGTGGCGATTTGACGCGCGCACGAGCAGAAGCAAAGATTGATTTAGAGCACATTGCATTTATACTGGCCACTTTGTGCAATCATACCTGCATTTATTTCCGTTGAGAATAATCTCTTGTAATTACGTCAGTAATTATCATGCCGGTTTACAGCAGAAAGCGCTTGAGCTGTGCACGTTTAGGCAGTTTGGGCCCACTCAGGTTCACAGGAGACATATAAACCTCCAGGCAGCACAGGCCTACTTCACTCTCCAAGAAAATAATATCCTGCAATGAAAAACTGCTTGAAAGAAGTGACCGACCAGACCGGGCAGTTCTCTTGAACATTCAGCTCAGCACTCTTCTGAACAGGTTTCTTATCAAAAACTTGTGTCAACGCTAAGAGATGGATGTTGCGCTCACTTCCACTTCAAACCTTTTCCCGTGAGGGCCACATAACTTGTCCATTCTCTGATGAGGGCCGGGGTCAGTTCGTAGCAGAAAAAGTGTGATGATCGCAGGGGTGCCTAAATGTAAACATTTATTGTTTTCAAGAAAGCCACAGACAACCAAATATGAATAACCCTTTCCGGGATCTTTTTGTTCTATTTCACAGGGGCTAGTCTAGGATTTGCGTGCCCAGACTGAAAGAAAAAAAAATCACAACGCGTCTCTGGTATTGTTCAGGGGGCCGGGCCAAATGTGGAGGCGGCCGTATCCGGCCCGCGGGCCTTAGTTTGGGGACCACTGGTTTTAAACATTAGAGATGAATTCAACTCCACCACCAGACTCCCGTTGTACTGCAGGGGAGCAGCACCAGTCAGGAGGGCCCGCTTTCTGTCGGGAGAGTCCATAAGAACCAGGTGAGATGAGGATGTAGAGTGAAGCCTTTGACCTGCCAGATGGAAGAGTTTCTCACCCTCACGCCCTCTACCTGCCCTGCTCTCTTCCGTCAACACATTTCCTTCCATCATTCCCTCAATCCCTTCCACTAACCCCATTTCTCTCCTTTGTTTCATTTAATATGTGCAGACTTGGTTCACCGCGTCACGTTTACCCGATCCTTTTTGTGCAACGAGAGGAGAGTAAGGGAGAGGAGGGCCTGTTCTCCCTCAACTCTGTATCGCGACTTCAAGAGAGAAGAAAAACATGAGCACAAAAAAGACATAAAAGAAAAAAGTGATGACGATGGAGTGACGAGGCAGCAGAAACAATTCTGTTCCTTTGCCTCGTGGTTTCAGGGCGGCTGTTCCGGGACGCCAGGTAGCGCGTGTTTTAATGCAGCTCAGTTTCAGTGTGTGCCTTCATCTGCAACATGTTCTCCACTGTCTTACATTTAATTAAATTCTCACAGACATTTCCAGGAATGCACACATACTGTTCGTCTAAGATCACAGATTAACTGCAGGTCCGGCTGGATTGATTATTGTAGGTGCACAGTAGTGCTTTATATTGTACGGACTCGCCCACGTCTCTCTTTACAAACTCCCGAGACTGTTAAGAAGATTGTTGTGTCAGATTAGGCCCACATCCCTTCTGCATTAGACAAATCCATTAGACACACACACACCCGGCCAATATTACAACACTCCTGTGCACTGGAGACAGATTATCTGCAGATACACAAACACAAATGCATAAACATCGAGTTAAAAACTCCAGAGCCAGAACATGGTACTTAAATGGTACCACAAACTATCCCTATAACATTTGGCACTGAGAATTACATGCCACTGTGTTTTAGGATGCCGTATAAAAAGACCGATGTTTGGGGGGATTTTGATGTTGAGCAAATAGAATCAAGCCGTTTTCTTCCTAAAGAAGAATCATTTCTCTTTTCATAGGAGGCACTAAAGTCACCGTCAGTGTCTTGGAGATTTAGTGAATTAGTGATTTAGAGTCTCTGTGGACACACAACTTGAGATGGTGTGTGATTTAGTGTTGAGGGAAGCAGACATACCGTAGACGTCCTAAACCTGAGGTCGTCCTATGTGGAAGCCGGGATGCGTGAGAGAAAAGGACACGGAGGAGAGCAGGGAGGACTTAAAGTTACAGAACACACAGCAGTTGAACAAAAAGAAGTGTTTATTCCCAAACCTTTCAGTGTGATAATAAATACATGGACACTTGGCCAACATCCTAGTGTCACTGAAAGACACGCACACATGTGCACACACACACGCACACACACGCACCATCTCAGTGAAAACAAGGGAGAAACCTTTTGTTCTCTGCATCTGGGTTGGTCCCTTAAACACTTCTCTGTGAGTGTGACAGTGTGTGTTCTCAAGTGTGGAAGGCGTTGGTAGGTTTTCCCTCACAGTCCTGTAGCTGCACCAACAGTAGTGCGTCACAGTCGACTGGCTTTACATGTGGTTCAGAGTGTGTGTGACACACTCAAGTCGCTGAACCAAACCAGTTTGCTCTCCAAACAGTTTCTAGCCGTCTACTGCTTAACTCGAGCAGGGGTCAGAGGACAGGGCAGAGCTGTACAAATAAACAGTCATTCATTTCTCTTTTAAATAATTACATCATCGATATCCTGTGTGTCAAATCTAAGCCATGGTGAACAGACAATAGCATGAACTGTACAGGTGTGTTTGGACACTTGCGGAATGTGTGAGTGACGATGGAAGAATGGATCTCAGGCAAGTACGTCAAGTCCATCAACGTGTTTGTGTCAGCTTCTTGTGGAAGTTTGTGTTTCTCCTCAGTCTCATTCATCTGTATTGTAGATGTGGGTCAGTCAAAAGGGTCAGTGTGCAGAGGGGAAGTCGGAGAGGGCTGTGTGTGTGTGTGTGTGTAAGCACTAGCGGTCCATCCACGTCCACAGACTGTGTTGGTGCTAGTTCAGTGACGGGGAGCGGTCGGTGGTCCACAGAAGCTCGATGTAGGGCCACCTGGTCTGGAGGCAGCGCTTGACTGGAGTGTCGTCTGTCCGAACCATGGGGTCCTCAAAACCCAGCACCAAAGCCGTCCCTTCCACATATTCCACCTGTGTACACACACACACACACACACACACACACACACAAACGTCAATATACAGTTACTAAACACACAAATGTAAACACTGTTTGCCATATTTCTTCTGAAGGAGTCGGGGTGAGATGCAAGTAAACAACACACTTGTACTGTGGGCATGTGTGTTTCTCTCTCTCTCTCTCTCTCGCACACTCAGTCACTCCCCCCCCCCTCTCTCTCTCCCCCCCTCACACACCAGCTGAAGGGGACTGCTGTCAGCAGGTCTGTTATTCCCATCTGGAGCTATGGGAATGGAATTGCCATCACCGACCTTAAAGGCGTCTGCCGCCATGTGCGTGGATGCGTGTGTAGGCGTGTGTTTTTGTGGAGGCACACATCTGGTGCCATTCCTACATTTCCCCGTAGATGTATGGAAAAACTAGACTCGACGAAGCGGACAGATGAAGAAAGTGATATTCCCGAGTACCATTTTTTTTTGCACAGCCACCAACTGCATCCCCTGACGATCATCCATCAAACTAAGTCTGCTGACATCACAGAGAGGCTGCTGACAGCGGCCTCCGCTTTTACATTACTTGCAGAAATAGGAGGCTCAGCCAGGGTTTTCAGATGGACGGACATGCGATTAGGCTTAGGATTGCTACTGTTTATTTTGGAGGGGGCGGTCGCCTCCAACTGTGTGTGTTCATAAATCATGACAGCAACTGAAGAAGAGCAATAGGCAGACGGAGGGAATATGAAGAGGATTACCCGATCGTTGTGGTTGGACTGTTTCAGTCCATTGTAGTGGTAGACGGGGAATGAGTCGGGGATTCCTGAATCCTGAAAGACGGGCAGAGTGAACATCACGCAATGTTGTTAGAGTCTCTGTTCTCACAGAGATGGAGGGAAGGAACCAGACGCAGAACATTTATTAACTGAAAAGTAAAACGGACACATCTCTGCCTGCAACCAAAGTTTAATGAGAAATCCCACGTGTTCAATTTACCCATGTGTGTGTATTTGTTTAGTGAAGCTCAAACTACCATACAACATCCAACACGACAAAAACCTTCAAATAATGACATCGAGCCCAAAAACCTCCATTGACTTTGGCTTAAGGTGCAGAATGCTAATAGGATGCGTCGTCTGCGAGTGTGTCGAGCTTCTCGTGTTAAATGCCTGTGTATGAAACCCTAACCCTCACCCCAATCCCACGTGTGTCTGAGTGTGTGCGTCCAGTTGGCTAATGGTAGTATAATCTCTTTGCGGCTTGGGGCCGTTCCTCTGGTGAGTCCCTAAAGCCCTGATCACTTTAACACAGTTCCCTGTATCTCTCCCTCTCCTGCTCTCCCTCTCCATCTCTCCTGCTCTCCCTCCCTCCCTCCCTCTCTCTCTCTCTCTCTCCCTCCCTCCCTCGGCCTCATAAAGCAGTCGTAGCGCTCTTTCTCAGCTTCTCTGCAAGTATCGCCATGTGATGGTGAACACGCACACACATTTCACATGAGACACCGCAGGAATGTTTTATGCATAAAAACCTTTGATTTTCTAAAACAGCAATTCACATATGCTCGGGAACAAAACATTAGTGTCACCCATGTGTGTGTATACAACTCTTTGTCCATGTCCACACACACCTGATCGGGGAAAAACTCCAACAGGAACGGGCCCAGAAGAATAATTCCCAAACTCTCTGGATCCAGTTTACTCTTCACCAGACTGACACTGAGACAGAAACAGAGATGAGATGCAGTGAGCAGAGGTCAAAAGAAAAGGGGCTTGGAAGGAGCCATCAGAACGGTACAAGATAGCAGTCGGCAATGTTTTGTACAATTTACGATTATCTCATCACTCAATGTGGACGTCTGAGGCCTGTGCATGTTTTCATGAATATCGTGGTGCGACTATATATACCTCTTTCCAGACATTCCTTCGTGTTGGATCAGTGTTTTTATTTCACTGTGATAAAACAATGTGGTCAGATTGCCCTTTTAAGGCTGCAAGGGGAGAAGCAAGGCTGATACCCAGACACAGAGGGGATACAAGGAACGATTCTATCGATCTCCACAAGTAGCGTTTGCAGCAGGGAAACATAAAGAGTGCACAGGGCCCCTGGTGGAGGGGCTTGAGCAACACTAGGAATCCATAAAAGCATCAGATGTGTTGCTCATAGCAACCCTCTGCTCCCCTTGCAGGCAAGTGAGGAAAAAGGAACCAACCGTTTGTGCTGTGGTAAAGTATTCACCGCATGCATGTAGGTATATACACAACGGGTAAAACCTAAGGGCAGTAAGAGCTTTTAAGGAATTTAAACTTTTCTAATCATATAATAATGTTATTACATAGGGAAAAAATTATTATACAGATAAAAACATGCTTTTTAGGCTCCTGACTATGAATAACTATCACAAACATGAAAAAGCAAACAATCAAGAGACTATATCCTTAAGCTGTATCCTGACTTTCTTTGAACAGTTAGTGTATACTGTTTACATAGTTGGTTTGCCACAAATGAAATCAGCTGATCACGGGATGTGTAAATCCTAAGTCACAGGCAACTGGACAAGAGGTCTTGCACTCATCTTTCATGAGTGATGAAAGCCCCCAATGTATTCCATCTATACTCCCATTAGTCATTCCCCCCCCGAGCACTTAAGATATGCTACTATTTTCACATGGCGGAATCTGTGAAGTATCTCTTGTTGTGTGGGAACGTAAACTCTCCTGTTTGCCGTGTTGTGATGCATCGCCCATCTGGGGGTCTGCAGAGCAAATCAGTGGTCCAGTTACTTGGCCGAGGCCCACGGCTGCAGCGTTTGGGCTCACTGTTCCTCAGATGAAAACGTGCTTCTGTTTGAAGCGGCACTTTAAAGCATTTCCTCCCTCTCAGTCTTTCTTCCTGCTGTTAATGATCTCCCTCTAAGCCTTTGTTTCTGACTCTTTATGCACTTTTATAGTGGGCTCTCTCTGGTCTGACTTTATAGTAGCCTGGTAGTGAAACATGAGTGCGGGGCTGCTGACCTGGCCTGGCCATGACTTAAGAGTTGGAACCTTAGAAGCTCTACAGGTGCCCCACACACACACACACACACACACACACACCAACATGCAAGCACTTACTATTCAGGCTCGGAGACAAGGTCAAGGGCTTTCATCACGTCCTCCAGCAGAGAATCTGGGATGAAGCCATTATCTGGAAAGAGGGAGAGCGTGAGACATAAAGAGAAACTGATGCACTGGCTGACCCCGGACAGAACATAAAATACAGCCTTTAGCTGGGAACCAGGGGAAGCATTCACACATATGGCACAAACACTATTTACATCACTGACCCTGTGGAATGAATTCATCGGACACAACTAAAAGAGAAAAAGGAAAAATCACACACACACGCACTCACACCGTGTCCTTTTATCGCTGACCTACATTCCATGGCCATGATTGCTTTACCTGAGTGGAGAAGCTCTAAACACTAACATGTGTTTTTGCCTGAGAGTATTTGCGTGTGTCCAGGTACTGAATGATTTGTCTTTATTTAGACGAGCCAGTGTGGCCTGTTGTTTAGATGCAAACATAAACCCCTCGTGTTGTAAAGATTATCTGAGGAGCGCTCTCTCAATCTCGCATTTTCAATGCCAGATGTCGATCTCTCAGAGTGATAATTGACATTTTGACAGCGAGCACACACACACACACAATGACACCACACACACAAGAACATCCTGAGACAGTAGGTTGCTGAATGTCTGGTGAGTCACTGTTGTGTGAGGCTGGCGCCCCTTCTCCACAACACAGGGCGCTCTGCTGACTCGCATGTGACGGACACATTTATGGGCTTTTTACGCAGCACTCAACTGTGCTGCTGGCTACAGCATGTGTATACATTGCAGTGTGTGAATTAGTGTGAGTCATGTACAGAGCATCCTCCTTGCATGTGTGTAAACATGTATATTTATATCTGTGGATGCATCTACTGTAGTCCATGCATGAGTTTGTCTCTTCGCACAAGTGTGTCTGGGAAAAGTCCAGATGGCGTGCAGATTGTCGCAGCACATGGCAGACGTGGACTTGACAGCGTGCAAAGCTGTATTTTGTGTCACAGGAAAAGACAGACTGAGAACAAAGAGGAACAATATGGTGACATACAGTTGGGTTTACATATCTGTTTTTGAAGTCGCCAGAGCGCCTACAGCTGTTAGGATTAATCTACTTGTAACATCCTTTTTCACCAGAGACACAGATCTCTACACATCAGCATGCTGTTCCTACAAACCATGGAAGTGAATCATGTGTTTATGGCAACAGAGAACAGCATACTTCTTGACACTGATAACTTGGAAAGGTCTGCGTATCGACTGGTGATGAAATCAGGCACTCGGCTGAACACTCTTGCAACATAGATAGCTGTGGGATGTTCATGCTGGACATGAACGTGTTTCGAGTGCGACTTCCGACATCTGTGCTCCTCTCTCTCTCTCTCTCTCCCTCTCTTCTCTCGACAGCAGAAGAAAAACATTACAGAACAGCTGTTAGGACTAAATGTTTAATTTCAATACGCTTTCTTGTGGTCATGAACACGTCACATCCCAAGCTAAAATCTTATGGCGACGTCAATAAATGCAGCAGACTTCCGACTTTTACTTCATCTGATGACAGTCTGTCTTCTCTTTAACAGTCTGCTGTCGTTGTGTGTCCCCTCGTTTCCTTCCCAGTGCCTTTCATATCAGTCCCCAGGAAGTGACAAGAAAGACGGTTTAGGAGAATGAGGAGGAGAGGAAAAGAGCGGGATGGTTGACTCAGCTGTAAGAGGAGCTGATCTCACCAACCTAAACAACAACAGTGGAGCTGAAGGGAGAGAAACAGAGCCTCGTTCTGCCTGCAGAAGAAAAATAATGTAGACGACAAACAAGAGCGAAGAGGCGAGGAGGGCAGTGGAGGTTATAAATGCATCTGCTCAACCAGGAAGAAGGGAAGAGAAATACAACAGGTCCAGTAAGATGTTGGCTCAGTGTGTGTGTGCGCATAGCTCTGTTACAATGAAAGTTTGAATTAATCAAAGTACATCGGTGTGACAGGGTTTTCATAAAGCCGGTTTTCTAATGAGAATGGTTTATAAAAACAAGTGTGGTGGGCGTGACGGCCGAGAGAGCAACGTAATGATAATGTGTGAAAATGTCCATGAAACACTTGTTCATTACCTTCAGGATCAAAGGACTGGAAGACCCTCCTTGCCTGTTCTGATGGAGACTCTGGACATACCAGGGACATCTCCTACAGGGAAGGAGAAACAGAGATAGGGAGACATGAATGAGCGAGATAGAGAAGTGCAAACGGTGAGAGATTGAGCATAGCAACATAAGAGGTATGACCTCAAAGTGACCACACAGTGATTTGGGACTAACGTCAGGGTTGCAGTAAGACAGTGAACATAGTGATGGAGCATGGATGGGGTTAACAATGACATCACATTGTGAAGAATGTGGCTTCATCAGTGCTGAAACATGAGAACAACCATCTCCATCTATTTGCAACTCAAACGTTAACTGTTTTTGTCAAGGCAGTGATGTACAACACACGAGTGACTCGTCAACATACAGACACACATAGCAGTAGTGTGCAATGCACTGCTAATGTACATTGTGCATGTGTGTGTGTGACTATATGTCATCTAAGTGCAATCACCAGAATCCATTGGGTTATTAACTGATTGCTGATGAAGTTAGACGGCTTGTGTTCACTCCAAACACACAATCAGGAAATTTAGTCTTATATACACAACCCCTGATTTATGACAAGCTCTATCGTGTTTGTTTGTTGCTGAAGTTTACAAAGTGCAGTGTGGGCAGGGAGAATAGAAATGTGTGTGTGTGTGTGTGTGTGTGATGCCTCTTTAGGCTGGCCTATAATGTAGAAGCTACTTTAATGAACACTTCATTGTTCCCTCTACACTAAGGGACTCAATATGCTTCAAACTAAATGCCTGTCGGATCATCTAACGGAATATAAAACCCCGTCAGCTCACATAAATGCACTTGACAATTTGTTTAACTTTCTGAAACAGAGAATCACATCTGGCGTTTACATTTTTCATACGACTACCACCGTCCCTTATCCATTGTTCAACTGATCGAAACATAAATGCCACGAGAGATAATACAAAATACATCAAAAGAGTGCATTTGAGTTCAGCCTTTATAAACAGGTGTACACATTTGACCTTCGGATGTGGTTGGATGATACTTTGGATTCCCAATTTGGTGTTAGGCATAATGAAAACATAACACTCAGAACCCAGAAAAAGATCTCATGGGATAGGAATGTCTTATGTTTGCCATCTTGAATCGTATTAGCCCAGAGCTCACAGTACGTTTAAAAGCTGAATAACCATCACTTTCTGATTATCAACATTGCAAACAATGATGAAAGTAAGGGTCTCATGGTTCCTTACAAATACATTACATGACATAACCATTTGATGAAAGTTAATTCAGAAAATCAGAGGAGATTGAAGGGATATGTTTACAAGAGAGGATGAAATGAGATACTTCTCAAAGAGAAGACACACACACACACGCAAAGTGTGTTTAGGCGAGAGTCAAAGGGTTCTCACTGTTTTTTCTTCCGAGTGAGGGAGGGAGGGTATTTATGACAACAAAGCGCTGGACAAACACACAATGTTTTTGGAAAGCAAATGAACCCTGCTCATCTCCTCTAGCTGGCCTTTATTAAAGCTCGAGCCTCAGATTCACGCAGGCTGCGAGGGTTTCATGGTTAACTTATTAACGTATTCAGGGTTAACTCAGGGAATGGGAGTGTGTGTGTTTGTGTGTGTGAGAGAGAGAGAGAGAGAAACAGAGAAGGGGAGGGGGGGGGGGGAGAGAGAGAGACACACACATTGAGAAGAGACGACTCCCAGCTGCCGGCTCTTCAGATGCAAAGAAAAACAGGCAGAGGCCTTGAACACGCGCTCACACACTGCTCTGTCACAGAGGATAGCTGGGTCCTGGTTTGTTAACATTACCGGCTCCATAAGTCTAACGGTAGATTTGTCATAAGCTAGATATGTCTGGGTTTCACTTCCAGGGGTGAACAAGGGTCATGCTGGTGTGTTTGGAGGAGTAAAGTGCTAAAAAAAGAAGTTGACTGCAGCCTAAAGACGAACATACTGGGTCGGATTAACAGTGGAACATGCATCTCAAAACATGAACTGTTTTTTAAAGCTGTTGCTAGAACTATACTTATTACATTTAGACAGTATATATTCCTAAGAACACACGCATCTCTTCCCAAGGGGATGAGCGGCGAGCCAATCTTAGGCTGTCGTATACAATCACGCTGCTTAAAGTCCGATGAGCCTCGTGAACCAAAGCTCGGTAAAACTCTTTATTATCTTCCGGAGCAGGATGGACACAGGCCGAGTAAATCACCTGGTAATAACACAGTTACAAGATGTCGACACTTTACCGGAAGCCAAACACTTGAAAGTGGTCATCTACAAAAAAAAAAACGTACTGTAATTGCTAACCTGTACACGCCAATATGGCGCGAATGAACACATAGAAAAGACGTGAGCAAAAGATCACATTCAGACAAATGAGGCGATTGTGTGTGCGATGACAGGTCTGCCTGGCTGTCTTTGATCTATGTTTTATTAGAGGCCCGAGGAAGACGCTGCTGAGTTGGAAAACATGTCATGGAGCTAACACACTCCACAGGGAAGGTGTATGTGTGTGTGTGTGTGTGTGTGTGTTTCTGTGTCTCTGCATTTCCATCCTCCCAATCCCACTGTGCTACAGCATGTGTGAGCATATGCATGTCTGTGTAAGAGAGAATAGGCCTGTCCCCTGCTGAAGGTTGTTTGCTTATTCTCAAATACAAGCTGGCATCCAGTTCATTCAATGTGCCCAAATATCCACGCAGTGATCTATTGCAATGACACACACTCACAAAAGGACCTGGCATCAGCAACAGAGTCAGAATGCATTAAGTAATCAAGGAGCACATTCCAAATCACCACAATCCAACTTTTTTTGCAAAACCCCCTGAAGCCCTTAACAGAACAACACACAGAGTAATGCAGAACTTCAAACAGGTCTTCACTGTGGTTCTTATCATCAGACCAGACTTCCTGCACAACACCCTCCGAGATAAAGAGCCACGTTCGGTGTTCGAGTCGTTTTGGGGAGGATCTACTGACCACTGCCTAAACCTTAAACTCTTGCCATCTGCACTCCTGTTGCCGTCTTCCCACTAGACTTCGTGGCTCTCGTAGGTTGACAACTCGTATCCTATGGGTCTTTTTCCTCTCTTGTTCTGCCTCTTGCCCAATTCTGCCCCTTTCCTAAGTAGCTACTACACTTTGAGTATTTCCTCCCCTCAAACCCTTGACTTTTTCTTCCATTCTTGCTTAACCCCTCCCCTTTTTTTCCTTCTTTATCTCATCTTGCAGGTAGGTACTTCAAGAAAGACAGGTAGGCATAGTCCTTTACTAGAATGACTCTCTTTCCCTCCGGTCCAGCCAAAGAGCTTTTGTTTGTCCTGAGAGACTCTGAGTGGCCATAGAGTGCGTTGAAGGGATCAGTTTCAAGACAACAAAGCAGAGGTCTCGGCCAGTGTCTCCCGCCTTGTTCCTAGCAGGCAGCGACAGCCACACCACATGACAGGCTGAGGAGGACATCTGTGTGCAATGGCGTGTAATCTAGAGTATGCGTTTGTTTTTTTCACCTTAAACAGCCGGTGTCACATGTGATTACAAGTGCAGAAAACAATGGAAAACCTATCTCTCAGAGTACAAAAGGAGTGCCTGCAGTATCTACTGTATGGTGTGTGTGTTTCAGATGTGAGCGACAGCACAAAGTAGTGATTTATGGAGCCATCTTGGATGAGAAAGACAGTGTCTCATCACAGAAGAGGCAACACCAGAGGATAGTTAGATAGTGATGGGTCCAATGACAGAAAACGACACACAGGGGAAAAGGAAGAACGAACACGCATCCAAATACAATGACCCATGGTCTGACCTGTCACAGATTATTAATGACTGTTAATGTACTCCGCTTTGTTACTTTGTGTTTGTCTGTGGCCCGCACCCTCTGACCATACATGGGACAGAAAGTAATCCTCTTTAAAAGAAAGCAACAACTTGTTTTCCGACTACCTTTCAGTACACTAGGGGGGACAAGTATGATATAATATTATTGTATACAAATTTACTGGCATTGTATTGTGAGAAATGACCCACATTTTGGTTATGGCAGCTTTCGGTTGTTTTATTAATATGAAAAGTTGGTCTCATGTAATGCAGAACGCTGGAACATAGTTTACCTCGTCTAATTTAGCATATTTTGCTCCTATATCAATATTGGGGTCTCTTTATTGAACTCTTAGTTTGAAATATACTATTCTAAACTCAAAATTCTGTTTCAAAGATATAGCCCAGTCCTATTGGCAATACGGCACAATTACTGTGTAGTTCTTTTAATACCAATTTTGTCCCTGCCTAATGATCCCTGATTCCAAAACTAAAAGATCAGGTAAATAAATATAAGATAAAAAGACACAACTTAAAATCTTTTTTTATTCTGAACATTGACAATTTCAATTCAAAACAAAAAAGTAGCACTAATTTCAGCAATTAAGATGCTACTTAGCTAATTTAAGTTACTACTGATAAACAGTGATGCAGCATATATGTCTAGGGCTTTTACTGTGAAAAGATAATAAAGAAAAGGTGTAATCAACAAACACTGCCGTGGACAAGGTGGGAGCAAGAAATAGGGCCTACTGGTTACAATTGTATTTGATTCATAAGTATAGGCGCAATTCATACTCCTCGGCTTCAGTACTTTAGCGCCATATTTCTCACACACACATACACGTCTCTTATAAAAAAAATGATGGCACTAATAACGTGGGGTATTGTTTAGATTTTAAATGCGATACTTTAACAGTACTGATATGTCGCACAATACAATTACTTTGTTTTCGACAATAAAGTCTGACTGAAATAAACGGACGCTGTCTGCTCACTGGCATTTTAACTTCCTGGTCCTTACAAGACCATGAAGGACATTTTGCAGACAGGAGTTTGAGTCTTAGGGGACACAAAGCGCCACTGCGGCTGCTCTCTGTCGTAAATCACTGACTCAGAACACGACTACTGTACACACACACACACACACACACACACGTCTGTGAACCTCATCACTCAGTGGGAGAGGAAAGAGAAGAAATGTCACAGGAGGATCACCCCCCCAACCCTTATTTCCCGAGTGACCACTGCTCCACTCTTTAAAAGTGCATCCTTCCTTTCTACTTCCTTTCTTCCTCTTTCCTTCCCACGAGGGACCAATAATCTGAAGAGGTTGGCTGAGGTGCCCAAGAGAAACCTTTACAGTGGATAGTTTTTTTTTCAAAGACAGGAATGGGGAACGGAAGGAAGAAATATATTATTAAACATATTGCATGATATGTCTCATACATCACCCATCCCCTCGTCTCCTTCACTCTGTCTGTCTCCTTCCTCTGGCGTCTCAGAAACTCTTGTCCAAAAACAGATCCCATTACATGCCATTATACACACTCAGACTCTTTCTCATGTGGACACACACACACACACACACACATTAATACAACAGAATGTGGGGGGTGTTGTGGGTAGGAATCAGAGTTGGTGGAATGGCCTTTGTGTAGGTAGATTAGATAAAAACACTAATGCTATTAAGCTGATGGTCTGAAAGCCACAGTCACACACCGACAGCAACTCAGGGGAATACACACCCGTCCCCAATGGCAGACATAAGGAGCCGCTGACACATCAGAAGCAGGGATCAGGTTTTCTGCTTTTGTGGGGATGGCTCTATATCGGAGCTAAAAGCTACATAACCAGGTAGCGTGTATTTTTGTATCACGAAGCCTGGGAAATCTCAGTGTGCTTCAAATTATCTCCAAACATTGATTCCCTTTCAAGGAGGACAGGGTCACACTGAGTCCCTCCGAGTCCGCCAGCAGACCGCCCTTGCCCCATGTCTTCCCCCCTCAGCTTAGGCTCAAAGTTTCAGAGGCAGCACAGTGTAGCGTCAGCTATGTACGTCAGTTCATATGCATGCATGTGTGTTCCCAGTCTCCAATGGGACAAATGGATCCAGATGGGAACTCTAGAATCACATTCCCCACAGGAAGCCATCCACCTGAAGCCACACACACACACACACACTAATGCTAATCAGGATTAGGTTCCCCAGGCTCTGGAATGTGTGTGTGTATATGTGAACATGTCACTAGTGTTGGGGGAGTTGTAGCAATCGGTAAGTCTGGTCATCAGCGCGTGCATGACGACGATGGTTCATCGCCGAGCCGACATCTGATCTACTTCCCTCGGAGGCTCGAGCTTAATGTATGTAACGGAGCTTTTAATCAATGGCATAATAAGGGTGTGGCGTTATGATGGAGATGATTGCCTGGGATTTTTCTGCCTCTCTGGTGCCATTTTCCCAACAGCAGAGAGAATCGATTTGCTACAATCAAACCTGCGAGCTTACTTCACCGGCCACAGCAATGTCTCGTGTAACATGTTCCCCGATAGATGATAAACATGCTGGTCCGGGTGGAAACTGGGCAAGTGTGTACACACAAGCACACTCATCTGATGAACCGTCTATCCAAGAGCCAAAGTTTCTCTCAAAATAAAATAAAAAACGTGTTGACCTCAATCAGGTTGTGCATTATATACACCTTGTGGCATGGTGCACATCTTTAGGAGCAGGATGGCATGGCCCTTCTTAGAGAGCACAGGAACCCTTACAGGAAGTCTAGATTGTTTTTCCTGCATTTTGACAACATGAACCTGGTTCCAGTTCTTCCTGTCGCACAAAGCCACCCACAGCTCAAGAGTCCGTGCTGCAGCACAGACTCCCACAGAACACACACGTCCAGAACGCAAACAACTCACACAGAGCCGTCCTTCAGAATCAAGCCTTTGTTATTATCATGACAGGCCGTTTTGGATATACTTGTGGATGTTGGCATCAGAAGTTAGCAAGCGTTTAACATTGAAGTGAAACGCTTACCGGGATCAGAATGTCTGGTTGTCACATGTTCATTTTTCAGAATTGATATTCCAACAGCAGATTAAACTTCTACACTTTCAGAGCAACAAGTGATTCAGTTTAATGCCCCAAAGACGTCCATGGTTGCTCATATAATCTTATGTTAATGGTTGGCATAGATAATTAAATTGATTGAAGTTTTATTTTTTTAACGAGTTGTAGGTGTCCTCGTTTTTAACAGCTGTTGTCCCTGAGAGCAACCGGTTAAGATGGTCGCTCAATCAATCCAAACATTGGCTGGGTCTGTGGCTGCACGATCACAGATACTCACGTTTGTAACGCTGATTTTAAAACTCAACTCAAAACTCAAGAGTCTATGTTGTGGCATTTGACTTTCAGTACAAGAGCACAGACAGCGTAGTTGTAAGCATCGAGTGTCTCATAATTTCTCACTGGTGTAGCATTAGAAGCCAAGTGTGTCCACCAAATACATATCTGACCCGTAAATATCCGGCCACTTGCTAATGTATTCAACCCACTCACTGATTGCACACAGGTCTGAAAAGCCAATTTGTTTAGGTTGCATTCCCAATCTTTGGCGGTTGATTCTGGTACATAACCTTTGCTCTTGCATTCCACTTTACTTCCTTTGTCAAACGGCATGCGTACACTTCTGCATGTCATCATTCTTTACAAACTGTAGAAGGGTCTGTATAAGTGGAGACAGGTTTTATATTTGGTGTTACCGACATGTAAACAACAGAAACATTCCTAACTAAAAACAAACCAGATACTGGGCAAGTGAGTGAACACAATATCTCCACTACCTTTGAGACAGGTGTCTTGCTTTTTAAAGTCTTTCCTTTAAATCTCTTAACACCTTATTTGGGACATTTATCTAATGTTCGGTAAATCAACAGTGTGTCATTGCGATTATCATAATTTCTCAAATCTTCTATATCGCAGTCTAATTTTCCTATCCGTAACATTTATTGAGATGCAGTGGAAACTCAAACATGAATATGCTGAACGAAGTGTTAGTTAGTTAGTACCCGAGTGTTGTTTCTTATGAACAAGTGCCAGGACAGAACAATATGTGATCCATATTGTTGAAATGAACCTGACAGTGAGTAGACAGAATTATATACAGTAAATGGAAGCTCTCGCTGCATTTGCTGCCCAACTTCATCCATTTACATTACTGTCATATTTTATGAATACATTGTTAAGTTGCTCACCGATGGTTAAGATGTGTGTGAAAGTGAGAGCATGAAGATGAAAGTGTGCGTGCATTTTTTCCCCCTGGATAGCTGAAAAATCAAGATCAGCAATGTCCATATATGACTATCTTCTGCACTATATTCCCTCCCATTCTCCCCCTTTTTATCCCCACATTGATATCTGACCTGCGCTATATTAAATCGGTTAAACACATTCCATATTTTGTTTTTTCCAACATGGTGCGGAGACTGGCTCACCTTACACACCGTGTGTCTATGCAAGTGAAATATGTGTTGCTTATGGAGCAGCGTATTCAACTTGCCTTGGCAAAAAACACAGAGAGGTGAGTTTCACTGCCAAGAATCCAAATAGGGAACTTTGGAGACTTGAGGAATGTCCCGACCTGAAACAAAAACACACATACAATAAAAGAAAGTAATAAATGGAACAAATGAGTGTCTTATTTTAGTCATCTTCAACGTGAATCAGTAATTGTTCGAAGATTAACATTAGTCTTTTCATCAAGTACATTCATATTTGAACAGAGATTACATGTCACAGTAAAATACCTCTTCAGATCCTGAACAGATACTACTACGTAATGAAATGGATATCATCAATGTTAATATCAACACATTTTCACTTGGTTCTTCTCTTTTTAGTTGTTGGCTGATCTAGATAGACAGCTTGAACTTGATTGCGTACATATGAGCATATCTCACCTTATTTGATACGAGTTGGTCTCTAAAATCAATCTTAACACTCTTAGGCACAATCTGCTCTTTACTTGTTCCAGCTACTTACTTTTTCTAGCGTACTTATTGATAATGATAAACAGATTCCAAACACAATATTTGTTTTTTAAGATGAATATGTCCCGTCACATTTATTTATAAATGTATTTTCTGATCTATTTTTAGCACAGTGCATGTGTGCCAGAAAATAAAAGTGTAGTGAGAAAGAATAGGAGAAAACATATTTTAACAGTGCAGCATTCACTGTGGTCGGGGTTCAAACATTGGATATGTCCTACACCTACATCTTAGAGTCACAAGTAACAGTGAGCATTTATTTGTTTTTTCTAGCACTCAGTTTATAGAGTGTGGGATCTGAATTCATAGGGAGTCTTCTTCTTAAAAAATAAATAAAAAATCCTATGTGAATTTGCCATGAACAAACTTTTAACAATTTGCTTATACTTTTGCAGAATGTTTTGGGAACCTGTATGTGTCTGTACCTTGCAGTAGCGGAGAGATTCCATCAGCGTCAGGAAGCCAACTGATACCTGTTTATAAATACCATGCAGTTCTACCATGACATGGAGAAAGAAGAAAATGAGAATTTGTTAAATTACATCAAACTGGCATTAATTTGTCTCTTTTGTGCACAGTGCTGTTGGATGCAAGATGTGTTGCCCTCTGGTGGAAAAGTTCAAATCGAGGGCCACAAACTGAGTTGGATACATGGCGTGTGTTTGCAAATGCAGTTGGTTCATGGAAGTCTTACTCATGCCAGAGCATTCTCTGTCTCCGTCCCAGACATTAGAAACAGCATGGCCAGTTACAAGCAGGTTCACAAAGCTCTGACTAAAAAGATAGAAAGTAAAGGAGACAAAGAGTTTTAGAGAAAACGAAAGATATCCAATGTAACCACACAAAAAACACATTGCAATGAATTTTAACTTTAAAAAAGAAAAATTCTAACTGATAAAGAAAGGTTTTTAATACCTGCCATGGCCATGCACGCTGTCTATGAGAGGCTCCATTGTGTCCTGGATCTCATTTCTTATATTCTCTATTCCCTGGACAGAAGAGATACATATGCATTTAATTGAGTTTATTTGAACATGTATGCGACACAAAAGAAAAAAAGACAACAAAAATGGTATAACACAATAACTATAAAGTCATTAATAATGAACAAATCTAATTAACTGCAGCAGGTTTTCAAAGATGTCTTAGTTGATTATCACTTTGCACATTACTTAATTAATGTTCTACCAGAGACAACATTATTATTTCCAATTGGTATTCAATATTTCCATCCATCTCTCTATCCAGCTTTTCTTTACCTTGGTTAAAATGACAGAGTAGAGGAATAGCAAGACTCCACAGCACCCCCTCCAGGTGTGGTAGAGGGACAACACCTCCTCTCTGAGACTAGACACTGACATTACGGTCCGCTTACTGCAGGATGGGAACAAACATCAGGGTCATTTACAAAACACTCAAAAGAGAGAAGATGTGTTGGCTTATACGATCAATGACACTAGCGTATTAATTGTATAGCAATGTCCACTTTTAGTAAAAAATAACTTTCACAATTGTTAAGAAATCTATTAAATGCATCAGAAGCCAAAGAACAATCTAAGCTTGTCTATTTAGAGTCACTAACCTCTTTTGCTCCACCCTGGAAAGCTAGAAAGTAGAGTTGATGGTCTAAGTTACCATGCACTTTTTCAGAGTGAGTCAGCACTACTTTCTGCTGACTGTGGTCTCAGCTGGCAGTATGTTGGGTGATGAAATATCAATATTTCCACTGGCCAAACTCAGCCTTGCATACACTTAGTTTGGCCCTGTGGGACAGTGTGTAAGAACTTTTTTTAAACTAGGCAATCAATGAGAGTGCCGAGTCAGCAAATTGTGAGAGACATAGCCAATTAAATGTGAAAACCAATTCTTGCAGACGAGATTAATCAAATACCACCCATCCCCTCTACTAATACTAATCTGATGAATATGATGTTCCCAGTATTGCATAATGGCAATTGTAAAACAAGAATTTGTGATGTCGTTATTCCCCCAGAAACCCACAGTATTATATAATGGCAAGATTGTCTGCTTTGAGGTAGAGTATAAATACGCAAGGTGTTATCTAAGTCACTTACTGGAGAGCACTGTGAAATCGCTCAAAACCAAGGTCCTCAGGAGCTAAAGCAGCAACACGCATTAAAAACACACATACAGAGTAACATCAGAGCATGGAATAGAAAATAACCCTACACACCGTCAAATGGTTCAGTGAGAATGTGCATTGTCATTCTGAATGTGACAGACATAGGACTCACTGGGTTGCTGTTGCTGTTCCTGTGGCGGCTGGCTGCTCTCTGGCACCGGCAAGTCCCACTTTTGTGTTTGCGACTGTGTGTTAGTGTGTGTGCTAGTGTGTGGGCTTTGTCCTTTGGCCCAAGTCACCAGACAGAAACCATTGGAGGGGCTGGAGCAAGCAGACTCAAGGATTTCACTCAGCGTGGAACACAGTGCTGCTTTCTGCTCCTCCTCTAACAGACACAAACATAAAAGATAGACGATATAACAAACCATACAACTCCATAAAACAATAGCACAAGCTATGGACAAGCTACCTGTCATCTTTCTCCAGTTGGAACTTTCTCTGTTGAAGAGAATGTTCTTTAGGAGGAAAGCCTGTAAAGGAAAATATTCTATTCTTATATTCTATATATATGTTGGTACACTTGGCATTATGGATACAGACTTGTGTGTTTCCTTTATTTTAGTATGATAAATAATCTTTTAGTCAATTAAGCATTGCCACCAATGTATACACCTATACGACTCACAGACTAAGTAACAAAGTAAGTCTACCAGGTGTAAAAGCTGGCTCACTGTAAAATAGGAGTAAATGGAAATTAATACTCGGGCCTGACAATACTGCAAGGATGTAAAACTAGAACATACCTGGACAGGTGCAAGGACAGCACACGGACCTCCTTCGAACTGCTCCAGTGCAGTTTGCTCATTCTCACAAAAAGAAAATCCTGTAATAAAGACGAAGGCAACAAGACAACCAACTTTTACAATTTCACCCTGCAGACATCAACAAGCCACAAGTGCATGCATGCTCACATTAGAGACCACTAAATAAACTCTTTAGTAGGAATGATCATGTGCAATAGTCATACTAAATTACTACACAACAGAAGGGTATGTTTCTACTTATCTGACCTGGAGAGGAGGACCCATTATAAAAATTACCTGTCGCACTCTTTTGGTTAGAATTAAACCCTCGATTGCCGTCAACTGTGCGAACAACCCGGTTTGATTGCATTTGCCTTTTAAAAAAACATTAAAAAAACAAAGCATCTTACCTTGGGTCCATCGACGGAAGATGGAGGCTGACACAACTCCACGAGAGGGTCTCCCCCAAACCAGATCCACCACCTCTTTATTTAAATCCGACATGACACTAATTTACAGCCAGTGAGTCTACATGCACAAGAGAACACGGTAAGGCTGTTGTTGAGGCCAACTTGGCAGATCTTTCTGAGGTTGGCAGTCCCCTTTTCTCGGCAGGTCGAGCCTGTGGCATCGGCCACGAGCTACCTGTGCTGCTCGACACAGTCTGACTCTAGTGGCTGGCAACAAACTGGCGGGTGGGAATGACATCAACGTAACCACAGCAGCCTGCAAAGCAATGGGACACAAGCATACCATCTGCAGGGGAACACCATGTTTAAACACATACTTTAATTGCACCAGGCGATAATGGCGCGATATAGTTACCTCGCTAGTTTATACTTATCAGTGTAACGCTGGGCAGCCTACTCGTATTATTAACAACCGAGGAGGCGAACAGTTGGGTGAACGTCCAGTAGTTAGGCTAGTAATGAAGTACTAAGAGCAGCGATCTTTCTCTGTTAGGCTTGGTGACTTCGCATCGTCTTCTGCCCCCCTATCCTGTGGAGTTCCCCAAGGTTCCATTTTAGGGCCCATTTATTTTCCTTATACCTTGGGCTCATTTTCTCCTACCACCTTTATGCGGACGACTCCCACCTGCTCTCTGTTGACTGTCTCAATGACATAAAGGCCTGGATGTTTAAACATAAATGAGAGTAAACGGAGGTAACCATTGACCTGGGTTAAACCCATGGTCTCTAATCTGGCGTTAAAATCGACAGTGCTTTTAAACAGATAAACTCTGTGGTTCGCTTCTTTTTGAGCGTGTAATTCATGCATTTGGGAACCCTCCATTGGCTTCCTGTAATGGGCTGGCCCTCAGTACATCTCTGACCTCATACAGGTGTACACTCTGAGATCAAACTAAGAAAATTGAGAGGGCCTTCTCAGCAGTAGCCCCCAGGGCACTTCGTTAAACCCTCTGTTTTAATATTTGGATTGGATTGGATTGGATAACAGCTGACACTTGTTACACTAACTACCTCGTTTATCATTGGCGTGATAACGTCAGCAGTTAGCGTTAGCAGTATAGCAGCTAATCTTTCATTTCTTTGTCACTCCATCACCTCTCACATTAAAGCTAGCTATTTGTTGTGTTACGGTTGGCCATCAGTTAAGCTAGAAAAGGTTGACTTTAACTTACCTTGATACACAGTCGAGTAACGGGAATTCGTATTGATAGTTAGCGAGCTATATATTGTGGTAGCTATTTCACTATCAGCAGCGTCTCTCTGTCAATCGTTTATTTACAACAGTATTGTTAAAAAAATTTACGTACGTTTTGACGTGGCTGCCAATTGGTTGCAATCCAGAAAGTTCTCGAAGCGTCAAGGGGTTCAGCTTCAAGGCGTTACCTCATTGGTCTACAAGGCTTGTCAATCAGATTGAGGACCCGCCCACAAAAAGGGATTTGTTTAAATCATGTAAAGCCCGCTTTATGTAATCACCGCTTTGAGTGAAAAAAACGTACATTGTGTGAGTCTAAGGCTACGTCAGTATTACATTATGCGTTCAAACACATTTTCTAATCAAATATCAGACTTGTTACCATGTAAATACTATTTTTCCCATTTTATCAAACCGCTCGTTCTGTCCACTACCTCTCGCCGTAGCAGTCACCCAGTTACCGTTTAGAGCATGCGCACTGAATCACTCCAGCTTAGACATACGCGTGTGAGCTTCACACTTTGGAAAAAGTCTGTTTTCAAGACAGAAATTGTAAAAATATCAGCTGTATTTGTACCACCATGGGAGGACAAGCAAAGGGCAAAAAGAAAAGCAAGCCGAAGAGGAAAGACACACGCACAAACAGTAATGTTGTTAATTAGCACACCATGTTGCTATTTCGTATGTAATTTTAACCTCTCTGATCACAGTTAATGTTATTATAAATTAGTCTGTTCGCGTTGATTTCAACTCTGAACAAGACCAAATAAGCCCACACTAACGTTTACTCTCCGCTTATGTATGTACAGCAGATGCAGGATTTGTTGGATTGTCGCCTCAAGAAAGGATGAAACTAAGAGTACACAATAAAGCCAAAAAGAAGACAGCTGAGAAGTACTCTGTGCAACAGCTACTAGAAAAGGTGATATTGGCAATATACCCACGTCAAAGACATGCCTGTTTAAATGGATTGTTAATTCTGATCATCTATCTCTTCGTTATGTCATTTGATCATCTTTTGTACAGACAGAAGAATGCATGGACAGTTTTGACTTTGAGATGGCTGGCCTTTTCTGTCAACGAGCCCTGGATGTGGAGTCCACCAACCTGCAAGCTCTAGACATGCAGGGACACATCTGCTCTGAACTAGGGGAAACACAGAAAGCTAAGGGAATATCCTTTATGCAGGTTTATTCTTTCCTCTTGTGTGCATGTCAGTAACCCAGTCATCTCATTTAAACACTGATATATCATGTTGTTTGAGTGGAGTGAGCCTCCTTGACCAATTATCTTTAAGCTTTTCTGCATGCAGTGGAGCTGAGCCCAGATGAAGGCCACAGTAAGTACATGTACCTGGGTCAAATCCACACAGGCCAGGAGGCAGTGAACTACTACACTAAAGGAATACAAGTCCTGCTGTCTACATTGGACAAACAAGCACAGACCACAGTGAGTGCACCCCTATACGCACTCACATTTCCTTTATTACTTAGTTGTACATATGTAACATCAACTAGGGGGAGATGCTATTGCACCCAAGGCTAAATGCTAGTGTGATGGTATTTATCTTCACAAGAGGGTGCTGTTGAACAACATATGAAATACTTATTATGACATGATCCATCAAGCAGTGTCACAAAAAATGAATCACATGGTAGTGTACATACTCAGCGCAGAGCTATTCCTAATGACTCAGCTTTAAGGTGTTACATTATCTATGTCTACGGATGTTAATGTTACAATAACAGTTTTCTAGTTGTCAAACTAACATTATTACATTTTTATAGTTGATGTGATTTTAAATAACTTTTATGACAGTTCTTATAAGACAAAGCATAAAGGTGTTTGACTTATTATTTTCATAGCAAATGTAAGATATTACAACTAGGAAAAAGCTTAAGCTGTTCTGTGTTTTCTGTCTATATTATAAAAAAATCTGTCTATATTTAATATTTTTATATTTAATTTAATTTTACACTGCAGTCTTTAGTATTGTATTGTGTATGCATATATGTTGTATCTATACATACACTACCGTTCAAAAGTTTGGGATCACTTAGAAATGACTTTATTTTTCAAAGAAAAGCACTGTTTTTTCAATAAAGATAACATTAAATTAATCAGAAATACACTCTCTACATTGTTAATGTGGTAAATGACTATTCTAGGTGGAAGTGTCTGGTTTCTAATGAAATATCTCCATAGGTGTATAGAGGCCCATTTCCATCAACTATCACTCCAGTGTTCTAATGGTACATTGTGTTTGCTAATTGCCTTAGAACACTAATGTCTGATTAGAAAACCCTTGTGCAATTATGTTAGCACAGCTGAAAACAGTTATGCTGGTGATATAAGCTATACAACTGGCCTTCCTTTGAGCTTGAAGTTTGTAGAACAAAATTAATATTTCAAATATTAATCATTATTTCTAACCTTGTCAATGTCTTGACTATATTTTATATTCATTTGATAAATAAAAGTGTGATTTTTCATGGAAGACACAAAATTGTCTGGGTGATCCCAAACTTTTGAACGGCAGTGTATATATTTTATTTTATATTTTACTTTGTATACATCTATATCTTTCACTTGTATACTTCTATATCTTTCATCCCTGTATTATATATTTTATATTTTATTTTTTATTCTCGTATGTTTAGTTTATTGGTGCTGCTACTGTGACGAAAAATTTCCCCTTGGGGATTAATAAAGTAAATATCTATCATCTATCTATCTAATTCAAATCTTCATCGGCCTTTTTCACAGCAGCCTTTTTGAAAAAGCAAAGCTGTTAAACTAATACTAATAACATTAACAATGGCTCCATTCTATTTAAGTGTCCCAGTAAGCCAGGACAGTGAGCCAGCGTTGACAAAACCACGACCCTGAAACCGAAGCAGCTAAATGGAATTCAGTCAGCATTAATTTTTATTATTTAGCCCTTTTCTTCTATGACATATCAAATAGTTTTTCAGGGAATACAGGAAAGTTGTGCATAGTTTTCCTTTATTTGACAATTTAATTGTTAATAATTTAAAAAACAAATTGTATCCCATGTTCACTATCTTTTGATTTAAGAAACTTAATAGAACGTTTCACACCTTTTTAAAGCCTTCTGCACTCTGGTCTTTAAGCAGGCTCAGGCCGGAGCTGCTGCCCCACCAGATGAGGACACTGAGCTTCCCACAGCAAAGGATGTTTGTGTAGCCTACTGCTCCATGGCTGAGATTTACCTCACAGACCTCTGGTACGAGAGCACACCGAGTAACGCCCTGAAACTTGAAGCTCCATTTCCTCTTACTGCTTTTTTAATGAATTGAGATTTGTGTGTGTGTGTGTGTGTTTGTCTGTCTCTTTGTCCGTGTAGCATGGAAGAGGGAGCTGCAGACAAGTGCAAGGAGTTCATTGAGCGTGCATTACAGTATCACCATGACAACCCTGAGGCTCTCCAGCTCATGGCAAGTTACCTGTTCAGTACAGAGAGAAACCAGGTAAGTCCATACACACGTACGTACGCACGCGCGCACACATACACACGCACCCACACACACACACACACACAGGATGAGTTATCACCACATTAAAGCGGGAATCTGCTGAGTAAATTATTCTGAGCAAATTGAATTGTATGCCATTAATCAGCAGATGGACACTTGCATCACCACGCATACATACACACAGACAGGTCATGTCGATAGGAATGTTAATTACTGTGCAGATCATTGAGGTCATAAAGTCGTCGAACGAATGAGAGAGCAGCAGCCTATTGGGCTTAATTAGGAACATATTCCACAAGAACTTTGCAGTATGAAACATCTGACATTGAGTTTGGAAGAATGTCTTAATTAGATTTCAAATTCTATAAATATTTTTTCTGATTAAAAAAACTTTAATTTTTAAGATATGTTTAAAGTATTGCTGCTCTACCATCTGTAATTAAGGGTAGACAACATTCAAGGCAAAACCTTTCTTTGAGAAACATGCAATGCGACCCATTTTGTTTTTGCAAGAAAATTGAAAGATGTTGCAACTAGTTATTTATTCGATTGTATCTTTTGAGTAACAACACATGATTTTCATCCATTTACAGCTCTTTTATGTTCTAATTTTGTTTTCGGGAGACCATTTCATAAAGAAAGTAATACTATAGCAAAAATGTTTTCCAGTGATATGGTGTGCATTGTTCACGGAGAGGCACTTTTATTTTTACATATTCTTTCAGAAAAGTTATCTTGGGCTGAAGTGAATCTGTAATACTAGCTTTAGGCTGTAGGGGTCAGACTGGCGCCAGTCACACTTTATATCATCCCACATAAGGCAATCTATTTAGAAATACTCTGGGAATCATTTTGTAAAACTATTAACCTGACTTCAGTTTAATTAAAAGACTATTGACATATGGAGTATTCCTGATCCAGCCTGTAAACGTGATTTGTATTCAAATGATTTCCTTTTTATTTGACTTTTGTGTCTTCATCATCTCTGTGTGTGTGTGTGTGTCCGTGTATATATATATATATTAGGGCTGTCAATCGATTAAAAAAATTTAACTAATTAATCGCACATTTTGAAATTGCGATTAATTAATCGCGATTAATCGCAATTAAAAGTTAAAAGTTAAAAGTTCATTCTTTTTAAAGACAAAACTTCACACAGAGCTGTGTTTTCAGAGGCTCCTGCATATACAGTGCCAGCGAGGTATTTAATATCGTGGATGATAAATTGTTTCTTCAGTGAAACATCAGATTAGTAAAAAAAAAAGAAGTATATTGAGACCCCATTGGTCCTGTCATCTTTAACATTGAACAGCAGCAGAACCAGTGGCCTTGGTAACTGACTGACATTCAAATATGTCACGTTAACCCTCTGGAGGCTGGGGCATTTTATACATTTTACAAAATAAATTAAATTCACCGTTTAAAGTCTTTTGCATGTGACACACCCCCACGTGTTATACATCAAACATTCCAGAACAATCTCAGCTCTGAAATGAGCCTCATTGTCCTCGCGTGTCCTCTGGTTCTCTGACTGACAGGCTGCTAAATGAGCCTAACCTGTGAGGTGGGAGGTCCTTTGTGATTTACTGAGTGTTCATTGGTTTTTTTCCCCCCGAAATGTTGACAGACAAACGGATTGACCAATCACGTTGAAGGTTTCGTGTGTCGCGTTCTTTCCGCGCCGCGTCACCCGACACGTCGCCCCTTCGTTCCTCTGTGTATCAGAGGGGGAGACGGGAGGAAGGAGGAGCAGGAGGAAACCCGACTGATTCATCCACGAGTTAAACTGATTTCTGCTCCTTATTTTCGCGGAGAAATGATTGTTTTAAAAACGGAAACAGTGTCAAACCGTACTGCCGCGGTTTTAAAAAAAGAAAAAAGAATTGCGTTAATTGCGTTAAAATATTTTAGTGCGTTAACGCGGCCAAATTAATCGCATAGATTAACGCGTTAACGCTGACAGCCCTAATATATATATATATATATATATATATATATATATATATATGCAGGTTTAGCTGTAGTTGAATTGTGTATGCATTTGTCTGTCTTCAGGAAGGCAAAGAATACCTGTTGAAGAGTGTTGGAATGTGGCTCCCTGCCCAGAAACAAAGTGCAGCTTCTTTCAGCACAGAGGAAGAAATGCAGGTGAGTTGGAGATGTGCTTTGTACTTCTCTGACAACAACACACACTCATAAGATCCCTGTTTATTTATAAAGCTCTTTCAACTAACAGGATGTTCACAGTGTGCTTTGCAATGCAGCACAAACACGAGTTCACAGTAGAGATAAAAAGTAAGAGATATCAAAATGAGGGATAATAAAAAGTACAAAGATGGAACAACTATTTAACAAACCTGCGTGTGTGCACGTTTGTGTGTGTGGGCAGAGTGTATATGAAAGCACAAGGCAAAACAAGCAAAGTGTATAAAGGATACATCAGCAAATTAGTTCAGGTAATTTGGCAGAGCAAAAGGAATGGTTGTAATTTTAAAGTGAGGATGGGTTCTAAATGACACCAAATAGATGGCATTCAAATACTGAGTAAATGTGATACAAGAGGTGTTGGGATGAAGATTTGAGACTAAAATCCCAGTAGCACCACTGATACGACTCTTATCTTCAGGAGCAGGTTGATCTGAACTCAGCCTGCCAACACTTTCGCTGTGATTAACAGCCACATAGCCGCAGAATGTGGCGTACCTTGAAATTGAATCGTGTTATTATCAGACAAAGGAAGAACTATGTTTGTGTGAACACTGCCAAGGTGACGGTGTTGTGTTTTCTCTCCAGGATAATATCCCTCCATACGAGTCTCGCGTCACCACTGCCAAACTGCTCATTGAGTCGGAGGAATTTGAGGTAAATTGTTGTGTAGGTGTATGTGTGTGTGGGGGTGTGTGGAAGTGTGTGTGTGTGTGTGTGCGCTTCCTTTCTAGTGAATAGGCCGTTATCCTCTCCAGGGTTCAGTCTCAATAATTTAAGAGTGATATTTACAGAGAGGTACAGGGGGAGGGCTGTATAGAAGAGAGAGAGTGTGTGTATGTGTGTGTGTGTGTGTGTGTGTGGGGGGGGGCTAGTCTGATGAATTGCCGCTAAATCTGTGATATGGCACACTTCTAGATCCCTCATCAATTTTGAGTATTAATGGCCTCGGTTTGAGTGGCTCGCTGCCTTCAGTTCGGTGCTAAAATCCCGAGCAGTCATTAACACTTGAAGTAATTTTCTGGGATTACTGCCACACCAACAGCGGTTCAACTATTTTTCCGATTTAATTTGTAGTCATTCTTGATGAGTGGTTTATGGTTATTACTGACAGGAAATGAGAACTGTGTCCTTTTCCTACCCTCACTCCTAAATTGTGTGAGTGAGAGAGAACTGGGCTGTCAGGTGTGTCAGTGAAATGACAACGTCTCGGTCCACAGTTTCTGACATGTCGTGTGTCTTCATCCTCCTGTTGGTGTCAACAAGCCCGAAACTCAAACTGCACACATTCTGAGTTATTTATTTTGCTGTATGGATACACATCCACATACATATCCATAAACAAGGTTGGTCATGTGCTTTGAGCCGGCAGCTATGTGAACGTTGCTGAGGGAAATTGAGCTTACGGATAGAAATGGAGTCGTCTAGAAGAAGCTATTTTCTGTCCGTCTCTCCGAGGCTGGGATATCGTCTCTTCCCTTTCCTTCCTCTACTCCACACATTCACTCGTTTTTGCGCTCACTATCTACTATAAATCTATTAACAAGTAAACTATCTGTAAAGTTGTGTGCTTCTAGTCCGTATCAGTTTCCCTTCTTAGAATGCTGCAAGAGCGCCACAATTTGTCTGTATTTCTTTCTTGATTGAATATTTAATTTGGTCTTCCAAACTGAGCCATAGAATTGAAAATGTAATTTAAATATATGCCAAAGATACACATCAGATAATGAGTGTTTTCTCTCGTTTCCTATAGTATAATGCTATTTCTGGTAAACAATAGTTCCTTTTAGAATAAAAGTGGTAGAATAACTGCCATGTTCATTGTCAAAAAGCATGTGTCTGTACTGTTGGATTAAGCTATTCGTCTCATGAATGTAGTTTGGACCATTATGTGGTTTGAGTTTGAATTGGAGGAAATTAGACATTTAGCAAAATGATATTGCGATTACGTTGTCCAAATGATCTGGGTGACTGATATTATCTCGACAGTTATTGGGGGGTAGAGCATGGTGGTGACACATTAAATACAAAAGGGCCTTGAGGTGTTTACCACAAAGGCTGTCAGTGGTAGGTGGACACCATCGTATCGTTTGTGACTTTACGAGGTGACGGTCCACACATACTGCTCACACATTGAATGTATGACCTTTGCGATCTGAAATAGCACCTCTTCCATTTTTGCCTGGAGACTTTCTCCAGGGTTATTTCATTAAAGCCAATTGATTTCTCATCACATTAATAGAGGTGGTCACCAATTTGCCCGTGGACAGCCTCTGCAATAATGGGTTGAGCATAAATGATTTTTCTATTAGTGCCATATAAACATGTATCTTTTATAAAACCTAATCTGTCAAGGCCATGACTTCCAAAATGGTTTGGAGGAAAGAATCTTTTTAAAATGCAGCTTTCATCTCAATGTGTAAGCCGAGTGTGCATGAGAAGTTCAAAATGAAATGAAATATGACTGAGAAAGCAGCTATTTTATGATACTTGAGTTTCTTATAATAAAGAGTCAAGAGAATGTAAAGCATGTGATCAACTGGAGGATTTGTACTCGTCTCATGCGCTTTGTAAATAAATTAGCATTGAAAAGAAAACACTTACTCATAAATACTTGAAAACAAAAGTCTTCCGTCTCAGCAAGATGTGGATCTGTGGCACTTCATTTGTAAAGGGGAAGCAGGCAACACAAAATGCTTTTACAGGTCTTGTTTCCCCTCTTTTCATTGCTTTTGAGGAGAAACACTTGAATGCATGCCAAATGTGTCTGATTTCCATAGCTGTAATGGAAATTGAGTTGAAGCCCACCAGGGGTGATTGAAAGCAGCATAAGTGAGACAACTGTCAAAATATCATTGTTTACATATTTATGGGCCAGTTTCTGTGTTGTTGGTCTGAGAATTTGAACAATTGAAGGCATCGCTGTGGGCTAATTGTGAATGCCATGTTTCACACTTTTTTTTCAGATATTTTAAAGACGAAAGCAGTTCAGACATGATATTTTGATGAATAGTTTTAGTTGTTTATCAAGCAGGAACACCTGACAATGTTTGGTTCTATTCCCCCCAATTTCAGCATTTGCTGCTTTTTTGTGTGTAATTATAGGAAGAAAATCTTTTAGTTTTTTAAAAGTTGGTTGGTCTAAATATTCAGTTTGAGGAAACTTTTCTATAATGTCTTTAATTTCAATAACAAAAACTAAAAGAGATTATTTCATGATACAATTATCATTAAATGTGTGCTCCATTACACTGACATGTAACTTCATGTTAAATTCAAAGAAAAATAAATGTGCTTTGTAGTAACAGTGCGACCCTCAGAGACCAATGTTTTCACCGCTGTAAAACACAGACACACAAATTACCATCATCATCACCTATCACCACCGTTAATTCACCAGCCACATAGCAGACGGACAGACACACAGACGGACAGACGGGCGCCCCCCCCCCCCCCCCGCACGGAGCTGATGGTTAGTTACTCTCCTGGTCGGTGTCTCTCTTGTCACCTTTCATGTTGTTCCTTGAACATTTCTCTTCTTCAATTTCACTCATGATGGAGAGCAGCTTGTACTTTCCAATTTTGTTTGCAAGTACAGTTAGCACTGACATCCCCAGGATTTATTTACTTAAGGGTAGACGTCCCTGTTTGTGTGTGTGTGTGTGTGTGTGTTTGTACGAGTCTGTGTTTTAGAGATACTGCTTGCCCTCGCTTGTAAAGTGATTTGTCTTTCTGCTGTCTCTGCTTTGCGCTCTGGTAAAATGATTCTCTTAAACAAAATTGCCTGAAGAACACACACACATACACACACACACGCACGCACACACACACGCACACACACAAACTGCACATGCTCACAATGGCCATTATGAATGCGTTCTTCCCCAGAGTGTTGCTTTTTAAAACCTTTAAATAAAGAGGACAGCATGTACCGTGTGTGTTTGCAGTGCACCGTTGTTCGTGGACCAGTTTGACATTAAGATACTTTAGTGTGCCCTTCCTTCCAATTCCCACTGTTTTCCCCGCGTGCTACCCCCTCTCTTCCCCTTATCTTCATGCGAATATTAATCGTGTTGTTGTTTAGAGTGTGAAGCGGCTTAAGAATCTCTGAATCTTTAATCACTCGCCTCTGGGTTGACCAGTGTAGTTAGGAAGAAGTACAGTTTGAGATGATATAATTGTTTTCATTGCGTACTTATCCCGGCTCCCAGATATCTCTAGTTCTATTTTTGTTGCTCCAAAACTGCCTGCTCTGTCAGCTGTTTAATACCCAGGCAGATCTTTACTCCTATCTCGTATATCTAGCGCTTGGTTTGTGTGTCTGCCTGATGCAATGAAAGTCAAGTTGATCATTCTAACGCTGGGCATGAATGCATTCACCGGCAGCTGGGATTAGGTGTTTTTGTTTGTGTACTTTTAATCGGTCATTAAATAATTAAAGACAATTGGTTTTGAGCTGATAATTGGTCTAGCAATCAATCACCTGACTCCCTGACATGGACATTTGCGCACTGTTAATGAGATACCCTCAATTAACCCGACTCTCCCTCAGTCTACACAGGCAGCTGACCTCTTTACTGCCACCGGAAGCACGGATGCTTAATGAAAAGAGAGGAGAAGTATAAAGAGTGGGAGGGGGAAAAAATGAGGTAGCTCTTCAGCTAATAAGACTGCCTCAACAAGAAACAAGTGCTGGTTGTTGTGCTCACTGTTGTGTGTAGCTTTGTTATAGTGTGTGACTTTGTGGCGGTGTGTGAGCGCATGCACAGGTGCGTGCGTGTCTTTTATTCTTGCCCTTCACCACGGGTGATTGGCTAACAGTCACCTCCAACCTGAAGTTGACAAAAATCAATATATCATCACCTGGGGCCACACACACACACACACACACACACACACACACACACGCACACACCTCAGCCAACCGACCAACCACAGAATACACAAGGAGAGAGGCAGAGCAAACCAAACACGCAGCCTCCTTTCGTCGAGGTCGGTTTTCTGTAATAGAAACTTCCCACAGAGTCTGACCCAGACATAGATGCTCTACGGCAAAGGTCACCTAACATTAAACTCATTTTAGACCTCAGTTGGAGGGGGGCAGGTGTGTGTGTGTGTGGGGGGGGGGGTGATAGAGACGATGGGTCAGGCTGATATTACAGTCTGACATTCGTCCCTTGAAGCTGGTTCAGAATATATTGATTGTTGATGTCTGTAAATGGATTTAAAGGGCAAACGACCCGAGCAGCCGAAGTGACTTTTGACTGTGCGATAAGCACTGGTGAGTGTGTCTATTGACGGCCATGTCTGTTGTCTGGTTGCTATCGATGATGCCGTGATTGGGTCGACGATCTCATGGACGCTTATCAGACTTTCTGATCACTCTGATTGATCGAGCTGCCTGGGAGATGCACAGCACCCACAACTTCGCCCTCGTCCATCTGTGCGTGTGCTCCTTGTTTATGGATCGAGGATGTATCTATGAGTGTGCCCTGATGAATTTGTTGAACCTAACAAGTAATATTCTCTGAAGTTAAAGTCATATTTAAATTCTCATTTCAATCTCTTGACCCTCATCTCTCGATGTCTGTTTGTCTTTCTGCATTAGATGGCGGTAGATGTGCTGGAGGGTCTTCTGGACGAGGATGATGAAGTAGTCCAGGTAAGCGATGTAGTGGCCCAGCTTTCTTTTGTCTCAAAATTGTGGTTGTCTTTATTCATGTTTTCATTTTCTATTTTTATTTAGCTGGTAAAAATACAGGGAAGCCTTGCGTCTCTGAAAATGTGGGTTTTTGTTTTTTCTTGAACTGGTTTTGTATTTCCAGCATGGCTGTCTCTATTTGTTTAGCAGCAGCAGTCGGTCTGATGTTGTGCACGCGGCTTTAGAAGCAATTGACCAATCAGAGCATTGTAGGGAGTAACAATGGCACTTCTCACAAAGCTAACTGGTCACCGAGATACATCCATGAACAAATAGCAACAGAAGAAGTATGAATGAAGTTGATGGAGCTTATAGAAATAACAAATCTTAAATCTGCATATTTGTTTGATTGACATGAAAAACCTACATCTCATAAAGGGACCAACGCTACCAGCCATCAGTTTGCCCTCCTGATTGGCCAGAGCAAAGTTCAGAAAATAACCCTTCCAACAATGAATGTGTGAACACAAACACACGTCAGGCAGAATGAGTGAAGGGAAACTAAAATGGTTTCCTGAAGTCCGATTATCAGGCTCGTCTGTCTCGACTAATTGACGGTTCTCTGTTGTCAGGGTGTGTGTGTGCGCGTGTGTGTTACCTGTCAAGACGTAGGAATACGTGATGTCTTTTCTCGGGTCCTCTTGCAGGATTTCTTTTCGTACACGACGGTGTATCACTTAGAACTTGAATGTGTATTAGAGAGTGACTTTAGGAAGTATGTGCTGTCATTGTGCTCCAAATCCCCACTGTCACTCCCCCCCCCCCCCGCACCACCCTTCAGGCTCAGCCTCCCACCCACACACGCACCCCTGAGCTGACAGATTGAGAGCAATCATTGGGGGGCTGAACTGTTAAACTTGCTCCACAGATCTCCAGCCGTGACAATCGATTTGGGCGTCCGGCAGCCAATCACACACATGCATACAGTCACCAGCTCTAATGGTCAGAAAGTGTTCTGCCAGGTTGCACCACGGTTACGTTGGGAGTCATATTGGTGATGCCCGAAGTGTATGACAGATGCATTTGCATTTGACTTCTCGCTCTCTCTCGCTCTCTTTTCCCCTCTTTGTGTTACTCTCTTTCTTATTTCCTCTTTCAACTGCAGTCGATAAGTTGTTAGCTTTCGTCTCCGTCTTTTTGCTCTTGCGTATCTCAAAGTTGGAGCCATGCTTATATAATGTTACGGCTGCACAAACAACTGTGCTGGCTCCTTGCAAATCTTGTTTCAAAGGTATTCAGTTGATTCATGGTGCTTTTGTTCTTCCTCCAGCAGCACCATATGGGAACGAAGACGTGCCTTCACTTTGAAAAGACAAAAGTCTCAGTGATTTGACTGACAGACGAAAGTTTATTTTATTATGTGTGCCTCTGTCTGGGCTTGTGCTTGTGAATAGTGGGTTCTCTAAAATTCTCAATGAGACAACTTTTTGTATTGTATTTGTAATATGTATTTTAGAGTACCATCTGTAAAGATGCCTTGTTCTAGCTGTTTTGGATACATGAAATACATTTAGTCATTTAATTAATCCAATGTTTACTTTCTTTCTGGACATATCTGCATTCACAGAAACTATTTGAGTGATATAAATATCATACTGCTGGTTGTGCCACATTACTACATTTATCCAGTGCAGCTGTTGTTCTGATAAGTTTGGCTGCAGGGGGTAGCCACCCACTCTGCATGCTTAGTGGCATTTCTGAATTCAGTGTGGTATTCAGGATGTGTTGTTTTTCATAGCTAAATGGTTCATTTGGCAGAGGGGCAGGTCCTTACTGCCTCTGCCCTCAATGAATAATGAATAAAGTGAATATTTGTGTCTTGGTGCTTGAAGAACAGTGGGTTCTTTGGCCTGAGATGAGAGGCACACACACACCTCAAAGTTCACTGAGAGTTAAACATGATTGTGTTTCAGTGGAAGAGCAAGCATAGCACAAAGTATATGTACTTCCATTATGTGGTAGAAAGAAAGTGTGATTATGGTAAAGAAAGAGAAGACTGTTTTGGTGTTTTTCAGCATACTGATTTATCATTTAAAATATGCCTCCACTCACTGTGTGAAGCAACAGGATTATTTTTCAAGGGATGTTCTAGCTTTTTATTTTTTTATTTAACATATATTCATGAGGTTTTCATGAAGTTCAATTACAGCCGGTTTAGAGATCCTTCACACCTAGTCAGCATGGTGCCGTCTGTAGATGAGTTCTGTGTGTCTGTGTCATGATCTTACTTCGGGTTGTACGTTAGCAGAAGAGGTTAAGAGGCACATTGATGATCTAAAGCTCTGCATTTAAAATAAGAGGATACTGCTGGTCTCATGTAAACATTCAGTAGTTGAACCTACATGATCAAAAGACTCAGTAAATGCACATGGCACAAACTATAGAGTGTGTGGATGCTTTTCTTAGTAAGAAGCTTTGTCTTTTTATCTATGGTTTTGTAAATTAGATGTTTGTGCCCGTGGTTCTCAAAACGTTTTTGAAACCTCCTCCAGGCCTGTGGTACTTCTGTTCCTCCACAATTTATATCAAGGCAAAATAGAGTGAAATAATCAGATGAAGAGAATAATAAACTAAATGTCCTCGTCTAAATTAATGACTGATATTGTACACAACCTGTGTGTATGATGAGATTTTAAATGCAGGGAAGATATTTGCCTGAGGGAATTTATTTTTAATTTTATTACATTAAGTTTTGGTTAATGTTTCAACAAAGTAATTGCATTTTTTGCTCTAGAAAGATAACAAACAAACAGATGGTAGAGTCACAAGTCGGGTCTGAATTAATTGTTAAGCTTTGTGCATGTGTGCATTTACACACATGCTTCATTTGTAAATGAGAACAATAAATGTCAAAATTGGATCAGGTTGACAGTTATTATTATTATGCGAGTGATTGATTTGCTTGTGTGTCTGTGATTCAAAGTCCTGTGTGTGAAACCTGTTTGTCAAAGACGGATGTGAGATTTCATGCAGACGTGCTTCGTGAGGGTTACCGATCTGTCTCCCTTGTCACAGCTCACTTACTGCAACAAAAAACACTTTCTCTCTGTCTGAATCCTCCACACACCCCCAACCGCCTCTCTTTCTCATTGCCCCCCCAGGTGTGGTACCTCTCCGGCTGGGTGTGCTACCTCCAGCTGGAAAAAGCAAAGGAGCAGCAAGAAAGAGAGGGGAGAGAAGTGACAGAGGAGGAGACAGAGGAGTGGAATGCGTTGAAGGAGGCGGCCAGATCGTACCTGACCAAAGCTACGAAGGTAATTCAGCTCTTAAAGTCTGTCCACAAAGCTCTGGCTAGTGGTGATGGGCCTTTTTAAAAACTATTTCGCACCTTTTTACAAACAAAACTACTCATAGTTTGATCGGGAAGACAATTGGCAGATTAACGCATCATGAAAGTCATTCCTTGCAGCCCGTGACACTATAATTAAGCTCCACCTCAACCCTAATCCCGGGTTTAACACTATAATTATGCATGAGTAATAATAACGTTATGGTCTAACACACAATAATACAACACACAAAGGGCCCATTTATCAGCAATACTTTTGGTTCTATCCTGATAATCTGGATATTCCTGAAAAAAACCTTTATACTTTGACTTCAATAAGATTTTAAATGCCAGATGTTTACTTATTGAGTATTTTCATCCTGTGATACTTTGACTGAAGTAACGTCTGTGAATACTCCTTCCACCACTGTGCATGGCAAATGTACGTACGCTGTCAGAAAAGGTAAAACTCCGAAGAAGCAGTTCTCGTCGGAGATGGAGTACATGCAGTCCGGTGGCTGTGAGAGGATTCCAACTAAGCTCCATTGTTACCACAGAAATGTCTTTTAGTACCATCTCAAAGAAGTTTAAATATACCGCTGTCTCTCTTCCATTCCCCCTCACAAACACACACACGCACACTCGGAGTGATGCGTCTCATTCCTTCTGTCATTCTGTCAGGGAGCAATGCCTCTATGGGCCATGATTCATGTTCGCCTAAAATCCAATAGGCTTGTAAATTAGACAGCACAGGCTGAGGGATAGCAGGACCCACCCACAATTCTTTTTGTTCCCTTTTTTTCCCTTTCCTCTCGTTTTCACCTCCCCACCTCCTGCTCTCTCATCCTAAAAGATTGTGTTCCTCTCCAACTGAGTAGAGGCAGCAGAGTGGCGATATATTAATGTCTCTGGCCAGCAGTGTCGTGATTGGCCTGTTTTACCAGCATCCACTGGGACAGGAGCGAGGGGGGGCTTTGAGCTGCCAAGAAGGAGAATGACAGGAACTGTGGGGAGAAAAACAAAGGCACACCGCACATATATATTTGAGCTTCCAGCTGTGTAGTAAGAGTTCAAAACAAATGGAAATAAATTGATAAATAGGGAGAATTAAGTACTACAAAGGAAGGCAAAGGAATGAAAAGGTGAAAGACTTGAATGACGTGAGGGAGTGAGGCGGCAGAGCGTGACAAGTAAACACCATAGCTGCTTCTTTGTAGACTGAGTGAAGCAACAGGCGCAGAATAATGTGACGGGTAAAATGCACAAAAACCTTGCAACGGTGAGGTGGAACGTGGAGAGTAAAGTCCCCACTGTGGTTCGCTTAATTCCTCATCAAGCAGCTTTTGCTCATATGGGTGTGCATTGTTGTGTCGTCAAGATTCGCCCTTGTTTATATCCGAGCTTTGTTTCTGAGCGTCACTGTGAGTGTTAATTATTAACGATGAGTCAGTCTGCTAGTTAAAATGGGCTCCAACATGGAAATGAGGCCTCAAAACCTAACTGTGTGTGTGTGTGTGTCTGTGAGAATGCATGCCGCTCTGCGCACCTTATGTGGATGTACATATTTAATAATGGTTGTGTGCCAACTTGCATATCTAATTATGTTTTAAGAAGTGTCTTCATTAGCCACCTCAACTCTGATTGATACTGGTGCTCTCTCTTTCTCTCTCTCTCTCTCTCTCTCTCTCTGTCTCGAACACAAAAACAGACACACAGATTGCATTCAGATGAGATACTAAGAAAAAGAATGATAGGGAGGAACGGATGGGCTGAGAAGACAAAAAAGAAGTGGAGGAGAGGAGCAGCAGGGTGATCGGGAGTGGGAGAATGAAAGGGGAGGCGAGAGAGAGAACAGATTGGATGGTGTGTGTGTGGATGTGTGATTGTGTGGGTGCAGAGGGTGTAGCTGGTGAATAGTGGTAAGGGTAAAAAATCAATAGTAAACCGGACGTGAAATGGAATTTGAGGCTCAGCCAGATAGGGTGCGATTGAAGAAGGATCTGCAGTGTATGCACAGAGGACAATTGTATATGTGTGCGTGAGTGTGTTAGTGTGCGTGAGTGTGTTAGTGTGCGTGAGTGTGTTAGTGTGTGTGAGTGTGTTAGTGTGCGTGAGTGTGCACAGAGGCAGCTCGGGCAAGCGGAGGTCAAAAGCTTTACGATTTGATGTGTCTGAAAGGGTATCCCATGAGCACAGATTGCGGGTCGGGTCCAAGGTGTGCTTGTCATGTAATTTTAATGCCTTTCTCAACCAAGGGCGTGCGTGCGTGTGTGTGTGTGTGTGTGTGTGTGCGTGTGTGTGTGTGTGCGTGCATGTGAGAGAGACTTGCCGCTCAGCCCTCTCGAGACTTCCTGCGACATGCCCTGTTCACACTCAAGAAGGTCTAATCTTCACCAGTGTCACACATTTGCCAGTGAGGGGGTCTGTGTGTGTTTTGAGAGGAAGAAAATGTGTTGAAACGATTCATCTCATTAATGTTCTCCTGCTAATGAAGAGATGTGCTCCGTTTGCTCTAAAAATGGGATGGAGGGGGCAGGACTGAGGATATCGAGGGAAGCTGCAGAGATGTTGGTGTGTGGTGTGTGTGAAGCGGTATCTATCTCCTTGACAGGAAGGTCATTTGGTGAGAGTGGGAGCAAAAGGAAAGTGCTCAAGAGACAAGTCAGAAGAATGAAGTCATTAAAAAATGAAATAACAGAAGAGTTGAAATGAAAGGGGACGTTAAGCATAGGTGTGGAACAAAGGTGAACAATGATGGAATGATTAGTCTTTCACCACACAATCAGCCTGTCTTTCTTCTGCCATATGAGCTGTGCGAAAATGTTTCGAGCAAAAAGATTAGAGGGAAAAGAATCAATTTAGGTATGAAGTGCTTATTATTACCCTTTTGTCTGCTGCTCATCGGACGAAAGCTCTTAAGGATAGTCTACGCTGAACCACACTATTATGTCGCCCAAATAATTAGGTCATTGTAGTGAAAGTAATTAATTAAAGGTTTACAACATGGTATTCTTATCTATTGATACATTTCCTTTTTCTTTCTTACTTTTTCACTATCCGGTCTGTACTCCAAACCAAGCCGAAAGCAATATAATGACCATAAACCGGGTGAGTCTTCATTCAGCACTGCTGCATTGTGCACCTTAAACGAACATAATTCAGTTTTGTATTAAAATCCAGAGGCCTTTCAATTCTGTGACCAAGAGTTGGAGCCGTTACTGTCATGAAGTCAAACTCGCCAGCTCTGTTGATGTATGCCACATCTTGTTTGAAAATAAAGTTTTAAATCGGTTTCTCAGTTTGTCGAGCTCGTCAGGAGGTCATCGCGTCACCGGCGATATTTAAATCTGTGGCCGAACCGACATATCGACGGCCGCTCCTGGAGCCGTGGCTCAAACGAATAGCGAACAGACGGTTAGAACCGATTTGTCTCTGCGTCCCGTCGTGCGCACGTTTAGATTATGCAGCGTGTGCACGTGAGTTGTTACGGTGGTGGTCAATTGTGCTTTGGGCTGTGACCTCGGGCTTAAAGTAGAGCAAAGCGGACCATGAAAGAGTAATACGATTGCATACACTCACACATACGCACACACCGCCCTCTCTAGGCAGCTCTCTGGGCCGTGAAAGTGAAAAGAAAACATCGGCGGTTGTAAATGAGAAGCGCCTGTGTTTCCTGCGACGGCGATGCTGATCTCAGCGGTGTTCGCTGTGGAATGTGTAAAGAATACCTCCCGCTTGTCTAGCTAGCTGAACGCATCACAATGAGGAATCACGTTCTATCCAGCAGACACACGGATTGGTCGGAAATATCACCACTTATAAATACAATTTATAAATGGCCTTCAGTGTTGTAGAACGTAGAGTTTATTATCACTCTCGGTGTTGAGCTAAGCCTATTGTGAAGCAAACCCAACTTTTATTAAGAGGGCTTGTTGTGGATAAACATCTCCAAGAATGTCAGAGTAACTTTGGCAGAATGAAAATCTGTGTTTTCCCCCCTCCTGTGTGTGTGTGTGTGTGTGTGTGTGTGTGTGTGTGTGTGTGTGTGTGTTGCTTTAAGATGGCTGAGAGAGTCAGCTCTCCCCGGTATCAGACACTGAGCCTGGACCTGGGTCACGCTCCAACTCCCCGGAGCTCCAACCTGCAGAGACAGCAGCCACCTAAATATACACACACACACACACACACACACACACACACACTACTCATTCTTACACTCCAAATGAGTTCCCGGGAGGCTGCGTGTCTCCTGTCTGGTCCCGCTGTTGCTTGGAGACTGGTCCTGGGGCAAAGCAGTCACACACACTCTTCTTCACTCTTCTGGCCTCGTTACACTTTTAGTAAGAATGATGGCACTCTGCTGCTTAGTGTGTGTGTGTGTGTGTGTGTGTGTGTGTGTGGGTGTGTGTGTGTGTGTGTGACTAAAATGTAATAATATTCCTAGATCTTATGAACCATTCCTCACTCACCCTCTTTTTCTCTGGAAAGAAAAAGCGGAGCTATAAATTGCTGTATCAGTTCCCCGTACTCTGTATGCGCACACAGTCTGCAGTGTTACGCTTTGCTGTCCTCGTGGTAGTCCCAGTAGTTGTATCATCCAACTTAACTTTGAGTGCAGTAATTAGACACAAGCAGAATATTTCACAGAGATAAATGTGCTGGCTGCTTTGAGAACGGGACTTTTGTTGTTGTTGTTATCTTGCTCCTTCACACCATATTTCACTGAGATTACAACTTTGATTATGTGTGTGCGCACATGAACGCCACATAACCAAGGTGTTCCAGGATACATTTCTCTGCATGTGTGTGTGTGTGTGTGTGTGCATGATGCGACCGCAAAAGGAAGATAAATGGTCTTTTTGTCTCTGGTCTGGATGAACGTTGTATCAAATGTGCTGATTTGCCAAATGAAAGACAAAAAGTGTTTACCAGCGTTTTGTGAGCGTGACAGAATGCAGCTGCTGTTGGATATTTCAGGCGGCCTAACCAGCACTTGGAGACTTAAAACCTCGGGCTGCTCGCTTCCTTCAACTCCGAGCTGCTGCTCACTGATGCTGCGGTGATGCACCGTTATCTTCAGTGACACAATGGAGGAGCTTCAGTCGAGGGCTTTTCCCTCTCCATATCTCATTCTGTGTATTGCCTCCACGGTTCAATTTTGGGTGTCAACATTTCTGCCGTATAACCTACTTTCTATTTTGAGTTTTCAATATTTCCAGTCTACGTAGTGGGCCATTACACTCTAACACTGTCCTTTTTGACCCCCCCCCCCCCTCCCTCTCTCCCTTTTCCCCAGCTGTACAGTAAGTTGCGATGTGATGATCAGCCGATGTTGGAGCATGTGGAGCAGCTGTTAGGCGATCTGGGAGGAGAGCTGGAGGGAGAGGAGGAGGACCAAGTCTTGGATGAAGATTATGAACCTTGTAGCGATGACGAGGAGGACAATGCAGAGTCCCCCATGGACCACTGACAACAGCCCCTTGCTTGTACTCCGATGCCCTTCTCCCCGTCATGCTTTCCTCTTGTTAAAATGTTCTGATGCACTCTCTAAAGTGACTTTTGTACCGACTATCCTCTCACACCAGTTTATCAAAGAGGACATTTGAAATCAAGTGAGATGCACAAGAGAGCGGCATTAACAGCAGAAGTTTACTCAATTTATTTTGCGAGTTGTTTAATGCTTTTGGAGAAATAAGTGCATATTTGAGTAATGCTTCCCTTAATCTCCATGACAGATTTTGATGAAATAAATTAGTTTCAGAGCTTTACTACTTACCAGCAGCAAAAGCAAAACACCATTTGAATGATATTTCCTCTCTTATACACTCACACATTGGTCTACAAGCAAAACATATTTGGCACTTGTGCGCACACACAAACACAAAAGCTTCACGTTAATGACTTCACCTCAAAACAACAGCAGCAGCAGCGTTTCCCTCTGACTGCCTCACAACAGGAAGTGAGCCTTATTAGAGAACTGTGTCTGCCACCAGTCAATGCTGTCGTTACATGTCACGGTTTTTAATATTCCACGTTCATGTGCAAATCTTAAACTTTCATGCCATTCAGTTTACCGTCTCTGCTTTGTTTTTCCTCCTCTTTTTGTTAATTTATTGGATTCAACAAGGCAACAGAGATAATTTCACATTATCTTGTGCAGCCCGCACTTTTCTGTCTTCGAGACTGTTCAAAGTGGCCACGACAAAGTCTTTCAGAAAGGAGCGATGAGAAACCCTTTTCAACTCAATTCCACATCTCAGCCTTTTAACATCCTCGGGCAAGGCTACGCAGAGCCACGGCATGGGTTTGTGTAATGGAATGGCACAATGACCAACGCTTTCTTACAATTGAATTCAGCAAGGTGAAGAGCAAGAGTGGGAACTAAGTGGTAGAAGAAACACGTGGAGCCACTTTCTGTGGAGCATTTATGAGGATGTGGACTTTTCTACATTACAACACCTGATATATCTGAAGCTTTCAAACACACATTCAAAATTGGGATTAACTGGCTCAATTTATTAATCTGTCTTTAATTAAGCCATATAAACATGAATGCAGTTTCTACATTAGTTTATATGTAACTTGCCAAATATATTGGCGATAACAGTTGTGACTTTGCTTAAGCCCTGGTATGTTTATCGTCCAAGTCAGTATGTGACATGCATATAACACACATATAACACAGTGTATATCTCAATGCAGCATGCCTGTTAAAAAAAACACCACTGGCATCCACTGCTGCGTGGCACCTTTGACAAATTTTATAAGCAGTAAATGTTATCTGAGATGCTGCTCCTGATAGTGACCCAGCTACAAGCTGGAAACCTGTTTTGAAACACACAGGAGTTCAGATACCTTGATCTGACCGTGTTAAAGGAGTGTGAAATAAAGCTCAGGAGAAACAACAGATATGACACTGTGTGTGTGTGTGTGTGTGTGTGTATATGCTGCAGATATTGATAGCTTAATGTGATATGATGTGTTTTTATTTGTTGACACAGCTTGGCTCAGAGATATTCATGCCTGATGTTGAATGTATGATAATGCACCAGGAGTACAGGCCTAGAGGACCGACTACCTGGAGCGATGCTGTCATCTAGCAATTGGCTTTATAATTGTGTGTGTGTGTGTGCGCGTGCGTGGCTTATCTGCAGTGCTCCGTGATTAATGACTCCAGGGGTGAGTGAACATCGGCGGTCAGCCCTTTCTGGTTATTCTGAGCTGGCCATTGTGGACACAAAGCCTCTGGTGATCTCAAAGTCCTCGGTCATTCTCTCACCTGTACATCAGCCTCGGCACTGCAGGACTGTTCTCACTTGCTGAGAGAGGAGAGTGCAGTTTCTACACACGGACACACATTCAATCACGGTTTACTTGCATTCTGAATTATTCTGCCTTGTATATGTCTACGCTGTCGATTTGGATGGTTTGATCTTTCATGTGTTTGTGTCTCAAATGTCCACGAATTGACACAAATATGAATAAACACAAACTTATTATATTGTTTGCAACAGTTGGTGCATGCAGGTATGTCTTTTTTAGCTGTATGTCAAGCTGTCTTTGGAGACCAGCAGCATGAGTTCAGTCTCCAGGGAAACTAACCCATAATTAGTGTTTGTGTGTATGTGCATGTGTATGTGTTTTTTAATAATCGACATAATGAGATGAGGGGAGAATAATCCTGGATTAACAGCTTAAAAATGAATGTGTTGTCATCATAACAACATCCCGATTTGGATTTAATCATTAAAATGCACACAAACACTCCTCAACTACACACACACACACATGCACAGCACTTGTCAGGAAGCTGTGTGCATGTGCTGTTTATTCTGTGCTGATGTAGTATATGTGTATCATGGACTTAATTAGAGATTTAAGCGGGGTGTTCCTCTGAAGGGATTAAGGGGGAAATTAACAGAATCTGGAGACTTAAAGCTGAAACCAGTTAAACGGGAACAGGAGGAGGGAGATCAGGACTCAGAGGAGGAGGAAGTTTGAGAGGCAGTCCTCCCGTTTACACACATTCAGATGTTCACTTGTGTGTAAATTGTCCTCTTGAAGTTGCGTGCTAGCACTCTAATCTGCTTCACGGTGTGCAAGCTATTGTTTCAACCTCTCAAAGCTGCTATTTGAATTCTTACGAGCTCCATGTGTTTGGATGCAGGAGAGGTTAAATGGATATTCAATGATACTCTGAGACAGAAATGCAGACAAGCACTACGGAGAAGAAAAGACCAAGCACAGAATCGACTCCCCTGACGTGTGGCTTGACTGATAGGGACTCCATGCCACTCATCCACATCCCTTTATGCTGTGGCCGTGCATTTGAACTGGGAGTCAACGACATAATGGGAGTGATGGTTATCTGACCCAAGGGTTTTCCTGACAGCTACTGTGAGAAGCCCATGAATCAGCTCTATCCTCTGCAGTGAAACCATTTCCTCAATGGGATGGATTTCCTGGGTGATGGATGAAGTGCATCTGATGCGGGAAAAGCTCTGCAGCTGATTAACATAAAGGGTTAAAACTCACAGCTGTATGGCGCTTAATGTGATTATTAAAAGGTGATATCGTTTTTATCACAGTGGTCCTCTGGGAGAATGTGTGCTTTTCCTGAAATCCATATGGCAGGAAGTCAATGACCATAATTCAAATAATTTCACGATTTAAAATGAAATGTTTGCTGGGGAAAAGTTCCCGTGCTTTCCTCTCCATTGTGTTCTGCAGAAACTCATTACTAACAGTCATGATTAACTCTCAGAGAAAGTCCTGATCATTGATTGGTGTGTTTTTGTCAATAAGGCTATTTTAGATTACCCTGCTGCTTTTATTGTCTGAGAGTTGTCCGTGCACAGATGCATGAACAGTTTGTGTGCGCGTGGTTTTTGTTTTGTGGAACCTAATCTTGCCTGGGAACATCTGTCTCTCAGCGATAACATATCCAGGGAATTAGCCATGCTGTCTCACAACCGAACATCACATCTCACTATTACAGCCTCCTAAATTATACCCTATTACACCTGTGTGTGTGTGTGTGTTTGTGTAGGTGTGTGTGTGTGTGCGGCTGAGTGCAAGCATTGTGCTGACAGTGTCGTCCTTGGGGCGCCTGACAATTTTAAGAGTATCACGGAGCCCACTACCTCCTCTAATCCTTAAATCCATCGTCGAACAGAATTCACATAGTTACTTTTGGATAAAACAAGTCCTACACAAACAAGTCTCTCCTCAACAAGGCCAAGCATACAGTGTAACATATAATATCACAGAAAATAGATAGGATAAAGGTGCTTTTGATATACAAGGTGATACACCTTTTTGATGTAAACGCTCTAATCAGCCTTAACCCTCCCGTTATGTGGTGGGTCAAATTGACCTGTTTCAAGTATTTTTTCTGTATCAAACTTCTTCTAATTAGGCTACCTTATTTAGTGTAATCAAATTTTTTTTTAAATCATGTATTTACAACCCCTGCAGGTTTATATTACTGAGATGATGTTCGGGTCAACTTGACCCAGCAGTGAAAGTGGAGGCTAAAAGTGGTCAGAAGTGTTAAGTTTAGACCATTTCTTTCTCTGTAAATGTGGGACAGTCTTTCTTACTCCCTCCCACCATGTTTACACACACACACGCACACGCACACGCACACACGTTTAAAGCCCTATATATGAAGTTCAAACATTTCAAACTTCAAACAAAAGAATCAGGTGGTTGTTATGGGAACCATCTCTATCATTACATTAATTACATGTCATTTAGCCAGTGGCGGGCCGTGGGCCTGGGGCCTGGGCCTTCAGTGAGGTCCTACACAGTCCCACCCGAATTAATCCACCTCTTATTACTATCATAATGATGCCATGGCTCTCAGTGGCGTCCCTAGGCTAAAAAACCCGGGGCTAAAGCCCCGGATGTTTTTTCATTAGCCCCGAATGTTTTCAACCAAAACAGCGGAGTCAGACTGGCAGCAGGCGCACGTAACAACGCTCGCACTGGCTAAGCCCCGGATGTATCCAAATCCTAGAGACGCGCCTGTCTTGACCAGGGCTCAATACGTCGATCGCGGCGTAGTATTGGTAGATCGCATGACATTAAAAAAAATTGGCCCGCCCCCGTCATTTTCTCTATAGCACGTCTTTGTTCATTTATTAAACTAAACAGCCGTCTGATGTTGATCGTATCTACACAACAGCATGTCATTTCTCTCGGCTCTCCGTCTCGCCCGCTGCAGAATGCGCGCATCGGGACGGAGAAAAAGAAGAAGAAAAAGTCACTTGCACTCGTTTGTTCACTAAACAGGGCATTGTCGCACCCAAAGCAGATTTCAAGTATATGCTCGACCAAATCGACATCTTCTCCTCCTTCCGCCATTGTGGGTTGAAAAAACAGCTTTGTAGTCCGCGAATTAATTCCTTTATCAAATTCAGTTTCCTAGTTCTGAGGTTTTGCATCTACCTGCCCATAGGACCCGCCTCTCAATATTGGTAATCCAATCAAAGACCTGCAGCACTCCGCCTGCTAGCTGGCTCCTGTGCCGCTTCCGGGGCCTTCGAGAAGGCCTAGAGGAGCCAACTCTAAAGCTGATTGCTTGACACAACATCGTCATTCCCATTCACTTGAAGCTACCAGCGCCTTCAATGTTGATTCTGAAGGCCTAAGGGCAGATGTTAGCCCCCTGGCAACACACGATGGCTGAATATGATTGGATAAAAGATCTAACATAAAGACCAGCCCTCCCAATCTCAACCTGGCGCTGGCAGCAGCGCAACCAAGAGGAACGCTATGAAATTAAGAGAATAACTCTTACTCTGGGAAATAATTGAATACATATTTGTGGGGAAATATATTTAGAAAAAAATATATATTCTGATGATGTTTAGGCCAGCAGAGAAGGCCTTGCTGGCCCTGACGGCCCGCCACTGCATTTAGCAGACGCTTTTATCCAAAGCGACTTACAATAAGTGCATTCAACCAAGAGTACAAACTCAGAACAACAAGAATCCAGAAAGTAACATTTCTTAAAAAAAAGCAAACAACAAAAGTACCATAATAACAGCCATTTAAGTGCCACTGAAGTGCTAATCTGTGTTTTAATCCAGATAGAGTCGGAAAAGATGTGTTTTTAGTTTTCGGCGGAAGATGCAGAGACTTTCTGCTGTCCTGATGTCAGTGGGGAGCTCGTTCCACCACTGAGGAGCCAGGACAGCAAACAGTCTGGATTTCGAGTGATTAGCTCGAAGTGAAGGAGTCCTGCTGTGTAACAGTTTAACTCTACACCTTCCTTCTTATTAATTGTTTTCATCCTGTCTCACTAACTATCATGTCATTCCAGATCCTGCTTCCCACCTCGTCAGTCCAACTCCCTTCACCTGTTCTCTCACCTGCCTCTAATCACTCCCTAGTAAATCCCTCATTCCCTTCACCTGGTCCTCATGCCCGTCTCACCTGTTGCCCATTCCCTCGTTAGTCCCTGTCTACTTAGGTCCCCTCACTTGCACTTGTCCTCTGCCAGATTGGCTTGTGTTTCCAGCCCAAGCCCTTGTGTGTTACTTGATGAGTCAATGTATTTCTTAGTGTTCTGTTCTGGATTATTCTCTCAGTAAAGATAATTATTTGCAGTCTGTCTCTGGAGTCGTGCATTTGGCTCCACCTTAATACTCTTGTGACATGCTGTGTGCCCATCACCTCAAGTTAAGCACACTATCCAGACTAAACAATGTTTCTCATCTTCTCACTTTCCCGCTAAATACACCTTTATTGGACATGGGACACTAATGTAAGGGTTTCTTTCATGCCTATCCTAATAAATATGGTCCTATAGTACTTCTAATAGACTGACTGACTGACCAATCTCAAACGCACACACACAATCTCCTTCTAATGACCCCACCTGTGTGAGAAATACAGATACTATTTTGATGGGAACCTTTATTTTTCACACTTATCAAGGAAGGGGCCAAACATACAAAATGATTGCTGAGAAGTCCTACAACATAACACTCTGCAGATACATACAACTGCACCAAGAGGATGACTGTGTGCTGGCATTCCACTACAAACTGATTGAATTGTTAGTAATTACATTGGTGATGAGATACAAACTATAGTTATTAGGATTTTTTGGTTTCTGACAATTTCTGGGTGATTCAACATTAACCCGGCAACATCATGGCTGTATGTAAGAAACAAACAAAACAGGAGGGTTAAGCCACGTAGCTCTTCATATATAGCACCTAAAATCATCAGATATTTATGATAACATGTGATAACTAAGAATTCTCCCGGCTCTTCAACTGATGAAAACTATCATTTCTATTCTATATCTTGAGAGGACTGATCCCTTTGAACTCTATTTTCACTTGTAACTTCTGAATGTCATTTGTTGGCTCAATTGAAGAGTGGAAATATCACCCTTGCTGTCAGCACTATTCCTAAGAGGAGAAGACATTCAGTTAAAAAATGTAAATTGGAGTGGAACAGTCTGGTCCGGTATGTCTCGCTCTGCCACGACTCAAGAAAACTTTTAATGAATGTCACTGCGAGAGAAAAGGTATGAGAAGTGCTTTCTCTGTGTAATAACAATACTGCAGAGCACCGTGTGCTTTGAGTGTCGACGCTGTGCAGCATTCGACATTATAAAAGAAACAAATGTAGACTCTGAATGAAGGGAATTGAGAGGACGAAATGTAATGGTGCCTTTTCTTCAGCGCAGTCAGAGAACAGCCGGGGGAGCTGAACGCAGCCCCACTGACCTGGTTGAATCAAAGAGAAGGTTAAGAGGCGAGACCACGGAAAAAAAAGGGAAAGAAAGGGAGAGGGCAAGAGACGGGAAGTGTCTCATTTATACAGCATTGTAATTTGGGTCGATGGATCGCTTCAGGAGCTGTGAGGGGCACTTTTTCCTCTGTGCAATCTATACCCACAATCTAACAATCAAATGTGGTGCCAATGAGCAGTGAGCTCTCTGTGATTGCTGCTGAGTTTGATTGAGTGCCAGCTTTAGTTTTTATACCTCATTAATTCACAGGAGCGATTGACTGAGGAAACCGCTTCTTCTCCATCATAAATCAAACCACACAGAACAGCAAAACATGAACACACCCGAGGGCAAATCTCAGGGCTTAGGTAATGATTTAATCAGTCACTGACAGAAAGTACAGTGATACCGTGATTACTTATTTCCACATGACCCTCGTGTGGATAACTCCTGTGTGTATGTGTGACTTTATGTTTTCCTTTATAAAACAGAGAAGGACCCAAGCACTCATGCATGAATTTGCTTTTAAAATAACATTCATTTCGTTCTAGTACTGTAATTGCTTTTAAGCTTTTTGTGATGCGACTCTTCTCGTGCCTTTTCCCCTGAAGACTTTGGGAGTGATTTTTAATGCTTGAGAAGCGAAGAGAAAATGTAGCAAGAAATGGATTGGGTTGCTTTTGTATCATCTCCACAATCATCAGTATCGGAGGACTGAGAAGTCGTAGCTCATATTAGTATCTCTAAATTAAAGTCAGGGATAACAACTGAGCAGTAGGGTGTGCTCGTGTATGTATGTGTGTGTGTGTGTGTGTGTGTGTGTCAGAGAGCGAGGGGTAGATTGCCATGCCCCAGTCAAGACCAGAACTGTCAACTTCACATGTTCAGCTCCCTGGTACACCAGTGAGCTGCGGCTACTGAAGAGAACGGGGCGTGTCCTTGAAAGGCGTTTCAAGGACTCAGGACTTGCTGTTCACAAACTAGCCTACCGGGAACATCAGAAGGCCTACAGCAAATCCCTCAGTGACACACGGTCCCGGTTCTACTCCCACATCATTAACAATAGCCCTGGTAACTCCAAGCAACTTTTCTCAACCATTAATCATCTCCTTAAACCTCGGACCCCCCTACACTCAGACAACACGCAGGAGCGATGCAACAGCTTCATCTCTTTCTTCAAAACAAAAGTAGGCATCATCCGCTCCCTTCTTTCCAGCCTCCCCGCCCCCCCTCCCTCTCTCCAGCCCCTGCCCCCAGCCCCTGCCCCTGCCTCACCGCCCCCTTCTCCCAAGCCCCTGCCTCCCTACCTCCCTGCCCCCATCTCTCCAGCCACCCCGCTGTCCCTGCTCCCTGCTCCTCTTCTCTCCAGCCTCTCTGCCCCTGCATCTCCAGTCACATCCGCTGACCCTCTGTCCGGAACTACTCAGCCCCTTTGCTGTTTCACGGACATCACACAGCATGAGGTTGAAGTCATCTTGAGGAAGATGAAGCCCTCGACCTGTGCCCTGGACCCATTTCCCTCAGCCCTGATAAAAAACCACTCCTCTGCAATAAGTCCCTGATCACTAAAATCATCAACCACTCCCTCCGGTCTGGCCATGTCCCCACGTCTCTGAAAACTGCTGTCATCAAGCCGCTACTCAAAAGCCCAGCCTTGACCCCCAAGTACTTGCCAACTACGCCCAATCTCCAACCTCCCTTTCCTATCAAAGGTGTTGGAAAGGGTAGTTTCTGCCCAACTCCACAACCATCTCAAATCAAACAGTCTGTATGAGAAATTCCAGTCTGGTTTTCGCTCTGGCCACAGTACTGTAACTGCTCTGGTCAGGGTCACAAATGACCTGCTGATGACGGCTGATGCTGGCTCTCCATCACTACTTATCCTTCTTGACCTCACCGCAGCATTTGACACCGTGGACCACTGCATTCTTCTACACCGCCTCCACTCCTCCATCGGACTCTCTGACTCTACCTTGGCCTGGTTCACATCATATCTCACGGACAGAACGGAGTATGTGTCCCTCGGAGGTGCTAAGTCAGAAATGCACCCTGTCAGCTGTGGTGTCCCTCAAGGATCAGTCCTTGGCCCCATCCTCTTCACTCTGTACATGCTCCCTTGGTCGTGTCATCAGCCGGCATGGAATATTTTTCCACTGTTACGCTGATGACACCCAACTCTACATCAAAACCAACCCAACCCCCTCTGCAGCCCTATCCACACTCTCCACCTGCCTGGAGGAGATAAAGGCATGGATGACGGCTAACTTTCTGCAACTTAACAGTTCAAAAACGGAAGCCATTCTCATTGGCACCCCACACCAGACCCGGTCATCCACTATCACCAGCATCAACTTCTCCGGCCACGACATCCACCTTTCATCCTCAGTCACTAACCTCGGTGTCAGAATGGACCCTCACCTGACCTATGAGGCCCACATCAAACATCTTTGCAAGACCTCCTTTTTCCACCTCAGGAACATTGCAAAACTCCGCCCCACACTCACTCTCTCTGATGCCGAAAAACTTGTCCATGCCTTTGTCTCCTCCAGGCTGGATTACTGCAACGCACTCCTCATCGGGATCCCTAGCAAGAACATCCAGCAGCTGCAGTACATCCAGAACTGTGCTGCTAGGATCCTGATGAGGGTGCGGAAGTACGACCACATCACACCCGCCCTCAAATCCCTCCACTGGCTACCGGTCCAGTACAGGATTAAATTCAAAGTCTCCCTGCTGACCCACCAGTGCCTCCATGGCACTGCCCCCCTCTACCTTAAAGAACTCATCACCCCCCAATCCTCCCCACGCCATCTCCGCTCTGGACTGGCCAACCTCCTCCAGCCTCGGAGGACAAGGCTCCGAACCATGGGCGACCGCGCTTCTGTACAGCTGCTCCCAGTCTGTGGAATGCTCTCCCCGACCATTTAAGGGCACCGCAGACTGTGGATTCTTTTAAAAAAGGCCTGAAAACCTATCTTTTTAGAAAAGCGTTTGATTGACTACTTTTTAAACTCTAAAGTCATTTATGTTTGGTTTTATTTTATTTATTTTAATTCTTCTCCTTTGTTTGTTTTTAGTTTTTCCCCTTTTTGTGCAATGTAGCACTTTGAGATCCTTCGTTGGATGTAAAGTGCGTTATAAATTAAATTTATTATTATTATTATTATAGAGAGGATTGATGCTAATTATTGCTGCTCTATATTTCACATACTCTGTTTGATCTCCTGTCCTGTGAAGAGAGATAGGGATTCTCTGTTTCTCACAAACTCACACATTTGTCGACACACACACACACACACATACACGCACACACACATAACCCCACACACACATATACATACATACTCAAGGTTCACAAGGAGGAGAAAGAAGAATAGTGCTCGAATCTCTGCAGGGGTTGACTTATATTTCCAGCCTTCACCTCAGGACTGCAGTGTACATTTTGTGTTTTGCTTTTGTTTCTGTCTTTATGTCACCGCTTGCTGTGTGCTGGGCTGTGTTCACTGATAACACGGAGGGCAAATCAATGCAATCTCTCAAAGCACTCTGGGTAGTCCAAGTCCATAGACCATCTGGATGCCGCTCTGTTTTCCTCTGTGTTCTGCTCCCCGAGTGCCGGCCGCTGCAGTGATCAACTGCTTGGCAAGCAGCATTTACATCTGCGCCTTCACCAATCACCAAGCATGGATGCATTGGAACACTTAATAACCATTATAGCCTTCGACAAGACAGCCACGAAAGAACATCAGCAATGTTTCATTAATGATGAAAAAGGGATTTTCTTCTTTTTTTCCACCCGACATGTAATATCCAAGTGCAACTTTCTTTTGCCGCTCACCAGACACACCGCAGAGAGACACAACCAGGGAAAGCGAGACGGAGATGCAGTGACTTTTCCTGAGTGGTCTCACTTCTCCTTACACTCCTTCTCACCAGGATGTAACTCAAAGCTGTTTTGGGAAAGGGGTCACCGTAGCGACCCCAAGAGTTTCATACTTGTGCCAGTGCCCCTCTTGGTTCTCCTCGGAGGACCCCACATCTTTCCCAACCTAACACTAACCCTCTAACCCTAACCCTAACCCTTTAACTCTAACCCTAACCCTTAACCCTAACCCTCTAATCTTAACCCTACACTAACCCCTAACCCCTAACTCTAACCCTAACCCCTAACCCTATCTATTGCTTCTGTCCATCCTGGAGAGGGATTCTCTGAAATCATCCAGCTATATTACCCTGACTCGGAATGACTTTACCTTCAATAACAAACACTATCTCCAGCTCTGCGGGTGTGCCATGGGCCGGAAGTATTCCCCCGCGTATGCGGATATCTATCTGGCCCATTGGGAGAGGACGGATTTTCTCAAACTCACCCACAAACCACTTCTCTATTGCCGGTACCTGGATGATATCTTCAGCCTCTGGGACCATCCGGTGGACCACTTCCACACCTTTCTCAACATCCTCAACACACATCAAAATAAAACATAATCTGCAAGCACTGTCCATTGAGTTCCTCGACACAAGGGTCTTCTTCCAGAAATCCAGCGACCCCGGCAAGACCTTGGCAACCAAGGTCTTCTTCAAAAACACCGACCGACATGCCCTTTTACACAAAACCAGTTATCACCCCAAACACACCTACAGAGGCCTCATCAAGTCCCAGCTGATCCGGTTTCATAGAATCTGCACCCTCCCACTCCATGTGGAGGAGGCAACCAGCACCTTGTTTGGCGCGTTAAGGTTCAGGGGATACTCGAGGCGCTTCCTCCGAACAATCAGGGCGGAGGTCGCCGTGGCCTTCAGGGGCGGCAATTACACCGCCCAACCACCGGCCCACTCCCTTGTCCCGTTGGTCTTAACATTTTCTGAAGGGATCTATACTTTCATTACAAAGATCAAACAGGACTTCAACGGGACGAGGGAACACTGCGCCGCCCTGGGGGCCAGCCGGGTGATCTCCGCCTTCAGGAGAAACAAAAACCTGAAGGACATCCTGGTCCACACCAACCTAAATAAAAAAGAGACCGGGAGGGAAGCGCTTCGGGTATCGGAGATCGGTTTTATTCGTCTTCCCCACATTTTTAACCCCCAATCTAGAATTGGTTTTAACGTGGACCAGGTCCTGCTACCGACAGCCAGCAACGTTATTTATGCTGTCCGGTGCAGGACCTGCCGCAAACTGTATGTGGGGGAGACGGGCAGCTAGCTGCAGCTGAGAATTAGGCAGCACCTCTACATGATCAACAGTGGGAAGGGCACCAGCGTCCTCGATGTGCATTTTAAACTCCACGGCCCACACGGCCTCCAGAGCCTGGGCCTGGAGGGCAACAGGCAGTGGAGCTGGGCCCAGCACCAGGCGGCAGAGAGGAGGTGGATCCACAGACTGGGGACTATAGACCCTGACGGGCTTAACGAGAAATTTTAAATAAACTCCCTTCTCTTTTTCTCCTCCTCCCCCCCCCCCTTTTTTTTTTACCTCGGATGCTTCCCACTGGACCTTTTAACCTCCACTCTTACACACCTGCTGGGTCCCTTCTCTTGGATTCCTTTATTTCCATCTATATTTATTTCTTGTCCTCTTTATATATATATATATATTTATTCCAATTTTCCAATTGTTTTTTCCCCCCACCATCATGAATTCATCTTTCAGTTCTAGATTTGGTTTCTTATTGTTAATGCCTATTTATTTATTTATTTACTCCAGCACTTATTTCTTCTAGATTTGGTTTCTTATTGTTAATGCCTCTTTATCCATTTTTCACTCCAGCACAGTTTTGGAGCTGCGCTGGTATTTTAAAGATCTTTGAAGTGTCCTGGGCCTCATTTTGAGATGTGGTAAAGCGCACAGTAGCGTTTTCATTATTTATTTGGAACATGTTGCAACATGAATCAGACAGAATAAGAGAAAAAAGTTTATTTTCACCCAAGTTTTAATGTAATAGATCCAATTCATTCCTTGCTGTCTCAACAACAGATTTGTTAAATGCTGTGTGGAGAAAAAAAGGATATCATTTCACATATGAGAATGAAAATATGTTGAAGTGTCTGTATCACTGAAGCCATTGATCATGGAATAAGCAATATGCACCACTGATCAAGGTTAAATCCACCTTTTGTTTAATTGTATCCCATGATTCTAATGTCATTACTCAATGCCAGCATATTTACACTATAGAGACAAAACTGGTCTTTACATGTGTCCGATATGGAAATTAGTTTCCATTCTTCTTTCTGTGTATGTATCAGTGCAGAAATACCTTTTATACACGCACAATTGCACACAAAAAAATACAGCATACACCAAGGTTAAGATGTCTGTGCGAGCCCACCAGTCCCCAGAACGCCATTTCTGTTTGTTGAAAGTCACACTTAGATAACCTGTATGAAATGGAGATAAGGGGATTGTATTATCACTCCTTCTTGCCCCACTGTCATGAAGGATACTTCAAAAGGCAGCTGGTCTGTCTGTGGTTCAGAAGGAAAGAGAGAGGATGACACAAGCCCAGCTTGTCTTTGAATAGCAGGTGCGCCTTTCCCTTTTGTCTGGGTCTGAATGAAGAATGATGGAAAAAGCAAAGGATCAAAGTCTGTTTTCACTATGTCTGCATCAACACAGCAGAGGCGAGATGGAGAAACACATTTTCATTGGAAAACAGTCAATAGTTGGGCTGTTTTGTGTGTAAGCATGTAAGTGTGTGCGTGATTGGAGTTGATTCTAGTAAAAAAAAGCACAACCCCATTTCAAATAGCAGACTTTACTCCAACCCAACATTTTCTTCTCTTTCACTCTCTAGTCTGTTTTGCCACTGAAGATTATAAACATGGCAACCACTCTTTGAAAATCACAACGCCTTCTGTTGAAACCTCACTGGCCAAGCCCTCTCCATGAAAGACTGGGGGTTCAAGGGCCGCAGGGCTACTTGGGCGAGTGGAGCGAGAGGGGTTGCATGAAAAGCAGGGGACTGGGGGAGGAGAGGGATGGGATGATGGGACAGCAGAATGGAAGGAAACAGGGAAGTTATGGAAAAAGGAGAGAGGTGAAGGTGATGAGCGAGAGTGGGGTGGAGATGGGGCAGGGGGTGAGGGAGCTGAGCTGGGTGTGGCTGCATGGAAGGAGAGTTGGATGAGGTGGAAGAGGGTGAGGAGGAGGGGTGCAGGGAGAGGGCTGCGTGTTGTAAAATGATATGATGTAGGCTGGAGAGAGGGGGGAGGCTGGGCACTCTCAGAGCCATGATGGGCTGAGTGAAGTTCTCTTGTGGGGTCACATGTGGAAGTGGGAGGTTAACCTGGAGGGTGTGCTGTCTCGGTGTTTGCATTGTGTCTGTGTGAAGTGTCCGCGGTTGAGGCTGTGGAGGGTTGTGCAAGGACACAGGTGTGTATAGTTCCTGGACAGTCTCACAGTTCTCGGTCTTTGCCGTGTGTGTGTAGTTTGTCTCTGTGTGTATATCTGCGCTCTCTTGAAACTGTTCCAGGACTTTCTGCATGTGCTCTCTTGCCTGCTCTTGCAGGAGGCGATATTTGTCCATCTCCTCAGCAGTAAAGCTGATCGGCAGAGCTGCCGTCTCTCTATCTGTCTGCTTGTCTTCAGTCCTAATGCAGAGATTTGGAGCGTTGCTGGGGTTTGACTCAACCGTGTCCAGAGGACATTTTGGACTTTTGGTGACTGCTCCGGGATCCATTCCACTGCCCCTGGTCTGCTCGTCCTCCTCTCCTTCCTTCTCATGACTCTTCTCCAGCAACCCTTTGTTCCTTCTTGCCTTTCTCTGGATTGCGGGTAGTTTCCCTATGAGAGGGAGAAGCAACATCCTGGCTGGTTTCTGTGGCAGAGACTTACTGGGAGAAAGTCCTGGAATTATTGTGCCTGACCTGCTTGTGTCAACAGGGGCCACATGTCTATGGACAAAGTCAGATTGTATATTGGGCTCCTTAAACTGAGAAGGGCTTGTGTTACAATGGTGTGTGTTGAGGCCCGGTATTATGGGAGCAGGATTGGATCTGTGAGGCGAAGAATGAGAGAAGGAGCAAGAGGTAAGGCCGGATGAAGTGGACATAGGGCTGCTCTGCTTGTTTGCTTCCTGAGGGGCCTCAGATGAGAGTCCTGGATCTACAGAGGACGTCCTGTCGGAGCTAACTGTCAACCCATCAACTGTGACTTCTGAGCAGGTACTGCTCCTGCTCCACTCCCAGCTCAGCTCGGACATGCTGGTGCTGCTGCCGGGGCTGCAGGAGCGCGGGCTGAGACACTTGCTGGACTGTGTGTTGACACTCTGGGGGCTGTATGTCTGTCTACTTGTCCACCACTCAGGGCTAGAGAAGTGTCTGGAGCGTGAGTGTCTGGTGCCTGCACATTTCCACACACAGCCCGGGCTGTCTCTGGTGTCTGTCCTGGAGCCTGATGTGGATCTGTGTGTCCCCCTGTCCTCCCAGCTGTCACTGCTGCCCCATGTCCATCTGTCCACGCTGCATCTGTCCCAGTCTACATCTTCTGTGCTCAGACGTCGGCCTCTCCTGCTCCAGCTGCCAGGACTGGGGCTAAACTTTGCCACTCGATCCCACTCCCCTGCTCTGTTTCTGGATCTCCACCCACTCCTTGACCCGCCCTCCTCACTACCTCGAGGATAGCCCCCCCTCAACCACTCCCATTGTTCTGCATCTGAAATTGGGCGGCTGTCTCTGCAACCTGAGTGCCCTTCCATTTTCCTGCCCCTCTCTGTCTCCTCCCAATCTGCACGATGCCTCAAACTCTTCCTCTTACTATGAATGGATTTCCTGTCCCTCTGGAGGAGTTTTATCTTTCTCGCCGGGCTGCAACCACAGCTGTTGTCAGGGTAACAGCAGTCAATGAAACTCTTGGGGTTGCTATGGTGACCCCTTTCCCAAAACAGCTTTGAGTTACATCCTGGTGAGAAGGAGTGTAAGGAGAAGTGAGACCGACAGGGAAAAGTCACTGCATCTCCGTCTCGCTTTCCCTGGCCGTGTCTTCCTGCGGTGTGTCTGGCGAGCTGGGAGTCGGCACTGCAGTGCTCTGCCTGCTCTCCGTCTGGCTGGGACTGGGATTCAGTGCTGAGGCTCCAGTGAGGCCTCCTCTTTCTGACAGGGCCAGATACTAGCTCAGCCTCACATCTTCCCAGGAGACAGCAGCTCCCAGTTTCCTGCACCACCCTCCTCCTCCTCCTCATCATGATCTCGCTTGTCTCCCTTTGCCTCCTTTTCTTCTTCCCCCAGTTCCCTCCAGCTTCTCCACTCCTCTCTGTACCAATGGAGACTGCAGAGACAACACTCCTCACTTTGCAGCTTGCTGATTGGCTCTTGTTTGAAGCTTTTTCCTTCTCAACCCTCTTCTTCTTTCCCAGCTTGTGCTTCTTTGTACTGGCTTTCCTCTTTTTGCGTGACACTTCTGAGACGCCCACGCACGGAGCACTGGCACACTTGCACATCGTATCACTCCCACACTCACACCTGGACGGGCTGGTGCACATCCTCTGTGTGCCAGGCTGGGTGACAGACTCTAATTTACAGTTCAGAGCTATGATGGCTTTCTCCCTGTTACCTCTCGCACCCCCTAATCTTCCTCCCAGTGGATTCTGGGAGTTTGCATCAGAGCTGTCCCTCTGAGTGTGGTCAAATGGATGAGAGCCTGCCCTCCCACAATCATCCATACTTAGTGGGCATCTTCCGCTTTCTGGTCTTGTTTCTGATGATGAGATGTTTTCCTTCTTCAACAACAGGTGTGCTTCTGTCTCCACATCGATATGTTCCTCAGCTTCCTGTCTGTGTGCTTTCAACTCTTGCCTTGCCTGTCTTTGTAAACAGGAAGGAGCGTCCGCTGTAAGAATAGCTGGCACAGGTAGTTCTGATTCATCTGAGAGAGCAGGCAACGGATTTTGTTGTGACTTTTGCAGATCCTCTGTGAGTTCTTCTGGTTGTTGTTGATTTAAGCAAAGTGGGCTGCAGCTGTAAGAGATGTGTGGTTGAGACTTAGTGAACATAAGCAAATTGACAGGCCATCTCAGACGGGTGCAGCCATCTTTCCCCAGCACACACATATACTGACTCTCCTCCATTCCCACTTCTGTTTCTCTCTTTCTGTCTGTCTCGCTATCTGTGTGTTCAGTGCCCATGTGTGACCCTGCTAGTGCTGTGCCCCATAGGGCCACCTGGGTCTGTGATAACAAGCACGGTGCATCGTGGCTCTGATTATCAGGTGCTGCTGTGGAAATAGCAGAGTGTGCTTTCACTGCATCTCTTGTTCCAATCTCCCTCTCTTCTCTGGCAGCCTCTCTGGGGATTGGCTCTGTGTCGTTGAGGCTTACACTGTCAGATCTGGACTTGTGTTTGACCTGCTCTGATGCCCCAATTTCCCTATCAATGTCTTCCATCATCCCCTTTATCCTTTCTTTCATTTGTTCCCTCTTCTCTCTCTCCTCCTCTTCTAGGTCTGAAAAGACGGAGGCAGAAGGCTCAAGCCTGGGCCCCCTGCGTGAGAAGCAGAAGGACACGCCAAGTCTGCCGCCTACTCTCCCCCGCCCAGAGAGAGGCAGCTGGGGATGCAAGCCCAGGCAGGACTGGGGGTACACTCCAGGAGGGTCTGTATTGGATAGTGGGGACTGAGTTGGAGCAGCGGCCAGCAGCATCTGGGAAGGAGATTGACATGGATCTTCTGGCTGGTGGCTAAGACGTGCTGTTCTGGGTTGTGTAGGAGAGGGACTATGGGTGAGGTTGAAGGGTTCAGCTTTGTTCTCAGGGAGGCGGTCGCTTTGGTCCTTGTGTTTTGCTTGTTGCTGTCGCACAGCCCTGACTGCACTTCCTAGTCCAGAAGTCTTCCATGGGACTCTGAAACAGAGAGTGATAGAGGTATTTGTATTTGAATTGATTTAACTTCACATACCTTAAGCTTGGCTTATTTTTGGCTTAATTGGGTATAGCTAGATAGATAAACCCTGTGGGCTTAAAAGTCACACCTGTACCCAAATATGGACCGTCACAGTTGACAAACACTTTACTTCCAACCTTTTGTGAAATTAAGAATGTTTTATCAAATTAAATTGTGAACACTAGACACTGATCCACACTATATCCTGCTTCATACTGTAATTCATATAATATTACTTTATTCACACTAATAATACATTATTTATATGGCAATGCATATAAAAAGGTAGACAGAGTTTTCTGTTGCAAAAGAAAGGAACAAAGAACCACAGAAAGGAAAACAATTAATTGCACAAGGAATAGGCACAATCAAGATGATTATAATATGTATTGTTTATTGTTGGTCTGATTGTTGTCAGTATGCAAACACAGAGGCAAGCTTTAATCAAGTTTTCAACTTGTTTCACTCATTTTAGTTACTTCTTAAACTTGTTTCCACTTCTTTAAAAGTCACATCTCCTTCTCCAGCAAATCATCTACTCTCAAGAGAATCAACTAGAATGTTTCTTCATGTTATATTTATTTCACCTGTGGCCTATCCCGGACAACTGGGTGCTCTAACATCTGTGGATACATCCATCAAATGAAAGAAAGGCTGACTGGATGTGACAACTCTAACCCCTTTGGACTCCCGCCCCTGGTCTCATTACACTAACACACTGCCACAGACGCACATAAATACACTCTCCTCCCTCTCACCGCTGGGTTTCCTGTTGCAACTGTGCGAGCTGGTGCAGACGTCTGAGAGCCTTCTCCTGTTTGCGTTGGTCCTTCCACGATTTTGAGGCCACGTTGCGAGCAAACTCCCTGTGCTTTAATTCTTTCAGCCTCTGCAGGAAATGAAAATGAATGGGCAAAGAGGGAGGGACAGAGAAAGTATGCGGAGGGCACAGGGTAGCGAGAAGCACAAGAGTGGAACAAAGAGAAGAGAGAGTGAGAAATTAGTTTTAGGAAGCTCTGCAGCTGTCTTTCAAACCTACACATCAGTCAGCAGCGTTTGCAGATGTTCTCCTGCTAAACTCATGTCTAATTAACTCCATTCAGCCCGGAAGAAAACGTCTTATTTCCATCACAGCTTGAAAGCAAACACAATTCAACTGGTGAATAGCAGATTACAGACACAGTTGAGATGAGTGGCAGGAGTGATTTAATGAAGACGATGACTTTGCCACTGCCATTTTGAAAATGCTCAGCCCTCCGTCTGCCATGACAGCTTGTTTTGAGAGATAATCTGATCCAATGACCGATCTGCTCTTTAGCTGGAGTGTAGCAAAGGGTGCATTTGCTGATGCTTAAATTACACATTGGCAAAATAACCATCTGAGATGTCGTAAAGAGATTTCCGCTGGAAAAATGCCAAAACATTGTGTGTATGTGTGTGTGTGTGTGTGTGTGTGCGTGCACAAATGCAATATAACATAAGCCGCACACCATGAGTAGTGAGTGATTAAAGTTTGAGCAAGCTGGTGGGTCTTCATCCGCATCATAAAAATAACAGTCAACCCAACTTTGTGTGTGTTTTGTGTGAGTTCACATGTGTGTGTTTCTGCATGGGTGAAACGATGTGTCTATAGCAATAGGTGTGCCAGTCCTCTCAGGGAAGCAATGATGCTGCTGTCACAATTTCTCTTTTTTTACACACTTTTATCCCTCCTTTATCCATGCTTGGCAGGTGTGTGTGTGTGTGTGTGCGTTTGTGTTTGCATGTTGCTCTGTTTCTATTTGTATACCTGAATGCTAAGGAGGGACTGAAGAGTTTGAGAATAGCAGCAGTATCGTGTACCACTATCCCTTTATCTTCCATCTTACTATCTTTCGCTTCCCAGTATATTTAAGCTATACATCAACCTTTTTGTTTATTTTATATAATTGTGAATTTATCCTGTAGTATAAAATGCAACAGGATTACACCACCCTATTATCCATCCATCCAGTGTGTATTGCACAAACACACACACACACACACACACACACACATCCGATTAGCGCCTCAAACATCAGATGTATTTATACACTCACTCTCTTTCACACCCAGATCTTATGCTGGAGCTGACAGTCGTCAGGTTAATCTCTGCTGAGTTTTACACAATCGGGTGTCTTTTTACATTATCGCACGATGCTTAACATTCCACTGTCAGCTCACAGGAGAGAGAGAGAGAGAGAGAGAGAGAGAGCAGTCTATACTAGATGCTAGGTATGAAGATGCATTCTTCTTCTTTCCTCTTGCATTTTCACTCTGCCAGGTTATTGTTCTCTCTTAAAAACAGATCCCACTGCAGGGAAACCTGTCGCTATATTTAGAGCCAAACAAATCGTTGCACACAGAAACATTTTTACCGAGCACACAGTGCAGAGATATTTTCATTCACACTTTAAAGCGGATACTTTTGTCTTCAAAGAGGATGTCGTGTCCCTAACAGCTTGAAGCGAAATTACTCTCCAACATGCCAGTCTAGCTATGTGTTATAAAGCTCAATCCGTCTGTCAAAGCCTCGATCAATATTCTTTTAGATGTGTTAAGGAGTGCTCAGGCTGGGGCGATATGGATGAATCAGAGTTGATTCATTTCATATCCACAAGGGCCTTAGAATGAGGATTGGTGTTTTCTTAGGTAACACGTGAGGGGCCATCCTAATGGTATGAATGTTCTTTTATTTAAAAGGGAGCATAATTATCTTGTAATGCGTTCAGACTTGTTTACCCCGGAATCGATGACAAGGAAAAGAGACAGAACAAACGCAATCAGCTGCCATTCTCCAAAGCCAATCCTCCTCAGGGAAGCCTTCTTCAGCTAGAATATCATCCGTTTTCTGCTCGGTGGGCAGAGTGTGCATGCATGCGTATGTGTGTGTGTTACCGTGCCAGTGGCTACTGTCAGCTCAGTGCCTCATGCACGTCATTTCATGTGCCTGCCGCTGGCTAAAACAAAGCACTAACATTGGCCTGCAGTTGCTTCAATTCATTTTCAAAGAACAATGACAGTGAAGGAACAGTCGACTTATCTAATGTTTATTTCATGTTGCACAGGGTGGGCGTTCAGAAGTGGGACGTGGCTTGGTTGAGAGATTGCAGATGTGTGTGGAAGTGTGTACACAGGGACGTGCATGTCTGTATGTTTTTGCATGTGAGTGTATGCCTTGGCATGACAACAGAGCGCTGTAGGAGAATGTGCTATCAGCAGAACCTTCAGCTTGTTAGTCCAGAGTGGAGGTTGTGTATGAAAATGGATGTGAAAGCAGAACGCAGGAGAAAACCTGCTGCCGGGCCTTTTCCTTATGGTTCATTGGCCTCATCTTGTCCAAACCGGAATAATACAATCTTACTTGAGCTATGCTAATGGTTCTGTTTTATTTTTTTACAAAATGTGTCTTTCTCCTCAAGGACAATTTGAAGAATAAAGGACATTTAGCAGCTGCACCCTTATGAATCAGATACATACAAACCTGGTGCTCTACATTTTGAAATAGAAAAAAATTCCCTCTCAATCAAATGGTCAAGTGTCTATTCGAATGTATGCCTGTCCACTTTTCGTCAATTGTTCATCTAATCAACATTTTGCGCAATATTGCTGAGGACCCAAGAAAGGGAAGTGTCGAGTGTGAGGTTTTGAGATATGAGGTTAATATTGGAGGTGTATTGTCAAGAGAGGACCCCCATAACCGTTACACCAAACGGTATGCCGGAGACAGCTCCCTCTTCATCGATGTGTATTTGAGCTTTTGCACATGAACGAGGCGCATACTCTATGCATTATAAGTACGAGTATCTGCCTCAAGTTCCACCTCTGTGTGTGTGCTAGTAAGAGATGATGCACACTCCTGTCACACTCTTACTGTTACCTGCTGGGAAACTTAACCTAATAAGCACATGAAAATTTAAAGTAGCTCTCCGTCAAGACGCATTAAGCTATCACCCCAAATCCCCTGACAAGCGATCATAAAACATGTCTGCATGGGTGCGGTTACGTAGCATGCGTGTGTGTGTGTGTGTGTGTAATCCCATGTACCTGTTTGTGTGCATGGTCGTAGGAGTTGATGTGGTTGTCAAACTCCTGGTGTCTGAGGTACTGCTTGTGACACAGCTCACAGTAGAAAAGGGCCTTCAGATCCTCCACTGAGCAGCCCAAAGCCCCCTTTGCATGCTCCTGGAGAAAGAGAGACACGGAGAGAATGGGTGAGTGTGTTGGAGGGGTAGGGGGAGAGAAGAAATGAAAGAGAGTCAAGATAGAGGCATAAGCAGACCGAGACATAAAGGGTTCGAGGGGAAGAGATAGAAAGCAAGAGGAGTAGGGGGGGCAGATTGTTAGCCATTTAGAGCAAATCTGCATCCCAGAGACATCAGCGGTAATAGCCTCTACATGTGCTCTGCATAAAACGGTTAAACGGCTTCCCATTAAAGAATGATGCTTTAGCTGCTGCTGCTGCTGGAGGTTGGACAAAGGCACTGAAGCCCTGTGTTCATGGCAACCTGAGCCCGGGGACACATTTAATACAACCACTGTAATAGAAACCTGTGTATATACATTAATGACAAATAGTCGGAGTCTGACTGCAGGGAAAGTGGCAATTGTGGCCGACAGACAGAAAACTGAGCTTCTTAAATGCACAATGTAGTATTTTGTACACTGGCAAAAATGTGCATGTGAAGAACTATCGGACAAACACACACGCGTAGAGGCCAGTAAATCGTACATGGGCATAGTTACACATGCAGGACAAATGGCACATGGACCTCAGGGGATACATCGCTGGTCTGCATGCTCACATCAGCCAGAGGGCTTTTTTTGGGGTGTCCGAATACATGCACAGTGTCGTGTACAATATGTGTACTTGTGTGTGTATATGTGTGTGCGTGTGTGTGTGTGCGTGTGCACATGTTCAAGGGTCTGTGTGCATTCATGCCATGCTCTGCTTCAGAATGTAATTTCCCTGAGGCTGGGGGCTGCCAATAAACACTATTGAATTTTGTTCTACACTGACATGATGGGAATTTAATTTGAGGTTGTCACTTCTTTCTCTCACTCTGCTTCTTTCCTGCCCTCCGTCCATCTCTTGGCTCTTTTTCCCTCTCTTAGCTAGCTCTCCTGATTTCCCAGCCTGTTTTACCCACTGCCTCACTGTTTTCTCCTTTCCTTTATCTCCCCTTTTATCCCCTCTCATTGCCTTTTTCTCTCTGTCTAGCTTGTTTTTGTTCTGTTTGGTGAGCCTTAGGTCATGAAGTGACAGTGCCTATTGGCCCCAATTTGCTTCAGTAATATGCCTGCACACAGGAACAAAGGTAGGAGGAAAAGAGAGGGAGGATAAGAATGCAGACAAGAGGAGAAATGACCTCTGCCTGCCCTCACAAACATACAAACGCACAAACACCTGGCAATATTATTACAACCGAGTAACAATCCCTTCATGTCATTACGTTTCACACCTATAAACAATTATAATTACATTATAAATACACACAGACACACACACACACACACGCGCACACACACAAAATAACTGTCCTTCCTCTGGCTCTTTCCATCTGGCTGTCAGTCAGATTGGGTGAAGAGGAGAGGAGGCTGAACAAAGGACCAGGGGGACAGGACTCTCCTCTACTGAAATCAGCTGAAAGGTAACTAACATACATTGATCCTGTGTTACTCTGTGTGTGTGACGTGGTATTGATCTGCCTTGCAGGCTTAAGTCACGACCAGGAAATGATCCTATCACCCAGAGCGGCCTTTCTTTGAGTGGCGCCAGGGTGAAGAGATTGAGATACTGAAAGCTGTTTATCTGTCAGCTTTTGGGATTATGCGAGATTAAATAGGAGTTGTGTAAGTGCATATCTCAATACACTCTTTTTATATGTGTCCATGTGTATAATTATGTGCGCATTTTACTTTGTACCCCCAAACTCTTTCTTCTTACCTCTCTGCATTCTGTCATAATCATTTAGAATAGGAAAGAGGGGTAGATGGACATGAGAAAAGGTGTAAATGCAAGAAAGCAGAACATGTGTGTGTTTGGGTATGTGTGTGTGTTTGAACTCATGAGCCATTTGTTTATGTCACAGACATCCCCCTCACTTGCATTGTCCTGCTGATTAAACTCATCTGTGAGAGATTTAATTTGCCTTAAATAAATACACATAACATGATTTCTATACCAACACAGAATGCATAGACACACTTACAGAACCACACACACACACTAACCCACTTATGCATGCACAGTCGCACAACATCAGTCAACCTGATAAATCAGTGCTAAATTAACATGGACCTGAATTCACCTCACAAGTGTAAATCTGTTTGCAGAGAAGGCACAACTGATATCTGCAGACCGGACGGACAGTGATTGTTTGCAGGATTATGTGTGTGAGTGTTTGTGCGAAGCTGTGAATGTGAATGAGCTTTTTCTTCTTTTCCCTAATCCTCAATTTGTCCGAGTAGTGCCATGTTATTCCTCTTCATAGCTGAAATTATGCCACAAATGGGAGTGGTTATGAACCATAACTGGAGTTTCAGGCATGAAAACGCATGTCATTTAATGCCCCGAGTTTCTGTGGAAATGAACAGGACACGCTTAAAGTGTTTTGCACACGTGGTATGTCGGCGTTTGGAAATGCGTGCACTACAAAGTAATGATATGCAACGCATTCACAAAAAAGTCTTTAGAAAGACAAAGTCCCTTGAGGAACATCTGGGGGTTCTGTGGAGTGAAGCTTTGGCAGCGATCGCCTCACGGCCATCGTAGCCGGCCTGTCTTCTTGGTTCTTTTATGGCATATAAAATAACAAATGACACTCTCATTAGTTATGAGCCTACTATACAAAAGGCTTATGGAGATTTAAAATAAGCAGAATTAAAAGCTTTTCAAATTTCTTTGTCTATTGATCTTGACCTTCAAGACTGCTGAAGAACATCGGAAACCCCTCAGATAATATGCTTACGACTGTCATAACTTAACTCGACTAACATCTTGAAAGTAAGCTGACTGCAGGTGGTTCCTCAAGGACAGAGAGAGGCTGGATGTTTGAGACCGAGTCTAAAATTAGCTTAACCACTATTGGCCATCAGCTCTATCTTTTTTTTAATCACGGTTTGCTTTTATTTATTCATCCGTCTAATAAATGTGCTCTTCTAAAAAATAAAATCCAATTAAGTACATATTTTGCATCAACTTAGGTTAGAAGTCAAACATTTTGTGTTGACAGAACACAATTTAACATTTGTTTTTGAAATTTAAATATGAAGAAAAAAAATCATACAGAAATGGAATGATGAAGACTGTATCTTCATATTTTCAGTGCAGGTAAATCTTTGCAACATTTGGTCTGATTTAATCAATTACATTAAATAAATCATTTAAATAGGGTACTGACATCTACTGTACTTGAGCTAAATTCTTTCACTCGTCTTAATGGTCACTTTCTCAGTAGTAATTAAATATTGAACAGCAATTCCATGGATGGAGTGTGAGGGAAGACTTACAGAGTGATACAGTTACAGTATACTCACTCTTTTAAAAGGATTTTGCTTCCTTAATGTGATGCATTTCCTGTTACAACAGGATGTTGGGTTTGGGCATAATGTACAGAGAGATCAACTATAGGGATGGGATGGCACTGTTGGAGAAAAAGAATGAAATAAAAAGAATAAAAACAACCCTACTTAGGCCTAAAAATACATGATGAGATAACCACTAATTACACATAAAGTATGATTACACTCTTTCCTTTTGTTTTTTCCCATTATGTCTCTCTTTCTTTATGCGTCTATGTGTGGATAAGTCCTTGTGACTCGATCTGTTTAGGCTGGTGGTGAGCACTTAAATATCATTTTCAGGATTTTTATGTGTCGTCTTGGACATACTGAGACAAAAGTGCGCCATATGGTAATTGTTAACAGCATGGCAACACGTTTTAATTGCAATCTTGGTTCAGCATGAAATTCAAAACATATCCAAACTAGCAAAAACTATGGCTTAGCATGCATAATCAATCCAGAGAGAGAAAAGGAGAGCCCAGTAGCGACATAACTCGTGGTAACAGATTCTCTCTGTTCAAATATATGAGAGTACTTCGACTGTAAAAACTTCATGAATATGGCTTATACTTTGAGGAAACTATTGTTGTTATTTTTTTCAAACGTTACTTCTCCCCAATTGTATTAATCTACCCATGATGCTCTTGTTAAGTATAATAGCATTGTATTATTATGGACAACAGCTAATGAGGTAATCAGATGACTCATATGATACACCGTATTGGCATACACTTCTGTATCACCGGTATTTATTGTATTTACATATACAGTTTGGTATATTTTAAGTGTATCCTCAGTAGGGTAGGGTTGCCTTTCAAAAAGCAACATTTGGAGAGTACAAGACCAGATCTCCCAAAAACACAACAGACAGCCTATTTAAAAATGTAATTAATCTTGAAAGTATAGAAGAGAGGAGAGGAGGGTGACACAGGAACTAAGTGTGACATTTATGAATTCCGCGAAATTCTAATTGCTACTGTGCCTTGTGTGGACAATAAATATAGAATTCATTACTGTTTATCAAGCCCAATTAAGTCAAAATTATCGTCAGCTATAATTATCACCCTAACTTGGCCACTGTAATGAATAGAAACAACTCCATTAGCGGTAACACAAATAACTCAGCGACTCTGTTCGCGCCAGCTCTCTCCCCCTTTGTCTAAATGCCTCTCTGTTTTCTTCCCTAACTATAAAGTGTTCCTGTGATTATCTCCGTCAGACACACAGGCATTCACACATGCACAAGAGGAGACAGTCTGGCAATGTGACAGTCTGGCGGTGCCTTGTTGATTTCTGGCCACTCTTCTGTAGCTAATCACAGCTGACCCGAGGGCTAAGTTGCTGTAATGACCTGTAGATCTTGGCGACACGCACACGCACACGCACACGCACACACACACTGACACAGTGGATTGTTGAGTGTTAATGAGCTGGTATTTACAGCCCCAATGCATCTCCCTTGACTGCCTTTAATACGCCTCTCTGGCCAGTGCACCCATTTATTAATCTGAGTTCTGGCGTGTGTGCATGTATCTGCGTGTACGTCACTAACCGGTTAGGATGACTAGAAAAATCACATCGAGGAACCATAGCCCAAACCGTAGATTGAGCGTAGTGGTGAGCATGATGTATTCCTACCAGTGAGCAACATCATCTCACCCACTGCAACCAACCAACTATGTGAAGGAGACAGGCAAAACAAATTCACAAAACAAGATTACCACCACGTACATCGACTAGTACAAACTGTACTCCAATGATCAGGTTTGACGTGACTCATAAACTGTGTGCTATTTTAAGCAACGGCCTCTGAACATATGAATCACCAGCGGTTGTTTTTTCATTGTGTCTTGCTCAAAATATAACCAAATGTTTTGTCTCCACCTGACCTTTTCAAGTTGAGCAGCATGCAGAACAAACAAGCTGAATAAATGATGAAGGGATTATATTTGCAAATTTGTCCTGTGCCCTTTGTTTCTTCGTTGAAATGAGGAGTGCTTCTCCCGGGATCTGATTCTTAAACCCAAGAGTTGTAACAGATGTGCTTTCGTTCTTTCTATCTATCTATCTATCTATCTATCTATCTATTTAAATGATATTGGATTGGATTCAATCTATTGTCATTGCACAGAGTACAGGTACACAGGCAACAAAATGTATTCTCTGCATTTAACCCATCCTTATTTTTTATGAAGCAGTGGGCTGCAGTGATGCATCCGTGGAGCAACTGGGGGTTCAGTGTCTTGCTCAAGGACACTTTGACTTGCAACTAATGGGGAGAACAGGGATCGAACCTACGACCTTTATATATATATATATATATAACAGCTACTTTCTCCCATTACGTTGTTTTAAGTATGTTGTAAAGTATTGTTTTTAATCTCTGAAAGCAGGACCAACATATCCAAACTTGTAAAGTTATCTTTTATTCTAATATATATTTATATATTCATATCATTTAAATATATATATATATATATATATATACCGGTAGAATAAAAGATAACTTTACAAGTTTCGATATGTTGGTCCTGCTTTCAGAGATAAAAAACAATACTTTATAACATACTTAAAACAACGTAATGGGAGAAAGTAACGAGCGCTGTTAATGGTGTGACATCTGAGGGTCATATTGTCGATGGAATTAAGACAAAATAGTTTATTATGAAAATGGCTGAAATAATACGTGATGTTGCAGTCTTTTTAATGGAGATATTTCCCATGACAACATCTTATAAACCCTCATGTGAAAGAACAGCCATCTGTCTCTGCAAATATTAGGACGCTCCCTTCTAGGAGCCTGACTCACTAAGGCATTCAACAGAAGCTCGTTTCCCATGACGCAACTGATTAAATTTCTCAATTACCTTATTATATTCAAAGACAAATTAAACTTTAATTACTACATCATTTAAAAAATGTTGCAGCTTGAAATATTCATACTGATACTATCGTGTTATACAATAGCCAATTTTGAATTATATCAAAAGAAACAGAAACATTTCAATAATTAAGTGTAATTTACTCTATTAGTGCAAATGACTCCAAAGTAATGAAATACACAATCCATTAGTAAAAAACTAATTTTAGTTAACAGCAGACTAATTGCACATGCCTCCTACGACAGGTCTGAACCACTTGTAAATTGTGTTTGTACCTAAGAAAACCTCTAAAATACGAGAAGATCACTTTCACTAACTCTAAAGTCAGCAATTTAACCTTGTAGTCAATCTTATACGCCAAAGCACCCCCCCCCCCCCCCCAAAAAACAGGATCAATGTCACTGTCTAAATATTTACAGGCTGCAGAGTAAGTGCACAGTAAATTCCCCAGTGTTAAAGTATTATTATTATTATTCCAACAATAGCAGGAATAAATAGCCCCCAGTGTTGGTGTAAATATTCAGAGTTAAACATGTTTGTGTAAAATATACAGTGTTAAAGTGAATAGATTGTCAGAGTGATAACAACTGGAGCAAGAGTAAAATGGCCAGTGTTGATGACAATGTTCACTATTACTCTGGAAAGCTCCGCCCCCTCCTTCTCCTTTCAAATTGTTTCATTGCGCGCATTTTAATTTGAGAAAGAATTCATCTAAATCACTTTTTTTATATCAAATGTTGATATTTCAGCAGAAGCAACATTTTAGAATAACTCTCTACTGAGTTCAACTTACACTCGAGATGATTTTGTGTCTTAAATATCGAATTGCAGATGGCTAACGTGACTGGGTCAAAAGCTGCACAGTAAAATTGGCAGTAAACATGTGGTCCCTCTCTACTCTGCGTTAAAGAGCCGCTGTGGGTCAGTGGTTAGCAGCTCCGGCATTCAATCAGGGGGTTGGTGGTTCAATACCCGCCCTGGTCGATGCAAGACACTCAACCCCGAGTTGCTGCCTGTATCTGTGTCTATGGTGTATGAATGTAACATGATTCTAAGTCCTTAAAAGTGTCAGGGAAAGGAAATGTAAAGTAACACTGAACATAGTGTTATTGCAATTCTGGATAAAGTTAATGTTCTACACTGAGAGTGTAACACTTGTAGTGTTATTGATAATTTCATACTTGAAATGGTGTTCAATATAATAACCTCTGAAATGTTAACACTATGTTTAGTGTTACTTTAACAAAGATACGGGACCATATGTTCACTGGCTGAGTGTTAAAATGTACTCTTTAAGTGTTAAATTGACAAAATTGCCAATTTTACTGTGTATTCGAAATACAACCGTAGGCATCAATGATGCTGATAGATTTGAACACCAACATGTTTGCTCGAAAAAAAGAAAGCTACAGGTAACACTAATAAGGCATAACAGGTTACATATAACATCCAAACATACAAGAGGGAGAAAAATAATGAGAGAAAAAACCCACACAAGGTCATAACTGTAGCCTACTGCTTACGTCTGGGGCAACAGCAGGAAGCTTGTGGCATGAACAGGTCGCATGGCTCTCCTGTTGGAGTCATGAATCTAGGATCAAAGGATCACCAGAAATCTATCAAAATTAATTCTCCGTCCATCACCATGCAAGGCCAAATATCTGTCCCTCACTGTCTTTGTTCTCTCTGCCTCCTCCTTACTCGACATGGCTCCCTTATTATCACAGAGTTATTCATGCGCTGTATCATTGATCAATTCCATTCGGTGCCACATTTAAAATCTACCCATCTCTCAACATCCTCCCCCTCCTCTCTCTCAATCTCCCTGTGTTCATTTCCTGAATACAATGGAGTTCAGCCTCTGGCTCATGCAAGACAAGCTACACGGATTCACCGGGGCAGAGCATCTAGCTCTTGGGCAACAAAAGAAGAAGGACATCTTAAAACATTTTCTCCACTTGAACAAACGTGACCCATAGTTTATTTTCCAGCCGTTTTGTGGATACATTTTGTGTTGGGTGGGATCAAGGCAGAAGCAAAAATGCATGAAAGCGTGCATAGATATTCCTAAAATACCCAGTTGTTCTACAAACTGTGGTGTCCTCAGTGAATTTAAGTGCATTTTTATGATCATACCACTCACTCACAGTGCTCTTCAGGGGCTTGCATTTGTTTCTCTAAAAGGCGAAGATTTCCTTTCTTTTTCTCTCAATGCACGTTAAGGAGAACATTATAAAACAATTACAGGGAGAGAAAGGACTGTGGGCATAAAGAATAGTGAGGTGAACTTTGCACTGCTTAAAGATTACATAGGAAGAGTCTCGGAGGGCAAGATTGGTGAAAGCTGATCTTCCCCCGCTCTTCCCTTCTCACTCCAATTATTTGAGGTATTTTTCCACCGTGGTCATAAATAATTTCTTTGCACTTTTTAAAACATAGTTCCTCTCTCTACATTACAAGCCTGTGTCAGGTGTATGTGTAGCGGTTGGGGGTTGAACAGGGGTGGAAGTGGTGAACACAGACAATATGGCAGCGAAAACAGGGACACGTTAACAGGGAGGACTGATAGCAACGTCAGGGGCAGGTGAGTAGCCTAATTGAGGACAGGTGTGGATAATCAAAGAGGCGACAAAGAGACAGGAAGTAAAACTAAGCATGACTCGTGAGGAGAGAGCGCAACAAAAATAAAACAGGAAATGGACTAAACATAATCGAATAACATTAGACAAGTAAAAACACCACAAACAGAGCTACCGAAGCAAATCTCGAGATAACTGATAACATACACACAAAGGAATTTAAACTAAATAAAGACCACGAAAATATTATAGAGCCACATAGTCGAGAGTCCAGGTAACAATGTTTCCTTCCATCTGTGTGCCCGTCAGGCTGCTCCCCCTCTGGCTAAATGTCATCTCCACGTTTAAATGCGTTCCAGAAAAATTTAATTATCAGGACCATACACTCTTGACATTTAAATTGGAGACACAATAGAATACTCAGCATGGATACATGGATATATACAATGTAGCTAAATTGGGACACACACACTCCCACACAAACGCACACACACACACACACTCCCACGCACACGCACACAAGACCAGTCCAGACACGACAGCTGATTGAAAGCCTCAATAAGGATCGTGTCTGTATCTGTTGAAGTGATGAGACTGGGTCTGTAATCTGAGTTTGATAATACAGATTAGAGTGAATGACAAGTTTAGAAGATGAAGGTAATCAGTTTGTGGAGAGACAGATTTAAAGAACAGGATTAATGTGATCGTAGATTACACGCTTCACTCTTAACGCTCGGCTAAATTCCACCAACTCACAGATGAGGGGAGCGAGGATGGCTGAGCGGGAGCGATTGGTTTCTGCTGTCGCTGAATGGAGAAATGATTGCTGTCTTTCAGGCATTTATGATTGGGTGAGCATTTGTGTGTGTGTATGTGTGCGTGTGCATGTTCGCTGTGTGTGGTTCATTGGTGTTATCAGGGCAAAACACGAGTGTGGCCAATAATAATGAGTGATGTTTTCTCTGGCACATTAGAGTGTGAGTGCATTGATGTCAAATTAATGATGCCACAGACGGGAAGGCTGGAATGAACTGTTGGGTTCAACCCCACCACACTCAAACAGTGGAGACACACACACACACACACACACACACACACCACACACTGAACACCACTCTGTCGTGCACGTCAGTCCGACTTTGTTGAAGCTGGGTTTGCTGTACTCAAAGATTGTGTAGCAGTTAAGACCCTGTGCTGGCCGGGGATTGAAATCCCACCAAGACTCTCTCTGCTTCATCATGCTCTCCCTCGCTCAATCTCTCTGCTCTCCAGATCTCCTTTTTTCAGTGTGTCCTCGCTATCGTTCCCAACTTCTATCCAGCCCTCTGAATGGTTGCATTAGTATGTATGGCTGTGTAGCTTGGGGTTTAGAGGTTTATGTCTCCTAATAGACAGAGATTTGTCCTGTCACACCAACACCCCCATACAGCTTAAAGAGAGAGACAGAAAGACAGCGACTCCCTGCGCTCTGTGTTTGGAGAGGAGGAAAAGAACATTTATGTTGCGGTCTTATCTCCAGAGAGAAAGGTTATATTTTCGTACAGACAATTTATAAAGCATTAAATTGTGTCTTACTCTTTTTTCTCTCCCACGCTTGTTTGTCTTCTTTCCCACCTCTCCTGCTCTCTCGTTGCCTCTCTCTACCCCTTTCTCTTCCTCTTTCACGCGCCGTGATTGGATTAAGACCAAATAAGCAGAGTTCGGAGATGAAGAAGGGATGAGAGTTTATTAAGCATGTGAGAGGTGAGATGACATACGTCTGTGAAGAGGTCAAGGAGGAGGTGTGTGTGACCATGTGTGCAAATGTGTGTGTGTGTGTGAGAGGGGTGTGAGAGTACAGGACATTTCTGCATTTATGCCGGCAGATGGTAGAGGGGGAAGAGGGAGGAAGTGAGGCATTTAGCTGTGGAGCACTTTAATCAAGGGGCGAGCAATCCTGCATGACCCACTCTGTCATCCATTATTGATGCCTGCCTCAGCCAGGCTGATGAATCATTAAGCCACTCATCAGGCCAGGGAAATCTGCCTCCTCCTCGGCCGATGACACTCATTTACATAAATCACACGCTGCTATTTTTCACACGCTCACACATAAACAAAAACACCCACCCACATGCAGGCAAACACACAACGTTTATTGATTTTGGTTTGCTCTGTGAAGTGCATGGCTCAAGCTTTTCTTCATTTCCAAAAAACATCTCTTTCAAAAATGGAAGAGAAGTTAACTCACGCTGCGATACATAATTTAGAACGGGGCTCATGCTATTCACAACAAGACCTAAGCAGCTGCAACACCTGCGCATTCAGAGATGAAAGACAATATGTTCCACATCCTCCGGACCTCACATTACACTTGTTTTCCGACAACACAGGAGACACGTTTTGCATATCAGTAAATCAAACACCCACAAACACAAAGCTCACTTTACATTTGGAGAGAGAAGAGAGTGAAACAGGAGTAATGACAGAGAGAGAAACTAACAGAGGCAGAGAGAAGGAGATCTTGTAGAGTTTGTGTTTACTTCTTGCCTCTGGCTTTTATGGTGAATACCCATGGCGTGCAGGCACACATGCACTCACACAGTCCACCCACACGTTTCCTCTCATCTTTATGGGGTTTCCTCTCCTCTTCTCTCCTCTTACTCTCTTTCCCTGCTGCTGTTTCTATGTCTTCCTCATTCAGTGTTGTGACTAATCCCGTACCACAGGATAAGAATATACCTCACAGCAAGGGGAAGAAGGCCCCGAAGCAGACTCGTGCAGAAATGTGCAAGCACAATGGCACCAAATATACATACAGAAACAGGCCCATATAAAGGAGGAAGCCAAGGCCTGGTGGCTGGTAGCGGGAGGCTGCTTGCAGACCACTGTGATCCTGCCATCCTTGCGGCGCGCAGCCAGGACATTTGTGCAGAGCGGGAAGCTGAGCGCTTGGCTCCTCCAATCTGCTAAGCACAAGAATGCTGCTGATCGTGATAATTGTGGTTGGTTGTTCTCAGCATCGTGGCTGATGTGAAGGCTGGTTGAAGCAAACGCCATGAATTATTAGTGTCTGCATCGTGGCTGCTGGTGGAGGTAAGTCTGATATAATGTGATGCATTGTTACTGATGCATGACCGACCCTGTGCTACTGGAATGTCCTAGTAGCTCCTATCTGCTTTGATAAATAAACATGAGCGTACACCAGCATGAACAAATAGCGTTATTATAATCCTACATCCATATTTGTCCTGCTTGTGCACTTTCTTACATGTGTGTATGGACAAGGGCATTCTACTCTATGATACTGTGATTTATGTGCACACATACAAGCAATATATTCCCAGATACACAGATATATAATATGGTAATAGTTCAATAAAACTATTTTTATTGGACTACTTGACCAGTCAGATGTCAGAGGGGAACTGTGAAAAGGTCAGGGGTAATATAATAGGGGTAATTCTGCTGAGACGGCAGAATCATGAAAGCCTCAACTCGAGATTCAACAAAGCACCACTGACAATAAAGACAATGTCCAGACGGCAGACATCCTAAATAGATTTTTAACGTTCAAATGACCAATGTACACACACGTTAGATCCCGTAAATCATTATGTCAATCTCTCTGTTCTCCTAATTCAGGCTATGAATTGAATCTTTCTATGTTAGTGCGTTGGTGCACGATACACCAGAACAGCCTTTTCTGTGCAAACCATGTAAGCCCTGACATGTCAACGATTTCAGGGAAGTGAAACTTGTTCATATGCATTAAAATTCCTCTGCCACATTGATCTGTAAATGCACCGTGCCTGCTCGAATTTTATTCACATGAAAAGTGGAAAACAATATGATCTGAACGTCAAGCTGAGAATGAAATGAAAGTTGTTTTTTCTAGGAAGGAGGCCCTTTGCTCTCTGCTAGGCCGGGAGTTATTCCTGGGCTTCTGCTCAACCGCGAGTAGCTTGTTGTTTGCAGCCTCTATTTCGGTGAGTCCTCTCTCCTCCAGAGAAGAGATAATTAATTTGTCTGAGCTGCTCTTAACCCCGGCCCGGTGTGTCAGTGGTGGAGTCACAAGCAGCCATTCAAGCACACAGGTGCAAATATGTGTGACGTGCACACCCACGTGCATGCAGGCATATATACACTATGTGTTAATGGAGCTATACTTGTGTCACACATATGCTCCTACAGTACATGAAAGCATGAATCCATATAGAGCCGCAGAAATAAAGCAAAGTAAAATGGGGGTTATTTAATAACAGAAATACTGACCAGTAATATAAAGCACACCCTCTCTTTTCTTCCATTCCTTCAAGGAGTTTTCAGCAATATTGCTACTCCAATATTAATCCCATAGCCTACACATAAAAACTCCAATACTGTACACACACACACACACACACACAGACACACACACGCCCCCCCCCCCCCCCCACACACACACACACAAACACACACATTAAGATTTAAAGGCATAAATGGTTGAACCCTTGACCTGCTAAAAAATGAATGGGCTGGATGAGATGAGACGAAAAGCAATAGGAGAGAGATAAAAAAGAGTTTCAGGAAGAAGAGATTGGAGCAAAGGTATCGCCTAGAGAAATGGAATGGAGAAGACACAGAGAAGCAAACATGATAGCTTTTTTTTTTAAGAAGACAAAAGGCAGTGATAGCGTATAAGGGAGGAGAATAAGAGCAAACCTTGAATGAGACATGACATGCTAATGTCTATGAAACAAAAACACTTTCATCTCTTCAACTGTCGTCTCACTTTCTACGCTTTTTAAAATTTTATTTCGAGCGTGTCTGTCAGCTTCTACCTCTGCTGGTGATCCAGATGGTTCATCAAAGATCCTACAATTATCAAACACTCACTAATTGTATGTAAGTGTGTGTGTGTGTGTGTGTGTATTTATTTGCTGGTGTGTCTCCAGGTAATTATCTGATGCTGCGATCACTAATGACCACACAGACAAACAGCTGTCCCAAGGTAAGATACAAAATGAGGGGTTGGCCATCTGTGGTGTCCGTGTGTGTGTGTGTGTGTGTGTGTGTGTGTGTGTTTGTGTGTGCGTGCAGTAAAACGTGTGTGTCACTCATAACATACTGTACATCTAACACCAGAAAGTGCACTTTACAGATGTTTGCTAACCTCATGATGAATATAGCAACAAAGACAGACAAACTATTAGCAAAAAAACTCTCAGCCCACACGATACCCTCCAAACATGCTCACACCCACACAGAAATCAGCAGGTCAGCTCGGCACATCAGACATCCATACAGACGATTTTTTACCTTTCAGATATTACATAAATACATAAATAAATAAATACTTCCAGTTCATAAAGCAGCAACTTTAGTCTAACAGCACCATCAGTTCATGGGATGCCTGTAAATGTGTACAAACACAAGGCCTCTGGGTAAACATAATCCTTTATGTAATTTGTAAACAGCTTTTGGATACGTTTTAGACATGTGTGTGTGGTGTGTGGTGTGTTTGTGTGTATGTGTGTGTGTGTGCATGAGTGTGCATTTCGAAAGAGCAGGTCAAAGACACACAAATAAATAATAACTCAGTCGTCAGTAAATTGAATAAAGATCATCTCCATCTTAGAGGTGAACATGCACGATGCAGCTGGCCAGCCCACTGGAGCAGAAGCACAAAGACACGCAGAGAGAGGCAGAGATGAAGGTGCTTGGCCTGGACATCTCACACTTTCTCCATCATTCTGAGGGCGCGCTGCTGTTGAGAGGCTGGCAGGTTGTGTCCCCTCAAAATACGGTTCATTTAAAAATTACACAGTGCAGCACAAACAGACAGGGATGGAACTCGCGAGCTAAAAGAAAAATAAACAGAGGTGTGTATGTGTGTGGGAGACATCCTCTGGGGAAGCATCCTGGTTATCAAGTAGAGGTTATTATGCTATGAAGCACTAATGAATTCATTTGCTAAATGAAATGTCAATAAAGGCTTAAGAGAGTGTTACAATCGATGCCAACTGTCTGACTCTACCTCGCTACCCTCCTCTTTCTCGTCATCCTATCTCATCCATCTGTCCCAATTATCCACTTTTCTCCCCAACACACACTCTCTCTCCAGAGTGTTGAGTGTAAACTGTGATGAAGGACATTAACAGTGATCACTGGGAGCACTTTGCAGTGGTCAGCAGGAATGGTCCAGTCATACAGGACTTTAGTATTCAGCAGCACTCACCTGCTCACTCTCAAACTGCTCCACTTGGGCCTGATGGCTGCATTGATGTGTGTGTGTGTGTGTGTGTGTGTGTGTGTGTGTGTGTGTGTGTGTGTGTGTGTGAGTGCGTGGATACACTGTATGAATGAGTGACTGCAGCAGCATTAGGGGTCATGACTTAATAGCTTTTCTGTCGATGCAAGACTCACGAACTGTATAGCTGCTTTATGTTTGTATAACCACCGCCTTTTAACTCACATTTAACAAATATCTTTCTTTCTGACATTTGCCGAACTTCATAAATGTCTATATAATAATGCTATAACCAGCATAATCATCCCCAGGGAGTTCTTTAGTACTGAGTCTGTTTCACTTATTATTATCATCATCATTAACTGCGCACTAAGATGCACACACCCATGAGAAAACTGGCACGGCAAATGGCGAGCCAGTTGACTCGTCTCACCTCTGTCCCCTCATGATGGCTTCATATTCGTAGCTAAGTACTTGACTCACTCCTAACATGGCGCTGTTTTTGTGCAGCTAAATATTTGTTTCAAGATAATTGTTCGGGGCATATGTTTAAATGCCACCTCATTTACATAAACACTGTTCAGCTCCCTGCGGAATCAATGAAAACATGAGGGTGCGAACGCAGAGTCACACACACACACACACACACACACACACACACACATACGCGCAGACCTATTCACACTCACAAGACACTGTGCGGTACAGCCAACGATTCATCTGTTCTCTATAACGGCAGTGAAATATACATCAAAGTGGTCTCCAGTGGAATTATGCACACACACACACACACACGCACACACACACACACACACACACAAATACGGTGATACAATTCGACAGAGAAATGAGGGAATGGGATTGACGGATATTTTGGACAAGAGACAGCTAAAAACACGGAGGGTAAGTATCCGTTTGGATCATTTTGAATGAAGGGCAGCCCCTCTCCTCTTTGCACACAGACTTCTGTCTCTCCCCCCCTGCCCTTCCTCCATGCTGACAGGAAAGAAAAAAAGCTTTGAAGTATTAATGAGAATTTGAAGAATGACTCACCAATGATGATTAAGCACAAAAAACACATATGGGAACCAAACTTTAGACCAAACGAGACACCCATCACAATAACTAATGAGTGATGATAAACGAGTGCTGATCAAAATCTAGACATACCACGGGGAAGCTAACTCAACGTAAAAGCACAGAACTCTTGACAAACACGAGAGGATTTGTAACGGAGGAAGGGAAAAGGTTGCCGTGTGTCTAGACGGCTTTTCTTTCTCTTCCACTCACAAGCACTCAGTGTAGTGTTAATGCTGCAATGCCTTATCAAAGTGAAGACACACAAAGTTACCACTGACAAATCCCAGTTGAGCTATCCTTTGTACTCCACTGAGCTAAATCAAAGAGCAGTAGCTGTTGTGCTGGCTTGCAGCCTCGACAACGGAACGGACAGGTGCAAAAGATGTAGCTCGGCATGTCTTGGAGAGGTGTGTTACACTCAGCCGCTCTCTGCTGACGGACTTGTTTTTCCTCCTAACACAAGAGGTCACTTTTGAACTAAACTTGACCACAAGCGATGACCGTTCATCACGCTGACAGGCCCATAAATTGGTCATGTCTCAACTAATATGGATACATCTGAAAGCACATCTCTTTTCTTTCGACCTTCCATTCCTCCTCACGCAGCATTTTCCATCACTGAAAACTTCCGCACACTTATCTACATTAGTTAGGACATGGAGGTAAGTGATGTCCTTCCCACCACGAATGACAGATATAACTGGAATCCCTCAGCTTGAAGAGAATAATATGAACTCAACATTTCTATTTTTACTTGGCTTTGTCCACATGGAAGTTTGAGGATATGGCTCCAATGTTTTGATCGGGGACACTTCAGTACACTGAATGTTCAAATCAGGACATTTTAGTTGAGAGGGAATCTTCTTCTTCACTGTTACTTGTGTTGTACGTCATAATTGCACAGATTTCATAGCCTTCAAATTGTTAGTTTGGTCTGATCAACAGTAAACATTTCTATTCAGTTCAAAATGACTAAAGTTATCTGTTGTGCACCGACAGATATGCTAGAGAGGTTCATGTCATTTATGTTCGCTTTCTCTCATTCCAGGCTTCCTGATTGTTTTCACCTGTCATCACACCTGTCTCCTATGCTCATCAGTGTCAGCCCCGCCCCTGATTGGTCCCACCTGTGTCTTGTTACCAGGTGCTTAAATTCCCCTGTCTCCCAGTGTTCCTTGTCAGTTCGTCTGGTCTTTTGCCATGATCAGGTCGGGTTATGTTGTGCTCTTGAAAAGTTTTGATCCTCACTACGTGAGCGCTTTCATTTTGTTCACTGCAGAACCGAAAAATAAAGTACTTACAAATACTTTATCTCTGTCTCCGGTCGTGCAATTGGGTCCTACTTCCTAAGTGTCTGAGATCGTAACAGAACGAACTGACCACATTATGGACCCAGCCGACCCAAGAACGCTTCACGCCGCTCTGTCGGTACAGGGCGTGACGATTTTTCATCACGAGGAAAAACTGGACAAAGTCAGCCGAAATACAAGAGCTGAGAGGACGCCAGGCGGGGTTCAGGAAGAATTATCTACACAGATGCAACAACTGGTTGCCCAAATGGTTAGTGTTTGCACTCATCAACAGACGGCTCCTCCGGTGACGTCATCCACAGCTGAGAATTTGCCTGTCAATACTCCAGCTGACGACCCAGGTCAGGCTGTTTCCTCCCCGTTACGGCTGGCTCTTCCGGAGAGATTTTCCGGAGACTCTTCAATTGCAGAGCCTTTCTGGTACAGTGTGATCTGCATTTTCAACACAACCCAGCAGCTTTTTATCTGAGCATGGTAAAGTGGCGTTTATTGTGTCTCATTTAACGGGAAGAGCTGCAGCCTGGGCTACTGCAGAATGGTCTAGAGACACCGAACTATGTTACTCATTGGCCGATTTCATAGAGACTATGAGACGCATTTTTGACCACTCATCGCCTGCTACGGAGGCCAGCAGAAGACTGTTTCAAATACGTCAGCTCAACCGTCAGGTGGTTGATTATGCCATCGAGTTTCGTACAGCAGCAGCGGACAGCGGATGGAATGTTCCGGCTCTTCGTGACGCCTTCATGACAGGACTTTCGGAACCGATAAAGGACCAGCTGGCTCCACTGGAGACACCCCGGGATCTGGAATCCCTTATCGCTGTGGCCATCCGGATCGATAACCGTCTTCGAAAGAGAGAGGAGCGTCGACGCAACCGAGATGTTATTCCCAGCTTCCAGAATTCGCCTCGGAGGGTCGCGCCGCCAGCGGAGGATTTCCAGCTCATGTTACCGGACCATCAGAGGACTACACTTCCGAATGACTCCGGTGAACCCATGCAGCTTGGAAGAACCAGGCTTTCTCTGGAGGAGAGGCAGCGCCGTACGGAGGGTTGCTGTTTCTACTGCGGCCAGCCGGGTCATCAACTCGCTTCATGCCGGGAAAAGATCGTGCTCACCAGTCAAAAGGAGGCGCTGGTGAGCAAGTTTCCGCAGACTTCCCTCCTCGACCTGTTACTCAGGTAGACATTTGTATTAACAATCAGACCATTGACCAGGGTGTGTTAATAGACTCAGGGGCTGACGAAAGCCTTATAGACTGGGGCCTAGTCAAACAGCTAAAAATAAACACTGTCCCGCTATCTCATCCTGTTAGTGCCAGTGCCTTAGACGGCCGCTTGTTGTTCACAGTTACCCATTGCACTGAGCCCATACGGATTACTATAAATAAGGACCATACCGAGAGCATGCAATTTCATATTTTTGAGTCGACTCAGCACCCGATTATTTTGAGGTTTCCTTGGCTGAAGATCCACAATCCTCACATAGACTGGCCTTCAGGGAAAGTTAAGGAATGGGGAGAGGATTGTAAGGGCAGGTGTAAACTTTCGCAACCTGTTAATGCACCAACAGACTCTAGTAGGATCATTATAGATCACCCTGACTATCCTGATCTACACAAGGTACCTTCCTGTTACCATGATTTAACAGAAGCGTTTAACAAGTCTAAAGCCTTGTCGCTACCTCCTCACCGAGATTTTGACTGTCCCATTGATCTCTTACCGGGAGCCCCATTCCCAAGGGGAGACTTTACTCGATTTCGAGACCTGAGAGAACAGCAATGGATGAATACATCTCCTCTTCACTCAAATCAGGGATTATCCGTCCTTCATCGTCTCCAGCCGGAGCGGGATTCTTTTTTGTGGGAAAGAAAGACGGGTCTCTGAGACCTTGCATAGACTACAGTCCACTAAATGACATTACGGTGAAGAACCGCTATCCTCTGCCACTCATGTCATCTGCTTTTGAACTGCTTCAAACGGCCAAGATATTCACCAAGTTGGATTTAAGAAATGCATATCACTTGGTTAGAATAAAACAAGGGGATGAGTGGAAGACTGGATTCAACACTCAGAATGGTCACTATGAGTACTTGGTAATGCCTTTTGGACTGTGCAATGCACCGGCTGTTTTTCAAGCTTTTGTGAATGAGGTTTTGGGAATTCTTGAATATTTCAGTGTTTGTGTATCTGGATGACATACTGATTTTCTCCCCAGACGCTAAATCTCATGTTAACCATGTCCGCCAAGTTTTGCAGAAACTACTGGATAATCAGCTATATGTCAAGGCAGAGAAGTGCGAGTTCCACACAGAAGAGGTGTCTTTCTTAGGATACATAGTCTCACCTAATCATATCCAAATGGATCCTGCGAAAGTCAGTGCAGTATCCCAGTGGCCCACACCAGACTCCAGGAAAAAGGTTCAGCAGTTCCTAGGATTTGCTAACTTCTATAGGAAGTTTATTAGAATTTCAGTTCTGTTGCTGCTCCTCTGCATGTTCTGACTTCTCCTAAGGTTCCTTCAAGTGGACCCCCCAGGCGGATCTTGCTTTCAAACTTCTCAGAGATAGATTCACCTCAGCTCCCATACTCACCATTCCAGATCCCCAGCGCCAGTTTATGGTCGAGGTGGATGCTTCCAATGAGGGAATTGGAGGAGTACTGTCTCAACGTTCTGCAGAAGACAACAAGATGCATCCATGTGCTTACCTGTCGCGAAAGTTGACAACGGCAGAGCGGAATTATGACGTGGGAAACAAGGAATTGTTAGCTGTAAAAGCTGCCCTCGAGGAATGGAGACACTGGCTAGAGGGTGCAGAGCAACCGTTATTAGTCTGGACAGATCACAAGAATCTAGAATATATAAGAAAGGCTAAGCGTCTCAACTCCCGTCAGGCCAGGTGGACACTTTTCTTTAGTAGATTCAACTTCACACTCTCTTTTCGTCCCGGGTCTCAGAATCAAAACCCGATGCTTTGTCTCGCCTTTACGATCCCGAACCACTTGCGGTAGAGCCCAAGACCATCCTTCCACTTAACCGGGTGATCGGAGCCTTTTCCTGGCAAGTGGAGTCAGACGTTAAAGAGGCAAATGTCATGAATCCAGCGCCTAGCGAGTGTCCCAACAATCTGCTGTTTGTTCCTGAGGCTCTTCACTCCAAGGTCATCCACTGGGCTCACTCATCTGTGCTTTCGTGCCATCCGGGAGTAGCAAGAACAATGTTCAGGATTCAACAACGGTTCTGGTGGCCATCCATGAAGAAAAATGTGGCCGAGTATGTAGCGGCTTGTCCGGTGTGTGCGTGTAATAAGACCTCATCTCAAGTTAAGATGGGCTTGCTCCAGCCGCTGCCGATTCCCCATCGTCCTTGGTCACACATTTCGATGGATTTTGTGACAGGATTTCCCTCATCCAGAGGCAAGACTACGGTTCTAACAGTGGTTGATCGATTTTCAAAGATGGCTCACTTCATCCCATTGACCAAGCTTCCCTCTGCCAAAGTCACCGCAGAGGTCATGATGAATCACGTATTCAGGATCCATGGATTCCCTAATGACATTGTTTCCGACAGGGTCCACAATTCATTTCCGCCTTCTGGAAAGAGTTTTGTCGACTCATAGGTGCCACCGTCAGCCTGTCATCAGGATATCACCCTCAGTCAAATGGACAGTCGGGCGTCTGAACCAAGAACTAGAGACTACGCACGTTGTCTCGCCTCCCGAACCAGACCACCTGGAGTGACCACCTCACATGGGTCGAGGTTGCCCACAATACCCTTCCGACGGCGGCCACAGGTCTCTCTCCATTCCATTGTGTCAATGGTTTCCAGCCTCCACTTTTCCCTAACAACGAGGAAGAGGTGATGGTTCCATCGGCACATGCCATGATCAGACGTTGTCGCAGAGTTTGGGCTGGTGCTCGCCAGTCTCTTCTCCGAAGTTCAGCTCGGATGAAGGCTGTTGCGGACGTTCATCGCAGGGTCGCTCCTCCTACAGTCCAGGCCAACAGGTTTGGCTCTCTACCAAAGACTTACCACTCCATGTCGCCTCAAGGAAACTGGCTCCGAGATTTGTGGGTCCGTTTCCAGTGTCCAGAGTCATCAACCCGGCGTCGACGCTTGCAACTCCCAGGACCTTGAGAGTGCACCCAACGTTTCACGTTAGTAAATCAAGCCGGTGTGTGAGAGCACACTTGTTCCCGCCTCCAAGCCCTCCACCGCCCCAGTTCTTTGAAGGTGACGCTACAAGGTCCGTAAGCTACTGGAGGTCCGTAATAGGGAGGGCAAACAATTCCTGGTAGACTGGAAGGGTTACGGTCCTGAGGCTAGAAGCTGGATAGCTGCTTCATTTATCGTAGACAAGACTCTTATCCACGACTTTTACAATCAGCCTGGGCCATCAGGAGTTGGCCCTAGAGGGTACTGTTGTGCACCGACAGATATGCTAGAGAGGTTCATGTCATTTATGTTCGCTTTCTCTCATTCCAGGCTTCCTGATTGTTTTCACCTGTCATCACACCTGTCTCCTATGCTCATCAGTGTCAGCCCCGCCCCTGATTGGTCCCACCTGTGTCTTGTTACCAGGTGCTTAAATTCCCCTGTCTCCCAGTGTTCCTTGTCAGTTCGTCTGGTCTTTTGCCATGATCAGGTCGGGTTATGTTGTGCTCTTGAAAAGTTTTTGATCCCTCACTACGTGAGCGCTTTCATTTTGTTCACTGCAGAACCGAAAAATAAAGTACTTACAAATACTTTATCTCTGTCTCCCGGGTCGTGCAATTGGGTCCTACTTCCTAAGTGTCTGAGATCGTAACATTATCAAAACAGTTGCCAATTTACTTTCTGTCAATCCACATATTGATTAATTGACTAATTGTTTCAAGTCGACATCTGATGATATATGACACCATAAATAATTATATAGTATAGCTACTGACAGATCTTGGTCTGCACTCAAAAAGTATGTTGTCTTAACCATTTGACCGAATCAATATACATCCCGCCTTAGGATTAATTTGACCCCATTCAATGTTTAATGTCGGTGTTCTTTCGGTAGTCAACAAACAAACATAAAGTGCCTCACACTTAAACTTGGAAAACAATATTAATTCTAATAATTTTCTGGAGGTTTTAATTGCTGGCGTCAAATTGAACCCAAAGGGTAAAATATGTTAGTAAATATAAAGGTAACAGGAGGGTGAAACATTGAATCGGGTCAAAATGACCCAAAGGCGGGGGGAGGGTGTAATATTGATTCGGGTCAAAATGACCCTAAGGCAACACAAGGGTTAAGCCTCATCCCTGACTGAGAAGACAGAATTAAAAAGGCGTGTTGCACATCAAACAATTGTCAAGTCGCTTCCAATAAATGTTCATAACATGCAAAAAAGAGAAAAAAAATCGCAACTGCCTGAAAAAAAGACAAATGCATTCATCAGTCCAAATATGTAGATGTGCTGCATGTCAGTACACTTCAAGAGCATCCAAATTAGACTTCCTCTGAGGAATCTTGTTCCCGAGACATGACTTAACTTAACTACAAGCAGATGAATGGGCTCAGAGACAGATCATTTAAAAGAGGAGCCCTAATTTCTGGAAATTAAGATGAATGCCTACTGTATATGGATTGTGTGCAGTAATTATCTCTTTAACGAGATGCTTAGTCCATCTGTGCATGTTTGTGTGTGTGTAAAAGTTTGCACATCTCTGACTATGTCTGCTCCACACTGTTCACTCATTCCCATTACATCGTGAGCGCGGGCCGAACATGACAGACTGGTAATGACTTGAGTATGAACACGCACACACACTTACATCGACACGTTCACACACACAGACCAGCTGCTCCTTTCCTCCTTTCTCATCAAACTTGTCATCAGCGCCGCCAGTTTGTCTCGTCTCACATTAAGAGCTCATGAATAATGTGTGATTACCAGAGACCCTCCAAGCAGCTCCTAAATCTATAAAACACACACACACACACACACACACACACACACAGGCATACACGCACACACAAAATCCAAAATATCATGTACATAGTTACATGTACTGTTATCTTCTTTGATTCTCTCTCTTTCTCTCTCTCTCTCTCTCTCTCTCTTTCTTTCACACACTCTTTCTTGGTCTCTGCAACATTTACAAATAAGACCCAGGGCATCAGGGAAAGGTCGGCAAGTTGTTGGCAGGTCATCACACACACACACACACACACACACACACACACACACACACACACACACACACACACACACACACACACACACACACACACACACACCTAACAAATACTCCCCAGGTAATTAGTGCTATTTTCAGCTGGGCAACTCATCTCCTCCTGAAAGCACTAATGTAATTTGATTCCTTTAATTCCCACAGCCGCAAGAGAGGAGACAATGGCTTCATGGTTGGATACCCAATTGATCTTCTGTTTAAAATAGTCATGTCTAACTGTCCTCGACAAACACAAATCTGGTTTGTGGGGCTCTAAAATAGAAAAAGGAAAACATCCTCCTCCTCAGATGTGCCACTGGGTCTCCATGTCTTCTACGGCACACATGGTATACACTTCTAGAGACACTTCACTGTACTTGTGAGGACGTTTCCACCATTTTTCTAACCCAGGATGAAATAGTTCCAAAAGTGGAAAAAGTGACACCCAAACACACACGCCCCCCCCCCCCCCCCCTCCGCGCACATACACACACACTTAGGGTATTCTGCTTGTTCTCCTACCGGTGAATCACTGGTTGCGGTTGGACACAGTGGTCCTCTGAAGACCCCCTTGACGCGCCGAAAGTGGCCATTACTCAGGTGTGTGGAGCTGATAACCAGATAATAACACGCGCTGCACGGCATCCCAGCGGCGTCCCGGGGCTTTGAGCACATCTACGGCGCGTGCCTCTTTCCTGGCACGGATCCTGGGTGTCAGCAGTGTCCCAAAGGTCGCCAAAGTCGGGTCTCGCGTGAATGCAGGTGAGGGCGCAACCGGGCAGGTTTGACGCGGACTTCTCACTCCGGTCCTGTGTTGGAAAGTCTGTGGCTGCATTCAAAAAGGGAGACAAGATGAGAAGGTGAAGACCTGATTATGCGATGTATGTGAAAACTATTAACAAAAATAGACAAAAAGAGAGGGACAGAAAAAGTGAGAGACTGGAAGTCACTGACCGAGTTCCGCTGCTTCAGCCTGCGCTCGGCATGCTGTCGTCGGTCGGATTTAAAAAGATGAATGAGCGCCTGTGGATTACCAAAGGAGGAATCAAATCCAACCAATCTCTGCCCCCCCCCTCCCCCTCTCTCTTCTTACCAATGCACTGGTTCAGTCTGTATAGTGTGTGCAGCCTCAGCCAAGCAGCAGCAGCAGCCCAAATGGAGTTCTCAGTAAAGAAAGGGGGGACAGGCACTCAGGTGCGCTTCCTCTTCATGCACGTCGAAGAAGAAAGAAAGGGAAACCATCTGACCCGTTCTCTTTTCCTCTGCTCACTATTAGTTAACATCACCTGTCCTGTGAATGGAATGTCGACGGTGCGAGGTGTGAGATACGGTACATCCATCCAGAGCAGCGCAGGCTGAAGTGGTTCAGATTCCCTTTAAAGAAGAAACTCTCTCTCTCTCTCTCTCTCTCTCTCTCTCTCTCTCTCTCTCTCTCTCTCTCTGCTCTATAGCCTGTATGCAGCCCGTGCTGCGTGGGTCTGGGACAGGGGATGGGGGAATTACTTTTGTGCTTGAGTAACTCCGAATTACCCCCTCTCCCTCCCCCATCTCTTCAATTTCTCTCTTTTATTTTAGTTACGTCCTCTCTTTCTCATCTTCCCGATGAGTAGAACACGTGGTGCACTTTATTTACACGGCTTGTCTCACTGTGATTTAAGAATATCTGTAAGTGAGCCATCGACAATGTGCCAATCTTTCACTCTCTCGTTTTATGGGCTCCCCCCCTCACCCCCTTATTAAGGGCATCAAAGTAAAAGCGCCATGCTTTTACAAGGTCTCCGTATCGTCAGGGGAAAGGAAACCCAACTCAGTTGCAACCTCGGAGCCAATTTGATTACAGATAAAAGGGTCTTTCTCCCGCTCGGCCTGTCAAAGTGCGCCGGGTGCCGTCAGAGAGCAGCTCCGAGGCTGCAGCTGAGCCTCGGTGTATGGCGCTGTCCACCAACGTGGTGCTGAAACTATCAACACGCAGCAGTGCGGCGCGTCATGCATATTCAGTCCGGGATTAGGGTGCCCTTTGTGCTCAACGTCAACACTGAACGCAGCTCTCGGTTTCAGAGGTAAACATGAGATAGAAGGAGACAGAGGGAAGAGACACAGCCAAGAGTTACTTTTAAAAAAAATTGATATGCGCCCAGAAACATCCTTCGGGTTAGCACAACTTGCATGTTGTTAATCAAGTTTGAGCTTTATTTAGGGTAGGACACCTGTCACTGTGGACGAGTTATGTTTCAACAAAAATGTCTGATTCTGATACGCTACGTACCTTCCAAGTCGTTAGATTCAGTGCGGCTATCAATTCTGCTTTAAGCTCTTTAAATACCTGCCTGCATGCAGTGACTAAATCAAAGTTAGACAACAACAAAAAAGAGGGTGCTGCTGTTGTTTTGATGCACAGAAACAATAAACCTCAACAAAAACATTTTCTTATCGCATTTGTTATTCAATAAACACCCAAAGGACACCTTGTGAAACACTTTTGGGTTTATTTTACTGTTTTAACTTCTAAACACTTCTAATACAAATATGGCTGACCCTTGTACTTTTGAATCTTTCACAAACATATTATTCTCGACCACCTCCTACTCTTCATCAAACTGTTGCTCCTCTGCAACCTACACATTCTCTCATTCCCTGTCCAGTCCTCGAGGCCAGGTGCTGCCACTTCTCAGCCCTCTCCAACCACGCCGCTTTGTAGCTGCCTGCATTTTGTTAGTCAAAATAACGTTGCATTTTGGTTTTGACGACAAGAGGATGAAGTGATTTCTTTTTACATGCATGCCTTCATATATGAGCGATTTGTTACTCTGGGATATGCGGCTCCCAGTTACAGTGAACACAGAAAGAATGAAGCATGGATGTGTCTGTATACCATACTCCTCAGATAAAAGTACAGCCTAAGCTTCTTTCTGGGACTCTCTAGGTTTTAGGGACCTGGGGTGAGCTTACGTTTTGCATAGTCGGACATTTTTCAGGCTGACTTCAGTATTTTTAGCCAACATTCTTTTCAATTGTGGCTTTTTTTAGGCCAATAAAGAAATAGATGGATACAATTCCCTCTCCTAGATTTATATCTGCCTTTGCCAAATCTATGCATCTGCAAATTCTTAGGCTAAGTCATTAAAAACATTGAATTTATCTGGAAAATGGATTGTCATATCGTTTTATGAAAATTTTTCACAGAGATCTTCGTGTTGGTAAATAACATTTTCAGACAAGGTTCACAAAAAAATATATACACTTTTGGTGTCAGGTCATGTAGTTTAGCATGAGTCTGTGGGACTGCATGCTCTTACATAAGTCCAGCAGTTTTCCTCTGCTCCAGTCTCTCCAGTGAGTTGCTATCTGCTAAGCCAGATAGGATGTTCACTGTGACCCTGAGGGTTACATGTAACCATGTGTGTATAAGTGCGAAGCTGATTACTGATGCTGATCTGTCCCTAATGGCCAGTATTGCCATGTCGTTGGTTTGCCACTGCTCAGTAGTCTAAACTGTAACATCACTCACATCGCTCTCCAATTTCCTCCTGCAGCCACCGGCCTGAACCACGGCCGATCATATCAGTAGAACCCTCTCATGACAATAAAATCCTCGAGGTGGAGAAAACATCACTACACCCATGTCTGAATCCGGACACACACACACAATAAATGAACACCAATTACCAAGTATGACAGTGATGGAAACGTTTTCTTCATGCTTTTTCTCAGCCACTTTACCAACTGGGAAAACATTCCCCACACACGTGAAAAAGGAAACCAATTTTATCCAGCTAATTACCTCCAAGCTATTTTCTAGCAAGAACTTTAGTGAATGTCTCGTACACTTAAACACAGGTAATGTATTTTCTGTGTCTTGAAATGCATTAAGAACAAAGCAGAGCCAGTAATGAGTGAATCCTGAACAACACAGTGATTGAAAAAAGGAGCTCCTTTGTTAATAATGCTTTAATAATGTCAGGGAAAGCACACAGGAGGGTACAGGTGTGTGATTATGTACCTTATACTGGGTGTTTGAGCAGGGGGGGGGGGGGGGTCCTGATCATTCACAAGATAAAACACCATTGTGTATATTTTAAACACTCTTATTCACTGAACATGTTCCCCTGGTGCACTGGTGCACTTATTAATGTTGGAAATGATGCAGTAATACTGAGGGCGTGGGGGTGGGTGGGTGGGAGAGTCAGGGCGAGAGACAGAAAGAAATAGAAAGAAGGCAAAATCTCGGTGGTATCTGTTTTCCCCAGTTGCCGCCTCTGGCTCTTTCCCCTCTTCACCCTTCTTATAAACCGTTGAAATATTACAGTTAGGGTTTTGGCACATATTGCTGTCTTTTATGTGCAGTGGATGAGATTGCATTTGAATGTGTTATGATCCAGAAGTAGGCACGTTTGTGTGGAAATAATTCGTCAGTTTCCTCAAATAATTCAACACAGCATCACTTTGAAAATAGTATGCAAATAATTTCTATTACATATGGAGGCATGATAAATATTTTTACCAAAGAGGTCTCTTAATCGTTTCGACCACAAAGCTCCACAGAGAGCCTGTGTGAAAGTGATTTATTTTATCAAATACATATTAAACTGTGAACTGTGGCTCTCTTTAAAAATAGCATTCAATTTGTGAACAAAATATAAGAGAGCTATCATTTGAATTTAAGATACCATCAGCTGTGAGCGGGTGTGTGAGCACATATGTTTGCACATATGTGTGCAGTGAAATTAGGATTTATTACACTAATATGTGCATTTGTCCATATGTGCTGGTGAGACTGAGATTTATTGCTCATTATGTGTATGTGTGTATATCTTCTCACCTCCATATGTGTGTGTGTGTGTGTGTGTGCACAGTTTGCGTACGTGTATATCTGAGTGTGAGCATACAGTATGTGTGTTCATCTCGTGTGTCCGCACATCCACCAGCATATGGGCGAAGCCATGCACACATTGGTCTTGCACTGCAGATTGATAGGAATGAAATATTCTGTAATCTAAATGTAAATGGAAGTGGAATTTACCGGTGGGTTATATGTAATTACCAGTGCCACAATTTATTAGACTTGTGTTTGTGTAAGGTGGTGAGCAAGAACGAGAGAATGAAAGAGAGCGAGAAGAGGGATTGAGGAGAAATAAAGAGAGCAAGTGAGAGAGTGTGCAAGGGCTTTAAGAAGTAAGAGAAAGGATAATTAATATTTAGTTATGGTTGAGCAGGCTTACTGCATAGAAAGAGGGCATGGGAAGTAAGAGGCTGGTCAAATGTGGTCAGAAGGGTCCATTTAGATAGAAGAATAGGAGTGGAGTGGCCTCTGCTCTAAATAGGACTCTGTCCAGCACACAACAGAGAGGAGGGGATTGTGAAATATGGGACGAGGGCCAGACTTCAGCCTGTCAGAGCTGACAACCTGGCTTCGGATTTGTGCTTGATCTCCTGGGTGGCGGTCAATTAGTCACTCTCTGGTAAAGGGTTCTGATATGTCTTTGATATATGGACAGTGCATGAGTTATGCTCTGTCCTGACCTGAACCCCGGTGGCCCTGCAGTTAAAGTGAAATAGTGTCGGAGGCAGTTGCACCGAAAAAAGATAGGGATCATTAAGGTGTGTGCTGCGCTTACAATATTAATCGAACTGCAACTCTCCCTCATATCTATGGAGAGAAAGTGTGTGTTTACCAATATGTGTATATATGTCTCTTTTAGTTTCTTATTAATATTTGCATGCATTTGACCAAACTCCCTAAATTAAGGTGGATTTGAGATTCAAGATGTAGTTTAAATGCACTTCTCTCACACATATCTCCCCCTCCTCCATCTTATTTTTCCCCCTCTCCCCTCTGCAGCCCTCTCCCCTCCCTTGGCATGCTCCCTGGAAGCTAATCAACATATATTCTGCTGCAGATGAAAGTAATGTCCCTAAGAGCTAGCACCAATACAGAAATACACAAGCCCTTGTCCAGAATGAATGACATCAGCCTGGAGTATGTGCTTCGACATGTGTGCATGGCCTATTTTGTGCATTTCTCTCCTTCTTTTGTTTGTGTTTGTAACTGTGTGTACACTGAACTTATACCAGTTTCGACCCCATACTTGTTTCGCATTGTGACGCCTAATTCAAAATGTTATTGACTGGATCAAAAGATACCGCTGTGTCTGAGTGCCGGAAAGCATATGAATGTGTTTCCTTTTGTTTGTGACAGTAGAAAGTTGTTTGGAATGGCAGCTAGTTTATTTATTGAAATATCAGCGGTGCTTTGTAAATAATAGATAAGGTCTGTTTATGGGGTCTGGTTTGTCCCAGAGGACAATGGGAAACACACAGGGCTGAGCCAATTTTAGTCAAACACACAGGAGCACACTCAAGAGTCCTCTCATCTACAGTTATTGAACTTCAAAGCAATGACAGTTAAGATTATATACGGTTTTAGAGAGAGAACTAGATCAGTGAGCATGAAGCAGAAGAGAGAAGGGGAGAGGAGAGGAGAGGAGAGTGGTCCATGCTGATTTGGAGAAGCCCTTATCTGGTCTGGCTCTGTGCCCCTCTGCTCTTGGCTGCCCGCCACGTCGAACAGTGCCTAGCAGGGTCAGAGGAAGTGAGGTCATGTGAATCATGGATGCAGTTAAAGATCCACTTGGCAGCAAATGGCAAATTCACCACTGAAGGTCAGACATACATCACCTATCAGACAGTGATAGACATGCTGCTGGGGAAGAAAGAGATAGAGAGGGAGATGGAGATCTTCCATCTTTCACTCTGCGAGCAGGATATTGCGAGCAGTAACATATAGCCCACCAGGGGAGCTTTACAGTGTTCGTTTGTTCTTGAAAGCAAAGATGTCATGCAGATAAACAGCAGCTGCTGCTCTTTTCATTGTATGCTCTCTTCCATCCAACTGCACACACACAAACACACTCACACCTTTTGGTCTCAACAAGAGCATTCCCCAGATAATTAAACCCAGATGCGTATCCATGACCATGTTGCTCTGTTGCCGAGGGTTTCTGGAGCCAGAGTGACCATCTCTGGCCGCTTTAATCTAATCAGTCTCCTCAACTTCCTTATAGGCTGGTTTCCCAACAGTCCGCTCCACTGGGACTTTGATCTGCTGTGTGACCGATTACTGTTCAGGGGTCAGGGAACAGCCACTCTTTCTGTACAAGAAACTAAAGCTACATCACAGTACATTACATCCAGGCCCACTGTGATTAATGTGCTAGGGTATCCAGTTTTGTGTTTATTCCATGCACAAGGGTGTGTGCATGTGTGTGTGTGTGTTTGTGTGTGTTTTAATGTGTTTGGCTGAGTCTATAAGCTGTACTTTAATTTAATTTGGTAGCCAGGCCTGCCATGGTGACCTGTAATGATTTAGAGCTGACCTCAGCTCTCTAACTCAATCAGTTTTTCCCACACAGCTGCAGCATGCATATGTGTGTGTGTGTGTGTGTGTGTGTGTGCATGTGCATGTGTGTTTGTGCATATACATGTGTGTAAGAGCATGCTTGCCTGTATGTCATACAAGCCTATTTACATATAGACGGTTAGTATGTGCTTGTGTCATGATACCGCCTTGACTTTGCCCCCAATCTGCGCACTCTCTTTGACCTTCTCATCCACACACACAAACACACATACACACACACACACCTACACACACTCACACACACACACACACACACACATGTTCATGCAAAAGCCATACACATATCCCCCACTCTTTTCCTCTTTATACTGACTCTGTCTTTCTTTCTCTCTTTGACATTCAATTTGAGTTTATGAGACCAACCTTCAATAAACAAGCCAGCAGTCTAGCCCACACACACACACACACACACACCCACATACACACACACACACACACACACACACACACACACACACACACACACACACACATGCACGCACACATACACACTAGTTATTGGATTCATAACTGGGATACTCCTATCCTTCTGCTCTCTGTGTAAAATAAGAGGTGTTGAAATGAAATTCTCCTGCAGAAAAGCTTTGCTCTTACCTTGGATTTAGAAAATCTCTCTCTTTCTCTCTCTGTCTCTGTCAGAGTGAACAATATGAGGATTGAGCGAATGATGGGCAGAGAGTCAGAGAGGGATCACTGGATGACAGGAAGAGGAAGAGGAGCTATGAATGTACTCAAAAAGACATGAGGAGAGCTGAGTTTCAGACCGAATTGATTTGTCAATTGCTGAGGCGGAAGAGAGGTGGGCAAGGTGACCAGGCTTGGTCAATGAGGCAATAGAGAACTCAATCTGAGTCGCTGCACTTATTTTCCCCAACACATACATCAATGAAATGCTTTCGCAGGACAAAATACTGGAAATCCTCACAGATAAACAACTCAATAAGTTGTTTGTGCTGTTCAAAACAACCAATAACATTACAAACATGAGGCCTATGAATGCCACCTGCTTAACTTTTGATCAGTTTAACTGAAACCTCTTGGCTGAGTCTCACCCTAAGGACTATTTAATAGCCGGTTTGGAGCTTTTAGTCACATCACATGAGCTTCACCAAGAAATCGAGAAATGCAGATTTAAAATCTTTCTTTTTTTCCTGAGCACTTGACAGATCTATCACCTTTATTGACATAGAAACACTCAGCAAATCTCAGTGTCCATTTCATTCAGGAGAGAACAGTGACATAACGGTAAATACATTGTTTATTATTAACAGAGGATATGTGATGACGAAGTCTTGACAGAGTCAACAGGAAGATTTGTAATTTAGGGCCCACTGCCCCGATCAGCAAGATACATTCCCCCGGTGGAGTCCAGACCTGCTGGTGGTGCTGATGACGATGGTGGTGATGATGGTGGTGATGCTGATGAGGCTGATAGAATGATGGGTTGATGAAGCTGATGGATCGGGGAAGACTGGGTGGAGATGGGGAGGTGCAGGGGTGCGTAACGGCAACATGAATGAACTGAAGGTAGAAAGACAGTCATATTGAAAAAGAGACGGCAGCAAGATATCATTGTTTCGTTGTGCTTATCGGATAGAGGAGACCAGCTGATTTAAACAGCTGGTGCCATGATTGACAGCCCGAGAAATAACAGCAAGTAAATGACGAGTGAACATGCGTGAGAAGTGATTAGCAGATGTGTGAGGAATACATTACGGGTACATTACTGTACAGCAGGATAAATATACACAGTATGTTTAAGCATCTTGTTCTATTCCTCACTGCTTTTATTCCTCACTGCTTTGGCAATGCGATAGCTCGTTGAATCGCAGAGGCATAAACACGAAAGAGACACACATCTTACACACAAACCTCAGCTGAAAAAGGGTAACATGAAAACATGCACATTATTTACTTTAAAGTAAAATAAATATAAATGATGGGAGCCATAATTACAGCAGTACAATAAATGTCTGCTGTAACTACTCCCCTGAGGAGTTTGTTTAGGTTATTTTGAGACCACGACATTAACGTGAACCTCTCTATTCTCAGCCTCAGGCAATTAAACAGCTCCCATGATTGCTCCCATAAAACATCCCTGTGTCTTTAAGGGGGTCCTCTCCTCCTTTCTGTGTTGTTAAGCAGAGTAATTACGGCTGAAAATGTTTTCTAATTGAGTGTTGGTGAAAAGAGCGGGAAATAATCTGCAGTTGGATGAATCCTGTGAATGATTTTGTATAAAGTCTCTATTTTAATGATGTCAGAGCGTGGAGATGAGGTCACAATGGCCCTCTTGCTCTCCCGCACTATCAGTCTATCTTTTAATTATCCACCACTCCTGTGGAAAGCAGAGGGTTCGTATGGAAAAGAAGAGATAGCAGGGGCTCACATTCCCCCATTGACTGCCTGCTAGAAGTGTATGATGCTTAGATGATTGAGTCCCCTCTCCCCCCTCTCTCTCTCTCTCTCTCTCTCTCACACAAGAGAGGATTAATCTCTCTGTCATCTTAAAAGAGTCTCTTAACCCTCCTGTTACCTTTGGGTCAATTTGACCCCATTCAATGTTTAACCCTCCTGTTACCTTTATATTTACTGACATATTTTACCATTGGGGTCAATTTGACCCCAGCAATTAAAACCTCCAGAAAATGTTTGAATTAATATTGTTTTCCAAGTTTAAGTGTGAGGTACTTTATGTTTGTTTGTTGACTACCTAAATAGCCCTTTAAATATATAAAAAAGTTGATATTTCTTATATGTTTGACACAGTGAAAAACAGCCTGGGGTCAAATTGACCCGAAAGAACACCGACATTAAACATTGAATGGGGTCAAATTGACCCTAAAGGTAACAGGAGGGTTAAACATTGAATGGGGTCAAATTGACCCAAAGGTAACAGGAGGGTTAAACACTTGTCTCTCCTCCATCTCCCGCTATACCTTCACAATCCTTGTTTTGCATACTACGCACTCACCCTAGGGCACTGGAATTCATTCTAGAAAGAGGTACTGAGTTGACCTGAACCTTTGTCTTCCTCCACAGGGAGTAGAACAAAAAAAACCCATTAATGGTACAAGTTCGTCAACTGAATCTCTCTTGCAAGGGTACGTTGAAGGAAAGCATTAGGAAATGTGTCACCAAACCATGAATCACTCTCCATGGTTTGATATTTACCTTGACCCATAAGACACTGCCCCTTATTCATCGGCCTCCGTAAAAGAAGACCTGCCTTGATCCAGTCTGTTGAAGCAGATCATCATAGAGGACCATGGCAGATATTTCCCCATCAAAAATCACGTGTCCTTTGGGAAAGCATTTTCATCTATGATGCAAAAAAACAATAGCAGACATATGAAACTTGCTAATATTTTCTCCATCAAAGTCACGTTGTTATTGCTTGTTATGCAGTTCTTGTGCAGTCTCAATTGTAAATGTGAAAAGCTTTACCAAACAAAGAAAATGAATCTTCTGTGAAGGTCTGTGAGCTGTTGATGGGCCCATACAACGTTTACTATTCACATTATTCCACCTTTAGCTCATGTAGTTAATGGATCTGAAGAGCCTGAGAGATGAGAATATAATGCAGACGTAATGTTCTCTGTGACAGATTACACAACTCAAGCATCTTTCACAAGTCTGCTAATTGATTGCCATAACATGGAAACCATTATGTGCTTGGAATGGTCGGAAGAACTGTACATCGCATATTTGAAAAAGATCCAACATAATGAATTACTTGCAAAAACATTTTAATGTTCCTTCAAGGAAATCCACCCAATCTCATGTTATATATATATATATATATATATATATATATAGTTTACTCAAGAGTCGATTAAATTGTGTAGTTTCAACTTCCTATTAATGTCGTTAAAATTAATGGATGACAAATCAGTGGTAAATCTCCCAACCCTTTCATGTCCAATATTCTAACTTTTCTTCTTTTATTTGAACTTTTAGTTTTTGCATTTTCAACACAAAAGAACAATCCTTGACATTTAAATAAACCTGATAAATAAAATAAATAGTAATATTAAGTAAACCTTTCTATATATCAGATCATTCTTACTCAATCTTTTAATCTTTATCTTCACAAACAGCTCACTACCAGAGGTCACTGTTCAATACGATATAGCGGTCTTGATTATTTATTATCTGATTATCCTGTTTTAATTGAAATATTTGGTTGAAAAGCAGAATCAAATAAAATAAAAGTCAAAATCTAAGTAAATCCTTGATACCCTGAAAACTGTCTTATATTATTGAAGTAGGGGTAATGTCGAAGTCCTCATGAGTATTTTCCTCTGCACATTATTTCAATGACGTTAATTTGGATAAATAGTGAGACTACTATACTCAAACTGCACATCCTGAACTTTAATAGAGGGATGTTCTATTCCCTCACTCTTTATTTACTACTTTGTAAAGACTGATTTTCAGACTTTCTTATTTTGATGGTGAGAAGAAGCGGCTGTATCTGGCATTTTGGCCTTCCTCTAGCGTGCAATAACACAAAAGTTTAATGAAGTCTGCAAGGCATCGTGTTTGTCAATGTGTGAGTATATCTGTTTGTTGTGCTTGTCTGTCTACTGTTATCTCTGATCTATAATTAATCATTGTCACTGTCCTAGAATCTGAGCTTTTTGTCCCACAAAAGTGAATAACGTCTCTCTCTCTCTCTCTTTCCCCCTTTCTTTCTCATGGGTAATGTCTATTTTAGGAACCTGATGTTCTCTGACAGCTTTCACACATTCCTCCATGGCATTAACGCTAAGAGAGGCATACACACACCACACACACACACACACACACACACACACACACACACACAGCATGCTCACACAAAGGAATATTGAGTGCATCTAACATGAATATTTACAGATAGTCCTCAGGACAACTCAGCTTACTCGAAGAATTAGAATGTGGACACAATGAAATACAGCACAATACAAAACGATCTTCTGAAAGGCGCAGTGCATTAGCACACTCAATACATAACATTAGCATACAACACAATATGATGTGTTACAATACAACTCTCAATATGCTCGATATGAAACATCACGGTACATTACAGTGAGACGGACTGCATTCATTGGATTTCCTCATCCGTTTAGTTTTGAGTTTAATGAGGCTGTCTCTGTGAGGGCTCTGCCAGCCATGATGATATGATATCAAGTCATAGTTTCAGTTATAACTTGGCCGGCTTCAGGCATGACATGGAACATGGAGGAGGATCAATGTTAGACTTTTGTACGGAGTGCAGTGTGTTTGTGTGTGTAAAACAAGATGTTATTTATTTATTTATGTTATAGTCATAGTCCTGAATATGGCACAGGCAAAACACACACACACACACACACACACACACACACACACACACACACACACACACACACACACACACACACACACACACACACACACACACACACACACACACACACACACACACACACACACACACACACACACACACACACACACGCACACACAGTCTGAATGACACCTAAATGTCAATTAATAGCTCACAGACTAATTACTTTCCTCTGCTGACACAAATACATTCTTTTGGCTCTTTCTTGAATCTCCACAGCTACCAGACAGGATACGTGACATGGGCAACGGCAGTTAGATTACCCCCCCACCCCGACACACCACACACACCACACACACACCACACACATACACATTGACACACTCATGGAGAACCATGTTCTGGGAGAAACATTATAAAAAGTGTTCCCTGTCACACACATGTGTGCATTCACACGTAAAGCGTGTCACCTCGTTGGTCCATATTCTGTCATCCTGGTCAGAGCTATCACTATTGTGTGTACGGGAACATCCCATGTCGCATGTGATCGTTAGGGTTGAAGCTGGAGCTTGAACTGAGGAACAATCCGGTTGCAAGATTGAAAACATTGCTAGAGAACTTCCTGTTGACACAGTGTGTGTTTGTGCCTGGAATGTGCTTCGTTGTGTATGAAGATCGTCAGCAAGAGTGTTCAGAGTAATTATAACATGTTCTCTTCTGCCAGAGAAAGCCATGCCTGACCCTTGACAGGTCAGAGTTCAGTGCTCTCAGCATGGTCACACAGCATTTAACCTTCACATCGTGAACAAACGCCCTCTTCTCCTTACCCTGTCTCACACACCCACATATTCACACACGCAGAAAACTGCAACCGATGCAAATTTGAACCCGACGTCTCCCTCACCTCTCCGTTCCCATCGGTGTCATTTTGAATAGGGTCAATTTTATCAAATGGAATATTTTAGCAGAGACATTTGCACACTGGAGGGAATAGGAACTAATAAGCTATATAGCGTGCGCAGCAAGTTTCATGCCAATCTTTGTCAAACATTGCCTCCGCATCCTGTACAGCCTCTCTCTCTTTCTGTCTTCCTCTCTCTATCTTATGATGTTGGATGCATCATTCAGTGTGCGATTTTCACCTGAACTTGCCGACACCTGCCATTTCAGGTTTGCACGCGCTGCAATCCCCCCCCCCCCAGCTGCCTTGTGACACAAACTCTCTCTCTCACTCACACAGATGCACACGCAAACATCGACAAACACCATTCATGGATGAATCCTCTTATGTTTAATTCTTAAGTCATTCATTATTTACATTTCTCTCAAAATCTATTTTCCTGAAAGACAAGAACATACATTGGCATAGTCTCTCTCTCTCTCTAACATGTGCAGATGTACACATGTTCACGCACACACTTCACACACACACACACACACACACACACACACACACACACACACACACACACACACACACACACACACACACACACACACACACACACTGCTTAGTTTCTCAAGTATCCATTGTTGGGCTGACCTATTTTAAGTCTCTATTCATTTCATTTTAATTTTACTAAAAAATAAATCAAACAGTTGGCAAGCATTATAATATAGTGATGCACATATTCAAATCCATTTATTTAAAGCTATGTTTTCCATTAAAATGTGATGTACTATATGTAGTGTGGGTCAAGTATTCAAAAGAATCAGACACACTGAAAATGAATGAATGAAAATCAACCACTCATTTGTATTTAATAAAATATCTGCTAAACGTCTGTTTCTTATCGTTGTTAGCAAACCATCTGCTGCTTGGAAACACAATGTTGAATGAAAGCTCAGGAATGTTCAGCATAATAGAAGATAATAGAATCACATAACGGAAAACAGAAGTGGGGGCCGAACAGATTAGCCGACAATGAATAATTATCTTTCTCGATTTAAAAAACCCTGTGAGACAACGAAATGCACAATAAACGGATGTGACTTATCAGCGTTCACTGTATGTGTTGTTCTATTTTCTCCAGGAAAGCACGAGTCACGCAGGTTGCTACTAAAATATGCTTATTTTTTTGCAATAATGCAGAAATGTTATAAAATCACATTAGACCTTAATTCAAAGCAAATCCCTGGAAATCATGTTCCTCCTAGAATAACGCCATCCACTGAAGACGCAGAGATGGAGAGATACACAGGCAAACTAACAGCAGGTACACAGACAGGCAGAGAGACAGACAAAGACACACACACACACACCTATAGATTGCCAAACAAATGTACCAAATAACCACATAACTAGCAGGAAATGCAGGTCGCCAACATCTTCAAAGCTTTATTGGGGTCTGTGAGAATTCCCCACAAAACATTGTTCCATGGACGTAAGAAGAGAGACGTCTGCTCTGAAATGATAACCACAAAACACGAAACAATTAGTCGGAACTGTGTTCACAATAATTCATACATTCATATTACTTCATGTCTCCTTAAATACACTGATTGCAGAGACTAAACCAGGCAAGACGCCTATCAAAACTATCTGATAGTTCTGATAGGCGTCTTGCAATATGGACTAGCGGAGCCAGGGAACGAACCACCTCAGATTGTTGGAGGAGCCGCTCTACCAATGAGCCGCAGTAGCCACCTCGCCCCCTACCTGTGATTTGTGTGTGTTCAATTAAAACCATCATGGGAACAGGTAGACTAGAGTGAAACGACAGACAACGCCTCAGTTAAACTTAGTAACCATGCCACTGATCGTACAGGCCTGCTGCAGGCTTGTCATTATTTTTTCACCAATCATGGGTCTCTGTGAGTCGCCTCATTGTGGCATTGTATCCCAGAAGGCAGTTTGAATGAGAATGAGGACTAATGGCACCCTCCCTTGTTAGGAGAGTTTTCCCCTCTTGTTAGCTACAGATTTGGTGTGAAAATGTACCCTAGAAAGAAACAACAATTTACCTAATGACCATTAATCACCATACTGCTCATTAAATTTGTACGAATTGCATGCTGCCTGCCCCACTCTCTTCTTCCTTCATCCTTACTGCTGTAAGATTATAGAGTGGGAAAATTGCATCTCTGATGAGTCTGAGGTTTTCATCCTTATAGAATTAGACTTCTGTGTCAGCTTTTTCCTACCTTGTCAGCTCTTTCACTCGACTGGAGGTGAGGCTGAGGAGATGAGGCGAAACATTCCTGAGGCCTATTTCAGCCTCATAATTCAATTCAATTCAATTCAGTTTATTTGTATAGCCCAATTTCACAAATTACAAATTTGTCTCGGAGTGCTTTACAATCTGTACACATAGACATCCCTGCCCCAAAACCTCACATCGGACCAGGAAAAACTCCCAAATAACCCTTCAGGGGGAAAAAAAGGGAAGAAACCTGGAGGAGAGCAACAGAGGAGGATCCCTCTCCTAGGATGGACAGATGCAATAGATGTAATGTGTACAGAAGGACAGATTTAGAGTTAAAATACATTCAATGAATATGACAGAGTGTATGAATAGTTCATAGTAGGCATATTCCACGATGGAGACCTCCACGATCCATCAGGCAGATGGCGGTGGGAGGAGGAGGGCGGAGTCTCAACAGGACAGTGGCGTAGTCATGAGCAGGAATTTACCCAGACGATCCATCAGGCAGATAGGATCTATGCCGTCTCATAGGGTCCGATGACCCCATGAGACGAAAGTCAAAAGGACTTCCGGAGAAAGCAGAGTTAGTAACGTGTGATTGAGAGATGAAAATTCATCCTTAAGGAGAGAAAAAGAGGAGATAGGTACTCAGTGCATCCTAAACGTCCCCGGCAGCTATAAGCCTATAGCAGCATATCAAGGGGCTGGACCAGGGCAACCTGATTCAGCCCTAACTATAAGCTCTGTCAAAGAGGAAGGTCTTAAGTCTACTCTTAAACGAGGTGACTGTGTCTGCCTCCCGGACTGAAATTGGAAGCTGGTTCCATAAAAGAGGAGCTTGATAACTAAAGGCTCTGGCTCCCATTCTACTTTTTAAGACTCTAGGAACTACAAGTAGTCCCGCATTTAGTGAGCGAGTTCTCTAGTGGGGCAATATGGCACGACAAGCTCCTTAAGATATGATGGAGCATCACCAATCAAGGCTTTGTAGGTTAAGAGAAGAATTTTAAAGTGATTCTTGATTTACTGGGAGCCAGTGCAGAGCAGCTAGTGCAGGAGTGATGTGATCTCTTTTCTTAGTTTTAGTGAGAACACGAGCTGCAGCATTCTGGATCAACTGAGGACCTAAGAGATTTATTAGAGCAGCCTGCTAATAAGGAGTTGCAGTAATCCAGTCTCAAGTAACGAACGCAGGAACCAATTTTTTGCATCTTTTGAGACAAGATGTGCCTGATTTTGGAAATATTACGTGATGAAAGAATGCAGTCCTTGAGATTTGCTTTACGTGGGAGTTAAAGGACAAGTCCCGATCAAAGATAACGCCAAGATTCTTTACAGTGGTGTTGGATGCCAGGGCAATGCCGCTTACAGAATCCACATCACCAGATAATTGATCTCTGAGGTGCTCAGGCCGATTAAAATTATTTGTTTTGTCTGAGTTTAACATCAAGAAGTTGCAGGTCATCCATGTTTTTATGTCTTTAAGACATGCTTGAATTTTACAGAGTTGGTTGCTCTCTGGTTTTATCGATAAATATAGTTGAGTGTCATCTGCATAACAATGAAAGTCTATAGAGTGTTTCACGACAATATTGTCCAAAGGAAGCATGTCTAAGGTAAATAAAATTGGTCCAAGCACAGCACCTTGTGGAACTCCGTGATTAACGCTGGTGGTTATCGAGGCCATCAAGCATAAATACAAACTGAGATCGATCTGATAAACAGGATTTAAACCAAATTAGTGCCGTGCCTGAAATGCCATCCTAAATTGAAATCAAAATAAATCAGAAAATTAATATAAAATAAAGAAGAAAATAAAACAACAACAAAAACAACAACAATAAACAAAATAAAAAACATAATATATTTATATATACTACCACATACATCTTCCATATTAATACGTTTTTAATTACATTTATAACTCTCAAGAATTGTTTTATAAATAATTCCCTTGAAGACCAAAAGTTCTGAAATGTTTCCATGTGGTATGTAGGTCTGCTGTGGAGATGGAGATAATGTGACATTGAGTACAAACCCACACAGACATAGTTTATACACATAAGCATATGCTATATTAATGTATCTCATCAGCAGAAATGGGTTGCACTTTCATCCAAACTCTTTCTGATTCTCCTTAAACTTATTCTAAGTGTTTCATAATGAACATTCCAGGCGTGTCTGTCTGGAAAGCTGGTAATGGAATATTTATAGAATGTTTCTAGGAATACTTTTGGGAAACTCTGGTTCTAACAAGCGTCTTTGTTCTACTGAGGCACAATTTCATCTTCCCTAAGTTGCATCTCTCCTTTGGTCTATTTTTTCTGTGTTCCTCTCGCTCTGCTCTTCTCTCTCTGTTTCTGTCATTGTGTCTCATTGTATATACAGTATCTCCCTCTGTGCCTTGATACCTTGCTCTCTGTTTACAATGCATGTTTATTTCAACAATCTTAAAACATAAACTCAGTCAGAACCTCAATCTGAACCTCATACCTACTGCATTGCAGAAGTAGCCATCATGTATAGGGATGAGAATTGATACGATTTTAACGATTCCGTGCCAACCGATTCCTTAACTATCGATTCGATTCATATCGATTCTTATTGGGCAAGGGGTGAAAAAAGAACGCAACAGGTTTATTTACATTAATTTTCTTTTATATAATTTTCAAAAATTGCTCACAACCCTTTAAGTAGAATTCTCCTTTTAATTTTTTTAAAAATAAAATTAACTTTTAAAAAAATTTATTCTTTTAATTTAAACTTTGTTTAAAATTTAAATGTTTTTTTTAAAAAAAAGGGTATAAACTGGCGGGGAAAAAAATGAAATGAGGGGCAAATAAATGTCAAATTTAATTTTTTAACCCACAAAATTTTTGTGGGGGGAAAAATTTTAAAGCAATGTTGGGTTTCCCCGGAAACGGGGGATCTTTTGGGGACTTTTTGGTTTTCCCCACCCCCAAGAACACCCCCAAAAAAGGTTTTGGGTTTTGGAGGTTGAACCCAAAAAAAGGGGGGAAAAGGGAACGGGGTTTTTAGTGTAAAGACAGGCCCAGGCCTCGGGAAACCGGTTTTTTGCCCTGAATTCTTTAACAAAATTTTTCCCGGGAGATTATTTTTTATGGGGAAAAAGGGTTTTTGGTTTCAAAAATTTAAAAACAAAGGCCTAACAAAAATTAATTTCCGTTTTTTTAATAAAGCCACTTTTGAGGGAAAAAACACGATTCTTAAGGGGAAGGGGTAAAAAAGGAAAATTTATTTACTTAATTTCTTTATATTTTTTTTTAATAAGGGTTAAAAATCGTTTTATCTAAAATTTAATAATTTAAAATAAAAGTTTCTGTTTTTTAAACAGTTCCGAAATTTAAACACCCTTTTTTTTTAAAATTTCTCCAAAAAAAAACTTTAAAATCCAAAAGGTGAAATAAATTTTAAGGGGAACCAAAAATTTCGGAGTAAATGTTGTTTTCCCGGGGGACCAAAAGGGATTAATTGTGCTCCACCTGGGGGAAATTTTTCCAATGGGTGGGGTAAACACTTTGAGGGGGTTTACCTTGGACCGGAAAAAAGAGAACCCTTAAGGCTGACCTGCCTCATCAAAAAATTTGGATTTTTTGGGTTATTTAATTAAACGGGTTTTTCAAATGCTTTTTCAAAAAATTTGTTGAATTTCTTTTGAAATAAACCACATTAAAGGGGGCAAAGTTGTAAATTTTGGGGTGAAATGGAAATTTTAGAAGCGCTTTCCCAAATTTTTAAAGGGTTTGTTCCCAGTTTAAAAGGGAAACTAAAAAGTTTCTGTGTGTTAAAAACCGTTAGCAAACCCACCAAAATTTTTGGCTTTAAACCCCAAACAATTAAAATTAACCTGGGAAACCGGTTTTTAAACGGGGGCCCGGTTTTTCCGACCCCACCCAACAAAAAAGGGAAAGCCACCATAACCTTTTGGGGGTTTTCCTTTGGGCTAATTGTAGCCCCATAAACCTACATTTGCTTTTAAAACTGTGTTCAAATCTTTTCATTTTTTGACCCCTTGGAAATAAATTTTTCCAAAATTAATTGTTTTTTGGGTTAAAATAACCAAACTTTAACCTTTTTCCCATTTCCCAGTTTGTCTTTAAAGGGGAAATTTTAAATTTTTTCTTGTTAAAACAAATTAAGAAGAAAAAATTTGGTTCCCCCAAACAATTGAAAGGGAATTAAAATGGTTCTTTCCCCATTAATCATAAAAGGAAACCCCAAACCCCAACCAACCTGCACTTTTTTGAGTCAGTTTCTCAATAGCTTAAAAATTCCTCTACTTCCACCCTGACATTTAAAAAGGGGAAAATTCCCAAAATTGTTTGGGGAATTGTAAACATTTTCCCAGAGGCACCCCTTGTTAAAGGTGCAAATTTTTTTTTCCGGTTAAACACAAAAATTGAATGTTTAAAATGTTCACTTTGAAAATTGCAGGGTTTTTTGGGTTGTGGGTTTGTTTTGGGTGTTTTAATGAGTGAGTTAATAATATGTCATTTTTGTATTTGAAGCTTGCTTCGTGTTTTTGTCAAGTGGCCCAAGAACATTTTTTAAATTGCAATTGAATCCAACCAGTTTGAATGAACTTAAGCCCCATTGCCCCACCTGTGGGGAAGATTTGATGTTTTGTTCTAAACTGTCTATAATATTATAATAAACATGAGCAAATATATTGATGTTGTACATCAAATTAATGAAGACAACTGGGGCTACAAGTCTCAGTGAGCCATTTAAACACAACTCAAACACCAACTGAAATAAAAATACAAATATCATAATCATAATTTTGTCAGGTGTCGGCCCACTCAGAACGTTTCCGTAGCTAGCGACATGTAGCTTTGTGCAATCATAAAAGAAGAGATGTTCGAAAGCAAGAGGACTTCACACAGATTCTAAATATCTTTACAGAATCCTTCTGCACCAAAGTATCACGGAGATATAAGCCAAAGAACACAGAACTATTAATCGCTTCATAGCTTTACATTCAGCAAATTCAACATACTTTTGTTCTTGAGAAGAAGAAAAAACGTTTCTCTCCCCTGCATTCCAGCTGGCATGGCTTTAGTGTGTGTGTATGTCCCTTTAAAAACCAGTCGGACTTTTGGGGAAGCGTCATAATCAGCTGTCAGGAAGTTCAATTTCAGCGAATCGGATTTGACATTTCTAATATGGCGACGCCTTTCTGTCTCCTATTGGCTCACAGTGCTGTCAATCTTGTCTTTCTTGGTACCAATCGATTCTATTGGCTCTAAGTATTCCAATGACGTGTCGTTCTTTAAAATCCGCCCTTCCCCGGCGGAGATATCTGCGCGCGCAACAGCTGCGCTGTGACAGATCCAAAAACCGGCTTTACCCACAGCACGCACGCGCACAGCACCACTTTGTTTGATCGTTTTTTTATCTTTGATTTACTGTTTTAAAGCCACATAATGATGTATTTGCATGTATTGATCACCACAAGTAAAAGTGAAAATGAAATAAATGGTTTGGTACATGAGAAAAGTCAAATGGCACAGATGGTGCTTCAATGTGCCCAAATGCAAATTTTAGAGACCTCGCCTAACTTCTCTTTACTAAAAAGTCTCCAACTATTGTTCTGCTTTATTTTTCTGAGTCAAACTTTGCAGAGAGTCTGTTCACAAGTTGTATTATTATCTGGGTGATTTTAGGCCTTTGCTGTGCATCCATCCAGGATATATTCATCCTGAAAGTGCTTTTTTTTCTAATCGAACCTGAAATTTCTATGAAAATAGAAGATTCATCTTTATTTACTCTTAACCAGTAACATATATGCTAATATTTACACATCTGAACAAAAGCTCATTGTGTTCCCTTTATTATAACACCAACATTATTCAAATAGCTTGTGTGGTTGCAGAGCTACACCCTTTTTAGTTTGGGTATGTCATTTCGAGCAGAAACCTAAAAAAACGGGTGGGGGTTAACAGGTTTAAGCAAAAGAATCTTTGCACTCCTTCAGTATCTCTCTCTCTCTCTGATACTCTGTGATCAGCTGATTGTGGGCGTTCACTTTAAAATAACCAACCATGTTCTGTCAAGTTTCCTGAAGCCAAACTCTAAAACATATTCTCTCTGTTGCTGTCAGTCGTCATTTCAGTTCAATCGGATGCTCCTCCCTCCAGTCTGCATCACAGTTATGCACCTCATACACCATCAGGTAGCAGCATCTCCCTTCATCACCACCACTACCAGTGGATTATGCCTTATCTGACGCAAGCATCACTCCCCCTCGTTAATTCAGGAGTACAATCACTAAAGACTTTGCACTATTACATTGTTAAGCATGTGTAATACATTCATGTTAAACTCTAATGAAGTATCTCCTGATTGAAATGCTATTTGTCATTTATTCAGCATGCCGACATTCAGTCTATCTGCATTATGTGAAGTGTTCTTTGGTCCTGGCAAAGTAACGGACGATGTCTGTTCCACAGAACCATCTGATTGGAGTCTGTTTCAAAAAGGGCATACGCTTTAAAAATGATAATTGTGATCGAAAATCACAACGAAGCGAGTTGGTAGAAAAGCAAACAAATCCTTTCAAATCGAGAACAACCTCACATAATGAAAATTGACGCTGTGTGTCGTCCCGCACACACCTGAACCAGCTGCTCCTGATCACTGATGAGCAAACAAACTCATTACTTGAGGCTAAGATGGATTTACGTGTGATCTTGTGATATCACGTAAATTCAGATTGCATTCTCACGCATAGGGATGGCAACAGTGGTTGACACTTGTCATGTTATGTCCCTTTAGTATTAAAACAAACTTCTTTTGACTACCAGTAGCTACAGGTGTCACCAAATAAACCTCCGGGGAGGTGTCAAATGTTCAACCTGTGTGTTTCTGTGTATGTGTGTGTGAGGCATATTTTTAGCGTAACCTGTTCTGTCAGGTTTACTTGAATTTACTCAATGATTTCGATAGTTGTTAATTTATTTAAATAGTTGTTAATTTATGACATGTTGGAAAAGAGAGGTTGGGGAACACTGGGGGCCACGTGAGAGAGTGTGGAAAGCAAAAGGAAAGCCACTAGGAGAAAGTGAACAGATAGAGAGGGAAGAGGAGAAGAAATGGGAGATGTCCAGGAGGCAGAGCGAGTAAATGAGTCATCGGCCTGGATCTGCTATCACGTCTATTCTAACAGCATTACGACTGAATGGATGCCTTAAAGGTTAGACATAAAATGATTTCTCATTTTGCTGCGATATCCCCCAAGGTAGACATTAATGCTTCAGTTATGGACTTGACAGTAAGACCTCCTGAGGAAAAGTGCTGCTTGTCTTCCATGAATATTGCCATCTCTCTATATGCACATTGTGATTTCAATGAAGTGGCTTTTACGATGAGGAGCGTACTTCTGTGCAAATACTCAGTAAAGTTGATGTGATTCTGTTGGTCATTTCTACAGCCAGGTGCTCCGGATCACAGCTACATCTCTAGTCCGCTCTGATCGTCCTGACCCATTTCAGCGCGCACACACACACACACACATGCATGTGAACACACACAAGTAAAGCAACCGCACACAAAACACTTATATGTGTGCCAAGCTTTATTTCTGCTCTGTTGAGTTTTTCGTGTCACATCTTTGCAGATGTTTCAGCCATGGGGACATGAACACCATTTGCACAAATTCTCTTCCCAGTCGTTTGGTTGGAGCAGTGGGTTTTGAAATGATAATGAATCTGTGGGCCAGGATCTCCCACATGGCACCATGTCTAGTGTGGAAAGAAAAAGAATAACACAGCACTGGAAGGCAGCAAAACAAGACTTTAGATTTTCTATCAAATGTAAAAAAGAAATTCTGTCTGAACCAAATATGCCCTGAATATGGTTTGTGTTTCAAATAAGAGATTAAAAGTTAAAAACAAATGAATCTGAGATTATAGTTGCATCGGCTCATTTTACAGTTTGGAGTCCGGCTGAATCAATCTATCTATTGACTGCACCTGCAATAGTAAGACTTTAAAAATACTGTCTTAAATTTAGTGATGACTCACAGTGACACATCATTATATAATGCATACTCACACACACCTCCACATATTATCTCAGGTGTTAGGAACACCCATCTCCCCCCCCCCCCCCCCACACACACACATACAACTTTTACAGTGAGCAGAAAGGGGTTAAAAATCCCACGGTGTTCTGAAAAAAAAGGGAGAGGCAGTGTACAGGTCAGATTCCACTGTAATATAACTACTCAGCAGCAAACATTGACCATCCAAACTCAGAGTGAGAACATAACAGTGGTGCTCAGACTGTCGGAGATGATGAAGCCCGAGAGCGTGTTGATGCATCCTCTGGGTACAGCAGCTGCCCCTGAGCAGGAGCTGCTGTGTATCTTCGGGGCGGGGGACTTAGGGCGCTCTCTGGGCCAGCGTCTGCTCCAGTCGGGCTACAGGGTGGTGTATGGCAGCCGCAGACCTCACAGCTGTGGCCTCTTGCCTCAGGGAGCTCAGGTACGACACATGGCTTCACATAACACATACAATTGTGTGTGTGTGTGTGTGTGTGTGTGCAGCTCAAACATGTTCATGTCTCTTAATGTCCTGATTTATTTGCTTTGCGCAGGTGATGAGCCACGCAGCAGCAGCCCAATCTGCCAGATTGATCTTTATTTGTATTCACAGAGAACACTACGCATTCCTGGAGACAATGGCGCCTCATCTTGAAGGAAAGGTGAATCAAAGTGTAATGTTAAATTAAATCAATCAATCAACAATAAGGCAAACACAATCCTTAATAGTTACTAAAGAGAAAGAATCAGGAAGTAATACATTTGGGGTAATCATAAAGTTATAATGACGCTTTCTGAGAAAAGCTCACAGTGATGGATTACTTATTTTCATGGGACACAAAATAATCACTAATACAAACACAGCAGTGATACGTTGTTGGTGCTATGAACCAATATATATATATATATATATTAATATCAAATAATTCAGAGGTCCTTAAAACATTTTAGAGGCATGAAGATGTTCAAGTATTCAGTATTTCACAAGAAACAAGCATTGAGATCTTGTGATCCCTTGGAGGGTCTCAGTGAAGGATGAGCATTCACATTCACAGGTAGAAACTAACATATTTTTGTTCCCAGTAATTTACCATTATCCACAAAATAATCCAAGATTCAGAGTTAATGTAATGTATTTGCTAATAATGCCCATTTCATTCTAGATGTATTCTTTACATATTTCTCAGCAACTGTTGTGGATTTTGTGTACAGTGGTAAAACATATATTATGACTTTAGAGTGTGAGGGTATTTACTCTTTGATCATCGTACACTTTATGAACTGACTTCCCTGAAGCGCAAGCTTTTGACGTTTTAAACTTCAAACCGCTGTGCTGCTGCGTTTGCTTCCCTTTGTGGTTCCCTTTATATTGTGGGGGCAGGATGAAGGGGTCGAGGGTTAAGAGTGTAGCTTAAGCAACATAGTGATAAAAACACCTTTATACACAGCCACATATACACAGAGTATTTCAAGACACCGGAGTATGGGCTCAGATCAGTCTTAATACTTGCAAATGCACACAGAGAGAGTCACAAATGCAAACACACAGATTAAAAAATGCGCACAGAACAATTCACAAATATATCAAATTTACAAATGCACGCAAAACGATATGCCAAATGCTACAGCAGGGGAGTCTCAAAAATCTGTGCACTAAAGTGTAGCGATTCACAAATAAATGCTGTGTGATCCACAAATAAATACATATAAATTCACAAACAAATAGACAAATCTACATAGAAATGCATAAATATATTTGTGATTTTTCTTTTACATTTATATAAAGAGTAATTTTATTTACATGTGCATTGAAATGTATTTGTGAATCGTTCTGCTTGCATTTGTAAATTGAATATATTTGTGAATTGTTCTGTGCGCATTTGTGAATCTGTGTTTGTATTTGTGAGTTTCTCTGTGTGAATTTGCAATTATTGAGACTGATCTGACCCCTAACCGGAGCTCCACATGCCAAAATAAAGATGTAAATATGTTACCACTGCACAAAATAAAATCAGGAAATTATCGTCGGAGGTACCTCAAAATATAAGAAATACTAAAATAGTGCAGTATTAGTCCGTATTTGAACTGGAGAAAAAGACAATATCCAAGAAAAAATACTCAGATTAGAAAGGACTGTTTGTAATTACTGACGATGGAACAGTTTGCGCTTCATTTTACTCTGTTACACAAACAGAAATGTGAATACAGTAACGTCATTGTAAAGCAATACCGCTGACACGGTTTAATCAGCATTTTCTCTCTCACTCCTTTATCATACTGTCTAAACATGCTCCCTTTATTGTAATAGGAATATGTATGAAAGAAGAAAGGAGTTAATTAAAATGATTGAACTAAATAGTTATTTTGTCCCCTGCACTCTGTCGATGGTGATGGGTTGATTACAAGGTTCTGGTGGACATCAGTAACAACCTGAAGAAAGACATGTACCCAGAAGCCAATGCTGCCTACCTGCAGAGGTAACAGACACCTGTGAAAGTGAAGAAAATAAACAAAGGAAGTCTCAATCATAAATACTCTGTGCATGAAAAAGCTTCCATCCTCATAAATGTAATGTTTTATAAATGGAGCGACCTTCTCTGCAGATAAATATGAGTTTAATGTCAACAATCAATTTCCAACAGTCGTCTTTTTTTGGGAAAGTGCTTCTAAAAACCATTTAGAGCATGAGACGTCAAATCTTCCACCTTGAAGCCTAAAGAAAATGAAAATAAATGAAAAGGAGTTGCAGCTCCCTTGACAGGACAGTCTGCCGTGTGTCTATTCATTTGAAGTGGAAACATTGATTGTCACCATTTTCAGGCCCCTCTTTTCCTGTCTGTGTGTTTGTCGAGAGAAACAATAGCAGCTAAAGTCCTCACTGTGTTCCTCAGACTGCTCCCTGATGCTTCTGTGGTGAAAGGCCTCAACACGCTGTCTGCCTGGGCCTTGCAGAATGGACTTCTGGCAGGAAAACAGGTGAGAGAGGAGTGGAATACATAGGAATCTGTCTAAAGACGTCAGTGGGATCAGGACGAAGCAGCCGGGAGGCTGGCGAGTCTTCAGGAAGGCTTTGCTTAACAGTAGTGAAGATACAAAGACAGAGCAGTAGCTTGATCGTTTCATGATGCAATACATGTTTAACTTCACACCTGGCAACAATACCCGCTTTCAACATTTCCTGGAACAGAATTGAAAAAGTGTCTCTCAGGCTTGTTAATAATAGGAGACGAATGCTTCACCATAAGCCACACACCATTTATGAAAGGAATTGATTTAATTTGTGTTGATAATTTGTGTTGTAAATAATTGATTTTGCCGTCTTTCCATAACAATGTAAGAGAAAATGAGGACAGTGCTTGTATGAACACACACACACAAACAAACAAACACACGTAATGATGTTACAGAGTAGAAAGACCATTGTTGAATGCAGCCTCCGTTTCACGGCTAAGTCTCTGGAGACAAAACCTGAATCTGCTGCCTTGAATCCTCTTCGAAACACACACACACACACACACACACACACACACACACACACACACACACACACACACACACACACACACACACACACACACACACACACAACATGCAGTGCTCTATTTTCTTTAACAATAAGTAACTGTGAGAGAACAGGAATGTGTGTCTTTATCAGTGCATGTGTAGATACAGTACACACACACACACACATACACACATGCTTGTAAGTGTGCACTATTCGTTGGCCATCAATTTGATTAGATCCACAGCGGGGCTGTGCCTCTGTCACATTAACATTCAAATGAAGATTTAGTCTGTCGACCATCCCCTGCTGTTACTGGTGCAGTAATGTAGGGAGACATGGCTGGCTGCCCTGTCCACACACACACACCTGGGGGAGAACTGCTCAATCCCACTGACTCCACTACATGCCTGTCAAACTGCTTTCTCTCTCTCTCTCTCTCTCTCTCTCTCTCTCTCTACCCCCCCCCCCCCCCCACTTTACAGATAAGTTAATCATCTTATCACAGAGCGGTGAGTGTGGTAATAACCTTCAACATGTTGAATATCTAGAAATAGCATCACATATTGAGCAGTGTATATGTGGTATGTGTATTTGCATTGCCATACACACCCAGAGGCTGCATCTCAAAATTACTGAAACAGTAGAGTGGAGATCAACAAAAGAAGAGTAATTCTGTCGACTGACACTGTAGAGTCGACACACGGTGCAGTCATGCACTATATATTCCAGACAGGGTGGTTAGTCATCTAACAATATACTCTTTGAGTGATTATTAGCAACTACAAAACAACAACTGATCAGAATGCAGCAAGAGAAAAACATCTTCTATTGTTGTTGTTATTTGGAGGGATTAGTTAAAAAAACATACTGACTGATAGACTATGTAATTGAGGATAAAGATAAAATAACTTCCACTTCTGCTCTACAGCTCTACAGTACATTATTAGACATGAATGACATGTTCCTTCAATGAAATGAAATTTGGGGCTTGACCGGAAGAGATGGAGTACTGCTGGTTTGGGGCATCTTATTGACAAACATGTATACATCACCAGCCTTTTTCTTTAAATGGCCGCAACACATTTTGCTCCATGCTCCAGGAAAGAGTGCTGATGGGAAGCAGGCAGTAGCAGCGATGTCCACCAAGCTGGGCCTCACAGTTCTGGATAAAGGGTCTCTGTCAGCTGCCAGAGAGCTGGAGGACTTCCCCCTGCAGCTATTCCCAGAGTGGAGGCTGCCGCTACGCGTGGCCGTCGGCCTCACCGCCTTCTTCTTCTTCTATCTGCTGATTCGAGATGTCATCTACGCGTATGTTGAACAGGGGAAAGACATCTCCTACAGAATCACGGTGGCCCTGGGCAATAAGGTAAAGATTTGCCCCTGTCTGGTTAAATGTTGTGTACATTGTTTTTTGTGTTCCCCTTTAAAGGACGTGTTCGGTTCATCCCTCATCTCTCAGGTGTTTCCCATTGTGTCTCTCATCATGTTGTCTCTGTGTTACCTGCCTGGTGTCATAGCGGCCTTCCTTCAGCTCTACAGAGGAACCAAGTACAGGTCAGACATCAAACCATCACAAACATCTCCACTCCATAATTTAATTATTGAAGGCTTAGCTCAGTGCTGCATGTTGCAGACGCTTCCCTGATTGGCTGGACCGCTGGATGCTGTGTAGGAAGCAGATGGGTCTGATTGCACTCGGCTTCGCTCTTCTCCATGCCATCTATACATTCGTCATTTCTACTCGCTATGCCGTCAGACACAAACTCATCTCGCGTGTGGTGGATGAGGTACGGCTGGCTGGGTCCAACCTTTCAGTGTTTCTACCATCCTGAAAATAGAGAAGTATAACATAAAGCTAACCATACTAACAGTACAGTGTCTTTGTCTCCCTCAGATGAAGAAAAATAAAACCACCCCGTTTTACTTTGATAACACGGAGGCCTGGGGCCAAGACTCATTCTATATGCTGGGAATCCTGGGCTTTTTTCTTTATGTCCTGCTAGGACTAACATCCCTGCCCTCAGTGGGAGGCTCTCTCAGCTGGAGAGAGTTCAACTTCATTCAGGTCAGAGCGCAGGTGGAAATGTAAAGTCCTTTAGGTGCTTGGGTTCGTGTTTGAGTGAGGGAAGGTGTGCTTGCGTTTACCTTAAACGCCTTACACTTTAGGTCACTCAGGTGTTTACTATCAGTAACAAAACACTTCTTTTAGGGCTGTAGTAATCTATATTTAGTGTTTCCAAGATTCCGCCAGAGTTATTGAAGTGTAAAAGCAATATGTCATGGCAGTCATATCCCGGGAGGCTAGTTAACTAACTGCCACATAGAGCAAAATCCTGGCTGACTTTAGACTATAATCTTAAATGTTAAATTATTCATTAAATAGAATTATGATACCTGGTATAATTCTCAGGGAGGAGATTGATAATACAGGTCACATGTCCGTTTGTGTAAAGGTCAGGTCCATAGGTAGACCTCAGATAGGGAATGTGACTCAGAGATAGAGGTCTAGTTCAAGATAATTTTTATGATCGGGTAAGAAGGATTGTGAATAATATATGATAACTGGTATCAATTTATATAAACAGTTTTTCTGTTCAGGGTTGTCAACTGATGAATGTTAACTATTGAATGTTAACGCTCACAGCAGAAGGATGGGCTGTTCTAGATGGGAAGAAGAAGATCCTGATTAATTCATAGGGGCACCATTCATTACTGCACTTCATTAACATGAATGTTTCCTTATTGTGCTGTTTACTTTAAATCACTGTGGATGAGAACATCAGCAGCCAAATGCTAAAAATGTAGATGAAAGTGCATTATCCAAGTAATTGACAATCAGTGAGCCTTAAGGCCACTAGTGCTATAAAACCATGGATTCATATTGAATTCATATTTCTCAAAAACATACCACAGAAAGGTTCAGTCTGTAACAGGTTTATTTTTTATAAAATTAGCTGGAGGCCTTCAGTGGTTTCAATTGAACCAAAACAAATTATTTTTGAACAGGAAGAAATAGCCAGATTTGTATCAAGCAAAATGTGTTACTTGTATATAAAATGATTATAGGAATATTGTTATGTTTCAGGAAAAATGCTCATTTGTTAGTTTTTTTACCAAGAATTAGATCTGCTAAATATAGCAGTCGGTTAGCTTAGCTTAGCATAACGACTGGATACCGGAGAAAAAACGTCCATAAAGTCCTCCCACAAGCTTCTCTAAAGCTCACGTTGTATCTCACTTGTCTGTATGGAAACAAAAGTGTAGAGAGTTATGTGCTGGAATATTTTTGATGCGAGCGTGGTAACCATCTGAGATAAAACACATGATTTATTGAGCTGACTTTGTGCTAACCTAAGCCAACCTGCTGCTGGCCATAACTATATGTGCCATGCAGACATGAGAGCAGAGTAAGCGTATTTTCTAAAATATCCCACTAACATTTCCATTTCATGTGTTTCTTCCCCCAGTCTAAGCTGGGCCATCTGACCCTGATTATATGTACGTCACATGGCTACATTTATGGCTGGAACAAATTTCTCCAGCCCTCTACCTACAAATGGTACACTCCTCCTGGCTACATGCTCTGTCTGATTGTTCCTTCTGTGGTGCTGGTGCTGAAGGCACTGGTCCTCCTCCCCTGCGTGGATCGAACCCTAACCCGCATTCGACAAGGCTGGGAGAGGACGCAGCCAAACGAGGAGATGGTTCAGGCCACTAACCTGTGAACTCTGACCTCCGAAGCCATCTGATATGCTGGTTATTGAGCGGTTATTTTTACTGGTTATATTGAGGATTACAAATCTAAAATCTGAACTATACATTTCAAAAGGCATTAGAAATACAGATAATCCTGAAATCAAAAATCTTCACAACATAACTTATTCATTTTCTGTCTTGTCTTGTTATTCATATTTATGTCAAATGAGTAATAGTAAAACATATCCAAAGATTATTGTGTCCATACTCAGTTGTGTGCATGATTGTGTCTTTTGATCAGTCGGCAATGCCGACTCTTAATTGTGCAAAAGCAAAACAAAACAAAAAAAGTTTATTTCAGCCAAATGGACAGGTCTCTCTGGATTTAAATGTGGTTAATGTATATTTCCTTTGAGCTTTGTTCTGTATCTTTTTCACAGTATGTGATACCCCCCGCTGACTCATTGTTTTGATAAACATAAGCAACAGTTTCCGCTTTCCTTCTCTCCTCTCCCTTCAAGTTGTGTGATTGTATCCTTGAGGTTGCTTTCTTTTCAGGATGTTATTGATCTCCCTGTTTTCTAACACCAACACCTTGCCTCCCAAACCCTTCTTTCCTCTTAAGGGCATGCACATGTGCACACTTACACACTACGCTCGCACAAACAAACTGAAGGGGAGTAAGGTTGAGCAAATTATATTTCCACATGCAGCGTCAACTCACAGGTGCACCCATAATAGTGCCAACACCTCCTGTATAAGATATTTGGAAGCCAAAAGAGACTCAGGAGGAAGAACAGAAGTCTGTTACAGACCTAAAACAGGTTTACAGAGGGCTAAAGCAGGTAGATCATCACACCATGTACAAGGAGGCAGAGAAGAATGTAGGTTGTATAACATTCTATTATATGGATGTGACAGTTAGGCAATCAAAACGGGAATCAATCAACCAAAAACAAGTGTTTTGTATTTAGAAAAAATAGTTATATGACTATCCATGACTACACAACTTTGTTTATAGATGTCCTATGTTTATGTCAGTGAGCATGATTTTTCAGATTATTGACAGTCTTGAACTGTTTGATTTCCTTAAAGCCTCACCCGATGAGTCATTGCTGCCTTTCATTGCCCTGCCAGCGGTATTTACTGTATGATTCCTATGACCTTATAAACTGGTACCTTTTGTAAGATGCTGTGACTTATTTGTTGTTGGCAGCAAACGTGAAATTTGCTAAATACCTTTTTCATAATTGCTTTCCGAACATAAAAACAAACTGTGTTATGCTACTGTACGGACCGGTGTGCTCAGGTCCATCTTCATTCTTCAACGCAACACCTCCCTACTTATGATCAATTTACCAGACCAACCGGTTTCTTGATGACACCGTCAATACAGCACCGATGATGTGATCACTTCCCCTTTGGCAATGGAAAGACCTGTGGAACATTCCACAGGTCTTTCCCATCCTCTTCAATGATACTTGTGTTATACCGAGTGGGTAATGCGAGTGTATAAAGCTCAGTTCTAATCCCAGTGCTGCACAACATCCTGCCACAGTTTCAAGGTAAGAGTACATTCAGAGTGTTGATTAAGATCACTGCACTTTTATAATCTGTATTGTGCTTTATATTGTGTTGTATATTGTTACAGGTAACAGGAAATTGATTTAATGTGTGCATTGTTAGTTAATAGCGACTCAATATCCATTGATGTTATGTCTCTTTATTTGTTTTTGTATCAGATGTCGTTTCTTCTTCTCCTGGGAATGCTGACAGCATGCGCTGCAGTTCCTAAAGGTACAACATATTTTTTTATTAGCAAAAAACAAGAGGGAATTCCACAATACTTCTGCATACAATGCCATTGACCTTATCATTTTACAATTTACATTATTTTCTGAAACTATAGGATGAAACTGTTATATATTGTAACTTGAAAAAACATGTGGAATGTCTACTGTGCTCATCATTTTAGGTTAAATGTTGATGTAAACATATTTTAACATTATAAGAGACTTTTTTCAACTCTTTAAAAAAGATGTAGTGATGTAAACAGTTAAGTTTGTTTTTATACTGTATGGAATACATATATTTGGTGTGTACTGTAAAATACGTTACACATTTGTACAGACTTAATGTCTTTTCACTTTCAGGAAGGAATCCATCGTTTAGCAGGAGAAACCAACTTTTAGATCTGTAGAACAGAAACATGATTTTGTTAATGCACGTTAATTAGCTTCATAAAACCTCCATAACGTTCAATAATCTTAAATGATGAAGTGCCTACATGGGTAGCAGTGCTCATACGTAACTTACATGGTCATTTAGCTTTTTTCTTTTTTTTGTAGATATGTGTGGTAAAATGTTGATCTTCCCAGAAGACTCCGATACAGCTCATGTAACACTGACAACATCAGAACAGACTTTTAGTGCTGCAACTGTCTGTCTCAGGTAATGTTTTCAGAGCAAAATGCTTGAACAAATTCTCTTTATCTCTGATTATAAAAGCATCATATTTTACTCTTCTTCTTGTTTCATTCAATGCTTGTAGATCCATTACAGACCTCAGCCGAACCCACTCGCTATTCTCTCTGGCCACAAGCTCTCATAATAATGCCTTCCTGCTGTTCAAGACTGGTGCACGTGATGAGATTGAGTTCCATGTCCAGCAAGTAAGGGGCAAATTTGAGGCGCAGGAATACAAACTGAACCAATGGCAGTCCATTTGTGCTACATGGGACTCTGCATCTGGTCTGGCGCAGCTGTGGCTAGATGGAAAGCCTTCAATTATGAGAGACCTTGGCGGCTCACAAGTTGACAACTTTACTTCTATCCTCGGACAAGTGAGTTTAATTGCTAAACACAGTTTATATAAATCCAGAAATGTCTGTATAATTTGATACATTTTGTAAAAAAAAATCGGCAATTAAATGTTTTTATCTCAACTCGTTACAACCACGACAGGAGCAGGATTCCGTTGGCGGGGGCTTTGATAAGAAGCAGTCTTTTGTTGGCATGATGTCTGATGTCCACATGTGGAACTACGTCCTTTCACCCTGTGAGATTGAGGACTACATGAATGATCAAATTTCTACTCCAGGGAACTTGATCAACTGGAATGGGCTGAATTACAATATCGACGGAACAGTGATGATTGACGACAAACAAATATGTCGTGATCTCAAACCAAAAGGAAGTTGGAAATCACCTTGATACAAATTGGATACGTTTTACAAAATACTATCCTTCTTTTGATCACCAATGGAATGTGTGTTACTAACTCTGCAAATATGTCATGCAATTAGTCATGCAAATATGATTTGGGTCGACCTTGTCTCTCGCCTTTTCTTTACAGTTCATTAAAAAAATGCACATCTTGCAATCCCGTCTCATGTCCATCCTTTGACATTAATCATTTAATAAAATGCAGCACATCAGTGGGAGGATGGAGTGCCATAGCAACTTTGGAGATCAGAAATATGTGTGTGTGTGTGTGTGTGTGTGTGCGTGTGTTTAGTAGGAAAAATAGAAAGAAAAAGAAAGAGAGCAAGATGGTGGACGTAGTCCTGTGAGCTGCTAAGCCACGGAAGGGGAAATTAAACACAGCATTTTATCACACAAGAATCAGACGGGAGAACTCAGATTCAGCAGCTACTGGTCACTAAACTGATAGAACAGAGTTTACCGACCTTACTCACGCTAGCTTAATTAAGCACAACACAGCTCAGCAGTGTGGAAAAAGACAATTACAACAGCAACACAACAATTATGTTCACTGCACTGAATGGGACTTGGCAGTCCGTAAAATCCACACTAAAAGGGTACATACAGTGAACTTAAACCAAACCAAACAAGGTTACAAACACACTATGACCATCTGTACAACATCCTTTTACTTGAGACCGCTTCGTAGCGGTTAGTGTGTTCCTTCGACTTGTAGACAGAATTTCTCTAAGCCTAGATCTGGGGACCTCTCGATTACCTCAAGCGGCAAACACACCCTCTGTATCACAGCTATTTGTCTCTGGACGTGTAGGCTGAGTTCCTCTAAGGCTAGATCCGTATATATGTTGTAAAAGGAAGTTGGCGGCCAAGTTCTTGTTATTCTAACATGCAAAGTAGGCTTGTATAATGAGTCCCTCCGGAAAACCTAAAGCTTTTAGCCTCTCAATGGCCTCTTTCTCCTAGAGCAGGGGTCAGGAACCTTTTTGACTGGGAGAGCCATAAAAGCCAAATATATTTCATTGAGAGCCATATAGTATTTTTAACGGATAATAAATTAAATATGTCTTGCTTTTAATGGAGGGGGGGGGGTGCAGGTGACTTTTTCTTTGCTCCGCCCCGATGCGCGCACACGCCGGCATCGGATCTCTGCGGCGCGCGAGACGGCGAGCCGAGAAGTGTTAACGGACACGTAGAGACAGAGTGACATGCTGTTGTGTAAAGACGATCAATAACAGATGTTTAGTTTAATAAAAGAACAAAGACGTCTTTAAGAAAAGGACCTGACATTACTTCTGCTGTAATCTGGCGCGATAGAGAACATTACAGGGGGGCGGGCGGAGATTTATTTTTTTTCAACTCAAAATTGTCTGAGAGCCATATGCCGTCACCGGAAGAGCCATATTTGGCTCGCGAGCCATAGGTTCCCACCCCTGTCCTAGGGCGTGACAGAAACAGAAACAGAAAGTAGAAAATCAAACTATCAGTAAATTGACAAGCCCTGATGATGATGATGATGATGATGATGATGATGATGACATAACTAGAATATGTATTATGCATCAAGTTTGTGTTAGTTATATGCTATCGTATTCAGGCATTGCGAATTCGGGCCATATCTGTTGAGAATGGTAAATCACTCGTTGGACAGGTCTGGACCTCTGGGGGGTTTTGATCCTACCATAAGAGAAAATCCCATTCCATGAAAATGCTACCGAGGACGAATCAGTTTGTACAACCTGTTGGGCCGGAAGTCAGGTGGTTCATCTGGGACTGCAACAGAAGAACAAAAGATCAACACATAATTGCAGTCTGTACATACATGTTTATGATCTCCAAAATTGGTTTATGAGCTCCGAAGTAAACTTTAGTATAATTACCTTCGCATTGAAAATGCCGGAAGGTTATGTTTTGATCGCCGTGTATTTATTTATTTATTTGTATGCGTGTTATTCGCAAAACTCAAAAAGTATTGAACCGAATCGCATGAAATTTGGTGGGATGATTGTTTATTATCCGGGGACCAGTTGATTAGATTTTGGGATCGATCGGGTCAAAGGTCAAGGTCAAAGGTCATGAACAGGTCAAAATGTTCTTGAATCGCATGCAATTTGGTGGGATGATTGGTTATTATCCGGGGACCATTTGATTAGATTTTGGGATCAATCGGGTCAAAGGTCAAGGTCAAGGTCATGGAAAGGTCAAACTCTTTTTTTACCATAGCACGATACATTTTTGTCCAATTGGCATGCAACTAATGCCAAAATGTTCATAATTCAATGCCCAATCTTGTGATATGCGAAGGTATGCGCTCTACCGAGTGCCCATTCTAGTTATAGAGTGTTTCTCTTTCTACATCTTATCTTGTCTTGAAAGTGAAGAGTTCTCCCGGTTGACTGTGAGTGTGCTCCGTCTAGTCGTCTCCGTCTGATCTTCTCCAGGGTTCGTGCCTCCAGCTGATCGGATGTATTTCTCCAGAAAGCTTCAGGCTTCTCCCCAATGATGACGGAATCTGATCCCATCAGTGGAGAGAGGAGCGTGCAGCTCTTCCATCACTGAAGTCCTCTGCAGAGATCTAGACAGTTTCTCATGGCATGTGAGTTGATCAGCAGAGGTGGCAAAGTCAATAGTGTCGATAACAAGATATGTTAGTATGTACAACACTGATCAGATTATCCAAAGTCAGTGGAGGGAAGGTAGGAGGATGGAGCAGCTGTCTCCATGGAGAGTATGGTGCGACAAGAGAAATATTCAATGTCTTCTTTGCTTAAGGCGGAACATTTAGTCAGAGGCATCCTGCTATCTAGCATCTAACAGCATTATCTGCACACACCATCTGTCATCCCTTACACACTCTCACATGTTATTGTTCTTCGATTACAAGAGAACTGCTATTGGTTTTAACTTATCTCCTGCTGTTTGCATTTTGTCACATGTAAATCTCATTATTAGACGCTCAGAGAAATTGCTCCAGGAATATGACGACAAGTACGCATGTCGTACGACGGTTATACTTGAGAACGCTGTCCTGACCAACAGCGTCACTGCGGAGGTGTAGCACCCACCCACTGGTTCCTCTGTCAGTACTTCCGATCACTTTCTATTCTGTCAAGTGAAGCTGATAACATATCTCAATAGAAACTTGCTAGTTTTGGTTTTGTCTTTAGAGAAATAAAAGGCTTTGTAAACAGTCATAATCCCAAAAAGTGTCTTGCTACTTGTCAGCAGTCAGGAAACCTAAATACACAGTTTTGGACAGAAGATTTTTTTACTCTTGCCCAAAATCAATTGAATTCCTTTTTGGTCTTCTGTGAACTCTCCATGTTCAAAAAGCTTGAGTCTTGTTACCTGAAGAAGAAAGCCCGACTCTGACTGTAGGCCTATAACTCAGCACAGCATGGGCACGCACATGCACAGTGGCCCAGGACATCAAGGGGCCAAATGGTATCCTGAGTGAGTGGACCTCATGATCTGGTGAATGAAACTTTTACAATCTCACAGTCTGTTGAGGTAAAGGTTGCCCTCCATTACATCAGCAAGCAGCTAGCATACCACAAGAGCCTTTTTCCGCATTCTCACACGGCACATAATGCTGAATACATTCAGCAGGAATGTCAGAAAAGAGGCGTTTAAGGCGAGTGCTGTTACTGCTTCAGCTCCCATCCTGCAGCCTCATTTACTGTGGAAGTCCCCGGATGTTTGCAAGCCACCTGCAGCATCCCTAGTGCCGTATAATTTTAGTAAAATGCTGCAATTTATTCTGAGAAGCAAATGTGGTCAAGCAAAGTGAATAACTCTGAAGAACGACTGGTGTATCTTGCTAATGAATAGAACAATACATCACACAGCTTGATGACTGATAAGACACTACCTCCCTAGTTAATCAAATGTAAGTAAGATGGGCTCATTGTATCTAGATCCACACTTCATGGCAGCATGCAATGAGATATTAGAACAGATCAGCTCAAAACGCAGTCAGTGATATATACAGGTCTCTCAAAGAGCTTATGGCTGTTATACTTACTATGTCTGATATATTATTCACATTTTATTTGTTGACTTTAGTGTTGAGTTTTGCTTAGTGTACATCAGTAGTTTAACTACATCAAGTTTAAGGTCATGCTTGTCTAAAGTTATACTGAGCATTCATGAAAGAAACCCTTTGATATATAAAACCTGTTTCAGACAGAGAACAATACCGAGTTGGAGTCATGAACTGTGAACATACTGTATTCACAAGCCACTAAGATCCAGACACTGAACTTTCCTTGTCGCATCGGTTCTGATACAAACAATTATATCATAAAGCATCAACTGCCAAACCTATTTTTGAGAAACCATTTTCTAAATTGTATATCATTCATGCATCATGGAAGTACAATATATGATTCCTTTGCTGATGCTGCTGCAGCATAAGCAGTACCCGAGTAGCACTTAATGGGCTAACCTCTAATTGCCCCGAGGACAAAGACGACAGATGTAACCTAGGCAGTGAAGCTCTTGTAGCACCGTGGGGACAAAGCTGGATTGGGCCTCTGAAACATGATAGAGATTAAAATAAATGTGTTGCATCAAGGCTTGTTGAGCTGATATCAAGGGCCTACAACTTCTATGGCACTCCATCCTCCCACTGATGTGCTGAATTTTATTAAATGATTAATGTCAAAGGATGGACATGAGACGGGATTGCAAAATGTGAATTTTTTTAATGAACTGTCAAGAAAAGGCGAGAGACAAGGTCGACCCAAATCATATTTGCATGACTAATTGCATGACATATTTGCGGAGTTAGTAACACACATTCCATTGGTGATCAAAAGAAGGATAGTATTTTGTAAAACGTATCCAATTTGTATCAAGGTGATTTCCAACTTCCTTTTGGTTTGAGATCACGACATATTTGTTTGTCGTCAATCATCACTGTTCCGTCGATATTGTAATTCAGCCCATTCCAGTTGATCAAGTTCCCTGGAGTAGAAATTTGATCATTCATGTAGTCCTCCATCTCACAGGGTGAAAGGACGTAGTTCCACATGTGGACATCAGACATCATGCCAACAAAAGACTGCTTCTTATCAAAGCCCCCGCCAACGGAATCCTGCTCCTGTCGTGGTTGCAACGAGTTGAGATGAAAACATTTAATTGCAGATTTTTTTTACAAAATGTATCAAATTACAGACATTTCTGGATTTATATAAACTTTGTTTAGCAATTAAACTCACTTGTCCGAGGATAGTAGTAAAGTTGTCGATTTGTGAGCCGCCAAAGTATCTCATAATTGAAGGCTTTCCATCTAGCCACAGCTGCGCCAGACCAGATGCAGAGTCCCATGTAGCACAAATGGACTGCCATTGGTTCAGTTTGTATTCCTGCTCCTCAAATTTGACGCTTACTTTCTGGACTTGGAACACAATCACATCACGTGCACCAGTCTTGAACAGCAGGAAGGCATTATTATGAGAGCTTGTGGCCAGAGAGAATAGCGAGTGGGTTCGGCTGAGGTCTGTAATGGATCTACAAGCATTGAATGAAACAAGAAGAATAGTAAAATATGATGCTTTTATAATCAGAGATAAAGGGAATTTGTTCAAGCGTTTTGCTCTGAAAACATTACCTGAGACAGACAGTTGCAGCACTAAAAGTCTGTTCTGATGTTGTCAGTGTTACATGAGCTGTATCGGAGTCTTCTGGGAAGATCAACATTTTATCTACAAAAAAAAGAAAAAAGAAAAATGCTAAATGACCATGTAAGTTACGTATGAGCACTGCTACCCATGTAGGCACTTCATCATTTAAGATTATTGAACGTTATGGAGGTTTTATGAAGCTAATTAACGTGCAATAACAAAATCATGTTTCTGTTCTACAGATCTAAAAGTTTGTTTCTCCTGCAAACGATGGATTCCTTCCTGAAAGTGAAAAGACATTAAGTCTGTACAAATGTGTAACGTATTTTACAGTACACACCAAATATATGTATTCCCTACAGCAGTGGTCACCAACCTTTTTGAGCCCAAGATCCCTGACCTCCGCCTTCATGACCGGCAAGATCTACCTATTGAGGCGTTGAGAGAAAACGACCGTCCAGACTGGACTTACAGCTTTTTATTTGGCCTAATTGTCATTTTGGTCCAGCGTTCAAATTGATGTGACCAGGAACACAGAATTTAAGTGTAACATAACAAGTAAGATATTTGTTAACCGCACACAATATGAACAAGAAAAAACACATTTGCAATGAGCAGCTGGATGAACTAGTACTACCAATATAAATGTTGTATTTATTTACATTTCATTGCCTCTGTACCTGTACTCTAGCAATGACAATAAATTGAATCCAATCCAATTACAGCATGACACTGACAACATGATCAGTCAGTGGAACTCATGTAAGTTCAGCTCTCATCATAATGCCATCACGTCATGTGACTCCAGTCAGAGTGATGGCTGTGACTGAACTCTGCCTGTGAGCTTGTAGTTAGTTCATAATCACAGACAACCAGTCTGAGGCAGTCTGTGAGCTGCTGTCAGTAATCCAGCTCCTGGTCTTTGATTTGGTGATTTTCTCAACTCCACTGACGAGTTTTTCGGGGCAAAATTGGTATTCATGAAAGTTTTCTCATCTGGGATTGGTTCTGAACTCACACCGTTGGTGATTACGTTCACATCAGCTCTACAGACATCCTCAGATTTAAATCATTTTCATAATAATAAATATGAGAATCACCATTTGTGACTCCTGCATCTGTCCCTTTTCAAATAATAGAATAAATGCAATTGCAATCACTTTCAAGTAAACCAGATTGCTCTATCAGACAAGAAAAAAAAGCTCAATGTTGAGCTTTTGTTTTGAAGGACAACAGCAGAAAAGCCCAACTCACCGAGGTAAGACCTGGCAAGTCGCCAAGAATCTCGGCTGTCCCGCACGAGCAGGCGTAACCTGTTAATGCCATAACGTAAACATGTACACGAAGGTACAGGCATTTCAACATTTATTTATTGATGACTTAGTTTTATGTCGGTGTACTTTGAGCTTGTGTAATATGTGAAGTTATCAATAAAGGTCTTTCTGCATTTCCCCTGCGCCCCACCTGTAGTGGTACGTTCCCCTCTTTCAGGAGCACAGCTGACAACACGGCTGTGTAAGCGAACCCGTTTTCAGGCGTTCATGAATCAGGCGGAGATCTTTTCTGACCTCAATCTTCCAGTCAGAAAGAAAACATTTCAGAAGACACCTCAGAAAATGTTCGAAAACAAGGAACAATGTGTTTCTGAATTTATTTTCATTTTATTTTGGAGATCGACAGGGAACGTCTCCGAGATCGACCGGTCGATCGCGATCGACGGGTTGGCGACCACTGCCCTACAGTATAAAAAGAAACTTACCTGTTTACATCACTACATCTTTTTTAAAGAGTTGAATACAAATCTCTTATATTGTTAAAATATGTTTACATCAACATTTAACCTAAAATGACGAGCACAGTAGACATTCCACATGTTTTTTCAAGTTGCAATATATAACAGTTTCATTCTATTATTTTCAGAAAATAATTGTAATTGTAATTGATAAATGATAAGGTCAATGGCATTGTATGCAGAAGTATTGTGGAATTCCCTCTTGTTTTTTGCTAATAAAAAGAAATATGTTGTACCTTTAGGAACTGCAGCGCATGCTGTCAGCATTACCAGGAGAAGAAGAAACGACATCTGATACAAAGACAAATAAAGAGACATTACATCAATGGATATTGAGTTGCTATTAACTAACAATGCACACATTAAATCAATTTCCTGTTACCTGTATATACAACACAATATACAGCACAATACAGATTATAAAAGTGCAGTGATCTTAATCAACACTCTGAATGTACTCTTACCTTGAAACTGTGGCAGGATGTGGTCACAAGAATTCAATGCTAGCTCTCGGTGTCATGCTATCCTTGTGCTACATTGTTTTATATAGTATGTATCTCTTTGTTTTGTCTGTTCCAGTTTTACAAAGATCAATCTTGTATGAGCATTGCAGAGGGTGAAAAGAGTAAACGCAAGAAAAAACAACACTTGTAATAACTACTTACTAACCGAGAGTGAGGTCATGCACGGAAATATCAGACTGAGGCTTTATAACGTTTTTACAGAGGTCTGATAATTCCAGGCATTTTCCCGCATTTCCCGAGCGGTCGAGGTTAGTAAAGTTGTTTATTTTATGGCATTTTTCGGTCCTATCATTTTGTAAATAAAAACAAAATGTAATGTGAATAGAAAAAATGTCATTTTGTTCAGCTCTCATGTCTTCTCACAACACAATGTGTTTCAGGTGTTGCTAGCAACCAATTACTTAACTTCAAGTTTCAGTGATCAATAGGAAAATCATTTTGCCGATGGGTGCCCTTTTTTGGGGTTTGAGCACCTGCTCCCCAAAATGTCTGTGCATGTACCTGATGTACACTATGGATAATTAAAAAAGAAGAAACGTTCTGAATGTTACAATGTGACACTTTAATTACCACGTTAAATCATATGCAGAACAAGCAGAACAAGCTGTGAACCTGTAGTATTTTAAAGAAATATGTTGGATTCCGATTCACACAGACACATATAGTCACAGGATAGTTTGACTAAGTTACTTAACCCTTGTGTTGCCTTAGGTTCATTTTGACCCGAATCAATATTACACCCTCCCCCCGCCTTAGGATTAATTTGACCCCATTCAATGTTTAATGTCTCAACAAACAAACATAAAGTGCCTCACACTTAAACTTGGAAAACAATATTAATTCTAATAATTTTCTGGAGGTTTTAATTGCTGGCGTCAAATTGAACCCAAAGGGTAAAATATGTTAGTAAATATAAAGGTAACAGGAGGGTGAAACTGACCCAAAGGCGGGGGGAGGGTGTAATATTGATTCGGGTCAAAATGACCCTAAGGCAACACAAGGGTTAAGAACAGCTGGGTATTCACATGACGTGGACTCAGTACAGACAACATGTGGACAAGCTTGGTGTGAAAGGACAGGAGAAGTTTGTATGTGCAAAAAATAACTTTTTTAGATGACGAGATGCAAAGGAGGGAAGAGAGGAGGATGGAGCAGCTGTCTCCATGGTATAGTCTGGTGCAACGAGAAAAATATGCAGCATATTTTTTGCCCAAAGCAGAACATTTAGTCAGAGGCATCCTGTTATCTAGCATCTAACAGCATTATCCGCACACACAATCTGCAACTCCTTGCTTAGAGCTTCTCACGTTGTATTTGTTCTCCTATGACCAAAGAACTTATGGCCAATTTTCTGCTTTTGGGTTGTGTGTGTGTGTGTAGGTGTAGGTTTGTGTGTGTGCTTAGGCATAAGTTGGATAGAGTATTCCAACATTGCCTTAGGAAAGAATTAAGATGTAGTAACATGCAGAACTACTGTGAAACAGGCTAGCTTACATTTATCATTTGCACTCATGTTTAATTTCACACAACTGAGCAACCTTGAAACCCGTAATATGATTATGTATGTACAGCTATGATGGTGTGCGTCTATAGGAGCATAAATAAACAGTCCAACTTCAACAGGATCACTTGCTGCAGCTTAAAGCAATAATCTTGTGTGCACTCAGAACCAGTGGCGGCTGGTGAAATTGGGCGGGGGGGGGCGCAGTTGGGCGACGCGGTTTAAATAGCACTCAACAATGAGAAGAAAAGAGGTTTTGAGTAGAATATAGTAGAACACAAAGCTTTATTTCAAGAGCACACTATGCTCAACACGGTCCAACAACAACTATCAACACACTGTAACTTTGGGCATGAGAGGTTCAGAGCAGCTTTAAGAAACATTGGGTTGGGTTTCAGAGGTTTGCAAAATAAAAGAGTTTCACCCTCACATGAAAGAGGTTCAGAGCAGAATAGTCAGAAAGAGATCACATGTTACATTGGGTGTTTGACAGAGTAGCCCCACTACGTGTAAAGAAAAGTAGCCTCCTCTCTTTAAAGTGGTCAAACTTCTCCATAACTCTCTGGTTAAAGTCAATCATGTCTGTAACCAGCCTGTTTCCATTATTCTTGAGGGAATGTGTCTGTTTTTCAGAACTACTTCGCTGTGTTTTCGATGCCAGTTCGTTCTCCTTCTGCTGCTCTGCTCTGCAGACAGGGTTAGCTTCATGCTGTTAGCGAGTTAGCTCCATGCTCTTAGCTAGATAACTGCGGCAAGATTCATGCTTTACACTTGTCTGCAGCTCTTTAGATCCCTCACCCCGTTGTAGTCCAGAGAGTTTCAGTCCCAGGACTTTGGAACAACAGACAGGGGAAACTAAACAGCGCATTACTCACTGAGCCTCCAGCTAACAGCTCCGTTAGCAACCTGCTCCCGTAGCTCCGTGGAGCTCTCTGGGCTGAGGGAACATACCGGTCTCTGATCTGCCGAATAGTCCAATCACGTGAAATAATAAAACGATGTCATTGGCCAGAGCGCACATTTTTGTGCCCCAAGATTCACGTTTCATCCGCCAATGAGAAGCCGTCCTTGCCGAAACGACTGTGAAATGTTTGCTCGCTGCCGCACACACAAGTTGGGCCGGAGGCCCGAAAATGGGGTGGGGCTTCTCTCCGTGATAATGAGTGGCGATATATTATATTTTTTCGCCATAAGCGTTGAGACGCTCCGCGAGGGGCGGGGCTTATCTCCGTGTCTCATCTCCGTAAAGACCGGAATCATTTCCTTCATCCACTACGAAATAACTAACCACTAGTTCTGCTTTCTATTTGTTGTGGACATCCAACACACTAACACCCTCGTGTTTGGGTTCATGACATCACCCGTAGGCTCACTCAGCTCGGTCACTTTCACTGATGAAGTTACTGTTACGTCTGAAAGAATTCCGCTTCCAGCGCTACGAGAGCGGAACTCAAGAGCTGATTGGCCCGAGTTGCGAGATTACCGCCTCAAAGTTGAAATATTTCAACTCAGGGCAAAAATTGCGCCGCTGTAAACGCGTCGCCCCAAACGCGCCGCCCGGGAAAACATCGCGTCTATCCATGGACGGATTAAGAAACCACGGGCCCCTGGGCCTGGACGGCGCATCGTGTCATATCATCATATCAATACAATGTTAATAACAGCGACGTCACGCGCGGAGGCTCAGGCCTAGGGGCCCCCTGAGCTCATGGGCCCCTGGGCCTGGGCCCGGTAGGCCCGTTGGTTAATCCATCCCTGCGTCTATCGCAGCCACACGCATCTGTACGTTGACTTTTCATGGGATTCGGTCGCGCGGAAAAATAGTTTCGCTTTTGGTGTGAACGCACCTTGAGATGCAACACTCATGCTGAAGGGAAATTAGCTAATTACATTAAATCCAGAACATAACTTTGTATTTACTGTAAAGACTTTTGTCGTAGAGATCTTCCCATTCTTGTCAACACATCTTTTTATCTACAGTATTACTAAAGTCTTATTAGACTTAAGATAACCCCTTTCAGACACTTATCAGCTCCTACATTTACGCTGTCATTTTGTCGTCAGCAAAATACAAAGTAACGTGAACCGCCAGTTCACTGTTTTATGAGAAATTATGCACCGGAATATTAATTTTCCAGCAGCAGTTCACACAAAACCAACAGAGACAAAAGGACAGCTAATTAACTTTTCCTTGGTGGATTATGCAGTGGCAATATTTTTGTGACAATATGTGTTTTTTTAAACACAATGCAAGACTAATAACATTCCAATCAGCCTCCGCTGTGCATTGTTTGTGATAATTAACACTTTAGCTGGTTGACATTAACATTTAGTTCAAATAAGGACCACTGACTCATTTCAGATAAAGACATTTGTACTTGAAGATGGTTGGTAGTGTGAGTAGGAAGTGTGGTCCTGCAAGCAGGTGTTGATTTCCCACAAAATATAACTTAATTTGACTGGCGAATAAAAGAAAAACAAACCATTTCATTAGGTTATCTAAGATTCTCTGCAGACAATTAACAACATTGCAGTGAAATATTCACAAAATTAAAATCTAGTGATTGGTGGACCGATTTTTTTGAGTGTTTCACAACTCTCAAATTAAGACTGGTAAAACCGGTTTGCAAGTAGGGAAAACCTTCTGGTGGACATAACACTAGCCTTGCTCCATTTTCCGAGGGTAAAAACAACAATAGATTAATTTGCTGTCTTTTTAGACCTTTTACAAACTGTCATCTGCTGTCTGGGGCCAATCAGGGAGGATCCCAATCATCATTTGGAGCCAATGAATAGGCAAATGCACTTTCACAAGAGATATTAATGGAAGGTACCTTCTCAAGAGGCAAAGGCAAGGCACAAATAAAGTAAAGTACAAAAACAAGTAAACATTAACCTCTTTGGAATTACTGCAGGAAAAAGTACCAACACAGACATTGTAAAGGGGAAGTGCACTTCTTCTAAAAGGGTCAGGGAATTAAAGTCCCCTTTAAGCATAATAATAATAATACTTAAACACATTAAGTGAACAAGAATTTCTCAAACATTAGAAGTTCACTGTTGATGTAAATGTGAACAGTGAGAAAATTGTTCGACACAAACCAAAATATCCTCAAATAAATCTTATATTGGCAGGTAAATAAAAAGCTCAGTATTCGTCTGTGAAAGGTAAATAGATACTAAATGATGCCATTAAAGATGTCTACTCTCCCATAGGTCTACTTATTTGTATTCGGTATATTTTTTTATGGATGAGTTAAATCTAGTTATTTATGTACATATGTATGTGTACACATGTACTGTGCCATTCAAGGAGAGATAATTCATGAAATGATCAAATTATAACTGAAAAACATTCATTTCTAACTATCTATTGCAACTAGTTTATTTAATTTCCTACGGTGATAACTGTAGATTGATACAAATATTGTTGGTCAGTTTTAATTAATTTAGATGGCTTAATTATTGATGAATTATTAGAGTTCCCTATTTGTGCAATAGCAATTAGTCACTGATAATGGACGAAGAGGTACAACAGTCACACTGAAGAGGAATGAACTTATAGCTAATTGCAAATTCATATTGCCCCACATTTCATCAATAACTTTCTTGTGAAACACAAGAAGATCCTTTGAGTTCTCGCCCAGCACATACGCCTATTTGATTCAACAAGAATTTCAAAAAAGAGGTGTTTATGGCGTGTATAGTGTTACTGCGACAGCTACTAATATTGTGCTGCCTAGTTTGTTGTGGAAGGACATGTTGTTCCATGAGCTTCATGAGAAGTTGTTCATTATCTTCATGAGAAGCTTCAAGAAGAGTGAAGTGTTTGGGCAGCTTCTTCAGAGACCAAATGTAATGTATGGTAATGTATGTGCCCACATGGCTTTGTTAGTTACCAGTTTCTGTAGCATTCTCATTATGAATATGGATCGATGGGACAGGCTAGTAGTTTTACTTATTGAGAGACTGCCAGCATCTGGCTTTACAGAATACCTGAACAATCAAAAGTCCATGTCAGAGTGTGTGTGATTTACTATCAAAGAACTGGAAAAGTGATGAAACATGGAGAAACTTGAGCACTGGGCAAATATTCTGAGAATAGGCCCGTTCACATATAAGGGACTGACTACAAAGTATTGCCGTCCCATTAAATTAAGATGTATTGGTCACAACTCATTTGAAGCTGCGTTTATAATTTGTTGGCCAGTAGGGGGCAGAGAACATTGAAAATAAGCCAACAGATCCAGATATATTATACATAACATGTTCAAAATGTTCAACTTACATAGTCAGCAGGCATGGAGCACCGTCACCTCAAGTGTCTATGCAGTAGGACTAAACTAGGACAATATGGTAGCTGGGCTGAATACCTGGTAAAGATGCAGAGTGATAATTCCCTGATTCACAACAAGCATTACATGGTCAATTGATTCCCTTTCTTATTGTGTTCTTGTCGAATTCTTATCTGATTCTGAGAAGCGAGGAAATTAAAACAGACTAGGAAATGATGTTAGTGATCATAATCACACAGCTTGCAGAATGAGATTTAATGAAGAACGCTGTATCTCTGCATGTTGTGAAATACTGGTGAATGTCACATTATCGACTCATGATTTTTTATTTTAAAGCAATTCCAAGTAAATCCCAAGTAAAGTCCAAGTAATCTGAGATAACCACATGAAGGAAGAAATACTGGAGCCAGAGGGTTGTAATTAGTCCTAGTAGAAACACACCAGCTAATTCATAACTTTCTTTACTTTGTCAGTACTGTTTCCATTCAAACTCCTGTCATTTCAGAATACTCTTTCTGTACCATATGGTTTATACACGTATATTTATACACATAGTTTTGTCTGGTCTCTACTAATATGAGGTATCGTAGAGCTCTGGTTGCAATATTACATGTTACAATATTTATTTCCTCAACAAGTCAGGAGTAAGTGATGACAGCATTTCACATCAAAGCGTCACGCACACTTTGCGTTATTCACATCATGCATTAGCCTCATTTGCGCCGGCTGGCATGATTCCGCGTCTCCTTGCATCCTTTCGCGTCTTTGCATGGACTTTGTAGGTCATCTTGTTCCTTGAAAAAAAAATTTAACAAAGCATTACAATCCAACATTTCTGCCTCTGGACAAATATTTTTTGGGTTTCACCAAAGAATAAAGATGACTGAAGAGAGATCATTTAAAACAGGACTTTATTGAAACATATTTCAAACCCACTTGATTTGCGGAACTCACACTAGTTTTGTTCTAAAGGTTAGTAACAGATCTTTTGTTTATCTTCTATCAGCACTCTGCCGTTGATGTTGAACTCCAGCGAACTCCAGGTGAGCACATTCCCTGGAGTGAAGTTTAGTCCGTCGACGTACTTCTGGATCTCACAGGGGGAAAGGGTGTGGTCCCACATGTGGACATCAGACATCATGCCAATGAAACACTGCTTCAAGTCAAACCCCCCACCATGGGAATCCTGCTCCTGTAGATTATAAATGTGGTTTGAGATCGTTATATATTCATATACTTGTACTGAAATCTATACACTAGACCAGCGGTTCCCAAACTCAAGAATGCCGCGGCCCAATTTGAAATCTGAAAATCTTCTGCGGCCCACCCAAACCTTAAATTACAACCAGCGTTGACGACGCGTTTGGGGGGGGGGGGGGGGCTGAGGGAGGCGCGCGCCGGCATCGGAGCTCTGGCGCGCGCGAGCCGAGAAGAGTTGACGGGGGGGTAGACGAAAATTACAGGGTGACGGGTGGTCAGATTTCACCCTGTTATAATGGTAGGGGAAACACTGGAGTTGATAAGCGTGTCTTCTTGTCTGATCAATACGCAACTGTGAGGTGCGCGACTTGTCTGAGCGGCCAGTTGCTGATCACTCACTCAACAGCCCGACCTGCATGAATAGATGGTGCGCGCAGCGCGCAAACATTTTTTTTGGGAGCACCGAAGACCCATTTTGACCCAGGAAAAACCCTGCTGTGTGCGCGGATGTGTCGGCGCGCATCACAGCAGACAGAGCGATGCGACCCGAGAAGTGTTAACGGGGGGTGCTGAGCGATTAAATATATCTCTTGTTCTGCCTGTTTTGTGATATACATGCCTAAAAGGCGCCTAATATTTCTAGACTGAAATAATATCGGCATTATAATTATTATAACTATGAGGATTTTTTTTGTTGCCGATTTTGTGGAGCCCCCTCAGGACTTGGTGCCCTACGCGCAGCGCGTAGTGCGCGTTATGGGAGCGGCGGCGCTGATCACAACTCTGATCAAAACATAAACTAATACTACAAGAGGGCGCCCCATTTGACATTGTTTTGTTTGGCGGTCAGAAAAATAGGTCAGATAAAAGAATAACACGTAATTTAAATCATAAATATTTGTATATTAATTTCAAACTTTTCAAAATTGAAAATTAAAAACATTTTATTTATTTATTGTAAATGAGCTCTCGCGGCCCACATGCAGTACCTTCGCGGCCCACCAGGGGCCGCGGCCCACAGTTTGGGAATCGCTGCACTAGACACACACACAATAAACCAAGGAAAAACATGTTGTATTAGGGAGCTTATTAATGAACCAGTACCTGTCCTAAGATAATTATAGTGGATCCAGAGATGGTTGATCCAGTTGAGACAAATTTCCGAATTGTAGGTTGTCCATCAAACCACATCTGCACCAGTCCGGACTCAGAGTCCCATGTTGTACAAATAGAGTGCCACATGTTCCCCTTGTAGTCCCACCCTTTATATTCTGTCTTTACATTCTTGATATGGGGTTCCATCTCTTTATTTGCTTCGTCCCAGAAAATTAGGAATTCATTGGAACTACTGGTTGTGGACAAAGAGAACAGGATGTGGTCCCTCTTTAGGTCTGTGAAGGACCTGTAAGCATGGCAAAGACACGATTATGCATGACACTTTACACACTCAGAGATACAGTGCAACCCGCTATATTTTGTACATTTGGCGCATTCGGTTTTACCTGTGACAGATGGTTGCAGCACGAAAATTCTGTTTTGATGCTGTCAGCCTCACATGAGCGGTGTTGGTTTGTTGTGGGAAGGTAAACATTTTACCTGACAGATCTGAAAAGAGAGAGGCAAGATTTTTTAAAAATATCTATTTGTTTGTCAGCATAGAATATTATTTCCAGCCATATGTTGGCTAACTTCATTATACATTAATTGCGGTAACACATTAAATGCTATTTTGGATTAACATTTTTCTTGTCTTAGAAACAATATCATATGAATCACTGTCTGCTGAACTCTGTCACACATGTAAGTATTGCAGGATGTATAGGAATATTTTGAGGAAGGTAAATACTTGCTATGATGTCGTGATGTATTATACAAAGAGAGACACTATACACCATTATAAAAAAACTTTGAATACTCCGCTTTTTGGTTTGATTATTGTTTTGTGTGGTATATTTTTGTTTTGTCTGCAAGACAAAAATATACCAGAAATAAATGAAAGTAGAAGGTGCACCAACATTCCCAAATGAAAAAAATCAAATCACAAAAAAATCCAAGTTGGATATTTAAACATAATATTATTTGTTTACTAATGTTCTTTAAATTTGTTCCTCGTAATTTTTGTAATTTTGTAGAAAAATATAGAATGTAAAAATAATAAATGGATTATCTCAAATATAGCTGACTTGTGCTTGAAGACAACCTCTGTAATTAGTAAAAATATCTGACATATTTTGCACAGTTCAAAACTCTGATATTAATATACTGCAAAAAGAAGGAACAAAATCAGAAATGAATTACTTGGGACTAAGAGTATTGCATGACTATAATGTACTTCAACGTTTCCTTCTGTTATTCTTTCTGTTAAATAGGGATTTTATATTTTGTTTACCTTGTGGAGCTGCAGCACATGCTGTCAACATCGCCAACAGCAGCACAAACTTCATCTTATATACAGGGGGAAAGAGACCATGAAAAACATTCATTTTGTTGTTGATCCAATCAAGTCGACATTTTTATTTACTACTAGTACTCAATGTGCAACAAATTCAATCACTCGTATTTACTTTTAACTGTGTTGTAAGTAAAGAAGAAAAAAAAGCTAAATTCCTATATTTGGCAGTTTGTCATGTGTAGCGCTTACCTTGAAATCAGGGTCTGGATGTTGTGTGCAGCGTGGACAGGATTGTGAGTTTTGTGCAATCACTGCTTCCTCATTTCTTCCTATGCGTCTCTGTATTTCCTTCCTTATATTCAATATTTCTTTGACTTCAGATTCCTGTTGTGATCCGCTTTCCACTGAATCAACAGAATTGTACAATGAACTCATCCTTATGTCGAAACGGGCACGTTGTTGCGAGGTACTTCATGAAGCTGAAGTGAGGCACTTTTTTGTGCTTTTACCTAAAAAAATAATGAATCACTGCAGTAAGAAAATATTGTAAAAATTAAAATGTCTGTCTTGTTTGGACTATTTCTGAATATTTATACATATTACTTGAAAGTACTATACTACGACTTAAAAAGCAACACATAGTTCCTAAACAACTGTGAATGCTGTTGTGATTGTTTTGCATTCATCTTCAATGAATCAACAATGAATTACAGGTTGATCAGTTCTGACTAACACTGTACAGTTATCAGAGGTATTTCATGGTTTCTGCTTTCACCTATGGATCAGACCAAATGACTTGACTCTTTCCCACATCAATAGCCAATCTGTACTCTTACTGTAACATGTTCTGGGTATTTGTTGGTGAAATATAGTACAAATGCATTAGCAATGCTATTTTCACTTAGTGGTGGTTTATTTCTTTGCATTTATGCTTGTTTTGGAGTTATTATTCTTTTTTTCTCACTTGTTTTAGCGTGAACTTGTATGCTGTGTTGCATGTTTAACTACACCTGACCATCATGTCAAGATGCAGTAAGTAAAGCTCATAATTGTTCAGATATTGAATGTAAAAAAATCTTATCAAGAATAAACCTGGAAAGACGTTTATATAAAACAGAGAAGACAAGGATATATTAAGAATCACTTTTTATTCATAAAAAACATTTAAAATAAAATGTAGTCGTCTTTTTTATTACTGAAGACCGATTTCACTTGATATATTTTTGGATCTCACATAATGAAAGTGTGTAGTTCCACATGTGTACATCAGACATGCCAATGACGGACAGATGTTCAACCTGTAGCTTAACCCTAACCCTAAAAAGGGGTTCGAGGAAAAGTATTTTACAGTTTAGCTTTTTTGGCATGATTATAATTTTTGCCCATGAATTGAAGATCAAAATTGGTGAAAGTTGTGCAAAATTTCAGGAACATACAGAAAAATAGGAACCATACACAGCACCCCCCCACCCCCCCAATCTCCAAATTGTTCATGATTCATCACTAAAGAAGAAAGCTTTGCGGAAGATCACATGTCTCATGAGAAAATAGTCACATAATATAGTATATATAATAATAAAAATAAAACCCTTTCTCATATCCCACTTTGCCTCTTAGTTACTTATTGTTTTACATGTTTTTGCACAAGTTAATATGTACATCATTTTCTTGATGTACATTTTCTCTGTAAATAACTGTTTATTGAAAAAGGAATGGACATCAGTGATCCGGGGTGTGTCCAGTAAAGCAAACATATGTATCTCTCTATATATATATTTATTCCTCATTACAATTCTTGTCATTTTTTCCTGTAATCCTCATATGATTGCATTTTTAGAATATCTACAAATATTGGTGACATGAGCAATTAACTTAACTGCTGTCAGCAATTGTGAGAGAACACAACAAGTTGCAGAAGTTGCTTGAAATGCTGTTCTGCCACTCAAACTGAAAAATCTAACAAATCTCATTAGTAAAAAATAGATCTTTAAATACATGATGACAAGGTGGAAGACACAGAGTGAGTGGTCGGGCATGTTGACAGTTTGACATGAGGATGTTTCCTGTGTGTCCGTGTGGAAGTGTTCTGTGAGGGGAACAGACTCACACAGTGGACTACTGTAGAGATGTGGCGCTCATGAGGTCGGCGGTGATTGTAGTCGGCCGCTTTAGCCCGCCCACTCTCCTGTTGAGCTGGTTGACGTTTTACTTTAAAGTTTGCAAATTGTGAAATTGTCAAATATGCAAATAGAGTTTATAGCAGCCGGTTCGCTGTCAAGGTATTCCCATTAGTAGAAAATCACAAACATGATTCACAAAATGCAGCATTTCCATTCCTTATTCTAATTTCAAAAGTTTATTTGTAAGGTTATTGACATCATGTAGTGAGTATTTTGTGTTTGAGTTGCAGTAGAGGTGTGTGTGTGTGAGTGAGTGTGTGTGTGTGTGTGAGTGTGTGTGTGTGTGTTTTGAATACATTCATGCATGTGACAACATACTGCATGTCTTCATGCTGGCTTGTCAAAGTGTAAAGATTAATGTTTGATCATGTGTCACCAACAACTACCAGTTATCAGTTCTCTGCTTCCTCCACTCCCTTCATGATCAACTGAAATGACTCGCTGCAGCACAACATCAAGGGCCTATCTCTACTGTCACATCCAAATATGTTTTCCTCTCTGCAGAGGACTTCAGTGATGGAAGAGCTGCACGCCCCTCTCTGCATCGATGGGATGAGATCCTGTAGTGACTGGGGAGAAGCCTGCAGCTCAGAGCAAATGTTTCCTGGAGAACTGCATCAGATCAGCCCGAGGGATGAACTCTGGAGAGGGATCAGACCGAGACGACTATAGAGCACCCTCAACTCTGCGGGTTTGACTGAGCTTTCAGACAGGATGAGATATATTGTATTATATTCAGTCACGCTTAAGTTTATTGAACAGTTGGTCAATTTGACATACAGCAACATTAACAAGAAATATCCCAAAATTAAAAAAAATGTTACAAAGACAATCCAACAAACATGAGAGGAAGGTTAAAGAGAAACTCTGAGGTATAAATACGGTTGTTGCTGATGTTTAGTGAAATGCAACAAAGTGGCCTGTCTGAGAGTTATAGTGCTGTATGCCTGCTTCAATGCCTGAGTCTTTATGTAGTTACAGGGTATAACCCTACACAGTGACATTGTGTCATAATATGTACAACTTCAGACAAAAACTAGAATGGGCACTCGGTAGAGCGCATACCTTCACATATCACAAGATTGGGCATTGCATTATGAACATTTTGGCATTAGTTGCATGCCAATTGGATAAAAATTGACCGTGCTATGGTAAAAAGAAGATTTTGACCTTTCCATGACCTTGACCTTTGACCCGATTTATCCCAAAATCTAATCAATTGGTCCCCGGATAATAGCCAAACATCCCACCCAATTTCATGCGATTCAAGAAGATTTTGACATTTTCATGACCTTGACCTTGACCTTGACCTTTGACTCGATCAATCCCAAAATCTAATCAAATGGTCCCCGGATAATAACCAATCATCCCACCAAATTCCATGCGATTCAAGAAGATGTTGACCTTTTTCATGACCTTGACCTTTGACCTTTGACCCGATCGATCCCAAAATCTAATCAAATGGTCCCCGGATAATAACCAATCATCCCACCAAATTTCATGCGATTCGGTTTAATACTTTTTGAGTTAGGCGAATAACACGCATACAAATAAATACGCGGCGATCAAAACATAACCTTCCGCATTTTCAATGCGAAGGTAACAATGAACCTGAAGTCTAAGGTAGCAGTGCATTGGCACTGCCGTCCTCTGGATCATTTCTCTCCCAGCCCTGTCGAATGCGGATGAGGCTGCGGTCCACGCAGGGCAGGAGGAGCAGCAGCTTGAGCACGATCAACAAAGAAGGCAGCACAAGACATAGCAAGTAGGCAGGAGGAGTGTACCATTTGTAGGAAGAGGGTCTCAGGAACTTGTTCCACACATAGAGGTAGGTGTGAAAGGTACAGAAGAACACTGTCAGGTATCCCAGCTTGGACTATAAGACAGAAAAAACAGTTCAGTCAATCACTAATTCACATAGTTACCCAACTAATTACTGTGTGAAAAGCTTATTAAGTGATAGACTGACCTTTACAGAGACACATTTTTGCCCTACACATGTATACAGATGTGTGCTACTCTGTATAGAGATATTTTATATACAGTACATGCATACACATGCTGGCACATTTAAAGGCAAGTATTCCGTACACATAAACACTAAAGACTGTGGCAAAAGATAATGTATGACCCCCAAATTACATTTGATGAATAACTTAACATTTAAAGCATTGCTCTAATTTAGGATTGAGTAAAGGGGAGGTGTGTGGAAGGAGAAAATGAGCTTGACATGACCCAGTTACATTTATGAATTAGTTTGTTCCCTGTAGTGAAGCCAATTTAATTTTCAAATGGTCAAAGTGGAAAGAAAAGTAAACTTTGGTGTTACAAGAGTGAAAACAATCACAAGTTTTTGCAGCGAAGGATGGAAACAACACTAACACACTTTCAATAGCTCATCCAACGGGAGGTTGGAAGCAGCTTTCTGGCCCACGGTTTTCCATCCGGGCTGATGCACACAATCGTCCTCATCAGTCATAGCTGGAATCTTGGCTGATGGACATGATGGAAATATCGTGTCTGCCAGTATTCACACACAATGTTCAGCAGCATCACTGTACAATTCCTCATCAACTGAATCTCAGCAGCATAAACAGGTGCAAAACTGTAGTGGCAGTACACAGAACATTTCATAACGCACTTTATAATACCTCCAACAGGCCCATTTTGAGTGGATACCTACTGAGCCTTTTTAATATTGTGAGCGTGTATCTCTGTGTGAACTGAATCATCAATCTGCTTGTCATTTGCAGCTTTTCCAAGGCCACAGTGTAGAGGTGAGATAATCAGTTGTCCTATATTGTATTTCCCCGTTTGTATTCATTCTCTCTGTGTTGCTCATGAAATGTCATAGAAATGGCTATAAAATGACGAACAACGTAACTGTCTGCCATTCAGTTTCCTTTTTCTGAGCTACCAGTGCCAAATTAGTTTTCTACAAAAGATGTGAAGCTTTTGCTGTCTTCCATGTTGTCCAAAAAAACATTGAAGTGCAAAGCAAATTGAATAATAAACTCACTTATGAAACAAACTGTTGTCATTTGTTGTCTATTATTTCTCAATTTCTGTAAAAGCACTTGTGTTTCATGGAAACACTTTTGGAAAGAGTGCTTGGGAATCAATAGGGTCAGCACCACTGTAAACTGTAATTATACAATTCTCCAGTTGCAAATGCCAATGCGTGTCTATGTAAACAAGATGCAGCCCAAGAAGAGTTCTGTATGTTGTGTCCATGATGTGTCACGGTGAATGTGCAGACACTCTGAAGCTCACACACTTAACACATCCAGATACTCACAAGTCACATGACTCAGACAGACAGTATCTACCTGTATGAAGCTGAACTCTTTCCAGCTGAGAGCATTGCTGACGGAGGGGAGAGAGGTTATTCCCAACAGGATAAACAGGCCAAATCCCAGAATCCCCATAGAGTAGTAAGAGTCAGCACGCCAGGCCAAGGTGGTGTCAAACACTGACGTTTTATTCTCCTTGATCTTAAAGCAACAGTAAACAAGAAAGATGTTTAAACCAATTTTGTATTAAAACGGTACAGAATTAAGCAAACGTGTCTGAATTTATTATGTTGTCTATGAATTAGTAAATTGTATATCTTACCTGTGAGATGGTATTTTCAGCAATCCTGAATCTCACATAATATCTGGTGAAGAAAATTACAAAACTATTTAAAGAAACAGTCATCATGCCTAATTATGTTTACTAAGGTAGCAGTTACCATGGCTAATACGAGAAAACACTCCTTGTGTTATTTATATGTTGTTCATCTCAGAATTCTAAGTTTGAATATTGGAGATTTAGTTCCACTTGCGGAAAACTTCTGGTGTAAATTGTCTTTCTGTGTGCTGCAATTAATCTCTCCAATGACAGGTCAATTTCCCACAGCTCTTTCTTTCTCTCAATATTTTCCACTGTGCCTTATTTTGTATCATTATGTGTTATTTAACACACTAAAACCCAACCACAGTGCTTCTAAAAGACTAAGCGAGTCTACTCTTTATTATGCTGCTACTGTTATCACTATTACTACTACTAACACCACTATTACTACTACTACTACTATTACTACTACTATTACTACTACTGCTACCACTAATACTACTACTACTACAACTACCATTATTACTACTACTATTACTACTACTGCTATCACTACTACTACTATCACTACTACTACTTCTGCCACTATTACTACTCCTGCTATCACTAGTACGACCAATACTACCGATACTAGTAACACTACTACTACTGCTATCACTAATAAAACTACCACTACTTCTACCTCTACTAACACTGTCACTTCTGCTATCACTAGTACTACCACCACTACTAGGCTACTACTGCTATCACTAGTACTACTACTACTACCACTTCTACCACTACTACCACTGCTATCACTAGTAGTAGTAGTACTACTACTACTACTACTATCACCAGTACAACAACCACTACTACTACCTGCTCTGTGACCACTGCTGCCATTAAAAATACATGCTGCTACCAGTCAAACCTCTGTGACGCTACAAACACATATTATACCTGCTAAACCTTCAACACACCCTTGTCATCAACTCAGCCTTCTGAAGCAGCTGCCGGTGACCCTAAAAAAACTACCAAGTAACTTCCTAGCTGTGTAGAGACCACTATCAACACCCCTGAACCTTCTGTCATCATGTGACTGCTCCTCTCTTTGAGTTGTAGTCAAAAGCTTTGAAATGGTACGAATTTGCATTCATGTATATTCATGGTCAGTCTGAGCAACAGCCAATCAAAATCCATTCCACATTAGGAACCACCTTCAACACTCTCTCCTGTGTGACCTCCAAGTTGTTGTTTTTTTTCTTTCTTTCTTTCTTTCACACACTCATTGAGCAGATTAGAGCAAAATGAGGGTAGACAGCATATTATAAATAACTCTCAGCACAAACAATATTAACCAAATTAAACAGATTCTAGATATTTATATGCACAAACTAAACATTAAAACTGTCATCATGAAGGTAGGATTTATGCAGGGCTGTCTTTAAATTAGATTAGCTTTAGCTTTGTGTTCCTGATAAACTGGCAACTAACTGCAATTGAAATTACAATTTTGATTACAAGGCCAAAGCTGTCATATTTTGTTTTGGGTGATATGGACAACAAAATGTGATTGAACCTTTATTAAATGGAGCAGTACTATGATGTGTGTCCCTGTTACATACCGTATGGGGATGATGAGAGTGTAAAGCACATGTAGGAAAGCAAAGCCAAGTGCTACCAGTCCCAGTTGTTTCCTGCATAGCATCCAGCGATCCAACCAGTCTGGAAAACGCCTTAAACAACACATACTTTGACTTGTAGGATACAGTAAAACACTTTGGGAGGCATTTTGTGCAGACACTAAATAATAGTCCATTCTGTTTTGATGTCTGACCTGTACTTGGTTCCTCTGTAGAGCTGAAGGAAGGCCGCTATGACACCAGGCAGGTAACACAGAGACAACATGATGAGAGACACAATAGGAAACACCTGAGAGATGAGGGATGAACACAAAAGTGGTTAAGGAGAAGAACACAGATATACGTTATTTACCTTCAAAGATTAACTGGTGCAATCATAACAGACACTAAACAGTCTACCGTGTTGGCTAGGGACACCATGATTCTGAAGGAGATGTCTTTTCCCTGTTCAACATAGGCGTAGATGACATCTCGAATCAGCAGATAGAAGAAGAAGAAGGCGGTGAGGCCGACGGCCACGCGTAGCGGCAGCCTCCACTCTGGGAATAGCTGCAGGGGGAAGTCCTCCAGCTCTCTGGCTGCTGACAGAGACCCTTTATCCAGAACTGTGAGGCCCAGCTTGGTGGACACCTCTGCTACTGCCTGCTTCCCCTCAGCACTGTTTCCACACAGGAACACCTGGAGCATGGAAACATACAGAGTATTTATAGCACTCAAATTGTGAGCAGTATATGTCTACATTATTTCGTGTTTTTGCATTTATGTTAATGCATGTGCACACGTAATGATGAAAGGATTGTTTTGACTCCAGAGGTTTGAACATTAAAGTACCTCGAGAGGCTTTATTCATGAAATATACATTTTGTAATAAAGCAGGTCAAAACTGACACCAATGCTCAGTCAACACCGATTTGATGTTTTTGATTGTGCCCCAAATACACCAACTCACACATCCATAAACATAAACATACACCCCCGCCAACACACACACTGTGTGTTTGTTACCTTCCTCAGGGATTGCACAACCAGATCTAAATGAAATGAATGAAAACCCCACATATGCTGCAGCTTTGCAGCACAGAGCAGGAGCACAAATCACGTGACGGAGTGCTTAGATCTAGGAAAGACTGTGAATTGATTCAAGGATTCTTCAGAGATGGCAATCACAGAAAACATGAGGCCGACTTCAGATTTGGCTTCTTTTACACGGATTTGGTTTGATCAAAACTTCAAAATGAGTTAATAATATAGTTTGGATACAGAAAATACTTTTCTGTCTGAAATAGACTATTATTTTTAATTTATTGGTCAATGCCCCGCTGTGTTAACACATTAGGGAATTGCTAAATACAGTTGGGGAATGATTTCACAAGAACAAGAAATGCATTAGGAGAAGAAATCCCAATTTGGCACTTTTAAACTGTCAAATACACATCCAATACTGGTTGGAAAAAACATCACAAACATATTCAGCACCTGTCTATTGGCATCTGAGGGTCCATTCTGCAAGCTCCAGGCAGACAAGGTGTTAAAAGCCTTCACCACACAAGCTCCAGGGATCAGCCTGACAAACAAAGTGGTAATTCAAACCACATGATGTATAAGATCTCTCAATATTTGAGATTATTACATTACAGTGGTGCCTAATTTCCTCTTACCTCTGCAGATACTCAGCATTGGCCTCTGGGTATATATTTTTCTTGAGGTTATTGCTGACGTCCACCAGCACCTTCAGATCAATGAAATCAACAGAGCGGATGAAAAAGTAGAAATCAACCAACTGCTATGTTACTCAAAGGCATCAGACTGTGCAACAAGCTACCTTCCCCTTGAGTTGAGGTGCAAGTTTCTCCAGGAAGTCATAGTGTACTCTGTGAATACAAATAAAGACCAGACCAGCTGACTGGGCTGCTGCCTCGTGGCTCGTCACCTGTACAACATACACAAACACTATTGTGTTGAACATTGCATGAACTTTACATGCGGCAAGACATGTCAGGCTCAGCGTGTCCAGTGATGGATCACTATAGTTGAGCCCATATCGCACGACAGTTAAAGACTAAATGCAGCAACAGTGACTTTGTTTAGCTCTAGTCAGCTTTTTAAAGCCTGATGACAAGAATTTCCTTTTTTCCCACAGTTGTTTGAGTTGGTTCAGGGACCATCGTGTAACACATGTTCTGAACAATCATAAGAAAGAAAAGCCAGAAAAGAAAGTTGAATCCCAGAGTTTGAGAAGACGTCATGCTGTGTGTCATACCTGAGCTCCCTGAGGCAAGGGGCCACAGCTGTGAGGTCTGCGGCTGCCATACACCACCTTGTAGCCCGACTGGAGCAGACGCTGGCCCAGAGAGCGCCCGAAGTCCCCCGTCCCGAAGATACACAGCAGCTCCTGCTCAGGGGCAGCTGCTGTACCCAGAGGATGCAGCAACATGCCCTCTGGCTTCACTTTCTTTGACACGCTGCTCAGTCTGTCAGCCGACATGACCACAGTCTCACACAAACAGTGGTGGTCTCTCCGGTAGTTTCGACAAAACACTCCACCAGCTTTTTTGTCGAAATGTGTAGAGTGTCCAGGCTCAAGGCTCACATGTAACAAAATGATTATCTTCAAAATAACAGCTCTTCTGGGTGCTTCTGGTGAAGAAAATGTCAGCAAATCAACTGTCTGTCCTTCAAGCCCATGTGTCTGGGTTTCTAACTCATTATTCTTTAGACTGACACAGTTTTCGGGCTTGAGTTTGTTTTTGTATTGGCCAATCCCCTCCCATTGCCCAGCCTGCCAAAATTGGGAAATTCCATGGCAAAAGGCGGGAGTACGTCCATCTCTGCTGATAGGGGTGTCAGGGAAAGGTTTTTTGTACCAACTCTGGGTTTTCCAGCACGTGTTTGTGTGGGTGTTTATTGGACTGGGAAATTTATTTGAGAGTTACAACATTGCCTTATTCTGGGAAATCTATGAGAGAGTATGCAACACTGTAAAAACCAAATTCACTGTGCCAAGATAATGTGTTTTTTCTGGTTGAACCAAGTTGCTGCAACACACATAAAGAATCCCATTGAGCGGAAAGTGGAAAGTGAAAGTCCCAGTTAATTTGAGGACATGAAGTAAATGCAGATCTAAAGAAACTCTGACTGGCACAGTATGACACAGATTATTTAATTGAAGCTTAATGCTGTTGCTCAACGACCATGTTAACAGGTTTAGGCATTTCCACAGAATACAAACAAATAGATGAAAACAAAATTAATTCTTAAATCAATGTCCTGGATTAAGTGCAACTCAGACAAGAATGGGATAATCTGCAATTTACTCATCACAACTGTCACAAACACACTATCTGAACTGTGACGAGGCCACACTGTGTAAACACGGTGCTGGGATGCTCCCAACCCCCTTCTTTCTTCCCCTGCACTATTTCTATAATGACCGTGACATTCACATGCCCGACCAAGTGCATTATAACTTTGACATGTGTGCAAAACGAATAACAAATTTTTTTGCCGTGCACTTGGAGTGAAATAACCCAATCCTTAGAATTAGTCACTGATATTGTGGTCAGTAGAGTCACTCACTGATCCATGTGAGCAGGCACACCATCAATTAAAGTCTAATCCTGTGTTGAGTACTTTATGTTTTAAGTCTGGTAACTGAAGTTGGCCTCTGAGTGCAGCCTTTCTTATTTTCCCAGAGGTCCAGAATAGCTCCGGTGTTCAGGGTTGAGGTGAACCGCGGGTCGTGTGACCTGTCCTACATTGTAATTACTGCCTCTGCTCTACTACTCGGTGAAGTGGTAAGTGCATGTTTGTGTGAGTCTATATGAGACATAGGCTTAACACAATACAAAACAATAAAGATCAGGACATTTTGTATCAGCAAATAAGAACAAAAGCAAACAGAAGTTTGTCTGCTGGCAGGTGAGTGTCATTTACGAGTTGTGGTTCGGGGTTTACATCTTCCCCCACAGCCAGAAGTCATAACTGACCAAGAGTTCATTGCTCTCTGAAGCCGAGCTCAAAGATCAACCAGCAACAGCCCAGGCACAGAGCTCGGCCTCACTGAGCACGAGAGCTGCAGTCAAGTGCTCTGAGCAAAACGCCAAACAATCCCGCCTCGAACACTGAGGGTGTATTTCTAATGATCAAAACTAAACTGAATGGAAGCAGCGATCGCATATCAAATGTCAAGACTGGCAAAAGGCACTCTCAGGCAAGGCTGATGATTGGACCGTCCACTACTCCCGGCTACAGCTATTACCATGATTGGCTTTACTCTACGCAATATCTGATTGTCTAAGCAAAACTCAGTGTGCATTATGCCACAGTTCTATGCTAATTAATTCTGGTGCATTAATACAACATACAGTAACATCATCTTTTCAAGATTGTTGTACTATATATAACCAAAATGATTTTGAACGCGGTGTGCTTTGTAATGAGCAGCTTGCTGTGCTATTTCTAAAGCTTTGTGGCCACAGTGGAATTTGGACCTTGAGTTAGAGCGGGGGAAGGAAGAAGTGATGTAGGTTTTCTTCAGTGATGGGGTCATCAGAGCAGAGGCTCTCCAGGTCATGGATGATCAGATACATGAACAACTTTAGCAATTATTCAATGGAGAGCATGGTCTGGGGGATGAATTATTAATAATCTACAGTGTGATTTGATGTCAAAAAGAAACAAGGAGATGGCATAGAATGAGGGTGGGTGTCCTGCGAGAGCTGTGCTGCTTAACCGTATTGGAGGTCCTGAACCCTGCAAGTTTCATCAGTGCATTAGCCAAACTCTTCTTAATTCGAAAAATAAAATATGATTTCTTCAAAACAGATTTTATTAGTGCCCAAAATGAACCATGCATCAGTTCTACACAAAATCACTGTTCAAAGAACAAAACCAACAAAACGTGAATTTGCGAGTGGGAATGTGCTCGCCTGTGTGCGCGCATCACGGCTGAGCGATGCGCGCGCCACTCGCTGTGAGTGCTGCGCGTGCAGACAGCATTTAATGAAGTATCGATACTAAAAATATGCTAAATCACATCGTTTTTAACGTACGGGTACTTTGTTAGTATCGCTACACCGTGCAGCGCGACAGCAGCAGATGTAGCGGACTAACATTCAAGCTAACCTAACTTCCCAAACGCTGTCGCCATCTGAACGCTGATTGGCCGAGACGCGACACGTCCCATCAAAGATGTTTTATTGCGAAGAGCACCACTCCACATTTTCTCCGCGTCTCACTGCAATCTCAACGGCAGCGGGCCAGGTGAAAAAAAAAATTAATCGGAACGCGTCTCTGGTATTGTTCAGGGGGCCGGTCCAAATGGGGAGGCGGGCCGAATCCGGCCCGCGGGCCGTAGTTTGGGGACCACTGGTCTATATGTATGGACTTTGCAACACTTTTGGTGTGAACCCAGCATAAACCGGCGAAGCAAATGGTGTGTTGCTGTGAGCTGCTGTGCCACAGGGCCAAAGAGGAGTGTGGGAATCCTTCTGGTCTGAGGCAAGATATTTGGTACATTGACTTTTCCCTCATCTCACGTCACATCCTCCAGATCAGGGGTCCCCAACCCCCTTGGTTGGAACCGGGCCGCGGGAAAAAAGTGAATAAATAAAGTTTTAAATATATATTTTTTAATCAGTCGGAAAAATATATTATTTTGAAAAAGAAGCGGATCCACCCGTGTGTACGTCTGAGCCGCGTTCAGGAGTCTTAAAGTTCAGGTTTATCGCTGCAGGCGAGTCTCACGCGCCGAACCCTCTGCTGGCGGCACAAATCAGTGACAAAGAATCTTCAAACATATTCAACCTGCTCAATGAATTCTGTCACTTCAGGGAAATGACAACTGTTTTCAAGTTGGCCGATAAAGTCGCTGCTGTGTGGGTGAGTGAACAGCGAAATAGTCTACATGTTTCAGACGTTGACCGGGTGGAAGAGGCTTTTCAAAGAGTTTGAGCGGTACTCCAACCACAAAAGACCCGACTGCAAAAGAATAGACCTGCAACCCATCTGTAAACAAACCCACCCGGTGAATCGAGCCCGTCCGAGCTAGAAACAAATGTGCTGGAGATGCAAATGACGGTGGCCTTAAGGGACATTTCACACAACAACTCTGCCGGTGTTCTAATGACAGCGACCAGAACTCGGTTAGGAGCAGCGGACCAAACACACGTCTGTGTCGCCGTCTCCATTAGCGGCTCGTTGCAGGTCAACAAGCGCACGGCTCACACTCATTCGGCGTAATGATGAGTTGTAGTTTTGGCACTTTATGCCCTTCGTATAATTGTATGACGTCATATTTATTACGTCATTTATATTGCCGGTCCGTGAAAATAATTTCTGACACGGAACCGGTCCGTGGCTCAAAAAAGGTTAGGGACCGCTGCTCCAGATGACATATCTGCTGTTTGTGTTTTCCTTGAGACACAGTGTCCTCACACGAGCCATCCTTTTGAGGTAGTGTTTTGGGTTTGCCGGCTGTGTCCTGACACAGCCTGCAAGGCCACATCTAAAAACAGCTTTTCTTAAATTAAGGCAGGAACACGAGAGGGCCGGCTGAAACACAAATACCATACTCACCATTTGCTCAGAACATGGCTGAGCTGGCAAAAGTGAATTTGTTGTGTTTAAATGTGTAACAAAATCAAATAAAGTCCAGCTGGCTGGTTGGCAGCAGATGTCATCCTGAGTGAAACTTATCTTGGCTTTGGACAGAGTCTAGAACAGTGTTGCAAGCTGTGCTTTTCTCTCCTCCTTCCCTCCCTCTCTGTCTTTCTCTCTCGTTGGTTTATCACTGAGATCGTTGTAGAGATTTACAGTGAAATCTCCCCACTGACCCCTGCTGCACCGGTGCTCAATGAGTGGCCTGTAAAGTTAATGGTTCAGATCCAATCTTTCCTTGTAACACGCTTCACTCTACTCACACACACACACACACACACACACGCACACACACACACACACACACACACAGATTTGCTCTCTTCCTTAGCTGCACACACACACACACACACACACCTCCCTGTCTCTCTTTCTGTCTCCTACATTTCAGAGCAGCATCAGGACACGGTCTCAGCTTTATGGGGACTCTAATCAAAGTGGTTATAAAACCTGACTGAATAAGCGAGCAGTAGTTCTGTAGTAACACAGATGTACTTCATGTATTGCATGGACCCTGAAGATTTGAGACTCCGGATATTGTGTGTATTTATTTTACATTTATTTAGTGAACACAGTTAACTTTCTATTCTGTCCCCAAAGAATAGAACAGTGTGGAGCTTAAAGCGTCCTTTACACTCGGAGTCAACCCACACAGGGGTTGTCACATGTTGCATTATTTCTTCTCAGAACTGTGTAGATGTTATCATACAAGGCAGGAATGACATTTTCCTCACTCTCCTGTTAGTTGTATTGCAACTGTTAGTGCAGGACAATACATCCCATTGCCGTACTTATTAGCACATTTGGGTGATAACAAGTCCTTGCACACGAGTTCTGGACTCATAGACTGTTCCTGGACTGGCACTTGGAGCACTTAGCTTGGATCGTCCCAAATCGGTCAAGGTGTTGTAGTATCTTCAAAACGATGGATGTGATTTTTCAGAATTTGACATATTTCAAACTGGTGGTCAAACATAAACCTATTTGTTACATTAATTATAAGACTTTCATGTTTCTTAAGTAAGACTGAAGTTCTAGACAAGTGGCACCTTGTACTTTTCAACTCTATAGCACCACCCAACTTTAGAAGTGTCAACCAGAATGTAACACCCTGTTCTGTTTCCCCTGTGTTCCGTGTCTCCTGTGTCTCCTCTGTGTCTTCTCTGTCTTAATTGTTTAATTTCCTGCACCTGCCCTCAGCCACTCTTGTCTCGTTACTGTCTGATGTCGTACACCTGTTTCCCCCCCTATATATAGTGTCAGTCTTTCACTTGTCTCCTGTTGGATTGTCGTCTAAAGTTCTGTGTCCTTTCCCCGTCGTCCTCTCCTTATTCCTGATTCTGCCTGTTTGACCCTGCCTGCCCCTTTTTGAACCTTGTTGTTTTTTTGTAAACTGGTTTGCCTCATTAAAGAGTGCCTTTTTTTGTTATTCATATTGCGTCCAGCCTGTCTCTCTGCGCCTGAGCCTCACCCCGTCATACGAACCTGACACAGAGCAATGGAAGACATGTGGGTGTCAGTGTCATTAAAAAACACTCACTACACTACGTGGCTAAGATTGAAATAGTTTTGGAGTAAAACATTCTTTGACTACTCTCATGCGTATGCACAGAGTTGATACTTTCAGCCATGGCTCTCATCACTGTTGGCAGTAAGCGCCTCCGTATGAGCAAAGGAATCCGGTTTTTCATGACGGGTGTTTGCGCCACTGGTTTTAAAAGGGTGGGGCTCAGTTCAGTCAAGGTTAGCAATGTTAAAAAACTGAACTTGAGCCAAACATCAGCTGCTGTATGCTATGTAGGATCTTCGATGTGTCAGTCACCATGCAGTTTATGGGACACACTATGTCCTGCATGTCAGGCACTAATTCTTGATGAGATCCAGGATTGCAGCATCCGTAACTGTGACAGCACAAGTTTTAAACTGAGCCATAAAGTAGAAGCACTAGCACACCAGGAGTTTAAGCCGGGCCGTTGACAGCGACACCGGCTTATTACAAAGGCTCTGTTGGATATTGCAGCTGGTAGAATGTGAGTTGGCGCCACACCTTCCCTCGTTTGCCTGAATCGGCTTTGAAGGATTTACTATATTTGTATTCCATCATAACTACTGGAAACAATTACAGACATATTCTCAAACACTATAAGAACTGTTATTTAATTTATCTCACAAAAAAATGCATCTCTTGCCAAACACACTAAAACAAGAACTGAAACCAAACAAACTGGAAGCAGCATGTGCTGCTCAGCAAATTTGCACAGGATGTGCTTGAATCATCACGTTTCAGTGAGTCATGTGACCGGAAAGTATCAAATTTAACTATAAAATGCATATAAAAAACTGATTGTAAAAAATTATTTAAGTGATCCCAATCCCAATCCTCTGAGTGTAAATCAGCAGTGCCTGGCGTACATCTGCATGCACCTGGTGATACCACAGTCTCCAGTAAGCTATAGAAATAAAAACTTCACTTCCTCCATGTCTAACCTAATTTGCCCTTCCTTCTCGTCTTAAACCACCCCATTCACTCCTTTCTGTGTTTTCTCTCTCGATGTTATTCCAGATCCCAATCCCACTTTTCTACATCAAATCCAATTCTTAAACAGAAGTCCTGACGGTAGTTCATCTATAATTCATCACCATGACCACACATTGCTGAATATTTCACTCTGACAGTCATGTATAATTATAGCTGTCAGGATGTCAGTCCACTGCCCCCTTCTCTGTGAGGCTTTTCTCAGCCCTTCAGGCCTCAAACAACAGTTTCCTTGGTAGTGTGGGCTGCTGCCTATTCGTCTTTCAGAGGCAGTGGATTGCTCAATTACTGTCGCTAGTTGACTGGCAAACCGACATGATCCTGCCTCCAATAGAATATATAATGACTCGCAATTACTCACAAAATGTGTGTTGCAACAAGCATACATCCACAGAATGCATACTGTGGTGTTTAGGAAATGCGTTAAAGCAATCGGTTACGATCCTCACGAGGGTAGGAAGGAGACTTATTGGGAGTTAATGGGGTTACCTTGATCTGGAGAGTCGAGAGACCCCAGGTTAATACTGCTACTAACGGGACAGAGACTGAGTGAGAGGGGGCATAACAGACACACACACACACACACACACACATAGACACACACACATGCACATGAAGCAAATATAAAAGCTGATCTCAGTTTAAGAATGATACATGAGCATTCTGGAAGGTTCCTGGTCTTTGATTCACTTCCAATGCTACCGTGAGGGTTGTACAGTGTGTACAGTGTGTGATACGGGTGACTGTACCTGTGTGGAGGCCTTTGATGAAATATGTTCAGTTAGAGACGGGGTCGCAGAGAATAAGATGGGAAGAGAGAGGAGGGAGGGACGCAGGTATCAGGGCATGTGTGCATGCATGTGGGTGGATTCATAGAGATGGCTTGAAGAAACTAGAGAGGACATAGAGGGGATAACAGCAACAAAAAAACAGGAAACAGGAAGAGTGGCAGGATTTAGGAAACGTGAGAACAGAAGGGGGACATTCATTTTTAATCGAGAGGATAAGTCAGCTTCGCCGTAAAGAGACAGATAGATAGATGAGGCCCATTCCCTTCCATACATCAGCGCACACACCCACATTACAGGCATACCTGTGAACACCATACATGTTCACACACACACACACACACACACACACACACACACACACATGTTCGCAGCTTTAAACTGTTTATAATGTTTGCACTGTTCAGTGTATTGTGTGTTTCAAAGAGTGGTTTGCACACAAATGTTAGAAAACCCATGAGGGAGTATTTGGATTATAGTTTTTCCTTCATCATAATCAGACTCAAATCCTCCTTTTAAACTCTAATACTTTAATTCTAATTACTCCACACAGGCTTCAGTGAGCTGAAGACTGGGAGGGTTGTTATCCCTTGGGAGAGAAAAGGGGAAGAGACTGTAGGAAACAATACAAGAACGACAGAATGTCGGAAAAAGGAGTTGAAAAGAGGAAGTACTGCCTCAACGCTATTTAACTGATGGCTACCTTCAGAATGCTTTGATTTCTAAATGGAAGGAGCAGACAAGCATATAGAGCTCCACCGAGTGAAAGGCTTGTTGTATTTAATCAGACACTGAAGCAGGTGTGTGTGTTTTAGGTTTTCATTCCTCACCTCCCTATACTTCCACTCACCTGAGTCAGCCACCACACCTGTCTTCCATCAGTCTCATCAACCCCAGTATATAAATCTCTGAGTGGACAGCCCTCAGTGGTAGTACTCTGGTAAACATGGTGTTATTTTCCATAACGCACACCCTTAATGCCGCCAACGACTTGTGAGGATTGTCCTTTTCCCAGTCCCAATGCTGCTCTGCTTTATTTACAATTAAACTATTTCAAAATTTCCCCTTTTGCCCCATTGTCTGAGTCTGCAAAACAGTTCACTTAACTTAATAAATAATACTGAGAATATTAATGTCAATGGGGTTAGAAATAGGAAAACACATGCTAAATACCTAACACATTTACAGCCATGTATCTTTGAGGAGCAGCAGTATTTAAACAAGTATCCCCAGGTATACCAACCCACAGAACACAGACAGATGCTCTACGGGATCTAATAACACTTTTCTGACCACTGGCCTCGTGGGATTCCAGTTCAAACCAGACCTGGACATCAAAACACAAAACCGGAAGGATGTTTCATTTTCCCCAGAGCGCTCTCTCTCTTTCTTTCTTGCATTCCCTGGTGTTATCTATATCTTTCTCCACAGGCGCTATACTTTTCATCCTGCTCCTAGAGCTGAAGACATACACAACACAGAGGGAACACACACACACACACACACACACACACACAAAGAGAAACGAGGAAAGTGACACAAAAGAGGAATTCATTCTCTCTCTCTCTCACGCATACATGTGTGTGAGTTTGTGTGTGCTTAAATATATATATATATATATATATATATATATATATACATACAGACACAGTGGGCCCTATTTCAGGATCCTGTCAGCAGGGGGACAGAGGCGAGAGGAAACACAGGATGAATTCTCCCCTACCTCATTCTATCACACTGCCATGACACCCCTATTTACCTCCCCCATCTATCTCCACACCAGCTGTCTAGCACCTTGTCTTGCCTCTGTGTGTGTGTGTGTGTGTGTGTGTGTGCGCTTGTTACTGTGTGAATGCATGCGTGAAGGCACGTGGGTGTGTCTGCACATGTGCGAGCCTAAGTGTATCAGCACATTTACAATGCTGGAGTGAAGTGAGGTGGACACTGTATATTGTGCTGTTCGGTGTTAGGACACAGTGTGCAGCCCATCAGCGTTTGACAGGTTCCCTGTGTTTCGTTTAGATGGTTGTATCACCTGACACTCAGTCCGACCAGAGGAGACACAGGAAGTTTCTTCATTTAAGTTTGCCGCAGAACCAGACCTGAGGTTTCTCAAGCAATCTCCCCGACTGATTCCTCTTAATTTTTTTTTTTTTCTCCTGTCATTTCTTCAGGCTGACACGCATTGCTCTCCCCCGGTCGTCATCCGATGGCTTTCCTTCACGCCCCATATGTTCTCCTGCGAATATGAGAGAGGCGCTATCCAATTCCCCAACCTCATTTTGGCTTTGAGAGAAATGGTCCCTTTCTTTGTCTCTCACACATGATCACATATTCACACACAAATGGTCCCTACGGTGTTGTCCTTCTACTCCCCAAGGCTATGGTCATGCTTTTTTGCTTCAGATTAATTCCTTTTGTTTGCTCTCCCTAGCCTTTTATGACCCATGACCACAAAAAGAGAGATGGTGCACAGTGAGAGCAAATAAAATGAACATTAGCAGAACAGATATGGAGTAGTGAAATCCCTCAATCTAATACTAGTAAGCACTTCTCAAGGCTAACAACAAAATTATAATTCTATTTCATTTCTGCTTTTTTTGTGCTTGCTGTGTATTATTGTGGACTTCCATGTTTGCACTGTTACTTAATAGTCCTTATAAAATACACACTCACACCAAAGGACACCAAAGGACACTAAAGGACACATTAGGATGCGTATACATTTACATTTGAGTCCTGTATGTGTCCTTCACTTAAACCATATAATGTTGCCATTCACAGCCGGTCGACTTCGTTTGTATTCATCTATACAGCATCCAAATGCTGAATGAGTCCGATTTACTTTATTTTATTCATACATTGAATACATCTCTATATTAGGTGGCCTTATACTGTTGAGTAAACAGACATCAAGCTGCAAAAGCAAGGTGTCGTGAGCTCCAATCATTAGTTAGAGGCCTTTGTGATAGACACGTCTTTATATTTGTTGCATGATAGTGTCAAAGATCACATCCTCCCAGACATGATTGTAATCATTGTGTATATGGCACCAGCAAGGTGTTAATACAACAGCTTTCTATACCTACTTAATTCTCTTCAGCGCCATGAGGTTGTCACTGTACAGCCTACAGCAGAGTAAAGCATGGATATGCTGTCCCACATACTAATTAAGATTAGTATTTTCTTAACACACTGAGATATTTCCTTAAATATGCATTGATGCGTGTTGGAAGGTCTTCTCAGAGATAACTATTCTTATCATTAAATATTCATTAACACTTGATATTCCAATACCTCAAGGAGTTATGTATGAAAATTTAAAAAGTGCTTACTTTCTGTAATGTGCTTTTAGCTGTAATTCCTGCGGGTCTTGCAGCGGTTCATTTGATTATATTCAGTGCACTAGTTCAGTTCCTCATGACAGCTTGAACACAACAGGGTGACACACTAATGTTCATGTGACAAGGCTTACGTGAGAGTAAGTTGTTCACATGCATAATGCGTTTTTGAATATGCAACAGACTGCTGGTAACCACTGGCAAAAGATACCTTCCATATCCCAGCCCTGTATTAGTCAGGCATTGATGGCTATATGTTATGCTTGTGTGTGTGTGTGTGTGTGTGTGTGTTTGTATGTGAGTGTGCAAAAGAGTGGTTGACAGACTGATGATGGGCCCACGCCATTCTTTCCAGACAACCTGTCCTCCTTTTATCATCTCGCCAGAGCAATGGAGTCCACCTCAGAATGGGAAACAATGCGCACCTAGAAAAAGCACCAACACTCAAACACACACACGCACACACATTCATTAGCACAATCATTTGCACAATTATTTTTTCACAGGTTTTGTTTTATGTTCCCCCAAAGCAGCAGCTTAGAATTCCCAAGGCAAGGTCAGAAAATAGTTCTTAACAATACAAACACAACAGCAAAATAAGCCAAAGAGGCAACATCCAGAAATACTAAATTAGCTAGCTGCCCATTCCAAACAAGAAGCCGTCCCAGATGCTGATAAAAGCTCCTTTGGGGGCTCATATAATAATGCTTAAGGGTAGGTAGTTAATTTCAGAAGCAATAATTAGCATGCATAGTGTCAAGATGTATCTCTGTCTTGGCTCTCCCTGGCAAATATTTCATATGACAACTATTAAACCGATTTAAATCAACATGAACAGCTTATTAGTTACACTCCTGTGACACAGTTATTTAAATGTGAATATACATACAACAGAGAGAGTTCAAGAAACCTAAAATATGTTAGGACACATCATCATCTATCTCACTTTTCTTGTTCTCTTTTCATATTTCACATACTTTCTGTGAACATGCATCAATGTATGGCTGCGTGAGTCTGAGCGTGCACTGGTGTATGTGTGTCTGTATTAGAATGAGGATGTGAGGATAATTTAATTATGGACCAGATAGAGCGGGTTACCGAGGTTAATATCCTGCATGCACTCTGCTCCTCTCCGGACACAGTAATTGCTTTAAGCACATTAGGAACTTTATTGACTGCGATGGCCTTTTAAGACATTACATTTCTGCTGCTTAGTGTCAGACAGAAGTCTTCCGGTTCTGCTTACTGTCTCTGTCTCCCTCTATCTCTGTCTTTCTTCCTCTTGCCCTCTGCTCACCCTGTCACTCTCTCCTCTCTGCATGCATCTCCTTGCCTGTATCTGCTTAATTGAAGGCTCCTTAAATATGATGAGATTTGTATAGAGCCTCATCCGAAGAGGGGGCTTGATGAGGTTTGATTGGCAGGTGATTAACTCCTCTTAACCCACAGAATCATTTGTCCTCGGTGGAACAGTTACACTAATGACACTATAAAAGGCTTCTTGATGTGTCAGATTCTAGAGCAGAGCTCTGGAGAAAGCTTCCAACAACTCCTTCGAAAAAGTGCAGCCCCCTCTCCTCTCTTTCTCTCAGTTGAGATCAATCCACTCAACACCTCCTCAGAAGATCTCTCCATTTTCACTCAACTAGACCTCTTAATGAGGATGGAGGTGAATGGAAGGAGTTATTAAAAAGTCTGAACCTTCCTCCTGGGACTGCTGAAGAGGAATTATATGCAACAAAGTGCACTTACAGGCCCGGTTAGAGCTATTTCACATTTCTGCTGCCATAAATCCACATTCACTTCAGTCATGACAGGAGTGGAAAATGATGTGTGGCCCAGAAAGAATTTGGTGTTGCTTTCTGTTTCTAAGCGATGTGCTGGAAGATTTTCATTAGGAGCTTCGGGTAAGGAACAAATGAAAATTACAGATTGGAGGAAAGGTAGGGAGGAGTTGAGAGACAAGCAAAGTGATGGGGAGGAGAGGAGAAGCGAAGGAACGATGTCGCAGCTGACAGGGAGGGGAGCCAAGTAATAAGTAGAGCAGATATAGGTAATGTGCAGAGATAAATGATGCAATATCTGCATGGATCGATGTCTGTACTGCCCCTCTTAAAGGGGTTCTCTCTATAAATCACATCACCAAGCCTCCTACTGTATGGGCACATGCACACACTTAAATACACACCGCAACGCAACACTCCACCGCTATCTCAATTAGTATGAACTAAGATGTATGGTTGTAAAGTCTCAGTGGCTCGACACCACTATGGAAATGTCTTCTTCCGGCTGTCCAGTCCCATCACTAGGCAGATGGTATAGGAGGATCCAAGGAGGAAATCAATTTGTTAAGATAGCACTATCCAGCTAATGAGAAATCAAGTGGCTTGACTTTTCACATGAATCCCATCATGTCCTCTCATATTATGAAACCAAGATGTCATTAGTTGCACTTAGTGTGACCAATAGTCCAACCACATCCTTGTTCAATGTCTTTGCTAACAGTCCCACCGTGTGGTGTTTGCAATAATTGCACTTAAAAGGATCACAGATGAGGGGCTGGCCAGAGGGAAACATCTCAACATTCAAAACGGCAGTCATGCTTAAAAAGACTATTTAACTATGTTATTGTTTCTTTTATTGAAACAAAGTGGATTCAAACTCAGTGGTTGGTCGATAGGGAAATATGTATCTCGCACACACCCTTGGATAATAATTATGATGTGAGAATTCAAAAACACTCAAACACACATACAAACACAGAGTTTTGATTTCATGACTTTTGGGGACATTACATTGACTTACATTCATTTTCTGGATACTAACCCAAGCCATGACTCTTAATATTAGCCAAGTATTCCCCCTAAAATGATGTATGTAATAGGACAAGCAATTGTCCCCGTTATTTCATTAAAAAAGACAAGTCAGCACAATATCACCGTGTAATTATAGATGTCCCCACAAGATGGGTAAAACATCCTCACAAATACACACACACACGCCCATTGTACCCAATATTATACTTTAAATGAGAAGACATTCATAGTCTTATTGCCTCTCAGACTTCTCTTTTTAGGCTGGACTTCTGCCAAGAAAGAGCAGATGAAGGGAAAGGAGACAATCAGTGCAGTAAGATGAAACAGAAAATGCAATACGATATGAATACTCTATGTTCAGGAAATGTGTACGTGGGCAGATGACTAGAAAGACATCTCAGAATCTCTGGGTGCATTTGCTTCGTCCACCGGTAACAATAAATAATTCCACTATTTGATCAAATAAACTGTCTTTCGTCAATCTTGGCTAATTTCTTCTCGTGACCAGTGTTTTCTCCATAGGCCTATAGAGTTTTTTTCAGACGTGTCCTTCTTGTTATACTTTGGTGCTGTGTTGCAATGACCAAATACATCGCATGTAAAAATGCTGAATCGTAGACCTCTTTTAAAGCTGACGCATACAGAATATTGCAAACTAGCACTCAGTTTAGTGTGACTCATTTCTGAAGCATTATCGTATTCATTGTATGAACAACATGTATTTCTGCAACAGTTTCCAAGACAGTACACTTATGAAATGTGGCAAGGGAATAAGCCAGACTAAGAGTTAACCACCATGCTAGCGGTTCTGTGCTAATGATGCTAATGTTAGCGCGGTAAAATGCCCACAATGACATTATGCTGATGTTGAGCAGATAAAAGGTTCAGCATTTTAGTTTAGTCTGTTCGTAAAGTCAAGCTAAAGATGTGTGGAATGTGACTGGTATATAATTATAAACCAAAGTGTTGAAAATTCAAGGGATCAAGTATTCATCCTCGGGTCGTTTTTTCAAAAATTGTAATCTGGATCAAACTGATCCAGATTAGGAAATCTCTTTTTCTGCTATCCAGGATCACGTAATCCACTTTATTTATGCTGGTTTTTCAAAGCAATGTGGGATTGGATTACTCTTCTCCGGATTCAAGATGTTCAGGATTACCAAATCTAGATTACCTGTGGTCTAAATGGGATCACAATGTACCTATGTAAAGAACAACAGGTAGAATAGTGTGGGGTCACTCCAATATGCTTTATTTGAACAGAAAATAGGACTGAACGGAACAGCAAACAAACAATATAAACATCCCCTTCCACGGTCTATTTCTTGGAAACAGGCAGTCCGCTCATCTGAGACATACAACAAGTAAATAAATACATACTTTACTAACAAATATATTATGGATATATCCGTCATTCTGTCAGAATGAGGGCCCGACTGGACGACCAATAAGAGATGCAATTGTTAGACACTATTTTCGATAACTCCATGACTGATGATTGTGTCAGTGCGATTAATGTTTAATGAACAAAGACAGTTTGGGGGATCAATTTATGGGGCCTAAATATTTATAATTTATAATTTGCTGTAGTGAAAGGTTGCTAGCCTACATAGCCTACCTACTTTATGTACTTCCTGTTGAACAATTCACGTGAAATTGATGAATAAATATAAATACTGTAAAAAGCATTATATAAATGTTGTATTATTTAACTAACCAATTTTAGTTTCCTAGTTTTATTACTGATATCCACCATGAATCCACCCTCCTGCTGGGATCAGTTTAATCCTAATTTTTGGGATCAAAAAGATCCCAATCCTACCAAAAAGTTTTGAAAAACCCAAACTCAAGGTTTGATCCGGATCAACAACAAGATTGGATTACATAATCCAATCCAATTTCTGAATCCTTTTTTCCTTTTGAAAAAAACATTTTCAAGATTTGATCCAATCCGATAGCCGTAATCCGATCAGGTTACTTTTGAAAAACCGCCCCCTGGTGATGACTAATGCTAACATAGTAACCATGCTACCATAGCTACCCATTTTGACGTAACCAGTAGCTGTGGTGTGTCTGTTCATGACCTTGATTTATTCACGCCTAACAACGTGTTGGGAAACTCACATTCACAACTGGGAGACTAACAATCAAGCTCAGCATTCCACTATTTCACATGAAGCCCTTTCATCAGAAAACGTTGGCGCTGACACAATGAAGTCCTATTGATTTTAGAGGGTGTAAGAGGGCCATCTTTCTGAGCTGGAGCCGATATAAAAAAGTGGCGAGACAATTTCAAAAGCTGAGTTATGAGTTGTTCAGTTAAACATGAGGTAATCCATTTTGAGGTTCTGTTGCACACCATTCCAACCTTTTGTGAGAACAGGTGTCTTCTTCTTTTTTTAAATGATATATATCTCAGTTCAGAAATACCATTAAAGCACAGAGGGAAGCACACGAAGACAGACAAAACACATCGTGGAAATCTGTTCTGCAGCATGATGAAGAATGATGACTCTTCCTCTCCCTGTCTGTCAACTAGAGGAGGACAATTGTTCAATCATTGCTTTTTCATCCAGGGTGGAGTCAAGGGATCACTTGTTTTACCAGTGGGTGTGTTAGGGGAAACGTACTGATCCAGAGGTCACTGGAAAAACTGTAGGATGGAGGTGGAAACTAAAGTCTCCTATGTTTTATGGAAGACTGATACAACTTGATATCAGCATTAGTAAAAGTGAATTAAGTCAGTTTAGAGATGACAGTTTGCTATTGTCCTGAGGTGACACAGTTCAATGCTGCATCATGACTGTGAGGATTGTGAGGAATGCCACAGTCGCCGTTACGGTTTCTATAAGTCAGTCTCTTGTCCATGGCTACCAAGTTACAGAATACAAGCATATCATAGCCATATATGGGCATGTGTCTCACAGAGATGATGTCACCAACGTCTGCATGGGCTCCCCTTTCATTCGTGGGAATGTGAAGACAGAGTGGATGTGTGCTCCCCGGAGCCATACAGAGGGCATGCGTATAGCAGTACGTGGCTTTGAGAGGGACAGGCCGGTTTAGTTAAATGAAGTGAAACAAAACTTGAGGAAGAAGAAGCCTGTTGCGTCATGATTTCTACACCCGGATAAATAGCTGAAGAAGAACCGTGACACTACTGCTGTAAGTTCAAATTGAAATGAGACAGGGATTGAAGGAAGGCCCCGAATAGAGTGTTATATAGAAGGCAATATAGGAAGGGGGAGAGAGAGAGGGAGCAAGCAACAGAGAGGAAGAGAGCCGGAGTAGAAAACAAGACAGGGGAGAAGCCGCTTTCGTTCAGTGCTAAGCCTGTTGGTGTCTTACTGAGGGCTTCCTGCGTCAGCAGCATGGGAAAATCAGGTAAGTGAAAACTGCACCCTGAGGATATTTACTGTGATTGTATCCATTTGGCCTGAGATAGAAATGTGCACATGTGAAACTGTGTTTGTGTGTGTGTTGTGTGTGTGTGTGTGTGTGTGTGTGCACTCGTTTGCGTGTTTACTGCATGTGTTTGTAAGCTTTACTATCTTTGAAAAGTAGTCTACGGATTAAATACTGAACTGCAAAGTAAGTTATTTAATGGTGCTCGCGGCGAGATTTCAAAATGTTTTTACTGATCTTAAGTTGACGTTCATCTTGCAGCATGCTGAGTAGATGCTGGCTGTTAGGCAGTATTTGTATTGTGTGTGGGGGGGGGGTTACGTGCGTTACGTGCGTTACGTGCGTTACGTGCGTGTGTGGCGATTTCAATGTGCCTATTGTGTGAGAACTCAAGAGATTGTGGGACCTATGAAAAGGCCAGTGAGTGATAGGCACCGGGCTTCGGGGGGTGATGTGAACGACGTTCTCCACTGCATCATCTGTCATGGTGTTGTACTCTGAGGTCACTCAGATTTCAGGTGATGAACTCACACTTCAGTTTGTATTCTGCAGCCATGCGTGAATTGTCATGTTGCATCACCACTTGTCCTTTGTCTTGCTGCCTAACCCTGACTGCCTCTCTCCTCCATGTGTGTCAGTCTCAAAGCAGTTTGCTGAGGAGGTGCTGCAATGCCATAATGAGTTCAGGAGGAAGCACCAGGCTCCTCCAATGAAGCTGAGCAGCAAGTTAAGCAGCCAGGCCACCCGGTGGGTTAATGCACACACTTATCAAATTAGAAACCTTATTAGCAAGGACACATGCCAGTCATTGTCTCACTGCTCTAGATAAATTTAATTTGACAGTTCCAGCCTGTCAAATTAAATAACTACAACGTCTAATGTGATACTAAGAACCCTGGTTTGTTTTTAAGTTATGTTGACAATGTATTGTGTTGAGTAAATGCAAATCTAAACAGTGCTGTCAGTCAAGATGGAGTCAACTAGCTGTCTTGATTTATTAGACTCCCAGACTCATTTTCTTGAGTTCATGGTGCAATAGCTCCATTAATGCATGTGGTGTATCCACACAATGGTGTATGAGTCTCATGGGAGTCACATACTTGAATACGTTTCCCCCAGGCCCAGCTGTTGAACCCTGTCCCTGCAGTAACACCCCATAGTGTACATTGGAGTCAATAATGTCACTGGATCAACACTGTGTTGATAAAACCTATACAGATTTAACTTCATGGAAATATTATGTCAGGCCTAAAGAGTCTTTAAACCAGTAATCATATCAACCCAATTAAAATGGTTGTGCCTGCTTAGCATTTCTACACTAGATAAAACCTCTGAAGTAAGGATGTCTCACTGTTGTTCAGTGTTTATCTTTGAGGTGTGGAAGACAACACAATGCAGAGAGCATTCAAAAACTGAGACGCCTAGAAAGCCTAAATCTCCACAAATGACCTGCTGTAAAGTCTCTGCCACACATGGTGGCTGTCTCTCAAGTACAGGGGTGGAATTTGTTGCAGGATTCCAAACTGGGGGGAAAAGAGCTATTCACAACTTTCTTTGTCTCTTTCCACAGTTATGCTGAAAGTCTGGCCAGTACACGGATCCTGAAACACAGTGTGGAGTCCAGTAGAGGGAGCTGTGGAGAGAACCTTGCATGGGCCTCCTATGACCAATCAGGTACACACCAATCAGTTATATACATAAAGGCAATATACTATTCATAAAACTGAATGATGTTGTGTATATGACCTCATGAGATACACATCCCTCCATACATACACACACACATTGAGTCTATGGGGCTTCAAGCAGACTGTCCTCCTCTGAAAGTCAACAGCTGGGATCTATTTCCCCTCCACTTTGTGTTTAAGGACTGAGACACCATGACTCACTGCACAAATATGTCAGCGCAGGACGCTGAGATTCATAAAGCATCTCCTACAGTGCAGCACTAAAGTGCAGCGCTGGGTGACAGAAAGTTCAGCCTCGTAAACAACATGTGTTTAGATCAGATTTGTAGCTCAAGGGTGCAGGCTTCTCATATTGCTCCCATTCTGATCAATATGTACAACACAAAACCGATTGTATTGTCCTTGAGCTTACACTTTGTGAATGTGCAGGAAAGGATGTTGCAGACCGCTGGTATGACGAAGTGAAACAGTACAACTTCAACCGCCCTGGATTCTCCTCTGCTACTGGTGACATTTAGACTTCTTTTCATATTTCTGTCAGTGACAAACTACTTTAAAAAATTGGCCAATATTTGAAGATACCAGGATAATCGTAAATGATCAATACATTTTCCGATGCAGTATAACAATCAAATCATAATTTCTAATAACTGAATAAAAAAACTGTAAAACGAGTAGTTGATTGATTGCAGAACAATTATTAGCCATTTTTCATTTTTTGATTGAATCAAGCAATTTAAATATATCAACTTTGGGAAATTGTGAATGGCATTTTTAACAATTTTCTGACACTTAATATCCAATAATATTAATCATGGGACTAATGAAGGAAAAATAATAATTTGTAGAAGTCCTGAATAACTTCGCTCATCACATTGAATACAATAGGAACATTTAATATATTTTTTGTTTGTTTAATCTGATGATTAATTCAAACATTGTGTATCACCGTATGTATTTATTTATTTTTGTCCTGACACCTTAAATCAAACATTTATTTTCTGTTTCTCCTCTTGTTTTTTTCTTCTTCACAATGTCCATCTCAATGTATCATTTCTTGTGAGGTTTCTCGTTGTCATTTTCTGTTCTGTGTCTCGGTGTCATGTTTACTCAGACATGGACAAGGTTGCTGCCCTTCTCCGGCTGCAGTCCCACCTCAGCCACTGTGTGACTGTGATTGTGTGACTCAGTGACCAGGCAGCCCATGTATCACTCTTCAGCCCACACAGTCATTTCCAGTCTGGCCTAATTCCTCCAGATGGTTTCCCAATAATCCTCAGACTCAAGTGTGCATGAGTCTGTTTAATTTAATCACACATACAGTCATAGTAATTCACATTGTTCATATAAAGTAGCCTTAAAGAGAAAGAAAAGGAAAAAAGGTATACAGGGAGGTTTGGCACTAAAGAGTGAGACAGGAATTAAGATTCCTCGGTCTGTAAATATTTAGAAGAACTGCACTCAGCTTTGAATGTGTTATAAGAAGTCAGTTATTTCACCCTGCTTTTTCTGCCTTTCATTTCTTTATATTTTTTCTTTCTCATTTCACTCACCACCTATAGGCCATTTCACAGCGATGGTGTGGAAGAGCAGTAATAAGCTGGGTGTCGGTAAGGCCACTGCATCAGACGGGTCTTCCTTTGTTGTGGCCCGATACTTCCCAGCTGGGAATATCACGAACCAGGGACACTTTGAGAACAACGTGCTCCCAGCTAAGACCACCACCTAATGATGTATGGACCCCTAACACTTGACTGTTATCCGCCTGCACTGCTATGAAGACTACTCAGGAGAGCACCACTCCTTGCCTAGTAGAGATCCATACTGCCGTCGTGTATGGATTTTGAAACATGAAATGCACTCTGGTTTAAAATCCACATTTTTATTTTGAAAAGGGACCTATGCACGCTATAGTGTTTAGAATAAAGTCAGCACTACTGTTTGACATTGCTAACAAAACAATTCCAGTGACCATTTGCATTGCCTATGACAGTATTTCATTCATTAATGTCAATACTTTTATATTTTCACACACTGAAACACATCATAGCCTCACATGAGGAAGAGTGGGAGCTAAGTCATTTAAAGGGACAGGCTTCAAGCGTTTACATTTCATTGCATATAATTTAAAGCTGATGAATCAACATGTTTATGTGTTTGTGTTATTTCCACGACTTATCAAAGCAGAACCCCACAGTCCAGTGTATGTGTTTTGTATTCTAACCAGTTTTGTACAATAAAGTTGAGAGATTGTCAGAAATGCATTTGGCATCTTTCTGCGCATGATTGTGTCATCTGTGCTGTGTCACATTGTAAGAGAATAGGAAAGAACAAAATGAGTTTCATTTCATAATGACACATCCACATCTGAGTCAGGTACTCCACTGACAAAGTGTGAGTCTATGGAGTATGAATAATATAGGAACATTTTAGACAATGTTAGTAGTAAACACTGACAAATGGGATTTTTTTTTTCAAGTTTAGTATTAAACATTTCAGCTCCATCGTTTTTTTAGGCTGTGTGCAATCTTCATTTACTCTTTAACCAGTAACATATAGATTGATATTTACACATCTGAACAAAATATCACATGTATGGCCTTTATTATAACACCAAAAGTATTCTAATAGCCCGTGTGGTTGCAGAGATAACCCCATGTTACATTGGGTATGCAATTCTCAATTTGTTTTTAAAAGGTTAAAGGTCTGAATAATTGTAAGACTTGCATAGATCTCCGGGGTCCAAAGAAGGATATAGCAGGGCAACATATCTCTGATATCTGCAGAGTGTTTTTGCAAAACATTAACACAATCATTGTGTAATCTTACAATGCAGCATACTTGAAATGTTTCGTTTAAAAAGACATTACCGTAAATAACGTTTTCCCCTATTCCACGTGGTCCTTGGCATCCACCACATGAACAGCCAGTGATGATATAACAGCCTTTCCCATGAAAAGACTATTTACCTTATAGATAATCACCTGAAGGTGTGGATGAAAAATAAGCATTTTTTTTTTTCTTCATTTGCTCAGTTATTTAAATACAAGCCTGTTAACCCTGGAAATCAGCACAACATACTTTATCTACGTTGTTGTTCCTTAGTTTGAGTGAAAGCAGGTTCCAATCTGAGCTGAATTGGAAGTATCCTAATGTTAAAACAAGTAACACTGAACCATCTGCAATCTCTCAGTAAAATCAATCGTACAACGCAGTCACAGCCCACATTGGAACATACTTTATTTAGCGGATATTGGGGATGCAACATACAGTGGCAGCGATACAGAAGAGTCAGTGGCGTATAGGCTTTATAGGCTGGAGGAGGGGATGAGGAGTCAAATCATCCTCACCACATCACATGGTCAGCTCCTAAACGGAAGAGGGAGAGAGAGAGACAGAAAGAGAAGAGTGACACATTGAATAATGTTACAATGAAACAATAAACATCGCCAGTAAAGAAATCAAATTGAGTTGAAAACAAAACTATTACAACTGATTTTCCTCCATTATTCAAACACAGTCTTCCCATGATTGAAATAAAGACACAAGTCTCTCTAGATGTCACACAACATCAATACACGGACTGTTTTCACAGTCAACATTTGCTAGTGATCTCAAGGCAGCTTCATCTGGCTTTAACTCCATCAGTAAAATCCACTGCGTCACTAACTCAGTTTTCTCAGTGTGAGTTGTTGCTGCCCCCTGGTGGACATCACATTACACTGATGACCCACAGCACTGTAAAGAATGCTCACTTACCGGCTCTCTACTTGTGATTTGTCCTATTTCTCCTCCCCCCCCACCCTCTCTCTCTCTATACACTCCCCGCCCACTGGCGATGACTCATGATTTTGTTCCCCATCTGCCCTCCCTCTCCCCTCTTCCTCTCTCACTACATCCTCCCCCCTCCTTCGCCCTCACCATGATAGCATTCACAATGTCATTCTTGTTGTGCTTCAGAGCACGGACGGCCTTGGCTCGTGACACGTTGGCCTGAGCCATCACCAGCTCGATATCCCTCTGCTCAAGACCTCCCTCATCCACCTGATGTATAGAAACAAAGAAAAAGAGAGAGAGAGATAAAGTTAACAACAGAATACAAGATTGTACCGAACAATATAACATACAGCGCTGACGTTAATTAGTATGAGAGGTATTTAAAAAATATAGTTGAGACAATAAGTACCTCTTCTTCCTCCTCTTCACTATCTTCTTTGATGGTGAGGCTGAGTGGGACAGGTGGGGCCAGGGGAGAAGAGGTCACTGGCATCTTGAATTTCTCTGCAGCCGCTTTGTGAGCCTGCTGAGAAAGGTCCTCGATCTGACAGGAGAGGAGAGGTTGAGAGGCAACACGATGCATGTGCGGACGCTTGAATAGCTAAGAAAGAAAGACAGACTTACCTTTGCCTCTCCAAATACAATGTAAATGTCTGATGCAGGGCTTTTGAACACATCTGGTCTGCTGATGACAAACAAGATACTCTTGGACTTCCTAATGGTGATTCTGGTCACACCGTGGACCGGCTTCAGACCCAGTTTAGACATGGCCTACACAACACACACAGTAAGATGGTCAGGAATAAAGACAACATAAACACTGGTGTCATTCAGACTCCACTTGGTTCGTTCATATATGTTTTATTCAGCCAGTAGTCTGACCTTGCGGGCCTTCTTCTCACTGCGACTCTGTTTTGGTCTGTTTAGCCCGTCATCTGTAAAGGACTGAAACAAAACACGAATTTCAGCTACTTTAACTGTAACAATCTTTTTCATTTGGCAATTCTGCAAATATCACAGAATGTGACTCAGCCTGTACCCAATCTGGTTAGCAGAGTGATTTTGCTGATGTCAGACAGTTCTGTTTTCACTTCCACACGCAGGAAGCGATGCATTTTATGTTTCTAGCTACAGGAGTAGGCCTAACTGCAATTTGCTTGAAGCACACACAAAAAACAAAAACTTCTATATACCAAGCTGCTAAATCTTCTTTTATGTTCTCCTCGGCAGTAACTGCAATTTGAGACATCAAGATCTCCACGAAACACTCTTTTTAGTTTTCAGGTTGTCAGTGTGTAAGCTAACAGCCTCTGCCGATCACAAAACCACGATCTTGGGATCTGAAAAAAACTTCTATTTGTCAACATAATCTCAATGTAGTCCCAATATCACATGTTAGAACTGTTATGTACTATAGCTCTAACAAGATATGGGTACCTCCGTACAGGAAATGGAGGTTTCCAATAGAGCAGTGTGAGCAGACTCACCTGGGGCTCTGATGGTCTCAGTGGCTCTGGCTCCTCCAGCTCAGGCATCGACCCCTCGCCCTCAGACTCATTACAGGAAGCCAATATGGAACCTACACAAGGACATATTCAACACACATCCCGTACATGCAAGTGAAGGGTGTCTTATCCTTAATGCCATAGAAACTAATCACCATAGCAGACGTCATGAGGGCATTGGTGTTTCTCATTAGTGCAATGCTAATGAGAAGCTCATCTAATCAACGTGAGGGAATTAAATGACCCCACGTAAAAAAAATTACATGTAATCATATGGTATCTGCATACTGAGGTTTTTTAAACTTTATTTGCAAAGTGTTATTGACAACAGGTCACACTTCATTCATAATTCAATCAGTGACCTGTATAGTGCAGAGGATGTACTACACTTGTGATATCGTCTGTTGTAACACTTTAAGTTATTCTGTCACATGTTGTCAATTTATATTCAAAAACATGTAAATGAAACAAATAGCAACAGCAGCTGAGGGTTTACTATTGTATCAATGGAGAGAGCGATGGTAAAGCTGAATCCTGATGTTGAATCTTATTTCCAATGTAAGGTCAGAAACAACTTACAGTTGTTTTTGAAGGAAAGGTCGATCTCTTCTGCAATCCTGTGGCTGTGGTTGATTGGACAGCCCGACTGTCTGTTGGACATCTGGGGAGCAGAGAAAGGTTGCATTTCCCGCTGATTGGATGGACCAGACTCTCTCTGCATGGCTCCATTTCTGTTTCCTGCCACTCCTCTGGCCTGGGATCTGTGGCCACGTCGAGGCAGTCCACCATCATCCTCACTGTCCGTCTCTTCCTCAGCCAAACTGGGACCTTTGATACATTCATCGATCATATTTGCATTAGGAATGACATATTTTACTTCAACACACTTCTTTTGTTTCCTGCTGTTCTTTTTTTTACTGTTTAAAAACTAACAGACATGGGGAATATAATGCCAATTTTCCTTTTTTATAATACATCACAACTCTTTAAAAAAAAAATAGCCATGTGTATTGTAGAGTGCGTTACATCGAACCAATGGCTTATTGGTGGTGGAACGGACCAGTGTTGATCCGTGATCTGTACGGATCCCCCATCGCAGTTCGACACGCACGTGACCCGCGGATTAATGACACAGTTTAACGTTCACCGTCACAGTGTAAAATAAAGTTTGACTGACTATTGTTATCTGCCGATATTCAGTAAAATACTCGATCAGGACATCAGCAATAATTTTCCTCTAGTCTCTGATCTCTGATAATGAACCGTGAGTTTTATGATCCGTTGCACCATCACAAGCCATCATTTCTATACTCACCTCTGCACCTGTCTTGTATGCTCCATGTGCAACCCTGCTTGATTTGTTTATGAGGCTGGATGTTGAGATTAGGCTGAGCCTGGGGACGGGAAATAGAGTCTGGAAGACATGCTGAGTGTAGAGTTCCAGGCGCGGGTGAAGACGACTCCTGGGTAGGCTGGGACAGGCTTAACAGCGTGGCAGTGGGAAATGAGGGCGAAGAGACACTTGTGGTAGATGTAGTTGATGCAGAAAAGACAACACTCATCTCCTGGAGGTTGATGTTAGGAGGTAATTGGGAACCAGGGGCTTTTTGTGTTGTGGGGGAGGTAGAGGAAAGTGTAGTGGGCGTGTGGGACATAGACTGAGAGGGCTGTTGCTGGGCTGAGAGTACAGGTTGGGATTCCTGCACAGGTGTGGGAAGATCATCATCTGGCTCTCTTGAGGCACATGGTAGAGGAGAGGAGGAGGAAATTGGAGGTGGTGAGGAAGAGAGTGGAGTCAAAGAGGATGATATGGCATCATGGGAGGATGGGCTGTGGCCAGTATTGATGTTGTTATCATTAATATCCACTGTGATCCCTCTCTGACTATCAGAGAGTGGTCTGTTATCAAGCACTTCCTGCTTCTGATGTAATTCTTGGTTCATTGCCAACACAACATTGAGGTTGTCTGGGGTATGCATGGTAGAATTGCAGTGTCCATGTCTAGGATTGTTGACATCAGGACTGGGACTGTTATCCCCCTGCACCTGTGACCGAAATGTAGCCTCATCGGTCCCAGATGTCCTCTGTTCATCGTATGACGATGATGATTTTTTGTTTACCTTTCTACCTGTCTTCGTTTTACATTTTTCTGGGACCCCTTTTGTCCATCCATCTGCTGTGGGATTTAATGGAACAGAAGGTTTCTTTGGATCATCAACAGTTTCAGGGCTGCCATCAGGGTGACTGCCTGCCTGTGATGCCCTGTATTTGTTCTGCTTCCCTCTCCTCCCTTTCTTAGCAGCAATTGGTTTATCTGCGCAAAGTTCCTCTTGAGAGACGTGACACACGTGACGCTCTTGGCCCGTCTGTGCAGGAGAGTTTTTCCTTGCTTTTTCATTCTTTTTATCTTGATCCACATCTCTCTTTTTTGCTTTCTCTTCCACTTGTTCTTCCTCAACCTCTTCCCCTGAGTTACTTCCAACACACTGCTGTCCTCTAAAGGCATTTTTAATCGTTGGTTCCTCAACAAGTCTGTCAGTCACATGATTGACATCATCCCTTCTTTGGTGTTCAGTCTGAGGCTCCGCCATCTCAGGTTCCGACTGAGAACCGGTATTTTCCATCTTTTCTTTACGAGCTCGACTTGGTCTGGATTCATTAGATTTACATTTAGGAGTAAAGGAACCAAAGGATCCATGAATCAAAGAAAAGGCTGTATTACTCTCTTGAGTGATTGCCTGACACTCTAGACTAGTGTGATATCTGGATCTGGCTTTATCTGGTGTACTCAGATGCTGGTTTGTTACAGCTTTGTCCAGGTGAGTTTCAACTAATGGCACTGAGATGCTACAGGCCCCTTCCTTTGATGGTGCCTGTGTTGTGTCATTTGTCGGGTGTATAGCGCTGTCTTTTTGTTTCCCTTCTTCAGGAATTGTGTCAGAACCTTGAGGTGGCATTTCCTCAAGTGGAATATTCGACACAGAATCTCTAATACTGAAACTCACACTCTGGGGTCTCACTTCCTCTGATAGTGCATTCAGACTTCCACACATGGCTACTTCCAAGGAGTTAAAAGCCGAGTCATTGTTATTGTTCGAGTTCTGCCAAGTGTTTTGTGTTTGTGTGTGAGTGGTATCTCCATCATTGTCTGGATTTAGATTACTGACATCATCCTCTGGGAATCTGGAGCTTCCATCCTCCCCTCCGCCTGCTTCTGAGATCTCCTCAATGGACTTCCAGCAAGCCAAGTTGGACTCAGAAGCTCCCTCTCCAACCAATTCTTCATCTGCCATCCGGTCCCCCTTTCTACACTGACTGTTGTTGTCTTCTTCATCCAGAACAGAACGTAGAACATTGTCATAATTGTCAGACACTTCACTGGTCATGTTGGGAACCACGGCCATCTGTGTGCTTTGACCCTCTGTGTCACACATGAGCAGACCCTCTGCTTCCAACTCATACCTCTTCCCCAGAGACAAGGAGAGAGACTCCCCTGCTCCCCAGACAGCAAACTCTGCCCCTGAGCCTAATCCTAAAGTGAACCCCAGCCCCATCCTGTCATGGCACCATGCCCCAGGTCCAGGACGCATCTCCCTGCTCCCAGCCATGCTGTCTGTTTCAGAGTTTTCCCTTTTGGGTGAGATGGCAAGGGGTGAGTGTGGGGATCCAACAGCTGCCAGTACCCCCTCATCTGTACTCAGAGTATTTTCTCTCAAGTTCTCCTGAGCAGAGTCACCGGGGATCACGGCCAGATTGTCAGCAAGTTCTGAGATGACCTCTGCAGAAACCGAAACAGGGATATTACTGGGGTTGGGACAAGGGTCTTTTGGGCAGGAGAGAAGAAGAACTCCTTTATTTAAGTCATTGGTGGCAGAGTCAATGCTTCGACACTCCGCACTCATAGACTCAGCTGAGGCATTCCCATTCCTCTGGTCAAGCTCAATGTCAGACTCCCTGTGAATATTGGTCCTACATATGGCCTCAGCCCCTACAGGCACATCTGATTTATTGGAGAAAGACTTTGATAATACAACTCTACTTGCCCCTACAGCCCTGTGGCTTTCTGCCTGATAATGACGAGGCTTGATGAGCAATTTGAAAGAGTCCCTTTCTGGTTCTGCTGTGGGTTCCTCCCCTGAATAATCCTTGCTCTCTTGCAAATCATCATCTTTCATCTGGGGATTTTCCTTAGTCAATTCTTTTTGACGAACTGAACTATTAACTGCTGCCGTCTCCGAAGGAGGAGAGGTGTGCAACTCAGCTATAGGATCAGATGGACCACAAAAAACCACAGGAGGGGTGGACGGGTCGAAAGGAGGGCTGTTTTTAGGCTGTTCATGAGGTTGGAAGGAACCACAGAGAGCCATTATCTCACTTACACTCACGCTCTCATCCAGATGGCTGGATGACTCTGGTTGACAAAAGATTGCTTCTAAAGTACCAGATAGTCTCTGGTGATCCACTGGTTTGTCTGTGCTCACTTGTGTGTGCATAGGTGTTGTCTGACCTATGCCACTGGTAGACGTTAGTTCAGGGTCGGACTGTGGTTTAAGGGGTGTAGGTTCATCCAGAGGTTTGTCTGTGCTCAGTTGTGTGTGCAAAGGTTCAGTTGGACCTGTCCCAGTGGTAGACCCCTGTTCCGGTTCTGTTTGGACTTCAGATAGATCAAGTGCATCCATTGGTGTGGGTTCTAGTGATTGTGCATGCCTCTCAGTGCTGTATAGACGTTCATCCTCCTCCCCATTATAGGATGCAGAATCTAATGAGTCATCTGTATCGTCTTGGAAACAGAAGGATTCGTCCAACCCCTCATTGATAGATGTCTCTGAAAGTGAATGAAGGAAGGATGCTGAGCTGTCTTCTTGTGTAGGATCCTCCACTGCTTTGAGAACACACTTCTCCTTGTCCTCTTCCTGCTCTTTTTCTTCCCCCTCTTCCGCCTCTTCTACCACTTTCACCTCTACCTTCACTTCCTCATCCACCTCATCATGATCGCCATTGTCATCATCTTCCTTATTTTCATCATTGCCATCACCGCCAGCAGTGCTATTAGCATTGTCTTCACCCTCATCGTCATAATCATAATCATCCTCTTCATCATCGACATCTTCAACATCTGCCTCCTCCTCTCCTGCTGCGTAAGCATTAACATCCTTTCCTTCATTTATGTCATTACTTTCTCCTAAATCGTTCTCGTCCTCTGTGGGGAAGAGGGTAATTTCCATTGAATCGGCCTTAAAGATAAGGCTGGTGTGGAGGGGAAAAGAGAGGAGGGAGGCTGGGATCATCATTTCCTCATCTGGCATATCATCACCACAGGCTGCCTGGGAAAACATGAAAGAACTGGGGCCAAACACACCAAAGGCTCCAGGACAGAAGGCATCCAGGGGGCTGACAGGTGAGTCAGGACTAAGGCTCGATGAGGCCATGGTCATGCTCTCTGTGTCAGGAGTCAAGGCAGTGGAGGGTCGTTCTGGGAGGTCATCCATCTGTCCATAGTGTTCCTCTGATATACATGCTTCCAGTTGCAATTTCAGGCCTGTCTGCATGGGCCTAGAGTACTCTGCTCTCCCTGCACTAGCCTCTTCCAGTGGGCAGAGTGAGCTCTCAGACTCTCCCCCATCCTCCTGGGAGTCACTGCTACGGCTGCTACTGCTCCTTAGCGGGGACATATCGTCAGTCAGCCAGCAAGGACGACAACTTTCTCTGGCCATCTTGATCTCTTCCTCTTTTAGAGCCTCTTCCTCCTCGAGGACCACTGTCCCTGTTATGCCCATCCGTGCATTCATGACAAAATCCTCAGGACGGTACAGGCAGAAGTCTCCTGCTCTTTCCTCTTCCCGCTCAAGACTCGTTCGTCCTTTTTCCTCCCCAACTTCATCTCCAATCTCTGATAAGGAGCCCACAAAACAGGCAGGGGCCTCCTGTGATTCTTCTGTGAGGAGCAGGTTGGGAGAAGTGGATGGGGAGGTGGACGATGTGTAAGAGGAAGTCCAGCTGCCTCCTTCTGCTGTGATATAAGAGCCAGAGGGTGAGGTGAGAGGGGAACAGAGGTCCTCGCTGTCTGAGGGAGAGCCAGGGGAGAGTGGGCAGGCTGGAGAACCTGGATATGAATGATGCTTAAGGTGCGAAGAGTGGGAGGCCATCTTGATTGGGGTGGAAGGAGCGGTATAGTATAGGTCAAGGTCAAGAGATGTGGGCACACCCACTCGTAGTGGGTCAACAGCATATGCTGGCTCAGAGAAGGACAAAGCAACTGGACAGGCCAGTTCAGAAAAAGAAGGGGAAGGCACTTCATCTTGAGAAAGGTTTTGACTCTCTTCCTTTTTGTCTTTCAAACTATCATCTGTTGTGATTGGCTCTGTGGAGGAGGAGGTAGGGAATATGGGGTTATGAAAAGGGGAAGGAAGTGTGGTTGGGGGCTGCATAGGGTCTTTTTGCTTATCCTGCTGTTTTTGAGGGATTTGGAATTGGTTAGTTTCCACCTCTGTCTCATTCGCTTGTGATTGAGGACCTGAATGGATTGGAATAGCTGGCAAAGGGATAGCCTGACCACTTGGCTTAACCAGGGGTGTTCTTTTCTGGATCTCTGTTGTTTTGAGCAGTGTCTCTTGACCCATCACCACCCTTGCATCCATGGTCTGTGGCTCTTGATAGTCACTCTCCACCTCAGAACCAGTCAGGACCTGGGAAAAACACAGTATCATCCATAATAGAGTTAATATCAGTATACCAATACGATGTATCTGGAAGCATATCTGATGTAAAATTGTAAACATGCTCACTCACACAAAATACACACCTTGATTCTCTCCATCTTAATAGGGACATGGTGGCCACATGGTCCATGACCACCTAATTTTCCAGATAGTCTGGCTGTGTTGTTGCGATAGTCAGAGCCTTCAGGTTGTGGTCTTGGAGTACCAGAGGAGCTAGGTATTGCATGAAATAGTCGTGGTCCAAATGGAGAGGTGCATGCTGGGAGTAGCTTCTGAGGAGTACTGGGAGATGGGCTAGAACCACTGTCACTAGGAGAAGAGCCACTGTCACTTGGGCTGGAGTCAATAGAAGGGTGTCTGGTCATGTCTGAAAAACAGAAAAAAACATTACAAAACTAGAATGGGCACTCGGTAGAGCGCATACCTTCGCATATCACAAGATTGGGCATTGAATTATGAACATTTTGACATTAGTTGCATGCCAATTGGATACAAATTGACCGTGCTATGGTAAAAAGAAGATTTTGACCTCTCCATGACCTTGACCTTTGACCCGATTGATCCCAAAATCTAATCAAATGGTCCCCGGATAATAACCAAACATCCCACCAAATTTCATGCGATTCAAGAAGATTTTGACCTTTTCATGACCTTGACCTTTGACCCGATTGATCCCAAAATCTAATCAAATGGTCCCCGGATAATAACCAAACATCCCACCAAATTTCATGCGATTCAAGAAGATTTTGACCTTTTCATGACCTTGACCTTTGACCCGATTGATCCCAAAATCTAATCAAATGGTCCCCGGATAATAACCAAACATCCCACCTAATTTCATGCGATTCAAGAAGATTTTGACCTTTTCATGACCTTGACCTTGACCTTTGACTCGATCGATCCCAAAATCTAATCAAATGGTCCCCGAATAATAACCAAACATCCCACCAAATTTCATGCGATTCGGTTTAATACTTTTTGAGTTAGGCGAATAACACGCATACAAATAAATACGCGGCGATCAAAACAACTGCTAAAAAACCCGGAAAGGGCAGTTGAATCAACTTTTTGAATCAAGGACACTGTCTACTTCGCAGATGTATGGGACATGTGAACAGTAGGAATAAACAAAGAAGTGAAATCAATTGAGCTGACTGAATCATCTCAGCACAACTAAACAAGAAATGATCGGAAAGGCTAAGCCTCTTTTATTGCAAAATAATATAGTTATTATCTCCTCAGCTGAACTTTACTTTTCATTGCCAACGCATAAAGAGAGCTCCAGAATATCACCACAATGTCAGTCAGTAGATTCACCAAATGTCTCTCACCTCTCTGTGTTACCCTGACACTTAAGATGTCTTTAGCGAGCAAAACCATAACCAAGATTGACCAACTGAATAACCCAGGCTGTTTTATCTCACCATAAAGCTGAACTCAAATCATTGAAGTGGAAAACAATGCTTCATCACACACACTTCCGTTTCTATCTCCAAGTTTCTCCGTCTCTCTTTCTGTATCAACATACACAATTGCACAATTAGCCAGAAGCAAAAGCAACTTTGTCATTGAATTACGGTGTTCTCTGTCCTCTTGTCCTTCTAAACCTTGCTATCATCTTACGGTCATCAGGAGTGGAGAGATCACTGACACAAACTGACAGGATGCCTCACAGAAAGGGGGTCAGGGGTGAGTGGAGGGACTCTTGTGTATAAACAAGAAAGGGGAAATAATTGGAGAGATAAGATGGAATTAAAGACTTTATTCATCTGCACTGCTTATCATCAATTAATTTGTTTTGTTGAATTGATTAGCATCACATACAACATTCGCAGTAACAACCCAAATGCTATTAAAGCCACTTTCTCGATAGCACGAATTGAGGGAACAGAACTTGAATTGGCTCTCCTAACTGGGCCATGGCCACGGTGACCTCATTCCACATGCTGACAAGTGGCTCAGCTCGGTGCCAGCCACAAACACACACACCCACATATCACCTCTGTCTCACTCTTAAAATTCCTCTCTAAACTATGTTTGTATCCGCTCTGCATCCCTGCTTTAAACATGAATATATGTGTATGTGTGTACATATAAATAAATATATATATGCCTTTACTCGTAGTGGTGAGTCTTAGCTCAATTCTCTTGCCTCCATGTTCTTTTTCTCTCTGCCTCTCTGTCTCCTCCCCCGCTGCTCTCCTGCCCTGCCTGTGGTTGGTGGCAGATGCAATCATCAGCACTTAGCAGCCATGTCTGATCGATGCCAAATAATAATCTCTGGGTGTGTTGTGTGCAAGTCATGCAACAAACACTCAAATGTTCCACTAATCAGAACGATGCACAGTTAAGCATGCACAAAAGCCGCTGCTCTACACTTACATGTACAGCAAAGTCTTATTTGGTTAAGCGGTATAGAACACGTGATTTATTTCCTCTTATGGCCTGATAAAAGGCACCAGTGACCGTATGTTGAGGTGAACAAAAAAACATAATGAATCTATATATGACTTATAGAAAATCAAGCAAAACCACCATATTGAACACATTCAGAAACACTGTATATGCTAGACATGGGAATCACATTGCACACTGTTGGAGCTACTGTTTTGCTAGAATGCTAAATGAACCAATGACATGTATTATGTATGCTAGCATAACGGCCCAGCTCTGTCTCCTCGCTGCAGTTGCACTGCTGTGAATAATATATAGATGTCTGACCCCTCCCTGGCCCAGCTTGCAATTCTCCTCTGGGAGGATGCAGTGAAATTGAGCACTCGGCTTTGCCGTAAGAGGAGCAGGCCGCACGCAGAAAGCTGAACAGACTAGAGCTGCGTCACAGAGGCTGCAGCGCTGGCCTGTCTGCATGGGGTGCCTCCATTATATCTCCTGCTCAGATTTGGCCTTGAAGAAGAGACGCCCCAATAGTTTGTTTGTCTTTCTCCATAAGATCTCACCTCTTTAGTCAGAATCAATCCTCTAATCTCTCCTCTTTCATCACGTATGTGCCAAAAGAACAGGTTGTAACTAGAGCATCCGACAACTCTCTCTCCTCCCTCTCCTCCCAAGATTCAGGTCAAGAAATCTTAAAATAATTCCAGTGCGAAAAACAAATCAGGGCAACGATGAAGTCAAAATAGCAAACCATTGTAATGTAAATCGAGCAGAGAGAACGCAGGGAGTTTCCATAGGAGCCATTTAGGTTATTTATCATAACTGTCAGACGTTTACGACAGTATACACCGTTCTCATGAAAGCTAAATGGTGTGAAATAACTGCAAGAGACACTGTAATCACAAGACTTTGTCCCAAACCCGACACTCACTCTGACCATTATTGCCTGACTGTAATTAAGGGGCCAAATTAAAAAAATTGACCCATCCAATCACGAATCTGCACTGACAGAACATCTTCTCCTATCTCACAACGTCACATATACGGCAGCAACATTATGAATAAAAAAACAACGATTTGTGACAGAGGCTCTTGTGCTCGTGTGTTCCTACAGCACAAGGAATACAGGATCATGACATACTGCTGTGTCATGCTCCTGCTAAGACCGGGTGAAGGGAGGAGCCACTCTACACTGATAGCTCGCACATTTGCTTGGGAGATGTGGATGCAGATGGGGTGGTGCCGGGGCTAAAGAGAAGCAGGCATGCCAGTGTTAGGTGTGGGGGGAGAGGGGACTGGGATGTGATGAGGATGGGGGTTGAGGGCTGGAGAGATTTGAGTGACAGATTGTAAGGGATGGAGGCTTTAAGCTTTGAAGAGGCTGCTTATAGCTGCTGGAAAGGAGACAACCGGGAGGTTAATGAGGAGGCTAACATGCAACGGGATCACAGTGTACTCAAATTGCACATGTCAACCGACAGATATGACCCCACACGGCAGTTTCAAGCAGTTAACAGTCTCTTACACTTTAACTAGCCCAATAGTCTCGATATATCCGCCATGCTTCTATCCTACTAACTCTCTCTCTCTGGTAGAATCTATTCAACACCATCCTCTCTCCTCTAAATATGTCCTTGTCTCTGATTGCATCCACCTGGTTAATTTCCTCTTTCTTCTTCCTCCATCCCCAACCCCAGATGTCCTACCTGGTCCAGGGAGCCCCGTCTCCTCAGCGCCCCGTTCTGGATGTTTTTCGGTGGGCACAGATCTGTGAGCGCTCTCCCCCGGCATCGCTGGCTCTCTTTGGCTCTGACGCAACAAGAAACCGTACAGCCGGAACAGACAAGGTGAACAGGGAGAGAGTGAGAAAGAGGAAGAAGGGGAGGGGGGACCTGAATGCGCAGCGACCCAACACGCAGATCCTCCCTGCAGCACGTGTCTATCTATGTGTGTGTGTGTGTGTGTGTGTGTGTATGAGACAGATAGAGAAGAGTGAGAGATGAGAGTATACACTGGTCTCTCTCTGTGGTGCAGCAGTGATGCTGCTGTAGTGGGCGTGTGTTTAAGAGCCTCGTGATCCAGTTCATCTGAATATACAGTATGTGTGTGTATGTGTGTGTGTAGATACTGAGAGGGAGCTGCAGTATCCTCTCTTGTTGCCCACATCCTGATTCCCTCCCTCCTTTCCTTGCTATCTGTATCTCTCTCCCTCCCATCCCAACCGAGCTGACTGGATCTTGGGGGATGATGTCAGCAGATTTGCACTGCTCACTCAGTGCTGCCCTCAACCTTGAAGGAAAGGACCAGTACTGCAAAAACAAGAGGAACATGGAGAAATCGAGCAAAGGAGGGAGATTCAAGAAAAACCAAACCAACATTGTGAAAGAGAAACAGAAAACACAAACAAAAGAGACGGAAACAAAAGTATACAGATAATTCTGCCATCTGCCTCCTGCTGATTGCATTAATTCCTCAAGGTTTCAACAAGGAGTCGGTTACCCTGAGGGGAAGCTGCAGCATCGGTCTGCTCTCCATCTTAGCCATCTCTTCTGCACTCCTACTTGATTTACCTCAACTTTTGTAGACAAAGCGTAAGGGAGATATAGATCGAATGAGAGGGGGCGGCAGCACCGAGCCAAATGATCAGCAATGATAGTTACCATGGCAACCTACAACTTCCCATGATAGATTGCCAGCTCAGCAGAAGTGCTGCATACTGGATAATGTCCAATAGCTCACTTGACCTAAACAAATATAGCAGTTGATAAATAAAAAAGGTGTTTGTACATTATCATCTCATCTGAGCCCTGTGCACAGCAGAACATAGAATAATTTACCAAGATCGTTTTATATTAAAATACTGTTTGTGTGATGTTTTGCATAGTGATGAAGAGTCTTTGCTTTAATAAGAAGATGGGCTACACCTGCACACCCATCGGACAGACGATACGACCACGGAGATCAATACTGGAGCTGCTAGCTGGGTTCTTTTCATGAGACAAATCAATCCATTAATCCCCACATATTAGGGAGAATGAGGTAGGCGGCCCCTGATCATGTGATGGATTATCAGAGAAACCATTAATTGTTCATGTTTGTTGTTTTCTGTAACCTTATTTTGTGCTCTGGCTTTGTAATATTCTTAAGATCCCTTTCAGGTGAACTCTGTTCGCTCCACAGCCTCTAATGTCAGAGCTGCTGCTGCCCATGATGCTGTGTCAGCAGTTTCAAGTCAGCAAAGTGTTTACCTGTGAGTTTTACCCCAACATAGATTCACTGGATATTTAGATATAAAACAGCCAGAGAAAAAAATGAAACTCATTCAAATGTATCTACAATGCAAACGTGCTATACTGAGTGACTGAAAGAATACAATTAAAAACTATATAACATACGAGCTGTCACTTATGTGAGAAAAGCTGTGAAGATACTTATCAACGCTGCTCGATGACAATTCAATAAGTGTTTTCAAATACTGATCACATGCAGCAGCATGCCAGAGAGGTGTGCTACTCGCTGCCACATGGGAAATTATGCAGCTCCTATCTGAATACCACACCAGATACAATCGACTGCAACAGGCCCCTGACTATGTGAGAAGTGACAGACAAAACAAGTAAAAATGGCAATAAAACAATTTATTCCATGACAAGCGGACACAAATTCAGAGATTAAATTATTGAAATCTATTCACATGCCAATATTAAACCCAATGTTTTGGCCTAAATTATACAAGTGAAGCTTCTGTTGATCATATAACTTCTACAGAAGGACTTTGTATATACTTTTGCAATTATTTCCATCTCTCTCTATGGCTCCAAAAGCCTCGCTTTAAAATCACCATGGAAACAGGGAAAGCCCCACGTGTTGCCAAGGGAACCAGAGCTAAAATCTGTTTGTTTTTTTACTGACAAAGTATGACAGAGCTTTTCTGCAATGCACGTGGGTGTGCGTGTGTATTCCCTGTGGGCCCATTGATTGGGAAAGCTCAGATTTAGCCGTCTGCCAGACTCATTGGTTCACTTGGCCATTTCTCGCCACGGCCTTCCCCATTTTAACCTTCAGGTACGCCAACTTCTGCCAATCTGTTTTCAGCTCCAGCCAGTCATAATATGGCACCTGAAGGAGGACAAAAAGGAAGGATTTGAAAACATTCCTTTTAAGAGCTACTGAGCATGTACCATGTCATCATCAGTGAGCGCTTAAGAGAACACACTAATAGTTACACATTTAATAGGAAATGATGGTTTTTAGTCTCATGTACATGCGATTGCTCTGGTAACAAATCAATCAACAATGCAAAACTGAGGCAAATGACAATTGGCTGAGGTGGGTGTCCTAGATGAGAGAGAGCGCTTGCATTGGCCTAGATGAGACGGAGCTGCAGCAGCAGCTCTATTTATACCACAGACTGCAGCAGAGCCCACCTGAATATCTCCTCTACCAAAGTTGCCTCTGTTCTTTGCAATATTTCTCACTATCACAGCTAACACAACACACCAGGAAATTAATGTGTGGAATGGAAATGTATCTGAAGAACAAGTAGCTTGTAGTCACTAAAGTAGTAACTACAACACAAACACTGCATCATATATGGGTTTTCTCATTCACTGCCTCTCCCTACCTCCACTGTGATGAAGCCAGCCAACTGGAGATGTCTCTTCATCATGGTAAACCGTCCCAGAAGGTCTTTACTCTTGAGCTGAAGTTTGGAAATTCCCAACCCAAGAAAGCGAACCTAAAACAGAGGGAGATGAATGGAGCAAAGAGGATCACTTTTTATTTTAGACAGCTAGAGCAAGAGATGCAACCTTTTCAAAAGGGAGAAAAGCAAACATCAATCTTGGACAAAACCTAAGGCCACAGGATTCTCCTCTGTGACTCACCGATGTGCCCCTACAGGTAAAGCCTGGTCCCCTCCGACACCGGGAAGGTGAGCGGCTTTCAGCATCAATATATCAACTGGTTTGTTGTAACAATCCAACACCAGCTCACCATCTGATTGGAGAAAGGCATGTCAGTGAATAAAGATATTCACCGTAACAGAGAAGGTTATGAATGTTACTTTCAGTGTAGAAGTCTTGTAAAGCTCCAGTAAAAAGATGAACCTGACACCACGACATGTATGCGATCTCAAAGTATATCCTATACGGGCAACTCTTACCAATAGTCCATCCATAAACAGTGTCAACCCCAGTGCGAAGGTTCTCCGTCCTCCCACCAACCAAACTCTGTAAACTCTCTCTAAGACTGGTCTGCAGGGGGGAGAGGGGGGCGCTTCTGACCGGGACAGACGGGGCCTTCAGGAGGAATGGAGTATCTGAGGAACCAGAGTGCTCCAAGTGGAGAGTAGCAGCAACGTGGAGGAGCTTCAGGCGATAATTCTCCACTCGAGCTGGCCTGCCCTCTACGGACAAAAACAAACAGAAGTAGAGTGAGACCAGACAGGCCACTGACACTATTTTCCAAACCAGTTCAAACATGTTTTAGTCATCAATGCTTCAGATGTCCCTGTTTCACCAGAAATGTATTGGTGCAGCACTGCCCTCTACTGAGACAGAGTGGTCATTTGGCAGTCAGTTCCCAGAAGGTACTACATACTACTATTTTTATATATATATATATATATATATATTACTACATATACAGTATGTATATGCTGCAGTTTCTGTATCAACATACACAATTGCACAATTAGCCAGAAGCAAAAGCAACTTTGTCATTGAATTACGGTGTTCTCTGTCCTCTTGTCCTTCTAAACCTTGCTATCATCTTACGGTCATCAGGAGTGGAGAGACCACTGACACAAACTGACAGGATGCCTCACAGAAAGGGGGTCAGGGGTGAGTGGAGGGACTCTTGTGTATAAACAAGAAAGGGGAAATAATTGGAGAGATAAAATGGAATTAAAGACTTTATTCATCTGCACTGCTTATCATCAATTAATTTGTTTTGTTGAATTGATTAGCATCACATACAACATTCGCAGTAACAACCCAAATGCTATTAAAGCCACTTTCTCTATAGCACGAATTGAGGGAACAGAACTTGAATTGGCTCTCCTAACTGGGCCATGGCCACGGTGACCTCATTCCACATGCTGACAAGTGGCTCAGCTCGGTGCCAGCCACAAACACACACACCCACATATCACCTCTGTCTCACTCTTAAAATTCCTCTCTAAACTATGTTTGTATCCGCTCTGCATCCCTGCTTTAAACATGAATATATGTGTATGTGTGTACATATAAATAAATATATATATGCCTTTACTCGTAGTGGTGAGTCTTAGCTCAATTCTCTTGCCTCCATGTTCTTTTTCTCTCTGCCTCTCTGTCTCCTCCCCCGCTGCTCTCCTGCCCTGCCTGTGGTTGGTGGCAGATGCAATCATCAGCACTTAGCAGCCATGTCTGATCGATGCCAAATAATAATCTCTGGGTGTGTTGTGTGCAAGTCATGCAACAAACACTCAAATGTTCCACTAATCAGAACGATGCACAGTTAAGCATGCACAAAAGCCGCTGCTCTACACTTACATGTACAGCAAAGTCTTATTTGGTTAAGCGGTATAGAACACGTGATTTATTTCCTCTTATGGCCTGATAAAAAGGCACCAGTGACCGTATGTTGAGGTGAACAAAAAAACATAATGAATCTATATATGACTTATAGAAAATCAAGCAAAACCACCATATTGAACACATTCAGAAACACTGTATATGCTAGACATGGGAATCACATTGCACACTGTTGGAGCTACTGTTTTGCTAGAATGCTAAATGAACCAATGACATGTATTATGTATGCTAGCATAACGGCCCAGCTCTGTCTCCTCGCTGCAGTTGCACTGCTGTGAATAATATATAGATGTCTGACCCCTCCCTGGCCCAGCTTGCAATTCTCCTCTGGGAGGATGCAGTGAAATTGAGCACTCGGCTTTGCCGTAAGAGGAGCAGGCCGCACGCAGAAAGCTGAACAGACTAGAGCTGCGTCACAGAGGCTGCAGCGCTGGCCTGTCTGCATGGGGTGCCTCCATTATATCTCCTGCTCAGATTTGGCCTTGAAGAAGAGACGCCCCAATAGTTTGTTTGTCTTTCTCCATAAGATCTCACCTCTTTAGTCAGAATCAATCCTCTAATCTCTCCTCTTTCATCACGTATGTGCCAAAAGAACAGGTTGTAACTAGAGCATCCGACAACTCTCTCTCCTCCCTCTCCTCCCAAGATTCAGGTCAAGAAATCTTAAAATAATTCCAGTGCGAAAAACAAATCAGGGCAACGATGAAGTCAAAATAGCAAACCATTGTAATGTAAATCGAGCAGAGAGAACGCAGGGAGTTTCCATAGGAGCCATTTAGGTTATTTATCATAACTGTCAGACGTTTACGACAGTATACACCGTTCTCATGAAAGCTAAATGGTGTGAAATAACTGCAAGAGACACTGTAATCACAAGACTTTGTCCCAAACCCGACACTCACTCTGACCATTATTGCCTGACTGTAATTAAGGGGCCAAATTAAAAAAATTGACCCATCCAATCACGAATCTGCACTGACAGAACATCTTCTCCTATCTCACAACGTCACATATACGGCAGCAACATTATGAATAAAAACAACGATTTGTGACAGAGGCTCTTGTGCTCGTGTGTTCCTACAGCACAAGGAATACAGGATCATGACATACTGCTGTGTCATGCTCCTGCTAAGACCGGGTGAAGGGAGGAGCCACTCTACACTGATAGCTCGCACATTTGCTTGGGAGATGTGGATGCAGATGGGGTGGTGCCGGGGCTAAAGAGAAGCAGGCATGCCAGTGTTAGGTGTGGGGGGAGAGGGACTGGGATGTGATGAGGATGGGGTTGAGGGCTGGAGAGATTTGAGTGACAGATTGTAAGGGATGGAGGCTTTAAGCTTTGAAGAGGCTGCTTATAGCTGCTGGAAAGGAGACAACCGGGAGGTTAATGAGGAGGCTAACATGCAACGGGATCACAGTGTACTCAAATTGCACATGTCAACCGACAGATATGACCCCACACGGCAGTTTCAAGCAGTTAACAGTCTCTTACACTTTAACTAGCCCAATAGTCTCGATATATCCGCCATGCTTCTATCCTACTAACTCTCTCTCTCTGGTAGAATCTATTCAACACCATCCTCTCTCCTCTAAATATGTCCTTGTCTCTGATTGCATCCACCTGGTTAATTTCCTCTTTCTTCTTCCTCCATCCCCAACCCCAGATGTCCTACCTGGTCCAGGGAGCCCCGTCTCCTCAGCGCCCCGTTCTGGATGTTTTTCGGTGGGCACAGATCTGTGAGCGCTCTCCCCCGGCATCGCTGGCTCTCTTTGGCTCTGACGCAACAAGAAACCGTACAGCCGGAACAGACAAGGTGAACAGGGAGAGAGTGAGAAAGAGGAAGAAGGGGAGGGGGGACCTGAATGCGCAGCGACCCAACACGCAGATCCTCCCTGCAGCACGTGTCTATCTATGTGTGTGTGTGTGTGTGTGTGTGTATGAGACAGATAGAGAAGAGTGAGAGATGAGAGTATACACTGGTCTCTCTCTGTGGTGCAGCAGTGATGCTGCTGTAGTGGGCGTGTGCTTTAGAGCCTCGTGATCCAGTTCATCTGAATATACAGTATGTGTGTGTATGTGTGTGTGTAGATACTGAGAGGGAGCTGCAGTATCCTCTCTTGTTGCCCACATCCTGATTCCCTCCCTCCTTTCCTTGCTATCTGTATCTCTCTCCCTCCCATCCCAACCGAGCTGACTGGATCTTGGGGGATGATGTCAGCAGATTTGCACTGCTCACTCAGTGCTGCCCTCAACCTTGAAGGAAAGGACCAGTACTGCAAAAACAAGAGGAACATGGAGAAATCGAGCAAAGGAGGGAGATTCAAGAAAAACCAAACCAACATTGTGAAAGAGAAACAGAAAACACAAACAAAAGAGACGGAAACAAAAGTATACAGATAATTCTGCCATCTGCCTCCTGCTCTGATCGCATTAATTCCTCTCGGTTACCCTGAGGGGAAGCTGCAACATCGGTCTGCTCTCCATCTTAGCCATCTCTTCTGCACTCCTACTTGATTTACCTCAACTTTTGTAGACAAAGCGTAAGGGAGATATAGATCGAATGAGAGGGGGAGGCAGCACCGAGCCAAATGATCAGCAATGATAGTTACCATGGCAACCTACAACTTCCCATGATAGATTGCCAGCTCAGCAGAAGTGCTGCATACTGGATAATGTCCAATAGCTCACTTGACCTAAACAAATATAGCAGTTGATAAATAAAAAAGGTGTTTGTACATTATCATCTCATCTGAGCCCTGTGCACAGCAGAACATAGAATAATTTACCAAGATCGTTTTATATTAAAATACTGTTTGTGTGATGTTTTGCATAGTGATGAAGAGTCTTTGCTTTAATAAGAAGATGGGCTACACCTGCACACCCATCGGACAGACGATACGACCACGGAGATCAATACTGGAGCTGCTAGCTGGGTTCTTTTTCATGAGACAAATCAATCCATTAATCCCCACATATTAGGGAGAATGAGGTAGGCGGCCCCTGATCATGTGATGGATTATCAGAGAAACCATTAATTGTTCATGTTTGTTGTTTTCTGTAACCTTATTTTGTGCTCTGGCTTTGTAATATTCTTAAGATCCCTTTCAGGTGAACTCTGTTCGCTCCACAGCCTCTAATGTCAGAGCTGCTGCTGCCCATGATGCTGTGTCAGCAGTTTCAAGTCAGCAAAGTGTTTACCTGTGAGTTTTACCCCAACATAGATTCACTGGATATTTAGATATAAAACAGCCAGAGAAAAAAATGAAACTCATTCAAATGTATCTACAATGCAAACGTGCTATACTGAGTGACTTAAAGAATACAATTAAAAACTATTTATGAAACTAAATAACATACAAGCTGTCACTTATGTGAGAAAAGCTGTGAAGATACTTATCAACGCTGCTCGATGACAATTCAATAAGTGTTTTCAAATACTGATCACATGCAGCAGCATGCCAGAGAGGCGTGCTACTCGCTGCCACATGGGAAATTATGCAGCTCTTATCTGAATACCACACCAGATACAATCGACTGCAACAGGCCCCTGACTATGTGAGAAGTGACAGACAAAACAAGTAAAAATGGCAATAAAACAATTTATTCCATGACAAGCGGACACAAATTCAGAGATTAAATTATTGAAATCTATTCACATGCCAATATTAAACCCAATGTATTGGCCTAAATTATACAAGTGAAGCTTCTGTTGATCATATAACTTCTACAGAAGGACTTTGTATATACTTTTGCAATTATTTCCATCTCTCTCTATGGCTCCAAAAGCCTCGCTTTAAAATCACCATGGAAACAGGGAAAGCCCCACGTGTTGCCAAGGGAACCAGAGCTAAAATCTGTTTGTTTTTTTACTGACAAAGTATGACAGAGCTTTTCTGCAATGCACGTGGGTGTGCGTGTGTATTCCCTGTGGGCCCATTGATTGGGAAAGCTCAGATTTATCCGTCTGCCAGACTCATTGGTTCACTTGGCCATTTCCTCGGCCACGGCCTTCCCCATTTTAACCTTCAGGTACGCCAACTTCTGCCAATCTGTTTTCAGCTCCAGCCAGTCATAATATGGCACCTGAAGGAGGACAAAAAGGAAGGATTTGAAAACATTCCTTTTAAGAGCTACTGAGCATGTACCATGTCATCATCAGTGAGCGCTTAAGAGAACACACTAATAGTTACACATTTAATAGGAAATGATGGTTTTTAGTCTCATGTACATGCGATTGCTCTGGTAACAAATCAATCAACAATGCAAAACTGAGGCAAATGACAATTGGCTGAGGTGGGTGTCCTAGATGAGAGAGAGCGCTTGCATTGGCCTAGATGAGACGGAGCTGCAGCAGCAGCTCTATTTATACCACAGACTGCAGCAGAGCCCACCTGAATATCTCCTCTACCAAAGTTGCCTCTGTTCTTTGCAATATTTCTCACTATCACAGCTAACACAACACACCAGGAAATTAATGTGTGGAATGGAAATGTATCTGAAGAACAAGTAGCTTGTAGTCACTAAAGTAGTAACTACAACACAAACACTGCATCATATATGGGTTTTCTCATTCACTCGTCTCTCCCTACCTCCACTGTGATGAAGCCAGCCAACTGGAGATGTCTCTTCATCATGGTAAACCGTCCCAGAAGGTCTTTACTCTTCGAGCTGAAGTTTGGAAATTCCCAACCCAAGAAAGCGAACCTAAAAACAGAGGGAGATGAATGGAGCAAAGAGGATCACTTTTTATTTTAGACAGCTAGAGCAAGAGATGCAACCTTTTCAAAAGGGAGAAAAGCAAACATCAATCTTGGACAAAACCTAAGGCCACAGGATTCTCCTCTGTGACTCACCGATGTGCCCCTACAGGTAAAGCCTGGTCCCCTCCGACACCGGGAAGGTGAGCGGCTTTCAGCATCAATATATCAACTGGTTTGTTGTAACAATCCAACACCAGCTCACCATCTGATTGGAGAAAGGCATGTCAGTGAATAAAGATATTCACCGTAACAGAGAAGGTTATGAATGTTACTTTCAGTGTAGAAGTCTTGTAAAGCTCCAGTAAAAAGACGAACCTGACACCATGACATGTATGCGATCTCAAAGTATATCCTATACGGGCAACTCTTACCAATAGTCCATCCATAAACAGTGTCAACCCCAGTGCGAAGGTTCTCCGTCCTCCCACCAACCAAACTCTGTAAACTCTCTCTAAGACTGGTCTGCAGGGGGGAGAGGGGGGCGCTTCTGACCGGGACAGACGGGGCCTTCAGGAGGAATGGAGTATCTGAGGAACCAGAGTGCTCCAAGTGGAGAGTAGCAGCAACGTGGAGGAGCTTCAGGCGATAATTCTCCACTCGAGCTGGCCTGCCCTCTACGGACAAAAACAAACAGAAGTAGAGTGAGACCAGACAGGCCACTGACACTATTTTCCAAACCAGTTCAAACATGTTTTAGTCATCAATGCTTCAGATGTCCCTGTTTCACCAGAAATGTATTGGTGCAGCACTGCCCTCTACTGAGACAGAGTGGTCATTTGGCAGTCAGTTCCCAGAAGGTACTACATACTACTATTTTTATATATATATATATATTACTACATATACAGTATGTATATGCTGCAGTCATTTCATTAATACGGTGTGTGGGCCAATTAAACTCAGGGAACTATTACCAGGTGCCTGAACCACTTTCACAAGCCTCTACTAGTGTTAGCAGGTACTTTAAACTGCTGACTGTATGTATTCTGTAATTTGAGTGAATATGCATATTTATTCATTCACTATTTGTCAAAAACAGTACAAGTAAAAAAGCATGAATGCCCACAGCCATGAGTCTTACCTGACAGTTTGCTCACATGATGTTGCTGCATGAGGGGGAAGAGGTAGCGGGGCTTCGCCTGCTGCAGCACACACAAAGCCCAAACCACGTCAGTCTGCAAGAAGGGCTCCAGCTCGGAGAGAGCGCCCTCCAGCAGAGAGTGAACCTTGACACAAAATGGCACATATCAAGAGTACGTCCAAGGTGGGGAGGCACAAGCAACCATGTGCAGTCACCAAACAGCCTTTAATAGTCCTGGTACCTTGATAAAGAACTCTTCTCCATTGCTGGGCTGAAAACTCAGTCTGGCAAAAGTCATGAGCAGATTACAAAGCTGAAGGGTGCTGTAGTTATGACAGCTCGCAGTGAAATGCTGGTGAAGAAATGCACAGAAAATATTACACAGTGAACGAGAACATATTATTTCAAATATCTTTTCACAATGAACTGAATTAGTTAGTGATGACTCACCTCAGCAAAGGCCTCAAAGAGAGGGATGTGGAGCCACTTCAGGAAGCCCAGTGATTTAGCACAACGTGTGACATCAGCAGAGCTGAGCAAAGGAACTCTGGGTAACAACTCGGAGGCCATTCGCTGAAATACCTGAGAATGGTGGAAATTCAACTTCCCTATGGGAGAGCAACGACAAAAAGGGGACTGTTAGAATTAAACAGGCCATTCTGTTCTGGCCTGCACCAGACAAGCTGCTTACCACAATGTTGACCACTATAAAGCAAAGGTAGTGGAATATGCAAGTTGTATAATTGAGAGACGAGTTGATTTGACATTAAAGGTTACATGTTCAGTGTTGGATGATGCGAGTTTGAAGTTATCCCTGGTCTCAAATGCATTCAGCCACCAACTTCCAAGGCTGGAGCTTTTCCTCAACTAGCTTCCATTTCTCTGCACTTATCTGCTGTCTGAATTAAAAAAGTAAGACTTTAGCTCTTCAGTAACACATCTTCTTCACAGGTAAAGAAAGGAAGAGGAAAGAAACCAAAAATTGAAAGATGGGGCAATACATTCGTGGATAAACACTATAATAATGTGGTTCACGGACTCCATCTGTGTTATTGAAAATGTAACAAAGTTATTACCGTATGCAAAAGCAATGTCAAGTATGAGTGGAGTGGTGAACTCTGCCGATGACTTCTGGAAAAGGTGGTAGGACAAAGCTCGGAGCAGCGGGACTGATCTGCGGCCGCGAGCTGCCAAAGAAACACAGACTCTGCGGATCTCGTCTGCCGAGAAGCCCTCTGCGAGCTCCAAAGCCTACAACAAAGACAGAGCGTTGCACTATGGTTTGGGATTATGGGCCAATTGACCTTCGGCCACATGATCCAATGGGTATAGGGTAGACTCATGTTGTACAATTATTTATACTTGCTCATTTAAAAAAGACAGTGATCACTGTTTTCACAAACTGGCTACCCTAGAATTCAAAATATTCTAGCTGGTGAATCGTCATCATTGACCAAGTAAATGGTATTATGTTCTTTACTATATACATTTACAATTTATACCACTAAAAGCTTGTGTGATATACTCTTTCAATGACCGTATAACATTCATTTCCCATTCCTTCTCGAAGGGAAAATACTTCCAAGCTTTTCGACAGCAGTAACTATTCTGGTCGAGTACATACAGGGACTTTTCGGCAAGGTTAACATATTTAGTTGGGCCGTTAACTTTGTGGTGAATGGCGACAGATGTTTTTAACCCTGATACCTTGTCTTCGAGTCTTTCTGTCAAGGCAGGTGACATGCGTTGACCATTGGCTATCAATCCACTGAGAGTTTTAGCATCAGCAATTTCAGTCCAACGCAGTTCCAGCTGTTTTAATGCAGCGTTCACTAATGCCACGTCTTGCTGTCCTTTCCTGCCTGCTCCCCAATCTGCCAGATAGCCCAACTGCTTGTAGGTTAGCCTGCGGACTCGCCACAGGATCTCAGTCTGGACAGAATTGAGTACTGAATCAGTGGCGGGCAGACCAATAATCCAGAAAGACTGCAGGACAGACACAAGATTGCCATTCCACACTGCAGACACCTGGAAGAAAACCACACATATAAATGAGAAATCACAATCTCAACCGGCAAGCACAAGAGCTTGGTTTAGTCATCAGTTACCATACACAATAATAACTCCGTCTACATCCGTTTGTGACTTACTCACCTGCCTAGATAGTGTAGCCATGATATCCAGTAACCTTGAATCTCTCATCAGTTCTGCTTTTTGGTCCTTAAACTTGCCCTTCGTCCTGAGCACCAACTGAGTCCACTTCATCAGGGCATTAGCGGCTTGATTACCATTCTGTCCGTGTTCGGCCCAGGCCAACAGGATGTCATCTGGCACGACTGCCTTTTCCAACAACTCATCCAGGTGGGTCCGCTTCGGCGTGTTTGGAAGGAAGACTTCTTTGTTGATCGTCGTTCCGACGCACATTAACCGTTCTGTAACTGTTGGCCAGCCCTGAGCCCTCCTCCTCTCTGCAGGCCCAGCCACAGGCGGAGGCAGGCGGGCAGCGGCAGCTGTCGTCTTGGAGGAGGCCCGGCACATCAGACGGGCACATCTGCCCAAAAGGCGGCTGGCCATCGGAACCGAGAGTCAAGACCGTGGCGATGGGGAGGAGAGAGAGTGAAAGGGTTTCTCACAACTCAGCCGCTGACTTTGCCATCATACACCTAACCAAGAGAGCAGAGGAGCATTCAGCAACAGTGGTAATCAGGACAGCTTACCAGGTCAAAGGGTCATCTCAACATTGACAGCTCATTGTTCATTTGCTTAATGTAGCAACAACTACCTCGTGTCCAATATCAACATTCATGTGGACCAAACTATCTTTCACTGGCGCTCGGGTCGTGTAACGTGACCATCGAGTGTAACGGTAACCCTTCCACGCAGGTACACAGTGCAACAATGTGGCTCGGTTGAGAGGAGTCAACTACGTCTGTCGCTATATCAGTGATAGACAGCCCTGCGCGTTACACCGCGAGGTTAACGGAAGCGGCTGTCTGGGGAGGAGATGTTCTCCTGTCCTGTAACGTTAGATCCTGACCTTGTCGCTTCAGGAGGAGACTCGCTGAAACGTCGCGGACCGGCACGCTTCGCTCCTCCTCGTCGAGCTGAGCGTTGTTATCAGACGCAGAGTAAAGACAGAGCCTCTTCGCGCCCTCAGATAACACGCGGATGCATGACTTACCTGTAATTAACGATAACTTTGGCGAAAGCCGTTCACATGGAGCTTGCTTGTCGGTAGCCGTCGCAAGAAAATGACGTCGCATGGCGGTGTCACGTGATGCAGCTGTAATTGGCTAGAAATGCAACTCCTTTGCAAAGTCACAATTAAACTCGTATTTTCTAATATATTAGGCTCAGTTTACTGTCACACTGGTGTTGCGACTTTTATATCATCTTAAAGTGTCGGGTGGGGGCAATTAATACATTTTTAAAATGTAACACCCGTCTTGTTTTAGTTGGAGGAGTTTAACATATTTATATCCAGATACAACAGATACGTGTTTTTTCTGATTGGCTATTTTGTAGCCCTTTTGTTGTTGTTGATTGGCTGATAAGTGGCACCTCACAGCAGAACTCCAGGGAGCGCTTGATTCCTCCACGGTGAGGGCAACGCGGCTCATGTTGGCGCGCTGCGGCACATTAAAACATTAAATAGCCGAGTTTTTTTAAGCGTGATAAATACGATGTGTGGCGGGAGTGCGTGACTTAAGACCGAAATGAGTGACTGTCACTCAATGCGTGACACTTGAGAGCCCTGTATGTATATATATAAATATATACATACATATATATATATAATGTTCATAATTGAAGGAACAATAATCGAGTTAACCTTACGTTTAGTCACTGTTATGTGTCAAGCTCCAGAAATGCTTGATTTTACAGTTCATGAAATGCAACTCTAGAACTTCTCTCTCTGTATGCCTTTCTTAAGATTGTATTTAGTGCCGTATTGACAAATTACAGTTTACAGTTTAACAGACTTATTTTTTTGTGACACATTCATCCCATCTCATGCATCTATTCTCTCCCTCCTCACTTGTAGCCCCAGCAATGTTTCACTAGAGCTGATAAAAGCAGACAGATAACACTGATTTGATTAAACAGCCACTGTCACTCTATAGTACAAAACAATGTTGACCCTCTTAAACACAACTTATCTTACCTTGCTCTTATTTACCCAGAATGCAACATGTTCTGGGCAGGAGAGTTAGGACAGGGTGACCTCCATTTTTACTTACTTCTCTTCGTTACAGGATAGTAGCCTACAATATAATAACAATAATTAATGCTTTTTTAAATAGTTGTGTTCCAATTGTGTGGAATGATTTACCTTAATGTCTCATAATATACACTTAGTTCACTGTATGTGTCTTAAATGGTATCTCTTATTCATACAATCTATCACTATTTGCATCTGTCAACAATAGTGTGCCTGTTTTTATCTCTACATGTGTAATGATTCTTCGACAGAGATTGTTGATATTTATAGAGCATGGTAAAGAGGACTGCTGACGCATATCTGATATAATGACCCTCAGCCAGGCACAGGTTAGTGCACGGCTTCAATGTCAATGAGAACACAACTCAGAGTTAAAGTGTAGAACCATCCATCACTCTAAATTACAATCTCTAGACAACATAATAAATGAGGTGCACACACCTGTAGAGAGGAGTGTATTGATCAAATGTGGCTGACAGAAGTAGTGCATGGTCATCAGAGTAAACCCACAGACTGTTCTCTGCCACAAAAAAAACACTGCAGTGAACATGCTCACACCATTGACTTACCTCTGTGGATGATGCTACCTATTGTCGCACTGCTGATGAGCTGGAATTGGTATCAGGTGTGACTGCAAATTAACTTCAGCTATACTGGCTATTTTCTGCGGATGTCCTCTCCCTTTGTATTTGGGTTTGTTCTGGTGGTGGCCCACCTGTCAGTCCGTCGATTGGTCTCTTGTCTTATTACTTAGTCACATATATTTCAGCAGGAAAGGTGGCACATTTCCCCTCTGCAGTGATTCACAGTTTAGCAAATGCTTATTATATCAAGGACCAATGTCATTCACCAGTATGCCCAACATTAAACTCCATCAATTTACAATGAATGGTCCACTACACAACTTCAGTCATTGGCCATTAAGTCTTTCTGGAAGTTAAAATTGAACTTCCAGAATGATTTAATTGCCAATGCTACACTGCAGTTGTGTAGTGCATGCATTCATTGTAAATTGATGGAGTTTAATGTTGGGTATACTGGAATGACATTGGTCTGTGTTAACCTTCACTGTTCCTTTCCTCTTTACTACAATCAGTTTATCAGGAAAAGAAACGTGCAGAGGCTAGATAAGAGATACCAGCATAGTGTGATATGAGAATATTTCTGTATGTGTGTGTGTGGTGTCTGACCTGTCTAGGGGTGACATTGTTGCTACCTGAGGTACCATTTTACGTAGGTAGTCACCTTGAAGTGCGTGTTTAAACATAAATGTGTGTATATGTCCAAAGGTGTTTGTGCGCATGTGCCTCTAAAAAAAAGGGAGTTGTCATATATATAAAGGCTTTTCCAGAAAATCTATCTTTTTCTAACCACTATGTGTGTGTGTGGATGTGTGTGAAAGAGAGAGAGAAACACGGTGCGTGTTCGGGACTGGACCCGAACTGACTGCCAAAATTCCGGGGGCCAAGAAGAAGGATCGAGTGGTCTGGACCTCCATTGATTTAGGAGGGCAGTCCCCTAACACACCTGCAACCATGACTAAAAAGGTAGGCAACCCTGTAGCTGATAACCTTGTGAATTGTTTCAGGCTTTTAGGTCGACTGGACTTACTTTACGAATACTTAAAAAAAAAAAATGTTGGTATAGGAATGTTGAAGTTATTCTTCCAATCACTAAGGTCGTTCAGTAAATGTTGGTAAATCACTCGATATATCCAGTCATACAAATATGTATGCATGTAGACACTTTGTCAATAACTATCTGCCTTTAGGACACGTACGACATGTTTGAGATGGATGGAGAGATGGACAAGAAGAAGAAGAAAAAGATTAATAAGAAGGAAAAACTGGAGGGCATGAAGAAAGAAATGGATATAGTAAGTAAAGATAAACACCTCAGGGTTTCAAAATAATGAGAATATTTAGTAATGAACTCTCTGACCATCTGTAAGCAGCTATGATAAAATCGCCTGGATCGACTCTTATCCACCCTCTAAACATTAGCTCTGAATGACTGTACCAAACTGTCTCATCCTGCAGGACGACCATGAGATTACCATAGAAGAACTAGAACTGAGGTACAACACCAATGTTACCAAGGTATGACAATTCTTACACAATTACTTTCTTTCTTTAATATTTGTCTTTTGTTAGTGTTAGTGTTTCACTTTATTCTCCTTCATATTATGCACTTACTTCCCTTCACCGATCCAACGTCCTCCCAATTTCACTCTTTGTAGGCCCATCAGGCTCATGATGCTTCAAAACTCCCATTTTGTGAGGTTTTATAGTTGTTTTAAACAACCAAAGTCATCAACTTACTCTGTTTTCTGTTCTCCATCCACAGGGTTTGACCTCAGCCTTTGCCGCCCAAGTCTTGGAGAGAGATGGTCCAAATGAATTGAAGCCTCCCAAAGGAACTCCAGAGTATGTGAAGTTTGCCAGGCAGCTGGCTGGAGGGCTGCAGTGTCTGATGTGGTTCGCAGCTTCCATCTGCTTTATCGCCTTTGGAATTGAATTTGCAAGAGGCAGCATCAGCTGCTTTGACAATGTATGTTAAAATTCCATTTAAAGTTTTTCTCCTTTAATTCCCTGTGGAAAAAAAAACAATTTTTAACTGGTGTTGATTTGAGGGAAGGAAACCACCAGGAAAAAGAAACGAGGGACAGCAACAGTCTTTGCTAGTTACCTGTTTGTATGGTAATATCTCTTTTCTCACTCCAGCTGTACCTGGCCATCACTCTGATTAGTGTCGTCATTGTAACTGGTTGCTTTGGTTACTACCAAGAATACAAGAGTACCAACATCATTGCCAGCTTCAAGAATATGGTGCCTCAGGTAAGTTGCACATAACCAATTTGTAAGGTGCAACTCCATGTCTGCATATTGTTGGAATTTAATACAAATGTACTGTGTGATATCCCTTTTTTATTTTTTTTAAACACGTGTGTTTTACTCTCCCTCTGTTTCTTTTTCAGTATGTTTATCTATTTTATCTCTGCTAATTTATTTCTTATATCTCAAAATAGCAAGCCATCGTGATCCGTGATGGCCAGAAAAACCAGATCAACGCCCACCAGTTGGTGGTGGGCGATCTGGTGGAGATCAAAGGAGGAGACGGAATCCCTGCTGACATTCGCATCATCACTAGTCAGGCCTGCAAGGTAGATCACACTCATCCATTACACTATGCTGTATAACATTCAAATAGATTCATGACATCTCTTGATGCAAGCTCAGACTTTTATTGGCTTCTCATAAATCACAAGTGTCTACATTTGGTTTGCTAGTAATTTAAATACCAATAACTCTTTAATTATAACATCCTGAGAAGTAATGTAGGAAGTATTGACACAGGTATTTTAGGCCAGTAGGGTAGGGGTGTTGGTTTTTAATAAACAGAAAACGGAGGAAGACCTGAGCCATAATTGTTGGGCCATTCCTTCCCGATTGTATCATGTGAATGTAAGGAACTATTTGTGAATATACTTTGTTTGTCAGGTGGACAACTCATCTTTGACAGGCGAGTCCGAACCACAAACCAGGAGTCCAGAATGTACCCATGAGAATCCACTGGAGACTAGAAACATCGCTTTCTTCTCTACAACTTGTATGGAAGGTACTGTAAGCAGCACATACTGAGTGTGCATATACAAACCCTGGACAATATATGACTTATTTAGTCATATATATTCAGTATTTTTTTAGTTGGTGAACTCAAGAATAACTTCTCCTTTACAGGTATAGCTACTGGCACGGTCATCAACACTGGTGATCATACCATCATTGGTCGAATTGCCACCTTGGCGAGTGGCGTCGGCAACGAAAAGACACCCATTGCCATAGAGATCGAACATTTTGTTGACATCATCGCCGGTCTTGCAATCTTTTTCGGGTTTACCTTCTTTGTGGTGGCCATGTTCATCGGATATGCCTTCCTGGAAGCCGTGATCTTCTTCATGGCTATCGTGGTGGCTTATGTGCCAGAGGGGCTACTTGCTACAGTTACTGTGAGTCAACTCAACACATGTGAATTTCTCATACCATTGTTGTATGTTGTCTTGTCTCCATTGTGTCTATCATCTGGACTGTGTGAATGCTCATTTCTGAATGATGCCAGCCATGCACAGACACAGGCTGTGTATTAGTGAATACATGCACAATGGATGTGGATGACTTTGTTCATCATATGATGCGTCAGGTTCTGTATTAACCTGTCAACTTGTACCTGCCTGTGTGTCTTTGTGAACAGGTGTGTCTGTCTCTGACTGCCAAACGACTTGCCAGAAAGAACTGTGTTGTGAAGAACCTGGAGGCTGTGGAGACATTGGGTTTGTTTGCCTAAACACCAGACATATCCTGTTCCTGACAGTCCTGTTGAGTTCAGGGACAATGTGATGAACTTTGTTCTCCATTAAGTTATTACAGCATGCATGTATGTACAGTGTACATGTGTAATCCATAACACTATGTGTGTTTAGGCTCCACGTCAGTGATCTGTTCTGATAAGACGGGTACCCTGACCCAGAACAGGATGACTGTAGCTCACCTTTGGTTCGACAACCACATCCACGCTGCTGATACCACTGAAGATCAGTCAGGTAAACGCATGAAGAAAAGTTTGTTATTGTTCAAAGTATTTCCTTTAGTCATCAATCAATACTGTGATTACGAGTAATGGTATAATGTTGATATCATTAGGGTGGATTAACATTTTTTTACATTTGAGTAATCTTTTAGTATGACGATGCGTGTTTTCCAGGGAAGAATTTTGACCAGTCATCAGAAACATGGCGTTCACTGGCAAGGGTGGCTTGCCTGTGCAACAGAGCTACATTCAGACCTGATCAGGAAGGTGTACCTATTCCTAAGGTACAAGTTTACTGTTAGGACATTTCTTGTAACAAATGTCACAAAATGCCACATCTTGCTCTGGCTGTAATATTACATATTTTACCTACATTGTTATCTTTGATTAGATAAGCCAGTTTCTGACTCTGATTTATTCTAAGAAAAGATCTCTTTCTTCGTCTCTTTATGTCTCACACAGAGGCTCGTGATAGGAGATGCATCAGAGACCGCTCTGCTGAAGTTCACCGAGCTCACAGTAGGAAACATCGTCGACTACCGTGAACGCTTCAAGAAAGCAGTGGAATTGCCATTCAACTCCACCAACAAGTTCCAGGTGAGAGTGGAGCTGTGTAACACCGTTGATCAATTACTACATTCGAAGATAAGTGGGCAATTAAAACAAAATGTTTACGTTATCATTGGAATTTCTTACTTTAATAATCTTACCCTAATGTACTATAATCCTGTGATTCATGGATCTGGGTGCTCTGATGACTTTTTATTGAGCTAGTACCAACCATGTCTCTCTCTCTCTCTCCAGGTATCTATCCATGAACAGGAGGATCCTATGGACCTTCGCTACCTGTTGGTGATGAAGGGAGCACCAGAACGTATCTTGGAGCGCTGCTCCACCATTATGATAAAAGGACAGGAGCTGCCTCTTGATGAACAGTGGAGTGAAGCCTTTCAGACCGCTTATATGGACCTGGGAGGACTCGGAGAGAGAGTGCTAGGTGAGGGAGTACTTCTTATGACCCATATTTGACATCATCGTGTAGCTTGCTTTATTGAAAATGAGTTTTCTTACAGTATATAACCCCAATTTAAAAAAGTTAATGATTTTGTGTCGCTTTGTCACAATCAGTATACTTTCTACATTTAGTTTTGTAGCTATTTTTTGTTATATACAATGGTAACTTTATATTAGTTGTGCTGTTCTTGTTTCCTGCTAGGTTTCTGTCATCTCCTTATGAATGAGAAGGAATATCCTCGTGGCTGTCCATTTGACCCTGATGAGATGAACTTCCCCACGTCAGGATTGTGCTTTACTGGCCTCATCTCCATGATCGACCCCCCAAGAGCCACTGTCCCCGATGCAGTGATGAAATGCCGTACTGCTGGCATCAGGGTGTGTTCCCATTGCCCCATATACACATTAGGGCTAGTTTCAATTATTAATTTTTTTATGCGCGCAAGAGACTGCATTTTTTCACTATATGACTTTATGTTTATTTCACTCTGTTTGTGTTTGTGTGTTCATGCATGCATGCATATATACAATCTCTCTTCAGATTATCATGGTGACTGGAGACCATCCAATTACAGCAAGGGCAATTGCCGCTAACGTTGGTATCATCTCAGAAGGCAGTGAAACAGTGGAAGACATTGCGCAGAGGAAGGGTATTCCTGTTGAACAAGTCAACAAGAGGTATTGGAAGAACTGCTGTTCATCAAGGGACAATCCGTTGCAGTATAATGTACATTTCTAATGCTGTGTGACTATCACATATAACTACAGAAATCTCCATCATCGTCTTATTACAGGAATGTGATTGGACTGCAGTGTTCCTTTGAATATTTATTTTGTGTAACTCTGGCTGTCACTGTGGTGTCTGTGTGCAGGGACGCCCGAGCTTGTGTGATCAGCGGTGGTCAGCTGAAAGATATGAGCAGTGAGGAGCTGGATGAGGCACTGCGAAACCATCCGGAGATGGTGTTTGCGAGAACATCTCCTCAGCAGAAACTGATTATTGTGGAGAGTTGTCAACGTCTGGTAAATACACACAAACACGCACACACAGATTTTTCGACCTGTGTCGTTTTAATCCTGTGATGATTAAGATATATTTATTTTAGAATTTCAAAGCAATATGTATCCAAATCCCGATCGTAGATGAGGAAGCAGCAGGCAGGAGATTGGTTTGTGTATTCATATCCAGCGTTCATGATCACATGTCCAGGTTTGTGAAGATGTTTTCATTCCCCACCCCACCCAGGGCTCTATTGTCGCAGTGACAGGGGATGGTGTCAATGACTCTCCGGCTCTCAAGAAAGCTGATATTGGTGTCGCCATGGGGATCTCCGGATCAGACGCTGCCAAGAACGCTGCAGACATGATCCTATTGGACGACAACTTTGCTTCTATTGTCACTGGAGTGGAGCAGGGTGAGAGCGTGTTATGACCAGACAATCTTAACTCAAGGTTCACGGCATGGAACATGGCTCAATGGTCATCCGGCCATGTGATGGTGGTCGTACATGGATGAGATAATGATGTTGTTGTTATTTGAAATATTATCAATGAATCTGAAGTCAAACAGATGAATAGTTAAAGTACTCAATACTTTGTCATAAAGTACAAGCCCCTAAAATTCAAGAAAGCACCGTATTATGAAATGTGTAGACATTATAATTGTGTATAGTGAACAAATATACTGGTAATGAATAGTTTGGGTAGAGTATATTGAACAAATGTGTTGAGTTTAGGTGTGTGTGTGTGTGTGTGTGTGTAGGTCGTCTTATCTTTGACAACTTGAAGAAATCTATCGCCTACACTCTCACCAAGAACATTCCTGAGCTGACTCCATATCTGATCTACATCACCGTCAGCGTGCCTCTTCCTCTTGGCTGCATCACGATTCTGTTCATCGAACTGGCCACTGACATTGTGAGTAATTGTCATTATTCCTATAGATCAACAAGAAAGCAAAATACTTAGAGCCATTACACTAGCCCTTGTCTTTTTCTTCTTCTTTTTTCTTACAAAGAAAGAAGATAATTGTGTAATATTTGATTCCATTTCACAGTGACCCGTATACTTTGACTTTGAATCACCACACCCTCACCGTATCCTTCTACAACGAGTGATTCGGTGACCTTAACATTAAAGTCACTCCTGTGTCTTCTTCATAGTATCCCTCTGTCTCTCTGGCTTATGAGAAAGCAGAGAGTGACATCATGAACCTGAAGCCCAGGAACCCCCGTCAGGATCGTCTGGTGAACGAAGCCCTGGCCGTGTACTCATACTTCCAGATCGGTGAGACTGTGTGTGTGTGTGTGTGTGTGTGTGTGTGTGTATGGGTGTGTCGGTGAACAAAACCGACATACTGTACCTGTTACTGTATTTAAGAACAGTTATGTTAAACTGAATATTTACTTCACCCAGACACAAAACAGACAAACGGTCTGTAAATATATGGACAGCCCACTTACAAACTTTACTTGACACGTCTTCAATTCAATTCAGTTAATTTTATACAGACCAATATCAAAACTTACAAATTTGCCTCAGAGGGCTTTACGATATGTACACATCTTCCAATGTTAGCCTTAATAATAATAGCAGTAAAGCAATAAAGCAGAAAAGACAATACCTGTAAAAAAAGGGCACTCAGAATTTCTGTGGTGGAGGCGGAGCCACTACCCAGAGGAATTGTGACACAAGGCCATTGAGCTAGATTTATACACTGTTAAGATAGGGTTGACAATGTCTTCCTTTCCTCTTCCTCTTGTTTTCAGGAGCCATCCAGTCCTTTGCAGGTTTTACAGATTATTTCGCAGCCATGGCCCAGGAGGGCTGGTATCCACTCATGTGTGTCGGCCTGCGTGCTCAGTGGGAAGATGTTCATCTTCAAGACTTACAGGACAGCTATGGACAAGAATGGGTTCGCATAGACTTTAGATCCTACCTTTGGACATTTGTTTTCTCTCATGTGTTAATCCTACACAAAGTGGTTGAGTGAGAGTGATATTTAAATTTGTAAAAGCATAGTAACCAAAAAACTCTTCCCTTGTGTCTTCTGCTTCCAGACCTTCAGTCAGAGGTTGTACCAGCAGTATTTGTGCTACACTGTATTCTTCGTCAGCATAGAGATTTGTCAGATCTCAGATGTGCTGATCAGGAAAACTCGACGTCTCTCTGTGTTCCAGCAAGGCTTCTTCCGGTCAGTAAAGACCCATCCCTAACATGCATTGCTCTTCATCATTTATCGTAATCGCCAAAGTTAACACATAAACATTTACAGTATTAACTATGTGTCTGTGTCATGGAAACATTAACACCTCCAAAGTTTATGCTGAATTCACAGTTATTGACGGAATGGGAAGAGCAGGAACACGTGCCATTATTTCAACTTCAGTGGATTCACATATTATTCCTAGATGGTTATTCCTTGTTGCCTTGTAGTCATTGAAAACAGCCTGAAGTAACTATTTGTGCGGTGTTAAGCATCTTGAACTGTTTGTGAAAGGTGGAACCAGATACAAATAGTGTAGAGCTGTGTGTTATACTTGTAAAAAAAAAACTCTGCTTGATGACTGATCCAAATTATTTTATTTTGTTTATTTCTGTGCAGGAACCGTGTCCTGGTTTCTGCCATTGTCTTTCAGATCCTACTGGGTAATCTGCTTTGTTACTGCCCAGGAATGCCCAATATCTTCAATTTCATGCCTCTCAGGTGAGCCACACAGTGCCGACCAGCTCAGACTGGATTAGAAGGAACAGTGTTGTGTTTGTTGTGAATTCTGACAATACAAACTCTAATTGAATCAATACTGTGGGGCAGTTAGAAAGTAATTTTCCCCACTACAATCATTGTTTATATCTTTCCATACTTGTATATTTTAAAAAAGAGCTGGTTTAATGTTACATATTGTGTTTTCTCTCCAGAGTCCAGTGGTGGTTTATACCTGTTCCATATGGTATTTTAATCTTTGTTTATGATGAGATCAGGAAATTAGGAGTGAGAAGATATCCAGGAAGTAAGCCAAGATTCTTTATCCTTCCTTCTAACCTTTAACATCACTAACATCTCTACATCTATTCAGTATGTATTAATCCATGTCTTATAATCTCTCAGGTTGGTGGGATCAGGAATTATACTACTGAGACCAGAGAGGCGCTTTCAGTCATTCAGCCATTCATCTGCATGAAATTCTGCAAACCCAGAAGACAGAGCACCATGCATCTACATTACTGTGTGACCATGTATTTATAGCTTAAATTGTCTTTTAATATTACCATTACATCAATATTCAAGGGTCTGCCTAAATAAGTAAAAAGGTAATAAATACTGAAACTCACCAACTGATAATTCACACAGATTTAATATGTTGCAGCTCTTTGACTGGTTGCATTGTATTTGTATTAATAAAACATTTTCAGATTGATGATCTCAAATCGATAACAAAAGTAGTGCTCCTTGTTAAAAATTCTGTATTAATTTGTGTCTGTTTTGTTTCTGATTGGATCTTCACCCGAGTTGAAGTTGCCACCAGACCATTATGAAATTCATAAACTATGAATTAAATAATGTCCCGATCATTCAGCTGTAGCCGGTTTCACTGCTTTCTAAAATACACTTTGAAACAGGAGGCCGCTGTCTAGAGGTGACACAAAGTAAGCAGCCTAGAGCTGCATAGCCTCACACACAACACAACAGGACACGATGAAACCCGGAAATGAAATGTATTATCATTCCTTAATAAAGAAACATGAATGACAATCATTGTAGTATTTTAATGTCTTTCTGCTGTCGACATCAACGTTTTAAAGCACAAACTTGACCTTTTTTACATCTCGTGTGCATGTTTATTTTAACGAAAAAGAAGACCTGCTCTTTATGGTCCAGGGCTGGTGACAGAAACGAAAGCCTTTCATGGCTCTCACTTCCATAAAAGTCTCAAAATATCATGAGCTACGTTTACTATCTTGTGTCTTTAACCGCCAGCAGAACAACTAGATTACCGTTGTAATCTGGCCACAAAACATACTCCACCAAGTGAGAGAAAATAACTTTCCTCTGCATCGGTTTCATTTTTCATCTCCACCATTTGGTCGTCCCGTCTCTTCTGAACCTCCCACAGTTGATCTTGTTGTCGTAGTCAAAAGGGCAAACATGTATCAGGTCTTGTGTATGTACTCAGAAGTATCTTTTTGCTACTTCTTCTCTCTACACTGCACTACTCGACTTTCCAGATGGCTATCTTGCCATCTCGACATGCAGAGCCACTCAGCACGTATCGATCCTCGGCAGAGCAAAGTGTTTGGATGCTGTCTGAATGGGCCTGCAGCTCCTTCGCCACGGCGTGGCTCTCTGCGTCCATCACCAACACCTGATTTCTCAGCTGACCGTCACACGGACCTTCAATACCACTCCGGCCACGACAGCCCACCCAGATCTGAGGGGTAGCAGAGGGCATTGAGGAAAGGTAGCAGGAGTTAAGTAATAGAAGGAGGGTAAAAGAAAGATGGACATGTGGAAAGAGGGGAATCCACAAGACGGACAAAAAAAGATGTTTGAGTTACACTATTTACCTAAAACTTCATAACCACCTAAATCGATTACATGTGAAATTTTTTTTTTAAAAGTGCAGCTATAGTTTAAAGTACTAATAAAGTGTCTATTAGAAAGACACACACTCCTATATGCTTGTTTTTAATCTTTCAAACATATTTCACATGAGCACATTTGCACCAAACAAATGAATCTGTCACGCCAACGTCACAGGTAGCGAGGTGCAGGAGCTCATGAGCAGAGAAACAAGCCAGATCAAAACTTGAATAACAAATGGGCGCTCTTTAATGAGTCAAAAAACAGGTTAAAACAAACACAAGGTCCAAAAGGGGCAGCCAGAGGATCGTCGGAACGGGCAGGCAGGCAGGCAGGCAGGGTCGAAAACAGGCAGGATCCACGATGGGAACATATACACAGGACGACGGGAAAACAGACAACAATCCAGCAACAGACAAGGGAAAGAGTGGCACAATATATAGGGGAGAAAACGGGTGTACGACATGGAAACAGGTGTACGACATGAGACAGTAACGAGACGAGTGGCTGAGGGCAGGTGCAGGGAATGACACAATCAAGGAGACAGGAGAGGCTGAGGGCAGGTGAAGGGGATGAAACGATCAAGGAAACAGGAGACACAGAGTACACACAGAACAGAACCTTACAGAATCATGTATGACATAAATCTAAACCTCAATAAGCAACATCTGCTTTATGTCCCCATAAACCACAAACAAATGGACGTGTTGAAAGCACATTACGTATCTAAGCAAGTTGGTACTCAGTACAGAAACTTGCCAACGGTCATACATCGCAGCTCACCTGGTCCTTGACTCGAATCATACAGGTGACCCCGGAGCAGCTTGGCAGAGAGATTCTCTTGGATGGACGTGTGTGGTTGTTGGTGTGCCAGAGACACAACTCCCCGGAGTTTGCCCAGCCCGTCCACACCTGACCTCGCTGCGACAAACAATACAACAAGCCAAAAGGTGTTTACGCAGACAAATACATTATATTGTGGTTGATTATACATCTTCAAGTATTGTAAAAGAAAAGTTGTCTGTAAATAGCTGAGCTTCTCAGTTTCAGTGGTTGCAGTGACTTGTTCCAACAACATTATCACTGAATCTGTGCCAGAGTTTATTTTCTTGACTGAACTTTCCAATTTGTGTGCTTGTATATTTGTTTTGATTCCTAATAGACAGTCATACTTAAATTTCTTATTGAACAGCAAACTGAACGACTGACTTGCTGAATAGCTGCTAATTTGCTTAATTGTGGAACATCCACAAATTGATCCAAAAGATTGCAAAATCACCTCTGGGATGACGATGAAGCTGCTGAAGCTACCGGGCACTTCATCAAGAAGTTCCACTCTTCTTTGTGGAGTCCCACTCTTTTTCATTTCCACAATGCAGTCTCCACCACCTGCACATACACAAACACCTTTCAACAAGACGTCATCGGTGGAGTTCAGGCATGAGGGATGGAGGTCTTATAGTCATTTAGCCATTTAGTTTACACTTTAGAATGAGGATAACTGCATTAGCGAAGAGGGAAATGAAACGCCACATTGAGAGACAGAATCGGCGACATTCTGAGCTGCATGCTTTCCGTGGAGAGCAATACACACGACAAGAGTTTGTTATTTGAGTGTTAGTGAATAAATAAATGAGCAATAACAACTGTTAAGGAGCCGAATGAAAAGGAAAACGTTTGCACTTACAGCACCACAGTGTTCCATCATAGATCTGTATGGAGGAAAGACGCTCACAGCTTAGGTGGAGCTGTCGCTTTACTTTGAGACTCGCTGTGTCCCACTGCAGAATCGTCCCATCACAGCTGCATGAGTATGTCTGCTGACTGGGAATAGGCAGTAAGCGTTCACTTTTATATTTACACATGTATTCCCTTTTCTAAAAATGTTATATTTATGCTTAACTTGATCAAATTGACATGTTGACGGGAGAGAATCACGTCTCTATACCCGTTGTGTTGATCTCTGAGGTCCACGGTGAGTCCAGTCACTTCCTGTCTGTGCTCAGTCAGCTGTTTGTTGCAGGACATGCTGTGAGTGTCAAGAATGTAGATTACTGAGTCCTGAGAGCCAATCCACACTTGTTCCTGGACCAATCCCAGCATGCAGTTCTACATAGCAGAAGATGTGACATGGTTACTGCATTACAAACCGCATACTTTTTATTTGTACTTTAAGTACACACTGCAGCTGCCCATACAACATATGCACTGTTGCATGCCCTATCACTCAAAAAACCGATTCAAGCCCTTCTTAGAGGTGACACATTTAAATATTGTTTGATACATTTAAATAAATCAATTACAAAACGAAGATATTTATATTGAATGGGTGTAACACAAAATGTATGAATACTTTCATTTATTAGATTTATTTAGGTTACACTCACAAAAAGATTCAAGCCCTTCTTAGAGGTGACACATTTAAATATAGTTTGATACATTTAAATAAATCAATTACAAAAATAGATATTTATATTTAATGGGTGTAACACAAAATGTATGAATACTTTCATTTATTAGATTTATTTAGGTTAGATGGTGTGCATATCAACTCAAAATAAATAATGTGTTTCATTGGGGACTACCCTTTGCGCATGCGCCAGCTGAAAATCAGTTGTTTACATGAGGTGAAGACACTTTCATGGCTCTATAGTGGTGTAGTGGCTAGCACTGTCGCCTCAAAGCCAGAGGTCCATGGGTTCAATTCCCAGTCGGGGCGTTCTTTCTGTGTGGAGTTTGCATATTTTGTTAGTTAGTTAGCTTATATTTTGAGTTGAACAAACACAAATTAATTTAATTTAATGAATATCGTTATTTTATTTTAGATGTATTTGATACAAATGAGTTGGACTAACTTAATTACATTTTATTGCACTGATGTGCTCAATTTGAGTTGGAGTTGCATATAATTATTGGATGGAAAACCTGCCAACAATTTAATTGAGTTCATCCAATGAGTCATTTCTTTGAGTGTATGCATTCAATTGGGTCCTTGACCTTTTACTCTCTTGCACATATATCCAGATCACGAGATAAGCAAAGTTGGTGGAGTTCCTCTTGAAATAAATGTTACTCATAGGAAGTACAGCGTGTCTGTTCTCACCAGCTGTGACGCTCCGACCTGGATGCAGTCCTGCAGCATGGACCAGCTAGCTGCATCGAATACAACCACTTTGCCCCCACTGAGAGCCACCCACAGCTTTGGGTTCATCACACTCTTTGAATCATTGCAAGTCAGCTGACCTGGAGTAAGCCAGAAAGAGACAGAGGGTGAGAGAGCAGTGGACCAGTGACTTGTGAGAGCTGACTGCATGCAGGGTGGTTTAGTGTCGAGGGACACCACCACCATGAACATGAGAACCACCATGGGGTTTTTTCACAGTGCGGGCCACAATATTCATCAATGTCTTCAGTGGCAATAGCAATACATAAATAGAAAGGATATCAAATATTTGTCAGGGGCTTTAATAGAAATACATACCAAATCAATGCACACTGTATCCCAGCATATTTCAGCTATGGCTGTCATTTAAAAAAAAGAAGGGTATCTGCTATATTCAGTTGAACTCAGTTATGTCTTCAAATCACGGCAGTATCCCCCAGTGGCTTTTGTTCTCTGTCAGTCTATCCTTTGTTTACATTAACAGCTGTTATCCCGCCAGCCAATACAAAGCACAGCAATCCTAATTAGATTACGTGGATAGGTTTCACTGTAGCAGCTGCTGCCACACAAACATTTACAAAGGACATGAGAATCTCTCTGGTCACACAGGGGTTCAGTGTGTGAACACTGAACCATTCATTATCAAAACACATCTCTGTTGCTCCTTACTGTAAAGGACAGTCAATAACATCGAGAAGACAATGGCGAGACACATTGTGTGAAAGTAGAGCACTAACATGTACAGATAATCACACTTTATGAGTTGCTCCACATCGTACCTGGTGTGTATAGCAGCACATGAACAGTCTGAGGTTCAGCAAGGCCCAGTGATGGGTTGATCCTGTGTTTTAGAGTCTCTGAGGTAGTTTTAGGCACCATCATGGGCGCTGATCAGAGAAAGAAACAATGTATCAATATGACACGGAGGTGAATGAGAAGAGTATAAAGAGAGGCACGAAAGAGAGAGAGAGATACACAATGAATTAGTAGTGGTTGAATAATGAATTAGTTGTTCCACAGAAAATGATCCAGCAACATAATTGATAATCAATTAATTATTTCATTTATAATGAAAAAATGCCAGACATTATTATTGTTATAGACATTGTAATTTGCTCCAAATAACGCTCTCTAGAAGTAGCACAAGAGTGAGCCCAGACCTTCATGTTTGATCTTATCGAAGTAGGCCAACTTTGAGGCAGCAATGATGGGCCTCTGTGTCTGTAGGCAGCCCATCACAGCATCCATTAACAGAACGTTGGTCAGAGCCTCAGTTATGTACTGAGGGTCCTAAAGAGACGGGAAAGAAACCACAGGTTGAAGAAATGTTAGCATACTAGACTGTCATTTACACAAAGGGGGGTAAGAACAACTTTTAAAAGAATTAAAAATTGACTTAACAAAAAGTAACTGAATCCTATATTCATCAGCAGCAGTCAAGTCCACTGGAAGCAGTTGGAAGCTCAAATACAGTCAGGTCCATACAAATTTGGACATTGACACAATCTTCATAATGTTGTCTCTGTACACCACCACAATGGATTTTGAATGAAACAATCAAGCTGTGCTTTAAGTGCAGACTGTCAGCTTTAATTTGATGGTATTTACATCCAAATCAGGTGAACGGTGTAGGAATTACAACACATTTTATATGTGGCCCCTCCTTTTTAAGGGACCAAAAGTAATTGGACAACTGGCTGCTCAGCTGTTCCATGGCCAGGTGTGTGTTATTCCCTCTTTTCTTCATTCACAAGGAGCAGATAAAAGGTCTAGAGTTAATTTCAAGTGTGGTATTTGTGTTTGGAATCTGTTGCTGTCAACTCTCAATATGAAGTCCAAATAGCTGTCACTATCAGTGAAGCACGCCATCATTAGGCTGAAACATCGAAACAAACCTATCAGAGAGATAGCAGAAACATTAGGTGTGGCCAAATCAACTGTTTGGTACATTCTTAAAAAGAAAGAACGCACTGGTGAGCTCAGCAGCACCAAAAGACCTGGAAGACCGAGGAAAACAACTGTGGTGGATGACAGAATAATTATTTCCCTGGTGAAGAAAAACGCTTCACAACAGTTGGCGAGATCCAGAACAATCTCCAGGTGGTAGGCGTATTTGTGTCAAAGTCAACCATCAAGACAAGACTTCACCAGAGTAAATACAGAGGGTTCACCACAAGATGTAAACCATTAGTGAGCCTCAAAAACAGGAAGACCAGATTAGAGTTAGCCAAAAAACATCTAAAAGAGCTGTTAAGTTGTGGAACAACATCCTATGGACAGATGAGACAAAGACCAACTTCTACCAGAATGATGGGAAGAGAAGAGTCTGTAGAGGGGAAGGAACTGCTCCTGATCTAAAGCATAGCACCTCCTCAGTGAAGCCTGGTGGAGGGAGTGTGATGGCGTGGGCATGTGTGGCTGCCAGTGGAACTGATGCCCTTGTATTATTGATGATGTGACTGCTGACACAAGCAGGAGGATGAATTCTGAAGTGTTTCGGGCAATATTATCTGCTCATATTCAGCCAAATGCTTCAGAACTCATTAGACGCCGCTTCATAGAGCAGGTGGACAAGGACCCGAAGCAGACTGCCAAAGCAACCAGAGAGCTTTTTCAGGCAAAGAAGTGTAATGTTCTGCAATGGCCAAGTCAATCACCTGCCCTGAATCCACTGGAGCTGCATGTCACTTGCTGAAGACCAAACTGAAGGGGAAATGCCCCAAGAACCATCATGAAGTGAAGACAGTGGCAGTAGAGGCCTGGCAGAGCATCACCAGGGATGAAACCCAGCGTCTGGTGATGTCTCTGGGTTCCAGACTTCAGGCTGTCATTGACTGCAAAGGATTTGCAACCAAATATTAAAATTGACAATTACATTGATGATTATGTTAGTTTGTCCAATTACTTTTGGTCCCTTCAAACGGAGGTGCCACATATAAAATGTGTTGTAATTCCTACACCGTTCACCTGATGTGGATGTAAAGACCCGGTAATCTTCACGGTGTCTCGATGGATTGTGAAGTGTTTGAAAAGGGGGAGTTTATTTTTCCAGTAGTGAGCCATCATTCGATGTTGTACCTTGTGCAGGTCGGCCATCTTGCGTCCGGCCCACATCTCTTTCACCACAAGGTTCCAGAGTTCGGTCTCGGTCTTCAGATTGGCCTCAAACACCTCGACCCGACCAGAGGTCTGGATACGAAGGGAAGGAATACGAAGAAGTAGAAAAGGAGCTGTGGCGATCTTCACCTCCTGCACAAAGATGTGGAAGTCATGTATTTAAACAGGAGTGCAGGATTATGAACTACGAATCCAAAGATGATTTTAGAGAAACACTTGACCTGTATGTCTCTGAACTTTGTGATTTCTAGGAAGGCCTGTCGTCCAACAGTGAGCAAGACGAGACGTTTCTGAGTCATGGCAATTTTACCGACGCCGAGGGAGGTCTTGACACACGACGACAACTTGTAGACACACTCGCTATTGTCAAGATGCTCGATGACCTCAGAAGGCAAGTTGAAGTCTTGTGCCTCGGCTTCTGTCTCCTTCCAGAAGGTGTAGAAGACTCTGAATAGTTTGGGGTCGACCTGCTTTGGCTGGCCTGGGAAAGACAGAGAGAGAGAGAGAGAGAGAGAGAGAGAGAGAGAGAGAGAGAGAGAGATGCATCCAGTTGCAAGCAAAGATAAAAAATATATTCACAACAAAGAGACATTGAGGGTAAGAGAACATGTGCAATGTCAAGCGGAACATGTACATTAACCCCCTCATTCAAACAAATTAAGTTAGTTCCACGTTCAATGGCAGATGTCTCAGATGAGTGCATATTATTGTTCTTCATGCATTTCTAAAAGGCAGACTGAATTCACAAAGATCCAAATTGTTGTGGTCAAAACAGACTCCCATATGTCAATTACAAGCCATTCAGCTTGATGTTCTTTCCTGTTACACTTTTGTCTGTTTTTGGTATTTTATGGAGACATGCATGCCTTTCACATCGGATAAAAGTCTAAACAAAGAGAAGGAGAGTGGCTTCAAAGTCTTTGAGTGAAGGGGCTCATTGGTCAGCGGCGTGTCACACCATGAAGTCATGTGGCATCACCATTTCCTTTTTCTGTTTCTCTAAACAGAGACTTCACAGCAAGTCCATTTTCCTTCAACCTACCAATTAGACTTTCTCACTAGAAATGTGCAATGCTTAACTTCGCTCTGAAGAAAAATAAAGTGCCTTATCTTACATATCATGGTAGCAAATAGTTTCATTGAGCTTTTTTACTGAAACAAGTGCTGGGTGTGGCCAAACAAAATGCTTGTGAGAGTGATGAAAACACCACAGCTGTGAATTGATAAACCGATCATAGCGCTGAGGGAAACACAGAAAGATATTCTCTAAATAACTATAAGTCTTTTTCTGTTTAAGAAGTAAACATTAAAATACATGGTATCGAAGAATACAGTGTTTTTGTTTCATTCACTTCAGTTGGACAGTCTGACATTTAAATGCCGAAGGATTGCTTTTACAATCTGTGTGTGTGTGTGTGAGTGTGTGTGTGTGAGAGAGAGAGCAAAAGAGAATGTGATGTACAGACTGTACTTCACGCTTACAGAGAATTAAACGGGTGCAACAGATCATCTAACGGCTGCCTGATTACACCATGGATGCATTTTTAAGTTTGAGCTTTGATATTGCAACTTTCTATTAAACTCATAGAAATATTCAAATAACAAAAGAAACCACACACACATCATCCTGCCTGTCCCCACTTACCATTAGTGAGAGCGTCAAATAAACGATGTATGGTTGCTACGTCCTTAACAATGCCGCACTCCTGAACGCATCGCACAAACTCCTCCTGATGCAGATGCTTTCGGGGAAGCTCAAACTTCTTGACATGGTCGTCCGGCTGCACCGACGGCTTCTCATTGTCCGTCTCCACCTAACAGATGAGAATTAAAAAAACACCATCGCCAATTACATTGTTGAGTTTGCCCTCCGACCCCCACAAGACCGACAGCCGGGTTGTGTAAACTGACTGACCCTGAGGATAAGTCTCTTGAGTTCAGGTCGCCTGTCGGCTTGCTGCCTCTCGTCCCGGTGCAGTGAGTCCACGAGCCATGTGACCAGCTGTGTGGGAAAGATGGCGGTGTCGGTCTTGTTCAGGTTTTGGAAATCGCCCAGAGCGTCCAGCCGCCGCCAACACAATGTGTTAATGAAACCACGCAAGTAGTAGAATCTGCAGGGAGAAAATGATTGTCATCGATGATCAGCAACAGTGTAAAGTGGTCAAATGATTGATTGAACAAATACAAACGAAGGACATAAGGAGCCTCCATAGCAAAGGAAGCAGAATACCTGGCCAGCAGCATAGAGTCCTCCTTTTGGACAGAGAAGATGGCTTTGCCAAGCAGCTGGATCAGCTTCCTGTAATAACTTTGGACGGAGCAGAATGACAGAGAGGCTGGGAAGTCTGGGAGCCTGAACACGCTGGCTGCTTTAGGAGGAGTTCTCAGCGCCAGGACACAAAGAGGCAGTGAGAGAGAAGATGTGAAGAGGAGGAGAACAGAGGAATGTTTCATCTTGTGGTCTTCGCCTTGACTGTTTTTGCCTCGGTTGAAGTCTCACCGGAGTCAGACATGATGATCCTGCTCAGCATTGTGTTTCTTTGGAAGCTGAGAGTGTTATCGTGTCCGAGGTCGGGGAGGCTCATCCCCAGTCTCTTACTCGTCGCGCTCCCTGAAATAGAGCTCTTTCTCCGGGCTTGAATCTCCTGCATGGTGCGTCTGCGTGGGACCTCAACCATCGCCTTCATTCTAGACGACACATGATAGACACAATGCTTTTCAAGGGTGCTCATCCAGCACAAAAAGGAGATAAAGAAAGTATGCCAGAAAAAGAAAATGAATCCATGTTGTTGGAGCTCGCCTCACGTGAAGACTCAAGAAACATAGAAACTGTTTGACTGAGCCAGTGAACTCAATTCAATGTGGTCGGGTATGCGTTTGTGTTGACAATAAACATGTGCCTGACTACTTCTGAATGTGGCTTCAGCAACTGGAATGCCATGTATGCCCAGTATATTTATTTTGGATGGGTTTGAGAAGTTACCTGTGTATCTCAGAACGAGTGCTAAGTTCCATTCGAGCAAAGTTGTCCATTTTCCTGTGGAGACGATCCTTGAGGAAGGAATGGAAGATGTGTGTTTCCAACACCTGCAACACGTCAATTTGAAGATGAGCACCTCGCCATTCAAGTTAAAGTAAAACAAATTATAATCTTGTTCCACAAGTGAGTGTTTACCTGTTTGTAAAACAGCTGTTCAGATGGCTCTCTGGTTTTCAAGAACTCTTCACTGTTAAACACTCGATGTTCATAGTTTAGATGATTGCTGACGTCTCTGTTAGAAACACACACATGTACACATTAGCTAAATACACACAGTTGTCGGGAAACATCCTGTTAGATCTCAGTGCAGGAAGAACACACACAGAACCTGAATATGTTGACGATCAGTTCCAGCGTGATCCTCTGGATGTCCAGGTTGAGCTTGTGTTGCCACGCTCTTCTTTGCGCCCGCTGCTCACTGATGTCAGTGCAGCTGGCACGGTTGCACTGACTCAGGTCAAAATTAATCTGCAGTGTTTGACTCCTGCAGAACACACATAACATACTATATAAACTAAAAGAAACATACTCACATCTCTTGCCAAGTTTGAGAAAAGGATCAGTAAAGCTGCAAATACACAATCCAACACTAAATCTGATTTGTTTGTTAGTATTTCTGTAAAGTCAATCCTCGAGTACTTTATTTAGTCGTGGCATTACTGTGGGCACCTCTTTGTGAAGCAGTCTGCAGCAGCCGGGGGGATCTCTGGGAGGCCGAGAGTCTCAGAACAAGAAGTGGACACACTTCCGTTATCTATGTTGATGAGGACCAGATCATCGGTTTCCTGGATGGATCAAATAAATCTTGTCCACATTTTGGCTGTAATATATAAACAACTATATGACAATATTTAAACAAAGAAGTTATCTCTGTGATCTAGTCAAATTTAGTCAACATTTGTGAACATGGCCAACAAGAAATAATAGTCAAATGTAATGCAAAGTATTCACTTAGCTGTAGATAACCTTCTTCATTTGACACGTATTTAAAATAATCCAGCCTCTAAACATCCTGAAGTCTGAAAACTCTGTCCTGTCACGCTCACCGACTCTTTTCATCATCATTCTAAATAAGAGATGGATATTTATTACCATACATGTGTATACAATATAAATCCACCACACAGTATTCCAATTATTCCATCAGCCACCCCCCCCCCCCCCTCTCAACTTTTTTTCAAAAAACTTTGTGAGCAATAATGGTCATGATTTGGAAGCTTGTGTACTCACAGAAGCAACCTCTTCAAAATGGCTGAGATGGCAGCCCATGAGGAAGGCCGTCGGGGCCATGAGGAAGTCCAGCATGCCTCTGGCCAGGACCGGAACGTATGGCTGCTGCCACGACAGAGGCTGCACAGCAAACACCAGGGAGGCCCGGATGGACAAATGAATAGGTCAAAAGATGAAATGACGGATGGGTTGGTGAAGGATCATGAAGGATTCAACACCTTTCAAATGTTGCATTGCAACATGCAAAATATGTTAAGAGCACTAACTCAATAGTAACATATGATTTGAAACTGAATGGAAAGGCTTACAATGTAATTACAGTTCTATTATAGTATTAAATGTAGTGTGCTTCAGCTTCAGCATCCAATGATACATTCATGACGAAGGAGCTTTTATTTTCCTAAATATCAACAGGAAGTCCCTTTTCTAAACAATAGTAGCCCTACTTACTATTTACTGAAACAACCACAAACCATGTAGCTCTGTGCTTCTACGGCCAATGTCTTACTTTAGTTTAAAAACAGGCACACCAAATTTATTTGATTTGATGAAATCATTATGATACCAGAGTTGTGTGATGGATGAAGTTTTAATTTAATTCAATGACACATCTAGGGAGAGTGGCTTTAGTCTCAGGTAGACTCTACTCTATATCCTCGCATAGCGTCTAGTTGTTTGATGCGGTATCAATGCTCTAAATGTGGAATATAGCACCTTGTGGCCTTTGCAGATGCGCAGACACCGATTTTCAACGGACCTGCAGAAAAAGCAAGAAGCTCTCCGCCACCAGCGTGAGTCTGGCCCAATCAGCTGAAAACAACACCACCCGCTGCTCCTGCAGGAGACAAGACAGCCCCTACGGAGACGGGCAACAGAGACACAGACACAAGGAGACGTAGACAAGAGGTCATCTGAGCTTCCTCCTGGTTCACTTACATCAACTCAACAGGTGTGTGTCGTACCTGGAGGAGCTGCTGCGGCCTGAAGCAGAAGAAAGGCAGATGGAGGTCTAAATCTATAACTGGATGGTCTTTGTCTTCTCTGGATGGCAATACAATGGTCAGAGGACACAAGGTAAACATCTGGAACAAAACACACAGCGTTACAGTTTGGTTTCTTCTGGCTGCATCACAGTCACAGGTTGGACTAAAAATGAATGTATGTAACAACATAACAACAATATGAACCAGATCAATCCTGGCTCATGATATTATGAATGTCTCACACACACACACACACACACACCAAATGTAGTCGTCCAGGAGGGGGAATAGGCACCAGTGCAAGTTTGGCTGCAAACTCCTTCACTTTCTCCTCCATGTCAGATAAATGACAAGTCCTGAGCTGGATTAACAGACTGGCAGAAACAAACAGGAAGATTGTGAATTGTTTTATTCGGTAAAGCTAAACCGATTTAATTCGCCGGGCAGTTTGGTTTCGTACACCGTTTCTCACCAGGACAGACAGTCTTTGAGTGCAGTGAAGTAAGGATACTTGGATATGACACAGAAACTGTAGGCAGAAAAAAGTTTAGAGGACTTGAGGGCTCCAACTCCCTCCTGTAAAGCAGACGTCCCTTCCTGTAGAAACAGGAAAGAGAATGACTTGATTTCATTTAAGTTGGATGTCCCTTTTGAATGTGGGCATGCTGACTGACACACGCTACATGGTTATATTTATGTATCTTAAATTGTTGTTCATTGTAAAACATGTCGTCCTGAGTACCAGTATGGGTCGGTAACATTGCATTACTACTCCATGGGTCTTGTTGCCAAAGACATCAGTGAAGACCAGGAAGTGGAATTGTTCATCTTTCTGTTCATTGGTTACTTGAAGCCCACCTGGAAACAAGAATAAAAAAGCATTTCAACCCATCGGCATGATAAAGTACAGTTACAAGATAACAAAAGTAACAAATCAAATATCTCAATTGTTGACCCGAATATGTGTGTATCAAATACCCGGGAAGCAGAGCTGAGGTAAAGCCATGAGGTCTATGTCTTTGGGAACACTGGCCTCTTCACGTCCGCCTGCCGAAATAATAATAATAATAAAATACAACAACATTAAGATCTATTGACGAGATGGGTAAAGTTAAGCCACTGACACATCCCAAACCTTGAGGGAAACAACATGTTTTCGGCTCCACGGAAGTTTTGTAATACTTGAGGATAGAAGATCAAACAAACAGACGCCAGACCTTGGATGGGAGATGCTGCAGCTGGAGGAAGTTGTTTCCTTTTCTTCTGGAGAAAAGAGCGCCGCCTCTTCCCATGTGGCCTCACTGCTTCACTCTCAGCTCGTGGTCTGCTCACAAAGGGAGGCGCCAGGATATACAGCACCTCCGGATCCAGCAGGAGGTGCTCTGGAGATCCATTACTGTTCATGGCCTGAGAGGGAGATAAGGAGGAAAGGATCATCTTTAATACGTGTTGCATTCATCTACATTACACATAATATACATGCATTCATGTGGTTCATTTAATATAAGTGAGCAGGAAAAAACATATTTTTTAACATGCTGGTTAACTGATCCTGATCATTCTTATCTGGGCATTATTTAGGCGATATTTTGGTTTGTCTGGGCCGATGGTCTCTGTGTATCGTCCCTCTTGGGCATTGCAAAATTATTCAATGGCAAAGATCGTCTTCTTTGCTAAGTCTAAAATAATAATAAAAGACTTGGTCCGTGGGAATCTGGAGACAATTATTTTATTTTTAACATTTTCGGGGGGCATAATTGTGTCATTATAAGAAGGAAACCTGGAGGAGAGAGGGTTGAATCCAACCAGCAGTTTGATATGTTACAGTTGTGCAGTTTAACCCTTGTGTTGCCTTAGGGTCATTTTGACCCGAATCAATATTACACCCTCCCCCCGCCTTAGGATTAATTTGACCCCATTCAATGTTTAATGTCGGTGTTCTTTCGGTAGTCAACAAACAAACATAAAGTGCCTCACACTTAAACTTGGAAAACAATATTAATTCTAATAATTCTCTGGAGGTTTTAATTGCTGGCGTCAAATTGAACCCAAGGGGTAAAATATGTTAGTAAATATAAAGGTAACAGGAGGGTGAAACATTGAATCGGGTCAAAATGACCCAAAGGCGGGGGGAGGGTGTAATATTGATTCGGGTCAAAATGACCCTAAGGCAACACAAGGGTTAAAGCATTGTTACTGCTGCTTTCTTGGCTATGTTTCTCGAAAAAAACGTAATCTCAATGGAACTAGCCTGATTAATGCAAATAAAAAGGTAATAAAACATGACATTGACCAGTATTCACCATATTCATCAAAGAATCGTGAAATACCAGCAAAACAATACCTGGTAGACCTCACTGAGTTTGTCACTAGATGCTCCGAGCACCACACATGCTTCCAGCAGAACAGGAGGCAGGTGGTCCGCCATCACCGACACCAGGACCCAGTTGGACCAGCAGAACAGGATCAAGGTGCCAACTCAGACCTTCTGGACCACAACCACTGACAAAAAACATAAAAGAGATAAGACGTCAGTCAGACAGAGGAGTTAAAGAAAGGTACTTATAAAGAGGTGGATGTGTGTGTGTGTTAATAAGGCAGACCATTGTTACAGTTCTCTCATCTTCATCTTTCTGCATGAGAACAACATCTATCAGCTAAATGAAGTCCCATGAGGGCTTGTTCCAGGCACCGGCACCCAGTCAGACACCACAACTTTGTTCAAAGAAACAGCTCCTTTGCAATTATTACCGCTACAAGACCCAGAATCAGAGATTAATTAGATTTTATTACATTCAAGATCTCATGGTGCTGTCTCCATGGATCAACCAGAGAAATACAGTGCCTGTGCCTGAGTCATTCTTTGTGACTAAGATAGTACAACGTCTACATGTGTTAGTTGAGTACACTGTGATATTGAATCCTGTGTGAATCAGTCTTTAAAAACAAAATATTGTTGCCAGCAGATTATCAGATGTCATCATTAGTTTGTGGCACCAGAGGCGCGTTCCTAGGAATCCAAATGGCGATTCAGGAAAACCTCTATATTGTGAAGCTGATTCAAGCTCTGTAGGAGAAATACATGAAACCCAAAGGCATCCATCATGCAATTAGTGTTTATGTCTGCACATCCACATAATGTCATAAAGCATGGACACGTTATCCTACATCTCTGCTGTTCTTTTACCGTCTGTGGTCTGCTCACCACAGTGAAGATAATAGTTTCCCTGTTTCCTGGTTTGGTTCTTTCTTGGAAAATTAGAGTTGTGTGCAGATCAAGAGGGAAACATGCACACAAATAAATGGCGTGGATGAGATCTTAATATCAATATATATATAAGCATATTTGTGACAGAGGAGTTAGTGAGGTGCACAATAGTAAGCCTTTAGAAAAATACACTTTTGTGGCTGAGGCTGAGCTGCACAAAATAACTTCTCTCCATAGGAAATACAGTATGCTTCAACATTTATGATTATATCCTTATTTACCTGTTAAAACATGTTTTACCATTACAATAACCATGACAACATTGTCACACTGTTCCCTTGTTTGAAATGACATGATAACTAATTGAAAGAATGTCAAGCATTATTGTACTAATAACCAATTGAAAGAGCAGGCCACATGACCCGATGCTGTGGCTCGATTATTGGTCCAAGGATCTGACGTCATTGTAATGTATAGCACACATGTTCCTTGACCAAAGGGGCACATTCCACATCAAACCATAACAACAGAATGATTGTGTTATATTTGCTGATTTGACACAAATACACAACAATCTAACATATCTATCCTCCAGACCCGAGGGGGTCAAGCACGCAGTGAGATTATTATTCTGCACCCTTAAAACATTGTACTTTTTGGACCAAGCTGGCAAACCGAATCATGATCACAGAAGATTTTATATCTGACTTTTAGAATAAATGTCTCTAACTTTACATTTCACTCTTTGGATCTGCTGCTGTTCAAATCCAGAAACACTGTGTGTGTATGTATCCAGTGTTCACGAAGAATGGCTCATTGACTTAAGAGGGCCAACGGTTAAAAGAAGAAGACAAAATATTTAAATAGGTACACAACGAAAAAAAAGAAGATCCTGCTGTTAGCTCATTTACACCTTAAGGGCTCGAATGTGTCTTTGCTGTCACTCTGATCAAAGTACAACTCGACATATACATGTGTATACAATACAACTGTGCGCTGCATACCTACAACCATGCAGCCTATGCTGGATACAAGTTTAGCAAAATCTTTAGAATGTAGAAAAGTTTTACAATATACATTTTGTGAGCTACTCCTGTTTTATTGCACCTAAGACCCGTGATGCCGGGTCACGAGCTGCCGGTGAGAGGATGCTTCCAGTCGGTCACTAACCTCCTCTCAAGCTGCCGAGCGGCTCCTCGTTCCTGCCAGCGGTCCGCAGCTGTAAAGTCGCTCCAAGTGCGCAGCGGACTCCAGCGCCACCAACAGCGCCGGTGTTACACCCCTTCTGGTTTTCAAACCTACTGGTTTCCCTGCGCGTGCGTTGTGTTCTCTTAACATCTGCAGCGGGGCTCTGTCTCGCTCACCAGATTCGTCACACATTCACAAACATATTGCTGGAGATCTTCAAGCCACCGTTAATATCTATCTCGGCGATTACGATTGTATAAGTGAGCAGTGCATCACAGCCACGTATGAAGAAATACATTTTCGAAAAAATAAAAATAAAAAGATCGCCGGACCTGGTTTCGATCTCTTTCACGCAAAAGGAGACTGCATTCAAAGACGCGCAGTCTGTGCGCTGCACCACCAGATATTAGTTCGCTGAATAAGTCAATTAGTTGTTGTCAAAATGCGTCGGTATTGTGTGGTTGTTGCGTTGCGAACAAGCATCGCTAAACATGTTTCAAAGTGTACATATCCGCTCAAGGTAACCAGTTGTTTCAGATCCCTTCGACCAAACTGTTCCCATGAAAACATAAGAAATGTAACTTAATGGATCAATATATAAATTACTTGAGTTGTAACTAATATCTGGTGGCGCAGCGCACAGACTGCGCGTCTTTGAATGCAGTCTCCTTTTGCGTGAAAGAGATCGTAACCAGGTCCGGCGATCTTTTTATTTTTATTTTTTCGAAAATGTATTTCTTCATACGTGGCTGTGATGCACTGCTCACTTATACAATCGTAATCGCCGAAATGGATATGAACGGTGGCTTGAAGATCTCCAGCAATATGTTTGTGAATGTGTGACGAATCTGGTGAGCGAGACAGAGCCCCGCTGCAGATGTGAAGAGAACACAACGCACGCGCAGGGAAACCAGTAGGTTTGAAAACCAGAAGGGGTGTAACACCGGCACCATCTGTCCGCTCCGCTTCCTGTTTCTCAGTGTGGGAATGCAAACATGCGCATTGATGACTTGAAGGAGTACAATGCAGCATCTCACGAAGCCTATCATGTATAGAACTAAGAGCCTCGAATACAGTGTTGCCTCCTAATATATTGATATATTTGATCATACTTTGTAAACAGTCAGAATCTGACGGCGTGTTGGAACGCTGCCACCAGAGGGCGCAGTTGTACAGAATAAGTAATGAGCTTTGTAGGACATTATAATGTGTTCATCATCATTTGCCAAATGCAAATTTGAAATGAAAATATTGCTTTTTATTGTGTTTGAATGTGTCTGTGTGCCTGTTTCCGCATGGTGGGTCACTGCGCAGCTGTGGACTGAATAGATAGTATGATTCAACGAACTTTCAGGGCCCCTTGAGGCACCCCCTTGGTTGTTCTTAATTAAGGACTCCTTTAGGCATCCCATTGGTTGTTCTTAATTAAGGACTCCTTTAGGCATCCCATTGGTTGTTCTTAATTAAGCGTCCTTTGAGGCATCCCATTGGTTGTTCTTAAGGGTCCCTTGAGCATCCCATTGGTTGTTCTTAAGGGTCCCTTGAGCATCCCATTGGTTGTTCTTAACCTTTTGAAAACCGCCCTATTTATGAGGTTTCTGCTCGAAATAACATTCCCAAACTAAAAAGCGTGTATATTTGCAACCACACAAGCTATTGGAATAAGGTTGGTGTTATAACAAAGGCAACCCGTGTGAGCTTTTGTTCAGATGAGTAAATATTCGTATATATGTCACTGGTTAAAAGTAAATAATGATGAAACACAGCAAAAATAGAAGTGCCAGGTTGGCCTAGAAAAAAAGCACGTTCAAGATGATTATGCGCTTTGGAAGGACCTTGTATAAGGGATTCTTTTCTCACCAGTGCTCATTTCTGTCTTTTAATAATGTTAAATGTGTACTGTTTTTTCTGTTATTGTGTGAATAAATAAATACAAAATAAAAATAACTTTTTCATAAGATGGTATACCTTAAAGAAAAGACATTTCCCCCTCATCTATTTATCAATCTAGATTGTTTTGGTGCGAGTTGCCTAGTTTTGGAGAAATCGGACAGATTTCTGGCTTCTCTCCAATATAATGGGACTATGTGGTATGTGGTTTATGGTGCTCAAAATGCTACAACAATATATTTGAGACCTTTTGTGAGCAATTGTATGGTTAAAGATACTGCTGTTGAGTTTTTAAAATGTTCTTTTTTTGGCTTTACTTATAACTTGTTATGTGTGAATTAAATGAACCATTAACATCTCCAATCAATTTCCTGTGGCTCACTGAATCAATTTAAGTTATGTAATCTCCATATTTTCTTTAATGAATGTTTGTAATTTTTTAAAATAAAGAAGACAATACATGTAGAAATTACATTTGTGGGCAATGGTCATTAAAAACAGACACGATTAAATGTGCATTACATTTTTTCAAATATTTGGTACAAAAATACCTTCACATTGTACAAAAGTCTGTGCAGCAGGAAAAATAACCACAAAGCACTTCAAACACTGCAGTAATAGAGTATCACCATAAGTCTTAATTTTTTTCTAAAACCTAAACATCAAAACTAAACTACGGGCGTGTTCCAAGAAAGTCTTCCTAAAAATGTTGTGTTGCAAAAAAATCATAAAACCTCTTGTCAACTGGTGCTTTATGAAAGGAACAGAACCACAATTCTCGAAGAACACAATCGTGCCCACACACACACACACAGCTTTATTTAGAAATTAGCAATTAATGTGATTTTATATTATTTTTCCTTCATTATCTGATGTAAAAATTCATAGAATTATAATGTTCCCTTGTGACATCATTCTGTTATGGATAGCTGGCAGGGAACAAGATCCCAACGGATACTGTTGGGATTGCCCGTGTACAGAGGAAGGAAGTTACTCTGCATTTTGCCCTCAGGGAAGTCACAAAAGAAAAACCCTTATTGCTGTGAAACTAAATCTGTGCAATGTTTTCACAAGATGTGAACCATTTCCATTGAGTTAGATAATCCTTTAAAAAAGAAAGTGAACGGAGAAGGTCCGATGCTTCTCTTCAGGTTGCATTTACTCAATGCCCCTCAGCTAAAGGCATTTCCAGTTTGCACAGATCACTCGTCTTTGTATAGACGTGCATCTCTCGAGCATTCAACATGCAGCATTACAGGTCTCTGCAACGGTTTCAGACTGTATGACATTACATCTCCTAAATTAAAGAAATAATACTCCGAGTAGTTTCCTTAAGGATACCCTCTGCATTTACACCACTCCCTTAATCAAGCGTGATGATGTGCGACTGAAGATGTACGACCTTCAAAGAGGCGCGACTATGCCGTTTAATAAATTGTGCAGAAGTCTGTCGCTTATTGCAGTGCATGTTAAAGTGTGTGCTAAACATTATCCACACACACCCTCTGCTGCCCTGGTTTGTTGTGTTAACTTAAGCCTGACGGGAACTATTCATCCTCTCCCGAGTCCTTTCTGTACAGCAAGACCGTTTGTGAGCAGCACGGCACGCTGAACCAATGGAAGACCATGTTCCAAGAACACAGCCTTTCTAGCAAACTATATATTTTGTTATTGGCTGCATATGACAAATGTGCCATGCGTCCCATTTCCCCTGTACTTGTATTTTTAAAAAGCAAACCAAATGCCAGCCCAGGTCAGACTTGAGCGAACATGTTAACGGTGTAGATTCACAGGCAAAAATGGTCATCGCCGGAGACCTTGCATATGGTTATCATTTTTAATAAAAGCAACATGGAGAACAGATCCATCCACTGACTCAAACACAGCTTCTGGCATAATTAACTACATTATGATATAACTTTTGTGCATCATGGCATGTTAGGGGAATTTGGCCTTTAAAAAAAACAACCTGCACTAGCTTGCTATGTGACATGTTCAGACAAACAATTTAATTTTAAAAAGTGTATGAAATGGTTATGTCTGCAACAAATGGAAACTGTCTGGAATTTTGTAGAACAATCAAATTAACAGCGTTCAGTCAACATGTCATGCAGAAGGACAACATTTTACAGCATTATGATTGTCCATCAAGTAGTTATGTGAAGAAGAAAGTCACGCATTACGTCATTCTGCACATCAATGTAACAATACTGTTCAGGAGTGAGACAAAGTGCTCTGTGTGCTTCCCATTTGCACAATAAAGGCGGACATTTGCATTAGTAGTCTGAGCTAAATCAGTTTGAACAGTCTCGATCATGTGGCTCTTTGTGTCAACGGCTCCATCCAGCCATCTAAACAGTTACTTGTTTTGGGGTTGAGGTAGCAATAAAAAAGTAATAAAATAGGAACATGTAGAACTTCGTGCCACCTTTCCTCCTTCAGAAAGGCACAGACATTTGGTTTAATCCACACATGTTTGTGTGCGTGCTTAGTGTGAAGAAACCTACACAAGTCTTCACACACACACTCAGACAACAGAGTGATTGTCTCTCTTCTTCAAAGTGTCTCCATCTGGGAGGTTCAGCAGAGCCAACCTCTGGTCCCTGGTCCTTCCTTCATGTGGGTCTGCATCTCCAGGTACAGCCACCAGGCCCAGGTCCTGCTCAGAGCTGCTGGGTGCCTCATCAGGGTAAATGACCAGGAAGCAGGCAGTTAGGAATCCAAGGAAGGCGCCTCCAGAGGCCACTGCAGGAATGACACGCACACTGCCAACTGCCTCCACCACAGCTCCAAGGGCCGAAGCAACCAGAATCTGGCTGATGTAGACCTGGAAAAGAAACGGAATAGAATGATTGAATATAATAGTATAGACTGTAATGACACTCATGCCTTCCATAGACTCTCACTACACACATTTGGAAAAGTACATCATGTTACTTTAGCTCTCACCCAAAACCACTGCGTCTCTGGATAAAACATGTTTTTAAAGAAGAACACGTCCTGTTTGGGTGTTGCTCGTTTCAAAAGCAAAATATTACTTGGTAGTCAGTTAAAGTTTAGAGCTGATGGGGGGGGAAAAAGTATAAAAGCTCACCTGGCAGGACAAGATAGCGCAATCAATACCAAAACCCCGTTGAGTGTTTGCTGGACTGTGGTGAACGTACTGAGGAGAGGAAGAGTAGAGAAGAGACGTCACATCAATCACAGATTGAAGTGGGTACGTTTTCATGATGTAGTGTTTAAGGCCTTTAGGTGAAGTTTAAACAATATTATGTTGACAAAGCCTACAGGTAAACACAATGTGTGCTTCATCTGAAAATGCCTCAAGTGAGGAGATACAGGACAAATATAATACGAGTGAACACTTAGTGACTGACTGTACGAGTCTAAATGTGGACACATTTGAGGGTTGAGTTAATTGCAAATCCTCTCGTCTCAATGACACCATCACAAACACTATAAAATATAAATGTTTTTTTATTGCATGCGTGCAAAGTACACGCTGCTCTCTGATGTTTTATCGTCAGGCTCGGAGAGTGTGCATGGATGTGTGTGTGCTCATACCTCTTTGATTTCATGGTACTGCCCGAGTAATGCGTAGGGACAGTAGGAGATACTCAAGGAGATGATGCCCATGCTACTGATCATGACCATGGTCACATACACGTTAGGGAAGATTGCCATGACAGCGGTTCCTAAGGTTTGAGAGATGGAAGCTGGTTAAATGAGTCACATGTCACTTCATTCTGCATACCCAGTCAGACAATGTGCAACAGCTTTCAAATCTGATGTAGTAGCCCCCCCCCTCTATTATTGTCTGCCGTTAATTGCATTGTGGCAACTGACCTATTGAGAATCCCAACGTTCCAACAATGTAGACAATCTTAATGCTCAGATCAAAGTTGTCCAGGTACTTCTGTAGGATTGCTTGGGTGGAGTGATGAAAAGAGGGCGAAAGATACATTGTAATTATTGGACGGCGTGTAGGTAAGCAGACTAGCAGATATCTTTAAAATACAGCAGTTCAGGGATTTAAATTTAAATGCAATGAAATGGACCAGTGTTGGTGTTTTACCAGAGCAGACAGCAGCAGTAGTGGCATAGACCACCAGGCCCCAGCAGCCCATCTGTACGCCTCTGTGATAGTTCAGCAGCTCTGTGGAATTGGATGGAGCCTGAAACAAAAGTGGAATATGTTCAGCAATGTAATAGTATACTTGAGTTGACAAATATACATTGTAGTGGTTATAATCGGCATAGAAGTCTGTTTGGCATGCAGGGTAGTGCTGAGGATTTTGCAAAAGACATTTTATGGAATTGTATTTTTACAACATTCTCATTTAATTGAAATTGAGTGACTTTAGTGGGCATCTGTACCAAAAACATATGTTGCTTAAGTGTGAAGAATATAATATGTAGGCCAGGCCATCTCTGCAGCATGACAATATTTCATTTAAAATAATATTTAGTTTCAAATATGTAGCCGTATTACAATTTTGGTAATATTTTGATTAATTGTGCCGAGTTTGTATATCTGTGTGAATACCATTTGGTCTCCATGCTACATAACATGAAGTCAATCTGTTTTTAAACAATGGGTGTGCGAGTGCGAGTGTGTGTTTACCGTGGGGTCTCCGTGGTAGATGACCTGCCCCATGAAGTCAGTGTAAAACACAGCTTCAGCTATAATGGAGAACCATGTGAGGAGGTGACACACACACAAAGTCCACAGCTGTCGTGGCATCTACCGAGGACAGAGGAGACACGAGGAATCAAGACGAGCAAGTAAACATGAAAAATAACTTCTACATAAACTGTTAGTTTAGTTTATTATTTCTGCAACGACAGACCTTAAAATGTTCTACATGAGATGCAGTGCAAGAGTAAAATATGAGGACAAAAAAACACATGCATTCTAAAGACATTTGCAATTTACCTTAAACATGGACAGCCAGAGCAGCCGGACAGTCGTGCCCTCGTCTGGTCCACGCTCGCTGCTGGAGCCCTCGGATGACAGACTGCTAGCTGACAACTGCAACTGCCGCCGGTCTGGATGCTGCTGGAGGTCACTCAGGTCATTCAGACTGCAGGAGGTGGTAATTGGCCGAGGGCTCCACAGGGATGTTTTTCGCAGTCGAAAGCGCCGAGACCCCACTCGTCCGCAGTAGGAGACAGTGAAGGAGGGCTAAAAAGAAAGAAAAGAACATAAACTTTCTCCTATTAGCAAAAAGAATTCATTTTAAACATGGAAATCGTACCTGTCTGTAGAAGATGTGTGGGTGTGGCCGTGGTGAGGTGTTGGAGAGGCGGCATGGCAACACGGTGGCGGCGTGGCCTTCCATGGCACTGCAGTCATCAGAAGATGACAAGGCAGCATCGGCACAATTGTCGGACTTGACATGCTGGGACATGAGACGGGCACAGACGTACATATTAAAAAGGCATAAAGAGAAACTCAAAACAGGGGACAAACACAGGGAAGAAGCTCCGTCTCTAAAGAGTTCCATATATTGCATATTGAAGTTAGGGGAAATTATCACACATAAAAGTATTTGTAACATTAACTTGATACCATTTGTTTCCGTTCCAACACAAAGCATACTTGCCTTCACAACAGCTGATTTCACACAGGTTTTCCAATGAGAGTCCTCTAAACCTGAAGTGATCTGAAGCAGAGAAGGAGGGCCGTTTGTTGGACCCCTGAGCACAGGCCTGTCTGGATTTGTATGCTCTAAAACCATCATACCATCAGAAAGGGCGGGTTGTGCTCCAGAAAGAGACGAGGACCCAATACTGTGGTTTGATGGCTTGAAAACATCTTCTAGCTCTCCGTCTGTCTCTGGTCGAAAGTGTTGAAAGTGTGGCAGGAAAAGTTGCATGTCTGGGTCGAGGTCAGAATCCAACTCGATTGTCGCAGCCGGCATAGCCAAGATTGAATCGCTTTTACTCCGCACGCGATCCACGACAAAGAAGTCCATTTCTCCTTCCTCAGAATCGGATTTGTTGTCCTCTCTGGAGGGGGCTCGAGCTGAAGCGTCCTCCTCTGCAATCGCATCAAGAAAATGTGGCGTGTGGCCAATGGGCCTGAGAGACAACTGGCTGGTGGACTCCCTGCCGGCCTTATCTTTAAGATGGCTGGAAGGAGCGAAAGGTTGCTCAGGGATACTGAACATGTGCAGCGTGACTGAGATAATGAAGATGAAGCCTGCAAACAAGAAGAGGACCTGTTCCTGGGATTTAAACGCTTGGCCTAGAGCTGTGTCGGTCCAGTCAAGACCACCCAGCATGTAGCCCACTGCGCCGCCGAGCCCTGGGGGGACAGGTATAGACACTGAGGGACAGGTATACACACCGAGGGTCAGGTATAGACACCGAGGGTCAGGTATACACACCGAGGGTCAGGTATAGACACTGAGGATCAGGTATACACACTGAGGGTCAGGTATACACACTGAGGGTCAGGTATACACACTGAGGGTCAGGTATACACACTGAGGGTCAGGTATACACACTGAGGGTCAGGTATACACACACTGAGGGTCAGGTATAGACACTGAGGATCAGGTATACACACTGAGGGTCAGGTATAGACACTGAGGATCAGGTATACACACTGAGGGTCAGGTATACACACACTGAGGGTCAGGTATAGACACTGAGGATCAGGTATACACACTGAGGGTCAGGTATAGACACTGAGGATCAGGTATAGACACTGAGGGTCAGGTATAGACACTGAGGATCAGGTATACACACTGAGGGTCAGGTATACACACTGAGGGTCAGGTATACACACTGAGGGTCAGGTATAGACACTGAGGATCAGGTATAGACACTGAGGGACAGGTATAGACAGAGGGTCAGGTATACACAGAGGGTCAGGTATAGACACTGAGGGACAGGTATAGACACTGAAGGTCAGGTATAGACACTGAGGGTCAGGTATACACACTGCGGGACAGGTATACACACTGAGGGTCAGGTATACACACTGAGGGTCAGGTATACACACTGCGGGACAGGTATACACACTGAAGGCCAGGTATAGACACTGAGGGTCAGGTATACACACTGAGGGACAGGTATACACACTGAGGGACAGGTATACACACTGAGGGACAGGTATACACACTGAGGGACAGGTATACACACTGAGGGACAGGTATAGACACTGAGGGTCAGGTATAGACACTAAGGGTCAGGTATAGACACTGAGGGACAGGTATACACACTGAGGGTCAGGTTGGTGGAAAAGTACAAGAAGCCTATCAATCTTCGCTCTGTGTGTAAAACATTTTTGAAACTCACATTAAGATAAATAATTGATACAATATATATATATGGACTACTTATATATGTGTGTTATAGAATAGCTGCTATTTATACAGGTCAATGTGGACCCTGTGTGTGTCCATTGATGCATGTCGTCTTACCAGCGGAGAATGCATGAATATTCAAGGCCATGTCTTGCTCGTCAGTGTCAGCAACATCAAGAAGGTAAGCTCGGATTGGTCCCTCAGAGGCATCAGCACTGAAGTCCAGCACCACCACACCCACGACCGTAAGGACGATGCCAATTGGCTGGCTGCTGGGAGTGTCGCCAACGGAAAGGCCTAACAGAACCCCACACAATGTACACAGATGGGGTTGAACAGTCACAGTACCGTGTTGATCTCCTTTGAAACATTCTACTCACCTATCTGTGACCCATTCAAGAACAGCGCCACACCCAGCAGCACACCGACACACAGGGCCAGAATGAATGGTCGTCTCCGGCCCCATGGCAGAGAGCAGCGGTCACTGGCCGAGCCGATCAAAGGTGTAAAGAGGAGGCCCAGGATAGGACTGAGGAACCAAGTTAAACTGTAATATTGCTCAGGAAGACCTAGAAAGTACAAACAAAATGATCCAAGACTTAAAAACAAGCCAATGTATACTATTCTTGGACGAGCTGACACCAGATTTCAGGAAAGTTTCAAAAGGAAACATTGCTTGACCTCACATGTGCCTCTGTCGTATTACATTTGACCCCACGGTTGGATAATAAGCGACATCACAGCAACATACTGGATTTGGCCAAATTGTCTGAGGTTTGACAAGATTATTCCCTTTGAAATCGTCATAGTATTTCTTAGACAATGACAGCTCAATGAAATATAAAGACATTGGACACTTAAACCAGAATGTAAATAGGAAACCACGTCACTTCAGCACAAAACATGCTCCGTCACATCTGATGGAGTTGGCCTTTAGGGTTCATCTTTCTGATAAGCGTGAATCATGTTGAGGTCTGTAAAACGTTCTCATCAAGTTTATTTTGACTTACTTGTTTCCCTATTTAAATCCTGTCTCTTAGATTACCGCACTGCTGATGGAAGAACTGACATATGAGCTCCAATGTCCTTCATGATTTACTCGTTTATGAGGCTTTATTTTGTCACACAGACATGGTACAAATCTCATCGCTAAGCCGACCTACTCGTGTTTTCCTCCACAACATTTCCCCCCCCCCCATGTTCTATTGTTTAAAAAAAGCCCAGCGCAGCACAGCTGAACAACCCACTAGTGCTCTTAAGCAGCTTCCTTTACCACTGGCTTTTAGGACACCCACAGAAATATGCACCACCATGAGATATCACTGGAATCAGTAACCACTCATCCCCATCTGTGCTGTAGCAAGTTCAGTATTAAATAAAAAAATATATACACTTTTATTAATCCCCAAGGGGAAATTAGTTCTCTGCATTTAACCCATCCTTAGTTATTAAGGAGCAGTGGGCTGCAGTGATGCGCCCCGGAAGCAACTGGGGGTTCAGTGCCTTGCTCAAGGACACTTCGACTTGCAACTAATGGGAGAGCGGGGATCGAACCCACAGCCTTGCGGTTGCAGGACGGCCCTCTTACCCCACTGAGCTACAGCCGCCCCACTGTTAATGTTGGGCGATATCTTTTTTGTATAATACAGATTTGGCCCAAATGTGACATTTATGACAGACAATGCACAACCGTCAGTCCTTGGTGATAATAAAAAACAACAATGATTTTCCACCCCTTATAAAGAAGTAAAAACATGATGTATTCAAATTCAGCGAGCTGGATGTGTGAGCCGACTGGTTCTCACAGGAACCGCACGTTACCCATGCTGCCTTGGTCTAATCCTGAATTCTCTCTCCCTTAAGTCAACAAAACGGATGATTTATTGCAGCTGGAAAAATGTTGCTTTCTGTCTGTTTTATTTGTGATTGCTACTCTCCCTCTCTCTTGTGAATGGGACAACAAGACTTGACTTGTACCCGAGTAGCACTGACCGTGTTTACATGCATTCGAATAACTGGCTTAGTGGGACTGAAATCGAATTATCCGTTTCATGTAAACACCTTTGTTCGACTGTGCGGTCCGACTACGATCCGATTAACACCCCTGGATAACGCGATTCGATCCGGTTGATAATTCGACTATGAATTGGATTAGGAACTGGACTTTGCGTTTTTGCGCATGCTTGAGATCCCGCCGCCCTCCTCCCTCCCTCCCATGTCGTGACCCGGAAGTCGATAATGTCACATGCAAGAATAGTAGAGGGATGTAGCTTCGCCTTGCTCTCTGTTCGCCATCTTTCTCGAAATGTTGATGTTGTGGTGAAGAGGTCAAGCGGAAATGGCTGTATCACCACGAGTTGTAATGAAAACAGCGCCACCTATCGTATCGGATATGACATGCTTTCGGCCAATGATTCGAATTCCTCACTGCCATGTATATTGGGATAACAGCAGATCCCCCAAAAGATAGCATAGTCCGACTAAAGCAAGATTCGAATTATACCATCATGTAAACGCACTGACTGAAGCGTGCAGTTTATCGGTGGGTCTCAGTTATCTTTGTCTCATACATGCACAGACAGATGTGAATGCACAAGAAGTAAGAAGAAAAAGTAGTAAGAAGAACATGCTCAGGCAAGTGATGGGATACACAATCCAGATGTTGGCTTCATATTATTATTATTTTATACGCTAGTTTGCAGCAATGCTGGAAAGAAGACTGCTAGATGTTTAGCATTGATGCAAACAGTGCAGCTTTCAAATAAATAAAATGTCTGCAAATGTTTAATAAGGGCAGAGATGTTTTGACAGCCACTGTGTTTTGAGTAACAAGAAGCAAAGCCAAAAAAACATCCTGCTAGAGTTCAATTGAGTACAGACACAGAACTTTGTCACACTTGTTCAGATTGGAGTACCGCCTTTCCTGTCAGTCAATGGATGTCTGTTGCATTTCATTAATACATTGTATTGTGTCACTCTCCAAACTCATATTCCACTCAAGTAAAATGCTCTGAAAAAGGGCCAACATTAAAGTTTTAAAAACCTAATCTTTCTTACAATACTGTGAAGAGGGAGCAAAACAGAGACTAAAATGTGCCGTGTTCGACATTCTTGTCATACGTAGCCTGGGGGAATGCCTTTGTTTCATTTCTGCTATGGTGGCAAACCTGCCATCTAATGTCATCGCCCCCGGTTGGCTCCTGCTGGGCAGACGGGTTACATGGCACAGTGGCGAAGACAGGGACCTCAATAGAGCCCGCCTGGCTAATGACAGTCAAACTCCACAGGGTTGGACACTGCGGGTCAGACAAATTCCTGACACTCACCAGGTGAACACTGCCACAGAGATATCAATAAGAAAGCCGACTGGGTAAACAGAATGCGCCGCGGTTGTTATGTAAAGGTTGTTTTGCTAATGTCCCATACCCATCACAGCCATGTGCAAAGCATTGTGCTGGCAACACTCAAAAGGGGAAATTCCAATGCGGCCATTATTGCTGAATTTTCACACGTGGATATCTATGAGACGTCACGAGAACATCCGTTTAAGAGAGAGAAGAATAAGAGTGCGTCCGTCTGTATGGGACTCCTTACCTATCTGCAGCAGCACTGGCGTCACCAGGGCGGTCTCCATGGCGTAGCAGAACTCACGTCCAAACATCACCGCCCCGTGCATTACCCAGCGATGCAGAGGGACCTGCATGCCCCTGCCCTCGCCTTCCAGTTCCTTCTCGCTCTCTTCGGTTTTTTCCTTGGACTTCCTCCTCTTCACAAGGCCAGAGGCCTGCCTCTGCTCTGCTTCTCCTCCCATTAGTCTGCCAATGGGGTGATTTGTGTTTGGTGGTTTGCTTATACTAGTGTAGAACACTTAAGCGACCATGTCCAAGATATGTACGCAGACATGTTATGATACGACGATACAACGTGTAATGTTCAGGGATTTGATCACTCGCTGTGTAAGAGAAGCTTAAAATATCCAGAAAAACTCATTACAGAGCATCTCTACTGGTCAGCACATTGTGGATTCAAACAATTGAGGAGGAATGGAACATAAATGAGATTACTATGACGAAAAATGATGCGGTAAAATATATATTCCACATATTCGATCACGTGGCTATCGTGTTGACTTGTCGCCAGGTGTACAGCTCAGGAGCTCAGCGGCGGAGCGGCCGTGTGCCTCGCTGTTGTAGATTCTACATTCAGGAAGAGAACAGACGTTCTGTGTAGCTCCGGAGGTATGTAGAGGGGAGGATCACAGAGGAGCAGAGATGGGGGGAGGCGATATGCGTGTTGTGGGATCCAGTAACTCGGTTTGTGGTAAACTGTGTGAAGGGTTGGATTATGTCTGTGAATGTGTTCACTCAGTGGGTGTTGGAGGTTGAGTGCATGCAGTTTGGGGATTGTGTCAGGTTACAGTGTTGCTCAGCAGAAGTCTGCGTGCATGTAAGCTCACTTCCTGGCACCTTGGGTACAAAGCATGTGGAAACTTCTTGGCAAAGACCCACCGAGCGACACAGCAACCTGCAGAGAAACAAACACTGGTTAGATAGAAAGCGAAAGCTATCATATTACACAGGGTCCCATTGCCTTGATGGTAACAACTTCTTCTTTCTTTTTATGTGTTCAGAATTTAGATACCTACAGATAAGAGTGACGGATCACTTCCCCCCCCCCCCTCTCTCCCCCCCAGGGCATCAAAGGCCAAGTACTAGAAAGCTCCAGTGTGTTAAGCGGTTTCAGTTGGGTCACAAGATGGGAAACAAAAGTCCTCTTGGCTTCAGCAAAAGGCGGCCCTGTCCTAATGAAGAACAACTAGCAATCAGTTAGGACTCAACGCAGAGGTGCACGTTCTAATACACAGAACTAACGGACAGTCTATACGCGGTGTTATGATCCATTATACATCATAAAACAATACAGGGACATTAGATGAAGGAAACCCCTGTTACCACTCAGCACTTAATTGTTCACATTTCAGGGGTATTGTTAATCCTCTCTCATTTTTACTAAATCGCTTTCAATCTGTTTCAGGTATTCCTAAACAGAAGTTAGCTCACGCATAAATTCATGTTTAAAGCAAATAAACATTGTTAAAACGCGTCCCACGTTGCGGTGGTTTTACAGAGAGCGACCGTAACAGTGAGAAGCGCGTGTACGTACGCACGCACGACGCGCGCGCGCGCTGAGACTTACCTGAGTGGAGGTGAACGTGTGCGCGCCCCGCAGCAACGCACGGTGTCCGGTGTTGGACGCGTGTAGCTCGGGGGCAGCTCTGCTAATGGTCACACCACTTACCTGAGCCACCTATACCGAGCTCTCCTGGCTGACGTCATCAAGAACTAACGTTCCGCATCACTCGTTGTTGTGTTGCGCGCGACGACAAACGCACGTGGCTACCGCTAGAGATGTCACTCTGGACACATTGGTGTTGACTGTGCACCGACTGCCGGTGGACGTGGGCTAACTTTACCGCGGGGAGCTAGGCTGGCTAATGCGTGACGTCGCTGAGAGCGGCACGTGGAGGCAGAAAGATGTCACATACCGACGGGTTTAGTCCGCGGAGGCGACGTCAGGAAGCGGCTCCGCCTTGTGCACACGGCGGGGTTGGAGTCGCTGTCGGCTACTAGCAAGGTGGCTAAGCGAGTGACCACTTGGTGCGCCACACTCATCCACCTCACGGGTTTCCACAGTAACAAAGCGAGGCGCGGCCGTCACACGACGCACATCGCGTCATCAAGCGCCTCTCCTCGGTGCAGTCGGGGAGTCACGGTGATGGTGTTTCACCCCCACCGCGCAGTGTCCTGTCTCCCAGTTGGGCTGGTTTATTTATACAGGTGAGAACTACTTGTTCAACCTCCGAATGACAACCAGTTGGTTTGAGAACACGTTTTGAGAAATGTGTGGTGGAAATTAATCTTGTTAACGTCCTTGTGAGAAATAACCGTGATCATGAAACTCCCAAATGTCATTGAGTGTTTCACATATGATATATGCACATTATGTCCACCGTCCCATCCTGATGGGATGGTCGGTGCATGTGGTGAGATCAGGGTGACGCTCCAGCTCCAGCGCGTCAGACATCAGATACATGTGATAAGACACTTGGGTTCTGGTGAGTTTGGGTGAGTTTCTGAGTTTGAGGTCAGAACGAGCCGTCTCTCGTGCACACAATGTTCAGAGTGGTCCGTTTGTAATGAAAGTACAACAGGAGTCAGCAAACATCAGACACACATTACCACAAATATCCGGTGAACATGTCCAGGACCGTCCTGTTCCGCTATGCCATGTGCTGTTATATATATAAAGTCTGATATATTTATCACATCTACACACACTTACTGTTTTGCAAATACATTTTTTTTGGAGAAATGTACCAAAGCGACTGAGCAAAAGTGTAATATCAACAGTGATCAAATTTACACATAGTAATATAGTATTTTTTTACTAGTTTGAAAGAAGCATTATCTTTCAAATAATAATAATTAAACATGTATCTTCTTATTTTTTCAAACCTCGTTTAATACATATACATTGAAGACTTTGGAGAATGTTTTCATATTTTAATATTATAAACAGACAGAATTATTTGCAGACCCAGACAGAGGTGGCTGCACTACAACTCTTTTGCATTGATGACCCAATCACTAGAACTTAATCCCATCAATCTGATCATTAAAATAAGTAAAATAACTATTTTCCTGAAGTACCAGAAAAGTACCAGCTCAGGTCATGAGGCAAAGACTAGCCCCCTTGATTTCCCCCCATCATTTCTCATTTATACATTTTCTCTGCAAAGAAAGGTTCAGCTGATTGTTGATTAAACAAAATTACTAACATAACATAATAAAATACTTTGTAATAATACAATTACAGACCAAACATTCACATTGTCGCTGCTTTCAGTCGCCCACGCAATTTCTATTTGAGTGAAAACATTGTATTTGGTGTCTTCCTGTAATGGTCCTTGAAAGGCAGTGCAATGTCGCCCTCTAGTGCCAAAAAGAGGTTATACTTGTGACGCGGTCACCGTGCAATACACGTATCACGTATCAATAAGTGTCCATGGCTAAACATTTACAGATGTCTGTTTTACATCGTGATGCAGTGATATAATGGTGAATTCCCTCCTGTTCTCAACCAGGCATTGCAGTAGGAAGTTGATCAAAGTATTTTTGAGTGCATGTTCCCCTATAAACAAAAATGGAATAGTGCCAAGAAGGAATCAGTGTCAGTAATATCTCCTTTTTGTGAATACCGGTCCTGAATGCCCTTGAGTATCCTTGAATGTCCTGGCCAATTACTAGACATGCTGTGGCAATTGTGCTCACTCTCTCAGCCAGGTGATTTATTTAGAGAATACATTTATATGAAATAAAGCAATTTGGGTTAACTGGGCAATTTGGACACTTTAGGAAAAACATGTCACTACTATTATACATCAAACATTTTTTGTTTTCAAATTAATGGCTTTTTGTCACTATGGTTTAAGTAATAATAGAAAAGTCAGCCTTGTTTCCTGTTGTATTGTCTTCATTTGATGCCAAACTGGTCTGGCATGGGGAGATCTTCCACAGTGGAAACGTCGTGCAGGTTTCTTGGCTTCATGTTAAATTGCAGACTAAATTTGTCTGTTTTCAATGTTGTAATTTTAATCAAGTAATACACAATTGTCGGTTGCTGAACCAGACTAATTTGTTGGCCTTTACATTATTATTATTATTATTATTTAATTGTTATTATAATAAGCAGCATCATTGGCTGTTGGTCCTGGGCTCTCAGCACTGTGACATTGGCCTATGCGCTGCAGCTGCTGTCACTGGACAGGATGTTACAGAGTCCAGAAACATCAGCCACCTTTCTCCTGGCGACTGTGGCATCTTAGTAACTCAGTTTTCTTCACCCCGATGCGGAAGAGGATTCACGGTGTTTGTTTCTTGCCCAGATTGTCTGTCTGCAGTGAGGTGGGGATCTTGGTCATCATGAGCGCATTATTAGTGATGGCGTTCACCGTCCCACCTGAGGCCTTGGAGCTGTGCTGCATGCTGATGATGTCGCCACTTGTCGGCTCTGGCTCTGCACGGCGGAAAATATTTCTCATGGTGGCCTGAGGGAGAAACAAGCTGTAAATTATTCATTGAATCGATAATTATAAAAGCGAATACATGAGTGATGGGTGGACAAATTATGCCCGGCGGGAAGGATGGATGGATAGATGGACAGGTGACAGAGAGGAAGGATGTCGGGATCAATGGGAGGAAGTTAGTTGAGGAAGAAAAGTATTCCAGTCTTACCTGGAAATTATTTGTAACAAAGCAGTAGACAATAGGATCCATACAGCTATTCAAACTGCTGAGAGTGACAGTCAAGTGGTAGGCTATCACATGGTGAGGCATGTCAGGGTGGAAGTACACCACCACCTGCAACACAAGAAGACAACACAGCCATGATATCACATACCAGGTTGTTACATGTGTCCACAAATGTATAAAAGCAGCAATATTGCAGAATCACTTCCTCATCTTGATAAGTCGTTCCCAACCTTTTTAGCTGGCTTCAAATAAACTAATGTCTACTTGTTCATGATTGTTGCTCAGTGGCGCCAAAAAAGTTAGAATTCCGAGTAGAGAAGACAAAACAAGCGCACTAGCGTTTCCTTTAGTCCTCCCCCCTGGTCCCCGGGCCAGCTTTGTTCTAGGGCTTGTTCCCATGAACGGGTATAACTCTGGATTTGGCTATTAGTGTAATGTACAACCTTTAGAACCTAATGAGTTAAATCGTGGCAATTAATGTGTTCGTACTGGAGAGTTGATTTGCCTCAAAAAAAATTGCCAGCTGCGTTACGAACGTCTTTTTTCCAATGTGAGTCAATGGGAAAAACTCTTTTTGGGCCCCTTGGAAGTTATAATTATACAGTTTGGCCACTAAATGTCAAATTGGCTTCAAAGCTTTACGCTCTTCAGGGGGTCTTGGAACCACCCTTCACTTAGAGAAACAGCTGACAGGAAGTAAACATGGACCCAATCTGTTCAGTTGCCTAATGACACCATTCCACTATAACACACTAAACTGGAGCGTTTCAGGCAGAGCGAGGACACCGGTAAAATCAGACAGACAGATTGAGAAAAATAAAGATTTGTGAGACCCTAAATACATTTATGATCATAGAAAGGAGCCGGATAGTCTCCTTGAAGTCTCAAGAGTTGAATTGACTTTGAACACTGTTCAGTGTAACTGTTACACTCTGTGGATGAGGACCATACGTACACTGCAGTGTTGACATCAGAAGGAAAACCAACACACGACATCATGTTATTTTGCAATTACTGTGTAAGGGATCAGTGCTTTTCATGTGCTCTCATTTTAATTTGTGTAATAATATATATTTAAATTCTAATACTTCTACCTCTTAGAATGTATTCATATTTTTTTCACTTTAAAAGAAATGTCAACCTGTCTCTCACTCACCTGTCTGATGTGGAAGGGTGTGAAGCAGACAGTGAATATGATCAGCACTGTTGTCAACAGCTGGACAGCCCTCCTTCTCCTCTCCCTGGAGAAATACAGAGAAAAGTTCAAACTAGCGCAGTGACATCCCATCAGCCGCCTGCCTCCGGGGCTTTCAATCCGCTTTAAATATTGCAAATTTGAGTCATTTAATAGCAGTCCTTTTATCCAACGCGTAGATACATGAAACACTGTATTTCTAAGTTTAAAGACCAGGCAGGAAATCCCATTATCTTCTGTACTGTACGGTGTATATTGATAACAACACATTGGTAGTACCTGCTCTGCTGCATCAGGCGGCGGTCGGCTAGTGCCCACATGATTCTCAACGTGAAGACCATAATAATGATGAAGGGTAGAAAAAACTCAGTGATGGTGAGAACGAGGAGCTTTGAGAGACAGCAGCCAGGGTTCTGGAAAGCAGTGGACAGGAAGGAGTACGTGACCACGATAGCAAGCAGCCAGACGGAGACACACACACACTTGGCCACACTGTGGTTCCTCCATCGATGGGAAGCTTCAACCTGCAAGGACAAAAGGAAATATGTAGTTTTAAGTTTGTTGCTGGTGTTGATGTCTGGATGAGCAGGTATTCAGCATGTTGGGCTTCAGAAAGCGTTTTTTAGACCAATGATGTTTCCGAACTAAAGGCCCAACCCACCTGCACTATGGCGAAGTAACGGTCCACGCATATGCAGGTCAGAAACAAGATGCTGCAGTACATGTTGACAAAGTAGCTGAAGATGTGCAGGTAGGAGCAGGTGAGACACGCCCCCCCACTGTAGTACAGCAGGATGCGAGTCGGCAGAGACAGATTCACCAAGAGGTCCGTCACCGCCAAGTTGATGGTGTAGATCACAGAGGTGCTCTTATGCTTGGTGCGGAAACAGAACACATAAAGCGCGACTATGTTGAGCACCATGCCCACCTGTGGGAGAGCAGAATTAGAGAGTTAAACATTTGAGTTTCGACACTCATATAAGGATGTTAGTAATATTTACTTCTTTACAACGAGGGCTCCCGAAAGAGTGCTTACCAGGAATATGAGAGTGTTTATGACCATCAGTGCAATCCAAAGGCCATAAAAGTCATTGTAGAGCCCCTCGTTTAAGTGAGCCATCCTTTGATGATATGCTTCCATGCCGCTGCTGTTACTGGGACTGGCTACTACAGGCAGGACGGGAAATGAAGTATTGACAAGAAGCCAGGACTCAGTGTTGTTGAAGTCCATCCTAATGAAGAGGATGAAGATGAAGGTAATGCTGATGACGATCCAGAGTTGTTGCAGAAACTGTCAGACACACAGACACACAATGTTGTTATATATCAAAATATATACACATACATATACTGTATATATATATACACACACATATATATACTGTATATATATATATATATTTGAGTGATTAACAATACCTTTACATTTGAGTATGATTTCATGGAATGTGTCTACAATGCCCATCTGATCATTTCTATGCCTATATATATATACACATACCATATATATACTGTATATATATATTGATATAGTTAACATACCTTTACATTTGAGTATGATTTCATGGAAGGTGTCTACAATGCCCATCTGTGTCACGGCGCTATTAGAGTGGACCCAAAAGCACGACTCAGACAGGAGTAACAAAGAATACTGTCTTTGGTTGGAAACAGGCTGGGTCAAAACCAGGAGATCAGTCGAAGAAGCAAACAAGTCCAAAAAGGGGCGGGGCAGAGAATCAGGTCAGGGTCAGAACAGGCAGGTCAGGAATATACTCTAATAACGCTGGAGAACTTGCCACGAAAACACAAGACAATCTGGCAGAGGACAAGTGGAAGTGAGGGAGCTAAATAGTGAGGGACTAATGAGGGGATGGGCTGCAGGTGAGAAGGGCGTGAGGACCAGGTGAAGGGAATGAGGGACTAACGAGGGAGTGATCAGAGGCAGGTGAGGGGAGTTGGATTGACGAGATGGTGTGACAGGATGAAAACAACTCTTACAAAAAGGAAGGCGTGGAGCTAAACTGTTACAATCTGATCATTTCTATGCCTATTCAGAGACCGCCGGCTATCCCAGCATGCATTAGGGGGACAGGGACCAAACACATTTACAGAAGTCTGATATTAGTTAAAACTTAATGCAAACTCATGGACAAACATACTGAGCACAGCAAAGAGTCTCTCTCTCCTGCCCTGACGTCCACTCACTGCTCCTCAGAGGGCTTGTTGCTGTTGGCGTGATCAGTAAAAAATGTAGATTTGAATCTGGCCCAACCTTTTTCTCTTGAAAAGACACCTCAACTCTTTCATTGGTAGTCGTACGAGAAGATGAAATATCTTCATTTGAAAAGAAGGTCAGATGAGATCTGAACCACAAATAGTAACTTTGTGCTTGTGTGAATCAATTGTAATCTGTACAGCCTGTTTATTTACCTCATTGAAAGAAGGCGCATTCTTCTTGTAATTGGTATAAAAAGAGTGACTTTGGGTAAATTGGATAAATTCTGTGTGTGGACAAGATTTCCCGGATGTTTACAATTTAAAGTTCTTAGTAATCTTAGTCTATACTTTGACATTAATTCAATGGGTGCAGCACTGAGACCTTTACAACCCCAGAGACACATGTATTGGTGAGATGGCACTAGATGAGACATCCAGTGGTTATACTAACATCTCTGCAAAGTGCATAGAGGTGGAAATAAAGCTGAATATGTGAGGTGAGATAACTGCTCATGTGCATCCGGTAACAGATGTCCCTGTGACAGAGTGCAGCAGGCCTTCTTCCACATTTCACATGTTCACAGTGTGGTGATAATCACAAGCACAATCCTGCTGTTATGAGACTTTATACAATTAGACACTTGCTTTAACTATGTGACCCTTTCCATATGGTGTTTTCAACTGTGAGGAGGAACATATGCAAATAAGAACCACAATCTACCAGCTGTGAATGTTATAGACACCAGAGGGCAGTCAGTGACTGCTCCACATGTAATGTATCTCAATGGGATAGTGTGGATGTAAGGATGGATCGAGATTAGACTTCACATATTAACGACAGCAGAGTATGAGTGGAGGTAGATGACGCAGATGCAAAACACGTATTGATCATGTCTTGTAGAGCCCCTCGTTTAAGTGAGCTAGTATTTAAAGGTATGCTTCCATGCCGCTGCTGTTACTGGGACTGCAGGCAGGATGGGAAAGGAAGTCAAAGTCACAATAAATCAACAGGCATTTAAAACATAAAAAACTGTCAAATGAGATGAACACCATATTTTCCATGGAGCGTCCCAAAGAGTTTAGACCCCTTATTGGCTGGAGGCTGGAACGTTGCCCTAATCTTCCGTGACAAATGTAGTTTAATTTCTCATGTGAATGCCAGACTGGATGGGTTTGTGTTGCGTCTGCTCGTGGCTCACTACTAATCTCTCTCAGCAAAATAATCGTTGGGCTGATGAAATATGTAGTCTATTCAGGCTAATGAGAATAACATGCTCAGCTGAGGGTGAGGCATGAATAATATGATTTATCTGCTTTAACAAGATCAGTCAACCCATAGAACATTAAGACCAGGAAATAAATGGTCGTTTTCACAGTAACATCCCCTGATATTGTTCATCTTACGGGGAGCTATAGTTCATCATCGTTAACGCCGCTAACGAGAGTTATGAGCGCCGCTGTGGGGAAAGGAGACAGGAGATAACGATCCAAAGATAAAGAGGAGTGCTTTGTTGCACCTGTAGCCACAGCCAACAGTGATGTCATGGTGTCCTGGAGCCAACCTGTACATCTCAGGTAAATGTGCCACCTTTTCATTGGACGTCCAATCAGTGCCGATGGTAAATGAAGTCATTTGAAGAACATTCTTCAGTGCGTGCTAAACTGACTGAGAAAGCTCAGCTCAGGACAAATCGTGTTGCTGCCTCCCTCTCCGCCTCAGCCAAAGCACTGTCAAATGGATACTTGTCCATAACATCCTCTGCATATTTTGGGATTCCATTTTCGCTAATGGAAAAACAGCCAGTTACTCAAACAAAGAGAACCAGTCACCCCCAGAATTTGCCCCCCGGATACCTAGAGTTAGAGACTAGAAATACAAGACGACAGCGCTGGATGCAGAAGGAGCAACACATTTTGGCCCAATACTTCCCAACGGCTAAAGTTTATCACATGTAAGAATGCTAACCTGCTCAACTAAAATGTGTTAGCATTCAGTTTAAAGCACCACACATACGTAGAACCATTAAATAACTGCTAGCATGGTTTTTTATCAAAGGCTTCATTAAAATTCAAATACGGATCAAAGAAACATTTGAGCCCACAGGAGGAAACCATTCCTTTGTAACTACTTTATTGTATTGTCGAGCTGATAAGTCGCCTAAACAAGAGCAAGCAAAATCAGATTTGGGTAAAATGATAAAACCCAAATGCAGATACCAAATTAAATGAGATTGAGAAAACTGTTGGATTTGCTAAACTGTCATCAGAGGTGCTAATTGAAAATAGATGGAATGCTGTATCCGTTGGTGTTGTATGGTAGTAATCTAATGCATCACTGCTGCCGTCCCATTGTTGCTCTTCCTCTTCTGACATCAAAGACTGTGGTGATGCAATGACTGTAAAGTGAGACTGAGAGGAGAGCAGAGGGCCCAGAGGCAGATCACAAATAACACTGTCCAAATAAATTCCAGCAGCGTGGGAGTCCCGTTTATGTGTGTGTGTGTGTGTGTGTGTGAAAGAGAGACATATAGAGAAAGGGAGACAGACAGGATGAGCTAGTAGAATACAGATCTCATGCTGCCCTGCATCAAATTATAGCTTCACAAAAAGCCCCTCAAGGCAAACAGAACATTTGTGTTGCCGTTGTAACTCCAATTTTAGTGACGGCTGCACGTGAACACGCAATAAAAGTTCACAGGGATCTCTCCGTGAACTCTGATGCGTAACACGTTACAAATGTTCTCTGAAATGGAGCGTGATCGTTACTTCTTGGAGCACTCAAAAGTCCTTCGTGGATGATTTAGCTTGTTTATTCAGTCTATTCAATGTAACAATTATCCACTTAATTTAAAGTACACCGATTATGCCACTGATTTAATTTGACTTTTGTTTGTATTAATCTAGTTTTCAATTTGAAACATAACTGTAAGATCTGATCTTTTCTTTTCTCTCTTTGAAAAACAGAAAACTGTTTGTAGACAAAGTTTATCAAACGTACCTTCAGAGAAAAAGGAGAGACTAACCAGTCAAACCAGGAGACCCACTCCAGTAAAAGTCAAATCTGTTGCTGGTGGAGCTGATGTGTCCTCACGGACGGCGCCTCGGTGTCTTGGTGCGCGAATCTTGCACCTTCCGCCAAAGAAAATTCCTCGTTTGTGAAAACATTCTTGGCAATAAACCTGTTTCTGATTCTGATTCTGATTCTGATTCTGATGTCCGTCAGCGTCCGACCAGGTGATGCTGGATCTCTTCCACGGTAAGGATGCTTCAACCCTCAGTGACCTTTGCCCCCTTGCATCATCTCTAAACATCCAGTTGCATCCGTCACTTTCCTGCCAAGTTCAGCATTTCAGTGAGAAATCACTTGTCAGTTGCGTCTCCTCTCAGATTCTTGAGTCATGCCAGTTGGCTGCAGTGATCAACACGCTCCTTCACGTGTGTGCATCGCTGCCATTTCTGTTACTGTGTCAGCCTGTCTGCCGTTACTCAGCGTATTGATTTCTCAAACATCCTGAGATCTTTCTTCACCTGTTCAACGTCTCACTCCTTTCCACGTGTCGTTCTTCTTCTTCTCTCCTTCTCTTTCTTTCCCCGAAAGTATCATTTAAGGTCTCTCTCTCTTTGTCCCTCTCCCTCTTTCTCTTCAATGAGTCTTTCTTTCTACTTCCCTCCCTCTCAATCTAAATGTTCCCTCAGTTTGGCTTCAGACAGGAAGTCTTAGTATGTGTTTACATTCTGCCGGATCACGCACATGTCTGTCCGTGTACAGTGTGCACACACCGATGCTGGAGCACACGCGCACGTATCAACGCACACTCCAGATATCCTCAAGCACACAACATCTCCAGCACAACGCATCGCTTCATATGTGACATACTGGTCCATAACCCTCACATGTTGTTGTGTATAAAGATGAGACTCAACACAAATGATGGAGGTTTCCCACAGAAAATTAAAAAATTAAACTGGTTATATATTCATTGTGAAATGTGCAGTATATTGTATTTGAAGGAAGAGAGAAAAATATTATAAAGCTGTTGAAAAGTTGACACAAATTCACAAATTTTAGTCAGAAGATTTAGTCTCCTGTTTCCAAACAAGTGCTTTAAACTAATTAAATGAATACAAAATATATATATTTGTAAACAATACAAAAGACTAAACTAAACAACCTGCTTGTTCTAATTAGCATGACTTAGTGTACAACCAGTGATTTGATGTAGCTAGTAAACTGTGCAATGTTATATTTAGGAACCGTATAATGAACCCATTTTGAAAAAAGAACTTCTGTAAAAAACCTTGTATCCTTAAAATGTTAACTTTGCACTGTAAAAACAGCATAATAATAATCAGGCTAAATAGTGATTTGATGTTCCTTCTCATCCCGACACAGTAAAGACAGTAAATACTGAGTTACAGCTGAGGTCATTTGAATTGTGGATGTTATCAATTTGACAGATGAAGAAACAAAAAGTTTCTATCTATTCTCAATTTTTCTGAAAAAGCACAACAAAATAATCATTTTCAGAAACGTTAGTCGGTGGTGAATTTGATTCCCTGGAAAATATTTGTATTGAGTTTCATTTACAAATATAGTTTTCTGCAACACAATTTCTACACACAAACACCAAAAAGATATTCACACAAACTATTACATATTTCACTACAAGCTTCATAAACTCTTTCATCACAACTACTACACACACTCACCAAATAGAGTCTTCATAAGTTGCTGTATACATCGATGAACTCCCAATACAATGGGAAAACAAGCAGTGTTCATTCTCAATACTCATATATTTAGAACATTGGACCCAATTACATTGTGAAGAGGACATGAAATTAATTACTGTGTTATTTTGTAAGTAAAATACAGTATATTGTAATCACTTCCTCTAACTCTCCAAACTTCCTCCATTGTTGTCCACACCAATTAGCAAACCTGAATCCTATTCATGCTGTACAACACACACAGGCCTGAGTTTGTAATGATTAACTTATGTAGATACCGCATCAGGTCATTTGTCATGTGTAAGGCGCCCTGAGTTTTTTTGAGGACCAGTTTTTGTGTTTTTGCAATTACAACAATCTATATGACAAGCAAAACATCAGCTTTAACATCTGGTTTTGTATCCAGTGTGTCTCATTTCAACAATTATTTAGGACATGTATAATTGATTTGTTTATCGCCTAAAAACTTGATTCTAAATACACAAAAGTTGTGTTCAGATGCGGCTCAGGCTTTGTCTTTACAACGTGTCCCTGGACCTGCGCTCCATCCGTCTTGCAGAATGAGACAGGTTTGTGTCTCCTAGTTTCCTGTCTAGAGGATCATCATCACTCACAGCACGTCAGCGTTTCTCGGAAAGATCCGGAATAACGGATGTCAGGAGAAGAGCCATGGATCAACCTGTTACTGGGGATGAGTACAAGGAGAAGATGCAGGATGGAGAGAGAGGGCGAGAAAAATATTTAGATAAAGCCATAATTGGATCGCAGAATGAGTTCAGTACGTCTGTCCATATGTAAAGGTGTTGAAATGAAAGGAGGTTTGTGTGTGACAAATGTTTGTGCGTGCACATATACAGAGAGAGGTGCATACATGTGTGACTCAGACTAACCAGGGGAACTAGAGAGCTTTGTTTATGACAGGAACCGTCTGAATAGCGAGAGGATAGACAAGATATGACGAGGTCCCCGCCCCCCCCCCCCACACACACAGACACACACACACACACGTCCTCTCTCTCAGGGTGTATTTGTCAGGAGTGAGACAAGTGAGAGGGGGAAGGATGGAGGATTACGGCTGTCCTGCAGCAAAAGCTTATTTTTTGACATTGGTGGCGGTTATGAGGACAGACGTGAGGAAACGATTGCTCAAACAAATAATTGCACGTATCTCTCCTGTCAAGATGCAATCAGAAACATCGCTCGCCCACCACCTCTCTTGTAAAGCATTACCCTCAAGTATTTATGTTCAACAGTGAGACTTTAATGACCACTGAAGAACATGACTTTTTGACACTAAAATCACCTCATTATCGCATCGGAAGTCATCAATTTCCAAAGCCTGACAATAAGCAGCAATGTTTTGGTTTCCAGTGAGTCCCTTTATGTGGACATGGACAAGACTATCATTGCTACATCAATGAAACTGTGGGTCACGTCCTTTTTTAGAATGTTATCCATCTTAATTCTTGGAATATAAGGAGTTGGAGCATAAAATAGATTTGTATTCCTTTGGGCACGGATACTCTACATTGTATTTGGTATTCTGCAAAGCCACGACTCATGTCACATCTACACTCTAATCCTCACTGACGATTGTTTAACCAGATGTCACTCACAGAACACGCACACACGCCTATACAGAGTCTCCGTGAGACGTCTCAGACTTTCTGTTTAATTTACTGTCAAGCTGACAAAATACAGGTTCACGGTCCTGTCCTGTTCAGTTTCTGGATGACAATTCTGCACACAAACACACACAGACACACACAGCTTTGTGTGTCTGTGTGTGTCAATGGATGCATCTATTGGCATAGATGCCCAATAGCAAAGTGACACAATTATGTTTATCTCCTTCTTAAGTTTGATATTAAGCCTGGTAAGTTCCCGAATCACGATGAACGGTCTTCTTAAGTCATTTAACTTGTGGTGTTTTAAAGTCTGTGACTGAAACTTATATAAGACTAGAACGGGCACTCGGTAGAGCGCATACCTTCGCATATCACAAGATTGGGCATTGACTTGTGAAAATTTTGGCATGCCAATATTTAGTTGCATGCCAATTGGATATAAATTGGTAAAAATTGGATATAAATTGGTAAAAAGAAGATTTGGGCCTTTTCATGACCTTGACCCGATCGATCCCAAAATCTAATCAAATGGTCCCCAGATAATAACCAATCATCGCACCAAATTTCATGCGATTCGGTTTAATACTTTTTGAGTTATGCGAGTAACACGCATACAAATAAATAAATAAATAAATACACGGCGATCAAAACATAACCTTCCGCATTTTCAATGCGAAGGTAAATATGTGAGAATCAAAAATGAGTGTATGGATAGATCCCAGAGACTTGGAAGATGTCATTTATCACGTCAAAACAGTCATATGTGATATCAGAAGACACATGAGAAAATAAATAATGATGTATAAAGAGATTAGATACCAATGATGATTTGGGTTGAAGGGGAAGTAAAGTATTTTTTTTACTTGAGAGTACAAAAGAAATTATTTTTACCAGTCAAAAAGGTGTGTTGATGTAGTATCTCTTTTTGTGACATGGACCTGTACGTTTACTAAAAGGGAGTTCGACTCAGAAATGTCCTTGTAGCAACAAGACAGATTTAAACAATATTCCTTGTCATATTATTTAGTCCAGAGGCTTGAATATGGTTATGAAACCTCTTCAGAGACACAGATTAGTAAATAAGGAATGCAGGTGAAGGAAACATTTAATAAATACAAGTGTTGATTTCTGAATGTGTTTATGCTGAATTACAGTTTAGAAAACATGTCTCTTGGTGATGGTGAATAAGCAGCTCCTTCAGTTTTTGGGAGAAGCTTCCTCACAAATGTGTGACTGACTCAGTATTTGGTTCAGGATTCCTTCTCCCTGCTGAAGGCTGCAGCAGATGATTGTTGTGAAATAAATTGGTCAACACATGTTGAACTGTACTTTTATCTTCCCGCTGCTATGGCAGCCACTTTTAACATTTGAAGGCACTTGTTGCATTTACGGATGTCCATCTTTACTGTGGTACATGTTTGCATACATTTGTCAGCTCTAACAAATGTAGTAAAGCTCTGGGAATCTGGCTCCTTGTCTCTGAGTTTCACACCTACCTTTTGCTTTAAATCTCTATTCACCATGATCTAATTAGAAATGTTGTATTTAACAAAAATCTGACAAACATCAGCAACAAATAACACACTGAAAAATAAGTCTTGAATTGATCTCTGAATGTTTATTTTAAGACACACAAATTGTAGTTGGACGCGTCATTAGACATGACAAAAAAAAATCACCTCAAAAAGGGTTGCACAAACTGATGTGAGGTGTATTATTAAAATGGCACTTATGTAAAAAGAAGAAGAAAAAAACAGACATACAGCTAGCTGGCTTTTTCATAACAAAAACAACGTACATTGATAAAATCGTACACTTCTTCGTGGTGTTCCATTTACAATGAAAACCAGACAGATCTCTTTGGCTCAAGAAAAGGAAACACATTGGATCATAAATCTTACATTTTACAAAAGCACTTAAATCGATTGATAAAATGCAGCCGCGGTCATAATACTGGCCATGAACACAGCTGAGCAGAGCAGCAAAACATTTTACCGTACCCAAGTTGTCCATCAGAGAAGAAAAATCACCCGAGTGAAAAGCTGCATCGCGATGACACTGGACAGAGAAGAGAGGCCTCACCACGGGGAGCGTTTCAAGATTCAACTTCCTTTTCTGTTGGAATTATTCTTACTTTTTCCCAACTTAGAGAAAAAAATGTAGAGTAAGAAAAACATTACACTGCAAGGAGATACAATTATACAACGTATTATATAGCTGCACTGGATCATGTGTGTTTGTTTGTAAGAAAAAAAGGATGAGTGAAAATGAGAGACAGATTGTCGATACAGAGTGTGGGGGTGGGGGGTCGTGTGCACATCAGTCAGCCTCCTGTCTGTAATGCAGGACGTAATAGTCGTGGACGTACATCAGGATGGCGAATGGCTGACCAATGATGATTGAGACCCAAACCGCAGCGTTGCCGTAGGTACCGTGCAAGAAGCGACTCACAAACCAGGCCAATGGAAGCTGAGGAGTAATCACACATTTTAAATAAATTAAAACAATGGCTGATTGGGTTTTTAAAGAACAATTGCAATCTCAAGTATTTTCTTCTAATTTGTATTTTCTGTGTTTTATGACTCAGCACTGTAGTGAACTAGAACGGGCACTCGGTAGAGCGCATACCTTCGCATATCACAAGATTGGGCATTGAATTATGAACATTTTGGCATTAGTTGCATGCCAATTGGACAAAAATGTATCGTGCTATGGTAAAAAAAAGATTTTGACCTTTCCATGACCTTGACCTTTGACCCAATTGATCCCAAAATCTAATCAAATGGTCCCCGGATAATAACCAATCATCCCACCAAATTTCATGCGATTCGGTTCAATACTTTTTGAGTTCTGCGAATAACACGCATACAAATAAATAAATAAATACACGGCGATCAAAACATTACCTTCCGCATTTTCAATGCGAAGGTAATAACAAACACGAGGTCCTGATATTGCCTCTTGTTCTGCTAGAGTCCCCGTGATGTATCAAATATGCCCACGCCAATAGGTTACGTTAATTAGATTATTAATTAAGGGAACGATACTGAAGCCGAGGTCAAACCACCCGTCTTCATTTTGACTTTAAGTATTATTTGGCTACACAAATAAACTATTAACTAAATGCACCGCTACCTCTCGCCTACCCACACTCATTTCCTTACCTTTTTAAACATTAAGAAGGACCTAGATCACAAGGCATATTATGCAGATTCAAATTATAAATATATATTCTTCTTATATAACAGGACTGGTTTGTGCCGACCACAGCTACGTGTATCATCAGGGAAGGTGTCGGGTCTTACCTGTGCCATCATGCCCATGAAGGCCCACGGTCTGAACATCCGGAGAGGGACACTCACCAAGTACTGACATAGAAAAAGACAAAAGAAACATTATCAAATGGTGCTCTCTATTAAATATAGTCAAATCATTTTTCCAAAAACATTTCCCTGAAACAGGATTACTGAGGACATTTACAGTGGAAGGGACACTGTGTATTCAGTGTCAACATAAGCAGAGCAAGTTCTCTTTGTTCTCAGCTCGTACCTCATGGAAGAAGGCCGACAAGAAGAAGACAGCTGATTGGCTGAGGATTTTACTAAAGCCTCTCCTCAGCAGTGGCTTGTAAAAGTGTCTGCAAGACAGACAAAAACGCAGGTTTTGAAATGGATGAATGGACAGATGATGTAGTGGATGGACATGTATTGTAAATCAAAATGCCAAAAATGTTTCCCTAATATGTAATAATTCCCGTGGAAGTATCTTAACTCTTCTGCAATTCTCCCACACCGACAGGAATTCAAAGTAAATAGTCTTTAAACCCTTTAAATAGCATTTCATTTGCCTTGCCTTGTTTAATATAACCTCAGTGCAGCTGTGTTCGTTTATGTGAAACTGGCTGCAGGCGCCGCATTTATTACTAGTACTTACTCTCTCACAGCCAGATGAATCCATTTCCCAAGCGGATCAGTGTGCCTTGTTAAGTCTTTCTCCCCGCATCAGACCCACTGCTGTCCCCTGTGTTCACTTCGATACATCTCAATGCTCCCTCTTAGTGTGAGCAGTGTAATAACTCACCGTAGACACCACTTGTGTACAGGGATGTTCCAGTTCTGCCAGAAATATGTCACCGTCTCAGAGTTCCTGAAAGACAGTCAGCAAATAGAGTGTTGGAGCATTACAGGGTTTAAACAATTGATCTAAGGTAAGTTGGATCAATATGGATGAAAATGAAAGGTCTCGCATCGTTCTGGTGTGACAGGAAAAGAGGAAACGATAGTAAATCAGCTGCAGTGCATTGAGTGATGCAGTAGATTTATTAATATCAGCAAACGTACAACATATAAAATCACTTCCACCTCTAGAATTTCTGTAAAGTGCTGAACTTATCTACCACACATGCTCACTCACACGTCACGTGTTCATTCACGAGGAAGCACACAAACCCATTCCCATGCACACACAAGCAAAGACCTCGTGATGGTGGTGTGAAGAGCCAGTCAGTCCACCACACCTCATGAGGTTCACACCCAGAACTTACCACCAATCCTTGTAGAACTGTCTGTCTCCAAAGCGCAGCAGCTCAGCGGTGAAGTTCATAGACGAGTGGAAGAACCCGTAGAAAAACATCAGCCACAGCAAGTGATTAGGAACCTGGAGACGGGTTGGAGAAAGGGACAGACGCAAGAATAAACAACAACAACTAAATATAGGACTGTGAGACATTCAATAGGAGATGTCCAAACTAACAGGAAGTCAAAACCCGATGTTTCCGACCCGTTCTCTCAACAATATCGCCGTACCTTCTCATGTAGAGTCAATCAATAACAACATAATAATAACAAGCTTTAAGACAAACAGCATTAGTCAAATGTTCCCGGCGTACAATGCAGGTGCACATGTTGTGTTTTACTCACAGCTAGTCTGAGAAGTGTCTCCGTCATCCTGGACAGATCCATGTCCTACAGAGAAGAGCGACGCAGAGATTAACAAGCGATGCACAGGAGCACTTTGCATATGAAAAAAAGACTCCATGTTGTTTTCTTCGCAGTAAAGCGCTCACTGCCATTCTGTCCTCCTCACCTCGAGAGGTTTCATGGAACTCTGAATGATGGGAATCATCCACTGATAGGAAGAAAGCAAAAAGCAATGTTATGCTGCTTTCTGACATCCACACTGTGGAACATGACACTAACAAAATATGATGGGCCTTTACCTGTTGAGTGAGAGCAACTAACAGTTGGATGAAGAACAGCTGGGGGCAAAGACACACGTCAATGAAGTGAGTGGCAAGAGAATACGGGGAGTGCATCAGATAACAGACGATGGAGCTTTTGGAACTCTTTAAGAAGTTAATTTTAGTTATGCATCACTGATGAAAAGAAATGATCCCATAAAGTTTAAAAGAGAGATGCTTGACATGTCTAACAGTCTGAATGCTGCTGTCCCTTGCCCTGTTGGACTGTGTTGTCATCATGTATCCAGACCTCAGCATTTAACTTACAAAATATAAATGAAAACATATTTTCATAAACACTAACAATGATGGCCCAAACTACAAAAATAAGACCCAGAGTTTTCCCTGAAAAAAGCTAAATTACTTTCAAATGTATTCATCATAATCTTCACGAGCCCACAAAGCAAACATAGAGCTCTTAAAGGTTGTGCAGGATTCTTGCTCTGACAGTCTCTTTTGGGACATTCTTGTAAACACTAAATCACTCCTAAGATCTTCTAAGATCAATCACTATCAGGAAAGGGGAATCCTTTTTGACTTGAACATGCAGCTACACTGCGAAGGTGTCCATTTCTGGCTGAAGCTGACATGAGATATTTCCTCACCATCTCAAAGAGTCTCCTGAGCAGGAAGCTCATACGGATATGAGGAGAGCGAGGGAAGTTGAGCTCGTAGCACAGAGTTGGAGCGAAGACAAAGTAGCACATGTCTACAGAGATGGAGAGGAGGTCAACGTGACAGTTAGTCAAGATATGTGGAAACATGTCAAAGAGGCAGTGGCACTAGAAACGTTATCAATAAAGTGGCATACAAACTCTAGAAAGTAGTTTGAGTACCTCTGATGCTGAGGTTGCCAGGGTAACACACCTTAGGGTCGCCTCCATTGAGGTGCTGCGTTGAGGGACCTGCAGAATGAATCACACACATGTGAAGTGTGTGTAAAACATTGCATTACGGACAAATACAGAGAACAATATATAACGACAATCAAGTGTGGATGTTGACGTGAAACAATGTCTGCTATATCATAAATGTAATAAAGACACTTTCAGTACCAAGTATCTGCCATTAGAGGTCACTGGAACCGAATAAGCAAGGTGCTGAGGTAAGACATTTAAAACATACACAGAGACTGACCGTACAATTAGCAAAGATTTATTTCTAAATTATTTTAAAAAAAAAGTATGTGCTTGTGTTTTTGTGACTTACAAGACAGCGACCTGGACAATTTCTTGACTTTCATCATGCTGAGCTCTCTGCACCACATGTTGACGTCCTTATAGGAGTACAGCTTCAGGGAGAGGATGGTGTAAGTACCAAGAACGAACACACCGCCAACTGATGGAGAAAGAGAGGGAGAGATTTGGATAAAGCTGAAATGGGAGAACTTATAACTAAATGATGTACTGCCTACAAGTATGGGAGGATGAGAAGCAGAGATGAGGGCAAGCCAATGGAGGGTAAAACCGTGATGAAGGGGCGGAGCACAGAGGAGAAAGTTGGCAAAGCAGTGCGAGATGGAGAGAGAGACGAACCGAAAGAGAAGATTAAAACAGTGGAAAAGTGAAGGGGAAGAGAGAAAGAAAGGTCGTCATCTGCTCTTGAACAAACAGCAAATCATCTCCAGCTAAATAAATCATCTCAGCTGAAAGTATGAGAGCCGACATCATTACAGTCCAGCCTCCATGTGTACCGTATGAACTGCAGTCTTAAAAACGACGTTGCTGTAGGTTAAAAATAACTATTTGATGTTAGATTAATAATGTTGTAGTTTGTTTAGTTTGTATTTGCGCATGCACACTGAGCAGTTTGCCTCCAGGGCTTTATCAATAGTCACCATATGTTTGATGCAAAGATCATGCTGAACAGAGGGGAAGACACACACTCACACAAACACACACACACACAAAACGGCCTGTTGTGCCAATACGGTGAGGAGCAGGTCGGCACACCTGGCATCAAACCAGAGCAAATCTTATCCATCAGCCATCTGTCTCTCTGGCTCTCTGTGGCTTCTAGACACAGGTCTCCCAAGAGAGCGGCTGTATATGATAATCACAGGAGCACAGGGAGGCGGAGCTTACTGGAAGTGGATAAAAACATACCAGAGGAACCAACCAATCATAACCGAAGCACAGAAGGATCCGAGGAGTGCGACCTGCATCCTAAAAAACCCAAGTGTTTGTCTTTCTTTGGTCTCACACACACACACACACACACACACACACACACACACACACACACACACACACACACACACACACACACACACACACACACACACACACACACACACACACACACACACACACACACACACACACACACACACACACACACACCTTTGTGAACAGACAGATGGGCTGAATCCTTTCCTCACCTCCCAGTGAGAGAACATATGAGAGGAGGGGAGAGGAACAAAGAACTAAACAATTTTCTTGGACCAAATCGACATTGAATGAAACAAGCCAAGCTAAATATTATATTAATAGGGTGAAACACTTCTCCTGTGGATCATTTGTAGATTAAGACCTGAACAGTGACACTTTGAAACAAAACTGGAGCCCTATTGTTTTGAATGAGTCACTCAGATTATTATAGTGTGCTGGTGAAGCATGTTGTGTAAAGGTGTCACTAATGCATCATGGGTGAATCGGATCGTTTGTGGAGGGCGGCCATGGTGTCTGTCAGGCAGCCTGATGAAGACAGAGGAAGGTGACCCTTGGATGACCCTGTACTTTAAACCACACCTACTTTGGCATCCTTCCGCTCTTCTCTTCTCCTCGGAGCCAGCTGGAAATAATCCAGTCATGAACAACTGGTCCATTACCACTAACCGACCAATTACGGCTCTGTATAAGAGATGTCTTTTACTGCACCATCAAACTGGTCGGCTGTATCTCTGAAGGGCAAGGATGTGAACGTCCTCCTAATCTTTATTACAATGACATGATTTTCTGTTTGATTCACGTGGCAACATTGTTAACCAGCAATGAAGGGTTAATGGTGTGGCTGCATCATGGATGCTACCGGCCTGTACAGCCAATAGTAGCAAGGATGGAGCGTTGGTATTTTAATAACAGGAAAAAAACATTTTACCTGGGGTAACGGAAGGGACCAATAGCACCACTGCAGCAGGGAGAGTCAGCATGATTGCCATGTTCATGCCGTGGACCAGAACTCCCACAAGTTCAGTGAATGAACCCTGGGCAGGAAGAGAGGCAACAGCAGGGGTTTGTACAGTCGATCTTCAAGACAAGTCGGTTTTTTTACCCATCATCCCCCAACTAACTGTATTTATTTTCCTTGCACATCTTTTATTTAAGTAAATATAGTTGAGTTTTTTTTTTAAACAATGTAAAGCACATGAACAGTGTAAGTATTTCTTCGCTCAGCTTTTGAAGAGATTTTTGGAATAAAACAGAACCACATTTTGAGTTATGGTGGCCTATTACAGTTTTGAAAAGCTCACGATGTGCTATATTCATGCCAAACACACAGAGCATAACTGAATATGCCCTAAATGCAGATGGTGAAACAAATTCCTCATTTTACCATTTAACATTTGCAGATGCAGTTGGGGAGGGTCAGCGAGTCACTCAGTGTTAGAGAAATAATCCCTCCTGGGAGTTGTGAAAGTGCTCCGAATTCAACAGTTCAACTCAAATCCACAGTTCTGGGATGTTTCAGTGGAAGCAGGTTTTTTTCCCACTCACCTTCGACAGCTGCCTCTCCGTGTAGAGAGCCACCACGACGAACACAATGGACACTGTCAAAACAGAAGGAGAGATTCATGTCAGTTCCTACGAAAAGAGTCAAGATGACATGTTTTCCTTACGGACTCCCTCCTGAAGGGTCGATGCAGGATAAACGTATGAATACAAATCTCTGAATTACAGTAAGATATGTTGGTTTCAGGAAGAATGTGTGCACAGGTCTCAGGTTGAGTATTTGAGTAAATTAAGCGTTACACCTGCCCTCTGCTGTCTCATACATAAACCATGCTGTCACACACACACATACACACACGCACGATTAAACAGGAACACCTGATGAAAGAAATGAGCCAGCACTAACAGAGCATATGTGTTGCACAGCATATGCCAACTGCTAGTTAGTTCGAGTGACAAGGCAATTGAGTGGTTGTGCATGCACGTGCAAATATATCACATCTTCATTTTATCTTCTACTCTCGCCATTTTCAGATCTTTAGGAAAGGAAATAACAGAGAACTTGCTTTGCTTTAAAGAGCTAAAATATCCTGATTTTAGAGGGAAAATGCAAGTAGGGAGCCAAAAGCAGTTTGGAATGAACGTTGTATTTAATGCACTCTTTATTATGCATTAATTGCTGCCACTGAGGCCAATTCTGTGAGGAACAAATTGGCCTGAATTGTATGTAGAATTTTTCAGTTTAAACACATAAACGGATGACAAACCACTGGGATGTCGATTGCTCATTAACTACCCTGACTAGACCCGGCTGAGCCACACTGATGGCACATAATTGCAGCAATTGTTCCATTTTAACACCCTAATCAGAGCATTAGCATGTCAGTCAATCTAATCTAGAGTGAGCAGATGTGTTAACTGTCAAGACATTTTGAGAACTGGGTCATATCATTCTGTCATCAATGCAACTATTCATCAGCATTGCCATCCCAAATCAATGTGTTTCATGGCAGTCATGTTTGTTTTTAACTTCATGGTATTCTTACTTATGCCATTAAGAAACAAGAGAAGAGGGAACAAAAGGCGTACGTGCAAAACTCTTTTTCATGTAGTGATCAGCAGATTTGTCGATCCGGCAAGCTCATCGTGCACAAGTGGGAACTATTTTATTCAAACGTGTCATCACTTGCAGTGAGTATGATAAAGAAGGCGTCACTAGCTTTTTGAAGAAATGTTCATTAGCTACATGAGATTCTCTCTTCAGAATGACATCAGTCTATTTCACTACAATTACTTTATACTTTTACAAACTACTAAAACATATTTAGCTAACATTTCATTCATTTCAGCAAATTTGCTGAAAAACTTTATTTCTTCAACAGGGGAGTGTACGACATTTTACCAAAATAAAATGTTGAATGTGTTTATTTTATTCTCAGTTCTTTCTCACACATATACACTACCGTTCAAAAGTTTGGGATCACCCAGACAATTTCGTGTTTTCCATGAAAACTCACACTTTTATTTCTCAAATGAGTTGCAAAATGTATAGGAAATATAGTCAAGACATTGACAAGGTTAGAAATAATGATTTGTATTTGAAGGATTAATTTTTTTCTTCAAACTTTGCTTTCATCAAAGAATGCTCCTTTTGCAGCAATTACAGCATTGCAGACCTTTGGCATTCTAGCTGTTAATTTGTTGAGGTAATCTGTTGAAATTTCACCCCACGCTTCCTGAAGCACCTGCCACAAGTTGGATTGGCTTGATGGGCACTTCTTGCGGACCATACGGTCAAGCTGCTCCCACAACAGCTCAATGGGGTTGAGATCTGGTGACTGTGCTGGCCACTCCATTACAGACAGCATACCAGCTGCCTGCTTCTTCCATAAATAGTTCTTGCACAATGTGGAGGTGTGCTTTGGGTCATTGTCCTGTTGGAGGAGGAAATTGGCTCCAATCAAGCGCTGCCCACAGGGTATGGCATGGCGTTGCAAAATGGAGTGATAGCCTTCCTTATTTAAAATCCCTTTTACCTGGTACAAATCTCCCACTTTACCAGCACCAAAGCAGCCCCAGACCATCACATGACCTCCACCATGCTTGACAGATGGTGTCAGGCACTCTTCCAGCATCTTTTCACCTGTTCTGCGTCTCACAAATGTTCTTCTGTGTGATCCAAACATCTCAAACTTGGATTCATCTGTCCATAACACCTTTTTCCAATCTTCCTCTGTCCAATGCCTGTGTTCTTTTGCCCATACCAATCTTTTCTTTTATTGGCCAGTCTCAGATATGGCTTTTCTTTGCCACTCTGCCTAGAAGGCCAGCATCCCGAGTCGCCTCTTCACTGTCGACGTTGACATTGGCGTTTTGCGGGTACCATTTAAAGAAGCTGCCAGTTGAGGATCTGTGAGGCGTCTATTTCTCAAACTAGAGACTCTAATGTACTTGTCTTCTTGCTGAGTTGTGCACCGGGGCCTCCCACTTCTCTTCCTGCTCTGGTTAGAGCCCGTTTGTGCTGTTCTCTGAAGGGAGTAGTACACACCGCTGTAGGAAATTTTCAGTTTCTTTGCAATTTCTCGCATGGAATAGCCTTCATTTCTAAGAACAAGAATAAACTGGCGAGTTTCACATGAAAGTTCTTTTTTTCTGGCCATTTTGAGTCTTATCGAACCCACAAATGTGATGCTCCAGATAATTAACGAGCTCAAAGGAAGGCCAGTTTTATAGCTTCTCTCATCAGCAAAACAGTTTTCAGCTGTGCTAACATAATTGCACAAGGGTTTTCTAATCATCCATTAGTCTTCTAAGGCGATTAGCAAACACAATGTACCATTAGAACACTGGAGTGATAGTTGATGGAAATGGGCCTCTATACACCTATGGAGATATTTCATTAGAAACCTGACGTTTCCACCTAGAATAGTCATTTACCACATTAACAATGTATAGAGTGTATTTCTGATTGATTTAATGTTATCTTCATTGAAAAAAACAATGCTTTTCTTTGAAAAATAAGGACATTTCTAAGTGATCCCAAACTTTTGAACGGTAGTGTATACTTTATATATGAAGAGCAAAGGCCTCAGGAAATAGTATAACACGCTACTGCTAATGTTCGATTTTTAAAATCCCTTTCGGAAACAGGCCTGTTGAGCAACTTTGAAAAACAGCAACTATTGAGGCCAAACGGGCAAAAAACAGCAATATTTAGCACCTGTTAGATACGAGTGAACCTTTCATCAAGTATCTATAGGGATGATTTGGCAAAGAGAGACTTATAATGTAGTGAGATACTTTACACTAGTGTCAGTTTGATTTGGTTCACAGGAACAGTTGCCTCAATGGAAGACTGGTTGGTTTTAGCATCCATTGTGGACTTCTAATGGACCTTGTGTTGGTGTCATTGTGTGTGGGAGTGGGAGTAAGATGCTGCAGTGACTCGAGAAGTACTGCATGTCCTCTGGGAAAGAGCTGCCTTTCTGTCCATGCTCCTGTAAACAGACTCCCATTCTCACCCGTCTCTAAGCACCGTCAGTGTGGTCCTCTTACCTTCTCTCCATCCATCTCCTCCTCCCTCCCTCTCCTTGTGTCCAGTGCCAATGCAGCACTTTACATCAGCGCCTTTTCTCTTTCTTCTCCAATCCTTTACTCTTCCCCTTTTGCTTCTACTTTCTTCCTCTCTCATGTTCCCCACTTTTCTCCCTCTGCAGCACAGTACCAGTGTGCAGCATATGGGGCAGGTGATTGTCCCTCCAGAGACACTGTAAGCTGCACCACTGCAGATTTTTTGTGTGATATACCATAAAAATACATATACAAAATTATTGTAGTCAAAAAGATGTTTTGGAAGTGTTTTGCCTGACTGCTAGTAGTGTATTATTTTAAGTGGTTCAATGGCATACTTCAGGGACAGGGGAGGACTAAACTTCAGCAGGAGAGATTTTTTAAACTGGTTTTATTTCAAGCTCAATTAAAAAAATTCTAAGATGGTAACATAAGTTATTGTTCCAAATATTAACTTGTTTTCTTAAATACCAGAATTATGCCGTTTAATTGTGCAACTGTGGTTGTGTTGTTGCTTTCCTAGCGGGGGATTTACTAGACAGATGAAACATTTACCTACCAATTACGAGGCATGCTGCTGGCCAGTTGTAGGGATCATTCAGAAACAAGGAAATCACCTGAATAGGATCCACCAGGACACCGTACCTGACCAAAAAAGAAAGGAAAGGCAGATCTAAATTATAAATGCATATTTAAATTTGCCAGAATACAGATATTGATTTTAATGTTAATGTTAATGAATGAGGTCACTTCTTCTCAAAATGTCAATATTAAAGAATTACACAATGCACAAATGTTTACTATTCAAGAGAAATGGAAGATTCAAGTTTAGGTAATTGTTGAACATTGACTCCAGCACAGGTTTATTTTTATATAATGCATATAGACTTTTTCTTCCAGAAGATATTTTGACTTAGCAGCGAGCTGGAAATGCACAGGCGCGACCAACAGCATCAACTATGGCTGTGCTACATTGGCCCAGTACACCATTCCAGCTAACCAGCATGCATAATATCAGGACCCTGAAATCGGCTCACCGAAGTGAAATACAGTCCTTATTATTGTATTAATAAGCACTTGTGCTTGTTCTATGAGAGATGTTAAAGTGCTTCAGTAAAACACATATACTGTCAGAATAGATTAATTAAGAGACTTTACAGGATTAGTTTAATCACTCTGTAGAAAGCCAGAAGACAGAAATTATTGAGAACCTGGTACTTCTGTTTGGTATCTTTGAACGTATCGGTTTAAGAATTAAATACTGGGTACAAGCGTTTTAGGAAGCCTGTTTAAATTACATTCATCAGCGCATGGAAAAGACACTAATAAAATAATCTCCAAAGACTCCAACCTTACTCACCGTAACAAGTTTTCTAAGAAGAGACGAGCATTACTCAACACCTGGAACAAAAAGCAATAATTAAGGATGTTCATCTGATTGTCTCAGGTGTTACTTTCATTTGTTTAGTTCAACACTTTTATTCCATTAAATGCATCCTTCCTTCCATATCATCTCTCTCCTTCTGTTGCTTTCCTACCTCTCTCTACTTCCCTCTCCTCTCCTCAACCTATTTCTCCTCCTCGTCCCCATGTTCTTTTTTTATCAACCCTCCTCGCTTCTCCACTTTCTAAATGGATTGTAATATCTCATTACCCAGCACACAGGCTCAATGCCTGGGGATGGGACAGAAGTTCAGAGGGAATGAAGAAAAACCTCCTGCTCTGAACACGATCTGTGTTCAAAGTCTGGATGAACAGAAAGTCTTTGCTAGCCTCGTCTTCTCTCCAGCACTGACGAGGAAGAGCTGCAAAAGATGTTGAGCTTGACATAAACTTGTTAATCATGTTAAACGATTTGACTGTACGTGCACTCAAAATAAGCTAACTTGAATAACTTAAACATTCTTTGTGTTTTGATTATTTCATGAAACATACGTTTTTCTCTCATTCCTGAAATGATTTGCCTGCACTGTAACATGTTTGATTCAAACATCTTCGAAATAGCTGAGACTCCATCTTTTGCAGTGTGGTTAAGCCAACAGGAAACCAGATGCAACACAGATACAGACATTTTGGATCAACTCATAATAATACTAATAATGTTTTGTTTGTATAGTGCTTTACAAGATGTTCAAGGCACTCGACATGGTAAAAACAAACATTAGAACCAATAACGTATAAATAGCTATACATTTGGACAAAGTATTTATTTGATATAATGTTGACATACGTCATATGTCATGCCAGTGGATTACCTGATCGATTATTTTCCTGTTTATTTCACGGATATTTTGCTTTCACTTATTATGAATAATGTACCTGAACATATCACCACATTTAATGTTAGGGAGCCCGTAATGTGCAAAACATAAAGACAAAGGAACTGTAAAAAGTAAGAAACAACAGCGCACTCGCACACAGAGCAAGATGGAAGTGTTTACTGGGGATTTTAGGACAATATCCCAGTTTAAATATTACAGATGGATTTGAAAATGCTGTTTAACTTGTCAAACACTTTCCGTACACACTTGTCTTTGTTCAGATCGTGAAAAACAACATAAATAACTCTTTTGGTTGGCCAGTGAGGGGTGTGTTACTGTTGCAGGATCAACAGGTTTCTGGATACTGTGCTTGGACTTTGCTCTCTCCTGATGTCTCTTTTACTGCTGGACAAGGCGAACCATTACACCTGGGCCACTGCATTAGTATCGGACAACAGAAACAAATATGCCACTGACAATGTGCCGTGTGTTCTTTGTCTTGAGTTATGCTGAAACATAAGTCAGAGTTAACAGGAATATGGTTTCCTTACTCTGCCCACTGGAAGCACATTGTTTACACTAATAGGCTGCATTTTTTCTTTAATTTATTATTCAAATGGACAAAAATGTTTGTTGGGAGTCAAAACATATATAAAAAGATGCGTTTAGAATTACATCCTGGTGTGGACACGGTGTTGTATGCATATGGTTTAGTTGTGTGTTCAAACCTTCATCTTACCAGCATGACCACACACCAGTTAAGGATTCCTCTGTAGTTGTTGTAACCACTGCCTGAACTCAGCAGGGACTCCTGTGTCTTATGGCAACTACAGAAATAAAATAGATAAATGGGTGAAACACTCAAGAATACCAGGAGCTTAAGATACATTTATTTTCATTTCATGTCATTGCTGAATATTAGGAAACAGAAATGGTTGTGAGTAGTTCTAGTGATAAGAAAGAAAGCAAAAACAATAGACTACACCCAACAGTGAATCAGGTGTGGCAGCAGCTTAGGAAACTAAAGGAGAAATTGATCTTTTATCTAAAGGTGTGGTTCTACGTATGTCCCTTAACAACACACTACTTATCATGACCTTATGATAATGTGGCACCACGATACAGCACATCCCACTGAAGTGTTGTACAAAGAAACGAGGGGGCAGAATCAATACTCAGGGTACACTTTTATATTATGTAACTGACCTAAGGGAATTAAGGTGACCCACAATGCCTCCTGTTTATGAGGGCCTTATTAGACACGCCCCTACTCACTGTAACAGGCCCAGATAGACCCACTTGCAGGTAAGTACAACAGGTGTGCTTACTCTGCCAAGCAGCACCGACACAGTCAAAGTATGAATGAAAAAGGGCCGCCACAGACACACAATGAGGGCTTGTTCAGGGCTGTTACCTCAAACGACCCCGAGCAGCCTATTGAGTTAACGTTTTATAACTCCAGCTCACTAAATACAGCGGACACAATAACTTCACGTTAATGAAGCGTTACCGCGGGTCGTTGGAGTTACAGCCCATTGAAGCCTGTCGTTAAGTAGTAAATTCAACTTTCAACAACACAAGTTTGATACATGTTGCAAAGCTGCAGTGACTCACCTAATTCGATCACTTGTGTCACTCATGCGCTTGTGTGTCTCACTCTTTGATTTGGTCCGTCCTGTTTCCAGTGAGCGGTCCCGTTTCCCGCGGCCGTGGTTCACGCTGCCGCCCGCGGTCCCTGTGCTCTCACACGCCGCCGCGGACTTCCCGTTCACCGGCAGCAGACTCGCACTTTTCCCCACCGTGAAAGTCGCCCTTCTCCTGGGAGCCGAGGCCCCTTTCGTGTCCGAGTCCCCCATGAGGACGGAGCTACACCAACTGTTGTAAAACTTGCTCAAAGTGTACGTGCACAGTTCTCTGCGGGTCGTTGTCTCATGCCTGTTGCTGCTGCGCGGGCGCAGGAGAGAAGCGAACGACGGCTCCACAGTCCGCTCAGATACCCGCTGAATGGAGGTGCGTTCATGAACCCACGTGAAGGGACAGCGGCCTGCTACTGTAACTGGTTTGACTGCTGCACACTGTAACTGACAGGTGAGTACACACTCGGCTGTATTCAGGGCATATAGGAAGCGTTCAGCTCCTCGGCCCGGTTGCAAAGCTCCTCCCAGAATAGAGACAAAGATACTATAGAACTGCTGTTCTGACTTCCTGCAAACTCATTGGGCCTCAGTGCGTCTGATCACATCACAGATATGTCAGATTTGATTCAACAAAGAGTTATAAGATGAACACATATTCATAAACAATACTCTGGCGAATCCTTCATGTCTTTATTAACTGTTGTAAGCCAATCAAATTGGGTCAAAGTGCCTGTCCACAGAGGATGTTAGATATTGAGCTGGAACTCTCTCCATGTTTTTTCAAAGGATGGACGTTATAGTTATTGGTTGAAAGTCATTCAGTATAGGCCTATTGCTTTGGGCTTTTTGTGGCCCAGGTTTCCATGATTCTGGTACTGGGTTGGACAAGTATGACGATAACCTTGGAACAATCCCTTTTAACCCTTATGTTGCCTTCGGGTCATTTTGACCCGATTCAATATTTAACCCTCCTGTCGCCTTCGGGTCAATTTGACCCGATTCAATGTTTAATGTCGGTGTTCTTTCGGGAGTCAACAAACAAACATAAAGTACCTCACACTTAAACTTGGAAAACAATATTAATTCTAATAATTTTCTGGAGATTTTAATAGCTGGGGTCATATTGACCTCAAGGGTAAAATATGTTAGTAAATATAAAGGTAACAGGTGGGTTAAACATTGAATCGGGTCATATTGACCCGAAGGCGACTGGAGGGTGAAACATTGAATCGGGTCAAATTGACCCGAAGGCAACACAAGGGTTAATTAGAGGGCACTGTCTTTAATGGCAATTACCTTTATGTCTGGGCCAGTGTTCTTTTTTCTTACCTTAGCAAGTGGATATCACAAGTAAGTTGATGTTGCAATGTATTCTCATGATGAATTAACCTCTCAAAAGCACAGCGAAGCAGCTCAGGCTGATGGGTGTTAAGCTAATAACCGTTTGTCGGCGGATTTAGTATGCAAGTGTATCAATAGCCTCGATAACAGATATATCTCTTTTGATTTTGGAGAAAAAAACATTGCATTGGGTCTGGTTCCACCCTGCCAAACTTGACATGTTTTATTCCACACGTGGGACAGTTTTAAGAGAATCAAGTCGTATATCTTTGAGGTGCATAACCAGCCTCACTACTAGGATTAATGTGGACTGTTAGTCTTGTTACAGATGCAGATCTCTTTTGACTGTATGGTCAAGGATCCGTAATGAATTTGGATTTCAACTATCTTCCCTGAGACGGTAGCAAACAGGAGCATCACATCACACCCTGTATGTTACCCCTTGTGTATAGCAGCCAAATACAGTTTGAAAGCTTTCATATAATGAGAATGCCCTTTTTGTCTATTCTAGTTCTGTGTGCTTATCCATACGGTGGTGGGAACTGATCAGTGGCATTGATCCAGCTTTATCAGTACTTGCTGTCTATAAGGTTGTCTTTTAGAGTAATGAGCCTGTCTGCAGTGTTTGGGATAAGAGATCTTGGGGAGGGATCAATAGGAAATGTATGACTAATTGTTTTAACCCTTAAACTCCGTGCTGATCTGCAGTGTTTCCTCAAAACCATTAAAATCTCAAGTTGCCGTTTTGGTTTTCCTTTAGCTCTTGTTTTTCTTTTGTTTATAGTGACTGTAAAATGATTAAAAGCTGCTCTGTTGTTTGATCATCAGGGGTAAGAGCGGCACATAGTTCCTCCAGAGTTTCAGAATTTGGGTGTCTTTTCTAACAACTTGTTCTCAACTTCCTCATGGAGGCGGAGCAGTAAGTATTCCATCGAAGAGACATCTGGACATAACGTGCCACACTACCACAGCCGTTCCTATCAGCTTGTGAGCCAGTAGAGGGAGTCCAAGACTTGAATCCTGTTTCAACCTTTTGGTGAGTCATTCCATCGTGTTGCGTCTTATTGGAGGGTCCCAGATCAAAAACCTAAAGTATGTGTTTAGTTAATACTTTTCAAAGTTTTTCAAGTTGTAAAAAATGTGCTGTAATTCTGAACATTTTACCTATGAATCAAAGTTATACTGTAGAAGGAAGTCTGCTAATGCTCCACAGATTAAGTTGTTTTTGATAACAGCTAGCCATTTAAAATGTAGAGAATAAGAGGTGTTACCTTTTATTAGTATTATTCAAGCTTTCTTTAGGGCCTCAAAAACTGAAGCTTTCTACATAAACATTTGAAACATGTCACAGGAACTATTGGGGCTCTTTGCAGGCAACTCAAGTTGTTCCTCATAATGAGAGTCAGAAAACACGTTTCTTCATATATGTGTTTTTACATATTTATTATTTTCTTTTCTTATAGCATTTTGAAGTTTAAAAAACATACAATGGTACACAATACCCTTGTTTGCTGTTGCATTAATTGGAACAAAGCGGCTTTGCCCAAACCATTAAAATAATTCCTAAAACAATCAATTACCTGGACAGAGGTTGCTATCTTCAGTCTGTGTCTCTCTCTGCTCTGTTGCATTCATGTTGTTGCATCTTTTCGTGGGTTAAAACGTTTACATCAAAAGCTGATTAACCATACTGCCACTTGCTCAAGGCTAGGTGGGAGAGAAGGAGAGAAAGACTGTGGGATTGAAAACATAAGGTTTAAGGCAATAGAAGAAGAGACAAAAGATAAATATAGAGACGAAGGAACAAGAGAGAAAGAGTAGGATGGGGGGATACAAAGAGAGAGAGAGAGAGAGAGAGAGAGGGAGGGAGTGTGTGTGTGTGGAGGGGGGGGGGGGTAGATCTCACCTTCTATCTATTGAATATCTCAGTCTCCCTCTCCCTCCATCTGGAGAAGCAGGGGGAGCGAGAGATAGTGTTTGCCCTTGCAGGTTGTAATGAAGCTGTGGAAGGATAGATGACTCACTTTAACACAGGCAGAAGAGAAATACACACTCCCAACATCACTCAGCTGACCTGAGTGTGAGTCTATGTGTGTGTGTGGGTGCATCTGTGTGATAGCGTTTGTGTATATATATGTTAGTGATGGTAGGAGTGTGACAAAAGAGACTAATGCTGATTATATAGGAGAGTGGAGAGAGTGATAAAGGTGTCACGAGATGGACAGACAGTTATAGAGAGGCATGTGCCCGGCTGTGCACGCACAGTTTGTGCGCCCATGTGTGTTTGTGCGTGCACCAGTGCCTTTGCACATGTTGCGTGTGCGCACATCAATCTGTGTGCAGATATAATGCATGCAAGTGTGCACTTTTTAGTGTATATGTTGAGCCTCAGATGAGCAAGGAAGTACCTATCTATACATGCACCTGTGTGTGTGTGTATGTGTGAGAAAGAGAGAGAGTACATCATGGAAAGACAGATAGAGGCGTCATCACACTGTTAGAGGGTTTGGCGTCACGTCAGCATTTTTTCAGTTCAGCCAAGGACTCCTGCACACACTGTCCATCAATCTGAGAGAGAGAGGGAAAGAGAGAGAGAGCACAAACACACACGTGCACAAACACACACACGCACAAACACACGCACGCACACAAACACGCACAAACGCACACACACGCACAAACACACACCCACAAACACACACACGCACAAACACGCACGCACACAAACACGCACAAACACACACGCACACAAACACATGCGCACAACACACACACACACACACACTATTTCAAGATGGTTGTTTCTGTTTTATTATTATTGTTATTATGTTTTATTATTATTGTTGCCCATATGAAATTTATTTTTAATTTGTATTTATCTTGATACTTTGGCAATACTGTTATTGCAACATTCATGTGAATTGAATTGAACTGAGAGAGAGAGACAGAGAGACTGCCAGATGACTGGCATCAGGAGGAAAGTGCAACAACAATGGTAGATCGAGGAATTCATGATACCAGACTTCCTCTTGTCAAGGACCCTGGAGTAGATCTACTCAAGCAGGTATCTTGGACAACTCAAGCAGGCTCCTAGCAGGGCGATCCCGTCCAGATTCTAGTGTTCGGGACCATGCAGCATGCTGTATTACTGGACTCTTAGTTCATCCTTCCCCTCGGATAAATAACCAAAGGCTCTTTACTTCTCTTAGCTTTCTATTGGCAGAATAACCTTCCCAGATTACTCATAAAACAGGAAGCTACTCTGTACTTCTGACATATCTGAAATCTATTCTGTGAAAGACCCTGCAGGTTTCCTTCCTCGCTGAATCACAGTGCACTCTGGAAATCTTTCTCTTTTAAACGGACCTTTTCTCCTTAGCTTATGTTTCTGTGCCTGTTTTTAAATACCTACTTATTGTCGGATGACAATGAGGCTCAGACTCTGGAGACTTTTAATTGGCGTATCGGTTATTTGATGGATCCTAGACTTAATTATGCAAATGTCTGCCGAAAGTGTTGAAGTGTAATTATTTTCTCTTTTTTTCCCCTAGGCAGCATCTAATATGTTTTTGCTCCTAAAAGCAAATTATTAGGCTATTATTATTAATATAGCAGTGAAGAACAATGTGTTATGTAAATATGTAGTGGAGTGATATCTACCGGAGTAGAGGATGAAGTCACTCTCCTTCTCTGAGCTCTAGCCAGGCCAACCACCTTCCATGCATGGTGGTGTGTGACGACTGGCGAGCTCATGGCCTGAGGCACACACACCTTACCGCCACTCCATACACGTTCTGCTTTCTTCTTGGTCGGCTTCAGCAGTTTACATGGTTTTGTTGAATTTTTGACAAACCTATTGTAAAAATACCTTTAACAACACTTTTGGAACAAAACATCGTTTTGTAATCGCAGTCATAATCTTAGTGAAATATTTAAGAACTCCTACAATATGTGTGAAACAGGGCTGTCATTGTGATGTTAAGTACCTGTGTCTCATTGACTGTAAACACATGCTTCATGCTGACAAAGCCGTCAGTTTGAGTATAAATCACAACCTGCCGGATGCCATGGTTGCTCTAATGTGCTCCCTCTACCCGTTATTCTGTATTCTATGAAAATATATATTATGCTATATTTTTTAACTCAAAGAAAATTATATATTGTAGAAGGTTACAAATCAGAGCATTTTACGACTGTTGTGATATTCACATGCAAAGAGGCAGGCAGAGTTTAATGCCACCTAAAATTGTTTGACTTGCTTCATAATATTAAAGGGCACAAGTGGGAGTTGGATGGACAGAGCTGAGAGGGATAAGACGGTTTGTTTTCATACACATGCATTTAATCTGCGTGTGTGTATGTATGTGAAGCAGACCGTGTTTAACTGTTGGCCCGGGGAAAATGTCATTCACCACTCGCTATATTAGTGTGATGTAAAATGGAAATGATTTTGAATAGGAGAGAAAGGAGAAATGTTTTATCTTGTTCATTTTGTAGCCTCGGTGTCTTCCCTACCGTGAAATAGGTGAGTTTGGACTCCCCGGCTAAAATAATTTCATCAGATCTGGTTTCAGTGGGGAGACCTTCATACCTGTGTTGTGTGTGAGCTCGAGGTTCATATAGAATACATTGAAAAAGGTTTGGCGAGGATGTTTTTTGGTGTAAAAAGTCCAGCACAAAGGGAGCGATTGAGGATATGGTCATGGCTTCTTTACGGGCTTTTACCACGTTACAACATGGTGACAAACAGATTCAGATCCACCGTAAACACATTCACAGACATTATAAAGCCCCATAGACCTGAGGGGTTGATGACATATAACACGTACGGGGCCGATGTACAACACGGCCTGGTGCTGTGTGCTAGCAATAGTCATTCTGCGATGGTGAGTTAGTGATATATTCATCTCTTACACACACACACACACACACAACATGGGAATATGTTAGTATGCTGATTGTTTGAGTTGACACTTTTTAATTCATATTCATGAATTTTCAATGTTTTTTCCCGTGAGTGCGTTTAAAAATAAATATGTTCTCCCATAGCTGCTGTTAGGTTGTAATAGTTTATTTTGATAACATCTGCAGAGGTCTTATGTTTTAAATTAATACATATACGCACAATCGTTGAAGAAACTGGTGTCCATATTGGACAACCCGGACCACCCTCTCCACCACCTCCTACAGGGACAGAGGAGACTTTCTCGTCTCTCACGCTCACGCTCCGCTGCCAGAGATAGGAGAACATTCCTCCTGCGGCTGCGCCTATGCTCTACAACACAACTTTCCCCTTTTAGATCACTAACCCTTCTTCTATTATTTTTGTTTTTTTTTATTTTTATTTTGTGTGTATGCTTGTGCTATTAATTTCCATTTGGGGATTAATATAAAATATATCTATCTATCTATATAGAAAGATATTATAATAGAAAATATTAGGGAGAATATTGATATTGTTATTAATGTATTATGAAGCATAGGGGTAATGTTTATTCTATGCAAATGTAAATGGCAGGAATTAATGTATGTTGCATGAGAGTGACTGTATGTTAGTATTATAGATTGACGAAGCCGCTTGAATTGCGTGAAGTGACTTACAATAACAAGGGACTTTTATTGTGAAAGTGACTTTAATGCAGACAATAATAGACAGACTTTTATTGTGAAAATACTTGACCGGAAATGACGTTTTGTCCCGGGGCCAGTGACATTCGACCCCTCCATTGTTCTAGCGGAACTTTGAACCAATCACGATGTGTTAAAGGCTGGACTCACCTTTGAGAGGGAGGATTGGCTGATTTTGAGGCTAAGATTCTGTGGATTAGAGTTAGCGGGTCTCTTCCACAGGTATTCTCGACGCCGGAAGGAGGGCGGAGGAGCCGATGAAGAACGATCGTGAGCCTTGAATGTTTGTTCTACACTTCCTGCCATTAAATGTTGATAACTTAATTCCCTTCACCTGCCCTCAGCCATTCCTGTCTCCTTGATTGTTTCGTTCCCTTCACCTGCCCTCAGCCACTCATCTGTCTCCTTGATTGTTTCATTCCCTTCACCTGCCCTCAGCCACTTCTCTGTCTCCTTGATTGGTAAAGTCCCTTCACCTGCCCACAGCCACTCCTCTGTCTCCCTGATTGTCTAATGCCGTACACCTGTGGGTTCCCCCCTATATATTGTGCCTGTCTTTCCCTTGTCCCCTGTCGGCTTGTTGTCTGTATTTACTAATGTCTCTAGTAGTCTCTTTATGAGTGTCACTTATTCCTGTCCCGGTGGATTCCTGTCAGTTTTCCCAGAGTTCCTTTGTTCAACTTTTTTCCTCCTGTAAAGACTTTTTGTTTCTATTTGCACCTGGAGTCCAGCCTTGTTTTTCTGCACCTGAGCTTCACCCAGGTAAAATACATTAAATAAACAGTGTTGAACTTGAATATAGACTTAATATAAATATAAAACCTTTAGAGTTTGTTCAAGACTTTGAAGCGTTTTTTAGCATTTGCCCCAGAACCACATCAACTCACGAGGGAACAAACCACTCCAACCAACTTGTCAACTTTATATAATTGTCACTGTAAAATCAGCACTTTGGAAAAAACACTGCAAACAAAAGATGCTAATTTTTTTGTTTGACACCCATATTAATACACTTTAAGTTTCCTCCTCCGTTAAACATGTATAACTTAAAATGTGAAGCTGTCTTAGTGCAACCTTTGTCCAGGCACATATACTGGCTCCCCCTTTAGATTAGATTAGTTATAATGTATCTCCAACACACTGCAGTTTGTGATTTCAAAATAGGATACTACTCAAACTGTTTTGTACCGTAACAGCTGCTCAAGGATACACTGTTGGAAGTGGGAAAGGTGGGGAAAGATCAAGATTTGAAGGGTTATGCAAAGAGAGGCGATGTGTCCTTTCGTCACATGGTTATAAAGCATTTTATCGCAGCTTTTCTCTGACTCTGCAGCTCCTCTGGCATTATCAATCTCACACTTTGTGAAAGCAAAACTCTGTGAAATAACTGGAATGCTGCAGTCCTTAAACACGCATTTTAGAGCCAAATGTCTTTGTATGCAAACCAGGGATTAGTTCTGTTTTTTTATAAAAGAAAATGCTGGAGTTCAGTCTGGCGGTCTGCTGTTGTTTACAGTGTGTTGTAGATTTTAACAGCTTCATAATCAAAGACTTCTCTCTCTGCACTGTGTCTAACTCTGAGTTGTATAGGAGAAATACATCTTCTGCTCATTATTACACACACACACACACATGCTGCTGTGTAGACATAGAATATGAATGCAGTGGGATATTTACAGTATACGCGCTGAGAAGAATGAATGTAACCAGTCACAGTTTTTAAAGCATTCGTTCCTTGTCCTTAAAGGGCCTCTAAGCATTTCACTCTAACAAATGTGATGTAATTCACCTCAATTCAATGATTTATTCACGCTCAGCTCTTTTGTAATTACACACCTTCCACTGCTGACTCAAATTAATTAAACTCGATCTTCAGTTGTTGTCTGCCTTCTTGCCGGCTGCTGATAAATCCCCCCCCCCCGGTGATGCAGTCAAGGAGGTGGATATATTGTTGCTCACCCATTATCCATACAGGGAGTTAGTGGTCTTAAGGTTGATATATGACTAAAGGACATCTTTATCCTCCAGTATTAGTCACCTATGTTAGCACAATGCAAGTTCTTGTCCTGTCTGTGCATAAGGGGAACATGTGGGGTCGAGGGTGTTGCTATGGATCTGTCACCAATTGTTAACTAATTTGTTCATTGTGGTAAGATGCTGTTATAAATATTATTTGTATGTGTTCGTATATACTTTTTTCTTATATACTTATTATACCTAAACTCTCATCTGCCTTTGGCCTGCAGGAAGCTCATCATTATAAAAACAAAAAACTGAGGTCAATTTTGGGTCAGACAGGTTTTTATCTCGGGTTATCTAGGAAAGAGAGATTTCACGTTGTTGCGAGAGGCCCAGAAAAAACAACACGCACACAATTGTTTGAATTTTGATATTATCTTTGAAGTTTAGACAAAAACGTTGTACGTTTCTGTTTGTCAAGGCCAGGGAGGAGACGCTCGTCCTCCCTCGAGCCAGCCAGGTCCAATTAGATTGCGGATTCTGATTGGAGTCAGATGACGTTATCCGTGTGTACAAAGGACTGTTTTTCTCTGTTTTTGTCAGATTTCCTCTTCAACCTTAGAGTTGGATAGAACTTCTCACAAGTTAAACTTAGAAGTTCTTTGACCGTTATTATACACCACCGGGCTGCCAATCTTTGATTACACTTTTAATGCAATACCACTTCTTTTTTTTACATTTGGGAGAGCTACAGCTAACTAGTATATTAATAATTGTTGTGTTTGTTGATTTTAATTTGTAGGTTTATTGTTTGGTTGAAATATTAGAAAATAATGTGTTTGCCATGCTAGCGGTGTGGCTGTGACGTTAGCTCTGCTGGCCACTCGTCACTCGGTCATTCCTAGAAGATGAATCCTGTTGACCTTTTCCTCTACTACATGTTGCCATATCTATTGAATTAATTGCTTTGCATTTTGGTTTAGACATCAGTGTTCACCTACAAATTGCAATAAATCAAGTGATCTCCTGACTTACATGGTATAATGCATTTGGAGCCATTTTCTAACCATAAAAATGCCAATTTTGTATTAAAGTTGGCAAGAAAGTTCAACATTAACACCAGCAATAATATTTTTCTCCACAATACAGTCATATCATTTTACCACGTAATAAACATGTTAAAGTGTGCAGTTACTCATTAAGTCCATCACTCTTACCTGTTATTAATATGAATTGAATTATAAGTTACTGTTAAACGAAATGAAATGGATTTATAAAATTGTTTGCCTATGAATTGATTCATATCCAACAAATTCACATCAACCAATGAAAACCTGGCATCTTTATTAGGCTTATTGTCAGGGATTAATACGAGGTATGACGGTTGTGGATATGAACTCTACAAGGAATAGAAAATACATCGTATTATGTAAATTGTCAACATCATATAATGTATTTCCATACTGATCCATGTCTGCATCAACACATGCATCCAGTTTGAAGCATGTGTTGATGCTGCTGTATTTGTGTTAATGAAGGCGGAAGATGGTGTTTATTTGGAGCTGCTTAATTAGCTGCAACAGTAATGAAGCCACATGGGACACCGTGTTGGTATCTGGATGGCCAGGATAGGAAGATTATTTAGACTGGATTTGTCCAAAAACCGCTTCGTTTTACTCACTAAACAAGCAACACACAATACACAAACATGCTTGATTCTCTTGATCTGCTGCCAGAAGAGTTGTGTGTGTGCATGAACACTTCTTTGTGTGCTTTTCATGCACATGTTTGTTTACCCTTTTGTATTCAAATGTCTATCTGATTGCATGTGTATGTGTCTGGAATTATGTTGGTGTGTGTGTTTGCGTGTGTGTGTGTGCTTTTTGAAGTCAAGCTACCAGGGGCATAGCAGGGATTATGTGTATTCTCTTTCATGAAGTGTACAGTGATTGTAGAGATGTTAATGCTAACTCCTTTAAATCTACAGGAATTTAATTTCTTCCTAACTTTTATTCACTTAAGTATACCATTAAATATGAACCAGCTGGGATTTATGTAAATCGTTTTATAATAAAATACAAAGAGATGAATTGTGATGATTCAGAGAAATGTGCTGGTATCAATGGAGAACTTTGCTCCAGTAGCATGAAACATAGTATAAGACCTCCATCATTTGAATTGGTCCTGGGAGAAGCAGGAAGTTAATTTATAAACAGCAGCATCACACTTCACTTCCATGTGGGTGTTCATAATAATGAGGACTGCTAAATGTATACTGGTCCTCTTATTCATTGCAGAAAGAGAAGAGCTTCTCCCCAAAAGTTAATATGGTCTTTTTGCACGTTTGCGACTACCTGTATGTGTGCCTTTGTGTGTGTGTGTCTGTGCATGTGTGTGTTGCTCCAAGGAAAATGCCCATTTCAGCGTTTCATCTGACGCAGGCTGACAGTGAAGGAGCAGAAACGGCTTCTTCTCACACACATACACCCACACAGACATACCTCACTTACCATGAGCCATTGTTCTCTCACTTCTCACCTAGCCCATCTCTCTCACTCTCCCTTCATTCTCTCTACATTCTCTCCTCTTTTACTCCATTCTCTTTGTGTTGCCTCCCTCCTTCTTATGTCCCTTTCCATTATTTCCTCTCCTTTCTCCCCTCCTTCTAACCCTCCTCCTCCTCGTCCTGATGTAATGAATATGGAAACAAAACACAAGCTCTCCTAAACAAATGAAAGAGGCTTTGACGTGCTATAGTTGTCTTTGGCGCAGTCATACATCAGTTTTTAGACTGAATGTTAGAGTATTCATTTTGCAGGAAAACACTGGGGTCCATATACTTTTGTGTCTGTGTTGTTTAGTTCCTTTAGAACTTGATGACTTTTGCTCTTTTTCCTGGATTGAAATGCTAAACAGAGAGGTGGCCTGTCTGGCATTTTGGCAGGTGATATATAAAGAAAAACAGTATTAATAAACAGGGTTTATACAACACCACAAATACAGCTGCAGTGGGCACACATTTCATTAAGTTTCATTCAATTACAATGTTACAGGTGACTTCAACACTCAAAAAAAGAAACATCCTGCCTTCTCTCCCAGGCCTGGCAAATACAATCTGCTCCAATTTGTTTTCCTTTCCTGAAGCACAACGTTTTTCATTGTCATCCAGCCCAAAACAAATCAACATAAATAGTGGTAATTTCACTGAGTACATCCCTTATGTTCTTGTTTTATTCTTGATTTCCCCGAGCTTCTCTGGAGGGGAATTACACCTACTGGTCTCTGGGGCTACTGGTAATGTTCCTGAGCGTCACTGTCGTCTGTTTAAGTGATACTTCACGTAAAGTTCTGCACTAAGGTTATTCTTAATAAGACAATATGTTTGTTTGTAACTTTAGTTCACACCAAATATCAAAAGACTATTTTTCTCTATGCATGAGGAACAGCTTGGTCCTAATCTCCTGAATATCACAAAGTAATCTGTTCTGGAAAATGAATGACAAATCGTTCATATTAAACACAGATTTCAAACCCTTTGTTCTGCCTCAGTTTCCCTTGTTCTGCTTTTAATTAGCACACAGCATGTTTGTTGTTGTTGTTGTTTGTCTCAGTGTAATTACTTTCATTTATATTATGCTTGCACATGTGGCGTATCATAGATAATATATTGTCTCAACAGCAAGACACTCCATGGAGACAAGGCTAAGTTCACCGGTGTTAAGTTGTTCTTCTAGTCCCTGTAAGCTGTCTGTCTGTCTCTCTCTCTCTCTCTCTCTCCGTTTGTCTTAGAAAGATTACATCATTATATTTCAGCTAGATTTAAAACAATAGCTTGAATAAAATGGCTTTTAAATTCCCTTCAAAGTCTTCAGGTGAACATCAGAGACTGATGAGAGCTGAATCTAGATAGTGTACATCTGTATCTGCATAGGAACTATGATTCTGTGCCAAGGTTTATGAGGAGGATATCTTAGAATGATTTACAGCCCTCCACTGCGCTACTGTAAGAACCCATGAATCATCAAGGTTTGATTTTATTACTGCCAAGCTGAGAGAGAAAAGTTCACATCATCACCTGAGGGTGGAGGGAGTGAGCTCTGCCTCGTTTCCTCCCTGCCTCTCCAACCTGAGGGAACTGTGCTACAAGGTTAACATCTGTAGGAGCCAGGAAGAGAGAGGAACAGCACGGGTGAGGATAGAAGGAGGGAGCATTTTAGAAGTGGTTGATGGTTCGGGAATATACTCAATATATAGAACTATAACATGGAATATAAAATACAATTTTATGAAATATAGTATAGAAAAGACAACGAATGTGAAGAGACGGGTGAAAGACAGGAACAGCAAGAGTAATGAGAGGGATGGAAAAAGAAAGGGCTGCTGAAACAAGAGATCAATACTTTACTGTCGGGTCCTGAAATTGTGGTGGCAACTGTCTCCCTGAGTTTCCTCCTGAGCTAGAGACACACACACTCACACACACGCACACACACACACACACGCACACTCACACGCGCGTGCGCCTGAGTCATTGAGATGACAGAATTAAAGGACACCTGCTGAATAAATGTAACAGGTCTTGCCTGTCTCACCTTTAGTCGAACTAAATCAGACATCATTTGTAGGGGCAGAAGAGCTTTGCATACAAAGTCAAAGTAATCGGACAAAAAACAACCGTAGCATAAGGTACACGTCACATGATAACTGAACCGTCTCCATAACAACAAATTCAGCTGAAATGTGGCCCAAGAGACTTTTTTTTGATGATCAAACCTCTAGTCCCAAGATCAATGATGAACTAGTTTGACAATAAGGAAGAAGAACTGACCAGCCAAGAAATATATCACATACTTGATGGAAAATAGCACGTAGAAAATATACACAAGATATATACAATTGTGCAGTTTACAGTAAATGTCTCTACTTGGGAACAGTTACATTCTTGTTTATCCCTCCTCTATCTTCACCTTTCTATGAATCTCTGATTGGGAATTCATTCATAATCCTCATCACTTGTCTCCTCCATAACTCTCTCTACATGGAGTCTGCTCGTGTTGATGCTGTGGGCAAAATTATGCTTGTGAAATACTTAAATATGCAGCTTTCTCTACACATTATCTCTTTATTGATGTATATAAATAGTTGATCCAGTTTCAAACTCGTAATACAGTATGTGTTGGCTTGGCAACACTGCAATATACATTTCCCCCCCTGCTGTGTGTCAGTTGGTTTGGAAATCATCAGCTGATTGTTGTGTTTATCAGCAACACTGGTATTGTTTCCGTCTGCGTTTCATCGGGTCCAAATAAACGACCACGGAAGCAGTTTTGAGTATTTTTTAAGGGCGTTTATATGTCTGTGGACAAATGTGATGGCATCACAACCGGGCAGGAGGCAGTAGAGTTGACGAAGGACGTTCCGAGCCAAGGAATGAAGGAGCCATTGGGGCAACTGTGGCTCAGTGGTAGAGCGGGGTCATCCTTCAATCACCGGTTCAATCCCCGGCTCTGCTGGTCCATGTCGATGTGTCCTTGAGCGAGACACTTAACCCCTGACTACGAATGTGCCTCTGATTGTTAGTGAGAAAATATGTCTTTGTGTCAATGACAATATTTGACTGAAGAAGAGAAACTGCATCTCCTAAACAGTACGGCCGGCCCGCATACAAACCTTGATAACTGATGATTTAGTTTTTCGGTCCTCTTACGAGTTGATCAATATCAATTATGATTGAATAATTGCATTTTTGCTTCTAAAATCTGAACCAAAAAACAAATTTCCTCCGCTTGAATCTATGTACAACAGTCTTCTTGATAAAGATTACTGGATTTCACAGAGAATATCATGCTGATGATGAACGGAGCAGATCACCTCATCCACATCTGCCATCAGTGTGAAAACAGTCCAACCCTATTAGAGTCCGTTCTGTCAGATCATTGCATCACTACACGGTGGCTGGGGTTGTATTATTGATCCTAAGCCAGTTAAGAGTTATCAGAGCACAATGCAGCATCTAAATCCTCAGTGTGCATCTGCGTTGACACCATCTCGCCCTCATTTGTGCTTTGAAAAGGACTTGAAGGAGAAACACCAACTACAGCTGTCAGAGTTCATTGGCTGGAAAGATGTGGGTCGAAAACACATCCTACCCTCACTAGGCTGGTGTGTGAAAAAAACACAGTCGCAGATAATATACAGGATGTCATTACAGTGCATTCTCCAGTCATTTCTCAAGGTGAAGGTTGTGGAAGGTCAATGTGCCTCATTCATTGCAAGAAGTTGTTCTGAAGCTGTTTCAGTGTCGTCAGGCGCCACAAACCAAAATCTATCAATGACGGGAATAATCGTATTTGAGGCAAAACTTTTTTTGGTGTATGGGAGGTTGAATCCAGACTGCGGCACGGGGAGTGTCCAACTTCTCGAATATGAAGGCTGTGCCGTGGTTCACAATACATCCACACGTTTACCAGGTTGGCTGCAATGGGTTCTGATCACATGTTGGTGTTTCTGTTACAGTATGCAGGCTACGAAAAGAAGAACTGTACATCCTCGAGTCGACAACTGTGGCTCGGTGGGGAGCAGGTCAGTCCTTCAATCAGAGGATCGGCAGTTTCGATCCGCTAGCTCGATGTGTCCTTGAGCGAGACACTTGACCCCACAAGAGGTTGTTAGTGGTGACGGTGGCTGTTACAGGAAATCTCAGAAGAGATGTGATTGGATCATTCATGGCAGATCCAGGATCAGTTTGTTGTAATACATTACTCGTGTAATAATGTGCCCTGAGATGGACTGGCGACCTGTCCAGGGTGAACGCTACTGTCGCCCAATGTCAGCTGGGATCGGCTCCAGCGCCCCGCGACCTTAAAGAAGGATAAGCGGTTTGGATCATGGATGGATGTAATAAAAAAGCAATGCATAGTTATGCCGGTTATGGATTATACATACAGCTGTTATAGGAAGAATGAAATTATGGCATTTAAAAAAAATGTATTAGACTTTTTTTTCTTTCTTGAAAATGTTTGATTTGACATGTTTAGCTCTCACGAAAGTGAATGTGTCAGATGTAATGATGCCCACCCTCACAGATGTTTTTGTTATCACAGCTGATCAGACCTGCTCAGTTTGAAGGTGGGAGGATGTGTGCCAGGAATTACGAGGCCGCCAGACTCCATACCAATAAGGAGGAAAGGTGGAATGTTTCACACTTCATCAGGTTAAAGAAAGCTAACGCAGAGAGAAGGAGATGTCAGTCAAGCAGCGTTTGTGTACGCCCACACGGTCCTGAGGAGAGGTCTCATCCGCCAGAGATGGTTACATCCAGTGTGGGTGGACCATGGGTCTGCAGGGTTTCACATTACCAAGCTCGACTGTAATGATGGACTTATTCAACAAATCATGAAATATTGTATTGCTATCAAACAAATATGGATGGCTTTAGGTTTGGAATGACCCATCAAACCATCAGATGCAGCCGAAAAGAACCGTTCAGGTATTTTGCGTAATATATTGAAGATCTCACTTGTTACAGACAGATTGTTGTTGTTGTTGTTGTGTATTTTATTCAATCAATCATTGTAATACAATACAATAATATTCTATACAATATACAAAACAGAAAGACTGAAAAGGTAGAAGCAAAAAATGCTTATATATTCCTATATTCTCTATATATTCTCACCAGGCCTGATCAAAACCGGACCCAGATACAAATGTTGCCATTTCTGAATCCATTATAAAACTATGTTTAGCCTTATTTATTGTCCTATAGTGGTTTGACAGGCCATAGCAGCAACTCTGTGGGATACGCCATTGTGGCAGTAGTCTGTCGTCACTGAAAACACAAACTGCTCTTACTGTGCTGTGATAATAGCTTTTGATAAAGACGGAGAGGAAAACACCAGATGTAAAGAAGGCGTTAACGATTGCCAGTAATTGCAGGCAATTAAATGCATGTACCGGTACTGTGTACATGGATACAAAAAGTTGTGGCAATTGAACCAAATTGACAAATGGAGGACTTGATCACCAACATCATTGAAGCCTTTGGAGTTTTGCCCTTTTAGAATCAGAGACACCCACAGCAATCCTCAAAGTGGAGTTTTCTGTCAGCATAAATATTATAAATGTATTGTCATTGTAATTGAAACCCTGAATGATTGTATGATGATGTCATGAAGTAAGACCGTTTACCTTCACACGTGAATCAATCAATAGCTTGTCTGAAAAAGCCCTTTGTGAACTTTCCGCGGTATTTAAACATATTTTCTTTCCGTGGTCTTTCTTTAATGGCATCATGGCTTCAATAAAGCATATTTTCACTTTTGAGCTAATGCTCTTTCTGGAGTTATTATCTTGACAATGATAAAGTTACACAATAACATTAAATGGTGAAAATGTGGACAGTGATACCTTCTGAAACTAGTCCACTAATCTCCTTGGTGTTAAAGGGAGGCCTTGACATTTCTAGGTCACAACTAGACTACACAAAAGTCATAAAATACAAGACATTAAGTAATGTTCAGCGATAACGTAGAGTGATGCACGGCCCTGTTTGTGGGCTCAGATCCAATGTGCCCTGCAGCCATATAAATTATTTTGCCTCGGTGGGAATGCCGAAGAAGCTGTTGCAGGATTCACAACACAAAGTGACGAAAGATTACAGCAATTTAGGAAATGTTTTATGTTTAGGAAGGTGGTAAATAGAAGTGGGACACAAAATGTAAATGTTTAAGTTTGTGTTATAAGTTCTGCCACTTTTTATGATTTATGAAGTAATGAAAATACAAGACACACATGCATTAACATGCACACACACACACACACACACACCCCCACACACACACACATATACATTCCATAGTGAATCCATAACGTGTCTTTACAAGGCCTAGACGGACCGAGAAAACCCATTTTACAGACATAAGCACAGACAGTTAACTTTGTGATCTGTTGACATTACTCTTCCTGTCCTGTCCTCTGTGTTATTTAGGAAGAGACACTTTGTAGGAGATACTGTGTCGTATTGTGAATACTCGTGCAAATGTATAGTTTTAGAAACCATTAATTTTGTCTGATTCATTGTTTGAATAAGTTAGCTTATTGACTAGTAAAAGGAACTAAGTATTGTATTACATAATACGATACATATTGTTGTCCAGGAATGACAGTACAATAATATGTTTTCTTAAAAATAACAGAGTAACATTTGCTTAACATATACAACGCATTTGTTTATTAACTGATCGATGATTCAACAATGATATATCGCTACATATTTAGCTTTCTGTGTATTTTGATCTCACATCGACAGGATCATGAATAATAACAACATCAACAAGAGGGTCTTCTAAAGTTCACCACCTGAACATTAATACATGTTCTCAGTTTACTGCAATGTCACTCAATATGTAGCACTTCCACTTTTTTGCACAACTGTTCATTGCACCATACGATACGTCAGGAAGTGAACACATCACCGTTTATTCAGCCACGACGTTCGGAATTCTTAAGTGAATGCAGCTTAAAAGTACTCTTGAGCTCTCTATTTCAGATGTAATATTAAATGTAATTGTAAATGTAGATGAATACAATCTGGTGATTAAAGCAAAAGTAAATTACGATGGCTCTTTGAACATTAATTTGTCAGATCTTTGTCACGTTCTGTCATGATAACCGTCAACAAGAGGTACTTGACCTTTTACTCCTCGACCAATATGTACACTACCGTTCAAAAGTTTGGGGTCATCCAGACAATTTCGTGTCTTCCATGAAAACTCACTTTTATTTGTCAAATGAATTGAAAATTGAATAGAAAATATAGTCAAGACATTGACAAGGTTAGAAATAATGATTAATATTTGAAGTATTAATTTTGTTCTTCAAGCTCAAAGGAAGGCCAGTTGTATAGCTTATATCACCAGCATAACTGTTTTCAGCTGTGCTAACATAATTGCACAAGGGTTTTCTAATCATCCATTAGTCTTCTAAGGCGATTAGCAAACACAATGTACCATTAGAACACTGGAGTGATAGTTGATGGAAATGGGCCTCTATACACCTATGGAGATATTTCATGAGAAACCAGACGTTTCCACCTAGAATAGTCATTTACCACATTAACAATGTATAGTGTGTATTTTTGATTAATGTTATCTTTATTGAAAAAACAGTGCTTTTCTTTGAAAAATAAAGACATTTCTAAGTGACCCCAAACTTTTGAACGGTAGTGTACGTTTGAAGTTCTTCTCTTAACTCTATACTCACTATAATTGTGCAATGCAAAACTCTGCAAGCTGTGTACTCCAACTCATGGGCAGTCTCTGTCTCACTATCTATCTAGAGTACAAACGACTTGAGTGTGACAGCATCGGCCATTGATTTCATGTGAACCAGCATTGTTTGGTCCTGCAGAGCCAGAGAAGGCAGCAGAGCTGCAAATTGGGCTGTTGAAATGATTCAATGGTAATGTAGAAAAGATTGTTGAGTGTGGTTTTGATGCTGTTGGCTGCCACGATAAGAGACTCAATTTTTCACTCGTGTCCTGAGCTGAACAAACTGTTGAGCCCCCACATTAGTTTGGAGCAAGTGCTTCTTCCTCTTATTCCCACTGCATTCTTTTCATTGTACTCCTTTCTTTTCTCTTTAAACACAACAACCCTCGAGAAAGGCTTGCTATTCACCCTGGGACGCACACTTTTACACTGCAACCTTATCAATTAAAAAATGGGAAAATACTGTACACCACCCGCAGGTATTTGCTGTTGTGTAATTCCACGCCATTTATCAATGCAAGCCTCCTGCAGGCTGAATTTCCATAAACCTGTAACAGCACCGCTTTATCATTTAATTGGTCCCCAGTGAGAGAGACACCTTAACATGCAAATAATACAGAACTGAATTAAAAGCAGAATACACAGGCAGAAACACTATTGAATTCACAAGTGGTTGTCTGACAACTGTGGTGCTCTTGCTTAAAGAGTTTTTAATTTTCCCCATGTTGGCCTGAAGCCAGAAGTGCAGCACGCAGGGGTATAAGCATCTTTTTTTCGTGTTGATGCTTCTCAGGTGAATATTGATTTTACAGCAGCCTGAGGCAATACTCAACTCATAAAAGACAAAAAAGAACAGACTCAACTATTTTTAATAAAGCAAGCAATGGGCAAAAGTTAATAAATATAAATCACATACTTCATAAAGTTTCTTAGAACATTGTGAGATAAAAGGATGGAGACTGATATGTATTGTCAACTTAATTCAGTTTATTTTGTATAGCCCAATATTACACATTTGCCTCAGAGGGCTTTACAATCTGTACACATACGATCAATCACCTTCTCTTTTGATATTGCTACTGCTCCATGTTTTCTTTGAAGGGTTTCTAAATGTCTAATAACGTTATTTCGGCTCCATGTAACCTCTGACTCTCTATCCGTGAGAATGACAGTGACTGGTCGGGTTGAGGTTGGATGACTTTGTTGTTTACTCTCCAGAGAGAAGTCCATTTATCATCCTGAGTGGAGGAGGTGTGAGTGGGAGTAGTGTGCCGACAGGGGCTGCCGCACCACATCGAACTTATGTGGAAAACATGTGTTTGCTCCTGCATAATAGTGCTCTGAATTAAGAGATGACAATGTCACACTTCGCTACACAATCACAATAGATTCAAGACTAAATATATTTAAACTAAACGGTACAGGAGTCGAAAAAACTATATACCAACAATTTCCGTTGCTCAGAGTCATGGCTCAGGTCAAATAGAACGACTAATTTCCTGGCGGCCTGCTTAGTATGTGAATTGTCTGCGATCGATTCTACGAATCCTTTCTGCCATACAGCCGTCGCTCTAGTGGCATTACTGAGCCAGAGGAATTGTTCAGATATTTCATGTTTATATGTTCTGTAAGACTGTTTAGTAATAGACGGCACTTGTAGGATTTGGGCATTTTGGCCTACTGCTGCATCGAGTCGGGCTAGTCACCTCTCCTTCATCCTTCCCTGGTGGCTCACTTTCAGGCAGCCTTAAAATCTCGACTTATGAAGAGTCACGGTTAGTTTCAGAGACATTGTTGGCTGCATTTTATGTAGGAGTGTTTATGACAACATTTCAACCGTACACTGATTTACATGTCGCTCTTTTCACATAGTGCTTTTAAAACGTGGGCAGCCTCCACCAACTGCTTAATGTAAATATCTCGCTGTGAAACTGCTAAATACTCCACCACGTCGATGTGGAAATTGTCTCTCCGCTGTTTGGTATTGGGCAGGCAGCGCACAGTAGGTGTTTCATAGCTTTTCTTGCTAAAAACAATGTTCTGTTGCAGCTGGATGTGCTCTTGAGAGCTGTGAGAGTTAATGGTTCTATATACGGGATTCAGAACGTTAATGTGTAGCAGCAAACAACTATTTGCAATGAAAAGATAAAGTGGAGTTATGGCCTCCTGGGCCGAGGATGGAGCAGCTTTCCCTCTCTGTGTGCTATAATCAAAGCATCGCTGTGCTTTGCTTACACAGCCGGACTGGCCGTGCATGCTTTTAAAAAGTACACGTGAGTCTCTGTGCTGCGCCCCACTGGCTAGCTAATGGACTGAGCTCATACGCCTTCCAGATCCATGACGTTGCCGCGGAAGCATAGCGCACATCCTCCGGTTCTCCCCCAGGTAAACGCTGTCAGCTCCGTCAGCACTGCTGTCTTCTAGCCCTCGTCTCTATGTCGAGAGCCGTGCGGAGGCAATAGATATGCTCTGAATTGAGCACATTAAGCCAAGGCGGTAAAGTTGCAGGCCGCGAAACCATAAAAGTCAGTAGAGTTGTGTGCAACTGCAAAGTTGTGTGATAATGATCTGGGGCTCTGTCACTATAACGGCCTCTTTTTCTCTGAACACATTGATGAGTGCCGTTTTAAATATGCTTTTAATTATTATCGAACGACTGACCTTGGATGAGGCTTATGTTTGCTTTTCACGGCACTTACTTTTAAAGCTGCAGCAAGATCTTGTAATTTAATCTTGAATGTTGACGTAAAAAGGTAATAACAAGTTGGTAATTATGGTAACTTCCATGAATGCGACATTAGCCCCCAGGGCTGAAGTCGAAGGGTACCACCGAGTACAATAACTCAGCCTGCAGTTAGCTACTGCCATGTGAAAAAGGGCTAAAGTACCTCAAGGCAGCCTCTGCTGTGAGGCCACAGCCTGGTTTAAGAGCATTCACAGTGGTGGAGCTTTTACAGTGTCTTTTGATTACCTGTGTGGACAAGGACATGCTGACTTAGTTCTTCTGTGCTCTGACTGATTGGCCCCCGTGGACAGACGAACTCACTGATTGGCCCTCGACTTACACAGGGCAGCAAGCAGGAAGTCCTCATAAAGAGAGAGGGATGTTCAATCTTCCAACTCCCCGGACAACCACAACCTTCCTCAGCTCGGTTTCCTTCTGTTTTCGCCTCGTTTTGCCCTAATCGCTCGTCCCGCCTCCCCGCTCCCTTCTCCCAATTGTGCTTTTATCCATCTTTCTGACTAAGTTTCTCCCTGCTTCCCTCTTTCAATGGCTCAGACCTCACACTCTAATATCTTATATATTTTTTATTTCTCCTCACTTTCTGACTTGTCGCCAGCAGTGTACTTTTCTCTTTCTCTCCCCTCTCTTTTTCCTACAGCAGCTTTCAGAAGATGGTCTTCTTTGTGAAACGAGACAGAGGAGATTGGCTCGCAGTATTAGTGAGAGTGAGACTCTGTAAGGAGGTTGTAGAAATGACTCCTCCATGGGGAAATTCCCACAGCTGTATTAAGATCTCCTCATCTCCTTGTCTTTTAAACGCCTCCCATTCTCCAGCTAATTGTTTTGAAGCCAGTTCTGTAAATCCCAAGCGATATCTGGCACAACTCATTGAATTAGCCTGGAGTTTCAGAAATATCCCTCTTTTATCTACCTTTGAAGGAGAAATGAATCATTTCAACCCCCCACCCCCTCAATCTGTTACTGTCCTTCTGTATTGCTCCCTGTGTTTTCTGCCTCACTAAAAGCATTCTGTTTAATTTGTCTCTCTGAGCAACAGGAAAAAGGATAATGTGAAAAATATTTTAAGAATTCAGATCATGTCACAAAACTCAAAATATGCTTAGTCAGACCTTGTTTTTAGAGGTGAAGACTCCAAAGGACAGACACCTTTCCTCATTTCAGACATGTTGTATTCTCCACCTCAGTATATGTATGAAACCAGTACATGGTTTACCAGTGAGGGCTTCTGGGAGACTTTGATTGAAGTTAAAATCCAAGCAATTTACTGAAATGTGTCATTTGCTAATGTAAAGGCTTGTTTGACACACTGCAGATGGCAGATTTGAATTGTCAGTTGCAGTGTCACTGCTTTATTTCAGCACAATAGAGTGATGAGCCCTAAAGCCCGGGAAATAGCTTTGCACTTTCGGTTCCCTCGTTTCTTTGTAAATCCTTCTTTTGAATGGGTTTTTGTTTAAATGCCCAAAATAAGTTCTGAGGTTAACACAAATGTAAGATATTTTAACACTTTGTTCTATCATATAAAATATGTCAGTTGATGCCCGTATATTTAAAAAAAAAAGCTCTTAAGTGTCTAACAAGTGGCCAAATCAGACACAAAATGTCATCATGCCGAGTGTGGTGTATTCATTTTTCACTTGAATTCATGCTTCAAATATCATGAAAGTGGGGTTCATTTGTGAAGATCAGAAAGATTCATCCAGTCACAACACCAGCGTCTTTTCAGAAAAATACTGAAATCGTCAACTGGAAGCGCTGGGAGAGGCAGCACAAAATGTCAGTAAGCAATACAACTATTCTGACCTATGCCTGGCGCTAGCTTGTTGCTAGTGTGTTCGCCATTTGTGTCGTATTTTTGACTAACAATGTTCATACAAAGTCTATCATAACCTATTTTGATCCGCCATTTTCATTAAAAAAAATAAAAAATACATGTTATGCCTACTTACAGGTGGAGCTGATACACTTTTTGTGAACGTCAGTAAAATATTTCCTCACTGTCCGCAAGCTGTCACATCTGTGTGTGCACTGAGACATCTGGAGCTCAGACACAGCCCTGGCTCTGTGAATGAAGAAGAAACAAATTGACTCGGGCCGAGCTCCTAGTGAGGTTTTTGAAAGCTTTTTTCTGATGTGTGTTAATAAACTTCTTTGTTTGTGTGCAGCAACTGGAAGAGCAACACCGATGTTGTCGATGAAATGCCAAGATTGTTCGGAATTTTGGAAATTATTACATCTATCTTGATCTATAAATAACTTGTAATTTTGGACAAGGGTCTGAGACAATTACAGAGATGAGCAACGCTGTATGTGTGTGTTTTAATAATTGATATACAGAACATGTTTATAGATTATGCATTTATAAGGGCATAGAATGAAACGATTAACAGGGACACCCTCTGTGCCTAACAACACTGCGGACATTGTGCCTGAACAGGCAAATATGAACAATGCAATCTTACAAAACTAGACAATTACAATCAAATATTAACAAACCGGGAACTAAACTCGATTGAACTGCTGGAGCATAGCTGAACTTGGCATTGACACTTTCTATTTCTATAACAGGCCTTAATTCTGTCACAGCGTAATGTATTCAAGGGGACATGTAACCCTGTTAACTGTACCTGCCAGCATGTATTACCATCCAGAGGATTGAGCAGTGTACTCCTCACCCTGTGGGTATCGACCTGCTTCATAAGTAATGATTCTACAATAAAATGTTTAAATATTGTTTCACATGAACAGGAATGCATTTAATATCTCACACTTCTGATATCATGTCCCAAACGAGTACATTTAAATACAAACTTGAGCCCAAGGAGAAGAGACTAATTAATTCCATATTTACTGTTAAATAAGTTGGAGACCTTGCTGTAGGAACGTCTTAACAGCCTCACAACACTTAACCAGCAACCTTGAGGAGTGGTAGTGTGCAGAGGAGTCAACGCAAGGTGACTCTTCATGCAGGAGGAGGAGATAGTACCCAAATAAGGTAATTGGTTGATTTCTGTACATGACTCGATTTCAGCTCTGAGCCAACAACCTTGACAAGTTGGTATATTTAGACACATAAGTCAAAGTCAGTGTTTACAACGTGAGCCTAAGCCAAGGGACTTTGGAGTAAAGTGTTGCCATCCGTTTGTATGCAAGTCAAATTAAGCCAAGTTAGTTTGACTGATATGGATATTTGTGCACTGGATATTACCATAGAAGCACGTTTTTCCATATTCATGCTGATTATTTTGGTCTCTTCACACAAAGCAGAATAAAATACTGCCTTCTGAACAGTTAGAAACCAATCATCAGCTTTGATGTGAAGCCTTGGCAGACAGCAAGGGTGAGAGAAGCGAGAGGGGAGGGCAGGGGAGAGAGAACCAGTGTTTGATTGGGGGAAAAAAGAAGAGCAGAAAGAGAAAAAAGTGGCACACAGATGAAGGGAACGAGAGAGAAAGCCGGAGAAAAGTATGTGCGTACTTGAGAAGGACCTTTAGGAACAGAGTGAGATGGGGAGTTAAACGAGCATCCGTTCTGGTCAAGATGAGATGATTGATTGTGTGTGGATGGCATCCAGGAAGTATCTGGAGTGAATTGGAAGAGCTTCCTTTCCTTTGAGAGCATCTCTTTTAATCACGGCTGTTGGGGCTGTGGGAACCAGCCTCGCCACCGAGAGGACGCTGTTAATTAGATGGCATGTTTCTGCACATCCCTGTAGAGTCAACACCCTGCACAGCAAAGATTACCGTAGACTCTGTTTCTGTCTCTCTCACACACACACACACACATCTCACAGCCATGCTTGATTTTTCACAGCTTTTTTTATAAACATAAACTTGCAAATATACAAATGTCTTACACACATTAACACCAATGTTTTCATAGATGCACATTCAAAGGAAGAGCTTTCCTAACTTGTGACCATAACCAATTCAACCACTGTTCCTCCTCACCAGTCACATTTATGGTTTGTATATGGCGTATGTCATGCAGATTTATTGGGCTTTTCCTCTTTTCTGCACAATTACTCCAATTATGTGACTGATGCACCAGCAGTTCAGGCGTCTAGCATTTAGCTTTATTTTTTAACTTGCCTTATGTTGCCCTTTGCTGATAATCTGCTCTTAAAAATATCAAACCTTTCTGACGCTATTAAAGCTCGCACACACTACTAATTGGTATGCAATTTAAGGAGTCATTTGTGTACATCGGCCTTTGGCCTGTGATTCACAGCGATGCAGGTGCACCAACAATCATGCAGTAAACTCTCAAAAGCATAATGAACAAACCAGCTTGCAAAAGTGAAAAGGAACCACATGGCCAGAAGTCCGTGAACACTTGAAGGTTGTGTCGATATCCCCTCGTCTAGGAGATTGTTGAAGATCAATCAATCCTTGGCTGCATGAATTTCCTCCCATTCAGCCACAAGAGCATCAGAGAAATTGGCTCCTAATGACTAGTCTTCCAATTCAGTCTAAAATATCAGGAGTAAATGTGAGGAGCATTTAATTGGAACTCATAATGCCTGCTCAGACACACAGACTCAAGGCTGTCACTTCACTATTAAAAGGATTCTTGCAGGTTTGTAGGTCAGCCCACCGAAAGTGAGCCTGAGCAGAGTGTTTGGTTACTTTGGTCCTTCGCTTTAATCAGCAGGTGGAAAGCAAGACACGGGAACGTGGCTCTCTTTAAGAGTTCTGGGATTTATTAACCGACAAATAGACTAAACTGAAATACTGAATTCCTAAAATGTGCACTGCTGCATTCTCAGCGACGCAGTTACTTTCAACTTCATACATACGGCGATCTGTGACACACGCTAGCTCCCTATGTTGACCACACTCTTGCTAACGTTAGGGGCTTTTAGTCTGTATATAAACCAAAATTATATTATTTCAATCGCATTGATAAATTGCTTAATGGAATACAAACTGGACTTATGTAGTGTGCTAGTACTAATCATTTTCATTTTATTATATAATAACATCCATCCTATACTTAATAGTCATATACAGTCTTCTGTAGCTCAGTCAGTTCTTATTGCACTGCTTAAGCCCTCCCATTTCTTAGTGGTCCAACCAAATACAAAAATTACTTAATTTAAATCCCTCTTGGAATTGTACATATGTTTCGTTCACTGGGTACTACTCACTCTCCACAAGCTAAAACTGTTATAAGCCCCTGTAGTTTATTGAGGTTATAATCTATTAAATGGAGTAGCATTTGACCACAACTATACGATTTTTTTCAACTTTGGCTCAAGAGTTTGGGGCGGGTTGTATGATATTTGCACAGTTGGCAGTTCGATTCCCAGCTCCTCTTGCCAAAGTGTCCTTTGGCAAGACACCGATCCTCAAATTGATTCCGGTCAGCACGTGTAGCTTGATGACGGTGTGTGGGTGTGGGTGTGGGTGAGTGTGTGTGTGTGTGTGTGTATGTGTGTGTGTATGTGAGTTTGTGAGTGGCAAAATTGTAATTAAAGTGCTTTGGTTAAACTTTTACACAGTTTAGTAGGAGTTGATAACAGATGGTGTAATTTAGAGAATATCTTCTAAACATTATTATAAGTTACAGGTGTCAAAAAAGATCATACATTTTGATAAACATCTGGCTTCTTCTCTTTTTCTGCAAGTTGGTCGTTTCCTCGCTCTGCATCTGTTTTTCTCTGTCAACTCTGTCTCCTCGCGAGGCACACACAGATCCTCTAGCTGTCATGCATCCACACCCCTCCTTCTCTCAGCGGCTCTGATGAGGCCATCACTTTCTGTCTGCATCCTGAGTCAGTTGTCTGAGCACTGCTCAGGCAAGACTTGGAGAATTACATTCATTTCATCTCCTGTGGTAATTCACACCCTCACTCTTTGTATGTCTTTCTCTCTCTGCATCCCTTCCTCGTTCTATCGCTGTCTCAATGTGTGTGTTCTCCTCTGTTTCTCTCCTTCTACACAACTTTAGCAGCAGAACGATTTATTTATAGGGCCAATTAAATCTGGAGGAGACTCTGTGGGCTTTGGTGGAAAATACATCTAAAAAAGCGGACTAGTTTTGCATTTTATAATCTTGAAGGGCTGTAAGAGATGTAAACTGCTTGTCATGTCAGGTAGATAGCTTGTATTTGATCTTAGAGAAACAGGAAAGCAAGGAAGGGAAAAGAAAAGTGGAAACAGTGGGGCTTTGGAGAGAGATGGAGAGGGCAACAAAGAGAAAGACAACACAAGTGTGGGGGAGGGAATATTTTCTTAATTTTGTAAAAGTGATTTCTCGAGTCCCTAGAGGGTTCAAATCAGGTAAATGACATTTGCTGCAGGAGAGGAGAGAAATATGTAGAGATGAACTACAGATAAGACAGGAATTGTGAACATACTTTACTGAGACAATGCAGCTGCGTACACACTCACACTCTACATTTGATTGTATGTGACTCGATCTTTCGGTGGATAAAAGGATTTTAGTTTAGATATTTAGCTAATGATTGTGCTTTAGAATTACTGTACAGGTCGAGACAATGAACTTGTGTGATTCTACATTATGTTGAGCATTATGTTAAGACCACATACGTCTCAAAATACTCGACAAGCCAGACAATACAATGAAGCTCGGCCTTTTCAGTGAGAAAAGGCTTTGTGAACCCAAAACAGCTGTTCGTGCTGTGCATTTCCATACTGACCACATCAGCAAAAACTGTGTTTTCTTTTGTGACTACTTGGTCACAAAAGACTGAAATGTTTTGCAATAAATAAAAAAAAGCATCAACATGTATGACAAATGACTGATTGGTTGTTCTTTGTTACACTGACAACAACACCCACCAAATGATGTCATGGTGTACTAATCCTGGAGTACACATGTATTCCTGCAACAAGGTAAGAACTTAAACCACTTGAGATCAGCGAACACATCATTTTTAGCGTTTCGTGTGAAGTATGACTAACACATCAAATGTGTCAAAGCCAGGTACCAAATATCTTGTCTGCATCGATATGACAACGATAAAGCTCTGAATGCATTCATCAAATCAATACTTGTGAAACGGCAACGTTAAGCAGTCATGTGCTTAGCCGTGTACTGCCACGCTATGCGAATGACCACAATATAAACAACCCATGGAGAGATGGAGAGAGTTACTTAGCCTTTTAGCTTAGCTGACATTGATTCTGTCAGTTATGGATAATGAACCGGGCAGCAAACTTGTTTTTCTTGTAGCTTTGAATGTCAAATGCTGCAGTGGTGCAGATTGAAGGAAACTAGTCGCTTTAGTCTTTTGTTTTTCTTGCAGAGTCCAGTTAGCCTGGAGCGTTCCTGGTGTTGTTGCTTCACAGTCAGCTGGCAGGCTTTGTAGCGGCGTGCTAAACTTGTTTGGCTTAGCAGTGCTGAGCGGGCTCGTTTCAGGCGTTGTTAGAAGTTAAGAGTCTGATGCGGCTGTTTCTTCAATTTGACCAAGGTGTCGTAATAAAACAATATTCAAAGGAAAATACGAAAGAACAAAGAAAATATGTTCGTCAAATCACAAACAGTTTTCTTCGAAGCTACTTTCTTTTCAAAAAATAGTCCTTATTGATAATAATCCTCAGGTTTTGCTAGCAAAACCCCCAAATTCTGCTCCAAAGCCATGTGACAAGCCCATCTCCATTAAATGCCATCGGTGCATCATGGCTGTTCCACGAAGAGAAACTCATGGCAGAACTTTCCCTCATAGCCAACAGCCGCCCCAGAGCCAGACCCTGACAACATGACTGATGCTAGCTGGCAGCTGGCTACACACTCCTACTGTTAGAGAGGCAGAAAGATAGAGAGAGACAGCGGGGGGAGATGAATGATTCAGGTCAGTGTCAGAACAGGATTGATTTGGATCAGAACCAAAACCACTGATGGCCTATTGAGACAGAGATGGATGGATCGACGAAGAAGGAATGACTAATAGATTTTAGATACAGGATGTTAACCTGCCAGTTGGCTTCTGCTGGACAAAGGAGGTCATTGGAGGAGGGGCGAGGGGGGGGGGGGGGTATTGCATGAGCAACACACACACACATCTTGCAGTGTTGGCTGCATGCCAACAGACTTGGACCTGATGCTTTTTAATTGCCGCACTATATCGCAAAATGAATTGAGTATTATTACATGCCGTGATTAAGACATTACATCTTGTACACAATAGATTGTTTTTGAAGAGATGGTTTCTGATGTGTATTCAAAGGCCTGGTGCTGTAAGTACATGATAGGTGCCTCATGCCACCGCTCCACAGAGTATTACGTCTATTGTCCGACTATTGTTGTTTCGGTGTTGTCTTCTTTATCGGCCAAATGCCCAGAGCCTCTGAGCACAACACTGGACACAATGGACGGACAGAGAGGAGTCGGGTATTGGCAGAAAGGAGTTGGACACACTTGCATACACACAATACACACATATGCTAAACAAAATGCACATATGGCCCACATGCTGACACACTCAGACATGCATGTATAATCCACATACACACATTCATGGGCATAAACACACAGCTGCTCAAAGGCACAAAGCTGGCAATGGCAGGCATAGAGGGTCAGCCTCGTATACCAGCCCCTATGGGGTTAGAGGGGGGAACACACACTCACACACACCTGCACACACACCTCAGTCTACATCCCACAGGCAGAGAGTGGAGAAACAGAGAGGGACAGTCAGAGGATCACAATATAAAAGACAGACACAAGAGAGGGGATGACAAAATGATGATGTGGGGAAAAAGGAATGAGAGGATGATACCAGCTCCAGAGAGAGGAGAGAAAGCGAGGAAAGAGAGAGAAAGAGAGAGAGATGGGACAGTGTCAGAAAAAAACATTATTGTCAAGAGAATTATTTCATGACTGAAGGGCAAGTCGTACTCTTGTGGGATGCGTCTGGCCGTCCTGTCTGATAGGACGTGGAGGAGAAGACCAGTTGAGGAAAGATATGTCTTGGTCCTGGCAGTTTCTGATGTTTGGGGCAGTGACAACATAACGTAGTAGCAGCTAAATCAACAGTGGCAGCTATGAGCACCACGGTTGTGTTTATGGAGCTGCGCTGAGCTATGACAGACCTACAGGTCAAAGTGCAGTCTACATTTCACGAGGACAGGAGCCAGGACTGTTGAGCAACATGGGAAATGGAAAAGGTTAATCCATGAGTAAAACTGGCAATCAGCCCAAACTGCTAATCTCACGATGTAACACTGACGTTTGTCACCACAGAACATGCCCACAAATGTTTCACACTGGATGGTTTGACTATTTGGCATCATTCAAGGTGGCACCGACCCCCTTTTGACTTACATGAGGATGTGCTGACATGTATCATGATAATAGCATGTCTAGTGTTGTAATGTAAGGCTTGATGACAGAGAATACAAGATAAATCACTTAGCCACGACCAGACTGAGGAAAGTGTAACATGTACAATCGTACTGAACAGCGTGACTAATATGCTTTTGGCATCGGCAACCAAAAGCGTGAGACCGTGTGTTTGTTTGTGTGTGACGGAGGGAGTATGCACAGGTGTCCTCAGGTGTGTACTCATCAAGCAGAGTGCTCTAATACATGCCCACGTAAGGGGGAAGTGCTGAGAGAGAAGCACAAAAGGATATTTTGTAAAAATGCAATAAATGTGAAACGTGTTGAATTTTCCTCAGGCGGGGTAACTGCAGCCTGCCATGTGGCTCGCATCATGTTTGCAGCAAAAGACGGTGAGCATTAAAGGAATCATCATGAATTCAATAACACTTGATGCCTCCACTTCTTTACTCAGGCGTGGCTGGATGTTGGGATTCTCCCCGTGCAATATTTTAAAACAGATGAGCTATTGGAAATGTACGGAAAAATGTCGGCACCTAGACACATGTCTTGGAACAAGCCGCCGTTAACCCTGGTGGCTAAATCCACGCTTCCCGCAGCTGCTTCACGACAAAATCATTTCAATGGATCTGTGCAGGACCATAATACGTAGAGTCTGTTTCCTTAAAGGTAATTCAGTGGAAGACAAAAGCAATTTTGAAAACATGATTTTTCATAAAGCAAGAGATTGTTTTCCTGGGGAAGTCGCAGGAAATTGAAGCACTACTACGACATTACTCTGTAACAGGTGGTATTTGTTGATATTAAAGTTACCTCTGTGGCGTCACATCCAGACCTTCATCAGACCACTGTGCTCCGTGCATTTGTTAACATTTAATTCATCCAGTTCATCTATTGTATACCAGCATGGAGATTTGGAGACTTTCCCCACAGATAAAACCAACACACCAAACAAGCTCGAGGGCAGTGCTTCAAAAGACAGTGTCAGGATAGAAGTGTGAGTGTGTGTGTGTGTGTGTGCATGTGCATGTGTCCGCTTGTACACATTCTCTTTAATAGTAGCATCTTTTAATGCGTGTCCATATCCTTTTCACCATCAATACATGACTCGTTTCCCTCTCCATGGGACATCATTAGTGACTTTGGCAACAGTTTTAAAATAAATGTTTCAAATGAACAGCAGATGTTCTGATGCTTTTTTCTCTTTATACATGAAACACAGACTTCTCCACATTCTTCCAACGCGGTCAGAGTGAAGGTCTGCAGGATCATCTTCTATCTGTCTCGTTTTCTACCCGTCTTCATCTCCGCATATCATTCGTTCTGCCTCTGCATCTGCCCCTCTGTCGGTCTTTCTCCACCTCTTCTCTCTCTGCTGCCTGTTAGCGACGGCAGCTGTGCAGGGAGACATCGAGCAGGAAACTCTCTGTCTCGACGAGCTGTCTTCTGGCCTGACAGCAGAGAAGCTCAGAGCTGAAGAATCAGGAAACCGCTTTTATCTAGTCTGTCTCATGCCTTTTGCTCCCAACTCCCACCTCTGCTTCTGAGAGACGACGCGGAGAGAGAGACCGCGAGGGGAAGGGGGGAGTGGGTGGCGGGGCGGGGGGGTAAAAGCAGGACAGAGTGGGGAAATGATATTACACAGAGATAAATGAAAGAAAGAGAAAGCGAGGCAGAAGGCTGATGCAGGAGTCTCTCTAAGAAAGCACTGTTTCTTCCTCCGTCTGTCTTTCTCTCACTCCATGGCGGTTTTGATGTACTCAGACAAACCCACAGTGCTCCGATGGCGCGCAGACACAACACAGCAGATGACGAGTGTCAGCTGGTGGTTAGAGGCTCATACATGCTGCTTATCTCTCTCTCTTTCTCTCTCTCTCTCTTCAACTGTATTCTCACTCTTTTCTCTTTCCGCTCAATCTTTTATCCTTCCTTTGCTCCCTCCCTCCCGTCTTAGCTGTTGGAGTGAACTTGAGATCAATCATCTCTCAAACATGTGATCGCCAACAGAAGTTCGCCAGGCGGGATGTATAGGCCGTGCAGCTGAGCTATTAGCATACAGCCACTCCTTTACTTATTCAGGCTGGAAGGAATTCCCGTCTCAAGTGGTTTGGTAACACTTGAGTTATTATTTAATCACACTGTCGTGTTATGCAGAAGCACATTCAATGGAGCTTCTGTTGTGTTGCAAATGATTGCATGTGTGTGTTCATCAACCTCTTATTTCAATGCATGCAATTACATATTTAACCATTTTTTTGGTGGAGTGATACTTGGGAGGCCTCATGAGTTGTTCTGATAATCCATGTTTCTTGAAGAATATAATGTATTTAAAGTACTTCATAACTGTATTTGGAGGTTTGATAAACCATTTCCTCAGAGGGAAGGTCGTGGCTACAGATTTAGCAACAAGACAAATGTTGACAGATTTAATGAAATTAGTTAAACAGAAATATTAGAAATAAAAACAGAAGTAACAGCTGAGAACGCAAAGGAGCGTCTTATCACCACGGAGAGCTGGTCCACCTTAAAGGTTAAGCCCAGTTTAAGTTAGCCTGAGCTTGAGCTGTTGCTAACTTTGGAGCTAACGCCTTTCCGCGAGCAATAAATGATGGATTTAAACGTATTGTGCATCAGTTGTACAATATGGCACATATTCAGTGTTACACAACTCTACAGTGTACTAACGGTGTGTGTGTGTGTGTGTGTGTGTGCTCGCGTATGCATTGGGTTCACTGGTCATTTGAAGTGTGAACGCTTGGTTTCTCCGCAGCATGATAATTTCCTCTGTCAGCAAACTGTGAGCTGGAAAATAGAGCCCTATTATGATGAGATTAACTTTAACGGTCAAGGATTCCAGATCTTTCCAACAAAGTCACTGAAGATTAGGGCGTTCTTTGGTCGGTTCAACTCCCCTCTCCTCTGTGTAGGATTCATTTTGTGCTGCTATAGAGTCGCTGGCAGATAAGCTGTGAGAGACAAACAACCAGCAATATTGTATGTTTAATGCGTAATACTGACAGAAGAAGGCATTCCCCAACTGGCTCATCGGAGAACTTCACACCTACACCTGCAGGTAGATATACGATTAGAATATATGCGTTTACACTCATCAGTGTTGTGTTGGGGATCATCTCTTGCTAAACTTTTTTTTGTGAAACTAAAAAAATAACTATGTATTTTTCCTCACAGACTGATATGGTGTCCTGCAATATGGTATTTATTACTCATACTTATTAGCATTTTTAATTCGTAACAAACTACCCTGATACCCACAAACTAATATGCTAATGTAATATGTTACTTCTGGGAAATATCCTAAACAATGAAATTGGTGAGAAGTATAACCTCTACAATCTAAAAGAGAAACATTACATTATTTAGTTAAATGTCTAATATGTTCAAAACCTTCCCAAAACTGTAATGTATCCCTCGGGTGTATGAGAGAGATATTTGCTGCATATTGTAACGACACCATTTTAATTCCTGAGTCTGCTCCTCCACATGCCTCAAGTCTCCTCACACTATTAAAGATCCTAAATGCCAATTTATTTAACATGTGCTTAACAACTATGATATCAAAGTAAGCCTTGAATTACCTGAATATGGACACAGCTTTAGGGTTTCATCTGATTATGAGCGAAAAAAGGGAAAGAGCTGTATTTGTCTTTTCTTTGCCGATACGGTGGATAAGGAAGATTAAAGACATCGTGTCCTGACAACTCGAGAGAACAGTCTGACAAGACTTAACCAAACCCATCACAGAAAAGGAGAACTTCAAACAGAATCAAAACCTGCAGACGATGGAGATGCAAACGCATCACCTCAGGCTCCATCTCTCTGCCTGCCCTCATGCCCGTCTGTCTGCCTCCATACCTGCCCGTCTGTCAATCTGTCTAGCTTTCACTCTCCCTGTGCTACAAAGTGACATCTATCCTGCATCGCTGCTGCCGCAGCAACTGCAGCCAACCCTTCCTCTCACATTGCAAATTAGAGATGTGCTGTCATGCTGTCATTAAAAAGCTGTTTCTCATTCAACAGCTCCAAATTACCCAGAACACACTGCATTGCATACGTCTCTCTTGTGTACGACACAATAAAGTAACCAATATCTTTAAATAGCACTTTGACATCAAGTCAGATGTAACAACTGTACGGTTTAATTAGCCTCCTTGTATGTGTGCGTGTGTCTGTGCACACGGGTGTGTTTGTGTAACTGACACTTAGCTGGCGGACAAGCTGTCACCGTTCTCTGCTCCACCATTTCCTATGGACTGATTAGTATAGAGCTGTTATATCTCTCTCTCTCTCTCTCTGCATCTCTCACACACACACACACACACACACACACACATCATTATGAATGTGATACTGATTGCTGTGTAATACTCTACATCACACTCCAACTCTGTCATCACAACCACTTTAATTAGAAGTGTGTGTGTGTGCATTTGCTCGTGTTGTGCTTTTCCATCCAGTGTAATCAAACTTGCCGTCCGTTGCAGACATAAGAGAGTAAAACGTAATGTTTTTTTTGTAAAAGTACAAAATAGAAGACGGCTCTCCACATTGCGGCAGCTCTCAGCTAACGGCGATAACCACGGCAGTACTGCAGAGGGAAGTTCCCTCTATCTTAGAGAGAGGGAATAAGGCTGGCTATGTAAATAAAGCAAGGAGGAGCTCAGATTACAACACACACACACACACACACACACACACAGGGAACACACTTTATTCTCTGCTCAGCTAGACATTACTCCGCTATGCATTTACATTACAAATACTTGTTTGGTGTCAATGCTCTGAATATCAAACCTTCAATGTTTTACGTTGCAAACTCTTCATATCTGAAAGACACACTCCGAAAACACATTTCATTTTGCGTTGAAGATAAACAAACTACTCGACATGCTGTAAATAGTTATGATAGTTACATGTTTGCTCAAGGGACTGCCGCAGTGCTATGTGGGAGAATTCAAGCAATAAGCCACGAGAAGCTGTGACGTCAGGCAGCAACACAGAGACACAGTGGAAAGTGCTTAAAGATGGAGGTGAATACATTTATAGGGAGATTGGCATTAATTGTGCAATTGTTGAAGTCGTGTTCAATCATGTTCGCACTCTTCTTGGTCAGCTGGTACAGTCTCTGGACAGGTGCATTTTAATTGCTCTGTGCCAGAAGCAAAGACAATGCTGCAACATCTTCTGTTGCTGGAGTTTGAACAATTTAAAAGTACAATCCTCATTGTTTCCCCATCAGAGACATGATTTATCTTTCCTCTGTCCAGCATCAGAATGTTCTTGTACAGTGTTGCTTTGCAAGCAGGAGTGTGTGTCAGGGGTGTCAAACTCAATTTATTTCATGGGACACATACAGTATCGCACAATTTGATCTTGTGTTGACCAGACCAGTAAAACCATAGCATAGCCATACATCCCTTTCTTTTAGTGGAGAGAAGTTCAACAGCATTCTGAAATGTTCACATAAGCAGACGATGAGCAGCCTGAGATGTCGAGCTGATCTCACGGCTACGTCTAAAAACAGACTGCCGTTTCCTCCAACCTGCCAACAATTAATTTGTCTTCTCCGTTGGAACATCTGCAGCTAATAGGCTCACTCTCTTCCCTTGCCAGTTGTTTTGTTGTATAGCTTGGTTATATTACTGGAACTTGGTAACAGTTCGAGAGAAAGGTGAGAATGTATAATAGCCTACAAATGATGAATAATTCTGAGCACCAAATTCCCTCTAGGAAACCGATGAGGTGGTGCCGCGCGTGCAACTCAAACTACATTTTACGAGCACTTTCACATCATTCCGCACAGAATATTTCTCTTGCGAGAAACATGTAAGCCTGCGAGAAGAAACGCATGCTTTGAGTGTGAGGAGCGTCCCCCGGCGCACGACTTCTATCACCGCTCTTCTGCACGCGAAACCCACCTGATCGCTCGCTTTTCTTTTTGACAGCAGGTGGGCGGAGCAGTTCACCGTTGTATCACTAGATTGAATTGGTGATGATCTTGGTGATTTGGATTGGCCGGATACTACTTCTGACATAGACGCTAGGCGGCGGGGCATGAAGGTGGTTTTCAAACCGCCACTAAACACTAATCCACTACATCTTGCACCTACGAGACCTCTACACACACACAAACACACAGACACACGTGTATTGACAGTGATTTGCCTTCATAAAAACCTCTCACAACGCAGCATGGTCTGACAGTCGCAGTTCAGGTTCTGGTTCTCCCTCCACAGGCCCAGCAATGCAACCCAGGTCTCCAGCTGTGTTCTGGCTCCCAGCGGGGATCTGTGGCTCAGAAAGGAAAAACGCTGCCGTTTCACTCAGTTAAAAGTCCCCATCGCCCATGGAATTTTGAGTGTCACACAATTAATTTCCTGCATTTTTATTTATAGGTTAGAAATATCTTTATTTATGAAAATTAAAACACAAAAATCTGATTAAAAAATATATAATTAAGTTTAATGCAGTAGTGTTCTCAGGCATTCTGCTTTCAGATAATTGTTACCTGAATCAAAACATGTAGATATAATTAACTCCTCTTTTGTGTGTCTCTTGTTAGGTGGAGTAATCTATTTAAATGTGCATGTGGCACCAATTTACCTCAGTGATATATTAATTAATTTGAATACATTTTTTACATCCTGAATTTTAATAGCTTATATGTTTCGCCAAGATGTCACTTCGTTTCAAACTTTCTTGAAATGAAAAACTATTTCCACATATCTGTTCAAGTCAAGCATAATATGTATATATTATATAGTGAGGAAAAATTAGCAATCGTACAAAAATACCCCCCATTGTGTGGCTTATTGTTTATGAAAGTGATAACTTCAGCATCTCCAAAAAAGTGCAGCTCAGAGCTGCTTCACCAAGCTTTTCAGAAGCACGAGCAGTGACGCAGAGCTACAGGTTGGAGGAATGTGGTGACGTTTTCCGTTTTAATGAAAACTATTAAGAAAGCTGCAAGAGATTCAGAAAGATGTCCCGGCGTTGAAGAGGAAAAGCCTCGTCGAAAAAAAAGCATCAGATAATGGTGATAAAAGCAAGTCTAACGATGAAACTCAAAATATAAAACGGACCCACAGACATCCCCAAAATACATCAATGACCACCTTCAAAAATATTGCTTCCAGCAATTGTTCTCAGATGTCGGCTTTTGATCTTCCAAGAGATTCTTCAATGAAACACGTTCTCCATTGTCAAGTGATGGCATTTAAGTTGTTGGGGGTTGGTCACAAAAAAAAATGCAAAAAGGTAACTTCAGCAGCAACAAACAATAGCTGTAATGCTCCATGTGTTTACATACACTCCAGTAACTGGACAGCTTCAGGGGGGCGGGTCCCCACCCTGATATAATGGGAGTGGAAATACTGATATATGCAGGAAGAGCAGTAGATTATGCTGCTTGAGTGTTTGAGGAGATTTGATGGTCTTTATGACTTTTACAATGCTGAAACTTGGACTAAACTATCATCTCTGCAAAGGGCCACACCTCATCCCTCATCAGGTGCTGAGGACTTCTTGAGGAAGCTCTACCTGTTTTCATTTGTGTGTTCAGGCATTAGCTATCTACAACTCTGTGGACATTTTCTGCATTCAAATGATGTGAGTTTTCATGCTTAACGCATTTCTTTTCTGAAGGTAATCTTTGAAATGCAGCGTCTCACATTTCTTTTTTTGCCCTTTTAAGACACCTAACAGATTCCCCTGTCTTGTTCCGTCTCCCACATCAGAAGCCGGAGCACAGCCTTGCATGTTGCGCTATGTGTCTGTAATTCCCACCGACAACTGTGTTAATGGATGACAATAGCAGAGAGGAGAGCACCATATGTCTGAGCCTGGGGCAGCACGGAGAATGGCAGGATACACAAAGGCGAACAGGGGGGGGGGGGGCAATGAAGAAGGGTTGAGATGGAAGCAAGGGTATCGAGAGAGAGGCCTCATGGGGGAAAAAGAAAAGAACTGAGGATTCCAGTGAAATCGGAAGGAAGCAGGAGGCTTGGAAGTGGAATCAGGAGGCCTGGAGAGATGGGAGAATTGGGGAGGAAAGAGGAGACGGAGGGAAGGAGAAAGAGGCCGTTGGAATTACAGACGAAAGGACAGAGGGGAGAGAGAGAGGAAAAAAGGATCATTTAAATAAACTAGAGGAAGAAAGATAAGAGGGATGGAGGCAAGAGCGTTTGCAAGAAGTTATCACAGACTTGCACTTTTTTTTGTTTATCATTTATTCATTTAAAATATTGTGGTTTCTATGAAAATTCTTTTAGGTCCTTTTTCTTCATGGTTTGGGGTTTTCCGTACAGTATGTTGGTTATCATCGCTTGTGTTGCCGGTATGTTAATTGTACACTTTCTTTGGATAATGTTATCTTGGTAATGGTATTTACAATTCACCGAGCTGCTTTCACAAACTTTCTGTTGTTGTGGGGGAGGGGTGCACACATAGTGTAGATAAGACAATATGAACACTATTTTCTATTATGTATTCATATGAGGAAACAAAGGCTTTCATAGGATGTTGTGCCCAAGCATATTAATTGACTGCATTGCTTTGAATGGGGCGACTGTGGCCCAGTGGTGTGTAGGGTGGTCCTTTAATCAGAGGATCGGCGGTTCGATACCCGGCTCTGCTAACCCATGTCGATGTGTCCTTGGGCAAGACACTTCACCCCAAATTGTAGCTGTGCCTGCGGTGTGTGAATGTTAGTTACTTCTGATGGGCAGGTGGCACCTCGCAAGGTAGCCCCTCCCATCAGTGTCTGAATGGGTGAATGATGTTATGTTGTGTTAAAGCGATTGCAGTGGTCGGAAGACTAGAACAGCGCGATACAAGAACATTTACCTTTTACGTATGTAAATTTAGTCTGCTTCGGATTTTCAGGATTCACTTAACCCTTGTGTTGCCTTAGGGTCATTTTGACCCGAATCAATATTACACCCTCCCCCCGCCCCGCCTTAGGATTAATTTGACCCCATTCAATGTTTAATGTCGGTGTTCTTTCGGTAGTCAACAAACAAACATAAAGTGCCTCACACTTAAACTTGGAAAACAATATTAATTCTAATAATTTTCTGGAGGTTTTAATTGCTGGCGTCAAATTGAACCCAAAGGGTAAAATATGTTAGTAAATATAAAGGTAACAGGAGGGTGAAACATTGAATCGGGTCAAAATGACCCAAAGGCGGGGGGAGGGTGTAATATTGATTCGGGTCAAAATGACCCTAAGGCAACACAAGGGTTAATGTGCACCATTGAGAGCCTCCTGCACCATTGAGAGCCTGCTGCACCATTGAGAGCCTGCTGCACCATTGAGAGCCTGCTCGGACTACAACCGAAAAGCCCTGCAGCGCATAGTGAATGCAGCTAGACTTACATCGGTGCCTCCCCCCCCCCCCCCCTCTCTACAGGAGATATATAACACCCGCCTCACCCGCAAAGTGACCATGATTGTGAGCGACTCCTGCCGCCCCTCACACGGTCTGTTCAGCCTCCCGCCCTCTGGGAGGAGATACCGGCGCCTCCGGGCTCGCACCACCAGGCCGTCCAACAGCTTCCTCCACCAGGCAGTCAGGAAGCTGAACTCTCTCCCTCCCACTCCTCCGCTTTCAGACTTTTATATTAATATGTCAAATGCTGCTAGAACTCCATGTCTGACTGCTGCTACAATACAGACGCAACCTTTTTTTTATAGTTGTTAATTTATAAATTATATGTCGTCTAAATGTTCTTTGTTAACTGTTTGCACTTTATTACCTTATCACTTCATCACTTTGTATTACTATTATTCTTCCTAACTTTGTCGGAAAAAAGAGACGAACACACTTTCAATCTCCTGTATGTTCAACAAATGTAAAATTGATCATAAAGATGACTTTGACTTTAATATGGACTCACACATTTCTATCAACCTAGTCAGAAATAAATTGACTCAACTCAAAACGGTCTTGATATTTGAATTAAAGTGCCGATGCGATGGCCTCATTCCAAATAACTTTGGATGACAGTTTTGGTGGGTTCAGTGTGTAATGGCTCATGATCAGAAGAACATCTCATTTCAGTTGCCAGAGCTCCACTTGTAGTGTTCGTGAAATCTCAACTTTTCTCTCCTCCTTTCATGTCTCTCCTTTCATCTTCCCATCTTCTCCTCTTTCAACTTCCTGTGTTCCTCTTGTCCTGCTGCATCCCATCGCACACAGACTCACTCATCCACACACACTCGGCTTTATCTCTTCACATACAGCTCCAAATTATGGAGTTAAGCGATCCATTAACAGGAAGAAGAGAGGGAGCCAACATGTCACATATCAGACAGGACGGCTTGAGAGAAGTGGAGGGGACAAAAGAGGAGAGGAGGGGAGGAGGGGAAGGAATACCTTATTGAAATGGAAATGGAACAAGCCAATTAAAACATTTCACTGGCAGCTTGTTTGCATCTCCAGCTCAGCTCACACAGATTATATATACAGCACATTATGGAGTAATGAATATGTATACAATGAACTCCTCAATTATCACGCCACCACTGGGTCTCAATTAATGCACTCTACTTCTCAATCATAATCTAAGTTAATATATTTCTAGCTCGTGATGTGAAAGCATTTACCTTTTATAAGACGTCATACCGAGACGGAAAACCAGTCGCACGCAGTTCATCCATTAAGCTGTTTATCCATTAAGCCGTATCCACGTACGGCTTGTCAATTATAATAGAGAGACTTACCTTTTAAAGACACAGATGTATATAAGAAAAAAGTGCAATGGTAGCAGCCATAAGTATTGAACACATGTTAAACATTTAACTCCTTAGTTTTAATTGATGTAAAAACACATTTGGAATCATTACTGGCTGGTAAATCTAATTATTATATAAATAATGACTATAACCTCTGATTGCCTCATTTATTTCATACACCTGGGACTTGACAACACTGTACTACTAACCAACAGCTAGTTGCTAATTAATTATTGCAGAAGCTGAAATTGCTTTTCTAGCTGGCGTAGACGTTGTTGTATGCAAGTAAACTGTGTCTAGTGTTTAGGAACCTAGATAAGATGGATACTGTGGGTATTGTTTACTATTATTCAATAAAGAACAGCCACTAGGTTATCAACAGTGCCGTCTGATATGTAGGTGCTTGTGGAGTTGGCAGCATCACTGGGACTGGAGGCAGCCGGGGTCAGTTGGTGTCTTGCACACTTGGGAATCGATCACGATGCCTTGGTGGAGCTCAGAGGAGCTGAGAGAGCAAAGGGTAAATCCTGCCTTATTTTGAGCTCGCTTGTGTTCCACTCGCCTCACTGTGTGATTTTACCCCGAGGGGGCCTCGAGTCTGAGAAGCTAAACGATGCACTAGTAGGATGAGAAACACTCTGGCTGCCCACTCCAGCTCACCACCAGCTTTTAGTTCAGGCATCACAGGGCAAGAAGTCTCAGAGGCCCTCATTTACTGTCCAGAAAGGAATTGTGTGACTGCACTGTCCATGTGAGAAAAGAAAGAAAGAAGGAAGCCAAAGTCCACAGTAAACAGTCTCTCTTCCTCCTTCTCGCCAACATGTTATTTGTGTGTGCCCCCAGTCCCTTTTGAAAACACAGGTTTCATGTGTCAATATGAGCCTGGAGCTTTTATGTGAGGCTGGAATATTCACAAAAGCAGCCAGAAATACTCTCGTCCTGCAGATGCAGCAAGACGCTCCTAACTCCCACAGAAAAAGGCCCCTTTGGACTTAGTTGAGTGTATGACACGGTCCAGTATTTCACTAACTAGAGAAGACAGTTTGGAGGAGCTGTGTTCTCTAGTTTCCCTTTTCAAATTGACAAACATCATCCTTGTGTTAGCACCGACCCTGGAGCAGGCTGGTGCTCTGGTGAACAGTTAGTGAACATGTACACAGCAGATATGTCCTGATCTAAAAACAGCAACCTGTGAGTTCTGAACTCAACTGTGACTCTCTTACATCTTGCACCAGAATAAATACAAACAAATGAACCTGTTCTTTCAGATTGACTCTCGCCCTGCAACCAGGAAGCAGCTGAGCTCTTCTTCCTCTCTTCTTTCTTATTTGCTCTCCAAGATAGACACAAATTCAGGACAGTGCCATCAGTGGATAGCCACGTCAGCACCACGGACAGCGCTATGGATTTATCAAAACAATGCACAGATATCTCAGAGCTATGATTGGAGCCATCGCTTCTAACTGGCACAACCCTCAGTCAGATAATGATCAATGTGTCAGGCAGGCTGGATGAACATATTCCACCAAACAACCCCTCTGCCATTCAGCTGGGGGGTGAATGGTTACCAGGGGGCATCCATTAAATGACCCACTGGCCATTTCTGGGGGAGTTTCCCATCGTCTCATAGTGCTGATGACTTGCATGTAAGTGGATTTGAGACTCTCATCCACTCTCATTACATATGATCACTGGCTGGCTCACTGTGCTCTGTTGTACTCTGGTTTGAATGATAACCCTATAACCCGTGTTCAACCTTTAACCTAAAGCAACAGGTGCTTAAAAAAGTGGACACGCAAGGCCTTCGCGTCACGATATCTTGACTTATCTTTTCTCTGACGGTACAATAAGCTTGATTGGTAACTGTAATGTGGAGTGTGATGGTGGAGTAATGAACACATGCTGCTTGCATTGCCTGTCGAGTTGGTTTAGGCATCAGTTTGACATCATATTATTATTACAGGTCGCAGTTTTCACTGAATCTGATGGGACGCGTTCATATGACAACTCTTATTTGGGATTGCTTGTGCGGGAAAGCTGAAAATTGCTTGACTAAACATTAAGTAGAAATGTATGTAATAGCATTCAAGCGGAGTCAGAAAATAACGCAGCCATGAGTTTCTGCATGTGCTGAGACCTCTGCTCTCTGTCTCCCACTCTGACAGCCTCTGAGATGAATGCTTTCTGCTTCCTGGAGCTGACTTTGTTGTTTTCCCAGGCAGCCATGTGCAACTAGGCTAATGAGTACATTTAGCTGGAAAATGCTGAGGTAACACTTTCATCACACTGTGTGTGTGTGTGTGGGGGGGGGGGGGGGGGTGTATGTGTGTGTGTGGCCATGGATTTGTGTATGTTTATATCATCCGTTTATTAAGGTCATCATCAGGGTTTGAAGTTCGAGCTAAAAAAGCTCATTAGAGACTCATCCTGCTCCCTCGTCACACCTTTCTCGTCACAATCTTTCCTCTGTCCCTCTGTGGACGTCGTCATAGAACAAATGACTGGATGGTCTTGTAGTCTTTGCAAAATACAACTGCAATTGTCAAATTTAGTTTCTGAGTCATAGTATTGAATTCTTAAAATAATGAATAGAGAACCTTTTAGAGTTGTTGCCGTCTGATCGAGCTTCTAAAAGACGTGAATATAATCAGGGAGAAAATGTCCTGAAGTCGGACTGTTTACTCGCATTAAACTCTTTGTTTGTTTGTTTCAGTTCTTCACTTAGTGCACTGCAGTAAAACAGAGAGAGAGAGAGTTGCTTGTTTGTGCACTTTGTGTCGTTAGTCTAATTATTTAGATTTCTAATCTAGCATTAGTCAGGCCACTTTTTCACTTTTTCTTGTCCTGGTGGGTCTCCTTCTCTGCTCTGCTGATGCCTGTCCTCTGAGCAGCTGTTCAGTACTGCAGGAATAATGTTTCACTCTGCTCTCATTTTCACAATTGCCAGTTACTGAACTACTTGCAGTGGCGCTATACCTTTTGTTTTCTAATTATTCAGAATTATTCCAGATTTGATCACAAAGAATAAGTCACATAAATACAAACACAGTGAATTGAATACGAAAACAAGTTGTGGACATGAAACAAGGAGTATACATAATTATACATGATTATCTTATCAGTGGTGTTCAGTCAGCTGCAAAGTTAGCGTGTAGTATAATTATAATGATCATAGTGTTGTGTGTTCAGAATGATCCGTGCGTGTATTCATCTTAGACCTGTTCACGGTTGTTGTCTTATGGAGACTAATCCACGACATTGTTTGCAGGTCTTAGACAAATGTTGATCAAGTGTTTTACAAATAGTACCACCCCCCCCTCCCCCCCCCCACCCACACACACACTTAATCACCTCCAACAGGGGTCATTGCATTTGCTAAGAGGAAAGCAAACCAATTACAAGGAAGTTTGTGCTCAGCAAACCATGAAAATGCCACATCACATCATGCAAACAGAAGGAACAGATGTTTTTTTACCCCAAATGAACTGCTTCTTTTGGGACCACGATTGAGAGTAACTTTACTGCATTGACCTCTATAACGTAATACATGTTCTCACAAGTCTGTGGACTCCAGGCAGCGGCCAGATTATTCCAGTCAGGAACACAGAGCGCATGATCTCTCTGCAAAACGGTTCAGGTGTTTGGACATCCTGCCGGGTTAAGATGCAGACACTCTCTAACAGAGCCGGTCGTCTCATGCACACAGATGCATAAACAAACAAACATGCATAAAGGCATGTGTGTTTCCTCTAATTCTAGTTCATCGATGATCGCAGTCTCCAGACGAATGTTGTCGGATGTAGAGCATCCAAAAGCCAGCCTTCGCTCTGTGTACATTGTTGTTGTTTTGACTCATTTATACATTTTGTGTCTTATTATCAATTGTTTGTGCTGAGTTATTTATCCCCAGTTTACAAAACAAAAGAATGAGGGCTAAACCATGCATATGTGATGGTTATTATCACTGCTAATTCAAGAATAATATGCATTATGTGGGCATGTCTTTTTTCCCTTTCTTTTTATCCATTTTTTTTCTCAAACGCCCGACACACACAGCTCATTCTTGAAAAAGCCCGTTTCCCGTGTAGTTGGTTTCAAGAGCGCTGCTGTAAGATTGCCAGGAAAGACATTAATCAGTGTAACTATGCAAAGATTCCCACATTCACTGTGAGATCAGTTTTATGTTGTTGGTTTTATTGGTTTTATCTCCTCTTTCTGCTTTTCCATCTTCTGTCTCCCTCTATTTTCTGCACTGCTCCTTTTCTCTCTCATTTCCACCCCTCTAATCATATACTTGTATCTCTTGTGTGTGTGTGTGTGTTTTAAGAGGAGGAGGGAGGGACGGCTGTAGTAATAAGATCATCAATCATTAAGAATAATTTGCAGAAAAATCAGCCAACCTTGTTGAATTTGACAGCCACTATATTGGATCTATATGCTTCTAACATATCTAACATACGACATAGATAAGAAGCTTTGAGTGTGACCTATAAGGGGTTCTAGCTGCGCATTTATGAGTTTCTGTCCACACATCTTACTGTAATTTTCATTTATACGATGCATTTGTGGGTGTTTTTCAATACCATTGTGCTCTTTTCTGGACATGAATTGACCAACACCTTTTCTAAGAAGAAAATCACAATGTATCGCATATTCCTAAAGTGTTCAGATCTTATACGTGGTGAATATAAATGTGCTTCCCTAAACCCAAACTATTCTCAGTGTTGTGGTTGCTAGTTCCGTCCATAAAACAAACCATATGGCCTCAATAGAGCTGATGCAGCAATTTCAACAGCAGCTTGTGAAATCAAAGCCGTTGTTCTATTAAAGTCGACTCTAATCAATCCTGTAGTTATTGTCCTCATAGGGTCTTTGTGCATATTGGGGCCTTTATGTGTGTTACTTTATTTAGAAATATGTATTCCTGTTGATTCTCCTTGTTCTATCATGTTTTCAACTCTGCAATGTGCTTTTTATTTGTGAACATTAAGAAAAGTGCCAGTCCAGTCTAATTTTGGAAACTATAATTTGCAGTTTCTTTAGACTTACAGGTGAAGGTTGGATATTAACAGTAGAGAAGTATTACATTTTAACTCAATGTTAAATCATTAAGGTCATCATAAAGGCTTTTTTTCCCAGCCTTGAGTTATGGCTGAATGCAGCTGCCCATCTGTATTAGGTTTTGTATTGGCAAATTTGCGATTGATTTACGTAATTATAGCAGAGCCCGCCCACTGCATCCCTCAGAGGCAGTGGAGCAGATGCTGCTCATCTACATCAGATGTGTTTAACCATGGAAAATTATGTTATTCAAACATTTAAATCACGGTAGAGCTTTAAAACCACATGTGTGATATGGGATACAAAATAAATGTTGCATATCAACTTTTTTGATGCTTTAAACTAAATGTCAAGTCACATATTGTGTCAAAGAGCTTCTTTTTTTATGGTTGGTACCCACATGAGTGCAGTTTTAATGAGCTTTGTTCCCAGACGGATATGTTTTAAAAAAAAACTCTGTAGAGGATTACACTTTAGAGGAGGAGGCTGTAATAATACACATTGAATGATTCTGAAAAGTGTGTGTAGTTGTGTATGTTATTCAAATGTTTTACTAAAAGAATACAGTGTATGTTTTGTATTCAGCTATGTCCCTGTGTGTGTGTGTGTGTGTGTTTCAGTTTGTGTGTGTCTGCTACGCAACATCCATAATATTGTTGTTGCTATGGAAAGGGCAATGTCACGCATGTTCACAGGCATACACACACACACACACACACACACACACACACACACACACACACACACACACACACAGTGCAGTATTGTTACACATGAAGGGTGTCAGTAATGGGATTCTGGTCAGGCCAGTGTGACCATGCTGTACTGAGCTAAGGTCATTGATAACATATCAGGAGCTGAAAGAGAGGGAGAATTTGAGGTGAGAGAAGAAAACAAAGGAATTTAGAAAAGGTTGCTGTAAAGGAGGGATGGGTGGTGGACAGGAAAGAAAGAAAGACAGAATGGGTTGTTTTTAACAAACTGTCATTTAGCTGTGAGCAGGTGTTGTGTTTCTGGTGCGATCTGGTTTCCATACATAAAGCACTGCGTGCCGTTGGGTGTCCTCTGTTTTATCCTCTCTTCTTTTTAACTCCCCTCCTTTTCTGACTCTCTTCCCCTCCACTTCCTTTCTTCACACTCTTTCTCTCTTTGGCATCTCTCCTCTCCTTTCCTCTCCTCTCCTCTCCTCTCACACCTCCTTAGACAGGGCTATTTTCTGCCTGTCAGGCAGTTTGCAGACAAGCACTGTTTTGTACCATGGTGAGACTCTTTTCAGTGTGTGTGTGTACAAGTGGCCATTTGATTCATGTTTATATGTGTGTCTATGCCCATGTATGTGTGTGAGACAGAAATGCAGCATATTTAATAAGCGGCCATTTGCTTCCTGTGCCCCTACACCTACGTGTGTGTGTATAATATGTGTGTGTATGTGTGTGTGTGTGTTCCCCTGTTGTGACAGTGTTGAAATCCAAGCTGACATCCCCTTCTCCCTGCAACAGCATATGCCCCTCAGCAAGACCACTGGGAGGCTACAGAGAGAGAGAGAGAGAGAGAGAGAGAGAGAGAGAGAGAGAGAGAGAGAGAGAGAGAGAGAGAGAAAAAATAGAGCGGGGGTGGGGGAGACAATGGGTAATGGGTGGCAAGAAGGAGAAAGGGATCGGGAGAGATGTGATGGAAGGAAAGAGAGGAGAGGAGAAGCCAAAGAGGAAGAGAGAGGAACAGGAAGAGAGCCACAGAGTGAGACCAAGACAGAGGGAGAGAAAGCACCCCCACTGCGTTCCTTTTCAGTCCTGCTAGCGTTGGCATGTGTTAAATGTAAAGCTGCTGGCTGACTCACCACGCTACCAGCTCCTAGTCAGCACTCTCTACGGCTCCTGTCTGACAGAGACAGAGGGAGAGAGGAAGGCTACCGGCTTATATTCAACACCGTCAATTTCAACGACAGACGGAGAGACAACTGAGAGGCCACCAGTAAATTACTCAAACTGCCTCCTTCCTTCTCCTGCTTCTTAAACACTTTTTAACTTATAATCAACACATTTGTCTGAGGAGGTTATTTACCAGAGCTGTTTGGGGAGGTATATTCATTTATATAACAACTAATTCCTTTTCGGTCTCAGAGGTGTGGTTCATATCACCGGAGAGCACGCAAGCTAACATCCATTTTATTTTGATTGTTTTAACTCAGATGACTATTTTTAGGATTGTTGCCCTACTTATGTTTATCTGAAAGTAATAACACACAGAGTAACACGTTTATTTCTCTGAGTGAGTCAAGTGTCTCTTGGAATCATAATAAAAGTGTCAGTGAAAGGAAGAGAATAAAAAGGTAGATGTGGGGGTCGGGTTGATAATCTGTTCCGCCTTCAAACTCGGTTTCATAAAAACATGTTTTTTTTAATCTTCAGTTCAATTCCCACTGGACACATGCACATAAAAGATGTACAGTATGCTTTTGATGAAAGCCGTTTACAATATACAATATAGTACATCAGGAGGAGTGGGGCGGGGCGGCGCCTTCCTGATCACTCATATGTAACAATACCTTTCACAGTTTAAACTGTCATTTACCTTCGTCTTGATTTAGTATGTGTGACCTTTCCCAGCACATAGACAGATACTTTATCTTTCTCATACAATAGTCTGTTCCGGAAGCAAAATGCATTGCTTAAGGGCGCCTGAACATCTGCCATTATGAGTTTCTATTTTTATGCTGTGCTGATTGTGCTGTATATTGCTATACATTCACATACTTAGTATAGAATAAGGTTTTAATGCCATGCCTTCACCAGCAGCAGCACATTCACACACAGGATAAGAACGGGCGTTTTAATAAACTGCAGTTTAACGGTGCAGTGAAATGTCTTTGTTGGAGGTGAAGAACTGTGGGATTGAAGGAGAGCGAGTCTGAGGGGACTGGTTTCCCGTGTACATAATAATATAGTGTGCATATGTGCATGAAGGTGATCCAGTCAGAGTGTAATGCAACGGCCTTGGACAGGAGATGTATAGAACATGAACAAACCCAGATTGCATTTGAATTGGATGTGAAACATTACACAATGTTTTTATTTATGTAGGGATGAAATAATATATATGAAACCGTTTTTAATACTGTGTTTACGTTAGCTTGTACAAGCCGGGCATGATGATAACGGTTCTGTGAAATGTTCACTGCTTTGACCTCTGTTTTCCCCTCCTTCTCTCCTCCATCTGCCTCCTTTTTAGTCGTTTCAGCACGTTGAAACATTTTCACTCCAGTAGCTGCTGATCAGGAGCCTTGATGACCGACCGCACTGGATGTAAAATGATTTCCTTTGCATTTTTTTTCTCCGACATCAGTAAAATGCCATGATGGTGGTGTTGGCTGTTTTCTGGGACCGATTGCATCGGCAAGATAATGGAAGTCACAGCACTGTGCATACATACAGCATTACTGAAGATGAAACTGTCCAGTGGCAGAACAACAACTGTAGCTGATCAATAAATACAAACATTGAAAAGGTCATCTTGTTAGTTGAGACGCAAATTACAAAACACATTCTCCCACTTAACACTGCCGATTTATATCGATAGAAGATATTTGTGTTGATCCCATCTTTTGAAATTATGCCCTCCAAGATTTCCCTCACCCCAAAACAGTGTCCTGAAAATGTTCCGTCTCCTGTCAAATTCACTATTGACTTTTTAAATATGAAACCAGAATAACCATATTTCTCTTTTTAATAACTCTAATGCTTGGAGTGTCTAAACATCACTAAGCATACACTAAAGTCGGGACAGTCCAGACGTTGCTGTCAACAGTTTCTAGTCAAAGCTATTCACGGTGAGGTCTGTCGATTATCCGGCATAATGGGGACATCTTTTCTGAAAATAGATGTATTGTTAATGTGGTTCATACGTAGCCAGTAACCACCCACACAATTCCATTTACCACCGTGGTATTGGGGTGGAGGACACACTCTGGAAGACTTCTCAGGAACGGTGATGAAATTGAATCACAATCAACTATTTAAAAAGATGTTTTTTTTCTTCTCTCCGTGGATCATGCAACAGTCAACAGCCGGTACAATTATTAGTGTTTGTGCAGCGAGTGTTTTCTCCTTCCCTTCTCATTCTGTTTGACAAAGCTGCTCGTGATCTTCAAACCCCCTTCAACAAAGCTCTGTTCTCGTGAGGCCTGATGCCTCCGAACCCCCTGTCTCACTCTCTCTCGCTCCTGTCTCTCTCTCTCTCTTCCACCCTGTAGCTATCTGTCTCTCGGTCCCTCTCTCTCCCTCCTGCTGCTCTCTCCTTTGCCCTGCCCTCTCTCTTTGTTCCAGGGATCAAACGAGTATCTCTTTGGTCCATGCTCCGTCACCTGGGAGAACACACACACACACACACACACACACTCACACACACACCTTCTAGCCTCTCGTGTTTCTGTTCAGAATTTTTAGAGCAGTCATGGTCAAAGAGCGAGCTAACCTTTCAACTCACCTCTTGCTTTGGATCAAAGAAGAGCAGAAACAAAAAGAGCAAAGCGGAACAATGTCAGACAGGAAAGATTAAAAAAGAAAAGAGTTTTAAAGAATTGAACTGAAATGACCAGGATAAAGATCAGAGCCTACTTGTGTTAAAGCTCTTGTGGAATTGCTTCAACACTTCTGAATCAGTTTGAAATAAAAAGTGAACTTCATGTCAAATGGGAGACATTTTTGGTGGAGCTGAAGACATAATTAAAATGGATTGCAGTCACAGTTAGGATCCCTTTTAAAGACGAGTCAAAGGAAACTTCACGTACAATAGAAACTTTAGAGTGACCTGCGTGTCATCACAACCTCCACGGCGTCACTTTCCGGCCTCTTTGATCAGTCCAGTTTCGTCCAGCCACTTCCGTCCACTGCCGTGTAGTTTAGTTTAATCCAGCCTGCTGAAAACCGAACAGGTGGCAGATGACAGGCGGTATGAGCGGACATCAAAGGCTCCAGACAGACGGAGAGCACGAGAGAAATGGAGGCCAGAAAGATCTGTCGACAAAACAACATATATTGGGCAAAAATGAATCTGAGACGTGGGAGGAGAGAGAGAGAGGCAAGGTAACTGTGTGAATGATAGCAGACGAAGAATTAGAATGAGAGAAAAAAGAGGGAATTGGAAATCTGTGTGCGGTGGTTGTTGAGGTTGGGGGTGTAAGAGGGTTTTCTGCTTGGCTCGAGCCCAACAGCTTGTGTGCTTAACTCTGCTGAATACCAATTATTCAGCCCTGATAAAGGTCTACTGCAAAACTCTGAAATAAAATATGTGTCTTTATCTCCCCCTCTTTCCCTGTCTTTGTCTCCCTCGCACTTTCAGTAGAGTTTCATCTCAAATCATTATACTTTCTTTGTGTGTGTGTTTGTGTTGGAGGAAACTTTTCCTATACTGTTCTTGGATCTCACTCTTTTTATTTCCTCTCCAAAGCAATAAATGCACACTTGCAGTCTTTTAATTTAGATTTTACACGTATACGTACTTTCTCTTTTTTACACACACACACACACGCGCACACACACACACAAACACTCTGTCACCTCTATAGGCATCTCTCTGCAGATGATGTCAGGTGAATGTGGACATTGTTTAACGAGCTCTGGGAAAGGGAAAGCGGGGAGGTGGAGGAATGGGACAAAAGGAGAGAAGAGGAGGAGGAGGGGAGTTGAGGTAGAGGACATCAGCAGCAGCAGGAAGGGGGAAGAGAAGGATATAGAGGATGTGGAAAGAGAAGGAGCTAGAAGAGTGGGGGTAGTATAAAGGAGGGAAACAAGAGATAGGATGGGGAGAAGGAAATCTGTCAGACGAAAGAAAAAGAGGAGGAGGAGGGACCACAAGAGCGTGGCGGACATCCAGTCACATACGGGAAGGGAAATGGGAAGAGTGCAGGGAACGAAACTTAGGGGAAAGTATGGGATATAGAGCCTGAGGAGAAAGGGACGAAATAAAGAGGGGAGGAGTTGAAGAAGGAGATAATAAGCAGAATAGAGAGAGAATGGGAAATGTAGGTTATAGAAACCTTCAAGGAGGTGAAGGGTGGATGATGATCCCTCCTCCCTCTGACATCTCCCTCTCTCCTCTCTCCTTGCAGCTTCTCTCCCCTCCTCTCTTGCAGTGTAACGTTCGACTACTGGGAGGATCTCTGATGTCAGCTCTTCTCAAGGCTTTTCCTGTTCTCTCCTTTAGCATTGTGGCATGTTGGAAAAGGCTTCAGACCCCACTCATCCTAATTAAACCCGTTTCTGCCTCAGTAAGTTGTCGATTCTATTCAAACTATCTCCTTTTAAACTGGAGCCATGATCAAAGTCGCTCCTTTTTTTGCTGCGCTGTTGATCCACGCTGAGGAGAAATTTGTGAGACGTTTGCTTTTTTCTTTCTTTCTTATTCACATTTTGATCCAGGAAGGTTCTGACATCCAATTGTCTGACAGAAAGGAGTTTTCTATAACAATAGATCCAATTACGCACAGTACTGTATTGTAATTTGGCTTTCAAGATGAATCCTCGGCTAAATCTGTTGCACTTCCGCTGCAGGATTGAAGTCAAAGAGACGTGTAGGAGAACACTGTTTCTACGTGTCTACAGTATATCCTCTTTTTGTTCTGTTGCTCTCTCGCTACTCTCCCAGTAATGGTCATTGAGTCCAACATGGACAGACCGTTGCACGGCGGCGACGAAGGCCACAGTGTGTGTCATCTAATGTGGGGTCTATCCACCCTCGAGCAGCGAGAACAGCTCATTTTCTTCTGCTTACGCTGCTCTCCTCCGCCTCAGAGCATCAAGTCGACTTCTCTGTTCGTTTAAGTCCTGAAAATAAACTGCCACTCTGTCAACCATCCAGTGTGTGTGTGTGTGTGTGTGTTCATGTGGTCGTGTTTTGGGAGTTATATGTGCACATTGGGGCGTTCACACTCCGGCCGTGTATATTTATTTGTGTGTGTGTGCGTGAGTGTGTGAAGCTGTCAATTTGTCTTGCCCAGCTCCATCCAAAAAGACAGACAGCCCATTGAGGCGTATGCTGCAGAGAAAAATAACAACTGCAGCTGACAAACATACTTTAGTCAGCGTGTAAACGCACAACCCGAGATACAGGGATGACGTGTTGCATTTAAATCGAAGATATGTTTTTTTTTTATATACTCAATGTTCTTTTTGTGTGTGTGTGATATTGTCACTTGACTGTTTCATAGGTGTCGATTTGAAGCACTGATTAATGCCTCTTTGAATGGGAGACTGACTCCCTGAGGGGCGGACTGGAGATGCTCTTGCGTGAATCAATCCACGTTGAGCTGAGGAAGGAGGCATTTATCAGCTATAAATACTGTCCTTCGGTCTGCTTATCGTATTGCTGTGAGGGGGTCGAGAAGGGCATTCGAGGTCATGTGACGCCATGCAGTGCGCGTGTGTGTTGTGTTGCTGTATGAACGTGTTGTATAGTCGATGAGTACAATTCATAGTTTAACCAGGACGTGCCTCGATGCTGCTCACACCTACCAATGATACACCGTAAGGTTTATTGTGCTTTTCCATCCACACGTTGATGATACACCAAACATGCAACTCAAACGGTCTGATTTCATAAGATACTCACTGCCTTCATTTTAAAATAGTTTAAGACTAGTTTCATTGTTTAATCCCCATGGCATGTCGCTCATTTTTCCACGCAGTTATTTCTGATATAGATTGCCAGTGCTGAGAAGCTTTTGTTCATGTTCTTATTTTCTGTTATTATGTCTCTGGTTTTCAACTGTTATTAGGGGACGAGTTCTCTAGACAGACAGCCAGTACCAGCATCTAGTTAGATCTGTGGGTGGATCATTCGTCTCAACACGAAAATAAATGTTGGCAAAACTGAAACGGGTATTTATAATATTATACCAAGACACCACTGTACCAAGGCAGCTGGTGGCATTTGAAGGCCAACGTTCATTATATTACGATTCCTTTCCCTCACGACCTCTTGAGAAAACGCCGTAGCTTGTGGGACATTTTCAAGAGCAAGAAGAAGGCAATGAAGGCTCTGTCAAAGGCCTAATGCACCGGTTTATTACAATGCATATGGTATTGTTGTCGCGAGTTCCCCATCATATTTGTTGTTTTCATTCTGTTTGCTGATTTTAACTCTCATGTCATTTCAGACCCGGCCGTTCACACCTGATCATCATCCATTCCCTTCCCCTGGTTCTCACGCCTGTCCCACCTGCAGCCCATCCCTTCGTTAGTATTTAGGCCCCCTCACTTGCCCTTGTCCTCTGCCAGATTGTCTTTATTTCTGTCTTCCTTGTTCTCCTTGTGCCTTTTCACTGTCCCTGTCTGTCTTTGTAACTATTGCCGACCTGAGTTTTGTTTGGAACCCTTTGCCTGAGTAAAGAGAGTTGTTGTTATTGACCATGAGTCCTTTCCTGTTCCTCTGCGCATGAGCTCTTGCCCCTCGATACCCATGGCAATTGTTCTCTGGGGGCAACAGTGAGACACCTAACCTTCCAAATAACCTGAAATTCACTTAATAAATTAAATTAAACCAACTTTTGGTATAGCACTGACATACAGTATTTCATTCTAGCTCTGATCTGAACATTGATCTCCATCTGCTACTTCACTGCCCTTTGTTTTTTAAATTAACTACTGTATTATATCCTATGTATATATCCTATGTATTATAACACTATACAGTTTAGTGGATTTAGTGGATTTAGTTTAGTAGTAGTTTTCTCTGGCAATTTAAAATACTAGTCCATAAATGTATGTGACATGTACTTCCTCAGGGTCATGACCACAAATCCTGGAAGAGCATTCAGCAAATATAAGTGTTAAACCCAGGTATTAATCTCCCCACTGTAGTCTCTTCTTCTTCTTCTCTTTATCTCGTTACCTCTCTCTTGCCTCTTTTCCAATCTTCTTTCCACCTTTCTCATCCGATCTATTTTTTGTCTATTTGACTTCTATGTTCCGCTTACCTCTCTTCTTTGTTTCCTTCTCACTGTTTTATCTCCCTGTCTTTCTTGCTCTGCACTCCCGACTCTCCACCTGTCAGAGTCCACAGCAGCAGGGAAAAGCTGTGAGTGTGTGCACATGATGAATCATTTCTATAGGCAGCTACACCTGTAGTGACCTATACTGCAGAGAATGATGCAAACAAAAGCAATAAATCAACACAAATCCACAAGTCAGAGGCAATAGTCCTGAAGAAATATTCCACGGTCATCTCTCTCCAGAGAGCGGTGCCATTGAAATAACCCTAATCCCTCATGTTTCTGGTAGGTTCAACAGTCTAATGGTACCCAGAAGACTGGTTGGCTAATATTGCTTGGCACAACAAATAATGTGTTACAGAACTACTACACTTATAATAATCCACATTTCTTTTTGAGTTTGTGAGAAATCAAGTGATCGTAGGTCTGTTATGATTATTGAAGTAAATACATATATCCTTTACACATATACAGTAATGTATAAAGACACTATTTAGCTTTACCTGTCGTATTTTAGGGTGCATTTACGACAGGACAAAGTTGACTTAATAGCATAAAAGTGCTCATCCCAGTTTCTCAAAGCACTTCTCAGCTGCTCTCTTAAGTGTTGTAAATGTGTTGAAGTTATTTTACGTATTCTAAATGCATTCTGCTCCTGTATCACTGAGGTCTTCAGGAGAGGCCAGGTATGAATATTAAAATCATCAGCAGCTGGCAGTGTTTGTGAATTGTAAACACATCTGTCACTACTGTTTAATTGGTAAACAAGTCTGACCGCTTTCTGTTTGTTTGTACACAACCATGTCCCTGCATGATATGAAAGGTCATTAAAACCAGCCGCCTACGACTCTATCTGCACCTCTCTGTGGTGTTTCATTTACATTTAAATTACAGGTCCATCGTTGGATCCACTGTCATTTTCAGTGAAACAAATTTATCAAGTACAAAGCCCAGTCATCTGACCTTTGAGACGAGTACTTTGGGGAGGGAGGAACGATTTTAGAGGAAGTAGAAGAGGCCGATGTGGGAGAAACTGATTGAGCAGAGAGAGATGGGGACGTGAGGAGCTGGATGCTGAGCTTATATGAGGGGAGCAACACATAAATTCTGGTGTCTAGAACAGAAAGTCAAAAAGTTATTCTGCTATAGTGTGCCATGAGGGAGAGTTATCGAGGTTGGCTGGATGAATGAGCATGCTGTGGCAGGGAAGGAGGAGCTCAGCAGCCAATCGGAGCAGAGGACAACGGGGGTATGGGGGATTGAGACATGTGAAACATGGTACAGCGAGCACTTTACATATGGTACATACATTTAAACCATGGCTCCAGAAATAGTTTTTTAATGATTTTTAACACTTTTTTCAGAATAATTTCCAATAAACTCAGACGGAAGCGGTCAGCATGTTGCGACTGGATAGGAAAGTTCAGTCTGCAGCAAGTATGTGATCATGACAGTGTTCTGTATTCAGAAGGTAATTATTGCATTGTGTTTTAGTAAAATAATTCCTTTGCAAGGATTTTTCCTTGTAAATGTTATATGTCAGTGCAAAGTGTTGGACGCAGAAGTGTTCTTGATTTTTATTAGTACAAATTGTACGATATTTGTAGGAACAAATGAGGATTGCAATCAAAACCTACGGTGAAAAACTGTTCAAACCTTACCTCTAATGAGAAAATAAGTCTGTGATCCAGGTCTGTAATAATATAATAGTTCTTCTGTCACACAGGAACACAAACACAGGGAATGTAGTTTCACCCCAGGGCTCAAGCCAATTTAAAACATATTAGTCCTCTTGTCGTGTAGGGAGCCAAACTGAGAGAATGTAGTTGCTCAGCCTGAGACACGGGCCGGATGAAATATCCTGGAACAAACAGGATTAGGAAGCATCCATCAACCAACACCACCCAGTTCATTCTCTGCAGTTGTAGCACAGACACTTTGTATCCTTGGATAGTTTCTACCTTGAACTTCTGTTATTTAAATACAGTGTCCGTTGTAATCCAATTCAGAAAGTACTGTTATGTGCATGTCAACTCCCCGGGAAGAATCCATAATGAATAACAGGACAGAGGCAGCACGAGAGTCTGTCAACACTGAACTGTTTGCATGTCTGAGAGTTTTAGTGTGTTTGCCCAGTGGAAATGGCAGCATATTTTAAGAGCTGATGCATTGTTTCACTTTGTGTGTGTGTCAGTGTGGCAGTGATCCATTGACCTGACAGCTCTTCCTGAGGGAGCGCACACATCCCTGTCATTACCGCAGTACCCACTGCTGATTGACTGCTTTCAGCACCACTCAGGAGATGTCAAGTCAGTCAGTCAGTCACACTGTTGATTTCAAGCCAAAGTCAACACACTTGAGCGGTGCTGACAGTACCGACTGGGCCTTGATGATTTATGAAGTTGGTTTTATTCCCAGTTATTCTCCACTAAGTTATTTGCCTACCTGTACAATCAGAATCTCCAACTGTGGCCCCGTGGTGCGGTTGAGGGCTTCACATGTGAAAAGTAGTCAATAAAGCTTGCGCTTTGTTTAAAGAAACCTATTTCGAGAGTTAATCAGGAAGTCCACGCTCCACTGGTCATCAAAAAATGCCACATTGGATAATAAGTGTCATTTATTTCAATCCCCTGTATTTCCGCGACTCCTATACACTTTGTTATAATCACATTATAACGGATACATAGTTAGTTAGACTTGACTAGAAAATAACTTCCTTTAATCTTTACATCACAGGAATCGTGAGTTAAATATTTTCCTCTTGATGAACAGAACTTAGAAATGTCATTTCGATGGTTCTTGAGTTACACTTCTTAATTTGATAGCAGCCGCTAACATTGAAGAGACAGACGGCTTGTTTACATGTTATCTTATGAGTGTTTTTCATTTAAGTCCCCTCACACCATTTTATCGTGCATTGTATTAAATACATGTGCAACACACAACGTGTTGAAAGCTGTAGCGACGTGTTTATGTCAGAACATAGAAACGTCAAGAGTAGTGCAGCTCTCACACAACACAACAAGAAGGCAGCCGATTTAACTTATTTCTTTACAGTCAACACAGGTTATTAAACACAAAAATGTCAAACACACACACACACACATACACACAGTGTTTTTGAACTCTAGCCTTGTAAAGGATTGTTCTGCTTGGCACCTTCACATCTGATTAATTGACCTGTCGGCACAGTATTTTTATCCTGCTACCCTGTGTGTGTGTGCGTGTGTGCGTGTGCGCTTGTGTGCATGCATGTCTGTGTGTGTGTACAATGGTGCATATGTGCAGTCCTTCCCAGTGTCCTCTCTGTACTGGTTCTATTCCCAAGACACTATGGCAATCCAACCTGTGTGTGTGTGTGGTAGGCAGGCCTTGGGGATTTTACGTGTGCTAGTCTCTGATTGGCCAGCGCCCGTGGATACTACCTGGTCTCTAGCTGTCCTGAAGGTGAATTCATCTCCAGGAATGAGAGTTTGGAGCTTGTTACCAGGAAAAATCTGGAAAAAAGATTCAGAGAAAAAGGAATAGAGATAAAATATGCCAGAGGGAAAGATGATGAGACTGGACGGAGCGAGCCAGAGCGAAACTTGTTTGCCTCGCTTGCATTGTGCGTTTTTAATTGTTTCAACTTCGAGAGGACTCTGTTTGAATTGTTACGGTTCCAAACCTACGTCGTCGGCCACAATAACACTATTCCTGTTGTGGTGATGTCCTGTGCTGTGGCTGCTTTTCTCCACAGACACACCACTGATCTAAATACTGATGTATCCAATACATCCTCTAAAAGACAAACTGGGACTCAGACACCAATATCCCAGCTTACTTGTTCATTTATTTAACTTTATTTAACAGTGTTGTCTTCCTGGCTCTTTGAAATAAAATAAACCATTAAATGTCAGTGATGAATTGTAGGTGTTGCTAATCAATGCCCTGCGGGATTTTAAACTCTATATACAGCATGGTGCCCTTATTATTGTGCTGCGTGTTTGCCAGTTTATACAATAATGAAGTACAGAGAGGAAACGTTCAATCTGAGGCTTGCTAGTTTCCCTTTTTCTCAATCTCTGACCTCACCTGAGTCAGTATGTGTGCTGCAGGAGACGTGGACTGAACGTGGACATTTCTTAATGATGAGTCCGTGATGTAAATATTGTCAACTATTTCAATCGCGTCGGAAGTCAATTCAAAATACAAATTTTGCTTGGAAAAACTAAATATCTGGGGTTGAGGAGGAGGCCGTTTTTCATATTTAATGTGATTCTCACTGAGAAGGAAGAAAAAAAGACATCAATCAGTGTGTCTTCATCTCTACAGTCAAAGACAAAAGTTGGAAAAAAGTTATTTTTCTTTTCTCTTCCTCTGACTGCAGACACAGTAGGCAACACTTTCCACCATGCAGCACTGGCAGAGATCACCGTCGTTAAGCTATTAAAAATAATAAACATCTGGTTTTCTGGCTGCCACATATTGCCCCAATGTGTGGCAGCATTAGCTAATTAAAAACTGCTGTACACACACAAGCTTTCATACAAACACTCTTGATTATACAATCCTACTCAGTCGACTTCATACACACTTAGTGGAATTAGCATGCACACACACACACACACACACACATTAAATACAGACAAACATTAAAGAGTTTTGGGAAATTAAGAGAAACGCATAAAGAACTTCAAAACCTCAATTCCCAACCTCCCACTGGGGCAATCCTAGCTCTTTTCTCGCCTTCGGAGCAAATCAGGAAAGAGCGACATGAGCCTCAGTCGTCAGAGGACTGATTGATTGGATTGGGGCTTAGAGGGCGATGTAGAAACATATTCATTTAAAAGCCTCTTGCAACACTTTTCTATTTGAATATTTAAGACGTTATTTTTTTACTCAGGCTGAGACAGTAAATAAAATACGATAAAGTCAAGCGGGCTCGGGTTCTGACTATCGCTGCTCATTTGTCTTCATTCACAGCACTTATATTAGCTCTCCGCAGTTTGTGCACCTCGGGATGTCACATCTTCATCACACACACGTTGAGTGTTTTCACTGCATCACATACATCCAAAAACAAATAAAAGTGAGTAAACTCTCCCAACAGGGTGCGTTTTATTGCAAATAATGTGGAAAGAAATGTAATTGCCAATAAAATCTTACAACTGCTTCTGAATTTACACTTCCTTCTAATATCGCTCTCACTCAGCAAGGCATTGCATATGTATCCAGATTAAACCACAGACCACTGATGTGCACGTAGATACTTGCCGTGCTGTTGTTGCACCTCAAATACGGATTTATCCCTTTTACTTCCAAATTTTTTGCTATGAATTAAAAAATGGCGATTTAGGTTTTGTCCCTGTACCAAGTGAACGAGGAGGATCATATGATTCATAGCTCTTGTGTAACAGCAGAATATGTGGACTGCCACAAAGGAATGAGTAAAGAGGACTATCTACAGCCACAACTGAAAAGGTCACACAAAATACTAAATACAATACGTGTCTGGATAATAATAGTGTGTGGACTGGGTTTCACTTATCTACAAAACGTCTATGGTGTGTGTGTGTGTGTGTGTGTGTGTGTGTGTGTGTGTGTGTGTGTGTGTGTGCTTCTGGATTTTAGCTTTCCAGGAACTCATTTTAACAAATTTATAAGCCTTCAATATTTCCTTCTGAAATGTAAAGAAGTTTAAATATGAAGTAGCATGACACAGAATTGTACTTTCTTGTATATCCCTGCGATCTGGTGTGTAAACACATACACACACACACACACCAGCGTGGCCATTGATTAATGTGAAGTAGTCACGCTCTGAATGTGGCACTCCTGGGCACATTTGCATAGTTGTACAGGTTTACATGTCATCTCTGATTTCCAGCCTATTTATAATACATGCTTGTTTTTTGTGTGAAATGCGTGCATCAGGATCCAGGACAGTTGTCATGAGGACCAGACTGATGGTGAAACAACAACGGTAGATTGTACTGAATGTTTCTGGTGGGACAATATAGTCCTCTTCCTTTGTGCCTACTCTCTTCCCTTCTCTTTCTTTTCTCCCATCTCTCCTCTTATATTCCCTCCTTTCCTCTCCCCCGTTGTGTTTTTGCACATTTCTTCCTCCTTTACTCCCCTCTCTCCCCATTTCTTCTCTCCCCTCATCTGCAAATCTATATGCAATCATCCCTCTGCAGCAGTCTAATTTAAATGTGGAACAAATGTTGTGACAGACTAAAGCTGGATAGAAGTCCTTATCCGCAGAGTGAGAACTGAATGATCCTGCTTGACTGAGCTGCTGACACACACACATTGAGACAGAGAGACAGACAGAGGCCACGAGTCTCATCTGAATTAAACCAACCTTTCTGTCTGTCTATTAGTCACCCTGGATGCCAGTAATTCCTTAATTCCACTGTGGAGAGACATTCACACATATTCTTTGACTTCAATGTTTCTGCCGAGTTTCCTTGGCCCTCAGTGGTCGCCTTGAGCCACCAGGACACCTGTGGAAGAAAACCTGGAGGGATACTTTAGCGCACTTCTAAAGTTGGGAGACTTGCAAGAGACAGATGGAGGTCCCATTAAGTGGTTTCAGAACTCCCGTATGGGGTTAGGGGTATTAAGCAGGGCTGGAAAAACGAAACATCATCATGAAGCAAATCCTGTTATGTTTTTTACATCACTTATTAAAGTTTAAAGAGTGATACAAAGAAATATTCCATGCATGTGTTTAAATCGTCATATTGTCCCGGTCACCAGGGTCAATCAAATACAGTAAAAGGATTGTGTGAGTAGTTTTCGGGTCTTCCAACTTCTTGTCCTATTTACAGCTTTTTGTGAGCATCTCTCAGTCCACACTGTTGCTAATAGAAACCAGTTACCCCCCCAAAAAAGCTTCTAAAAAGCAACAATAACTTCCCAAAAAAGATTATCTTGCACCAAAATGGGGCCCAGCAAAGCTCGCTCTAATTGTTCACCGCAGACAAAACAGTTGTTTATCAGAAGATCCGTGATTTTATTTTGGGTCATTCAGTCTGGATGATCCAGATTTCTGCTGTTACAATAACAACACATCAATGTTTAATAGTCTGCAATGCAGAGATAACACTTCTGATAGTCACAATGAAATCTGTGTTGTTTTTGTAAGTCAGTGACAAATGGAGACAAAGAAAGAAAGACAGGGAATGAGAGGGAATGCATGGCGTATTTAACATAAATATGTTCAAATGTATCCAGATAACATCAATAATTTGTCATTTCTACAAACATGCTCAGACTGTTATTTCTGGTTATCCCTGAGCTGCGAGCCAATCATGTTTCATAACAATTTGATGTATTCTTCCAACCGGGACAAAGCTCCGACAGCTGATGGTGCTGCAGTCCTCAAAGAGCAGATACAAGAACCACGACATGAAACATTCAGCAGGATTTGGAAACGGCTTTTTTGTGTGTAAGTAAATCAATTAGATTTACAGTGCCTGGAATAAAACACATTTTCCAGAGCTATGGACACATGTTCTGGTTCAGAGCTCCGGGTGCTCTAACAAAATGGAGCTTATTTGGGTGTAAAAACCAAACGAGGACAATTTATTTTCATAAATGGACTGAAAGTAGTGATTATCACTGTTTTCAAAAGAAAGGGGTCACATTTGATATTATCCCTGTTAGTACTGCACTGCATCCCAAGTTTCAACCTCCACTCTTAAACAAAAGATGCATCAACAGTAAATACAGAGACGCATGGTGCTTTGTCAGACCATCAGAACGTTTGTGATTTGACTCAGAATCCCCAAGTAAAACATAATTCAGTGCACTGGGATTATATTTGTCTGTGACGTCACCCAACAGGTTTTTTAAGCATCGTTCATTGATGTGTTGTGTCACTTGGGGAGGCACAGCAAGATTGTAGACACCAGTTTAATACTATTATACATTTGATATGGCAAAGTTTCCGATTTACACATCCAACCTAAATGGAGCTCCATTATCATTCATTGTGAGTCCTTATTCTATCTATTTCATATTTACTCTCTTCTTAGCTTTGTCTCCACCAACTCCAAAGGAAAACATCTGTCTCTTTAACTTGTTTACAAATGTAACATTGTGTACCTTATGTAGCTATATCCTCAGTATGGGACATTTCAATATCGCCCAACCACACTGTCATCCACTCGCTTTTTTGCATATTAATTTAGCTTTTAAAAAGCACTTCTCATTGATTTCATCTGCTTTCCGTGGTTGTGGGTGGTTGATGAGGGTTAGTGTCTTTAATCACAAACATAACAGGGGACCTTGTGGACTGTAATTGATTAAGTTTGTTTAACACTGACACAGCTGACGTGTTCAAGACCAACGAGTATTGGTGGCTCTTTGTGTTTTAAGAAACATGGCATCAAACTTATCAGAGAAAGTTGCAAATGACGTCAACATTAATTTCCTGCTGAGTGTGTAAAAGTTATTCCAGACGCTTTAGCTGATTTTTTTTCTCTGCTGTTACCTTTGTATGCCCTCAGACACAAACACACACATACACACACAAACACACAAACACACAAACACACAGGTGACTGTTGCTTATTGCCATGTGGTTTTCCCCAGGGGCAGTCAGCAGGACGGACACACACACACACACACCAAATCCACCACTGCATTCAACCAGACTGACAGACATGTTATGATACTGACGGTCTATTATCAGCCTGTCCATGTATAATCCATGTATCACAGAGTATTTCGGTGGCATATTTAAGAAAAACAACAAGATTCACAGGCAAACTGAATTGACCCAAATTAGTTTAGCTTGAAGGAAAGAAAAAGATAAGCTCATTACATTTTATTTTAGTCATCTGCTGTTGGATGTGGACTCGATTTCAAGGAAGTATGTAAACTACCTCCAGCATCTATGTTGAAAACATTACTCTTTCAGATTGTTGTCACGGGCGTGTTGGAGTGATATTGGTTGAAATAGGCTCAACATTCAAGTTCAGACAAACCACATTTAAAGTCATCCATGTTTTTTTATTTTTTATTTTACTATCTGCTCCTCTTTCTTTACATCTGTTCGGCCTTTCTTTATCTCTTTTTCATCTCTGTTTTGCCAGTAAATTCCTCTTTATTTGATCTCCTCCTCCTGGTTTGTGTTAGTGTGTGACCATGACTAACAGGTCACTTCTGCTCAGCGCTGCAGCCAATCCCTTTAGGCCCTCGTCTCTGCTGCTTGTTTAGCGACCTTGACAGCCTTTCTCTGTCCCTCTGAGTCGCACTATTCCCTCTCTCCTCTCCTCCTCTTCCCTCCATTCTTTTCCCTCTTTCCCCTTTTCTTTTCATCTCGTCTCTTCTCTGTTCTCGCTCTTGTGCTGGTGTTTCTTCTGTGCTCCGTGTTTAGCAACCTTGACAGCCTTTTTCCCTCCCTCTAGGTCAAATCATCCCTCCTCGCTCCCTGTCCCCTCATCTTTCCTCTCATTCCTTTCTTACATTTCATCCCTTCACAGTTGTTCTTTCTCTCCCTTCTACTGCCCTCCTTCGTTTCTCCCTATTCACAACCTCTGATTTATGTTAGTGCGTTACAAAGTTTGATACAAACTTAATATATTGTCCAAAGAATTGTTCATGCTAACAAGTTGATGCTTCAGATCCCGACTAGAAGAACATCGAGTCTCCTATAATATGTCCTACATTAAGTGTAGTACCTTATTCCATTGTGTAAAGTAGTTTGGACATGATCACGCATTAGCTTGTGACACAGTTGAGCAATTACATTTATTTAATGATATATAATATCGTTAAATTCCATTCAAGTTAAATAAAATCATATTAGTTTTAAATGGTTTATCTGACCCTTAATCAAGCACCTAGATGCTGAATTTCTTCTGAGAATATTCCAACGGTAACATGAATGTGATAATACATTGACCAGTAGCAGTAATGTACAGTAGGAATCATTCACCGGAAACCACGGACAAATATCCAACTGGCTGAAAATCCCCTTGAGGTGATGGAGATTGATGATGTGTGATCGTGTGTGTTCGCTGTATCCTGTTGTAAGTTCTTTGGTTCTCTGTGCGGCTGCTGCAGTGAGCATCCTCTGTTAGTTGTGTCAAGGTTACACGTGTTGTTTCTGTACATGACATGAACACAGACGGTTTCAACCGGTGCACCTGCAGCGACGCATTTCCTCCAGTGCCGTGTGTTTGATTTTGAGAGAACAATTGTTCTGAGGATAAGCTGTGTGACGACTGCTGCCGCTGAGTTTGACTCTTAGCGATTCTTGTGACTCCCACTTGGAAATAAACTCTGAAATCACTTCAAACACCGTCTGGTGTAAGATCAGCATGAGGCAGCAAACTCTTTGACTCGCCTCTTCCCATTAGTCTCTCTCCTCCCCCATGCCCTCTCCATCCCTCCCATCTCCAACTTCCCCTTTCTCACATCTTATCCTCGCTTTCGATTTGTACCTTCTCCCACTTCCTCCCTCACTCTGTCTACCTCCTTTCTTCTCACTTAGCCGCTTTCCCTTTGCCTCTCCCCTCCGCTTTCTCTCGCTCGTCGCCTAATCCCTCCTCTCCACCCTAATTTAAACTCTTTGAAGCCTTCAATAAGGCTCCATAATAAGCTTCTCCCTCTCCAGGCAAGGCAAGGGAGCAGCCTCCCAGTTGCATTCTGCCGCTGTGTGAGAGCTGGCATGTGTGTGTGTGTGTTCTCTGTTTATTAGCATCTCTACTTGTGCGATTTCATGCCTGTGTTTGTGCATGTAGCGTGTCGTGTGTGTGAGTGTGTGTGATGCTAAACGCTGAGCGGAGAGCCGTGAGGAGAACAGACCAGCATAGTGTGGAACATATCAGAATACGACTGCACTGCAGATTAAACTCTATAAGTAGGTTATTGATGCGAACCGCTCTGCAACAAGTTAGAATTCAGCTTCATATTATTCAACTGAACTGAATTCTATGGAATTTAATTTGAGTTCTTCATTAAGGGGGCGTGTCAAAGTCCGAGTTAATGCCCTGACCACCTTTCCAAAAACGAAATATGATGTACAGAAGAGGCCACAGATCGGTCCACTGTAAATGAACCCATTTGTCTTTAGATTGCTTGCATTGCAATTGTAAAAAATAAACTGGGTATTGGATCTCCACACGCGTGTCTGCCCACTCACTTGTGTGTTCATCAGAAAAACACACTTACAAATGTGTTTACTCGCAAATGTCACTTGGGATGTATTGATACTAATTTTGGATACCGGGTAGAAACTGACTCAACGAGCTGGGTGGGGTTGGGTCGGGTGACAATTGGGCCAAATCTATTCAAACCTTTTTATCTTGAGATGCATTATCACTTATAGATTAAGTGTTGACCAATTGTTGCTGCATTAAAAGAGTTTACACTTAAATTGTAGTCCCTGTTTATTTTAAAGATTGAATTACCAAGGTGCTGGTCTACGATTTATACTTTTAAAAATACTTAGCAAATCAAACAGTTTATATCCATGTATTGATTCACACATTTTGTTTCACAAAGTTAGTAAACCAACGTTTAAGTCAGGCTTGGTGTTGCCTTTCATTTAAATATCAATTGATATCCAGTTTTTTCTGAGGGGCGCCAGCCAAGAAAAGCTTGTATGTGTCATTTTGGAAAGCTTTGACTAACAACCTTTATTTAGTTTAGGTCAGAGGACGTGTTGCTTAATACAAATGATAAAACCTGAAGAGATCAGACCTGTTGGTTAAACTCCTCAAGATATCAGAGGACATTATCTCCTCAGATCGAGTCTCTATCAACATGTTTACTGTCACTGTTTGTTTCATTACAGACACCAATGGTGGGAATTTGGTTATCTTTCCCATCTGCAGTTCTCTTTGAGCTATAATAGATTATAAACTGGTTTCAGCTCACACACACACACTCACCCCCACACACACACACACAAACACACACACTGAAAAACAGGCATAAAGCCTTAAGCACTGGTTCACACATAACAAATTAAACACACATTCACACACACACACACACACACACATCCTGCTCCATGGGTTTATCTTCATGATGATAGTAATCAGTATGAAGCCCACTGGCTACAGCAGCAGACTGCTTGGTAGTCATTAATGTTAGCTTAACTGTTTACACCCGTTAATCAAATTAGCAAGTCCCACATGCACACACACACAAAAGTGTACACACACAAATATACGGAGATACACTCAATTGAAACACACTTGTGTACACACACACACCTACAATAGGAGGCGCACGCAAACACACACAGGGGCTGTAAACAGGGAGAAGGGCTCAGAGTTTCATCTGAGATTACTGATCCGTCCTGCAGCAGAGACAGAGGTGGAGAGGAAGAGGAAGAGGAAGGGAGATCTCCACACTGGCGTCGCTGGAGAGATGTACACGAGATGAAGGCAGAGAGATGCTGGGGAAGAGAAAGAGACATGAGGAGCCAGTGGATGGCAGACAGGCAGGAGTAAATGTTCTGTATGCAGGAGTTGAACTCCTACCTCTCATCTTCAGACTGAATCCTCAGAGTACTCCTAAGTATCCAAACACACAGTGACAACCAGAGCAGGGAGCCTGGAGGCTATAAGAAAGCTTTTAGTATCTACTTGCGTCTGCATGTGTTGTCTGCAGGCCAATATTTTGAGGCAGTGATGGGAAGTTGTTTTTACCAGTAAGAATGGAGAGTAGCAATACATCACTAGGCCCGATACAGGGGGCTCTGAGTATCAATACATCGTGGGAATAGGGATAGCCTTATAGTTTGTTGAATAGTCTGCATACATGACCTTAATGGCCAACAGCAGCATCAGACATTGACCTTGACAGCGAGTTAAAGCACCTCGTAGAGACGGAGGAAACCTGCTGTGGATCTTCTCCGAAGGCCGCAACGAGACAACCATGGCTCAAGATTAGTTTGAGTTGTTCAGTCTGTTCACTGTTTTGGAGCCAATCACTCAAGATGAGTGACGGGTGCTGTGGCACAAACTGTACAGTGTACTTTCTGCCTCAGGGCAAAAACTTGGATATTTTAGCTTTTAGGAAGTCACAGAATGAAGACTGGAGGAGCAGCTGGCGTGGCTCCGTCTAAAGGCATCAACATCAGCTCATTAATTGACCTATTATGTCTTGTTTGTTTAAATTATACAAACATTGGAGTGCAAATATACAGGAAGTCCTGAGATGAATGAAAATGTTTTTTCTGTTTATAATAATTTGTCCAGATTGTTCCAGATAACATTTGCCAGTTCAAAAAAAATGTCAATTTGAGGTTGATCCAGTTGTTGTCTGAGGGCTTTTGATGATGATAAGAGGATCTTCGTCGGCAGATGGTGTTGTCAAAAAAGTGATTCCCTGATTGTTTGTTCTTTTAATGAATTTACACATTTTTGAAGTAAGGTTGTGACAGCAGCCATATGTGTGAGTCGGTGGGTTAATTGAGTCCATGCAGAAGTGGTTACAGCTCGCTGAGCTAAACAAGTCTGACGCTCTTAAAAAAGTAAAACTTTCATCGCGGCTGCCGACCAAAGCAAACTAATCGCTGAGGGAAGCGTGTCCTAAGATGCAGAGTTGGAAAAAAGGAAATAGACACACAGACTGACAGTTTGAATAAAACTGTATTGCCATTACTGTATCAGCGTAGACCACGATAACGTTGAAAGATGCAGTGTACAATTACAAGAAAATCAGTGCGTCAGCACAACGTGAAGAAAAAAATGAGAACATTCGTCACAGCTCGTCAGCGTTTTATCAGGAGCTTTGTACCACTCACAAGGAAATAATCAGTTTGGGAAGTGACTCAATCCAATAACAAAAACAGAATTAACGCTTTCAATTTTTTCTTCAGCTTTCCATAAACAAGGATATGAGAAATGGATTTTGATTCTTTAAAGATTTGCAAAAAAAGAATAAAAACAAGGAAAAGATTAGGCACGTCTCCAGTGATGTCACCGTGTCCACGATGGTGATGCATCACTCTGCAGTGCATGTTGGAATTTGTTCAAAAGAGGAACTCTGGCTGACTCTTACACTATTTTCCTCTGCAGTCTAATTGTTCATTGTCAAGATTAATGGAGAATGAGTGTGTGGATGTGTGTGTGTGTGTGTGTGTGTGTGTTGTCCAAATACTGTGGGTCCAAAACACTTTGAGAGCAACAAGAGTATTCATGTGTTTGCGAGCGTGGAAGAGAAAACCAAACACAACGTGACGTGTCTCTCCTGTGAGGCCGGAGTGCGTTCGGACTCCCAGTCCGTGAGCTTTGAGGCGCATCTTTTCGCCAGCAGCGCTTTACAACACTTCCTATGAAAAATACCTCTGAAAAATGAGTGAATTATAGATGACCTGCATGTCTTCCTTTTCTTAACGACGGCAGCTTTAGTTCCGGACTGTGTGTGTGTGTGTGTGTGTGTGTGTGTGTTACCCTGTGTGGGGTTTCGTTATAATGAGACGGTGAGAGGATGAGTCTAACTCAAGTAGCCAGCAGATTAGCAGGCAGCCATCTCCTCTGTGATCCCATCTAGCAGCAGCTATACACCGGCTCTATCCAGCGTGTACATTATAAACTCACACTTCACTGTTTATTCTGCAGTGACTTTTTGTGGCATTGCCACACTGACTGCTCAATTTATTCCAGTAATCCATAATGTGCACAGATTATACTACAAATGTTGATGAACAGGCAACCCAACGAGGAAAGATGTAAAACAGTCTTTTGAGGATATGACACTTAATCTCTCCACTAAACAACCAAAAGAAGCCTGGAAGACGCGATACGACAGCTGAAAACATCCTCCTGCTTCTTGGAGATTCTACCAACACACTTTTCCAAAAAGATTTCACACTGCATGACGACTGATCCAACACATCCGTTCTCTCAAGTGTTTTCACACAAGCCCTAACAACTGCAGTTATTAAACTAGTCTTTAAAAAAGCACATTTAGACCCCGAAAAAATGAAAAATTATAGGACAATATCGTCGCCCACTAAAATAATGAAAACCGTGTTTTTTCAACAGATGTCTTCCAGTCCGACTTTTGTCAGCACCGCAGCACTGAAACTGCTCGTTTTCTATTTCTTGCTTTTGACTATTTTTAATGTTTTAATGTGCCCAATTTTTTACAAATCTTTTTTTCTTTTACATTGTTTTGAAGTTTTAAAAAGTTTTATTTGAAGCACTTTGAATTGCTTTGTGTTGAACTGTGTTATACAAATAAACTGACCTTGCCTAAAGTCTGCAGCGACAGTAAACTGTGTTTAGTCTTCACTATCCATCCATGGACTTCATTTCCAAAGTTGGTGTTGCACTTGAGTAAATCACTTCGATGATTTTACTGATTAAGGTTACGTCTCTAAGTACACTACTTGCTGTACATTTATGGGCTCAAGCAGGATTATTTCGAGTTTGTGGATTGATGTTTAGACATAAGTCTGTAGTCGCTACATGATGAATTCAGTTTATATTTACTCAAATCTTATTTTATTCTAAAACTATTCACATGCACAACCTTTATTCTGGGTTTGTAAGAGGACCCATATGACCACAGACATGTTCACAAGCTTAAAATCATATTGACCCCGAATGTCTGATGTCGATTCTGTGAGGTGTCACATGCATTAAAGTGCAATTGTCTTATTCGACTTCAGATGTGTATTGTGATGATTTACAACTACCCAAACATTCTGCCTGATTATTAGTGGCCATCAAGTAGTTATGAACATGTTTGTTTGAATATTGACACATCTGATGGTTGCTTGTGATCATTGTCAAACATTTACTTATAATGTATTGCAAACTGATGGTGAGAATGTCTTTTGGAGAAGTTCTGGTCTGATGAGGAACATTTAGAAAATAAATCTCTATGCCCAAAAAGGCATTCATGTATTTCATATTTTTAAACACCACACATCTACATGAATGCTATTTCTCTTTTTAACCCTTGTGTTGCCTTAGGGTCATTTTGACCCGAATCAATATTACACCCTCCCCCCGCCTTTGGGTCATTTTGACCCGATTCAATATTTCACCCTCCTGTTACCTTTATATTTACTAACATATTTTACCCTTTGGGTTCAATTTGACGCCAGCAATTAAAACCTCCAGAAAATTATTAGAATTAATATTGTTTTCCAAGTTTAAGTGTGAGGCACTTTATGTTTGTTTGTTGACTACCGAAAGAACACCGACATTAAACATTGAATGGGGTCAAATTAATCCTAAGGCGGGGGGAGGGTGTAATATTGATTCGGGTCAAAATGACCCTATGGCAACACAAGGGTTAAGACAGTATGAGCGTTTTGCTGTTGAGAGCAGGACAGAAGTCACGAGTGAGTCTGTAGACTTTTAGTCTTGCTGTTGCTTTTTGAATTTCTAACAATGTATGTAAACATCTATTGAACACAATGTTACACATCAGAATGGTTAAAATCCTGAAATAATTGCTTTTAGATTTGGAAGAATCATTCTCCATTTTTAAGACTTGTAGGTGGAGGGTCACTTCTTGTTTAACCACTGCATCACACATTCATACACTGTGACAAGACTCACAACCAAACCAGAAGCTTCAGAGACAGTTTTCGCATAACAAAGTGTACTTGAAGAAATTGGATAGAGGAAAGGGGGGATGGGGTCAAATGTCAACAAATGATTCGTCCCGGTCGGGGGTCTTTGGTCTCACGCCTGGTGTGAGACGGTTCCTTTGTCCTGTGTGAGCAGAGTGGTGAGTGGGCTCGGCTCCTCTCCTGAGGTTCTGGAGAACCTTGTCGTCTCCTGTTCAGCCGGTCTTCTCTGCTGCTTCCCAGTGCAGAGAAGATCTGCTCCCTCTAATCAGCTGATGGGCTGCAGGTGTGACCACTGCCATGTGCCGATTGGCTGCAGCACCTGGCTGGGAAGTACACGCCCTTGATCACCTCCCCCAACCTGAGCTTGGGGATCCGCCCCCTGTGCTCTGTCTGCTCGGCTCTCCCCCTGGTTTGTCACAACCCATGCATGAATGCGGACAAACACGAGCACACAGATGAGTGTAGACGCCGAGACTGTGAGCTCACACACTCACACACTGACTGCAGAGAGGACAGAACCCTGCCAAGCGGGGAGAAAACCGACACAGAGATGGTGTGGAGAGAAAGAGAAAGGATTAATTAGACAGGTAGGAGAGAATAGAGAAGAATTAGAAGGAAACAAAATGTTTGGAAAAAATAAAAAGATAAGAGATGAGATTACAGACAGTGCTATCAGTAGTTACATGCAGTGCTATCAAGTTCTTAAAACAATTTCTATGAACGTCTTAATAATATTCAAGAGCTACATCTCTTTTCAGTGTCCAATGTAACAAACATCTGCTTCTTTAACTTGGAAGAATAGCACAAGAGATGATTACCAAGGACAGTCTCCTCAAAAATATTCCTATTATCATATACATATACATTACTTGTATTGCATTTTACAGGATTGTGTTATGTTTTTATATTAGCACATTAAGGATATGTTACATTATACACGTCTGCAAAAAGTTCAATAACAATATCTCATTTGTTAACAGTAATATTAAACAATATCTGCTCCTTGCAGTCGAGCGTGATTCGTAATCAGTGATCAGTTTTCAAGCTCCTCTTTTATGGAACCAGCTTCCTCCTTCAGTCCATGAGGCAGACACAGTCACCTCATGTAGAGGAGACTGAAGACTTTCCTCTTTGATAGTCTTACAGTTAGGACTGAATCAGGGTCACCTGGTCCCGCCCCTAGAGATGCTGCTATAGGCTTACAGGCTGCTGGGGGACGTTTTAGGATACACTGCGCACCTACCTCCTCTTCTCTCTCTCCTTATGGATGAATTTTCATCTCTCTATCGCACATTACTAACTCTGCTTCCTCCCCGGAGTCCTTGTGACTCCACGTCTCATCGGGTCCATTGGACCTGGCTGGGTCTGAAGCCTCCTGCCATGGCCCTGCTGATGTGTCCTTTCATTTCTTTGGCACATACATTCCACATAGTTACAGTCAGGTAGGTAGGAGGCAGTCAGAAAAACAGAGATGTTGTGCTAATTGTGGTCTACACCCTGGTGCGGGTGGAAATGAGGTCTGTAAATAACTACTTCCTGGTTCTATTTTCAGATGAGGTCAGCAGCGGAGCAATACGCCAAAATGTGAGGTGTGATGTGGCACGGTTGGTTTGACCCACACCTGCTGGGTATCCTTCAATCGAGCACTGAAGGGTGAGAGAGAGAGAGAGAGAGAGTGTGTGTGTGTGAGAGTGAGTGAGGCTGCATGCATATATGCAACAAATATGTCCAAATACAAAATACAAACAGCTAACGGTTCGAGTGTGTCCACGGTGTGTATGCGTGTGTATGTTTGTGCATGTGACCTTGACTGGGAGTCCAAACACACTCGTGCCTCACTGGAAACAAACACCTCAGTTTGTGTTTTGTTTTCTCTTCCACACTCGCAAACACATGAATACTCGTGTTGCTCTCAAAGTGTTTTGGACCCACAGTATTTGGTATACTGACCACACACACACACACACACACACACACACACACAGCTCAGGCTTAACCTGTTAAACATTTACAAATAACTGTACACATGCTTTCACACCTCATGCACAAGTATGTAAACAAAAATACAAAAATAGTTTAACCTTGAAAACCGTCACACATTAACATGTGTGTGTCTCTCTCTCTGAGACATGCACACACACACAAACATGCAGAGAGGAGGCTTGAACATAGCAATTGAGTCTTCACACTGCATGTTCATATCTCCTCTATTCAATTCCCTGCTGGGTGTATCGGAGTTGAAGGTCACACAAAAATACCAACCTGCATGAGCATCGTCATCCTCACAATCACACAGTGTTCATGCACTACATGCATACTGTACTCTGTGAGAATATAACACACATGATCATCCACTAGAAAACATGTTGTTATCCACGTGTATGTCATAATGTGTGTGAGTGTGTGTGTGTGTGTGTGTGTTCATGTGTGGGAATGAGTGTGTGTGTGTCTTTTCAATTGCGTGCCTGTAGTATATGACTTAAGGTGTATGTATGTATGTGTGTGTGTGTGTTTCTGTGTGTGTGTGTGTGCGCACGCGTGTGTGTGTGCGTGTGTGTGTGTGCGGCTGGCTGTAAGGGGCCTGGTTTTTACCCTGCAGGCTGGTTTGAATCGATAGCGCTGGAAAATGCTGAAATAGCAGCCCGACACACACACACACACACACACACACACACACAGGGTGACTCACTGGAGTTGAAAACATGAACAAGAATGCTGACTTCTGAAACAAGGGAGGGAGAGAGAGGGAGCGAGAGAGAGAGAGGGAGAGAGAGGGAGAGAGAGAGAGAGAGAGAGAGAGCAGCACAGCTTCCACTTCAGTCTCATTTCTGCTTAGCTGTGCGTAGCGGTGAAATTCAGCATCGCTGCATTCCACATGCTGTGTATTCTGTGTGTACGTGTGTGTGTGTGAGTGCAGTTGTGTGTATGTGAGTCAAGGAAAGGAGGGTGATGTGTGTGTTGTGTTGGGGAGTAGCCGTATATTATGCTACTAATCCTTTTGTCCTGTTTTCCATATTTTTCCTGCTGCACTGATGCAACAGAAGTGCATCATGAAGACAGAAGTGCTTTCATATGACCTTCCCTCAACATGAAGACACGTTGTTATGACCTTGGAACCGAAGTCTAATTTTTTTAATGAAATGACCCCCTAACATATTTTTTTTCCGCTATCAGGTCTAGAAAGAATTCTTATTTACAATGTTAGCTGTAAAAAAGAGTCCATGAACTTGTGACCTTTGTCTTTGGAGCGGTCGAGGGACTCGATCGGGGGGTTTAGCCTCCAGTGAGGCCTCCAGTGAGGCCCTGCAGAGGGACCAATGCCAGCTCAACCCTGAACTATGACTGCTCTGGTGATGCCGATCAGATGAAGTTACATATTGTCTACTGTAGTGGATAATGGAGGGTTGGGCAATATGGCAATACTTCTATCAATAGTAGACTCTCATTCTGTGTTTTCAGGACCATCTTTACATTACTAAACTTGTTGAAACTAATTCACCTTAGTTCTGAAACAAGATTTCAGGGAAGTCTTATTTGTTTTTGTTTTTGTACAATACAATTCAATATTACAGTAATCTTAGTGAGGAAATAATGTGCTGTAATGTTCTACACCCTCATAGTGAATGCTTCACACAGTAATTACAGTATGTCGAGAAGAGAAAGAGGAAATATGCTGAGATTTCAGATTGTGCAGACTCCATTAATAACCAATAAAAATGCATGTGTTTGATTCTGTTCTGTTATTTATCGAGGCGTGGTGCTCTGAGGCTGCTTATGTACATGGCCCAGATGTTTGTGGTAAGCTGCTGATATCAACTACTTTTGTTTTGTGTGAGAGGGGGGGAGGAGAGAGCTTTTATTTTTCTTGTGACCACTATCATCCATTCGTCCAGCTTTCAGCTGCACAATATCTTATTGTAATATATGTCCGTAATGTATCTGGTTGTGTCAAGCCTATAGAGGCATTCATGCTGATGACTGGACGTGGTATTAAAATAGGCGCTTTTTCACAGAATCCATTTGGGCATCTCACAGTCGGGGAAGCACCGGTGTAAATGATAACACTGGATGATGGCTGAACTCCATTTATCTGCTTCTGTTTCAGGATGCTGGCTCACTCTCGCTCTGCCTTGTCTAACTGGGACACCTGAATAGAAGAGAGCCATACACAACTATACTGCGATCAAAGATGTAATCCACATTGCCCCTTCATATGTGAAGACGTTTCTCCAGAAGAGAATAGTTTAATAATTTGACATTACATAAGAGCAATAATGTCAGGTCTAATTTGATGCTTTGTTAATTTCATTCTAAAAGCTGTTGCAGGAAATGCTGTCAGCATGAGCAACATTCAAGTTTCAGGTTGCCCGTTGACTGGAGTCACTCATTCCAGACAGAACAGGTTTCAGTGGCTGCTGCAACACTAATGCAGTATTGATGCAAGATTAAACAGCATCCACCCAAGTGCTGCTGCAGGACAGATGCAAGGCAGAAGTGAGGTATCCTGTTCATTGATTTTGTCAAGTTTGTCAAGGCATTAAATATATTTATATAAATTGACAAATGTTAGAGGGCCAAACATTTTGGAAGGCGGTAAAGTCTCTAATTCGGTGTGTGCAGGAGTAAGTTTGCGTTATATGACAGAAGTGTAATGGTAAAATCCTGGTGATACATGTGCATGCTGGAGGGACGCTGTGGCGCTGATGCAGAACACAGAGTGGACTTCTCCCACGGCCGTACCCACTGGGCATCGCCAGTAAGTCCAGTGCATGTTTGGGCAGGGTTTCTTATTCCGGTAACACAGATAATCACATCACCACCACGGTAATTCAACAGGCCTGAACTCCAGCAACAAGAGTCCCAGTCAACAGTGTCTGTGTGCTTCTGTGCGAGGGGGAGGGGGCGCATGCATGTGTGTGTCAGCGTGCAAGTGGTTGGAGCTATTAAACATTCACCGGCTCACTCAGCTGCTGCTGCTGCTGCTGTTTGGCTCCCGATCTGGGTCAAGTCTCCCTCCTCTCCTCCCTGAGCTACCTCTATCCCTCCATCCTCTCGTCCTCCTCCTCCTCTCACTCTCTTTCTACTCTACTCCCTAAGTGCTCTATCTCTCTTTGTCTGTCTCATTTCCTTTTATCCCTCCTTTCTCCTCCCACCTTCTCTCTTTTCTCCTCCCCCACCCCTCTCTCTTTCTCCCTCTCTCTTTTCATACCCCCCCCCCCCCCCCTCACTCCCTCCATCTCTCTCTCTCTCATTTTGTTTGGCTACAGAGCTCAGAGGCAGGCCCATGCTCTCAGTCAATGTCCAAGTCAAATAAAGATGCCCATAAATGTTTGAGGAACATGATGAATAATTCGTTATTTTCTGTGTGTTTGCTTGTGCGTAATGCAATGACCTCCATGACGCAAACAAAATCTACTCAGTGTCAACATTATGTTGTTCTTTGTGTATCAGAGTGAGTGAGGTTGTTCGATGAACAGCTCCTCCAGTTTGCCGGTACCCTAAATTGCCCCCAAAGCCTGTGCCATCGGTGCGTGAATGTGAAATATGAGTCCTGATGTGCAGGTGGCACATTGCGCAATAGCCTCTCAGTGTATGGATGGGTGTGTGAATCGCGCTTCGAGTGGTCGGAAGACTAGAAAGGAGCTATTGTGCAGGTGCATTTATCAGTCCCCATTTCATGGAGCGCTGTGTTATTTTACGTAGAAACAACTGCGTTCGCTCATTGACATCGACGTCCTGACTCCAGTGGCTCAGTCAACAGCTGTTGGCCACCAGCAGACTGATAACATGCAGCCGTCCTCCTACAGGTGCACATCGCAGCCTGACAGTCTGCAGCATGCCAACACGGTTTGCTGCTCCGGTGCAGCTCCCTCGACCTACTCACCATGTGCTAAGCTTTTATTGTTGACTCCACCAGGATTTACTGCTTGTGTTTGAGTTTGTTCAGGGGAATTCAGCAGAATCTAGATGACTGCTAGATCTGAAAAGCCCTTTCTACCAAACATAAAGGCGCATAATTATTGTTTTAAATGATCAAACTGAACTAAGTTACATAATCGGCGAAACAGTTGTTTGCTGTTTTTGTTGCTCTTATCGGTGGAGGTACAGTAATAGTGTCGTTGATGATTATTATCACGAAGAAGTAAGAGGTGTAATGGAAGTTATGTTAAAAGCATAATTGTGTTGGTCCTGGAGATTTATTTTATTTTTAGAAGAGGAGGTAAAATAGGAAGGTACTGATTATGATGCTCATGGTGATGATATTGATTCAACCAGGAACATAACTTAAATGGATGTACTCACCAATAGATTATTGAAAACTATATTAGCATTATTATTTGAGTCGAACAGAAGCAGCCTTACAAACTGAACGAGGGAAACCCTGTTTCAACGTGCCATCTGTCTGAAGCGTGGCGCAATAATCAACTTGAATTCATCTGCTCTGAACATACTGTAGTTTGAATGTGTAACTTCGGAGACTAGAGGGGTCGTTGTTTGTTTGTAGGTTTCTGCAACGAAATGAAAGAAACTTCTTAACAGCCCTAAACAATAAATAAAACATATCAATGTCTCCTGTCACTGTAAGCGCAGGTAGCGCTGCTGCTGACGCTTCATATCTGCTGCCTGCAGTACACTACAAGAGTATCAAGTGTGTGTGTGTGTGTGTGTCTGTGTGATAACACATCGTGCTTAATAAATAACAAAATAATTTGTAGGACAAATGATTCGGTCTATTTGCTGGCCTCAAAGCAGGTTTATACTGTACGAACGGTGCCTCATCAGCTGTTGGAGATATGCACGAACACACACGGATGCCTTCACGCAGCATGCACACATTTGAACACACACATGCACACATGCAATTAAGATATTCTTAACCATAATCTCAACTCTCACACAGGTCCGTCGATCTCGTTGCGGCGCCTGTCATCTGGTAACAGAGTAGAAACCAGTTTAACAGCTCTACTTTAGAAGGTGTGTTGCTACAAACACGACTTGCCGCAGCTATTTTTAAGGTGAGAAATAGTGTCAGCTTTGACATCTTTTTAATGTTTCTTACCCGGAGGAAGGATTTCTTTGGCTGTTAGGTTTCTGTGCAGCACCTATACTATTTCTTCTGGGAAATACTCCACTGTAAATGTGAATAGTGATGTCAAGTGTGACTCAAATGAATGTGAAAATATACCAGCACACTATGTTAGTTGTCTGGAGGAAAATGTTGTCTGTTTTCGATCAGAAAAAGAGAGAAAAATGAGTGGAATGAATTGTTCTCCAATTACCATCTTGTTATTGAACAGGTCAATATCATCTCTTGTAGTACAAGCATATTTGCACAATGCATATTGAGTAAGTTGTTCCAGACAAGTGCATTTTGCAGCCTAACATTTCTTTACCCAATGATACATCTTTCATTGAAAGGTGAGCCTCTTGCAATACAACTGAGAAATCATAATCTAGACTTCAAATATGTCCCCATAATTCCACACCTCCACCTACCAGAGTTGTGAACAGAATATTTCTTCAGCCCGTTGATGTTTCTGATGACAGCTGCCATCTCTACAAATAGCCTGGGAGAGAGCTGGTGAGAACATTCACAGCCCTGTCCTGCTTCCTCTCAACATCAAACACGTCTGAGGTGGGAGTTGAAGATGGGGATACAGATATTATATTTCTACCATTCACTGTCCGGCAGCAGATAAAGGATACAAGTATAATATGTACAGTAGATGCTGATGTGTTTATTTATCAATGTTCATATGGGATCATACCACACATAGTGAAATATCTCTTTTTTCATTATAGTATAATAGCTCTGGGAGATTTTTGAAATAATATGTGCCGTCGGTATCCGCCAACTGTGATGAGGAGAAACAGCTCAGCTGGTGAAGAAGCTTTAAAACTTCTCTTTTGTTCACAGTGTGTATCCTGATAAGTAGGGCTGCGCCGAGGCTCGTGCAGATGTTTATAAGTTCGATAAGAAGGAGAGTTGTTCGGAGTCCGTGGTTCTTGTTTGAACAGTAGCCGGCTGCTGTCGGTGGGTTAGCGGGACGTCCGCTGTCCTTCGAGTCTTCAAACGACTCCATTAAAATAAGGTGGACGTAGACATGTGTCCAATCAAATTACTGCAAAATGAAAGGGGCGTGATCATGAAATCAAAAACTATTATCAAATTGCAATAGCTCCCTTTTGGTTTCTCAAAGGAGAACACATGACAAGTGGTTTAGGAAGCTGATATGTTTGCTGTAGCAGACAAAAATAAAGCAATTTAATATCAGTTGGACTGGGTCTAAATTGATATGCGCGATCCCAGCACAGCATGGCACGACTTAGTTCATAAAGCACATAATGATGCCTGCTTTGACAGATGACATCATGGAACCCAGAGGAAGCTGGATTTATTACTTCTCTGCCTGATATTACAGAGGTTGGGTGGAGGAGAAGTGACATGAATGAGAGGAGACACAATGAGAGGCGAGGGAATGGGAAGAATGAGATGGGATGACTGATGTGCTCATTACGCTTCTGCTTTCTCAACCTGCAAAACATTTCCCACAGCTGATCACTGACAAGTCTAGGCTCATCATTATTAGCCATGACATCACATTGTTAAACATCTGCTCTCTGACACCTGACCCAGGAAACTTGGTGTTCACCGGGGACGACCAGCTGAGCCAAAATGAGCCGGTTAAGTTCCAGCGTATCAAATGGACACTTGTACTGAAAGTGTTTATTTATGTCTCATCTACAAAACCTTTCAAAACAAGCTTTTACTCACAGCTGCATGCTGAATGTAGTTACATCACTGCTCTGTTCACTCCTTACGGGCTTGTGTGCTGTCTTCAGATCATCATCTTGATATTTTCTGTCCCAACAATGAAGGCTAATAATGGAGGGGTTTGGCAGTAGGAGTTTGACGAGTCCAGAACAGATGAGATATGAGAGGTCAGAGGATGTGAGGCAGAGGAGAGAGGAGGTCACAGTGAAGGCAAAAGAGCAGAAGAGGAAAGACGAAAGGTAAAGATACTGAAGTTTCTAAGGGACTATCAAAGCAGATTCAAATTAAAGTCAGCATGAGTTTAAATAAAGAGGTTTATGTCACAGTTGTGGACCATTACATCTTAACTGTTTAACTAATTCCACCAGATGCATTCACTCCTGTTAGCAAGCCTTTGGGCTGGTTAGATTTTATTTTGCACTCTCAGCAATTTCTCATTCCCTGTAATGAACAGTCTTGATACACACACACACACACACACACACACACACACACACACACACACACACACACACACACACACACACACACATGGTGTTAATTTGACTTGCCAGGAAGGAAATAGTGTGATTCGCCTGACTGGGTCCCTGGACATGAATCTAAAGACAGTAGGGAGTGTGCAGAGCAATCAAGTGATAAAGCTTATTATCTGAGAGGAGCTATATTCTAAGACTTATTATCTACCAGGAGTTAAATGACTTTCAGGTCCTCAAAGGCCTGATGGCCTGGTTTGACTTGGCAGCAGAGAGAAATAAGAGATGGTTAGTGGAAGAGGGGTGGAGGAGAACACGCAGGAGGAAGGAAGGCAGAGATACGGGAGGAAGGAGCAGACAGGTGATAGAGATGGGGGAGGGAGAAAGAAAGGATATGAGACAGTAGGGGAGAAAGAATCCAGATATGAGGAGAGGAGGAACAGAGGGAAACATACGAGAGGGACAGAAAGAAGAGGAGAAAATGAGAAGTTTGAAGACAGGAGGGAGGTCGAGGTGATTCATAGACGTGGGCAGCCACATTTCTGTCTTTTTGCAACTGCTGTGAAACCAATTTTCGGGTTAGGGTTGGGAAATATACTGTACTTCATAAAGCTGCAGAGTGCTGCATTGTGTCTTTGTTGAAGCAGTTCAGATAGTTTACTACTATAGATACTGTAGATAGTTTATTGCCTTGTATACCACAGGTGTTGGCATAGCAACAATAGATTTTGACTATCTACACGCACAAGGAGTTAACATCAAGGTTGGGCTGTAACTCCCCGAGAAGATGGGCTACCCACTGCATGATATCTTATGAACTAACTTCAAATAACATGATATACTAAACAGGAATGACATCGCTAGAAATTGGCTTGGTGACGACAAAAGTGAAGAAAAACACAGGAGACATCATTGGGTATATGTTGTGGATACAGAAAGTTGTCAAATTGTCATGAGCTCAAGAACTAGCAATAAGGCTTCTTCCAAATTGAAAATTACACAAAAAGTTGTTGCTTCGAGGTCCAGCTGAAACGATGGCTGTCCAGGTCACCCTTAATTAAAAGTCAAGATAAAGATGGGTCTGCAATGTCAGCTACAGAGAGCCTCACACAGCACTCTGGTATCTTTCTATAAACATTAATGTTTTCATCTCGACAATAATGTGAATATCTGTCAGTACACAGAAGCGTCAACAGGGCCTTGTGTTTCCTATCTTTATTGTTGATATTGAGGAAAATACATTGGCTCTAAAAAGTTGGATATGTGCCGGCACAATTTACATTACTGAAGAAAACACTTTCTACGTTATCTCCCGCGTATTTAGTTCTGTGTGTATGTAGAAAGATATATTCTTAGTGTTTAGTGCAATGAGCCGCAGTTAAACAGCAGTAGTAGAATAGAGTCTAGACGATGTGGCAAAATAGAAGATTAGAAGTTAAAACTACATATTAGCATGTTTGTTTTCTCTACTTTAATCTTTGTTCAATATTTAAGATTACAGAGGAATATAAGATTTGAAAGAAAGGGGCTTAACTGATGCTAAATGTCCAAATATGGAATGAATAAACTGCCATGCAGGAAACCCGTTACTGGCTGATAGCTTCCATCCTAAAGAGTGCTAATGAGCACACTGCGCTCCAGTGTTTGCCCAATCCCTCTTTAAACATACAATATTAAGCAAAGTATGGGCTGTGGAGTGCAGAGTTTAGTGTTATTCTATGTAAATGAACACTCTTAAACTTAAAGGTAAACACACTTCATCCACATGAATCACTTTAAAAGCTGCTTAAACAGAAGGTACATCGTAGGGTTCAAAAAAAGTTTACGAGGAATAAAAACACGATGTTACTCACGACGACAGCGCAGCTACAGTCCAATGCTCCGAATCGTCTTTGTCTGTATTCACTGTGATTTACAGAGGGTTTTCATTAAAACAAGAAAAGACACACAACTATGACAACTGCCCTGGTTGGTTAAGATTATTCTTTATTATGAAGTGCCACAAAATGCTTTGTGTTCATTGTGCTTACATTGTCTGAATTCTGGCTCAAAAAACCCAGGAGATCCGGTCTCTGCAACTGAGAGCCAAACCTCTTGAGAATAAGGTGTGTTAGATATCACTATACAGCAGTAAAAATGTCTCAATCCAAAGGATTATTTACAAACCCTCCTGCAATAGATTATTATTTAGGTTATCATCATTCTGTAACTTGGAAATACAAAAAAAGAAGAGAGGTCAAGCTAGTACAAGGTTTTTAATTCTTCTCTACCTGAATTCTAGTTAGTTTCATTGTGCTACTTTCTTTAAGGTGGAGATGACGAGAATGGAAGTGCTTCGAGAGAACAGACCTGGAGCTCACCCAGAGACAGACACACTGTCAGACAGTCGCACACACACACACACACCCACACACACACCTTTTCTGTCCCAAAACCACGAGACAGCCACAACAACAACAACCTCAGCCTAAAACCCTCAAGACGTTTAGGCTGCAGTGCAAAGTTGCGGAGTTTTAAATCACAATACAACACAAATATAATTTGTGATGCATTAACAGAGAACTGTCAGAGAGACTAGGTGGTTTGTACGTAGTAGAAATGTGTTATTACAGTTGTTTCTTGTTCAAATGGAAAGAATAAAAATAAGATTTTAGATTTGGTGGTTAAAATAATATTCTTATTTATATCTCTAGCATGGGAAATATTGTAATGTTTTTGCTTGCTTTGCTAAACTTGTGCTTTTGATCTGAGATTATTGTTGTGTAGAACTTGTGTTAAAGCTCCAAATGTAATGTTGGTTTTACTCATGTGTGTAGCTGCTGTGAGTATTTTGCAAGAAGGTTAAGTTCACATAAAGTTGAAGCTCTGTAACTAATGGTCTGATACAATTCAAGTTATTGCAGCTCAAATCTAGTTCTCACATCAATAAGAGAGATAAGACCTGTAACGTGATGATACTGATGTTGCTCCAGTCACAACAAAAACTGCCTCTTTCTCACTAACTTGTAAGCTACGTTACAAAAAGCTGCTTTGAGAAATACTTAAAGATCGTATCGACTCCTGCGACAAGACTTTCAAAGCGAAATGTTGACTTTCTGACTTCAGAACGGATCTGACAGCCTTTGATTTCATAGATCCTTTAACTTTATCTCCGAGATGTGAATTAAATTAGATTCTGGCTCCATGTATCAGTGCAGACTCTCCTTTTGTCCCTGAAACCCTAAATGGTGTTGGATATCACTAATCTAATGCCCGAGGATGCATTGCAATTATCCTATTTTGTCAGGGATTCACATCTGAATATTAAACCAATTTCTTTTCACTTGTTGGAAGCTTGACTGTCGACAGATCCTCCCCGTGTCTCTCTCACTGTGTGCTTGCTTGTGTGTGCATGAACCGATGCACTTGTGCCCGTGGGTTCTATGCAAAGTTACAACGAATACATACGGCATATAAACAAACACTTCATGTTGTGTGCAGATCTGTGTCAGTCTGTCTCTCAGGAAGCTCCATGAGTCTGTAGAAAAGGTTTCTGAGCTGCAGAGAACTGGGTTCAGCAACACTGGTATTGGCCACCTAGATAAAAGCGTATCTGTGGGTTCAGGTTAATGAGAGAGCGCCTGTCAGAGGTACATCTCTTCAGAGTTAGCCCATGGTCAGCCCGGTCGGGCTAAATGGGGCCTACTGAGGAATAATCAGGACCTAATGTATCCATTGGACTGTAACAGTTAAGCTGCAATCGGACCCCCCAGCTAAAGTGCATGCTCTTTCTGTGCTTTAAGAATGCACACTTCATGGTTTGGAAGTGCACTGGAAGGGTAGTTGAATAATGCAGTGCATTTAAAGTTGACATTGGTCCAACTTCAATAATGGACCCAACTTTGACTTGGTTTTCTACTGAAATCACACTGAGAGTGTCTGGGTACCGTATGCTTACTTTCATGTTGGGATGGTGCACATCTCATTGTTAAATTCCGATCTGATTGCAGTATTAACCTCATTTTATCACTTCTTTGTATCAGCAGAAGATGTGTTTTCAACAGGTCCCATTTTAACATGTCAGACCCTTTATAACCCTTAATCTCTCATGAATGGCCAATGATCCAATCCAGTAAAATGGTGAGAGGCCTAAATTAGGCCTCCCCTGGTTATTGTTAGCAGGCTTATTTCATGCTAGAATTAGCCAAGCACGGGTCTGCCAGGGTTATAGTCCTACAATAGGCCTCACACCCAGCAGGCAGCTGATCCCAGCCTCTCTAGCCTACATCCTACATTAGTTCTACTCACTAAGAGGCAGGCAGTGCATAACAAGAGAGGAAAGACAGGACTTTTCTTTTTGTTTCTCTAACACTACATTGGCATGTTCCCTGATGTCTGAAATATTAGTATTCTTCTGTTCATGACTATAGGTGAAGTAAAACATACCTGATTTTAACTGCTATACAGTATGGTAATACTTCATAACTTCATCATAAAATACCATGCATTAGGTGATTATTGCTTTTAAAGAGTCCTAAAGAGGCTCCAAGAGAAAAATATTGCCCTCAGGTTCTATCTATAGGAATTTGGCAAAAATCATAAGCTTTTATGATGTTGGCATAGATTTCTTTTCTCTTTTTGCATGCAATAAGGTTAATAAGAAGGGAAACAAATGATTAAGAAAAATAGTACTAAAAAAAGTGACATATGCTTTGGCCTGTACTGATAGAAAGAGGTTGGCAATTATCCTACATACATATAAAGAAATTAAAGTGCAACAAATAATTTAACTATCATTTCATTATTATCAAATCAAGTATAAACATACAACAGATAAAAAAGAAGAAAAAAATGTGAAAATAAATAAATAAATAGTATTTGTACCTCAGTAGTGGAGAGAATATGGTCACTTGGTGCAGCAGAACATTATTATTAACTTCATTTTTACTATAATTATTACTATTATCCCCCTAGAAAAAAAAATGTAACCAAACTCTTTCACTGCTTTTCAGTGCAAGGAGGAACCCAGTAGCGATAGGCTTGTCGCCATCTTCATCATCATCATCATCAGTGTCTTTAAAATATAAGATGCCGTACTGTCTCTAAATGCCAGAAGGAAGCTGTGTAAATAGTGTTGTCTCCATCCAGAACAGTCCGAAGGAGGAGGTGGTGAGTTTTTGAGGAAGTGCATGCGTAGATCGGTTAAATCCTTAAGTGGGCAAATCTCAAGGAGAAAAATTGTGCTATCGTCATCATTATGAACAGGGAAAGAAAGGTGGTAGAGGGGGGGGGGGGGGGCGAGGGAGCGCAAGGTCACATTCTGACCAAAAATAGATTGTTTGTGACTGCAGTTCAGTCTGTAAGGATAATGGTAATTTATGTCTGCAGTTTTGTCTGCTGTTTTATGTATGCGGGGGGGTCATGCATCTAGGGGGCCGAGAGGAGAGAAGGGGCCTTTGAAACAGGCAGACTCGTAGTGCTTGTTCAGGTAACTCTTGAGCGCGAAGGTCTTGTTGCAGCGTTTACACTTGAAGTGCTTGAAGGCCGAGTGGGTCTGCATGTGAGCGCGCAGGTTGGAGCGGTCTGCGAAGGCCTTCCCGCACTGGGCGCAGCCGAAAGGCTTCTCGCCCGTGTGAGAGCGCATGTGGCCCTGTAAAAGCCAGGGTCGGCTGAACGCTTTCCCACACACGTCACACTTGTGCTTGAGGTCGTGAGTGAGCAGGTGCATGGCCATGGCGGGCATGGACACGTACACCTTACTGCAGGTCGGACATTTCTTCGCCAGCTTGCTGTCCAGCGAGCGGTGTGTCTGTTTGTGCCGGCTCAGGTTGGAAGACGTGGCGTAGGTTTTGCCGCACTCGTTGCAGGTGTGCCTCTGGATGGCCCTGGGACTGCTGATAGCTTTCCTCCTCGAGCGGCCATCGGTGATGAAGAAGGCGTCGACTGTGTAACCCTCACTCACCGCGGCGTCTCCGTTGATGTAGCCGTCGGTGATTTCTGAACTGGGACTGTCGGGGGACTCGGAGTCAGGGGCCCCATAGTCACTGTGGATACTATCGTAGATGGGGTCTGGGGAGGGCACCTTGATCCCACCGTCACTCTCGCCATCGTACACAACAGGGCTGATGTAGTCGCTGATGTATCGAGCTGACGAGGAGAAAAGAAAACAGTGTTAGGTTCAGGAAGTTAAGATAAAAATGGTTTCACACAGAGACGTGGGAATACAAACATATCCAGATTTAAATATGTGTCTTTGCCGAAGCCGTGACATATCTTGATAGATGATCGATTGGCGCAATTAAAACAATCTTAGGAAGCAAAGAGGAGCACAGGAAGAAACCCACCCCCACACACACACACCAGAGACCACGGTCGATATACCAGTCGCACACTCAGACACCGGTCTGCAGACACTCTCAACCGCACATGTCCATCTAACAGGGACACGACGGGGGAACGTTTGGATTAACGCCATTAAATTGTTGTAACCAGCTGGACAGGAAAAACAGAGTGAAATCAGATAGTGCTTTTTTCTCAAGCGTATCCTTCTTCACAGAGACAGTAATGCAGACATTCGGTATACTGACACTATTACAGTCTAAATTGGTGGAATTTAATAAGTGCTTCACCATTAGTGAAATACAGCGAGACGTAGACGGCAGGATGGCATATTGTTCTGCTCCTGCATCCCATGTGAGTGCATTTATTATGAAACACAACATGATGGGTTGACATGTATATTCCAAACAGGTTGTTCATTCAACCAGTAACTTGTCTCTATCATGGTGCTGTGTGTTGTAGGTAGAGACACCACTAAGTGCTACGGATACACACGGACGGTGACATCACAGGCGGTGCAGTTTTTGTATGTGAACTAAAAGGGCAGAAAAGTAAAGATGGCAATGCGTTATGAAACAGAAGGTTCCAGTAAGATCTAATCCCAGTCACTGTTTCGAGTGTTTTGGTCCTCCTCTCACTCTTAATGTCAGCTGCCACCTGTCAGGTGTGAAAGTACACAGGACACTGAGGTAGGCTCAGTCCTTCAGCATGTACCTGCCCTGGAGGAATACTGCAGCAAGTCCAATTCATTGCATTTACCCTGAATATGACGTTTGGGAAGATTCTCAGTAAACCAGCAGCAGTTGTAACTAATCTGAACAACTTTAGACATATGTGAACGTCTGAATTGGCGTAATGTGACACAGAACATCTGTCTCTCCCCTGCACACCTGTGGCCAGCAGTGGAGTGTGGGGAGAACAGAAGCCTGCAGTACGAGTCGTGAGCTAAGCCAGCAATAAACTACCTCTCAGTTCCCGAAGGTTGCAGTTTAAACACTTCCTCTGGAAGATAAATGCTCACCGGCTGACCCTGAACTTGAGAAAGCTGATTTAGGCTTTGAAAATGAGCATCAGCACCACGGACAGATCCAGTGTGCTGCGGGTCGATGGCACAGTGACAGGCGGTGCAGGCAGCGGTGCGCCAGCTTTTTTATAGATCAAGGGGTTTAACAGTTGCATGACAAGTCTTTTGGGCAAAGTACAGTCACTGAATCTCTAAAACAGTAAATACATGTGAGCTGGCTCCATGATGCTACTCCCACTTGATCAAATGGTAAAAAAGGCAAATTATTTCACGTTTGACGTGTGTTTTTCACAGGGATCAAACATATTTGGAAATGTATACACATTTCCAAATATGGAAATAATGTACACTACGTACATACATACTGACTACCATATTTACTCACATTATGAAATACCTTTAGATGTGAGGTCCCTGGAGGTTGGGTCATTACATACGTGTTGTTTTCTGCTCATTTACTTTTTCTTTTGTTTGATCGTTCGACTTATTTCGTTAAACACACAAATGCATTTTGGCTTCCTTTCTTTGAAACTATCATCAGTGAGACGGTCAACACGATGTGTTCATAGCCTCAGTGCAGACTAAACTGTTCCCGAGCAGGCATCCATAAAAATAACCTGTGATGAAATAACAACATAGATGATTTTATTAAACAAATCTCTTGCGTACAAAACATGTCAAGAATTCACATCTGCTAAAACTAATGAAAAATAGTTATTATAGATGTCTTTGTGTTCATATGTGTTTTTAAAATACGTATGATGTAAAGGGACTTGTTGAGATTACTTAAAACCTTACAAATTATGAAAAAAGCTAATAAAAAAGAACTACTTTTCCCTCCTTTAAGAAACTAGTATTGTTATAATTAACCCAGTCTCTTAAAGCATTTTTGTGTAAGTTGCAGAAGCAACATGATCGATGTGACACTACATATCTTTCTGCACACGATAACAGCTCCGACATATCTCCCAGCGTCCCATCTGAATACCCCGTCACACACAACGCACAGAACACGGCTGGGATATAAATTATTCGTTCAAGCAGAGAGTTGTTCCTAATGTGGTGTTGTGGGTAGTGCATGTGCAGCACTGTATGTAGAAGCTGCATTAAGCTGTTGCCATCGGACGTTAGGGATGGAGACAAAAGGCGGCCGGGACAGGCAGCGGTGCACGGTGTTGCTAAGATGGCAGATCGTGTGTCAAGCCGAGCAGGGCTTGTTAACCTCGACATTATAAATACACCACTGACAGCTTTTTGCTCCACGAGCAGTGAAATGCAGGCAAGGCTGCACACGGGATACACATGTTGGTGTGCAACAACGTGTCAATGACATCGGGGTGGAAGCATTACAGTGGCTGCATTTGCATGGCGGAGGCAAAGTTTTATTTATTTTTATGTGACACAGAGTGTGAGGAAGTCCACAGCTGCAGGAGCAAAGCGGCTGCACTGAACAATGAATCACATAACTGCAATGGGGCCGAGCTCCGTTATGCCCAAAGAGTACATTCATTATGTCGTTATAAGGAAAGAGCCAACGCAGTAAGCATGAAAATACCAAGCAAGGCTTTGTCTTCAATAAAGAATTTGCTCAGATTGAAACTCTAAATCTGTGTATCTTAGGGAACAGAACATGTTTGAGATCAGTGCTTTATTTTAATTAGTTTTTTAAGTCAGTCCAAAATAACAAATGCCTTCATTCAGAAGTAACTTCCATTCAGAATCTGTTACGTACATGCAACAGTTCATCAGGGACTGTAAAGTAAAAACGAGTCGTCAGCAACGTCAACGGTGCTGTGACGAGGTGGCCATGTGGCAGCTCTAAACTCTATGAATGCATTTGTTAAGATAAATCATTTTCAGTCTCTGCGAGATGTCGTCCTGCAAAAATCTGCTGACATTGCAGAAATGGGACAGCCATACTTGAACACTGAGCAGACCCCAAACCCCCCATGCAGAGTGAGGGTCCTGTGATGAGGATCATTTTGATTACAAAATATCAAAAAAACACTGGCCTGGGCCTCTGGTGGTCCTGTTTCTGGCCACAAAGTGTTACATAAAGGAGAACTCCACTGTGGCTTATGTGTGCTTCGCCTGGAGGCGGTTGGTGAATAATACACAATGTTTTTAAAGGATATAAACTGTTATGAAATATAAAGTCTCACGATGTTGTGTCAGTGTATTTTCTGTATAAAACACCTACTGGATACAATAAAGTTGTAAATGTATATGTAAAGGGAAGCATCACACTAAGAACAACTCTTTAACTGAGACCGAGCTTTGCTATTCCCAAAAAATTAATTCCCCAAAAAACAAGCGAAAATGGACCAGATATTAATAAACACCGTCTTTATCTCTTTTTAACCTTACTTAGCCTGCGTAGGGAGGAAGTCCCCGTTGACGATGAGCCAAAATCAATGAAACATTTGACTCGCTGGATTTAGTTGATTCTCCACTGACCTTTCTGCTCCAGTGGAACTGAACTCCCAAATGTTTAAATCAAGCCTGCTTAAACACTCCCAGTAAATATAGCGGGTGGTGTCACAGAGCAGCGTGTGTTTGTTGATACTGTCAGTCCTTTAGTGTTTTAATTATCTACAGTCATGTATAATTACTTGGGGCTTTGAAGCTTTTATTATCCATCACAAAGGTACCAACCATGATGACTCTGTCTGCCGTTGTTCTGTAATCAATGAGGCTCCTTGTCTGCCTGCAGGTAGCAACAACACTTAAGTGTTTCAAATGGAAAGGCCACAGATATGCCAGATTAATGTAAAACTATTACACGATATCATAAGAAAAGGTACGATACGAACGCAAAACTGAAATATTTACACTTCATACATGTTGTGTTTAGAGTTGCAGTTCTGATTCAACGGTGGGGATCAATCACAGGACGCCTCCGGGACACAACCAGTAATCTCACCTCTGAGTCACAAAGCTAAAGCCTTATTTTTAGAAAACAGCATTGTTAGGCTCCCTCCCTGCCTGTCACCCTCCTCCTCCTCTTCCTCCTCCTCCGTCAGATGGACTTGTTTGTGAGACACCTGTTACTGTTCGTGCTCGCGTGACCTACCTTTGTCATGTAGCCGCAGGCTGAGGCCTGTCCTGTGCCTGTAGACGTTCTCCAAATCCGCTCCGGCGAATTCATCTAGTTTCACCTTTTTCACCAGGAAAGACCTTGGCATGGTGGTGCGACACTCTCACCAACACAACAACACACTCTCACAAACACAGCCGCTTCCCGACGGCCTGGCCAGCGTGCTGTTACGCACCAGCAGAACAGGTGAGTCGCAGGACGATGCCTTCAGGTTCCGGTAAAATAGTTCAACCAGGGCTCAGTTATTGTTTCTCTCCCGCGGTGCGTCTCCGTGCTGTAGTCCTTGTGCAGAGAGGCTGAGAACTTCAGCACCGGACAGCTCCCCCCGGGGGGTTCCTCGCGCACTCTGCTCGCGAGCGCGCAGCAGCCACGGGGGGCAGAGGCTCGTGAGCCGTCAACAAATAAATGTAAAATAAAATGTAAAAAAAAACAATGTAACAAGCGGTGGAAGGCACCCTGCGGCGCGTGCGGCGACTCTCGGGCCCCTTTAAAGAAGAGGAAGAGGAGATGGAGGAAGAGGGAAGGATGCGAAGAACATACGAGAGGAGAGGACTGGGGGAGGAGGGCGAGGGGAGGGGAGGGGGGGGGGGAGGACGATTTTGGAAGCTTTTCAAAAAGAAAAATCTCGGACACTGTGCCCGTCCCTCGTTGGTGCAGAAATAGTCCTTAAATCCCGTTAATGATACTCAGGTCGGTATAAAAAAAACACGCGCACACAATAAAACTCCCTGCGAGCGCATGAATGGATCAACAGCGTCCCCTCTTTCTCTTTCTGTATCCCTCTCTCTCCTCTCTCTCTCTCTCACACCCTCTCTCTCTCTCTCACTCTCTCTCTCTCTCTGCAGCGTAGGTGTTCCAGTGAGTGTGCCGTCTCGCGATCAGCTGTTGGCATTTATACGGCGCATGAGAGAGAGAGAGAGAGTGAGAGAGAGAGAGAGAGGGGTGTGAGAGAGAGAGTGAGAGAGAGAGAGAGAGATGGATAGACACATGGGTAGAGGGAGTGCTTAATTTAATCCATCCCACATCCCTGGGGAGGGGCGACTGGCCCGGATGATTTATTGAAGCTGTTATCACCCCCCTCTTTCTCTTTATTTCTCTGTCTTTCATTCTACTTCTTCCTCCTTCCTCTCTCTCTCTTCATTGTGTGTGTGTGTGTGTGTGTGTGTGTGTGTGTGTGTGTGTGTGTGTGTGTGTGTGTGTGGGGGGGGGGGGGGGGTGTAGTTGCTGTGTGTGTGAGGCGAGTCCCCATGTTTTGGGGAGATAATAATGGAAATAGTTATGTTTTAGTTTTGGGGGTTTGTTTTAAAGCAATAATCAATTTGCCTCAGCTATCATGTAACATTCATGTTAGGAGCCGAAATTCTTCCTTTTTTGTTTTCTCTTCTTTTATCACCTTCTAAGCATATTCTGACTTTTTTTTCATGACGATATGGATTATATGGTGATATTAACTCTCATGCTGAGAGACTCTCAATAACGTGGCCTCAAAGGCAAACGAGTGGAGACCAAGTGGAGTGTTTTACAGTGACTGCCAGATTATTATGGGAGTATCTGGTCCTGGGTCACATTGGGTTCACTGGCAAGTTTTACAGGATCAAAGATTGTTTGTGCTTTGTCGATATTATGTCATGAAAACAAAGATAATTTGAGAGATTTATGAATCATCTGCCGTGTGGACATTCTTAATTCAACCTCAGTCAGTCTCCCAAGTTTAATAATATCAGTTGAATATTAACTTGAACATTTTTTTTCATGGCCCGTCTAAAACCGTGTTGTCAAGTTTGATATTTATGAGAACTAGAACCTTAAAAATGACACTCGCAGGTTGTAAATGGCTCATAATCTTTATAACTTTATCAGTTTGAGACCCAGAATGACAGTGTATAAATAATTAGTCCGAGAAAGTGAAAGTGCACATTACTGAGCTGTGATTATAAAGCATTGTTTCATGAGGTACTGAAGGACACACTGAATGGAAGAGTTTGTCGTATCAACTCAAATAAACAGCAGAATTTATTGGAGCGAATTGTTGTTGCAGAAACTTACTTTGTTTAGTGGAGTCTCACCATGTGGATAATGACTCACGATCTGTGGACATTAGACAATATGACATGATATATGATATGATATGATATTCCTTTATTTGTCCCACAGTGGAGAAATTTCAAAAATCGCAGCAGCGGTGCACATCAGAGCATCAATGAAAATAAATACAATATAAAACACAAAACACAATAACAAAACAAAAAAACTAAATACTAATACTAAATACTAAATATACAGGGGGAAAATGAAGTAAAGTGCTGAGTTTGCCAGGATCTCCAGCGAATATGGGGGAATTAAGTTGAGGCAAATAAAAACATTTTCAAAAAATAAAGATGAAACGTGTACTATTATAAAAATTAATGCAGTGTGTCATGAATTAGATATTAAGTATGTTTAATATTTAGAGTTGTTTTGTAACAGGAAAGGCGATTTCTATGCCGCTCAGCTTGTTAGTTTTGGGTCAAATCTTCTCTTTTTAATCTCGCTCGGTCTGTTGCTGTATGTCAACCTGGTGGGGAAGTTGTGTTGCATAGTTGATATGAAGAAGATACACTACTCTTCAAAAGATTGGGGTCACTTAGAAATGTATTTATTTTTCATAGAAAAGCACTGTTTTTTCTCAATGAAGATAACATTACATTTATCAGAAATACTCTATATACATTGTTAACATGGTAAATGACTATTCTAGGTGGAAACGTCTGGTTTTTATTAAAATACCTACATAGGTGTATAGATGCCATTTCCAGTGTTCTAATGGTACATTGTGTTTGCTAATCGCCTTAGTTAATGGATGATTAAAAAACCCTTTGAAAACCCTTGTGACATTATGTTAGCACAGCTGAAAACAGTTATGCTGGTGTGAGAGGCCATAAAACTGGCCTTCCTTTGAGGTACAAGTGTGAAGAACAACATTTATATGTCAAATAAAAAACATTATTTCTAATCAATATGTCAATATATACAGTATTTTGTATTGATTTTTCAATTCATTTGATAAATAAAATTGTGAGTTTTCATGGAAAACCCAAAATTGTGTGGGTGACCGCCAACTTTTGAACAGTATTGTAAGAGTTGTGGTGATGAAGGCCGAACGGACTGAGGCACCGGGGTCATTTGAGCTTCAAGCATTGATACCTGAGGCTAAGGGACGGATTTAGTTCCACTCTGTGTTTCTTTAGTATTGATTACAGGCCATATGACTTGTACAATATGTGTATAAAGATGACTCATGACTGAATGTATTATATGTGTGTGTGTGTGTGTGTGTGTGTGTGTGTGTGTGTGTGTTGTGATACCAGTCCATCTGTTGTCCTTAATCAGGGGAGAACAGATGAGTTCCATCACCTGGAGACTGGCTCAGGGAGGTCCAATTAAACACACATACACACATACAAATATTCAACCACATCTACAACAACTATCAGTTGACAAAAATAACCCACAACATTAACAACATATTTCATCATCATTAGAGGTCATGTGAACACACACCCATGCCTACACACACTCAATCTAACAGACCTCTGCACACACACTCAGGCTTGCACATACATTCATATAGACATTCATGTGTAGTGTCCTACACTATGTTATCGTATCTTTGGCGTCTGGCATTTTCAAACTTAGACAGTTTATTCAACCAGCAAAGACGAAGCACCGAACTGACAGCGAGCCGCTCATTACGTTGCAATCAGAACGAGGATGTGAAAGACTTTCTAAAGATGGAATGGACAATATTTCACTGCAGCTCACTTGAGTGTAAATTGCAGCCAGAAGTGTAAAGCGCTGGGTGTTCTCCTGTTGGTGTCATCCTCACACTTCACTTACAGCACCTCCCTTTATTTTTGGGACGAGCGGAACATTTTTTGTTTTGTCGGCAGGCGCTATGAGCAACCCGAAGAGGCATGCACATAAAATGCAGCTTTGCCAATGGTATTATTTAATCTGGTCAATGTAGACTGAATAATAGTAATTATATATATATATATATATATATATATATATATATTTAACACAAGTCACTCCGACTATGCCCGTCTAAGCTAAACTGTACAACTCAATTGACGGTGACATTACTAAATGTCACACATAATTTAGTGTCTGGATCATATAACATTAGAAAGTTGTAATGTATTCTATCTATAGAGTATGTATTAGATATATGCTGTGTTAACTGAAATACTTAAAAGGAGAGCAAGCTGCTATAGAACTACCCATACAGAGTTACATCAAATCGTACTGAAGTGAAATGAGTAACACCTCACTGCAAGAACTGTTCCCCAGCGCTTGAGAAAAGTCTGATCAGTACACAAAATACCAAAAATACTTTTTAAATCACGTTTTTATATAAAAAAGTGACGGGATATGGCTAAAATATTTCAGGTTTTTCTCATATTTGAAACTGTGTGTGTGTGTGTGTGAGTGTGTGTGCGTGCGTGTGTGTGTGTCGTGAGGTTAGCTGTCATAGATGTCCTGTTTACTTTAATTGATGCTGCGCCGCGTTGAAGGCCGACATGTATGTTGTACACCGCGGACACGGAGCCGCTGCCCAGCTGGTCTGCGTGCGTGTGCGTGTGTGTGTGTGTGTGTCAGCGGACGTGGGTGTGTGTAAGGCGCATGTGTCAGGTGGGCATCTGCTGTCTTTCACCCCAAAATGAACACATGCACAGACACATGTCTCATGGTTTGCTATAGTAACACATTTAAAGGGCTTCTGACTCAGTATCACACATCAACCCTAGAAAGCACACATATGTAAAGGTTTTTAGCGGAGTGAAACACAATCCATGAGGCAGAAGCTGAGGTCATAATTGACATGTAATCCAAATAAGTAACACATGGTTTTGAAGAGTGTCATAATTCATTTCGTTTTTCCTGTTGTTGTTTCTGGGCAATTCAAGGCCACATGAAACCGTTTGATTCTGGCCACGAAAGGTTCTCTTGTTCTCTCTCAGAGGTGAGTGCTATATGAATGAAGTTATTTTTACTGTTTGGCATTGAGATTATTTCCTCTCACTTGAAGCACAATGTTCCACGTAGGAGCATCAAAAGTCAAAATGCATTCCTCTCTCTTTGACTCTCATTGCGTCTCTTCTGAAGGTGAGCCGAGTTCTGTTCTGTCCTAAAGCTGTTCTGTCGCAGTAACGCTAAATATTGCTGAGCAGCTCTTCTCATCAGCCACACACACACACACAAATACACGTGCACACACACACACACACATATACACGTGCACACACACACACACACTTGCAGACACACGCAGAAGTGCTGGGCTAGGGGAGAAATGTGGCCTGTTTCTTGCCGTTTTTGATGACTCCGGCTGTACCGGTGAAACAGAATGCAGCGTGCATTAGCACAAGATAGTGTCCCAAAACAGAGGCGAGGAGGAGAGACACGATACTAACTGCAGGTGCCTTACATCAGGAACATATCATATTAATACTGGGTGTCAAAGATGTTTTCATTCAGTTTTAAGAAGATATATACACAAATAAATATATAGATACAAGCTCAATACATCAGATTTACTGTTGGTTAAACATCAGCAACCATTGTTGACAAAACAATCTCCACCCAAGAACTCGCTGGAGCAACAGTCTCACACCGCCTTCATCCACAGATGAAGATTGTTAAGTGTCATGGAAGTGTAGGTTTTCAAAATTAGAATTATTCTGAGTACTCCAAACTAGCATGTGGACCATAAATAATAATAATATTATTATTATTATTATTATTATTAATATTATTATTATTGTCATTGGCTGGCCCAGAGAGAGCATGCTGTATTGTGAAACACGTGTCAGTGTTTGGTCTTTACAGCCTGCTCTGGAAAAACAGCGTAATGCTTCATTAATTAAATGAATCTGGAAGAAATATAGGATTGCTTTGCTCTTTAGGGAGTGATGAGCTCCAGTTAGGAATGTATAATGCATTTGTTGTACGTTCATAATGGATCTATAGCAGAAGAGCTTGTTGTTTGCAAAGTAGAATGTAGATTAATGCCCCAGGCATTTATTTCTGCTGTAGAACATCACACAACAAGCCCTGAGCACAAAGAAGCTGCAGGTCTAGTCGGTTGGAGAAGCACTAAACTCTCTCTGACCCACAATGCCACTGCGAGAGATATTTCTCTCCCCCTCTCGATCTTGGGGTAATTGTGTGAATCAAGAGAGATTGCATTTACCCAGACAGCTGAGTGGCGAGCTGGCAGGGTAATAAATGACCTGATAACCAGCACGACTCTGATCCCTCTCCACGCAGAAATAAGAACAGAAAAATCATTACCTGCTCCAGACAGGCCCATCCTGTGATGTCACATGTGATAAAGAGAGACATATCTCGGAAACACCGATAAGTGAAGGCTTGGGAAGGAAGGAAGGAAGGAAAAATGAAAGAGTGGATGAGGGACAGAGTGAAAGTGTTATGGGAATGTTCCAGGTGAGATTTCTATTTGTTTTACCGATTGTGGCACTTATTCAGTGATTCGGGGCATAGAAGAGATAGATGGAAGATAAAACACGTTGGTCAATATTTAGAAGAGCAACATGTTGAGAAAGGTCAGAACAATCAATTTTCACTAAAGAGCGTATTATTCATTCACTCTTCCTTTTATTTTCTGTCCATTCTGACTCTCTGTGTACCTTTAAATGGCAAGATCAAGCACATCAAGCAAATAATCACATATTTCAAAGCAATATATACTGGTACGCACACACACACACACACACACACACACACACACACACACACACACACACACACACAGTGTCAGCATTGTATGAAAATGCAAGCTATGGCTTTGAAACTGACATTACTTATTCAGCTGTCATTAATGTAAAGTATAAAGGCAGTCACTGCAGCATCAGGTTGATGTTTTTAGGTTGTGTTTGTTCCAGGACTGGATCACATGACTACGAGCACCAGGGAGTTTGTGCTGCAGCCAACAATTCATGTAAAACCAGGGCAAGTGTTTCTTAACCTCAATAAAAAATAGCTTTCAAAAAGTAAACACATCCTTCACATGAACTGAAGTTATCATTATTGTTTAAGATTTTTTTTAATAATTAAATGACTACTAGCACATGTCAAAGTGATGAACCCACAGAGAATTACCCCTCCATCATTTTGGTTCACTCCTCCATCGTTTTGGTTGACCCCTCCATCGTTTTGGTTCACTCCTCCATCGTTTTGGTTGACCCCTCCATCGTTTTGGTTCACCCCTCCATCGTTTTGGTTCACTCCTCCATCGTTTGGTTCACTCCTCCATCGTTTTGGTTGACCCCTCCATCGTTTTGGTTCACTCCTCCATCGTTTTGGTTCACCCCTCCATCGTTTTGGTTCACTCCTCCATCGTTTGGTTCACTCCTCCATCGTTTTGGTTGACCCCTCCATCGTTTTGGTTCACTCCTCCATCGTTTGGGTTCACTCCTCCATCGTTTTGGTTCACCCCTCCATCGTTTTGGTTCACTCCTCCATCGTTTTGGTTCACACCTCTATCGTTTGGGTTCACTCCTCCAACGTTTTGGTTCACTCCTCCATCGTTTTGGTTGACCCCTCCATCGTTTTGGTTCACTCCTCCATCGTTTTGGTTCACCCCTCCATCGTTTTGGTTCACTCCTCCATCGTTTGGGTTCACTCCTCCATCGTTTTGGTTCACCCCTCCATCGTTTTGGTTCACTCCTCCATCGTTTTGGTTCACACCTCTATCGTTTGGGTTCACTCCTCCAACGTTTTGGTTCACTCCTCCATCGTTTTGGTTGACCCCTCCATCGTTTTGGTTCACTCCTCCATCATTTTGGTTCACTCCTCCATCGTTTTGGTTCACACCTCTATCGTTTGGGTTCACTCCTCCAACGTTTTGGTTCACCCCTCCATCGTTTTGGTTCACTCCTCCATCGTTTTGGTTCACCCCTCCATCGTTTTGGTTCACACCTCTATCGTTTGGGTTCACTCCTACAACGTTTTGGTTCACTCCTCCATCGTTTTGGTTCACACCTCTATCGTTTGGGTTCACTCCTCCAACGTTTTGGTTCACCCCTCCATCGTTTTGGTTCACTCCTCCATCGTTTTGGTTCACCCCTCCATCGTTTTGGTTCACTCCTCCATCGTTTGGGTTCGCTCCTCCATCGTTTTGGTTCACTCCTCTATCGTTTTGGTTCACCCCTCCATCGTTTTGGTTCACCTCTCCATCGTTTTGGTTCACCCCTCCATCGTTTTGGTTCACCCCTTCATCGTTTTGGTTCACCCCTCCATCGTTTTGGTTTACCCCTCCATCGTTTTGGTTCGCCCCTCCATCGTTTTGGTTCACTCCTCCATCATTTTGGTTCACCCCTCCATCGTTTGGGTTCACTCCAAATCCATCGTAGTCTATTTGTTCATTTAAAGGAACCCGATTAGCTGATGCACTCATTTTGGAGGCACAGACAAATGTTGCCGTCCTGCCCAATGGGGGGGGGGGGGGGGGGGGGGTCAAAAAACACTAACATGTGTCGTCTGGACAAAGAACATATTTTGTCATTTAATTAAAACGACTTGTTGGCAACTAAGCAACTGATTCCTCAAACATTCATCACTTCATCTTAAAATATAGTAATACGTCTGTGTTCACAGAAGGGATTATTTCAGGTAAAAACTACTGAAATACACAATATTATTTAACTTCTACCCAATGCTCTGAACAATAAACTATTCACAGCCCTCAGTGTTGTTGGTAACATGGATCAGATATATTTCTTTATTGAAAATCAGTAAAAGTAGCCAGAATTGTGCGAGAATCTCCTCAGTGGATTTGGAGGCTCAGTGCCCTTCATCCCCTCCCTCCTCCTCCTCATCCAATTTTTTCTGAGGGTTTCCAATACCATCAGAGAAGTCTTTCTTTCATTCCATCCACACCACAATTGTGGCTTAGATGGGTTTTTTTTATCTCACGAACAAGCAATCTTCCAGACACACATGCTCACACACACATAAACATGCTCACACATATACATGCTCACACACACACATATATACATGCTCACACACACACATATACATGCTCACAAACACACATATACATGCTCACACACACACATATATACATGCTCACACACACACATATACATGCTCACAAACACATATATACATGCTCACACACACATATACATACTCACAAACACACACATATACATGCTCACACACACACATATACATGCTCACACACACATATACATGCTCACACACACACACATATACATGCTCACACACACATATACATGCTCACACACACATATACATGCCCACACACACATATACATGCTCACACACACATATATACATACTCACACACACACATATACATGCTCACACATACACATATACATGCTCACAAACACATATATACATGCTCACACACACATATACATGCTCACACACACACATATACAGGACTGTCTCAGAAAATTAGAATATTGTGATAAAGTTCTTTATTTTCTGTAATGCAATTAAAAAAACAAAAATGTCATGCATTCTGGATTCATTACAAATCAACTGAAATATTGCAAGCCTTTTATTCTTTTAATATTGCTGATTATGGCTTACAGCTTAAGAAAACTCAAATATCCTATTTCTAAATATTAGAATATCATGAAAAAGTATACTAGTAGGGTATTAAACAAATCACTTGAATCGTCTAATTAACTCGAAACACCTGGAAACACATTTTCAAATGTTTGATTTTGTTTTGCTGTTATAAATCTTTTTTTTAACTTGGTCTGAGGAAATATTCAAATTTTATGAGATAGGATTTTAGAGTTTTCTTAAGCTGTAAACCATAATCAGCAATATTAAAAGAATAAAAGGCTTGCAATATTTCAGTTGATTTGTAATGAATCCAGAATGCATGACATTTTTGTTTTTTTAATTGCATTACAGAAAATAAAGAACTTTATCACAATATTCTAATTTTCTGAGACAGTCCTGTACATGCTCACAAACACATATACATGCTCACACACACATATACATGCTCACACACACGTACACATGCTCACACACACATATACATGCTCACACACACATATACATGTTCACACACACACATACATGCTCACACACACAATCAATAAAGTATACATCTATCTATCTATCTATATACATGCTTACACACACATACACATGCTCACATGGTTACAGACACACGTAACCAGCCTGCAGGTCATGTGCACGGCACACATTCCTGCTCAGACGCACAGCGCCTGTATGTGTGTATCCCTGAGGCGGTGCTGTAGCATCCGTCGCCTCCTGATGTTTCATCAGCAGGACAAAACATTACTATTCTAACGCTCTACTGTTCAAATGTGCTCATGTTTTGTCAATACTGCTAAATCAACTTTATATGCCTCCAGAGGGCAAACAGTTTACAAACACACTTCTGTTATGGAGAAATGAAATGAACTTGGAATGAACCCATTCCATGATCATATTTTTTTATTCCCCTATAATGTGATTTTTCAAAAATACGTGTTGGGCCTTTTCCCATTTTCTCAGATTATTCTTTATGTTGTCTCTACTTTATGAAAGCGAACAGACAGAATATCGTGTGCACGAGCCCTCTGAGGCACCACATTAGTCTGTGCCACTGTATTTAACTTGGCTGCAGGATTTGAAGTGGCAGAAGTTTCCCAACACAAAGACTTGACGTATGAAGTATGCACAGCCTCAGGAATGGTGTGAAGATAAGTTCTGACAGGAAATACGTGCAGGAAGAAATTTATTTGCATCAATGAGTCGGTGAAAGCTATGAGAAGTTGAACTGTTAAGGTTGGTGTCGAGTGAGGACTTGACTGTTTCCAATCCTGGGACACAGGCAGGGAGGTTAGTCTCCAGGGTTTCCCTCGGTGTTTGGAGAGTGTCGTGTGAAAATGTTGCTGCTGTTGTGTGTTTTGTATGGCAGTGATCTTTATGGATCACGATAATGCAAGAGCTCCACTGAGCACAGGGACATCACTGTTGGAAGAAAATTATGTTTAGATTTCTATGATGAAAAATACAAACCATCCTAGGTCGCTGTACTATCTTCACTTCTGCCTGAGCATCTTTCCCTCGATGCTGGAACGAACAAAGCTTTGTTGTTCGTCATTTAAAAAACACAAATAAGACATTTCACCATGAAATGTTTTGATAAATAAAAAGACAGAAGGATAAACTAAACTGCAAACAATGGGGATCATGGTAGTTATCATATTGCAAAATATATCACTTGATATTGAATGTATTCATTACTTTTTATTACTACTTGAACACAAAACAGCTCCGTCTCAGTGGTCACAATTAGCTTTTATCTGTTTGTTTAAACATTAACTCAGTTGGTAATGGACTGTGTGCCATTAGCTTGCAGCATTGGTGGTATAATGTTTGTATACAGGAGGCATTCATATCACATTTAAATCAGTAAAAGTGATGAAATGGATGCAAGAGATGAAGCACTGCCTGATCTACGAGGTCAGGCACACTTTCTACTCATAACACGTCAAATCAACCATTTTAACTTTCTGAATGATAATAGTGATAAATAACATTTCACTTTCTTCTTTAACTCTTTAAAAGCTATTTGTGAATCCACCACCACTTTCTCTAGTGTTGTGCAAGTTCCATTTTAAGATAGTGCTAATTATAAAATGACCATATGATCATCCATATGGTTCATTCTAATTGCATCTCTTCTCATCTGCCATTACACACTCTTAATAGGCCACAGCTTTCTGCGTGTGTATACCTGTTCTCTTTCAGTCCACTGTCTTCTGAGTTAAAAGAAGAATCTGAGAACCAAATAATGATATCAGCTGGACTCCATCCATCGTCCCCACTCTGTCTCACTCCTTATCATCTATTTGCCAACTTCTCTGTTATTATCTTTCTTTTTCAGCTCGTTTGATTGTTTACTTATTTCTTTCTTTCTGCTCCTTCTCTCTCATGATGCAGGTTTCTTGCCAAGACATCCATTTCTTACCTAACATCGCCATGCATTGGTGCCAGAAACCTCGAGAGATCAATTAAAAGTGTATTATTTACTGGTGGCCATGTAAGGCAATTAGCTTAGCTTAGCACTGGAAGTAGAGTTAAACAGCTAGTGGAGCCATGTTGTTTCCGAAGTTCAAAAACACACCTGTTATTCCTTTGGAATCTCACCAATTAACTCACTGTATTACTTTAGTTTAATCTGTATACAAACACAAAGGTAAAAACAACATTGGCTGGCTTTAAGATGTGTGTTGTGCTGTAACTGCTCCATGTGCAGTGACTACCTGGGCTGTCAACAGTATTTCTGAACGGATGGATAAACTGTTCATCAAAAAATAGTTTTAGCACTTCTTCAAATGCATTTGAATACTAACATCCATTGTGTCCTTGGTTTTATGTCAACTTTCTTTCAACTTTATTTGGTTATTTGACCAGATAATTAGGACTTAATTAAAGGAGCATTGTAATACATTATACATACTATAGTTGTGTAGCTGACACCGTGTTCCCTGCTGTACTACACAATGTGTTTGTGTTCTTAAATATGCTAAGTATCATGTAATTTACATCAAAAGAACACACTCCGGTTACACTATAATATTAATTACAATGCACTCACAGTGCTTAAAACGGGCCTATGATTCCTGTAAAGCTTAATGAACGCCACTTCAAATACAGCAGCTGCAGTCGAAGAAAGCAATCGGACTGAATGCCAGACAGAGGCTGGGTAGCAGTTGGTTTGTACTAAAATATTACTATGAGCATTAAAATAACAGTCTGGCAATAAAACCACTATATCTAACTATTTATGCATTTAGCTGTAACCTTAGGCAACAGCAAACTGGTGCCGGTCAGCTCCGTTAGCCAATGGAAAAGGCCCTCTGTGTGTGAGTGTCTGTGTGCTTGTATACATATGTCTGATTATGTATAACCACAACAGACAGAAGCAGAGCTAATGCAGACCAGAGCAATCGTAATCCCCCTCTACATGCTCTCCCTCTCTTTGCATCTCGCCCCACACACACACACTCACGTTGTCCCCCTCTCTTTGCGCTCTCTCCCGCTCTCTCTCTCTCTCCCTCTCTGTACCTCTTTCTTCCCTCCTCTCCCTCCGCTCGGTCGGTGAAGATGGATCACTCTGTGTCTGTCAGCGGTAGTATCACAGAATGAGAATGTATTGTCTGCTGTCTCAGATAATAAATGCTGCTATCTACGCTACTGTTCCCGGTCATAATAGATGGCACATATCTACACAGCTTCTGTTTATGAGATTATCACAGCCCTCTGCCGTCCCCCAAGTCCCCGACAGGAGAGATGGAGGAATTACTTTATCGCTAGGGGGCCCCGAAAGTTATCATTTGTGAGGAATTCGTCGAGAGGGAGCTTTGTGAATTGGCAGTTACTGCCACTTCTGCTGTGCGACACACACACTCAGAGTGTGAGCACAGGAGCTGGATAGAGGTTAAATTGTTCTGTGATTGCTCTTTTATGCCGCTTCAATCTGTGATGTGTTATTGAGAGAGGCCACCTGAAGGAGGGGAGAAAAAGATTAGCATCAAACCAAACTCTCTTCCCTTGTCTTCACGGAACATTGCCATTTATCTTCTTTTTTTTGGTTATATCTTGTTTTGATTTCTGTGAGCAAGTACTTACTGCTATCACGTTATCGCGGATAGATCTCACACCGTGGGTTTTATGCACTCACAAAGAGCCTGATGCTGAGTGCATTATGAAGACGAGTGAGTGTTACGAGCCGCTCATTCAACTCAGTGCCGGCCGTGTGCTGAACGAAGGCCCGGCAGCACAGACAATCGGTCACAGTCACTGGTCACTGTTGGACAGGGCTGTGCCAGTCATTAGAGAGTGTTTGTGCTCATGTGTGTGTGACATTTATAACTGCTGGTCTCTGAGGGAGTCTGTTGACATTTGACCCCAGTCTTGACCACCTGACCCCGGCCTGACCTCCCTGTCTGGCTGCGGCTGCAGAGCAGAGGGTCTTATTGGCTCAAGCTGCTGACTGATGGTTCTCCTCTCTTCTCTTGGCTAAAAGCCTCGACCTGTGTTTGACCACAACAGGACGGAGCAGGAAGAGCCAACGGGGGCGACATGACCACCATGTGCAGATATTGTGCACTTGGTACATATGTGGACCTGAGATATACAGCTGTACTCTACAGTCCTTTTAATTGTGAGAACGTCTTCTTTATATTTATTTCAGTCTTTAAAAAAATAATGATCTCTTTAAATCAGAAAGCAAAAAAATTCATTTTTACTGCATAATAAGCAATAAGTGAAGCAGAGTAACCACATTATGTCTTCAAGGGATTTTGAGCTAAAAGTACTGACCAATCCTTCATACTTGCTGACCGGTGACTCTAATTGGCCCAAGACCTGAACAAGTGCTTTAATTGGCTGTTGGCCCTGTCCCGATGAGCAGAAGGGACGTTGGCTCTAAGCCGCGCCGCCTGCTCTGCTGCACATGGCTGTTAATCTCAACTACTGTACAGTTTTTCAGGACTTTCATCTTCACATAGACTCTACATTTTTTTAAAGAAAATAATTTGCACATGCTACTTCTCCAGAGTTGGTACAAAACACATCTGATAACATGAAACATTGTTCTCCAAAGCGAGAGGACGGGAGAGCCACAACCTTTACTAATCATGTCATCACGAGAAAAGAAGCGTGTTTTGGAGAATGTGCTGTTTCTATGTTCACACATTTATAATGTGATATTGTGGCCTTTCTATAAATAAAGCTAAGTCCATAGCGACCATCTCTGACTCCAATTATTCCCAAAATATTTAAGTTACTTTAAAGTTTAACTTATAAAGGTCATCTGTGCTGCTTCTGGCTTCCTGCCATGCTGCTCTGAGAAGAGAGGGTTCTTATCTCCAGTGGATGGTGCAGAAAGGGAGATGACATTTTAGAAAGATTTAAGTGCTGTGGTGCTGTGTTTAATGTTTTAATACCCATGAAGCATTATCTCGTTATATAGAAATGAGTAATAGAATATAAGCAAACACAACTATTATTGGATTGGATTGCTTTGGACTCAAGTACAGAGTTGCTTTAAAGCTTCCTGTATTGCATGCAGCCATGGACGTAAAGGGTAATGTCAGCATTGCTCTTAAAATGAAATTAAAACTGCCACTCCTTTCAACCATACTGGTCATTGTTTACAGGCATGCAGAGGTATCATTTGAGACTCATATCGTAATGTCTAAAGCTGATAAAATACCCAGTTTCAGGTGTTCCTTTGCGGATGTGCGGATGTCCGTCTGCCGCAGAGAGAAATAAAAAGAAAGTTATAGACTAGACAAACATTTACAATGCACAACATCTACATTATATCACTGTTAATATTGAAGAAATGCTTGCGTCAAACTATCAAAGGACTTACAGTACATCATTAAGATGGTTTGAAAAATTGTAGCAGCAGTAGCTTTTATGGAGGAACGAAATGAAATGCAATTTATTTAAGTCCTTACTTTGATATGATAGAGTATTCATTAGATATATATAGATTATATTATATATCTATATCTATCTAATGAATACTCTATATCCCTATATATTATGTGATAATATTTACATTAACCAGTCTACACAGAAGGGTACATAAATTATATATATGTGTGTGTGTGTGTGTGTGTGTGTGTGTGTGTGTGTGTGTGTGTGTGTGTGTGTGTGTGTGTGTGGTTGTGTGTGTGTGTGTATGTATCCGGGCGCACTGGGTGAAAACAACTGCTGCTGGATCGACTTGGCCAGGTTGCAGATGTAGTTAGCAACTGTGGAAATATTTGGAGAGCTCCATGCAGTAACCAGCTGTCTCCCATATCACATCCTCCAGATGGAGACACGATATGCAGATGAAGGAATTCATCTGGTAATTATGATCTGTTGTCTTGTTAAAAGATTCAGTAAGGTTACTTACGAGGCAGTTCATCCTGAACAACTGTTTCCCTCGTGAAAGGTCGACTTTATATAAAGTGTTTGTTTTTATATTGTTAATTCAGTTATAGATTTTAGGAGCTATTTGACCGACATTAGTCACAGGACAGACAGACTCCCCAAATAACTTCAAAAGGTCCCAAACTCTCAATACTTCTTCAGCCAAAACAAACATTTGCAGGAGAGTTTTCAGTGAAGAGATACACGGGATATAACGTACAGTTGACCCTGAAGCTACAGAGCCTACATGAGAGGGTTTCTCTATTTCTGGAAGTAGTACTTTGTTTCCTTTTATTTTCTCCTCACTGATCCTAGTTTCTACATTGCTTGAAGAATCCAGAAAGGTCAACGTTTTAAATTATGACTGAGTCAGACTTTCCTGAAGCTTTTAAAGCTCATTGTTTAAAGAGGGAATCATGTGCTGCTATTATAGTTCCCCAGTGGCCCCTCTTCTGCTTTCTGGACTCATATCCCAGTTCTCTTGATCCTATTGATTTGTAAACCATGACAAATGTCAGAGCAGGCCAGGTTTTAAAGCAGACAACTCTCACGTGTCATTTACTCGTTTGTTTACATTTAAAAAAACATCAAAATGAATATGCATCACATGTTTTTGATACTTGATCATTCAGCTCTGCTCAGTCATATGTTTTGACTGGATGAAGCAATCAGCTGCTGTTTGAGGGGATGATTCATCTAACTGTCACACTGTAGTCCATAGGGAGAGGCTAACACTGGACGACACACACACACACACACACACACACACCTCTTCTCTGTCTAGCAGACCATTCAGAGACAAAGAGCAGCTATGCTTATGCACTTTGATTTTCTCCTCAGCAGTTCAAAGTCTATTATTTCCCTTTTTCTGTCTCTCTATCTCATTTATCACTCTCTGTGTGCTTGATTTTATTGAAACTTGAAGACAAACTTTATCTCACAAAATGTACATCATCTTTGTTGTCACAAACAGACTTCTATTACCTTTATTCACGCCCCAAACACGGAACGACAGATATGGCTCTTTTTTTAAATTCAATTCACTTAAGTTTATTTTGTACAGCTCGATATCACAAATTACAAATTTGCCTCAGAGGGCTTTACAATCTGAACACATACGACATCCCTGACCGAGGACCTCACATCGGATCAGGAAAAACTCCCAAGAAATAGAAAAAATCCTTTCACTGGGGGGAAAAAGGGAAGAAACCTTCAGGAGAGCAACAGAGGAGGATCCCTCTCCAGGATGGACAGAAGCAATAGTTACATAAACACATTCAATGAATATGACAGAATGTATGAATAGTTGGTAATAGGCATGGACCACGATCCAGACCTCCACAATCCATCAGGCAGATGGAGGTAGAGAGGAGGAGGGGCGGGAGGCATCAGCAGGGCCATGGCATCAGACCCAGCCAGCTCCAATGGACCCGATGAGACGTGAAGTCACAAGGACTCAGGGAGGAAGCAGAGCTAGTAATGGGCAATGAAGAGATGAAATGCATCCATAAGGAGAGAGAGAAGAGGAGATAGGTGCTCAGGGTATCCTTAAACGTCTCTCAGCTGCCTATAAGCCTATCTAGGGGCTGGACCTGTCATGATCTGGAGTTTGTGTCTCGTTTTGTGTCTTGTTTTGAAGTCCTTGTGTCGTCTGTCTCCCTGTGATTGTCTGCCCTGGCCCTGATTGTTTCCTTCTGTGTGATTGCTGGTCCCGCCCTCATTGTGTTCACCTGTGTCTCGTTCCCCGTTGTCCAATCACCTCCGCCTGCCTGTGTATGTAAACCCTGTTCGTCTCATTCCCGGTGTGGCTTCGTACTGTTTGGTCCGCGTGTTTGTCATTAAATATTAGTTTGTGCAGTAATGTCGGTATTTGGGTCCTCTCTCGCTGCGACATCTGGGACACCACATGACAGGACCAGGTGAACCTGGCAGTACATATTCATATTTGTGCTGACCATCTCTAATCAAGAGTTATTGGTTGACTTTTTCTGTGCACCAGTCTTTATTAAAGCATCAATTAAGAATCAAATTATAATCTCAGAGTTTGACAATTAATTAAAACCAGATTATGTTCAATGCAATTTTTTGCAACCCATGCCAAAGTTTTAAAAGTATCTGCACATGGCATTGTTATGGTTATAGTTAGGAAAACATTCTGGTGAATGCAAACAAAACCAATGAATGGTAGGGTTTGGGTTATGCAGCGGCTACAAGGATCAACACTGTTTGTGGCAGGATGCACACTTTGATGTCTGGCATACAGAAGTCCTATGTGCCGACACTCGCTAAGTGAACCACTCGAATACTGCCAATAACTGGGAGGTGCAGAATTATCCAATATGGAGATAGTAGGGAGGGCTACTCGGCTGGAAGTACGCAACAAGTTTATTGTTTATGTGTTTCATCCACGTTGCAGCACAACACAATCAGACTTCATTTGTCTGCTCTACTTCAATGAAGTGAAGCAGATGAGGAGACAAATGAAGTCAGGCTTAGTTTAGAAATCTGCTCCATTCACAAACCTGTACTGAGTCGGCTTCCTTATAACAAGGATGAAAAGCATGGGGCTTTCTATATTCAACTTCTTTATATCAGTGTGTGAAGAACACCAGAGAAATCTGTCTCTGCTCCAAGCGGCAGGTCCACCTCCGACTGCGTCTTAGTTCCCTCGACAAATCACTCGCATGGTTTGATAAGCTTCCTTTTTTAGTGATGAAAACAAAACATAGACCTCACGGGCAATATGCAAGAGGTCATCAGATCAAGTTTAGAAATGTGACAAAAGCCTGCCAATATACGAAATGAAGATGTTTCCAGTAAGTACAGAAACAGAAGCCAGCTCATGTCTCCGTTTCTTTTTTAGGATGGCTTTGTTTTTCCGATGGCCCTGATGTGTCCTCCTCTTCCCGTGCTGCAGTGCACCCGTCTGCCTGCCTCATAAATCCTGCAACATGTCACCACATTGTGTCTCGGGTTTACTGTCTCAGCTCGCCGCGGGGCAGACGGGCTAAACTGACAGAGTGGGGGGTGAGGCTGTCCTATTTAAAGTTTCCTGTAGTGACAAGAGTACAAATCAACATTAAAAACAAGCACAAAACACACCTTGTAGCTATTGTCGCCAGTTTACTCCGTCAAGTGGAGGCCACAGTTGTGTCTCTTCGCCTCTTTATTCGTGGTTGATGTGTAAGAATATCGCTGATGATTCATGAGACTGGCTGAACTTTATTTGATCTTGATCATGTTGTATTTACCGTAGGGGCATCCAAGAAGGCCCTTTTGAACATGGGCACACCAAGAGGGGCGGTAGCCACCCCCGGCCCCCCTCCGAGTACACCGGTGCTTCTCCACATTTCGCATATTATATATATATATATATATATATATATATATATATATAAAGAACACTGGAAAAATATTGGAATGGATCCAGACAAATGTCATAACCATCACATATTTATGAATGGAATCCATATCTGTGCCTCTGAAAAAATGTGTCATAACATCTGACCCGTTGATTATTTCTTTAATGTCTGTTTCATTGTATGTAAATTAGTATTTCACATTCAGTTACGGGGATATAACTGACAGACCACAGGGGGTCAAACATAATGGTAAGATCTACATAGACCGTCTGCTCTGAACCCACTCACAAACACACACACATACACACTTACCCCATGGGGAGCTGAAAAGAGGTTTGGTCAATGCAAATTGGGTTTACCATGTATATAATTGTGTGGAAAAGGACATACACACATACACACATAGAACCATATGAGCACTGGCAGACACTGTGAAACCAGTGTGTATGTGTGTGTGTGTGTGTGTGTGTGTGCGTGTGTGTGTGAGAGAGTGTGTGTGTGTGTGTGTGTTTTCAGGAGGAACAAAGCAGTGGCCTCTCATTTTCATATAGATGATGAAAGAACCCGCATCACAAACAGACATCTTTTTTATTTGTCTACGCCTTGTAAAATGCTATTAAGACTCAATAAAGGTGTAATCTAATAATTCCATCAATGCCTCTGAACGTATTAATATTCTGACGGTGCAGGTCTAATAGACTGGCATTCTGCGTGCGTCAGACTTTCATCGCAGTCATCGCACTCGTCATCATTTTGAAGCATCCTCACACTTACATGTACAGTAGAGGCATCTGTTCCCCAGCATTGCTCATCTTTGGGCTTGAGAGGTTATTTCCTGCGTTGGTTTTGAGAGCAAACATCCCAGCTGCAGCTCTGTCTTTTGAAACTGTCCCTGAACAAGTCACTGGATTATAGTAATGACATTAGTGAGTGTGTTCTCAGAGTGTGCAAGGGAAACCCTGCCTTACTGCTGCACTGCTCCGTCCTCCCGTGTTTCTGCCCTGAAAGATGCTCTTTCAAACATAAATCACACTTCCAAGCAGCAATGAATTCTGAAGAGTTCCCATGATCAAGGTTATTGTCCTCAAGTGTGTATGCAGCCTCAGACTCTATCGTTCTATAAGCTAAGCCCTCTCTTGCCTTGGGACTTCACTAAATTAAAGGCATGCTGGCATCTCTTTCAAGACCTCAGATCTCTGAGTACCGCTATGCAAACTTTCTGTGTCTGCACAGCTCCTGTGAATGTACATTTTGTTCATGCTCCTGCACACACTGCCAGACAGAGCCTTACTTTGTGTTTGTCTTTGAGGATACTGTTGTCAGAGGGCTCACAAATGCCAGACAAGCAGAACAATAGTCTATGATTTTATTAATTTGACTGAGGTTATAATGATAGAGGGGTGTGTGTGATTATAAGATTATAATATCCTTTATGGCAAACTTGTGATTTTGGGCTGTGTTGATGAAATGGACTCAACTTGACTTGGATTCACTAATGATCATTCCTTTATTTTGGGTTTTTTTAATTGAATGGATTGATAGTCTTTCTTCAACCATATAGTATTTTGATTGTCTCACACAAATCTTTCCTGCAGAAGTGACGAGAATTTCTGACAACATATTGTGTTGTTGCTGCACATGTAGCACAACACAAACACATAAACAACTCAGCCAAGGCTCAAGCAAGAGACCAGCAACATACCGCAAAGAGGCCCCCTGCAGCTAACCCTGGGGGGCCCTTTCCTGCAGCTCAGTGCAGGTGAATTTTAACATCCAGTGACGATACAACGGAATTTAACAGACCTGCAGACAGATCATGGAATTCATAATCTGAGGACATTTTAGACTGTTTAACTCAACCGCTGTCAAGGTGCCAAGGATATAATACAAGTATCTGATGCATTGGCCTATTACAAAGAAAACTATGGACCAGCAAAGATTCTTCGAAATGTTTGTTTTGATTTGTCCGTTTTGGCTGCAGGGGTATACTTTACGAGTGTGTAAGAGACATGCATCAGGAGTCTACTATGGGTACTTCAGAGATATTTAAAAAGATCAATATAACAATAGGACAAAGTAGAATCTTACAAAAAGGCGGGTTAAAGCAATAGATAGATAGATAGATAGATATATAACACAAGAATAAAAACAAAACACAAATATAAGAAGTGATCTGGCAAGAGGTGAACTGTTGTAGAGCCTCGAATGTTCTCCTGTATCTCTCCCTGTCCCTGTAGGAGGTGGTGGACACCAGTTTCTTCAAACTGGTAGAATAACTCCAGCATCTTGCTGTGATGTTGGCCTTCCAGTTCAGCTGAAGTCCACCACCATCTCTCTGGTCTTGGCCCATTCTGACAAACTGTGGTCTGCCTGTGAGGTAGTCAGTGATCCAGGAGATGGTGCAGTGGCTGGATGGTGTTAAATGCACTGGAGAAGTCAGACCAGCCTCCAGCACCTTCATCACATGGGAGGTGTGAGGCCAGATGGTGCTGACTTCTTTGGGACACCAGCCTCAGGCTGAGGTTGAAGGAGGAGGTGTTTGGGAGGTGTGATGTTGATGTCCTCCCAGTCCTGGTGGTCAGCAAGTCCAGAGTTTTATTGTTCATGGTCCGGATGGCACCACCGAGCTCATCCGTCTTATTCGCCAAAGACCTCGCCCTTCTCCGTAGCTCCAGCGGGATCACAGGTCTTTCTCCAGGCAGAAGCTCCCAGTCATTGTTATAAAAGTAGTTATGGTCCAGTGTCCGAGTGGTTTATAGCAACTACCATGTCATCAAAGACTTTTCCAGACCTTTATTCCATGTCACCCTCTTTGCTCTCTCCCTGCAGTTTCATATAAAGGCCAAAACAAAAAAATTCATCTTTAAAAAATACATTGATGAATCAGCTGTGCACAAAGTGAAAGTGGTCCTCGGCATCCTGTTCTTCTCAAACACCGACACACATACATGGCACACACCTCCAAGCATGTAACAGACACGAGAACACAGGTGTGATTTAGGCTGTGATTACGGTTTGTAATGAACACATAAACCTGTGCGTGTGTGTGTGTGTGTGTGTGTGTGTTGTGTGTGTGTGTGTGTGTGTGTGGTGTGTGTGATTTTCGTTGCAGCTTGAGGGGAATGTAGAATGTGTCTGTGTGTTTTTCGGAGCACCCCCTCTGTGTTGCAACATGCTCTTGCACACTTTCCTATACTCCAGATGGTGTAGGTGACTTACACACTCACACACACACACATGCTCTCACACACACACACAATCAAACTGCTAGACAGACATATAGTAAGCAGCGGTGATGTCAATGATTACATGATGGTGACAGGATTTGATTAATTACTCCTGAAAGAGGTGTGAATGTGCTTCGATGTTCAGCAAAATGCATAATGATTCACATTATAGGCTAACGCACACATACGTGTGCTCTTATGCAAATATTAAACACGCAAACCTTCTCAGAGAGCTGCAGAGAGGATGTACTTAATGAGCCAGTGTTTGTGTGTGTATGTGTGTGTGGTATTTATGATACTGGTTTATTATTTCTCTAAATGGTGGAAAGAGAGAAACAGACGAGTAAATGTAAAGACAAATATGTTGGGAAGATTGTAGTGGAAAATAAGAAGCTGTGACTAACTCTTAATAGGGTAACATGACAAAAGTCTGTGAGAGAGTTTTTAAAAATCTGGGATATCGTATGTGCTTTCTTTTGAGTCAGAGGAGGTGATTGATGCCTCCTTTTATATATATGGGTTAAGCGTGGAGCAAGAGCCAGCTGGCAAATAGCCCAGCTTGACATAAAACCTTGAAGCGGGGGGAAATAACTCTCCTGGTTTTGTCCGAAGTTTGAGAATAGTAATCCTCCCACAGCAACGTCTTTACGATAGACAGGTCAGATATTCACACAGTACATTATTGATTCTATTAACCAGCTTGCACGGATCGAGCGACTCCTTTGAACACCCCACTGTAATGGTTACAGGTACTGGAACCCAAAAGCACGACAAACACAGGAATGCAGGAGGAGGCTGTTAACTTAATGTTTCAGGCAGGGTCAAAACCGGGTGGTCCGTCAAACAAGGCAACAAATCCAAAAGGGGCAACAGGGTAAACAGGCCAACAGGGTCGTAACAGGCAGATTAGAACTAGGAATTCGCTGGAAAGTTTGGCGGTGACACACAAGACAATCTGGCAGAGGACAAGTGGAAGTGAGGGAGCTAAATAGTGAGGGACTAATGCAGGTGAGAAGGGCGTGGAGGACCAGGTGAAGGCAATGAGGGACAATCAGGTGAGGATGACAGGATCTGGAATGACAGGAGAGTTAATTAAACATGTAAGCAGGATGAATTACACGAGGAAGGTGGGGAATTCGTGACACCCTCAGCTCCAGTTTGGTCGCCCGGTCGGCCCCAGCTTCGATGTGGATGTATCGTGTAGGATGTCAGGTACACAGTGATAGTTCGTGGTGGTGTGTTGGACGAGGCTGTCTCTGTCTTTTTGTCTCTGAAATGCCTTTCCTCCAGCGTCTGTGTGTCCAATCCAGCTCAATACCTCGAACACCTCTGACAATATCCCTCGAAGCGTGACATCAATTGTGAGCCTGACTCCTACCGCTTGCCTCAACCATCTATGTCGACAATAAAACAACACTGATCCATCTATTTTCATCCGCGGAGGCAGCAGACCCAGCAGGATGACCCAGACTTCCCTCTCACCCGCAAAACTTTTCCATCTCCTTCTGGGGGATCCCGAGGCGTCCCCAAGCCGGCTGGGAGGTATACATATCATGCAATGTGATGTTATAATTCATCAGAACAATAATATATTAAGACGCTCCTGTTATTTTTTTAATCATCCACTTGACTGCCAGGAATCTGACTTTTTGTATGACACATCCAAACAATGTGTAGATATATATGTTACTTGCACTGGGAATAGCAAACACTGGGAGATAAATGAGCATCAAATGTGGGAGCTGTTTCTCTTCTCAGCGAAAGCAACCAATTTAGATTGAAAATGTCACGATATCCCTTTTACAAGGCAGATGCGATCAAATTGTTCACTTCCTGTTCAGCAGACCAGGCATTTGGGATTTCTGAGGATTACATGAAAGGTCTGCTTTGCGAAGCAAGAACTCTAATCACGTCGGTCAAAAAGCTTCAGCTACAACGCTCCACAATGCATTTCTCTGAAAATCCAACAATTGTGCACCAAGAAAGAATTTCTGTGCCCTCTGTTTGTTGGATTGACTGAGTAAATGGGACCCTCAGGGCCGAGCTATGAGACCATCGAGACAATTGGGTATTTTATAACTCCCTGCAGCCATTTAGAAGGCTGTTTCTAAAGCAGTGGCAGCCACTTTAGCCGGGGTCCCACATGGTGCTGTGGGCGGATATGGATAGACAGGGCAATTACACTGGATTTCATACACACACACACACACACACACATACTTACATGCACTTCTAATAGCACTGTGATTTCAAGCACCTTGGGAGGTGACCGTGAGTCTCACACACGCCTGTCCTTTGCCTCAGCTGTGAGCCTTCCTGTGACATCTAACATGGTAATCTATGGCCTCATTAACAGCCGTAATTAACATATGTTATCCATGAACATCTGATACCAGGAATGAACCAATCAGTCTCTGTCTGTCCCTCTCTGCCTGTTTCTCTAGTAATCGTATGGTGATATAAGACGGCAGCATCAAACCCACCTCCTCAGCAGCTCAACACCTCCTCAGGAATACACGGTTTAATCTGCAAGTTCATAAATTCTGATTCCACTTTTCTGGTCATAGCAGGAAAGTCTTAGATTAAGTGGTATGCCACTTTAAAAAATGTAGCTAAAGATAGTACTGTAGCTGGCAGGACCTTTCACGGTGTGTATCTGTGGGTGGTTCAGAGGCTCCTCTGAACCCCCGCTGTTATTCTGTATAGAACCGAGCAGCCTGCAGCCCGATAATGGCTCCACTGAATAGCTGCGTGATTATACCTCTTTCTGTGAAATGTTTGTCTTTTAACCCTTTTCTGCATTTGTGTCTGCATCTCTCCTCTTTGTCTGTTTTGTCCATTCAACTTTTATTCTTATCATTTCCTCCTTTTCTCTGTTGCTTTTCCCTCTTTGTATTGCCTGTACTGCAGCTGTTTTTCTTTCTTCCATATTGACAGGTCAATAGTTCATTTTACCGTCAAACTTTACCAGCTCTATCCATCTATCTATCTCTCTCTCTATCCATTCATCATGTTTTTCTAACAATTATAGTGTTATGCTCCTATACCTTTGACTCTTGAAGTCTAGCCTAGTGAACAACTATCAATTCTATGTTAGGACATCAAGTTGTACAACTAGTTCATTTGGAGCCTACCCTCGCCTTTAAGCCAAACCATAGCGGGGGCAATCATATCAATTCTTATTGTTACCGTCATATGTAACAGATAAGGAAAAGACAGGCAGAAAGTTTGTACATTCAACGCTGTTCTGTTTCATTTGACCTTCCTGTGGCATTTGAGGAAATAGTATAGCCTTTGTTAGATGACCTTGTGTGTGTGTGTGTGTGTGTGTGTGTGTGTGTGTGGGTGTGGGTGTGGGTGTGGGTGTGAGTGTGTGTGTAAGGATGATTGCTGCATCAATGCCTGCTGTAACCTAGAACCTCTTCCTATGTGTTTCGTTAGACGTGAAAGATGTGTCCTAGACTTCCCTTGGTGAATGTAACCTTTCCTCTATGGGGGTTGTGTGTGTGTGGTTGACTCACAGCCGAGCCACCATTATTGTTTCTAGCAACCAGCTTGTGTGGACCGGGTGACAAATGTTACGAATAAGGAAAGTACAGTCAGATTATGTGTTTTTATCTAAACTTTGTAGATCCAACTCTGTTCTATTTTATTTGACCTTCCTGTGGCATTTGAGGAAATAGTATCGTCTGCCTTTGGTAGATGACCTTGTGTGTGTGTGTGTGTGTGTGTGTGTGTGTGTGTGTGTGTGTGTGTGTGTGTGTGTGTGTGTGTGTGTGTGTGTGTGTGTGTGTGTGTGTGTGTGTGTGTGTGTGTGTGTGTGTGTGTGTGTGTGTGTAAGCATGATTGCTGCATCAATGGCTGCTGTAACCTAGAGCCTCTTCCTATATGTTGCATTAGACGTGAACGATGTCTCCTGGACTTCCCTGTAACTAATACACGCTGCTCCACACTCTGGTAAACCCCTCACCTGCTACGCCCTCCATCTCCCCTCCTTCAGTGTCCGTAGTAACCTTCTATTGTCTCCCTGCACATATTCTATCATCCTCTAATGCATGCTCATATAAACACAACTGGCAAATACATCAACACACAGGAACCTACACACACCAACTGTACACACACACACACACACACACAACAGTCACAGGCTTCCAAGTTTCAAGTTTCAAGTTTCAAGTTTTTATTGTCACATCCCCTTTTATACAAGTATAATCGGTTTGTGAAATTCTTATGTGCAAAACACCCGACAGCAGTAGCAGACTAAAAAAAGGATAAGAATGAGAATAAACTATACAATATCCACACAAAAAAGAAGAAAGTATTAACAATATATATATATAAAACAATGTAATAGAATATACATCATGACAATATATATATATATAAAACAATGTAATAAAATATACACTTTTTTGAGACAATATATATATATATGTATATACATACAATATATATATACAATATATATATATATAAAACAATGTAATAAAATATACACCATGGCCATAGATATTCACAGAATATGTTCTGGTGTATGGTGTTAATGAGGGTCTCAGTCCTTGTTCAGCAGCCTGATGGCCTGACTGAAGAAGCTGTCCTCACACACATACTCATCCTGCCCTCTAACACTCACACAGACACACACTCATAATGCTCCGGCATTATTATAACGTGATGCTAATCTTACATGGTCTTATTATGAGCCGTTAATGTATTCTGGGACACTATGAGCTTCTAACACTAATGCTAGGCCACTGTTAATGCTTAATGCTAATGCTGTAACAGTGAGAGTCCTGAGCCAGCCCGCCCAACCAGGATTATGGGATGCTTTATAATCCCTTGTTAGCAAGCAGTTGAGGCATACAGAGAGTCACAGCTCTGTGGAGCCGAGCATTCCTATAAACCTTAGTGGTAATGACTTTTTTTACTTTTTTTAATGAAAATTTTTAACATTAGGACAAGATTATAATAATCTCTTGCCCATAAGTGCCAATCTTCTCTCTGGGAGTGGAATGGGAATGGAAACGGCCTATATGTGATTGTTTATTTTTTATTATTTCTCTTATCCTCAACCGACCAATTTTTTTTTCAACGGTCTCTACTTGTCTTCTGTCCATCCCGTCTCTTGAGGCCCAATTTACTTTTTGCTTTTAATTTGCCTTTGCCTCATTATTATTTCTCAATGTGTTCTGCTACAGGTCTCAACTAACACCTTCAAAGTGGCTTCCTTTAAACCTCCTGAAGAAGCCCACCTGGATCCAGAGGTATTGGCAGACTACAGACCGATCTACCCTCTCCCTCCCTCTCCCCTCTCCAAGAGAAAGTGGTCGCAAATCAGTTCATCAAGCGCAGATCATAATAGTAATTTTGTTTTTTTTTATGAAAAATTTCATTTAGAAAACACCACAGCACGAAGCAGGCATGACCTCAATAAATGACCTCTCTTAATGGCAGCAGATAAGACTCTCTACTCTGTCCTGGTCTTGTTAGACCTTAGTGCTGCATTCCATTGACCCCACCATGACATCCTGTTACAGGAGATGCTAGGCAATTTTTGGCACAATTTTGGGGCACTAATTTGGTTTTATTTCATTTTCATTTGTATTTGTTCAGTTTGTATTTCCCCGACCCTCTATTTTTGGCAACGAGTTCCACAAGTTTCACAAGGTTCTGTGCTTTGACCCAATTTTACCTTATATTTTAGCATATTTGGCAATACACTCCTAAACACTCCATACAACTTGTTAACTTGCATACATTCTACTTTGACAATCAACTATATTTATCGACTTATCAAATTCAAGCATGTCTTCAAGAAATAAAAAAAATAAAACAGACATAAATAAATAAATGATGACACACCACTTGATGTTAATGATGTTAAAAACTCTGAGAACCCTAGAATTCGCATTATCTGGAGATCCTCTGTGACATTTGGCTATTAACATGGCATTGTCCTCCTGCTCTTGGCACATCCAACACTTAAACCTTCTCTCTTTCTTCTATTTTTGATCGGGACTTGTCCTTTAACTCCCAAATCCAAAGAATAAATCAGAATTTCATCTCTCTCAAACTTTAAAAAAAAAAAAAAAAAAAATCATCTTTTCTCAAGAAAGAAGAGAAAAAATTCTTTTATGTCGTTATGAGCTGCTGCTCTGCAGGTCTCCCTTCCTAGCAGGCTGCTCTAATAAATCTCCACTAAACCTCTCAAAGAAGAGAGAGTCTGCAGCTCGTGTTCACTCTAAAACTAAAGAAAAGGCTCACAAGAATCACTTTTTAAAATTGCTCTGGCCCTACAAAAACAGAAGTTTTGATGATCTTTTAAAATTCTCTAAGCTAAACCATATTGCCCCACTAGAGCTCCTCAGAGATCCTTTGTCTGTAAATGCGGGACTGCCCCACTTTCTTGAGTAGAAAGGGACGCAGGACTTCCAGTTCCTAGAGTTATCAAAAATATAGAATGGCCTTTCAGTTTCAGAGTTCAGCTCCTTTTTTTCACAGTCACCAGAACCAAGTTAAGAGGAACACAGTTGCCCCTTCCTCTTATAGAGAAGCTGCTGAATCAGGTTTGCCCAGAGCTTATGATATGCTGCTATAGGCTTATAGCTGCTGGGGCCCCTTAGGATGGCTGCTATTATAGGCTTCTCCTCTTTTTTCTCTCATGCTGATGAATTATCTCTCTTTTTTCTTTTCTCTCTCCTTCTGCTTCATCTCGCTCTCAATTTTGACTACGTCTCATGGGGGACATGATGACGCCAGACGCATGATCTGCCTGATGGATCGTCTGCGTCTGGGTCCTGCCTCCTAATCCTGCTGCCTCGCCTGATGGTGCTGCCACTCCTCTCCTGCCACCGCCATCTGCCCTGTTCCTCGTGAGACTCCTCATCGTGGAATATGCCTACTATGATCTATTCATACATCTGTCTCATCTATTGATTGATATAATTATTCATAATCCTCTGTCTTCTACATTGTCTACATCTTGTAATTAACCTAGAGGGATCCTCTCTCACATTACACTCTCCATCTGTCCATCTCCCTTTTTCCCCTGAAGGGTTTTTTTCTCTGTTTCCTGGTCCGATGTGAGGTTTTGGGGGTTTTTGTCTATGTGTTGTTGGGTTTGTCTGAGAGATGAATTTGGGATTTGTGAGAAGTTGGCTATACATTCGAGAGAAATGAGGTGAAATACATCACACCTCCAAAATAATCGGAGCACTGTGTGACAGCTATACACCTCGCCTTGTCCTCATCTAGTCCTTTAATCTCCTCCTTCTGGGATAGTTTTTCTATCAGCTACTTTAGTAATGATATGTTAGTACGCACCACAGTTGTCTCAAAGATAAACTACAGAATCACAGTACAAACTGGAAAGTGTATATGTTGGCCGTTTTCTGCTTGCTAGAGGGGGCCAAAAGGGCCAATTATAGGCAGCATGCTGGTATGCTGTAAAGCATTGTGTAATATGTGCCTCAGGATAATGTGAGTTCAGACAAATCTAGCCTGACTGAGTGGATGGAGGCGATTGGTTGGCTAATGGTTCTCCATTGTCTGAATCGCCCTCTGTAAAAAAAAATAGTAATATACATGCTAATATAGACAGGTAAAGACGGGGAGACAGCACCTTCCAGAAACACAGGTTCGACATTGCATAACATAAAGCCTTCTGATAAGGGCTATATTACTTTGCAATAATATAGTGTGTAGTGTATGCTTCTAGAGCTAAATCAGCATGCAGCACACATATTGTATCACAGGTTTTGTGGCTGAAATTCAACTAAATTGAGCTCTAGCCCCAAATACGCTAATATTTACTTTAGAAAAGAATCATTGAAAGGTTTAAATAGTTTGTAACATCTTTTAAGACCCAGCCTGTGTTTAGACCAGCAGAGCACTGCAAAGCGCCCGCATACATTTAAATGTGGCCACTGCAAATAATGCATAAATACCACAATGGCCAATCGAATACATGCAAGCATATATTTATATGTTTTATTACCTTATTCCATGAGTTTTATTGTGAAAATGTTACTGTTTACTATAAAATCATCGAGAAAGAGGATTCAATGATTGTCAATGTTTATTAAAAAATATTTCCCTGTGATGTTTGCTGGAAGGGATTTAATATCTCCTCGTGTGTTTTATGACACTGCGCCTTTAAATGCAACATTGCTTGCAACAACCGTCCATATTAGACTTGTGTGCTCTGAATAATTTGGCATGAACAGCACTCATAATATTGGTTTCAACGAAAATGTTGCTCCTTGTTTTTCTTGTGTTGTTGTTTTGGAACGAAAGTGGGAATTGTATGTGGTGTACAGTATTTGTGTTAGCGCACCCTCCATCTCTATTTACTCAAGGGACCAGTGATAATTAGCACAGTTTTAGTTTTGCCAATTCTAGCACAAAAAAAATCAATAACCCTGAAGGTTTTTTTTCTTCTGTAGAACAATTTGAGTGGGTTTTTGCGCTTACATTTCTTTCCCCCATAGTTCAGCAAAGTAGTAAGCGTATATGAAGTTAGATGCATCCATCCATCTTCGGTACTCACTCACTGTTCAGGTTGATGGAGGACTAGATCCTCTCAACGCATGCACGGAGCAAGAGGAAAGGTACACTCTGAACAGGCCACCAGTCTACTGCAGTCTATTATGTGGAAATGTCTGAAGATTCAAATAAAAGAGTCATCTATGTCCAGTCAAACCAAAAGAAAATGAAGATACATATTTGCTTGTCTGGTTTTTCGTCTCATATTTGGTCAAACTCTGAGTTGACCTTGAAGTATTGTGACTTCTATATTAAAGTTGCGCTCTTACTCTTAAGACTGGAAGGCAAATAGATAGACAATGTATCTTGACAGCCAGACGTTCAGGTAGACAACGTACATACTTAGTAATGCCCTTTCTCTTCTGGTTATCATACCATGATAAGAAAGCAGAGGATGGAAAGCAGAGAAGCAGGATAGGATGGGGAGGAAGAGGAGGAGGGGAGGAGAGGACAGAATAGAAGAAAGGAAGGGGGGCAAAGAGAGACGTGTAGGGGAGAGAAAAGAGGTGGAAGAGGGGCGATAAGGATGAGAGGAGGAGCAGGAGGCAAAAGGGGGGAAGGGGGAGACCAGAGAGGAGTGGATAGATAATGTACTGTAGCCTGATTAATGTCAAAGGCGCTGAGTCCTGAATACTTATGAAGCAGATGTCAATGGGGCTTTATCCCACAAGGTTACACAGAGGGAGGGGTGGGCAGGGAGGGGAAAGGAAGGTGGGGGGTCACAATCAGAGTTGTCAGAAGGGGATAGGGAAATGAAGGTGAGAATGAAACACAGGAAAAAGTTGAATGAGAAAGAGAAACAAACAAAACTGAGATTGAGAAACGCAGGGAGGTGATAGAGGCCATGTCCACAATTTGAAAACGCCAATCTAAAGTTTTCCCATCGGCACTAACGGTCTTAAATGTTTCTTTTAAATTTGGCATCGACAATGAAACTTCAAATAAACACTTTGCTTTGGGGTTTGTCCAGGCCACTTGAGCCACCGTTTGAACTGCTCTTTGCGGTTTTTGAAGCCTTGTTTGTTGTTTCCAGAGCGAAAGAGAAGAGCAGACTGTACCGGAGAGCAGTCTTGGATGTGTCATGGATCACATGACAATCAAACAACACTCACACCTCAGCAGTCTTTGATTAGCTGTCCCTGTTCACATCAAAAAGCCAATCCAGATTTCTCCGATGTATTCACTGTGTGTGTGTGTCTGTGTTTAGGACTGTGTGTGTGTGTGTGTGTATTGTGCGCGTGTTTGTTTGTTCAATAACAAGAAACGTGTGGACTGAATCAGCGAAACCTGTTTGCCTGAGTAAGCCACCACATCTGACTGAACAAGGAGAACATTCATCTTAAGTGATAACCAAAAGGGCAACACATCGTGCAGCTGTAGTGCATAATGTATTCTGCTTTAAATAAAACTATCACATGTAGACAAACAAAAGCCGAGCTACGCTCCTGATCCCAATGATGTGTCCCTGTGGGACCAGACCCCTCCCCATCTCTGCCTGTCACTACTTGTAGACAACAATAGGCCTTGTACCCTGTTTGTTATGTATGACAGAGCCGCGACCTTTCACCTCTAACCTCTAGGGGCAGCCTTGAGCCTGGGTTTGACCTCTTGGGACATTTGTAATGATACTGGGATACGTCTAATGACCCCTGGGCTCCAGAAAGGTCATTGATGAAAGGCAGAGGAGCAGATGTCCCACAGCCACAGTGACCTCAGGAAGGGATCCGCTGATTCACTGACCGGACAGCCGATCGAGGGAAGCTCAGGGAGGAAAAAGTTGATCACAGGTAGCGCTGCTCTCACATCATTCAAAAGACACTTTCTGTCTGAGTCAGGAAAGCCAAACTGGAGACGCGAGGAGAGAGTGAGGCGCTGGGGTAGATGTCAATCGGATTGAACACAAAGTATCATCCCCCGTTACATCACCATCTGGCCACATGAGCACTCTTCACATACTCTTTTCTCCTGTGCTACTGTTGTGTGCATTATGCAGCAATCACCTGATTCATTCAAAGAGTTCACACAGAATTTTGATTTGCTATTGAAACTGTTCTGTGGTTTGACATCCATGTGAGAGAATCACCTGAGAAAAGTGAAAAGAAATAATTGAAAGGCATGTTCACCCCAAAATTTGAGATGCATATCTTTCCTCCAACCTGTGTTTATCACATCCACAAACGTTGTTGTGATTAGTTTCATATAGGAACTATTTTCAACCATAGTTCCTACATTCATTTAAGCCTACTGTATATTTAAGCCAATCCAATCATGCAGGATACCTTCATTTGCTATGATGACGAGAAATACCACACAATCAAAACAAAAGAAGACTTTACTCAGTAACAACAAGGGTACAGTGATCTGACGTGGTTTGAGATCATCATCTTGAACTATCATGGGGTAGTGAGAGTGTCAATAAAAACTAAATGCAAATGATCTAAGTTTCAAATACACCTGCTGAACTTGAAGCATGAGACAGTTTGATAGGCGCGTTTGATAGGATCCAGACCCTCGATTTTATATAAGGAGAATGGATTTATGGATGGAAAGATAAAGGTATTTATTATTGAGGATCCACCTACCTTTGTACCTTTGTTGTCCAGAATACAATAGTGAGTGTGATAGGGATCTCCAATAATGAATCTTAGGGCACAAGGATGAACTGAGTCTCTGGGTTTCATTTAACAGGAACTGCTCACAAGCCGAGTGCCACATAGTCTCATTATATTTGAATGAAGGCAGACATCTCTTTGGCCCATATCTCCAAAACCAGACGACCTAAATAGATAAACATCACTACCCGTAAAATGAAAAATATGCATTTCTGACTTCGGGGTAAGTATCATGTTAATGATGTATGCAGCACAACGACACTGACTCTCTCCCCTATCATAGTACATTAACCACATTTACTCATACAAAAGTAATGGTATTATATATATCTTTATTCCAGACTCATGGGTCCATAAAACAACAAACACAAATACAACAACAATATATAAAATACAATACGAGGACACCGGTCCAGCCATTGCAGCCAAAAAAAATCACTCTGGATTAAAATACATACAAACATTTGTTCCATTGCTTCCAGAAACAAGACAAATACCTGGTATCACTCAGTGCTGGGTCAGCCAAGGCTTTTATAACTACATTCTCTGAGACATTTAGTCGACATTTAAATTTATACATAAAATTCCTCAAAACAGCATGAAAAGTGGGAACATTCCGGCTCACAAACATCTGACTTGCACTTATCCATCTTGGAAGTTTGAGCAGGATTCTGAAGGCATCATTGAAAGCCACCTGCATCTTTTTCATTTTCCCTTTACTATAACTGCACCACAGGTGGGCTGTATACAGAGGAGTACAGTAGGCTCGAAACAGAGCAGTTTTAACGTCTTCTGTACACATGTGAAATTTACGTGCCAGCATGTTGGCTTGTGCATACAGTTTGCAACACTGCCGCTGCACATCGTCGTCATCACCGAGGTCGTTCCTGATGATATGACCCAAATACCTGTATTTCTGAACCACATTTAGCTCCTGGTCTCCCAAAAAGAATGAAGGAAAATGTAGCTTCTGATCCTCCCTGGTTTTTGCAATCATGATAACACTCTTTTTGGAGTTGAACTCGATATCATAGTGCACCCCATACCTTAAGCACACTCTGAGCAATTGCTGTGACAGGACCACCAAGTCGTCAGCGTAGATGAGATGATTAATGAGACTTTCTCCCACCATACATCCTGTTTTACACTTTTTTAACTCCTTAGAGAGGTCATCCATATAGAGATTAAACAGTGCAGGGGACAGTATTCCACCTTGCCGGACACCATTTGTCACAAGGAAGAGTGCAGATACACTATACCCCATCTAACTCTCATGGTTTGACGTGCATACCAAAAGTGCAAAATCCTAATCAAATATGGTGGCACCCCTCGCTCTTGTAATTTGACAAACAATTTGGAATGATTAATTCGATCAAAAGCTTTAGATGCATCCAGGAAACACATAAATACTGTGGTGTTATGTCTCCTGTACTTACTAACAACTTCCTTCAGTGCATATATACATAAGTCTGTGCTATGTTTACTTTTAAAACCAAATTGATTATCAGTGGTTAAGATGTAATCTTGAAGCCTATCTAAGAGGATTTGTTCTAATACTTTAGAAAGTATACTGGCCAGAGCAATTGGTCGATAATTGTCAATGCTAGATATTTTACCGGTTTTATTTTTGATTACTGGCACTAACAACACAGTGAGCATAGAATCAGGAAGTACGCCGTGCATTAAAAAACCAGGAAAACATACAGCAAGTAACACTGACAACCTGTTGCTAGCATGCCTCAGATGTTCTGCTGTTATTTGGTCAAGGCCACATGCTTTGTTCAATGACAATTTTTCAATAGCATACAACACTTCATCAGGTCTAATACACACACCAGCATCATTAGGAACATTACCAATATTAAATGTGTCACTCTTAACACTATTGAAAATGTCCCTATAGTGTTTACTCCACAGATCTGCAATACTGTCCGAACCAACTGCCCCATCAATACTGGATGGCAGAGGCGTCTTCATGTTATTGACAACTTTAACTTCTTTCCAGAAGTCAAGCGCATTATTCTGCTGAAAATGTTTGGCCATGGAGTTTGCCCTCATGGCCTGTTCATTTCTTTTAATGAAGCGCACAGCGTATTTAAATTGTGCATTTGTGTGTTTCTTGTGTTCGCACTCTGGACCATGTCTTGCTTTTCCTGATAAAACCCAGTTTTTAAAAGCTTCTCTAGCTTCTCTATGGAGTTCAGACACATATTCATTCCATCCTGGCCTAAGATTATGTTGTTTAGCCTTTTTTTTACAAAATGATTTGCTTATATTATTTAGACAATTCACAATGTTATCATACATTACACAGAGATTATTATTATGGTTTTGATTTTTACAGTTGATGTTGCCACACAGAATCGCATCAAGCGGTATATCAATATTTCTGAGGCTCTTATCAGTTTGTGAATTGTAATACAATAAATCATCTTCTGTGAGCTTTGACCAATCTACTTTAAAGTGGTGTTCATGGTTATCATCATTACTGGTCAACTCAGGTAGACTCTCAACATGCAATGTCATAGAGACAGGTATGTGATCTGCTGTAGCCAGCTCATACAAGATTGCAACATCCTGGAGACAGTCATGAGCATCAGCTGTACATACACAGTGATCCAGCCAAGACGTTGTATGCCACGCTTCACTGGTATATGTGTAGCTATTTACTGGCAAGAGCACTTTGCTGGAAAGAACCAACTTATTATCTTGACAAAATTGCATTAGGTGTTGACCAAACAGGGAGTTATTATCTGAAATATCAGCGTTCATATCCCCCAAAATAAATATATTTGTATATGCACTTTCTTTGACAAAAGAACTAATAAAAGCGAGCCTATGAAGGTATTCATCCTCGTTTTGGTTACTTTCATAAGGGGTGTAAACATTTAAAATGACAAAAACAGTCTTATTATGTACAACTTTAATTGCTATGCACCAGTCCACCTCTAGCCTAATCACACTGATCAGGGGATCATACTTTTTATGCCACAGAATGGCGACCCCACCCGGTATTCTGCCACGCACTATTCTCTGGCTTAGATCTGTTGTGGATTCTCCTGCCCCATGAAAGTCTATCCAGGTCTTGTTTGGCTAAAAAAATCTCCTGTATACACAATATATCAGCACTCTCCATTAAAGTGTCAATAACAATGCGTCGCGCTTTGTCCCCGGCGGACTGTCCTAGGCGCAAGCCACGCGAGTTATAGGACACAACTCTAATACTCATGTTTTCACAATCATAACTGCATGGCAGCAGATGTCCCAACCTCAAGCATGTCCCTTACAGCAACACGTGTTTTTACCCCCAGTGACCCCACAGCCGCAGCCTGATATTAGTGACTGTGACACTGGCATTGTTTGTTATTGGATTGAAACCAACGTTGTGTTATCACACACCCTTAGTGGCATGCAGCAAAGGCCTTACAACCAGTAGCAAATGCTTCCCATATAAACTCTTTTGATTGGCTATATGAGGGATAAGCCTTAACTTTTTAAGTAACCCTTTGCCCCCAAAAAATATTCATGACGGTGGAGTTAAAGCTGTAACCACAACGCAAAATAAAGAATATAATGGGGCTTGTTGGATGTTTAGAGACATTGACACAACTGTTGCAGCAGAACTTGCAGAACAGAATGATGCTGTGGGGAGAAGAGCAACCAGCAGGGCCAGTGACACAGAGATAAAGGGCTGTAACAGTCTCACACTTAGTGAGTTTAACTCTGCTGCTACAGGTCAACGTGGTCAGGGTTCCTCCCATGTTTGGTCAAATACAGAATTAAAATGTGCCTCTGCTGACATTACTATTCCTCGCTCATCTCGTTCTTCCTCTTGTCTTTCATACCTCTCCTCTACTGTCCTCCACTCCCTTAATCTCTGTCTCTATTAGTAGTCTATTTACAGCATATTCAGTCTGAGGTCTGCCAACACTTACAGCTCCCCAGAGCTTTATCAGGCCGGTGATAAACTTCACACACACACATTTACAGACACACACTTTTATGGGTAGATTGTATAACGTATGTCTGCAGCTTGTGTATAAGTGTGTTTTGCTGTATAATACATACAGTCTGAGTTTCTACGTGTTGGATATCGTGTATATGTAAACGTGTGTATACGTGTGTTTGTATGCATCCATCTTGCGTGTGTCCATGCGCGTGTGTGTACGTTATCAGCAGTGTCCCAGTGTGCTCGCTGAGGGCCAGTCTATTTAGTGTTCATAACAAAGCCTTTTACTGAGGCTCCAATCAGGATTAAACTCTTATCAGCACACACAGACCACAGGACACAGCCAGTGTGTGTGTGTGTGTGTGTGTGTGTGTGTGAAAAAGAGTGGGGTGGGAGTTGTGGGGGGAAAAGGGGATTATTTGCACGTGTGTCTATTGTATGTTGTGTATGTGTGTGTGTCTCCGTACATGTGCATAGGATTTGACCAAACAAGTTCATGAGAGAAGGTGTTTGTGTGTACATATGTGTTTCTCATTGGGAAGTGTGCTGTTGTGTGTGTGCGTTTTACATCTGTGGTATCCGCGTGTGTAAATATGAAACTCTGAAATCTTGATTCAAGACTTGCAACCCCACTGTGGGTTTGATACTTATCATCACTGTGTGTGTGTGGGTGTGTGTGTGTGTGTGTGTGTGTGTGTGTGTGTGTGTGGGTCTAATAGTAGAAAGACAGAAATATCAACTGAACCACAATCACAAGGAGGAAGATCAACTTTGTTGACTATTGCAAGACAATATAACCACATACTCATTTCTAAAGGTTTTACTTAAATAAATAGAATTTTTTTTAATTTGTATTTACTGAAGTACAAAATCTCTGATTCGTATCACAGTTTGCCAAATAAACTGCACTTATTGCAACAGTTCCTCTCCCCATCATGTATTTTCATGATCATACAGAGGAGCTCAGCTCAAAGACAACTTAGAGACGACAAAGTGTTGTGCGTCTGCGTCTCCTTGACCTGCAGATCCAAGGCAGTACAGTCATCTTTGTTCTTTTCTAGCTCAAAGATCTGATCTGAGGTCTAGGATCCTATACGAGATACTATATACTGTCGGCCTTTATTATTATGATAACACTGCATCTAATTATGCAGATGTGTTTCATTAATATGCATGAGACACGCTGCCGCCAGGGAGGAGCCTGCAACAGACACAACAATGAGCCGGCAGAATTAGAGTAAACTGAATCTATGAATACAAATCGGAGGCCACAGAGGATTATTAACAGCGCCTGTCTACTTACTGTGCCTATACTGTACAAAGGCCAAACAGACAAAACTGGAAAGTGTTACATCTCTGTTGCTCTCTGCATGTGTTGTGTCTTTTAGTCTTCATTTAATAAATTGTAAAGATAAATATAACTCAATCTGTAATAAAACATTTTATCACGGTCTTTTGTAAATTGTAAATTCAACATATATTCAGATTGTAGTTTAAAATGCACTTACTGTTCTTTTCATACATTTAATGTGTTTATTAATTACGTCTGTTAAAGAAAAGTCCACAGAGGATCATTTAATATAATAATATTGTCTTCTTTATACTCACCTCTAATTAATTTTGAGAAAATCCCTGAAGAAGAAAATCACTCAATTTAAACTTCTGCCCAAGGCCTCTGCTTTAAATAATAAGATGTTTTTATTGAACTTTAAGCATTAGAATAAAAAAATGTCTAAAAAGAAAATCACAATAAAGTGTTGCTTTCACTTGCTTAGCGTCCACTTTCAAACATCTACAGACACACGGTTTGCTTTTAATTAAAATAACTGAGGAAAACATACCTAGACGGTATTAAACAGTTAACGCAATATAAATACATTTAAATGTATAGTAATAGCTTCAAGTCAAAGTGCTAATGGTGAAAAACATTAATATATTCAATAGATCAACAATGAACTGAATCTATTAATTTCTCATTCTTAACAAAAAGTTTTTTCTGTACATAAATATGTGTACAATAAAGGTGGAAGCTTCCATCGGACAACAATGATGAAGATGTAATATGCAGCGTACTGTGCCTGATATACAGTAAAGGTATATCAATACAGAGTGAGAGTTAGATACGCCATCTCAGTGCATTTGGATGTAGGAACAGAATTATGCTGAAGTGAATCCATGAATATATATCTGAGTCCTCAGAGTATCATTAACACCTGTCTGCCTGCTAATAACCACTACGATATGCTAATGTGTTGTACATTTATGATCTGCTGGTATAGCTTTTAAATGCCGAATAATGAAACTCAGGTGTGTTGTGAAGATGCACAGACCAGATCAAAAGTCTGAAGAATATTATTAGTCACATTCAGTCATAGCATGATGGCCAAAAATGACATTAAACATTGATGGAGTGAATCTATGAATAAATACATCGGCCTCTGTTGAGAGTATGGTTCCCTTCTTCCTCTGTGCTCACTGTTAATACTGTGCACTCCTCATAGTTTATATTCTGATTTTGGAACAATCGAAACACTTGATGTCTCACAAAACTTGTGCAACCTCTGTTTTGAATACTTGCAAACACACTGATGTAGTGTGTCTTTAACCTAGAATGCGAGGTCAGTGAGAGAAGCCTAAAGGACGAGAAGGAAGAGAAGATTAAACTTTAATAATCTCCTTGGAGAAACTGGAAAATTGCAGCATCAAAATTAACAAAATCACTTTTTATTTTTTTTTAAAGAAAGGATATGAAAACAAACACAAATAAATACTCTGGGCAATTAAATCACAGTTTTAACCAACAATTAATACACAAGATGTGTGTGAAATTCACGAAAGGAAAGTCTGAAAGAAACTCCCAGTCTGATTAAAAATTATAAATGTACAGTAACAAGTTAATGTAAAACCTTCTCAGATGAGCTAAATCAAACATCGAGACATCAAAACACTTTCACAAAACAGAGTAGGCGTGTTCTTCAAACACTGTCCACGTTGTAAAAATACATCTTGGCGTTCTCATTTTATTACTTTCGAGGTTTTACAGGAAGCATAAATCCTTCATGGATCAGGGTCTCAGTGTTTAAACATGAAACTGACGTGAGGGATGTTCATATCTTCTTCAGCGCTAACACTCAAAGACAGAAAGTCGTCTGAACTATTCAAGTAAGGAGAAGCTATCAAGTTATCGGCTTCGCATACGTGCGTGTGTGTGTGCGTGTGTGCGTTTGTGCGTTTGTGTGTGTGTCAGTCTCTGCGTGTGTATGTGTGCTTGTTTTAATGAGCATCTGTCAGTACAGACCTGATAACCATGGTAACACCCGGGGTGATTTGCTGCTGCCCGTGTTCACAGGAGCGCTGAGGCTCTACAGCGGGGTCAACATCTGGGCCAAAAGAACAACTGTCACACCCTGCAACACTTTCATCACTGCTGTCGTTCGAGTGCAGAGACAGGCGTGCACTGATGCTCTCTGTTACCCTGGTAGCACTGGCATTTATATGTGTTGTATGTCTTATTTGGGGAATTTAGGGGGATAGTTATAATTAGTTTCCAGGAGGAAGTGTAGTGTGAGAGAAAAAAGAATTCCCTCAAAAAATCAAGAAGCTGTGCTGTGCAGAAAGTAGTGACAGTATTTAACTTTTTTGATGAATAACGGCAGTGTTGGAAAGCAACTAAATGTATTTACTGTAGTTTAAGTTCTGTCTTTAGTTATAATTTTGTACTTGATTATTTGTATTTCCTCTGAGTTTAAACTTCTACTCCATTTCAGAGGCAAATATTGTACTTATTTCTCCATATGTTTCATATTTTTGTTTCTATTTAGACAAAATATAATCAACAAATACAAAATGGTGTATTATTATGGATTACCAAGCAGTGTATAAAGTAGTTACAATCATCTGCAGCAGTAATAAGTAATAAGCCATTATATCACATGTCTTTATCGGCAAATTGAAGAGAAAAACTGTGCTTATGCTTATGAAGATGGCAGACAAGGCATAGGACAGCTAACCGCTACATAAAAACTATGAGCCAAGTTATCATCAATCATCATCATCGTCATCGTCGCCATCATCATTGTCGTCATCATCATTGTCGTCATCATCATTGTCGTCATCATCATCACAAGCTTCTTTCTTTTGGTTTCCTCAGGTTTGATTGTCTTTTGAGGGCTGAGATGTATATATCATCATTCCTTTAAATTATTTTTACAGTGACAAATAATGTTGTCTGTTGTCACTGTATCGCCGTGACAACAGACAACATTCAGCTGTCGTCTCCTGCTTTAGCTGAACAAGGTTTTTTTGATTTGGCGTTTAGATGTTTATTGTGAATTCTTTCCATTTTGCTCCACTTCAAAACATAATATAAATATCTAGTTAAAGTCAATGTCAGCTTGTGTTCTTTTATGTGGTGAAGCACTGTTTTACATCGCTGAGACAAACCTCTTCCAGATAGAACTATTGATTTGATATTCAACATGTATGCTCATGCAGAGCCTGCAAAAAATGGGTCAAAACTTGACCTGCGATGTTGCTTTCACTAAACATGACCTTGAGATGCCTAATAAATTATTGTTCTGTTGACGGAGAGCATGCGTCCATATTCACGATCAAGGAAATGAACTTCAAAGACTGAGACCAAGGTGTTTTTTAAGGGTTTTTTGGAGCCAATATTGAGTAGCGATTCGAGGAACTGCAGTTGTTGGCACTTCCACGTTGACTTGTTATGCCCCCGGAGTTTGCTGCCGCCTGGGGTCAGGTAATGTGCAGCGGGTTTGAATGTGTTCATGTGTGTAGATGTGGTAGTTTGTGTCTCTATTTGTCCCTTAAAGTGAACCATACAGGATGTCTGTCGGTTTGAAACATTACAGGGGACAGAGTGTGTTATCCTGAGGCCCCAAAGGCATGTCGTGTGTGTGTGTGTGTGTGTGTGTGTGTGTGTGTGTGTGTGTGTGTGTGTGTGTGTGTGTGTGTGTGTGTGTGTGTGTGTGTGTGTGTGTGTGTGTGTGTGTGTGTGTGTGTGTGTGTGTGTGTGTGGTGCACAGTGGCGTGACTGAGCCAGAGGCAAAGGAAGGTCACCTTACGTGCACGGCTCAGTGGAACAGCGCCTGGCGACTGTGCACGAGAGCCAAGCACCAGCAGTCTCCCAAGGACAACAAAGTGCTTATGCAGGAGGAAAAGAAGAAGGCTGTAGAGCTCTCTGATCACACACACACACACTCACACACACACACTCACACACTCTCATCCCTCAATATTCAGCAAATATGCTCTCATGCAGAGATATAAACACAAAAAGACTAAATGTCTTTCTGCATGTCTCATGCTATCTCCCTCTGTCTCTACCACTCACATATGTATTACTATGATGTATCTGGTTTCTTCACACTAGACCAGACATGGGCAAACTACGGCCCGCGGGCCACATCCGGCCCGTTAGGCTTTTTAATCCGGCCCGCCAAACTTGTCCAAATCGCGACTTTGTTTACTTCCGGTGTACGTTGGCGCGGAAAGAACTTGTCACACGAAACCCTTCACCGTGATTTGTCAATCCGTTTGTCTGTCAACATTTTGCGAAAAAAAACAATCAATGAACACTCAGAAAATCACAAGGGACCCGCCCACCACACATGTGAGGCTCATTTAGAAACAGCCGCAGTGATTTTGGCGAGCAGCGCGGAGCCTGGAGGGGCTGCAGAGCCACGAGGAGGAACACACAGCCAGAAGAGAGCCACTTGGACCGGGTAAGAGTCTTTAGTCTTTACTACACGTTACGTGTCACGGTGTCGTAACGTGCGCGCGGTGCTGACTAGTCTTGTATTTTACAGAGAGGATTCACCAGCGCCTGCAGCGCAGCCTGCAGCTCCACCTGCCCGGCCAGCAGAGAGCTCTCGTGACACGATGACATGATGTTATTATAGTGAAGCCATATTGTAAATAGTCTGTCAATAGTTGTGTTCTGTTTCACAACATGTATATAATGTAGATTTTTTTTTTTTTATGTACAATACATATTTATTTAAAAAACAAATGTAATGGTCATTTTTTATTTGCACACACCCCATGAAACTTTATCTGCAATATGAAGTCATTTCTCAGTCCCATCTTTATCATTTTGGTGAATGTGTGACAGACCACATCATTTTTATTAAAAAAACGTTGATAAAAAATTTGGTTTTCCTCATTTATTCAATTCAGTTTATTTGTAGAGCCCAATTTCACAAATTACAATTTTGTCTCGGAGTGCTTTACAATCTGTGCATATAGACATCCCTGACCTTTGACCTTTGACCTCACATCGGATCAGGAACAACAGAGGAGGATCCCTCTCCAGGATGGACAGGTGCAATTACATGTATCTAGCATTGTATTCAGATATTTCACTGCTTTTGAGAACCTATGACCTTTGGTAAACCAATTTCAAACACCAAAACAGTTCGTCCACATGAGTAAAGGTGTGTTTTCAGAAGAGATATGAATAATTTTTAAAATCGAACTTCAATTGTCAGCTTTAGGGTCATATTTTCTCGAGTAAAGCGGTCAGACTGTTTGTGACGGTTCTTACACATGCTGACCAGATGACGCCGCACATCGCCCTCAATTTAAAGACCCCTTTCTAGTTTCTGCTGCAGGCAGGATATTTAATACAGTCTATCTCTCAGGACAATCCGTCCATTATTTTGCGGGGTTTAAAACAATTAGAAACTAGAATGGGCACTCGGTAGAGCGCATACCTTCGCATATCACAAGATTGGGCATTGAATTATGAACATTTTGGCATTAGTTGCATGCCAATTGGACAAAAATGTATCGTGCTATGGTAAAAAAAGAGTGACCTTTCCATGACCTTGACCTTGACCTTTGACCCGATTGATCCCAAAATCTAATCAAATGGTCCCCGGATAATAACCGATCATCCCACCAAATGTCATGCAATTCAAGAACATTTTGACCTGTTCATGACCTTTGACCCGATCGATCCCAAAATCTAATCAACTGGTCCCCGGATAATAAACAATCATCCCACCAAATTTCATGCGATTCGGTTCAATACTTTTTGAGTTCTGCGAAAGATTTTGACCTGTTCATGACCTTTGACCTTTGACCCGATCGATCCGAAAATCTAATCAACTGGTCCCCGGATAATAAACAATCATCCCACCAAATTTCATGCGATTCGGTTCAATACTTTTTGAGTTCTGCGAAAGATTTTGACCTGTTCATGACCTTTGACCTTTGACCCGATCGATCCCAAAATCTCATCAACTGGTCCCCGGATAATAAACAATCATCCCACCAAATTTCATGCGATTCGGTTCTGCGAATAACACGCATACAAATAATTAAATAAATAAATACACGGCGATCAAAACATAACCTTCCGGCATTTTCAATGCGAAGGTAATTATTGAGCTTGAGTATTTCGTTGGGTAATAATTTTTTTTTAATGTTGAAAGTGATTCCATTGATCTCTTTCCAGTAAATGTTGATTACTTTAACTTTGCACCTTAAATTGCAGCTTCCTTTTGTCGCTGAGCACTTGGGATTAGTAGCATAACCGGACTGAAGCCTGTGTCATGCATAATGATTTCTTAGCAGCAATACTTTTATTCTGCAACTTTCTTAGAGTTCTGTGGATGTATTTTTGTGTTTTGGTAAAAATATCAATATAACTTTAAAGCAATTACTACTGTCTCACAATGATTCTACATCTTGTTTGTGTTGCCACCTGGCACCACAGTTTGCTCATAAAACTGTGCATCAATACATTCTCAGTCATAATACACATTTCAACATACGGCAAGGGACACATTAAACATCTCTACCTACATGCTTTTTATTTCAGTAAGTATAGGTGTCATATAACAACTTTATATGTTTGCGCCAAACCTTGTTTCGTACAGTAAGTGGAGCTGTCCATCGCCTGCAACCCTCTCCACTCCCCGCTCTGCCAGCGGTGATTCAGCTGTTGTTTCTCATTGTAAAAAACACCTTATTGTGTTTCTTATTATTCCAAGCTGCTCCAAGCAACCGGTATATGGTGTGCATCAGTGTCTGTGTGTGTCTGTGTGTGTGTGTGTGTGTGTGTGTGTGTGTGTGTGTGTGTGTGTGCGACAGTAGCTGCCAATTGGAGTCTTTATTTGCCTTCAACCTTCTCTCTCTCTACTCAGGTGTTTGTCTCTTCTGTCCCCTCATTATAAAGAACACTTCACCTCCTTCTCCCTTCTCTCTTCTTCCCGTCAATTTATTTGTGTGCCCCCTCTCTCTCCGCCCCTTCTACTCTCAGCCTCCTTTTCCTCACTAGCCCCCCTTCCCCCCTTTCGCTGTACTTTTCTCTGACTCATTATCCAACAGCTTGAAGCAACCGGTCAGCCATATGTGAGTGAAAACTGCCACCTCACACTGGTAGCTTGTATTATATCGAGTCCGCTCTTTGCCTTCAACTTTGCCCTAAACCTTTAGCTATTTCTGTTCTTTTTAAACAATGAAACTAATTAACCGAGCAGCTCGCAGCCCGCGTTCAGCCATATGTGAATCCATCTCGTCACTCCCACTGAATTTGTGTTGGCCTTGAAATCTTTTCCATTGTGTTTTCTCAGTGTAACTAATTAGTAAAGGCGCTAACCATCGGCCGTGGAGCTTGTTTGGTCGCCTTGTTCCTACTAAAGTGGCCGATAGCTATCTCTTCCCGGTCCCTCATTAAGGGATGCCATTCAAAATGGGGCCTTGTTTTGTATTTGAACTTTCCATGAAGCTATAATCAATATTTATTAACAATCAATGACAGGATTATATGAAAGAGGTCATACATTTCGAGGGTGCAGTTCTCTTCAGTTCTGGAGCATTTCAGCCTGTTTCAGTCGATTGTTTTGGTTTAACAGCCCTCAACTTGTTTCAATCTGACCAATGGCATCAGGCAAGGAAGCTCTAATAAACCCTTTACACGCCATCTTCTCAGCACAGTTAGCGACTAGCTAGTGCACAAAGTGGATTTATCTATTAATGTGGCAAATATATACAACTTGATAATATATCCATGTTGTGCAGATTTTTGTGCTGCCCCCAAGTGACCAAAATAATTAAATCAGTGCAAATTGAACACTACATGTGTGTAAATACGAGATGTCTCCTTATGCCTCTTGAGGTGGAAGTGCAGACTGCAAGCTGAACAAGTAGGGTTTTGTTTTACTATTAGTATTCATGTTTTTGTATTTACTGTTGAAGTTGGAATTAGAATAGAGTATGTCCCATGGAGTCTAAATATAGATTTTGTTTCTGGGACCACTCTCAATCCGTTATTTATGAAGTGCCGAAGACAACAGGGTTCCACCATTGATTGTTCTTTAATTCAGATGTGACAGATTGTCCTCTGACAGTCAAGTGAAACTGTCATTCATTTCACTTCTAACTAAATTATTCTATTTCTTAAACAAGCAAGTCAGCAGTCTTTGTAAAAGTCCTCTCCACAACGATGACAACGCTATAATTCACTTCCCGTGTCCCAGAGGGTCAAGCGAGACTCGATCCAATCAGAAACCATGCCAATTAGACGCTTCAACTGGCACTTAATTACCACTCTGAAGAGACTGATGGGCCATTAATTAGCAGGACATTAACGGGACTGATTGTTCATTAACAGCAGAGCATATTAGAGGAGATAAGACCCGATTGTAACGGACTCTTGTGGAGGAGAGAAAGGCTGAAGCTGTCTCCAAAAGAATTAGATGACCTACTACAGCAGTCAAGTCTGGGATAATAATGTTAACAATGGTCATTAAAGGGGAATACCACACATGTTAATGTTGAAGTATGTCATTTATAAAGCTGAGGTCTGTTTTAGTCCATGTTACTCCCTCTTGGACATGTGAGACACATCATCCCAACAAGTCCTTGTAGCTCAACACCTTAGCCTAGGAAAGGGGTATTGTAAACACAACAAATTATCCTATCCGTTGTTACTATCCTGGGCATGGGAGAAGGACATCGCAAAACTATCAAAGAAAGAGTTGTGCTCATCCACGTAGTTTGTGTGTTCAAACAGGGGAAGGGTTGGGAAACATACTCTACCCACCAGGGTTTTGTTGCGACGCAGTGAGATTGAAGGTTCGGTTTTGGCCGTCCTGATCTATCCTGACCTGCTCTGTCAGTCTGCTGCAGAGATCCCCGAGGGAAGGAATGTTCATCTCTGACTCTTCATTTCACACTTCATTTACCATCACACTCCCAAAACACTAACTGTGCATCTGAGAGACTGTGTGCGTGTGTGTGTGTGTCTGTCTTTGTATGTGTGTGTGTGTGTGTGTTCTCTATCTCCATGAACGTGCTCTTTGTTGCACTCTTTCTCTTTCACCAGCTAACACTTTTACATATACAAACACGCATATGCACACAGATGCTAAAAAAAGGTAAATGACGGCGAATATTTCAGCTGGAGTCAATACGTACTGTATTGTTCTACAAGGGCAAGCAGAGCACCAGGGCAAAATCGCACACACACACGCGCACACTAAGCCTGTAACTGTGGTTTTATTTCTCAAGTCAATGCATTTACCTCTTCCCCTCTTTGCAGTGTATTATCCAATGTGTGAATATGGCCAAGAGACAGGCAGTAAATGTGTATGATTGTGTGTCTGAGTGAGAAAGGGGGAGTAGTTATTGGAGACACTGTAGCTCATAAAGCCTTTGCAGTGTCAGTATAAACTTTTTCTACAGCTGCAGTGTAGAACATTTTACAGCAAGGCGGTGCTTTCTATTTTCACTTTTCAGAAATGTTTTATTTCTGATACTCCTGTTTAGATACAAATGTATGTATTTATGTACAATACAAGGGTCTAAAATCAGCATTATACACTCCCAGGGGAAAGGAACATTTACAAGTTAATTTAAAGTCCTTTCAAGATTATTTTTCCAGTCTGCAGTGGAAATTCACACAACAGCAGACAGTTAATTGGATTTTGGAGCTGAGCTGGTGGTGATAAAATATCAAGTCTGAGACACAGGTTGAAAGATACACACACACTTAAGCACAGGGAGGCATTGAGTTGCACCACCTGCAGCCATGTGAATGGATGGGCACAATCATTACACACAAACACACCATGGTAGGTCGGTATGAATAGATGGCCCGTCTTGTATTGGGGAGATTGGTTCCATCTGTCGTGCAGAGGGTTGAAGGTTCACATCCCTGCTATTACATCTCTCTCTGTCCGATGACACTTTATTCACCTGAATGTAGGTCTGCAATGGATGAGTAAAGATAGATAGATAGATAGATACGTGGGTAGGTAGGTAGATAGATAGATAGATAGATAGATAGATAGGTAGGTAGGTAGACCGATAGATAGATAGATAGATAGATACGTGGGTAGGTAGGTAGGTAGATAGATAGATAGATAGGTAGGTAGGTAGGATGGATGGATGGATGGATGGATATATATATATATACATTTGAACCGACCATTGACTGTAGTTGCTGTACATATCTAAAGTGAATGCAATCTTCTATTTCTAGACACGAGGCGCCATGTGGTTTCAGAGATACTAAATGTATGTGCCAGAAACCTTACTTCCTGGACCTCAAAGAGACTTGAAAGTTAACAGATGATGTCATAGCCACACTCTTAGCCCGAGCTAGTTGACTTTACTAGAAATTCGCGTGGAAACCCGTTGCCTCAAACCACTTAAGTTTTTACACATGGAAGAACTAAACAAGTTTAGTTGGGTTAACTTAAAAACATAAGTTCTGCAGTAGACATATTTAAGTCCACATTACTCAAAATCATTAGTTCACTTTAATAATTTCTTTTCTTTAGTCCAAATGTAATGAAATAACTATGTTAAGTTAAACATACATAAGAATATATAAACAAATCACGAATATAACATTAGTAATTGCTACTTAACCCTCCTGTTGCCTTCGGGTCATTTTGACCCGATTCAATATTTAACCCTCCTGTCGCCTTCGGGTCAATTTTACCCGATTCAATGTTTAATGTCGGTGTTCTTTCGGGAGTCAACAAACAAACATAAAGTACCTCACACTTAAACTTGGAAAACAATATTAATTCTAATAATTTTCTGGAGATTTTAATAGCTGGGGTCATATTGACCTCAAGGGTAAAATATGTTAGTAAATATTACATTACATTACATGTCATTTAGCAGACGCTTTTATCCAAAGCGACTTACAATAAGTGCATTTCAACCTAACAACAACACAAAGAACAACACAAATACAGGAAAAGTAACATTTCCAAACATAACGTAAGACACAAAAATAAGTAAGTGCTATCTAAGCTATCTAAGTGAAGTGCTAATCTGTGTTTTGTCCATTATATAGATAGGTGTGTGTTGTTTTCAGTCTCCGGATGAGAGAAGAGACTTTCTGCTGATGTGAGTGGGGTGGGGGCACCACCACACAGGAGCCAGGACAGCAACATGAGCAAGGATTTTGATTGATTGCAGGCAGGACAAGTCGGTTGGCTGTTGCCGAGGGGCGCGAGCCGAACGGGGCGTGCGGTGTGACCATATATATCCAGGGCGGGGGGGGCCGGCCCGGTCGCCGCAGCCACGGACAGACCAGTTTGGGCGGATGATTGAGCGGGCAGCCACAGTAACCAGTGAGAGAGAGCGGGAGAGGTGTGGGTGGGTGGCTTCGGGAGGCTGAAGACCAGTCGAACTGCTGCATTGTGCATGTGCTGATGGGTGGCCTGTAGGTAGCAGAGAGACCAGCCAGGAGGTGTTGGCGGCAAATGAATGACCAGAGCTGGATCAGAACCTCGCCAGTGCCGAAAGAAGAGAAGAAAGAAGGGTGATGTTGTGCAGCATGTACATACAGGAACGCCGCAGCTTGTGCCGTGTTGGCCCAGGGGGAGGAGAGTTCGAGGGTCACCCGAGGTTCCTGGCAGTCCGGTTTCCTGTCAGGACAGAGCTGGTGAGAGTCGAAGGATGGGTGGGGAGCCTGGTGGGGGAGCCTTAGTAGAAGGTGAAGTCTTGTCAGTTGGCAGTCAGTGAGGTTCAGGTGGTGAGCAGAGATGAACTGAGAGAGATGAGAGAGAGAGATTCGCACCGCCACCGATGGTGGTGTGTGGTGGTGACGAGAAGATGTCATGTTAGCATAGCTGGTAGAGGGTGGAGAAGCCATGAATGCAGAAGCAGAGAGAAGGAAGAGAGAAGAGAGAGAGAGAGAGGAGGACAGGACAGAGAGGGAGGAAGGAGAGTGAGAGGAGAGAAGAGAGACAGATCCTCTCCCAGACACAGTACCTCCGGCGGTGTGAGGGTAGAAGAGAAAAGGTAAGAGTAGTGAAGAAGAGAAGAGAAGAGAAGAGAGAGAGAGAGATCCTGGTGGTTCAGTCAAAGACTGCAGTTCTGAGAAGAAGGGGGCTGGGAGAGGAGGAGAGGGAGGCTGGAGAGAGACAGAGAGGAGAGAGGAGCAGCTCAGAGGGCTGCTCAGATATAAAGGTAACAGGAGGGTTAAACATTGAATCGGGTCATATTGACCCGAAGGCGACAGGAGGGTGAAACATTGAATCGGGTCAAATTGACCCGAAGGCAACACAAGGGTTAAGATCATTAGTTTAATTTAAGTAATGTCTTCTAATAAAATACACTGTTTTATTTTAAGATTGTATTCATTGTTTCAAGAAAATTGTAGAGAAGAAAAGAAAAACAACAATGAATTGTGTATACCAATGGGATTTATTTTGTCAAAACATTGCACTGTAACAGTTAAATGTTTTAGTCAATACAAAAAATACAACTTTACAAGAGGAGGAATGCAACATTACACAGTAACATACAGACAGGCATTTAAATTCTTAATTTCAACTTGACTGGACAGAGGAACTTGGTTAAACATAACGAAACAGAGCACTTATCTGCAGTCTCGAGCATACACTGTAAAATACAAGTGGTGGAACATTCATACATTATGCAACACAAACTTCAAGCAATTTTAAAATAAGTACCTTAGAAATTAAACATTTTTACTTATATATATTTGCACTCAGACAAGTAGAAAAATGAGACACAGCAAAAGCATTGTTAAATGGGAACACCTTACATTGTGTGTGCTGCGCACGGCACTAATCCAACAGGCCCCTCCCCTCCTTCCAGAAACGTAACATACTAAGTTATTTCTGCTAAACATGATCAGTGCACTACACTTTTTCAACTGATTAGTGCAAACAATTCAATATATTTAGTAATGACACAGTTGTTTGACAAAACATGGAATTAAAAGTAATGACCACTTAAAAGTTTAAGCTGAAATAAAATCTGGTTTACAGTGCATTGTGTTATTTTCTGCAGTCACAGTATGCAACTTGTACACGTACAAACAGGCCTGAACCAGTACCTCTCCTTCTGCCCTCTACAGAAACATTGGGCTGGGCAAACAGACGACGGCAGGTGATCACAAACATTCAAGGAGACATCCAGAGGTAGATAGACTGAGTCGTATCAATCAAAGACCTACAGAGTGCTAATCTTCCAGCCAGCAGAGAGAGGAGAGCCAGGTGAGGAGAGAGGACATGATAGGTGTGGAGGGGAGGAGAGATGAGAGGGGACAGGACAGGAAAAAAGAGAGGAGACTGTGAATGTGGCCCATTGAAGGACAATCATTGTCTATCAACATGAAGAATTACCTTTCTCGCTGTCCCTTATGCCCACACATGAGCACGCACACACACACAGGGTGACACGTTGACCTGTGAGGGGACACTGATTGAATCTTCAGTGGGATTAACAGGGATTTAGCCCGGTGTAATGATATCTGAATGAGTTAATTAGCTATCTGATGACACTTTACTGTTTGACCTCTACAGCCCAATAACAACCTGGTTGCATTCAAACGGGGAGAGAGAGGAACTCCTTCAGGCAACGATGTGAGCCATGAAACTGTGTCACTGTGTGAGCAGCGAAGGCGAAGGCATGATCCGTTCTGGTTAAAGATCAGTTTCCCTCAAACAAGCAGTGACAAAGTACGACCATGAAGGGCGAAAGCCTCCGAAGAAGACAAAAGTACAAGAACAAATATGGCTGCAAGCTGTAAATTAAGATAACACCACACATGAAGAAATTGTGAGAAATCGAAACATAAGCATCACTGGTGGCCTCCAAACACTTTACAAAGAGGGGAAACCTTTAAAGGAATAGTTTGACATTTTGGGAAATAAACTTATGTGCCTTATTGCTCCAAGTTGGACGGAAGATTGATACCACTTAAATGCCACTTAAACCAGTCATTTCAAAAGACAGGCTTGGGATCCACAGGTGGGTCACTGAAGTATTTATCAGGGACAGCCTTTTATAAACCATCTATATCTGCAGTGTATCTTTAAGAGACATTAAGGAAGCCTTAATGTGCGTGTTGTTCTAATAATCGTAGTCTACTTCTCACAATAAATCTAATATGAAAGGGTAACGTTCATTTACTTTGTTTTACTGATGAGAAGAAATTAAAAGAATGAGAGCCTGTTTACGTCCTTCACAATGGACGGTTGCCCTATTCAAAATAATATGAGGGGTTGGGAATAACGCAGTAAAGATTGTTCGAAACGTTGCTCCTATCACGATTTAGAGATAAGGTTTATTGTGAATTGGGTTGTGATGATTTGTCATTTTTATTAAAGCAAGTACCGAGATAAAAAAAGGAGACACTGATTTAGGGGTTAGTCCTGCCGTCAGGTAAAAGTAAAAAAGCACACAGACCTGAACATATAATTCATGAAAACATAATGAAAGACAAGAAAAAGAGAAATATATTAATACAAATATATAATAAAGCCTACCGCACCAGATCAATGTCTATAAAATGACAGTATATTATAAAACCTGAAGTATATCAAGCCGTCACCATACAACACAATCATACAATTCAAGATATAGTCCAACTAGTTCAAACTAAGTAAGATACAAATTGTAAGCAGTACTTGGTATCCAGAAACAAAATTTAAAAAGTATTGAATTTACAGGTGTGTTCATTCCCTGGTGCGCTCTGAATGCCATCTGGGCCGCTGTGATTATATAAAACATGGAGTGGCAATGCGAGGAGACTCCTTCTGTCATCTCCAGGCTTCATTTAGTTCATTTGGATTTCAGCAACACCCCTCCCATCTCTAACGCGGATGTTATGCGTGGAATGTGGAGACCAGAATTTAAAGCACCTGATTTCACATCTACTTGCACAAAGCCACTCGCTGCAAAGATGTGACCTTTGTGACAGGTTTGTCTGAGGAGAGAAGTCACAAGGACACTGTTTTTTACTTTCTCACTTTCTTAGTGCTCATTAATGTTGTTCACATATTTAAGACATGTCAGACGAGTAGTGTATCATGGATTATGGCTTCTACTTGTTGTGAAGGGCTTGTCCTCATGTCCATTGAGTCATGCTATAGCTTCTGCTTGTATGTGACCCTCATGGATCTGATCTGCTGCTTTAACTTCAGCGATGTGTGCTTCACATATGGTCTACTTGTCCACCAAATGAAACTCTGGTGTGAGTTCAGTTAGCAAGACAATACTTGTGCATGCTTTAAAGTTACTTTCTCTTTCATCCTGCCATTCATGCTCAATCATTATATCATTGCTGCTGTTGTGTGGGGCTGTAAATCGGGATATCATCTGTTCTCGTCAGCTGGTTACATCCATCCGACAGCACGGTGACACACCTAGATTGTTAGCCTGTCCTCTTCCTGCCGTCTCATTTTGATTGTCTCTCTGCCTTTAGTAAGTCCATGCTGCTGTTACAAACGCCCCTTCACCGCCCAGTCTCAGCAGAATCATCAGCCACCACCACCACCGCGTTATCTTGCTGCTGCTCATTACAAATATCCCAGTAGAGTCTAAGTGCCAAGGACTTTCTGTCGATACTTTATCATCACATGTTATCTGCTTATAATAGACAGTTATCTTGTCTTCATTTATTTACTTTTCTCTTCTGACTTAAATACATCTAAAGTTAGACTTGTCAAATGATGATGCTTTTGTTGCTGTAAATATGAAGTAAATAGGTCCAATGTCACAGGAGAAATGTTCTGGAAAGTGAAATAAACTAAATAATGACTGTCCTTGGGCACCATACAGCACAGGTACAATCTCCATCATTGCGAAAGAATGGGACAGTGACAAAAGCCTGAGGGCAGACAGGACCTAAATGAGCAGAGTGCATCTCATCGTCGGAGAAACTCGCCCGCACACATTCAGCAAAGTATACGTTGGAAAACAAAATCTATGCAGTATGAAGTGTTTGTGTGTGAATTCTCTGAAAACACACATAATGTGCAATGCAGCAGGTGCAAAGGAAGATTTCATTCACGGCATAATCAATTTCATATTGATGGTTATTATAGGACTGAACTGCCGTCCTAAATTGCTGATGTCCTTTTCCGCATACAAATATTTGGCGCAGCCCGGTGGTGACTATATCAATTCAAAATGGCCTGTAAATCACTTTCTACTCAGTTGATAGAACATATTAGCCTACTTTGTTGTCATGTTGTCAGCTAAACTATAACAGTAGTGTTTATTATATGGATTAATTATATTGTTAGCACTTGATCACTCTCCTGGCTGCTGATGCATGCAGGTACAGTCCAAGTGGATGAATATCAGCCTTTGCTCAGAAATAGACTCTATGTGACCTGACGGACTCACTGTGGGACTGGGACAACAATTACACTCAGAAAAGGTGTAATGGCGCAGCGAGCAGAGCTCTGGCGCAGCCCGGTGGTGACGAGGGTGACTAAAATGACAAGTGTAGCTGCAGGATTTGATCGCTGCGTAGTGAGTGAAAAACAGCTCACATACGGCATGTTGCTCTGTATTTCTAGTTATTTTGGAGTTCGTAGACTCAGTTAAGCAGACGTAAAATATTCATAGACACACAAACACGGCATCAAGATTTATATCGCTTGAGGACATTTAATATTGACATGCATTCCTTAAATCATAACCTGATTCGGACTTTTTCCCAGACGCAACGCAAAAATAAATACTGATATTACCGCTTTATACTTTCTTGAATGGACAAAAGATGTCCCACATATATACACACACACACGCGCGCGCGCGCTCGCAGGTTGTGTGCTTGGGTAGCAGAAAGCCCTGGCACTGTTCATTAATCACGATGTTGAGGTTTTGATGCCACAGCAGGAATGGACATGCTGGTCTGACTCTCATAGATAAACTATACTGCCTTCATCAGCTTCAACAAAGTCCAGAGCTGAGAGAAGTAACTTTCAGGCTGCAATCAGTAATACTAATATGTTTGTATATCAATGGGATCTCTGGCACCTTATTATTATTTATTGGTAACGTATTTGATTTATTGCAAACAAAGACTACGATCTGTATTCACGCAGCCTGTGTGAATAAAGCACCAAGAACTGCAAAAGCTGAAGAGTTATAATTTATTTTGACAAGTGTATCTCTCCACCTCAACAGGTAAGGACTCATAGCTCAGTGGCTGCAGATGTAATAGGTTTGAGCCCCTGATCTCAATGGCTGGTGCCTTTGTTTTGTTTTTATGTCTAAGAGGGATCATTTACATGAGAGAAATAGCGTCAAATGTACCATGTAAATGATCTTGGATGCCTGTTATGTGTGATTAATGGCACATCCTCGCTGTAGTCGGAGAACAAATCATACATCAAATGCAGCTGTCTAATTAGACCATGTGGAACCATTTACATATGACAGGTGTGAAATTAGGCCCGTTGGAGACTCGGCTTGTTAAGAGGCTGCTTTGGACCAGCTACATTTGCATAGCTTACAATACAGGCAAGCTACTGCAACAGAAGCTTCAAGAGGTAGGTATGTCTTTTTTCAAAAGTGAATCAGACTTCAACCCTCTGTGAATAAATAGGCTGAATTTAAGTATGTTTTGTGGAATTTTCTGTCATGAAAATATGAACAAACATTTACACTATGTTGTGTTAGTGGGCCAGTGAGGTATATATCCAGCTGGGTTGGGTGAGTTTGTGTACCATAAAGGTTTTATCCCATCGGCATAAATGCACAGTTCCTGGTTAATTGATTGCATAAATTAATACAAATAATAATACGCATATTTTTTTAATATTCTATTTAAAATCCTTGAGTGTTTGACTTTATTTAATTAGAAAACATCCGAAAATAGTATTTTTCCGTATTATATTAGTACAATATTGATTGTGTAACTCACATTATTAACACATAATTTTAGTTATTGAATAATAAACAACAAACACTTCCAGGTAAAGAATATTGTATTTATTTTACTGCATTCACATTTAACTACATGCACTAAAATATATTGTTTCTTTCTGCACGGACACATTTTCAATGTATGAATAGTCATATTTGTAAATAATGATATGGTCATTTTTTTGATTTTCAAATTGACAGGAAGTGAAATAATTCCATATCCGGTTGAAGCGATGTTTACAATGCGGACGTCGGGCGGCTAATGCTAAATATCTTGGGATAAATCTGCATTCCCGTCGTATATTCTCACCACCCTGCTCAACACAAATGTCATCTCAGAGCCCCGTGACCGTCAGGGCTCCGCCAGCAGCCGCCAGCTCGGCCGCAGTCCGGGGGAAGAAACGTCCCGCTAGTCCGGCGGTGGCTACGGCTCCGCAGGTCACCGGAAGCTGCAGCAGCAAGAAGAAGAAAAGCCAGATGACCGCTCCACCCACAACACAGCCGCAGGTAATGCACATGGTACTGGTGACCCCGCGTCTGTCGGCGCGGTGAAGCTCATCCAACTGTAATGTGGCCTAATTGCTGAAGAATATTACTCTAAATAACGTTGTTGATGACAACATGTACACATTGATTCGGATCTAAAGGCAGCCAAAAAGCACTAATAAACTATATCACAAGTACACCGTGTACAAAGCATGTCGAACGACCTGTTATTCACATACATGTGCTGTCCATAACGGCTGCATATGTGCACATTTACATGTTGTGTCGTATCTACAGCCGAGCAAGGCGAGAAACCTGAAACCGTCTTTAATATGCACAACACTTGTAAAACAAGTAGCTAAAAATCAAATGGGATTACTGCATGTCTGATGTCTTTGTTTCATCAGATTGCAGCTGTGGAGTCGGTGCCTGAGGTGAAGCCAGTGGGACCAGCTGACTGCGGTCCTACTGCCATCCCAGAGTCCACAGCAAAGCCTCCACCGTTCAAAGACCCCGCGTTTATGGTGAATGTCTGCTTCCAGTTGGCTTTTACGTTGGTCTGCCTCTGTGGCTTTCCCCTCAATTTCCCCCCATGTGTTCCTCTCTGAATCTCTGCAGCATTCTGGGATCGGTGGAGCAGCAGCAGGTAAAAAGAACCGGACCTGGAAGAATCTCAAACAGATCCTGGCTTTGGAGCGGACTTTACCCTGGAAGCTCACTGATCCCAGCTGTGAGTTTTCATTGTTGTTGTTATTATTACTTATACATTTTAACTCAGAAATAGGCTATATTTCTATATTCTAAACTCAAAGCCCAAATTAATTGTTGACCATTTTCAAATAAAATGTTACTATCTCAGTGACTTTATTTTAAAATGTCTAATCGGTAGTTAATTTTAAGATCTTGGTGAGTTCACAGACTACAGCATTGACGCCCTTCCCTCGTTGAAGCCAACTAAGAAATACTCTGACATCTCCGGACTCCCTGTGAGCTATCACTTTGATGAAATCCTTTATTGTACGATGAACTCAATTACTTTTAAGTCGTGGGTAAAGCTTACACTGAACACTCCCGTCTTCCCTCAGGCAAACTACACAGACCCTCAGACGAAGCTGCGCTTCACATCCTCGGAGGAATTCTCCTACATCCGCCTCCTCCCCACAGATGTCGTTACCGGCTACCTTGCACTTCGGAAGGAAACGTGCATCATACCTTGACAGCCGAGCAAGGCGTGAAACCTGAAACCGGTTTCAACCAGAACTGAACTTGTGTCAGTGTAGGAAGCTGTTGGGCCAACCAGGGGGCTGAGAGTACAGGTGGCATGTGGACAAGGCCTCATTCAGAATTGTTACTGCGTGACAAAATTAATGCAATTGTGAAACAAGATTTTTACTTTTGGAAAAAATATAAAGTTATTTGCGTATTCTAATTGTGACACAAATGTGATGCTGTCAATAGCTCATTGTTTTATTTATTCCTAACGAGGTCAAAATATAATTCAAGTCGGAAATATAGTTTTATTTGGCATATTTTTAAATACACATTTCCCAGTATCTAGATGATATTTTTCCATGAAGCGCTCCTATGAACTGCGGTGGGAGGAAGTTTGAGAGCTCCTGTTAAATCCTCAGGAAACATAGAGTTGGTTCTTAATTACTCTGCAGAGCCCTACAGGCAAGGATGCACTCCGCCCCCTTGTGGTAGAATATCTGTCTCCAGTGGTGAACGTTCAGTCCCTGTTGGGTTAAAGAAGTTGGAGACAAATCAGTTTGCAGAGCTGTTGGAAAGAGTTTGTCCATTTCAGATTGATACTTTTTACAAGAAGCTCATTTTATTTTTATGTTGACATTGATTTGTGCTTTCCTGTATGCATCTTTGCACTAACACATTTTCCCAGGTGAAGTCAGTTTCATCTCAATCATATACAAAGGAGAACCATATTCCCATGTATTGGACATTGATAGAAATGCTCCTCTGGGCCTTCGCTGAAACGTGAACCTGCTGCTGTGCTTAAGTGCTCTGCACCCAGAGGAAGGTCTTCCTTCTGCTCCTTCATTTCCAGCCAGCTTTATGGACCCTGAAGCTGCAGACAGGTGTTGTCAGGATTTCTGCAGTTGCTCTCGACTTGCAGTTTCATGTCGCTGAGGACACTTTTTTATGATCCTTAGAGTTGTGAGAAATGAGCAGAGAGTAAGTTGAGCGGAGGCTGAGAGGATGGGAAATAACGCCAGACACATGAGCATGTGACTTTCTGAATATGTTAAAACGCCAAATAAAAATGCACTGAATAAGAAAAGAAAATTAGTTTCTTTAAACAAGAATGTAAACTAATATTCATATTACAGTAACCAGCCGGCCCAGTGGAGTGCTGCTACCACCATGTGTTGTACGGAAGGCTCTGCATGCAGTAAGCTGTAGGCAACATGTGCAAACAGATCTTATTGATCACATAATGGGTGTAAACTTTTTTTTTAGTTCCACAATGAACCCAAATGATGAAGCTGCTAACCTTCCTGTAAAGGGTCACAGCGTTTTAGTGACATGACTATGACCAGCTGTCAGGAAAAATCTTTATCTGATTATCCCAAAATGCACGTAACCCCTCTTGATGTGCACATGAGCAGCTTTTTTAGCAAAGAGGGATTTTCTACTCTTACCTTAGATTGTTTCATCTGAATCTGAAGGTGACAGCGGCCTGTCAAAGTACCATCCAGTACTTCAGAAAAAAAGAAGACGGGATTAGAGAAAAAGGGGATCTGAAATTGAGTAACGTAACATTATTTTTCTTCATTCTTGTACCAATAATAATCGTGCGACCCCTCACTATGCTCACGACCCCCAAATTGGGAAGCATCGTTGTAGGACACTGTTTGGTTTAAATGTGTATGGCCGAATATTCATGAAAGTCCTGTTTGAATATAGCTATAAAAGCAACCAAAGTCCCTTCCTCTGACCTGACCTGTGAAAGAGTGAGAACAACTTTTCCTTCGAGAGATCTATAAAGTATTCCAGGTAAAACTTCACACGCTTACCTGTCAGCGTTACACTGCAGGATGAGGTGGCCTCTGGTAATCTCCAGGTTGATTAGAGCAGGATGCTCTGCCTAGGGATGCACATGGTTATTCTCTTGTCGTTCAGTCACAGGGTTTCACACACACATCTTTGAGGGGAAAGTGCCTCAAGCATATCCATCAGTCTTCGCTGGCCCACCAGGGAAGGGGCTGTCAGCATCCAGACATCTCCACACAAAAGATCTCCCACATCATAATTCAACACTGTGTCCCCCGAGCTGCTGCACAGACCTTGATGAACTGAGGGATGGTGTGGATGTGTATTCCAGACACACGGGGAGAAAGCCTCCCCGCCTCTTTGCTGCCCTTGTCTTGTCTTATGGTGAATAAGAGGCCCACTCTCACAGGGGGAACAGCTGATTTAGAGGATGGTCTCTCCAAATGTCTCATTAATTTTTCAGCGCTGGCACGCTGCTGCTGCCATGGCGACATGAATAAAGTATATCTAGCGACTGCTCACGCTCAATTGTAAACAGATATGAATGTCTTATGGGTGAAGTTAAACTATGAGCTGTAACTTTGGGGCATTGGACCCGCGCGCCCCATTCCTTATCAACACATCACTTACTGTATCAGGCAGACAGCAGGCCAGAGCAGCATGTGAAACCAGCAACAACAAAGTTGCTGGAAGCAGCAACATCAGAGTCCACGATTGTGCAGCAGCTGTGCTCGAGCTTTCGGTGTAAACACACCTGGGTGCCACCAAGAGCTGTCAAACGAGAGAACCTGTTCTGTATTGCTCTCAGTGGTCCGGTTGCTACAAATAGCCGTACAGCAAAAGCGGTTTTCATCATGAAGTTGATTTTCAAATTGAATGACACGCACACACATACTGTACATGTATGCAAACATGCTGCTAAGGATGTTATTTAAAATGTGATTATGTAAGCGAGAGGTGGAGTGTTCTGCTCTAGTGACTCTGGGTGGGATATGCAAGCCAAACATACGCAGCCACAGCCGCAAGCCCAACGTATTGATCTGCGTCAGCAGACCATTGACTGGTGCTGGATGTGTTTGTAATGGGGATGGATGGCTCTCACGTGTGTGCCTGCATGCATGTGTAGACAGATCCTAGTTTGAGGACATTTGTAAAGGAAGGATATACATAAGTGTGTGAGTGGTGGATTGCAGACCATTTACAGTGGAAAAGGTTGACTACAGGCTTCCTTCAACTTCTCTTGTTGTACGATTGTGTATTAGTAAGCATCGAAAGAGTTCACTGAGGACTGCAGGCTGTTTAGTTCACGACAAAAACATGTATCCATAGTAAGATTGCTGAGTAAGCCGTATCTGTTTTCAAGTTCATCCTGCTATTCAAAGGATGTGGGCAATATGTATTTCTAAAGAATTACAGAAATCAAATTCCTTTTGCATTCAAATGGATTTGCTTTAAGTAGCTGAAAGTAGGTTTCCTCTTCCAAGTGGAAGATACAACTATACAGACAACAAAAAACAGGCTGGTGAGAACCTTTTGCAGATGTATAATGACTTATACAAGATGGCAAGCTTGTCGGGGGAGAATGCAAATAGGATGTGTGTATCACATATTTAATCAGTGACTGTGCTGACTCGCTTCGTGAATATATTCTGCATGACCTGACCTAGCAGTGCAGCTGTTCTGCTGTTCGCATCTCATCCAGTCGAAGCAGAGTGTATTCTGTCTTTGCAGGTAGAACTTTGAGTCATGGAAACAAGACACTACTCCTCTCTGATTTCATTATGTGCAACAGGAGTTTGGGAGCAATGCTGACAAAAAAAAATCAATTTGTGGACTGACACCACATCTTGCACACCATATGCCGTCTACTGTGAAGCTTTCACAGAAGTACACCCAGCAATGAATAACCAATTAAGAAGAGAATTGACCATCTTTGTGAATGAACGGTATCAACTGAAGAAAATAAACTCACTGACTCAGGCTTCTCTTATTCTGTAATAAATTGTGAGGAAAAAAAGGTTATGCCTCCAGTCAAGACCCCTGATGGAACACATAATAGTGAGCAATATTGTTGACATCCTACTGTATTTATAGTGTCTTCTAAGAGTATCCCATAAATAGTTCCCCACTTCCTTGTGGTGGAAAAGAGGAGCCAATTTCTTTTTTTCTTTCGCGGTCCACATTTATTCTCAGTGTATAGAAATATACAACACATGTATATTCACTTGATGTCTTATTGGATTGTTTGCTAGTAGTGGCCCATAATAAAAGGGGAAAGTTATGGCCCTCTCTCATACTGACCCATTAGAGCTGCCCACCAGTCCCTAGACTGATTTATGGTTTATGTGTACACATAGATATATTTCATAAACCTAACATGGGAAAAAAAGGCAACTGCAACTAAGAATCGTTGTGTTTTGTTTAGCTTAGAAAATCCATGGGAGTTTTTGCATTGACGCTACTGGTGCTTTCTAGTGGTGCCATTGAATGTTTTGGTGTTTTTTAATATCGCTCTAAAGCGAGCATCTCTCTCTGCCGAGTCCCCCAACAACACAAGCATGTACACACAAGCACAGACACACAACACGTCAGCGAGCAAGTGAACGTCATCCAGTAAAACGGCAATATCTTTTATCAATACATTTGTTCAACTAGAATGGGCACTCGGCAGAGCGCATACCATCGCATATCACAAGATTGGGCATTGAATTATGAACATTTTGGCATTAGTTGCATGCTAATTGGACAAAAATGTATCGTGCTATGGTAAAAAAAGAGTTTGACCTTTCCATGACCTTGGCCTTGACCTTTGACCCGATTGATCCCAAAATCTAATCAAATGGTCCCCGGATAATAACCAATCATCCCACCAAATGTCATGCGATTCAAGAACATTTTGACCTGTTCATGACCTTTGACCTTGACCTTTGACCCGATCGATCCCAAAATCTAGTCAACTGGTCCCCGGATAATAAACAATCATCCCACCAAATTTCATGCGATTCGGTTCAATACTTTTGAGTTCTGCGAAGATTTTGACCTGTTCATGACCTTTGACCCGATCGATCCCAAAATCTAATCAACTGGTCCCCGGATAATAAACAATCATCCCACCAAATTTCATGCGATTCGGTTCAATACTTTTTGAGTTCTGCGAAAGATTTTGACCTGTTCATGACCTTTGACCTTTGACCTTTGACCCGATCGATCCCAAAATCTAATCAACTGGTCCCCGGATAATAAACAATCATCCCACCAAATTTCATGCGATTCGGTTCAATACTTTTTGAGATTTGCGAATAACACGCATACAAATAAATAAATAAATAAATAAATACATGGCGATCAAAACATAACCTTCCGGCATTTTCAATGCGAAGGTAACTGGTGTGAATATGTAAACACAAGGGAAACCTAATTTAATTCACCCTGCAAAAATGAAGCCATCTGTCTGTAACTGTTTTGCTTAGTTTCTTCTTTCTTCTTGAGACAAAGCTTTATCGGACAGGACAAGACGAATGGCTGATACTATCTGTTTATTAGACATTTAGAAACTTCACTCAGCAATGTTATTTATTTATGTGGACATTTTAGATTATTTTCCAGTGAGATATTAATGCCCTTAGAGACGTTGCTGTTGTGAGAAAAACTGTTCCTGCTCTAGATAATATATTTAGTTATATTGATATTACAAATAAACGTAGGGCCACCATAGTTCTATGATACACTTGGAAAAGGGAGGGGTGAACAGAGGATCATCTTGTTGCTTGCTATTTGCAACTTTACCACTAGATGTCACTGAATGTCACACAGCGTTCCTTTAAGTCAACACACACATAGACACACGCACACACACACACACACACACACACACACACACACACACACGCACACACGATACTGTATCCATGAGAGAGGGAAGCTGATGCATGAGAAGCATCAGCTTCCCTGTAAGTCAACGTGCTGCTGCTAAATATATCCAGGTATTTCAGTCACTAATGATACAAAACCATTGAGGTCCTAACAAATGCTTATACTGCCTTCTCTTGCAACAAGCTAAATAGTGTTACTAATGTAATTCAGGCTAGATCATTCTCATGTTGTCCATCTTTTCATTATAAAGTTATGTAATTGCTGTTTATTATAATGAACTAAACAACGCATACATTTATATATTTGTTGTTGAATCTAAATGTGTGCCCCCTAATATCACTGGAAAAGACTATATCCACCTCGATCGGTTGGACTCAGTTGTAACATTGTGAGACAATATGAAAGAGCATCAGACGTGGTATTTCTTCCGGGTTGAGGTAGGAGGGATGAGCAGTGATGCTGCCTCTGGTCGCTCCGCACATCAGCAGCGCAGCTCCTCAGTCACAGACCCGGGGAAAGTCAGCACGTCCGCCCGCAGAGAGAGAGAGCGCGAGAGAGAGCGCGAGAGAGAGAGAGACACCTCGCCGCATAGCGTTACTGCCGGCTGAACCCTGAACACATTTACGTTCTTTCCAAATGGATGTCTCCTCTTTTTCCGCCGTTTGACGCCGGACCGGCTCTTTGTCAGCGGCGTTCACCGCGAGAAACCGCTCATCCCCGGCTTCGTTTTTTTTTTTTTTTTTGGGTTTGTCTCGACAACACGGAGAGGACCACACTCCCCCCCACCCTCATCTTTAGCTCGCTAGGCTAAGCTAATTTAGCCGCGATACTTTGCACCGTATCGTCCGCGTCTCTGCCTCGGAGTTTTGGAGCCTTTCGGCGGTCGTATCGAGTCGCCCCGCCGCCCAGGGTAAGGGAACGGTTTCTATACGTGTGTGAAACAACGCCCCGGAGTTGTTTTTAACCCAGACGAACTGTCAGGCGCAGGGGCTTGTGCCGTTATGTAGCAGCAGCGGCGGCGCGGTGGCGGAGAGGCTTCTTGTTGACAGAAGCAGCCAAGCAACGAGGATGTGATGCGACTCTCCGTTAAACACACATCGCACGTTACTCCTCCGCCCGTTAGCCGGGATTATCCTCTGCTGGCCCGGCAGGGTGTTGAATGAAAGACCGCCGGCTCTGTTCATAATATACAATGATCACTTCTTCTTCTTCTCTTGTATCGGTGGCGCGCGAGCCTCTGCTCGTCAGTCTCCATGTGTGGTGAACGTTATCTTAACACTGCCGCATTTGACTACCGGTTTATTGAAATGAATGTCGAGACAGAAGTGAGGCGGCCTGGTCCAGCAGGACGTTAGTCTGCACAGAGGAAAACAGAACAACACAAAGAGCAGTCCGTGCTTAAAGTTGAGAATGATGGTTAGCAGCGTCCTCTGGTCGACGTGTCTGAGCTTCAGTGGTGCATCACAGCCAGGAGAACCGCTCTGGACACCCGGGAGTGAAGCCCTGCTTTGGTGTTTGTTGTGTCTCCTGCGTCCTGATAGAGGTCAGATGATTGAGCTTAGTTTGATGCATATAGGTGGTAAATAACTAGTGGCTAGATCTAACCGCTTTCCTTCTTTGTTGGGCTGCAGATTGTGAGGGCCTCCTCCTCTGTTGAACAGAGGTTAATCACATTTCATGTAATTCAATCGCTAAGAGACCTCTTTTTATAGGGTTTGGTTGAAGCATGCAGGGCCGGGCGTGTGTGGTTACAGAGAGAGACTCATTGAGTGAATGAAACAGGCTGAGAATGAGCGAGCATACTGCTACGCTGTCATTATCTCAAGAGATAAGAAACAAGGATTCACTGTCTCCATCCTGCAAGACTGCAGTTGCAAAGCAGAGCAGATGAAGACGTTGTAATGACAGGGAACCAACAAAATGTATCTGAGATAGAGAGAGAGAGACACACACACACACACACACACACACACACACACACACTGCCTGTACATGCGCAGTTGGACAATATGCTGTGTAGCTGGAGGGAAGCAGCTGTAGCGTTGTGCTACCTGTAGCATCGGTGCCATGGTGCCTGCACATGAACATATTGTTTGATCACATTTTCACCTGTACTATTTGGGTGGTGCAGTGAAGCTTTGTAAAAGAAGAAGCACTGGCTTGACCGTGTAGGTCAACGTTATGAAAATGATCATGGTTTAAGTCATGAATGTATACAATGTGAGTGCAAGTTCTCAGCGCAGATGTTTTCTTCTCTGGTTTTGGTCATGTGTGTCAGGTCAGGAGGTCGCCTCTGAGCTGAAGCTGAACCGGCCCTGTGTTGAGGCATGACTGTCCAGCATTGAAAGGAAAGGAAACGAATCATGTTCCTCATTTCAAGGCTGTGCAGTCGACATGATGCGTTTCCTGCCCCGTGTGTGTGTGTCGGCTGTGTGTTCGGGGCCCAGCAGATGTGCCAGCTGTTGTGTATGGGTCCAATAGTCTCCAATACGTTTGAGTGCTGATTTGAGAGTTTTGCAAATTACGAACATTTAAGCCAATCTTCTGAACATGGATTAAGTTAACTGTCAGAGGCAAGTATTCGGCTCTCTGTCTCAGAAATGAATGATATCGATGAGGGCCATCAACATCTATATAAGTATATATATGTGTGTGTGTGTGTGTGTGTGTGTGTGTGTGTGTGTGTGTGTGTGTGTGTGTGTGTGTGTGTGTGTGTGTGTGTGTGTGTGTGTGTGTGTGTGTGTGTGTGTGTGTGTGTGTGTGTGTGTGTGTGTGTGTGTGTGGGTTTCGCTCATTAAGACGACACGTGTAACTTCTAAGGTTGTGTGTGTTTTCACTGTGTAATGGCAATATGTGTGGTAATAATCATGCTGATTATTATTACTAATAGCATGGGAATTTAATTTCTTTAATGAGTACAAAACTCCCAATTATCAAGCATGTGACCAAACGCAGCCAAGAGTTCAGTGTCTGTAATGATGGTGTGAAGATCTTAGATCGTCCCTTGATTTCGCCGGTCAGTATATTTAATTAAAAGTGAAAGTCTCTGATGTCCACTCTGTTGGTGTGCGTTGGTATTTGTGAGTGGATGTGCTTGTCATAGATGCTGGCTGTGGTGCATTTATTACTCCGAACAATAGCTCTATTCTGGCCCGTGTCTCCGGAGGGAGGCCGAGGCACACGGCGTTCCCGGCACTCTGTGTGCCAGCGAGGCTTGGTTTGGGATTGGGTTTCCACAGCCACCTGGAGCCCCGAGCACAGGAATGCCATTGTTCCTCCTTCCAGACTCTGGCCGGATCAGACATTCATGCAGACACACACATAAACAGACACATGCATGTTCACACACTTGGCACACGGCATGCAAGAGGAGCTCATATACCAGCGTGTCTGCCCCCCAAAAACGTGGGTCACCTTGGCTGTCATTGCTGACATCAATAGACGGTGAATCATCAAGCCTCTGCCTGCACAGGGACCTGGCGTCGGCCGAGTGGCGGCCTGGTTTATGCTTTTTATTGAAAGCACGGAAAATATCTGTGAGCTGAATAAATTGTAGTTCCACTATTTGTTCTGTGGTTTAGCTCATCTGACAATCTGCAGCCAGCTCAAGTGTTGAGACAGGCATGTGAAGCAAATAAGTCGTGGTTTAAAATTAAACTAGTGATGAAATAATTGACTTGATCAGATCAATGTGTTAATTGACAACAGAGGAGGAGTTAACAGATTTATAATTTATGAAGCAAAATTGGCAAAATCAAAGACCCGTTTGTAATCAAAGATCAACCTTTATCTTTGCGTCTATTATTTCAAATTAAATACTTTTGAGCATTTGTGTTCGTCAGACAAATCACAACATTTTTTTTGTAGAACACACTATTACAAAATGTTTTCAACCGAGTAACAGATTTATTGATCATGAACATACTTACTGGTTACTTGCAGACCAACATGCAGCCAGACTTAAAAAGCAGTGACCTTGAAATGTACTTGAAAATGTAAATGAATTGATAAACATGTCATGGAGAGACGAGAGAGCGTCGCGACACCTCTTCTGTGATCTAATCTAGCCGCCGCAATGTCCGTTTAACTTTGTTGCTTTGTTTACTTCAAAGTTGTCTTTCTAATCAAATCCCCTTCTCGGAAGAAGACATTACAGACACATCAGCTGTCAGTCAGATGTCTGATTACCGGGTTTTGTTCACTGGGTTTTGTTTTTAACCATGTTGTCTGATCACAGCGTCGGGCAGACTCACCTCCACACTTTGCATCATTGGGTTTCAGCAATGTGGCAGCCCAGCAAACATCTGATTTGCTTCTCACAGATATGTTTCGCTATTTCATGTGAACCTTGACGAAGCTTGGTATTGTGTTTGAGCCTTTTTTAGAGAGTAGTGTTGTGTGAGTGACAGGAGCTGTGGGGGGGTTAGAGAGATCGAGGACGACATGTCGGTTGAACCTGATGATTTATATTGGTAGGCCCCATTTATTATCGGTTAATTGTTCATCCCGTCTTCGGGAGGATTATATTGCTTTTGTTTACACGAAACTAGCAGCCTAGATTTTGTGTAGACCTTCCAGTAACTCACTCCGGATGTTCACAGCGAGTTGGGCGTGCGTGCGTCCTCTGGCTTTCCAGCGGGTCACATGAGAGATAGAGTTGCTCTGAAGTGGGTCAGCCTGTGTCACCAGGGAGTCTTGCCAGTTCCCCGCTCCCTCAGGCCAACACAAACAAATGAAACCAAAGTTGTATGTATTGTGTTTTGGTATTGATTGTTGTTGTGTGTGTTTACGTGCAGACAGAATGTGATCTTTTCTGTTCTGCCGTTCATTGAGATAACTCCCCCTCCCCCCTCCTTCCTGTTCACTGTACTTTGACTCCTTATAAACAGTGTTGCTGGAAACTAAAATACTGTAAAGCTGTGAAGGCAAAATGATCAGCGTGCCTAAGCTATGGCGCAGTATGTCTGGAGTGCAGAGAGCCTCTCCAGATGAGTCAGAGCCCGTCACACAGTGTGTCTCAGCCGGATGGACTCAGTGTTTCTGCTGGCTTCATGATAAGGAAATAGGATTTAGCCCAGTATTCAGCACTGGTTTATTTTTTTCTGAATTTTGGTTCCCCTCTTGGAGGAATTAGTGATCTATTTCTCCTCTTCGTGTGCTTGCTATGTCCCTGCATTGTTGAGTCCAGGTGACATCACGGGGTCATGCTTAGACAGTAAGCATAGTACAAGACTGAATTATTGCTAAATATGGCTGAGATCACTTTGAGCTATTTCCTTCCAAGAAGCTGCTGCTTTAGATGAAGTGATTATCAGACTGTTAAGATAATGTAGTAAATATTTTTCTTCTGGGGCATAATCTCAACCCATTTTGTTCCACCACTGGTTGCGGATCGTAATACATAAATATCTTGAATAAGCAAGTCTCAACCTGCGAGTGGTCTGCGTTCCAGCAAATGAATGAGTTCCCTCTACGAAATGACAACATGCTTCATGTTATCATTGACAACTGGATAGAAACATGATACGCTTTTTATAATAATCAACACGCATGTTGTGGCATCTGCAGGATATCTTATGTCGGAGCTTTTTGTATTAACGTTCATTCAGTTTTTGTTGGGAAAGACAAAACTGATTCCGATCGTGCATAAAGGACGTGGATGTTGGTGCTCCCTACTTTCATTTGCATCAACAGGAAAATACCCTCATCCTATTTTTCCATGTTCCTTTTACACCTGGTCGTGTCAATGAAACTTGTTTTAGCTTGAACCAACTCTAATTACCTTCGTATTGAAAATGCGGAAGGTTATGTTTTGATCGCCGTGTATTTGTATGCGTGTTATTCGCATGAGTCCAAAAGTATTAAACCGAATCGCATGATATTTGGTGGGATGATTGGTTATTATCCAGGGACCATTTGATTAGATTTTGGGATAGATCGGGTCAAAGGTCAAGGTCATGAAAAGGTCAACATCTTCTTTGAAACGCATGCAATTTGGTGGGATGATTGGTTATTATCCGGGGACCATTTGATTAGATTTTGGGATCAATTGGGTCAAAGGTCAAGGTCAAGGAAAGGTCAAAATCTTCTTTTTACCATAGCACGGTCAATTTGTATCCAATTGGCATGAAACTAATGCCAACATGTTCATAATTCAATGCCCAATCTTGTGATATGTGAAGGTATGCGCTCTACCGAGTGCCCGTTCTAGTTCAATCTGCAATTGGAATTGACTTGTAGTTGCAAGCACAGTGGTCTTTGACTTAGTCCCTCTAGTCATCCTATTACGTGGTTGCCTTGGAAGAGATCCTGTGCTTGGATATCAGAAAGCTTTCACAGGCACCTTGAACACCCGAGCAGAGTAAAATAAAAAGGACTGCAACCGCTCAGCCGTGTCGGGTCGAGTAACCGAACACGCTGCGTTCAGCTTAGCTCCAACAATTCTCTTCTTTGTAGGAGTGCACTGATCATGCCTCTGTGTGTTGCTCTCAGCATCTGTTTCACTCCGATATGACCCAACAGGAAAAGACATAGTTTCCATGGCAACGGGACTGCTCCTTACCCATCCCCCCTCTTCACACACGCCATAGGAGGAAGTGGAATATGTCCAATTTCTGCTGACTCAGAGAGAAACAGTTGTGTGTCCCTCACTCCAGCCTGGATTAATTGTTTGCGTGCCTTTTTAACGTGTCGGACACTGTTTGTTTGTGATTGAGTGAGTGTTCTAGTATTATAATAATAATAACACATGTTATTTGTATAGTGCTTTACAAGGTACTAAAGGCACATGTAGGCCTGTTTGTTTTGTAAGACTTGAATGTCGTTAGAATTGAAATCTAAAAAAGAATAGTACTATATGCTGTCAATTAAGGGTATTTTTGGTGTATATGTTAGCCTCGCTATGTTGACATTTATTGATTTCTATGGGTATATTTCCCTCTGCATGTGACCCAACCATACTGTTTAGGAGCGGCAGGCAGCCACCGTGCTCGGGGATAAAGTCCAGTTCTGAAGCCAGTGCCTTGGTCACGGACAATGGTGGGAGGACTGGCTGCTGACGCCTGGTTGTCACTAGTGGTGCAACAGAGCATTAAACTCACAGATCAGATTGGATCACGGGTCAGAGTCACGGATTTATATTTTGTTATATAATAATTCACTTTTCTTTATAAAAACACACGATTCAAATGATAAGAAAGTTGGTTGAAGATTGGATTTTTATTGAACCTTGTCATTAGTAGTTTTAATGATGGGTGTTGGGAAGTTAAACCGCTCGTAATTCATTCCTAATATCTATTTAATATTAATGGGAAAACATCTTCAAATAAATTTTTCGAGATTACATTTGAACATATCATGATAACGTTATAATTTATCTTCGTTCAGTACTAATTTTCAACTGAACTCATCATAATGTCTCCAGACAGAACCTTCGTTCTGCTCCTGACAATTTAAACACAGATTAGTTGTTTACAGTGAAGCTTTATCAGAGATCGACGGCTAGAAAAGGAAACATGCCGATGTCCTGATTGCATATTTGACTGAATATTGGCAGTAAAATGTTATTAATCACTGGTTGTTGACGTTAAACTGTGTAATTAATCCGCAGTCCACAACCGTGCCGAGCCATGAGGGGGGATCATGATGAATGAATGCACTAGCTGTGCACTAGCTCCTTCACATGGAGGCTTTTACTGCAGAAAGCAATGCAGTGAGAGAATAACATTGATGTCGAAGAAGTCAGTTGTTTTGCACAATGCTGATTATTACTGTCTGTGATCAAGACTGTTATGAGAAACCGAAGATTCACTGATGGACGAAATAAGTATTATTTATTGGGATTAAAGGAGTCATGCAACAAAACGCCTGGATAAAATCTGACAGCTGGATGACCAACAATGTACATTTGTGTGTTCAACTGATCACACGTTCACATTCAAATTCTGTAAAATATCAGATAAAGCACAAACTGCAAGGAGTTTGGTTCATTTATTTCATGTAACATGTCCATTATTAAGCTGGCATGTTATTAAATACTCAAAATCAAAGCTGATGCCTGTTTTCAATCAAAACACTGTCAAAGTTAAAGAAGCTCAGAAATGTGACTCATCTAAAAGAGCTTTTTTTACAAATCAAATGTAAAGCAGCACTGGGTTTGTTTGAAATTGATTGAAATTTAATATTATTGAATTTGCCCTTTAACCATTAACAAGGGCAACATGGGAGTTGTATATGAACTATTAAAGCAGTCACACTGGTGTTTATATTCCGTTCTTTCTTTCATCTTTCGTCATCACCAGTGAAGGTAAATACTGGTGAAGACTAAAACTTTTACTAAAGTTACTGACTTACAAATCAGTGTGGATGTATACTTTATGTAACTATGTATGTGGTGTAAATAAAACTCCAGCAGTTTGTGTGTTTATTTATCTGTTTGCTTTCTCAGGATTGCCTCTAATTTGGCTCTGAGGGCCCCAAACAAATACAATGGTGTAAATTGTTTACACAAAAATAAGAATAAATTAGAGTTGTGACTACACTGTTAAAGGTGTGACTGCGCTCTAAAGGTCGTTAAGTTCATTACAGGTTGCAAAGATGACAGTTGGCTGAATTAGTATGCAATAGAGAAGTATTTATAATGTTTAGATATTAAGGAAAGAAGAGAACAAGAGGAGGGCAGAAGGGACAAAGTTGTGCGGTTGTCATTAGTTGTGTGACAGAGCGAGCTCTCTTCCCCGGGCTCACCCTGACCAAGGTACAGCTCTCCCCTCTGGGCCCGCACACACACACACACACACACACACACACACGCAGCCCTCCAGCGCTTATCTCCCCGCAGGCTGCTACTCTTGAGTGTCTGTTTGCATGTGTGTGGGTCTGTGTGTTTGTGTGTCTGAGGACTCTTTGAGTGGAGTTGTTCTGGCATGGTCACACTGATAGCCGTATCAACTCATGGCTGATTGACTGCAGAACACTAGCCCATTGTGTTTCTGAGTGTGGGCTTGTGTGCTAAGCCATCAGAAATTTGATTTCTACAAGCCACAAAGTGTGTGTGTGTGTGTGTGTCAGAGTAATCTGCCAGAGGCTGGGATGTGGGTCAGTGTGGCAGCAGCCGGATACGGGCCCTGTACTTACTGTAGGGGGACTAGCCTGGGTACAAACATGTAGAGCGGGGCCTTATTACCTTCGCATTGAAAATGCCGGAAGGTTATGTTTTGATCGCCGTGTATTTATTTATTTATTTGTATGCGTGTTATTCGCAAAACTCAAAAAGTATTGAACTGAATCGCATGAAATTTGGTGGGATGATTGTTTATTATCCGGGGACCAGTTGATTAGATTTTGGGATCGATCGGGTCAAAGGTCAAAGGTCATGAACAGGTCAAAATCTTTCGCAGAACTCAAAAAGTATTTAACCGAATCGCATGAAATTTGGTGGGATGATTGTTTATTATCCGGGGACCAGTTGATTAGATTTTGGGATCGATCGGGTCAAAGGTCAAGGTCAAAGGTCATGAACAGGTCAAAATATTCTTGAATCGCCTGAAATTTGGTGGGATGATTGGTTATTATCCGGGGACCATTTGATTAGATTTTGGGATCAATCGGGTCAAAGGTCAAGGTCATGGAAAGGTCAAAATCTTTTTTTTACCATAGCACAATACATTTTTGTCCAATTGGCATGCAACTAATGCCAAAATGTTCATAATTCAATGCCCAATCTTGTGATATGCGAAGGTATGCGCTCTACCGAGTGCCCATTCTAGTTTTCACATGAGCTGAAACGAAGCGTTGGCTATTCTAGTCGTTCTAGTCTTTTTTTTCTGTGTGCTGAGCTAAACGTGTTAAAAATGTAATCAAAGGTACCTAAATGTGTGTGTTGAGCTAGTGTGGGTCTTCTGTAGTGCTAGAAGCTTAGATTAAAATATTTGTGACGTCTTAATAAAGCTAGATTGAAAAGAGGGTGGTCAGATTAGTCGCGCCTGGGCTCAGAGTGGAGTTCACCAGCATTCATTAGGCCAAAGTAATTTTTGAACATTTAGAAAGCCAAAATGAAAGCTTAGTGGCGGTTAAATAGTTTGACTGTGTGTGTGTGTGTGTGTGTGTGTGGACTTCACTTGTGATTGATTGTGCATTGCGCTGCAGCCAATAGGCTATAAAGTGTCCATTTATTTGACGTACAGTCATATAGAGAAAACCACTCGAAGGGGCCCAGCAGTGTTCTAGCTGGATTAATAAAGACGGAGTGCAAACAGAGCAGCCGTTACTTGACGCTCCTGAGCGCCAGTGACAGGCAGCACTGTTTGAACAGTGAGATGGAAAATGTCCTTCTTTCCTGTGAAAGAACAACAGATTTCCTTTTGGTTTCAGGCTGATGCTGGACATATTTTCCACTTGCAGTGACTCGGCACACTGACTCAGTTTGCCAGGTCCATTATATATTATTTTTAGGGCTGTGAAACGATTAAAATTTTTAATCGGATTAATCACAGGTTTTTGTGGATTAATCATGATTAATCACATATTACCGATATTCTCGGTATATTTTGTGAGAACATAGAGATTTATGACAAAAGACGGATATATACATTTATACATTCTTCTATACAATGGTGCTGCAACTCAGCAGTTATTTAGCAGTTTTCTTCCATATGGAACATTAATACATCTTCATCCTAAACAGAATGTTTAACCCTCCTGTTACTTTTCGGGTCAATTTGACCCCATTCAATGTTTAATGTCGGTGTTCTTTGGGGTCAATTTGACCCCAGGCTGTTTTTCACTGTGTCAAACATATCAGAAATATCAACTTTTTTATTTATTTAAAGGGCTATTTAGGTAGTCAACAAACACACATAAAGTACCTCACACTTAAACTTGGGAAGCAATATTAATTCTAATAATTTTCTGGAGGTTTTAATTGCTGGGGTCAAATTGACCGCGAGGGTAAAATATGTTCGTAAATGTAAAGGTAACAGGAGGGTTAAACAGAACATTTTTCTCTTGTTTGTCAACCATTAACTCCACCATGATACAATCTAAAGGTGGACAGATTGACAAGGGACTTTATTTTTGCTCGGTCCCGATGCGCGCGCACGGAGCTCTGGGCGCGCCAGACGGAGATCGATAAGTGTTAACGCAACGCGTAGAGACATAAATGACATGCTGCTGTGGAGATACGATCAACAACAGAGGTTTAGTTTAATAAAAGAACAAAGACGTGCTCTAGAGAACATGTCAGGGGGCGGGCCAATCTTTTTAATGTCATGCGATCTACCAACACTACGCCGCGATCGACTGGCAGGTCGCGATCGACGTGTTGAGACCCTGATCTACAGGAAGTAAAAGTCGTAACAAGGTTTCCGGAGGTGAACCTGCGGAAGGATCATTACCGATGAACAGACCGTCTGCATGAGAGCGGACAGAGTTCAGATTGAAGTGGTGGATTGGAAGCTCATTTTGCAAGTGACTTTTTTTTCGTCCCGACGACCAACAACAGACGGATTGGAAACTCATTCTGCGCATGCGTTAAATGCGTTAAAAATAAATAACTAGTTAAACCTGTAATTGGATTAACTGAGTTAACGCATTATTTTTCAAAGGACTAATTATTTTATATATTATCTCCATATTTCTGCTACAATTGTGTCATGTTATCTTGACTGAGACTGAAGCTGCGTTTCATTAAAAGCTTTTCACCTGCTTTTTGTTCAGTGCCACGTAATCCCACAATTTGCCACTACACCAGAAGAGGAGGAGATTACATGCTGTGTAGAATTGCTAGGAAGTCTCTCCTGGATTAGGAATATTGCCGGGAGCGTTTGAGCAGGCAGCTGAGGGAATGCACGCTCCTCAGTTAGAGAGCATCTTTAGCTTCTGTACTCTGAGTATTTATTTGTTAAAGAGATTATATGAATAGTTAAGAGAAGGATTTCCATAAAATTATTCACATTTAATTGAACCGCTAAAAAGTGTAAGGGCTTAATGTAGCTTGATATGGAGCGCCAGAGGGCTGTGGCTCTACACACAGCTCCCTATAGTCGCTTACAGGAGTGATTGACGGGTGGACGACATGATATTATTGATTTGATTGGTTGGAGTTTACCTACGCATATGTCTTATTTTGTCTTCCAGGAAGAAAATATGATTGGATTTTGATGTTAAATAGGTGCAGAATATGATCGGAGATCTAAAGATTTACAGGACATATTTAATTTTACGTCGACTTAAAGCTTAATCTTCTTCACACGGCTGCTGGCCAGTGCATGGAGGCACACCAGGAGATATGTAACCAAGAACACATCAAACGCCTTGAGATGTCACCAAGACACACAGAGATAGATGGGACGTTTGGGGCTAAATCTGTTCTGTAGTATCACTCAGGAGTGTGTGTGTGTGTGTGTGTGTCAGTGTGTCACCACCTGCTCTCTCCTGTCCTCTCCGTAAACAGGAAGCTGATCTCAGTGAAACTCCTTTCATCCGTTCTGTCCGTCAGTATCTTTCTTCCTGTCCCTACCCAGCCTCCCTCTGTGAGGACATGCACTATATCTAGAAAGTGACCGGGCCCCTGTTCCCACAGCGCGTCTTCATTACGGAAAGAAAAACAGGCTGTGATGTGACAAGTTTCTTCCATAAGTGTGACATAATGGCGTGTCCAGTTGAACCGATGTTCTCCCTGCTCTATTCCTGGCATTCCTGTTTGTGCTCCTTGGGCTTCCCCTGGAAAGCTGTCAGACATCGTGAGCTACAGCTCCCTGTGAAACTGTTGTTGTCATCTTTTGTTGCCTCTCCTCTTAGCATGGATTTGGTGTGAGGGGCCGGCCCCTCGGGTTCTTCCTTTCCCACACCACCGGAGACGTGAGGCGTCTGACAGCGCAGGAGGTCAAAGGGACGACTGGAAGGAGGCGCAGTTGGCACAGGATTAGCACAGCACGGTTTGTTGTCGCCAAGACCAAAGATGTCATCTTTTGACTCCCTCTGGTACAACATACGCTACAAACTGAGTCATGGAACACATGTAAAAACCTTGGCTGCGCACTTCACGCTCATCGTAAGCTATCGCGGTCTTTAAGAAACCTTTCCTTCTTCAGCACGGAGCAGTCGGGTTTAAAGCTGGAGGGTTGCTGTGTTCACGCTGATCTTGGGGGATTTGTGAACGACTGATTTGACCGTCACGTAGTTTGAGCTCGACCGTCTGTCTTCCAGAACACGGGTTGTTTCAGAGCTCCTGGACCTTCTTTGGCTCCGGTCCGGCTTTGAAGCCGACGGGGCCTCGAGCTTTCGCATGCCAATTTTGGTTTGCAGGGTGTGATGTGGGTGCAGACGTGGATTAACCGCATGATGTGTGTGTTAAGTGATTCCTGCTTGCTAAAAGAGAACTTGTGCTCGCTCGCAAAGATTTCATCATCACTCCACCCATGAGCTCCTCCTCACCTCGGTTTCACAGTCTGCCTCAGCCACTGGCCTTTTGGATTTACGGCAGGAATTACGTCAACCCAGACTGGATGGAAAGAAGCCCGCGTGGGAGAAAAGACAGACTTTGTGGATTAATAACTGGGAGGGTCCGAGAGAGGGCGGGATGATGACGACCAAGCTTTTTGGCCGTATTGCGCTTGCTCTGGGTTGGTTCTCAGCTGAGAACCAATTTTGTCTTTCTCTTCTCCCAATGCGGATTCTTAGACCTAAACTTGGAATATCTGCCAAATGATGACGGAACACAGTTCCAGTGATCTCTTTTCCCAAATGTAAAATATAAAGCTCTTCAACATTTCTGTGGAGACTTGTATCGTCTCTCCGTCTGACTGATTGAATCTGTGTGTTCCTAACAGAGAATGGGTGTGTTGAGACTGAAGAGACGACTCTTAAAAGTCTAAAAATAGTGACCGTGTCATCGTGTCGGGCTGAGGCTTTTACAATAAAAGCGTGAAAGGTAACGTCACCAACACTGTGACCGAGTGGACCCACTGGATGCTTGTGTCTTAAATATGGTCGTGTTGCACTGGCACGGCTCCCTGTTCGGACGGCTCCATCTCCGCCCGCTCTGGACAACACATCGGACGAAGTGTCCATGTGCTCGCCTCACCACTGAGGCGCGATGGCGTCTTGACGTGCTAGGTGTGTGTGACTTTGTGTTGTAAGCCGGCATATATGCCTTTTGTGTTTTCCTTTTGTGTTTTCAAGTTACAAGTTACAAGTTAGTTACAAGTCTTTTATTGTCAGATAGACAGAATGACACAGGGTCAGACTGGGCACTGAAATTCTTAGGACTAGGCACCACACAACAACTACCATAGCATAACATAGCAAACATAATATAACATAACATACACTCTGTACAAGTACTCTGAACATAATTTACATGTAGTAACATATAATGACCTTACTAAATTATAGTTAATTATAGTTAATTAATACTAAACTCCCGGGCGCATCACTGCAGCCCACTGCTCCTTAATAACTAAGGATGGGTTAAATGCAGAGAACTAATTTCCCCTTGGGGATTAATAAAGTATATATATCATCTTTAAATATCTAAGATACATATGCAATACAATATGCTAAACCTATACCAACCTATACATATAATACTAACATATATACATATAACATATACTACACATATGGTAACATATAATAAACTAAACTACAGACAAATGGGAGTAGCAGGTAGTGCAATAATTCTGATAAATATGTATTTGTCGTGTAAGAGACAGTATGTAAGTGGATGGACTGAAGTCGGGGTTTACATTTAACAAGGGAACAGTTAACACCCAGGGGGAGGAAAAGCTGAGGCAGCTGCATGTTTGAAGACCTCCCAACGTCGCTGCACTGCCGGAGAACAGGCCAACACATCGCACCGGCAGCGCTCTCGCTCAAATGTTCTCATTCGAGTTCAGCGTTGTCTGTCTCTCTTGCTGCATGTGGTTGCGCTCTTTGTCGCGTCCTCCTCGACGTCCAGCGATCATGCAATGACGACAGCGTGAGACGGGAAGGAGAGGACGAGGTTTGCTCCGCAGAGAGAAGTGGCCTTTCTCGTTTGCTGCAATGTTGTGTGTGGTTCTGTCGGCTTATTTTGTGATTGTCAGGGGAATCTGATGAGTATTTATAGAGGCTCTCGCTTGTCCTGCTTCCAATTTGCAGATGGATTACATTCCACTCTCACTTTGTGTAGGTGTGCATAAAATGAAGGGATATTAAAATATATGGAAAGATAGACCGTTTGTGACATACGACGGAGGGGGGGGAGGGAGGGGAGAGCGAGAAGAGGTATGGGGGACCTCCCCCTAGGAGACAGACTCCTCTGGTGGCCAGGACCCTTCACATACTGAAGCATACCTGCACTGCAGTAAAGCCTCCTCACACACTAACACAGGAGTGTGTGGGCTGGTAGGAAGAGATGTATGCTGGGGTTTTTTCTTAGAATATAAACCCTAAATATACACACGCATACAATGGCTCGCAATATGAAGTCCCAGTGGACCAGAATGATGACTTGGCTTTAAAGTAGGGCAAGGGCCAGATTGAAGGACACACACACACACACACACACACACACATGCGTCCATAAAGCCACACTGAGTCATATTCACTCTCATCTTCATTCCTGGCAGATTTAAAAAGAAATAGCAGATTAATCCAGTGAGATGAGCAGTTCAGAGAGTCCGTCAGTTGTCCGTCCTTATATCCCTCTCCCCTCCACCTCTCTTCCCTCTTTCGCTCGTGTTTCATCCTGCTCTGAAGCTGGCAGAGAGTCTTTGGTTGTGTTTGACCTTTTGGTCAGTGTGGAACAATGGGCGATGGATTTATAACACAATATACAGATACGGAGCCCAGGTGACGATTTGTAAATGATTAACAACTTGAGTGACGCATTCAGACCAGAGACTAGAAAGTGTCTTGCCTGTAAGATCGTTAATTGGCGATAATTAGCTACAGCTGTGTCGGCCGCTCCCCCAGCCGGTCGTTAATGGAATGACCCAGTGGGCTCAGATCAACGCTTTAATCAGTAAAGTTCAAGGTTGACAAGAATCTCTACTTCTGCTGACTTAAGGACAGGATCAGACAGTACAGACTAGCAATCTAGTATCCACAATACAGCAAATACAATAGTACTCGAGCAGATAAACTTATTTAAAGAAGGAACTTAGCCAGGATCCAAGTGGTCCAGTAGTCTGGCCTCACAGGTAGAGATGCTAACTCTAACTCTGACCATGTGATGATGTGAGAGATCGTATGAGTGTTTTGTTCTGCCTGCACAGCCAGGAAGTCTGTTTCAGGCTGAGTGGCAGCCTCTCACCGTCTTCCTGTGGTTGCCTTGTGGTTTCGGGCCCCCCAACAGACTTGCTCTTTTTTCAAAACCATCTGACCACAGTCTCCGATCAATGCACTATAACTTGAATTTTAAAGAGTTAAATGAAAAGGAAGACAACGGTTCTTTATATTATTTCCTGATTTACAGTCTTGGTTTTTAAGATCATACAATAACTGCTACGCCTGCATACTGCTCTTTCACTTAGCAGAACCATGTATTTATTCTGTGTCTGTTTCTCTCTTGTTCAAGGAGTATGTTTGAGTGACAAGTGAAGGAGGAAGTGGGATCTCTCTCACTCCGCCCCCTGTGCCGGTGGAGCAAGACTCCTTTCGCCACTTGGACAGGTATGAGTTTAATAATGACATTAGCTTCAGCCAAACTTCACAATTTGTATAGACTAAGGACTAAAATACCAAGTTATATACATACAGCGAAGACAATAAACTCAAAGTACATTTAATATAAAACAGCAGATTATTAACTGACGGTGCTCAATGCTGCACCCGCTCCTGGTAACTATGGTTATTATGCTGGGGATCGCTTCATTCAGCAGAATTTTCACTACTGTTTTTTTTAACAGCTCACTTTAAAACCCTTTTTTGTCAACTAAATGATCAGTAGTGACAAGTGTTTTCATTGGGATGTAAATGTTCTTCCTCGAAGGTCCATTGCATGGGCGATATACTTGCTATAGGAGTATAGGTATACTGCAGCTCTATTTTAGGGATTAAGATGTAAAAATACAAACCAAATCCATGGTGATAAACTGTCTTGTTTGTGGTCTCTGATGCATTCAGTCGTGGCTGTTGGTCTGTGCTGATCATGCATGTGCTTTTAGTTTCCCTTACTTCTTTTAGTAGGTCGTATTTTGTGTGTGGATACATAGGTTTGAATGTTTTCTAAAGTTAACACAACAAATACTGTGGTCATTTAACCCTCCTGTTACCTTTACATTCACTAACATATTTTTTTCCGGTCAAATTGACCCCAAAAATTAAAAAAACCTCATTTTTTTTTTTAATTAATATCCCAAAGTTAAGTGTGTGTGTACTTTTGTTTGTTTGTTGTTTGTTACCTAAAAAAATAAAATAAATATAAAAAAAGTATATTATATGTTTGACACAGTGAAAAAAAAAAACAGCCTGGGGTCAAATTGACCCACCAACATTTACATTAAACATTGAATGGGGTCAAATTGAGGGGGGGTAGGGGTTAAGAGTAAGTGTGGTCGAGCGAGAGAAAGAGAGTAACTGGGAAAGTGCTTGAAGCAGCGTTGTATGTGCAATCTAATTGAATATTAATTCACACTCCTTTGCTAACAATCGCAGAATTTAGACACGTATTTAAGTTAACCTAATTTTAGTTTTACAGTTTTTAACACAACAGCACTGCTGTGTGGCGTCGAATTTACAGAAAAGACAATGAACTCGTTAATTGCACTTGGATAATAATACATTTTCAACTAAAACTGCGACATCCTTAATGTTGTTCACATTTGTAAGTTGCAATATCAATGATTTGTATAAAATACAATGTTGCACTAAAATGAAGTGAAATATTTGTTCTAAAATAACATAGTAATAATAATCCAGAGAGTAGGTTGTCAGGTAGTCAGCTCAGCCACAGCCTTGTAAACGCCTCCCTGGCATGTAGCTTTGGCAGCAGCAGCACTGAGAGCAGCTGACACGTGTCGTGCATGTCAATCAGTGTCATTAAAGCCTCCACTCTGTGTGATATGAGATGTTAAAGGAGCAATTACAACACAAAGGCGCCACACACACCAAGATACAGGATTAGTGAGTTCTTATGTCTGTTATTTATTTGTATATATGTGCCCACCTGTGTCTCTGGCTTTCTGGTACGGTAAAGCCGGCAGCTGCGCCCGCTCCACCGTCTAGGGAACACTCCCTGTGACTATAACGTAGATTGATTTTGGCTCACAATACCCGAGTGATTAGAGATTGAATAGTTTAATTGCACGTTGCGCTCGTGCCAAGCTTTGAATTGGTAATCTCCCTCTCACAGATCCATCTGTAAACCTCACCTACAATTCAGAAAAATATGTCTCATCAGACAAACTCCCAGCAGTTAGAGTCCAGAGCACCTGCAGAGGAGCCCACTGAACTCCTACAACTGTTTCACGTTTTAATGCCTTTGGTCATCTGTAATGGGAAAATATCAGTTTTCCAAACAGTCAAAGAAATGTAAAGTGGGCTTGCATGGCTGCTGACGGGTCGGCAGCCAAAGTATGAACCGTGCTGTGCGGCAGCAGAGGAAGTTGAACCAGCATCTGGTTCCAACGCGCTGGAGCGGACTGCTCACTTCAGCTCTCGACAGCAGAGCAGCAAACTGCATCTCTCTCTCTCTCTCTCTCTCCGTCTCCGTGGCTGTTCCTGTCATCCTCTTCTGCTTCTATTTCTTTTCTATTCCAGTAGTTTTAGAATTCTGTTATTTTCAAACAAGACTGGGATTCTAGCCTGTGATGATTTTTCAATAATAAAATAATAATCTTGGAGGTAAGCCATGCAGTTCCTGGCCTAACTTGTCTTTTAATGAAATAAAGCTTGAGATTACAACCTAAACAATAGCCACATTCATGAAATACCTACTCAGTTTTTTTCACTAAAAGTGTATCAACTTTTATGAGGAGGTGCTCCTCTTTTTCTGTAAAACACTGCGGCAAACCCTGTATGTATGCATAATAAATGTATATATATATATATATATTAGGGCTGTCAATCGATTAAAACAAATTAACTAATTAATCGCACATTTTGAAATTGCGATTCATTAATCGTGATTAATCGCAGTTAAAAGTTCATTCTTTTTAAAGACCAAACTTCACACAGAGCTGTGTTTCAAAGAGGCTCCTACCTATAAAGTGCCAGCGAGGTATTTAATATTGTGGATGATAAATTGTTTCTTCAGTGAAACATCAGATTAGTAAAAAAAAAAGAAGTAGGCCTATATTGAGACCCCATTGGTCCTGTCATCTTTAACACTGAACATAAGCAGAACCAGAGGCCTTGGTAACTGACTGACATTCAAATATGTCCTGTTCACCCTCTGGCGGCTGGGGGAATTTTCTCCATTTTACAAAAAAATTTAAATTCACCTTTTAAAGGCGTTTGCATATGACACATACCCACGTGTTATACATCAAACATTCCAGAACAATCTCAGCTCTATTCAATGAGGCTCAGTTGTCCTGGCGCCGTGTTCTCTGGTTCTCTGACTGACAGGCTGCTATAGAGCCTTACCCGTGAGGTGGGAGGTCCTTTGTGATTTACTGAGTGTTCATTGGTTATTTTTTTCCCAAAATGTTGACAGACAAACGGATTGACCAATCACGGTGAAGGTTTCGTGTGACGAGTTCTTTCCGCGCCGCGTCCCCCGACACGTCGCCCCTTCGTTCCTCTGTGTATCAGAGGGGGAGACGGGAGGAAGGAGGAGCAGGAGGAAACCTAACTGATTCATCCACGAGTTTAAACTGATTTCTGCTTCTTATTTTCGCGGAAAAATAATTGTTTTAAAAACGGAAACAGTGTTAAACCGTACTGCCGCGGCTTGACACTCGGCTTGAGTGTAAAAACTTCAACGAACACCGGAAGTAAACAAAGTTGCGTTAATTGCGTTAAAATATTTTAGTGCGTTAACGCGGCCAAATTAATCGCATAGATTAACGCGTTAACGCTGACAGCCCTAATATATATATACACATATATATTCATATATATTGTACATCTAGACTAGTACACAATACATTCTATGAACCACAGACACATGCACTGTGTCTCCTCTCTTTCTCCCTCTGAACCGATGGCAGGCCTCTCTCTCTGTCACAGTCCTCCTCTTGCTCTCCTTCTTATATTTAACCAGGTGTGGTCTGCAATCAAAGTGATGACCTGAGAATGAACTGAGCCCAGCCTTTTGGCCAGGAGCGATGGTGTACGTCCTGTACTCCATCGAGAGCAGACGGGCTTCAGGCCGCCTTGTTCCGCTTCCCTTCCTTAATATTAGCCTGTTCCTCGTTCGGCTTCATTTGAGAAGCAGAACAACAGTTCTAACAATCGGCGCTCCCATCAGCGTTGTCTTGGAAACTGTTGAGCTTTTCAAGTCAATATGACCCAACTAGACAGCGTGTGCACTTGAATAGCACCATCTCTGATTTCTGATCCTCATTGACGATGCTTCAAACGGCAGCAGGCTGTTGTACACACTTGTTTGTGAAGGATAAAGTAGTTAGATTAGACATCATCTGGTTTCATGAAGTATAAACTAGGCAGCACAACCAAATGCACTGTTTGCAGTTTATTATATGAATTGGCAGCACAAACTTGGTGTTGATTAGTAACTCATAAATCCTCCGCTCTCATTTCGCTCCTTTATATTTACTATCGTCCTCCCTCCGCCACTAATTTTATTTTTCACATATAAACATGAAATCCCCAGGAGGGAGGCTCCCCGTTCCCGGTCACGGAGCGAGTGATTCTCTCACTTCGGATTTTACAAGTAGTTGTGAGAAACTCTGGTTGTGCAATCTCTAAAGAAGGATGAAGCCCGTGGAGAAGAGGAGGGGGAATAAAGAGAGACACACAGAAGGATGGAAAAGGGGGAATTGTGTTCTTGTAGGGAAGTAGTGATGGCAACCGCTCTTGAAAAGAGACGGCATCACTAAGGGACAAACACGGGAGTGGGGGTGGGGTGGCTGAGAGCGAAATGTCCAGGATGGAGATATAAAGGAAAGATGGAGGGAATGTGATCTGTTCAGGGATTAAGGAGAGAGCGCAGAGATGTGTGTGTGTGTGTGTGTGTGTCTAATGTCACAGGGAGCCAAGCTGTTAAAGAGAAACTTCAAAGAGACCAGCGCCCAACATAAACTAAACTGGCACACATTCACACACATGCAACACACACAGAGAAGCAGGGCCCAAGGCAGTGAGCACAGAGCAGACCTGAGGTGTCCTCTGCCATGCCTGATTAGAAATAGAGTGAGTGGAGAGACACGGCTCGGAGACGGCAATGGAAAGCGCGTTAAGTCAATGTACACGCATATACACTACCGTTCAAAATTTCGTGTCTTCCATGAAAAATCACACTTTTATTTATCAAATGAATATAAAATATAGTCAAGAACACAACAAGAAATAATGATTAATATTTGAATTTATTAATTTTTCTACAAACTTCAAGCAAAAGCAGAGGCCAGGCCAGTAACATATCACCAGCATAACTGTTTGTTTGTTCAGTTATAATTGCACAAGGTTGAGGGTTTTCTAATCGATATTAGTCTTTAGCAAACTTAACCAAACACAATGTACCATAGAACACTGTGATATAGTGTGGATCTATGATGGACTGACCTCTATATACCAGAAACCAGACCAGACACTTCAACCTAGAATCATTTACCACATTAACAATGTAAGAGTGTTTTTTGATTTTTAATTTATTTAATTTTATCTTTAAAAACTTCTTTTTTCTTTGAAAAATAAAGTCATTTCTAAGTGATCCCAAACTTTTGAACGGTAGTGTAAATCTTTTCTGCGACTGCTCGAAGTGCTGCTGTCTGCTTCTTTCACATCCGCTGTGATCAAATGGCATTCTGGGAAACCAGTTGACACCTCTGACAGCATTTTGATGAGACTGGTTTGTGAGCAGGAATACATGTGTGCCCTCCTGTGATGGAGTGCCTCCATGTCGGCGTCTCATCCCAAGGGCACCGGTATGTGTTTGGCAGATGTGCTTCGCTCTGCCTGCGCGCGAGCAAAGGTGAAAGGGATCCAAGTTCCTGCTGTGATATCAGGTTGTGTCACGTTGCTGCTCGGAGGTCGTCTGAGGCTGGTAGAGTCCAGCAGTGTTCAGACAGACGGGAAAGAGGAGAGAGAGAGCGAGAGAGAGCGAGAGAGCGAGAGAGAGCGAGAGAGAGAGAGAGAGAGCGAGAGAGAGCGAGAGAGAGAGAGAGAGAGAGCGAGAGAGAGAGCGAGAGAGCGAGAGAGAGCGAGAGAGAGCGAGAGAGAGAGGGCAAGAGAGAGAGAGAGAGCGAGAGAGAGAGCGAGAGAGAGAGAGAGAGAGATTCAGGCTTCCCACTGATGTTGGAATTTCAAGAATTCAGGAGTCATCTAAACAGTGAGACAAGCAATTTGACGAATTCTTCGAGGATATCCGGGAGGATCTGTGAATGAACTTACTGTTACTTTACAGGACAATACCTGAATGTGTTTTATAACTACCACGTTTATTTTGTTTTTATGTTGGTTTTCTCCACTGTCGGAGAGTTTTCAGTGTATTGGGGATGTGGTGGGAAGCCCAGAAAACCCTTAACTGTTACAGAGAAAAAACATGTTGTATATCAAAGAAAGTAGACGGATGAAAGCTGACGGGTGACAGCTATAAGATACAGTAACATACCGCAGAGCACCTGGCCGCCACCCGTGTGCTCTCTCTCCACTTAACTGCAGTAGAAACATGTGTGTGAGTGAACCATAACTGCAGTCAATGCGTGAACATGCCATACTACCCCCCCCCCCCCCCCCCCCCCACACACACACACACACACACACATGATTATGACTACATGTCGGCAAACCAAAGTTCTTTGCAAACTATTTAAATGAGGGTTGCAACGATCCATCCAAACCACTTCTCCTCATTAGGGCGCTGGAGCCGATCCCAGCTGACATTGGGCGAAGGCAGGGTTCACCCTGGACGGGTCGCCAGTCCATCTCAGGGCTCACATAGAGACACACAACCATTCACACCTACGGGCAATTTAGACATCAATTAACCTGACTGCATGTCTTTGGACTGGGAGAACCCGGAGGAAGCCCACGCTGCCACGGGGAGAACATGCTGCCTCCACACAGAAGGACCGCCCCGCCCGGGAATTGAACCCACGGCCCTCTTGCTGTGAGGCGACAGTGCTAGGCACTACGACACCACCGCAATTAATCAGAATCAGAATCAGTTTTATTGGCCAAGTAAGTTTAAACAAACAAGGAATTTGACTTGGTAAAGTGACTCTCAGTGTGCTTACACAAAATATACATTACAACACAATACAATACAAAACAAAACAGTGCAACGGTCTAAGAAGTTTAAGAAAGTGACTTAAGAAAGTATATACAAGGCGGAATGGCAATGTTAAATCAGACTATAAGTATCTGTTGATGATTTTCTCCATCAATTGTTTTGTCCATAACAAATGTGATTCATGTTTAATCAGTTGTGACATAATGCTCTTTCATTAACATGGTCAAAACCCTTGTTGCTGTAGTTTGATTCGATGATTCTCTTCTCTGGTAATGAGAGAGCGGAGCGTTGCATCTATCTGTGGTTTCTATGCACCATATTCTTTTTCTCAACAAGTGAGATAACATCTCGAGAGGTTACGCAACTCGAGAGCTGAGAGACGTCTCTGGTTCAGCATCTGAGTTGAGTGATTGGCTTTTTATCAAACTGCAGCAGTTGTCACGACCATATCACATACTAGTGCTCCTTGTTATTGACTTTGTTGCAGCTTTCTTCTCACAACTAGCAAGTATTTATTAAAATGTTCATGATTTTGGTGGCTGTGGTCCGCAATATGTGTTCCTCTATCGTGTGACAAGTTTGAGACTTTAACATAGCTTTAACTGACTAAACTAGTCAAACTATTACATCATCGGACATGGAAACGCTTTGGCTCAACAGGAAAAAGATCAACTTTGAGAGGACAGACACATTTTCACATGTTCTGCTGTGGACGGCGCTTTGTGCCACCACAATCCCATCAGGAGGAATTTAGAATTGCTGCTCGGCACTTTTCGTCCTCTGTGGCTGCAAAGCTAAGCTAAGCTAACTATGCACAAACCTTTTTTTTTTTTACCTCTCAGGGACACAAAAGAAATCAGCGTAGCCAAATGAATTTAGTCCCTTCTGCAACCTGAGGGATCACTCAGGCAGAGAATCAGCCAAAGAGGGGAGAGATGGTTCTGGAGGAGAGAAGGAAAGGAGAGCAGCGGAATTTTAATGTGGCTGTGTCGGTCTCTCACTCGCTCCGCCTGCCAAAGAAAAGCCATTACGCTCACAGCCTCTCTCTCTGCTCTGTGTGTGTGTGTTTGCATGCTTACCGGCAGGTGTGTGTCTGACTAACCTTTCGCACACACGGATCTGGTATGTTGCATGTATAATGAGAGTAGATGGGCTTGTACACTGCAGCGTGTTTGAGAACTCCGTGTACATGTGTTTGATACTTGATAGCAACCAAAGCTTTCCTTGGAGACCGTGACACGTCCTCTCTTCAGCACACATGTTACTGTTCACTGTTATAATGGTGCCTGGCACAAACCTTATCTATAAACCTTGACAAAAACACATGAATAGATATCCTATTTTTCTCTTTTAATGATGTGAGACAGACATCCGGCACCGTGCTCATTGTGAGGCTCTCTGAGTGTGACGGTGACCATTTGGATCGGCGCTGATCAACAGCCCGCGGGTACGTGCTGAGAGTCAGACGGACAAACTGACCGGAGCAAAGAGAAGTGGAGGCGTTGGGAAGATACTTCAGGGTAGCAATGTGGGAGGGGTGGAGGTTTCGGGGAGTGAGGAGCAATTAAACGTGATCTCTTCTGCAGAACTTTGGAAAAGCCTGTGATTGTGTGTGTAGCTCGGAACTCTCCTTCTCTCCTCCCCTCAACTTCTCTCCTCTCCCCTTCTGTCTCCCATTACTTCATTAGGATGCGGAGGTTCGCTTACTGTAAGGTGGTTTTGGCCACTTCTCTGGTGTGGGTGATGCTGGATATGTTCATTCTGCTCTACTTCAGCGAGTGCAACAAGTGTGACGACAAAAGAGAGAGAGGACTGCCAGGGAGACAAGGTGAGCATATGTTGCCACGCAGGTGATCACGGAGACGCCGCATTCTTGCATCCTCCAGCACACTCGGTGTGTCTTATGTGTGTGTGTGTGTATCTGCTGCAGATGCCATGACCAGGCCGCGGGACGGGCCCGGAGAAGGCGGAAAGCCGGTGGTGATCCCGAAGGATAACCAGGAGAAGATGAAGGAGATGTTTAAGATCAATCAGTTCAACCTCATGGCCTCGGAGATGATCGCTCTCAATCGGTCACTGCCTGACGTCCGCCTGGAAGGGTGAGCAGCCTCCCTGCAGCTCATCATCTGTCCTGTTTGATCACGCCATTCATTACGTGCTCTCAAAATGGCTCTCACTGGCGTTGTATGTTGACATCATCACACTAGTGGTCAGTTAAGAACCGCAATGGCCTCAAACCTGGAATCAGTCACACAGTGAGCCCCTGTAAAAGGGTAGTTACGGTCATGATTAATGACAAATGAATAGATGCATAAGTTAGGCTAGAGAGGCATGTGTATGTGTATATATATATATATATATATATATATATATATATATACACATACATACTAGGCTATTGGCCATTGAGATAAAGGCAGTGTTATTTAAGTCCCAGTTACATACTATATATATAACAAAATATATATATATATTATATAGTATGTATTATATACATTATATATAATATGTATAATATATATGTATAATATATATTATATATCTTATAAACACATATATATATATATAATATATATGCATGTATAATATATATAAATAATATATATATATATTATAAATGCATATAATATAATAATAATATAATATATATGCATGTATAATATATATAAATATAATATGTATAATATATATATATATTATAAACGCATATAATAATAATATAATATATATGCATGTATAATATATAGTATGTAACTGGGACTCAAATAACTTTACTTTTATCTCAATGGCCGATAACCCAGTGGTTCACCTTAGAGACTGATCCCTCACTGTCTAGTTTCAAAGCAAATGTATTTTTCAGTAATACTAGCTATGTGCAAATCTCAAGGAGTTAATGAGGAGTTTAGTCTCACTTAAGTCTCTGTCAGTGCACATGGCTGCAGGTTGTTCAGTCATCAGACAGGCAGAGAGAGGAAGTCAGAGCAGCAGACAGGTGTGCATCCATCCAGCAGCTTGGAAAATATGTCACGGTTAGTTCAAGCAGGTGGAAAGCAGCTCCGCCTCCAAGCCCCATTGCCCCTTTATGCGCTTCAGTAGTGGAACATGCATAGATCAGTAATGAAGGTTTTCTAAGTGATAGACAGAAAGACTGACTGACTGACACAAGACTGACAGGCAGGGCACATGCACACTACGGGCGGGAAAGAAAAAGGACATTGATCCGTGAAATGGGTTTTAGTCTTTGAGCGAGAGTTGATTACTAGGTGTGTTTTCACTCAGCCTTCTCTGTCTATCTGCTTTTCCAATTAGGAGATAAGACCAAGTCAATATCAAGGTGTGTGTCTGTGTGTGTGCGTGTGCGTGTGCGTGTGGTCGGCAGGTTTAGGGAAATGGATTTATCATCGCCACAGGTCACCATTAGCTGAAACTTTGAAGTGGAAACTCGCTGTTGGTCTATTTTCATTATTGTCAGCAGTGCAGTCATTGAGTCACATTTCAGTGTGTGTGTGTGTGTGTGTGTGTGTGTGTGCGTGGGGAGATCTACAGTATAGGAAAACACTTTTCATGACCACACCTTTCAGACACCTTCAAATGTTCTGAAAATGTTATCCTTTAATAATTGTTCCGAGAATGCACATAGTATATAGATGTATGTATTTACATATGCGTGTGTGGGCCTTCGATTAATGTTGCGAGAGTGATGCCGTTAAATCACCCGTCTGCCCGCCCATCCCCATAATCCACCGGTTGGAGAAACGGCCTGAAACTCATTCCCCTGCTTCGCTGGTGCCAGATCCACAGGACTCACAACCCCTCCTCATTTAAACCCACATCATGTGACATGATGCGTTCACGTGTCTAAACATGTTTTGGTTTCCATCAGCTACACAGAGAAGATTATGTCTGAAAAGTGCAACGTATCGGTTGTTGTGTTTGTGAAAACAGAGAGGAGGGAAGTAATGACCGGAGGCGTGTAGACGCTGAGAGACTCTTAGTGCGTCTCTGTTTTCACCTTGTGGATCATCGACCTCCCTTCCTACCAGAGAGGACTCCCGCACACGCACCCCGCAGCCCGAGAACCGCTGTGTGCGTTATCTAACAGGCTCCAGCTGCAGGATGGAGAGCATTCTTGACCTCCTCTCCTCTGTCGCCGTTACATTCCTTCTGTCAGAATCCGCGGCAGAGAGAGGAAGCGTTCCCGGGGACGATCGCGAGCGGGGAGGAAGTTCTGATGAGGGATCATATTCCATTCGGCTATTGAAGCCGTCAGAGGAAGGAAGTCGCGAGCTGGCACCAGTTGAGTCCTGAATGGATGCCGGTTGGAGCCGCTCGCCGAGCGTCTTTTGACAGAAACACTTTGACTGTGAGGCGGGTTCAGGTCAGAGAGCCTCTTTCTCCCGTGACTCCAACTTGTCCTCCGGCGAAAGTGATGCGTGTTTTGTTTGTTTTTTTCTTCTTGGAGAGTAACGTTTGTTATTCATTTGGAATTGGACTAGTCTGTATTTTCTGCCATCTGTCGTGCAAATCAATCCATCTGTAATATGTGACTTATTTCCAACGGAAGGAGCATGCTTTCAGAGCTGCTGGTGAGATGGTTATGAAGGATTTGAACGCTTCAGTGACATCATTCTGTAAAGCCTCGGCAAAGCGGCGATGTACTGCAGGGTGTTGTGTGAGTGTGTGGGTATTTTGTGCAGCATCTATAATGGAATCTGCATAACTCTGTCTACAATGTCATCAATCACTGGTTCACTCATGGAGGAACCCGCACATTGAAAGATTGTCTTTCTTGCGACCCTAAAACTGTTTTTGTTGGCCAAAGTAATCAAAGTCTTTATAAGCTGCAATATGGATACAATGTTCTGTTACTGTATAAAATATCATAAACATGACTAATGTCTTATAATACCACAGTAGAGTTTCTAGAAATTCACGAAAGAATCCTTTTAATAGTCAGATGGGAATATGTACGACTTTACCACAAAACTACTAATAACTTTAGGAAATGAAGGCGATTGCCACGATGTTGGACTTACTGAGTCAAGCAGGATGACTTTCATACTAAAATAAAATAAATCTTCATCAATTGCTGCCAGGGTGAAACACAATCAATCTTAAATTAATAACTATCCTTTGTAAAGAGGTCAGGTGTCATTTAAATAACACAAATGTTTTACTGAATTGCCGAAACAATGCAAACACGACTCCAGCTAATACTGTAGAGAACTCCTCCAAAGAGTCTGTGACACTAACATCCATCTTCTCTTGTCTCATTCATGCCCACTCTCCTTCTCAAAGGGTGTGTGTGTGTGTGTGTTACACTGCTATGACAATGACTCGCACTCTAATTAGCATCACTAATCAACTGTCATCATCCCGACCCACTATTTCTGTCTATCTCCGTCTAAATTTGGGAATATACGCTGGGTCTGCTCGCGCATGATTCACCCTCAGTGTTCAGTGTTTGAAGATATTTATGGTGATCTGATTAATGCAGTGATTCTACTGGTCGATGTTTACGACCCTCTTGTTCAGCGCTCCAGTGACTCTCTGGAGCCGTCTCCTCCAGTCAGACGGACTGTGATGTCTGGGCCGCGGTGTTTCTCGCTCCTCTCCCTCTGTCAGTTTCGTTTGTGCCTTTGAAGCCGACAACTTCACTTTTTGCTCGTGTGGTTATCTCCGCGCGGCCACTTGTGTCGGTTCAACGCTTCCATCACACGACGCCTCGCTGTCATTTAAAAAGTGTGTTGTCTGTCTCTCTATTATTCCACGTTGTAAGCAGCTTTTTGGCATTAAGGGTTTCTTTCTGGTTTTTCTCTTGGTAGGTGTAAGAACAAGTTGTACCCCGATGATCTTCCCCGCACCAGCGTGGTGATTGTATTTCACAATGAGGCGTGGAGCACGCTGCTGCGGACCGTCCACTCCGTCATCGACCGATCGCCTCACACACTGCTGGAGGAGATTCTCCTCGTGGACGATGCCAGCGAGAGAGGTACCCAAACACACACACACACACACACACACACACAGGGTAGACATTCCTTCCCCGCTTGTGCCTCTTGTTTGAGGCTTAACCTATTTTTTTGCGTTACTGTATGATTTTGTTGAGTTTCTGTGTGTAGCTGTATTTGTGCATGTGTGTGTAAGTGTGTGCCCAACAGCCTGTGTGTGTGTGTGTGTGTGTGTGTGTGTGTGTGTGTGTGTGTGTGTGTGTGTGTGTGTGTGTGTGTGTGTGTGTGTGTGTGTGTGTGTGTGTGTGTGTGTGTGTGTGTGTGTGTGTGTGTGTGTGTGTGTTTTTGTGTGTGTGTGTGTGTGTGTCACTCCACCCTGTGCAATGCTGCTAATCCCTGTTTGGGGGCGATTAGGTCTTTAATTCGCCAGCCGCAGGGATTACACTCTGTTATTACCCTCAATCCCCCCCCCCCCCATCCGCCTCCACACAGCACCATTTCACCCTATGGGACATCAGGTTGGATCGTGCACATTTAGAGTGTGTGTGTGTGGGGGAGGGGACTCTGCAGGTAGAAGGGACATGCTAAAACACATTCACACGGTCAAAAACACAAACGTGCAGTTACACTTTATCTCTGCTGCTCCACAATAAATAGTTTGGAGAAGTGGCTCGTAATCTGTCATCTGTAGTGTGTGTTTTATGCGTGTGTGTTTATTGGATTCTTTTATTGCATATCAGTCTTTATTTGATTGGTTTAAGACTTCCTGAAGCGGCCGTTGGAGCAGTATGTCAGAAGGCTGGAAGTCCCTGTCAAAGTGGTGAGAATGGATCAGCGCTCTGGACTTATTCGTGCTCGCCTCAAGGGAGCGTCCCTCTCCACTGGCCAGGTGTGTGTGTGTGTGTGTGTGTGTGCACATGCACCGATATGACATCCACCACCCAGCGACCTGCTCACGTCTAGTGTGTGCACCGTTGGGTTTGTCTCATGTTTCCTCTCCATGGTTCTAGGTTATAACCTTTCTGGACGCTCATTGTGAATGCACGATAGGGTGGCTTGAGCCTCTGCTCATCCGCATCAAGCAAGACAAGTAAGATACAGACACGCACACACACACACACACACACACACACACTCATGTCATACATACATGGTAAGCATAAGAAAAAATCAATGAACTATTGTTGAGCCTGCAGGGAGCTTCCCTGTGTTTATGTTATGCTTAATTTAGTTTTCTTTGTTTACTACTCCCAGCAAGCAGGTACTCAAGTATATACACACACACACACACACAGGATTTAAGAGGGTGTTTTGAGTGATGGCCGATGAAGACTCAGCCGTTGTGAAATGGCTTTTGGTTCTGGAGGTGCCGCACCTTGCAGATGAGCACTTAGCTGTGATTGATGACCGCCCACGGCTATGAAAAGCAGGCTGATGGACGTTTGTGCTGATGTGTTGTGTGTCTGCCGTAGGAGAACAGTGGTGTGCCCCATCATCGACGTGATCAGCGACGATACGTTCGAATACATGGCAGGATCCGACATGACGTACGGGGGCTTCAACTGGAAACTCAACTTCCGCTGGTACCCCGTTCCCCAGAGAGAGATGGACCGGCGCAAAGGGGACCGCACGCTGCCCGTCAGGTGGGTGACGCAGCGGGGCGGCCGGGGTGTGACTTTCCTTTTTGAAGCTTCTTATTGTTATTTCATGCCTCTACCAGTTGTGCAGCTGACCCTTACCGCTCTCTGGGGAGTCAAGTGGAAAGAGAATTTGCCTCCAGGACAAAATGTAGTCATTAGTGAAATAGCACATGATCATTCATAGTAACTGTCAGTCAGTTGTTTCAAATAACTCGTAGCCCGTGAGCTGCAGCGCTGCCGTTAGGCTTTTACAACTGATCCGTGCAGAATAATCGTACTTCACCATTTCATTTACCACAGTTAATTATTATAAAATGCCTTTCAGGAATAAATGCTGAAAGAATGCGTTGAACCTAACTGTGTAGCTTAAGACAATAAGTCATATTATATACAGGGTTCGTACGGTCATGGAAAACCTGGAAAAGTCATGGAATTTTAAAATGGTCATTTCCAGGCCTGGAAAAGTCATGGAAAAAACTTAAATCATCAAAGTTTTGGAAAAGTCATGGAAATTTGTTATAATCACATGTTTATTTACGCCGAGTTTGAAATAATAATTTTTTTTTTAAAGAAAGACGCTCAAAATATAAGCCGGCGTACGCTCTCAATACACAACATTTTCTAAATTGTTCATGTTTATACCGAGATTTCAGTTTGGTCATGGAAATTTGGTTTAAAGTCCTGGAAATCCATTGGTCAAAATGTGTAAGAACCCTGTATATAGGAGTCAGTGCAGTTGTGTTCCTTGTTTCATTTCTCACGGCTTGGACCCTGATACTAAACTCACAAACTTATTTCTGCCTGTCTATCATCTCTTCTTCCTGCTCTTGTTTTTTAAGGATGCTTGACATTAGAAGGTCACACATAATACATCTTATGGAACTCTTGTCGGTGTTTCTTCACAGTTGGGTTGCAAGGTCTGGGTAGGAAAGTCAAAAGTACTTCAGACTTATTATGTAAATAAATCCTGTTCTGTTGAATTAGTTATATATTACTGAGAAGATTTAAACACTTTTGATCGTAAACAAGTTTTCAGAATGAAGCTTGGGTATCAGATTTCAGTCGAGCACAAACTTAGCTCCATAGTATCGGATTTGCTCGTTGGAAATGCGTAGAATCGATCAGTAGAGTCACAATGATGTGCTTTCAACTTCTCACATGTGAATTTGGTATTTAATGACTACTATAAGTCGTTCCTTCCTTAGCTACAGGCCTGCTGCTGTCTCAGTCTGAGGAGCCTCAGAGTGACGACTCAGGAGGAAACCGCCACCGCCTCACTGGTTGTTTATGTGCTCATCACCTGACTTTGAGTTTACAGCGCAGCGCCACACCTCTGTGGTCACTTAGATCATTTCTCTTGGACGTAACAAGCAGACGTTCGCGGTCTTAAAAAGTCTTGTGGAGAATCCTTTGAACATATGTAATTACCTCGTGTCAATTAGGTGCTGGGACTCCGTCAGACCAAAAGATGAAAGGATGTGTGTTTGCCCTGTACTTACAGTCGTTGTTTATGTTTTTATTGTAGCAGTGTCTATTTCAAAGTCAGTCTTTTTGCTAAACATGTTTTTATGTGACTCGTTGGAAGTGAAAGATGAAACTTTAATTAGAAATCGTTTTGCGCTACGATGTACATCAGTGTTTGTTTAACCGTGATGTGTTTTGAGTCTTGTAACAATATTGATTTAATTGTGAGCGGAAGGGTTTAGAGAGCTTTGATATGTTTACAGTTCAAAGAAAAGCACACGTGTCTATTAATAATACACCACGTTGTTTTAGTTTTCAGTTATTGTCTGTGATTGTAAACATCTGTGCTGCGATTGGTGTTGCGCATTATTTCCCACTTTCAGCCAAAGCTTTGCCGCGTGTGCCCTCAGGATATGTTTCACCCGTGTCTGTTGTTTGCTTGTATGTGTATTGTGTGTTGGTAGATGAAGCAAAAACAGGCAGTAAGAAAATAAGCCTGATCGACAATGGAGGAAACTGTTCTGTGATAGGGAGAAAAGAGGGCGGAGCCTCGAGGCACACAACAGAGAAGTGAGCAGAAACACAGAGAATGAAATAACAGGAAAACAGCCAAGAAGTGGAGAAACATCAAACTCTGATTGGATCTGTAGATACCATGTGACCTTTAGAAAGCAGGACTTAAGTGCCACTAACCCGCCTCGCTCTTGCCTGTCCTGTCTCTCTCCAGGACTCCCACCATGGCAGGTGGCTTGTTCTCCATAGACAGAGATTATTTCCAGGAGATTGGCACGTATGACGCAGGCATGGACATCTGGGGTGGAGAGAACCTGGAAATCTCTTTCAGAGTGAGTGAACACACCCGTAGCCAGTTGGCATGACTGTATTCTTCCACGCAAAGGGCGGGCAACACACATGCACCTTACATTTAGAAGTTTGACTTCCCGGACTAAATTGTTGACGAGACTAATATTTTGCCAGGCGTCATCCCGGCTGGCGAACATCCGTCTCCCAGAAGAGGCCTTACAGTCTGATTATTCCACGCGGTGTGTGTCGTATACGTGTGTTGATGCCAAATCTGTCTGTGTTCCACAGATCTGGCAGTGCGGCGGGACGCTGGAGATCGTCACGTGCTCTCACGTGGGCCACGTGTTCAGAAAGGCGACGCCCTACACGTTCCCCGGAGGAACGGGACAGATCATCAACAAAAACAACCGGCGCCTGGCCGAAGTCTGGATGGATGAATTTAAAAACTTCTTCTACATCATCTCTCCTGGTGAGTGGGAGTGTGCGTCTGTGCTCATGTGTGGAGCTGAATCTCCGTGGCAGGTGAGATGTGTCCATTAACCCAGAGGAGTGTGATATTGCGGCGGTGACTCAACAGCGAAGGATGGGGCACGGGGAGTCATTTCACGCTAAGAAGCATCTATTGACTTGCACACACACACACACACACGCGCGCTGGCAAAGGAGAGACTAGCAAGAGTGGAGCATAAGTCAGTAATGTAGAAAATAATAATAAATGGCTTAAAAATGACTTTTGACTTCTGCCTAGCAGGCTGCAGATTCCCCACAAGGGAGCGCTGCTCTGTTATTGTCAAAACGACTTCCTCATCGAACAGATATTTGAAGCTCCATTCAAAAACTGCAATTATGGCTTCAAATATAGAAAGAAATATGAAATTGTATACACCCGCTGGAGTGATTGTGTTACACCTAACTCTGTGTTACTCCTGAGTTACACCTAATTATGATGACACGCTAATTCTCCTCAACAAGAACAAGTTGGGACAGGTATTTGTTAAGTTCTTTTTTTTCTTATTGCAGTGTTTAGATGCTACATGTAACCTGATATATTCAATTATATTTAATGTGTTTGATAACTCTTTTTTAAAGCTTTTATAGGTTGTCAGAGAATTTGTAATAAATACTAAATAATAGATTGTATTGAGTATTTTTTGCTAATAGCAAAAGTATTGTTAACAATGAATGAATGTATTGATCCTTGATGTTACTAATGATTGATCAAGTACTTACATGTGCAGCCCTGGTCTGGGTGCTTCAAATCACGTGGGGCCTCATTCTACTATTGACACGCGTTGAATACGGCTTGCATGGAAAACTGAATTTCGCAGCCACTCAACAAATACTGGATTGTTTGAATGTGTTTTGGGGCCATAGAGTTACTGACCTCCATGTTAACATCTGTGTCTGCATGTGCTTGTGTCCAGGTGTGACCAAAGTGGACTACGGTGACATCACATCTCGCTCGGCGCTGAGACAAAAGCTCCAATGTAAACCCTTCAGTTGGTTCTTGGAGAACGTCTACCCCGACTCGCAGATCCCCAGACACTATTACTCCCTGGGAGAGGTAAACTCACTCGCACTCTCACACCAGCTGACTCACACATTTTGAGATACTGTTATTGCTGTCAGACAGACACAGAAGCGCCTGTGATTCACGGCCTTGATGCTGGAACCCAGGCAGACACAATGACTGAATTAAAGGGTTTGTTTTATGTACTCGTCATGATTTGCTCAATGCGGTTTCTGTGTGTCTTCTGATCAGATCCGCAACGTGGAGACCAACCAGTGCCTGGACAACATGGCCCGCAAGGAGAATGAGAAAGTCGGCATTTTCAACTGCCACGGCATGGGAGGCAACCAGGTATCCGAGGAAGGGGAAATAACATCATATAGAATCAAAACTGACATTAAATAAGCAAAAAAAGCATAAACGGTAAACATTTTTTACGATTATTCTGTGTCAGTATTCCTAGTTGTAAACCAATCGCTCGGAGTGAGAAGCTCAGACATTTGCAGGGAGCTTTGAGTCGAGCCGCGGCTCCTGATTCACCAGCAGTTCACAGGAAGGAGAGAAGAAAGCTGTCCGTGTGTTTTGAGATCTTGAATCCGTTTGTGTGACATGCAGGTTTTCTCCTCCACGGCCAACAAGGAGATCAGGACAGATGACTTGTGTCTGGACGTGTCCAAGCTCAACGGACCCGTCATGATGCTCAAGTGCCATCACCTCAAAGGCAACCAGCTCTGGGATTACGACCCCGTGGTGAGGACGTTATGAAAAAATACATGTTAGCTGGCCGGTTTTTGATGTCCTCACGCATACTATAAATCTACACATATTAACATGCACAGAGGGTTCTCGTGAAAAGTAGGTTGTTCTTTTCACCAGAAAAGCCTAGCCATCATTTTATTTTATTTTTATTTTTAAATCTATAAAAAACACATTTCTTTTTCATCAGAATTTCCTGTTGCAAAAAGACATTCACAGTAGACGAGGTCCTCTTATGATAAGCACAGCTCAGAAAATACAGCCCATAATATGAAGTAACAATTATTATTGGAGGTGCTGAATTTGTACCAAACTAGATACGTTTCGATGTAACTCCAGTGCCCTCAGTGTGTTGTTTTAACTGTTTGTGAGAAACCAAAGATAATCGACCCAGTTTATTCCCAATGCATATAGTATGACGACACATATGTAAGAGCAGCTGTTTTGGGATATTGTTTTCGGTTTTAGGTGCTTATCCTTTTCGGTACATAACCCGCCTCACAATGAGAGCTTAGTCTAAACTAAATTGAACCCCAAAAAAACACGACAGTAAATATGAATAGATCCTTATTTCCGTCGCCTCGTGAAACCACATGAAGCCGTCACAAGCCTGACGCGCTTTCCCCCACAATGCCTCTGTGTCTCCCTCTGCAGAAGCTGAGCCTGACCCACGTCAACAGTAACCAGTGTCTGGACAAGGCCAGTGAGGAGGACAGCCAGGTGCCCAGCGTCAAAGACTGCACACACACACGCTCCCAACAGTGGCTGCTCCGCAACGTCACACTACCAGAGGTCTTCTGACCACACTCGGCACACTCACCAACGCACACACTCACACACACAGCGGCCCAGAGGAAGCAACCGGGGGAGCAGACGTGTTCATTGGGCACGAGGAAAGAAAAGACTTCCCACGAGGGGATTCGGGAAGAGAGGAGGCCGGATTGGACGGTACCACCTCCGCCCGAGATCAGAGGGAGGAGTGTGTTTGACCCTCCTCAGAGCGAGGAAAGAGGAAAGACTCCCTCGAGGAGACGATGGCTGCTTTTCGTTCGTTTGTTGTTTTTTTGAAGAGATTTTACCGCGGACATTGACGCGCTCGCTGGGCGCGACTACGAGACTGACCCGCTGAGTCGAGGTTTGCACTCCCCTGGACAACGCAGTTTACCCCTCGAGTCATCACTGAACGTTTACTGACTGTGTGTGTGTGTGTGTGTCTGTGAGTGTGAAAGAGAGAGAGTGTAAGTGTATGTGTGAGAATTATTTTCCTTTTTTGTTTTCTAATGGACTTTTAAAATGAACTCATATGAAGATGGGTGCATGTTTAAGTGTGTATGGATGGATCTGTGTGTGTGTGTGTGTGTGTGTGTGTCAGAGCCCCTCCTACAGTCTCGCTGTGGTGTGTGTCTCCCTCTGCTGTTACTCCCGGGCATCTCATGCTACAGACTCGGGCCTCGCGGCTGAGCAATTTCCACGAGACTGCGCATTAAAAAGACGAGAGGACCGAACACGAGGACCCGACGTCTGCCGTCCGCAGACCTCTAGAGATAGAATTATGATGTTTGTGATATCTTGAGATTTCTATGTCACGTTTTGACACGGCTGTGTCTGTTGCTGCCGTCCTGAGAGCCACAGAGCAGTTACCCTCGTCTGTCTGTCCGTCTGTTGTCTTTCAAGGTGTTTAACATAGAGCACACACACACACACACACAGGAATCTGCATATATAACTGATATTCACTGCCTAATGTAGTGTTAAGGGAGCTATCTCATAAGGCACCACATATTCCCACACACATCCTGTATACAAATAGGAATAATGCTTCACTGGCCTGATACTTTAATCCATTTTGTCATATCTTCTTCTAAATGACCTCTTAAAAGAAAGACACTCCAAGGGCTTCTTTCCTCCAGTGGAGTGTGTGGATGGATGTGTGTGTGTGTGTGTGTGTGTCTGTGTCTTCAGCACTAATCCCCAGTCCATCAGATCCCTGTTTCCTAGGACAAACAGCGCTCAGATTCCTGGCTGTTGGACAAGCGGTAGACTAGCGTAGGCTGACGTCAGATCAGCGTAGGCTGACGTCAGATCAGCGTCGGCTGACGTCAGATCAGCGTCGGCTGACGTCAGATCAGTGTCGGCCTGCGTCTGTTGTGCTAAAGAGCGAAAGCGGCTTTTCTTCTAAACCGAGTCTCTGCTCCCTGCGGAGGACATATCTAGAGTAGGAAAGGAAGCCTGGAAAGCTGTTCGTAAAATACCCGAAATGTCGCGTCGGTGATTTTTGAGACTTAATCGGGACAAAGACTAATAAGAGTAGAGAGTGGGAGTGAAGATTTTAAATGTGGATTAGAAAGAGCGAAGCAGCAGAAGACATATCTTAATCCATAACGACATATCTCACTGTGCGAGCTCACCTGCTGCATCCACGAGTCATACCTCAGTGAGTCAGAGCTACGTGGCTACATGAGTGTTTTCATTTCAACCATCATGCTTTCTTTATTAGTTGTTTCTTTTTTCTTATTTTTTTTTGGTATCACTTCTGCAACTCGGAGCAGGAGAGGTGATTTCATAAAGGTTTGAACCATTTGGGCTTCCTCCAGTGGAGGAGGGGTCGACACACATGACGTCATGCGTGGGAAAGATGTGGACGTGTTTCTGATTGTGTGACAGCGGGAGTGTGATGATTGATTTGATTTGATTTTGGGGGGGTTGGAGTTAACTGACATGTCCAGGCTTCCACACTGAGCTGATCCAAATGTAGAAAATAAAGTGAAAAAGTTTACAGAACAATACGAGGAAAATGTTGATTTGCACCTCGTAACACACGTCAGAAACCGTCACAGCTCACAGAACAAATTCAGTTTTTTTAGTTTTTTTAAACAAAAGTTGACATTCAGTGTTTCTCACCAAGAGGCGCTGCGACACGTGTTTTGAAAGCATTTCCATCTTTTGGCTGGAGGCATCGTGTTCTCCCGAGGGCCTGGCGGGAGGATCTTCACCTTTGGCACAAACCTCCACCTGGTCTCAAGCAGGAAGTGATTAGATGCTGGTGGTTGAAGGTCAAGGTCGCTTTGACCTCCAAGCCAACACGTTTTTGAGCAACCTTCAGCATGAGGAAAATATTTTTCTTGTGTTAAAGCACCTCTATAGTACTTTAGTTTAAATTGAAGAGGTCATATTATTCTAGTTAAAAGTGCGTCTCCAGTTGAGCCTCGAAGGATACATATAATCTAATTATCCCTCTAATTTTGGAAGTTGGATGTCAAAAAGCCAATCTTCCTCCTTCCTCTCCTTCCTGCTGCTCCTCGATGAAGACTAATCGGTTGCACAGAGTCTTCTTCGAGGAAGCATCTCACTCTGTTCACGTCGTGCCGATGACGTGAGCGGTTCTGCCATTGAGGAGATTTGAGGAGCCGGAGCTCAGGAAGACTTCCCTCTGGCTCGCTGCAGACGTCACCAGAGCTCCGTGGAGTCTTTGATCTGAAGAAACGGGTCAACGGCCAATCAGACTGCGGCCCGCAGGCACGCGGCCAAGAAAAGACGGAATATTGAAGCATGTTCAAAGAAAGAGTGAATTTATAAACTATATATACATATACATATATACACGTGTGTATATATATATAAATATATACACATATGTATATATATACACATATACAGCAAAGTCATCGAGAGTTTTGCTCCAGCAAAGAACCGCCGCGTAAACTTCCTTTTTCAAAATATTTTGTTTTTAGCTAAAGGACATCGTCTTTTTTACAAAGTTGTTTAATAAATTATGCAAGTTATTTAAGCTGTGTGTCTGTCTAATCCTTTTACTTTAATGCTGTATTATAGTGCGTCCTATGTTGACACGCTGAGATTCTTTGGAATGAAGAGAGCGTTACAAATATAATGCAATATTATTATTATAGGCAACATCTTTGTGTCGTACTGAGCGCTTAAGCATGTGAAATGTATTTGAAATAGGATTTCTGCTCCCTGCTGGTACTCAAAATGCAGCCCATAGTATATCTGACTGGTCTATATAGGCCCGCTGTTATAATAATCAGCTAACCCTATTTTTTTTTACAGTGACATGTCATACAAAATTGTCCCACCAGAAATGTCAGGCTAAAATCGCCACTGAGTACAAGTTCAGATGTTTGGCTGATGTAGAAGCTCGGCCCACACTCAGTGGCAGTGAGATCTTGTATAGAAAGGGTTGTAAAAAGTGTCTGAAATGTATTTCTCCGTTATTAAAGCATGTGCTCTGTACTAAACTACCCATCAATAAATAAAGCAGTTCAAATGAGCAATAACAAACCTCAAAAAGCTTGGACAGGTTAACGATGTTTAATGTGGAAGTGAGTATCTGTTCATGTAAAACAAATAGCAATGGTACAAAGTGGAAACTACAGTAATTTAAACATGAAAACTGTTGCTGAACTAAACCCAAAAAACAAATCACAGCCCGTCGGTGAGCTAACAGCCATGTGGGATCAATGCATTTCATACACCATTAAACTGCATGGTTCGTTTTTAACAATTAAAAAGCTGTTAACTTTCTACTTTGTTTAGAAAAGTACTCCAAGTATAGAGTACGGGAATGGATGAGGGGGTGAGGAGAGTAGAAAATATGCAGACATTTGACAAAACGTTCGAGGTGAGTGAGGTCCAAACTGTCACCAAACTCAAGAGTGCTGACAGAAATACTCAGTAAAACATGTAAATGTCAAGTTATTCTGAGTGTAAACGTGCTTTAATACCGACGCATCAGCCAAGTGTGTACGAATGAAGTGGTGGTCCTTTTCCTATCACTAAAACGTGAATGACGCATTAAGTTAAACTAAAAAAACCAGTCACGTGCTTCTCTTGAGCCGGGCGGGAGGACTTCTTGGTAAACTCTCCTTGAGCCTCTATGAAGGAGAGGGAGCGTGAACAAAGACTGCACGACCACTTCCTGGAGCTTAAAGCACAGCCTGGGGTGGAAATCAGGGGCACTGGAGATAAATCTATATATATATATATATTATCTTACGATTCACCACAAACCGCATAGTAATTTTAGGCATCTCTAAACATTATAAAACCAATTCAGGCACTGGAGTTGTGAGGGATGATGTGCTTGGCGTCAACGTCCGCCGGGATGCCCGACGTAACGCCATTGGTCCACGTCGGGGATCGGGACTCACGAGTGCGTCTGTAATTTGAGGGTCTTTAGTGAAAGTTGCTCAGAGAAGCCGCTCTGGAGCATCACGTGGGACCGGCCGTGACGCCGCCGGCTCTCCTCGGTCGGGGCAGACCTCCGTAGAGCCGGGTGGCGCAGGATCGGGCTTCAGGGATGGGAGCGCTTCCCCATGAGGAAACAGCCAATAAGAAGCCAGGTGACATTCCGCAAGGACACACCCTCCGGCTCTCACTCACTCTTTCAGGACGGTGGGGGTGGAGTCGATGATGGTCCTGAGGGCGACGGGCAACAAAAGGTGGAGTTTGGTTACATGCGTCTTCAGATTTTGATCCGCTCTTTGAATGCGTTCAGATTGGCACCCCCACCTGATCTGGCTGATTGGCCAGCTGGCGTGCACCGGTGTGGGCGCTGCAGAGCTGGGGCTCATCAGCATGGCGCTGTAGATGTTGGCTGCCACCACCAGGATGCAGAGCAGAATGGGCCCGATGATGGCGCCCTCCAGACCCAGATAGTATGCTCCACCTGCCACGGCCAGACCCGTGAGATACGGGTGTCCACCCCTGAGACACGGACACAACAACACAGATCAACACAAACAAATACACTCAATTATTTATCAATTATTACATTAAACAAATATTAATTCTAGAAATGTGTTGTGGTATTTTGTTTTTACGCATTTACCTCACATATATAGTCTTTATTTTAAACATATATGTTTATATTATACCTAATATTAATCATGTGTATTTTTCAATACCTAAAAGCAAACAACTTCTTTAGACTTTTGGGGATTAGTAGAACATTTCGACACTAATAAATAGTTTTATGTCAGGTAACAAATCTTGGATTTTATTGTTTGAATACATCACAGGGAGATTTGAAACGTGTCCCTGCATTGCCACACAACATAACTTTGATTCAAACAATATGAATAACAAATCTTTAACATGGATTTTTAGCACTATCTAAATTGATTTTCGCCATGAATGCAAAGCATGCGTTGGAAAATACTGAATTAGATTATAATTTACTGCAATGAGAAAATTAACAAGGTTCTCAAAACAAAAAAAGGAATTTTGCATAATATGTCTGTAGTTTGTTTTCCCATACATTTGTGTTCCCGTTACCTTAAGCCTAATCCCAAACAGTCTTCTTTGGGACACCTAATCAGAACCTGAGCTTAAGTCCTGACCTTGTCTGGCGGCGCTGCAGGAAACACTTTTCACTGATGAGGACACATGGCCAATAACAGCCGCCATGACCATTATCTGGTGTTTTCTTTAGGTCCAGATCAAACAAACGATCACTTCTAAAGCTTAATAAAGGCAAATTAACACACTTTACGAACACAATGGTGTCCTTTAGAAGCCAGAGGCGGGTACCAACCAGGCGGTGGGGTTGGTCGCCATGTGGCGGTCGCATGATTCAACGCTTCGAGGAGAAACTCAACCCGCGTAACGCCGACGTACCCCGAGATGTCAGAGTAGATCGCCGTGTCTACAAAGTACGTGGGCAGCAGATGGCAGATGAGCAGCAGCAGGGCCTTGACTCCCCGGCCCTGCACCAACCACAGGTCACACACGGCCGGCACCGCGGCCCAGTAGGTCCCCAGGAACGGCACCGCGCCCAGGATGGAGGCCAGAGCTTCAGGCCGAGGGAGAAGGATTTTGAGGAGGGAGAAGAAAAAAAACCGGTTGGCAGGTGCAGGTAAAGTGACGACATCATCCGCTGTGAACGCGCTGACTCACCAGAAGGAATGAAGACGATGTTGATGCCAAACATGGTGTGAGTGAGCCAAGTGTAGAGGCCGTAGAAGCCGGCCATTTTCAGAGAGGCGTCAAACACTCCTCTTCAAAACAAAACGCAGGGAGTCAAAAATAATCTGTCGATGCACGTTTAGATTGTGGAAATAGTTTTGGCGTGCGATTACCTGATGGCCTCTTCTACAGACTGGCTGATGATGTTGGAGGAGGGGCCAGGCTGGGAGAGGGGGGTCAAGTTGATCACCCATTTAACAGGTTTGTAGTATTCACCACTGGAGCTCAGCAGGTAGAAGAGAGTGGTCAGGAAAATGACCTGTGTTTGAAAAACAACATCAATATGAGAAAGCTTGCTGTTGTCAAAAAAACTGAATAATCATAAACCTTTCAAACATCACGGTTCAATATCGGTTGCAAACGCTGACATTAAGATGGCACTAGATCTCCATGTGGGAATTAAGGGATAAATAAAATTATTTGACATGCGCTATCTAGAGCATAAACACATATTTCTAAACTAAATACATAAGCAACATGCATGAAAATGTATTTGATGGCAACAATAAAACCACAACAAACAAGGTTACTTATTGTTGGTAGACATAGATATGGAGATGCTCAAACACCGGGGCCCACAATGACAGGAATAGTGTTTCATCCCTGATGTTGTATTTTATTACCTTCGCATTGATAATGTGGAAGGTTATGTTTTGATCGCCGTGTGTTTATTTATTTATTTATTTGTATGCGTGTTACTCGCATAACTCAAAAAGTATTAAACCGAATCGCATGAAATTTGGTGGTATGATTGGTTATTATCCGGGGACCATTTGATTAGATTTTGGGATCGGTCGGGTCAAAGGTCAAGGTCATGAAAAGGTCAAAATCTTCTTTTTACCATAGCGCAGTCAATTTCTATCCAATTGGCAACTAATGCCAAAATGTTCATAATTCAATGCCCAATCTTGTGATATGCGACGGTATGCGCTCTACCGAGTGCCCATTCTAGTTACATGTATTATTAGATCGGCTGACGCGTGTGCGTGTTACTCTTGTTTGCTACAAAATAATAAACATGCAGTAAATGTAGAGCAGGCAGTTTACCCCCGGATAGAATTGAAGTGAACACATAAATGTCACTAAAGCAAACCCACCCCGTGTCATTGTGTGAGATGTTTAGAGTTTCATACCAGACTCAGGACAAAGTTGAGCAGAGCCGTTCCGCTGTGGAACAAGACGGTGAGGAGAGTCGTTGTCGTGGAGATGAGGAGGCCCACGTTTCTGCTCATCACCACCCAAAGAGACTCCAGGATCTTCACGACAGGGCAACAGTAACGGAGTCATCCACAGGAGAACTGAAAACCCCTCGGAGTTACACATGTCAACTATTTATGAACTGCAGTTGTTGTCATGCAGACAGAGGACAAATCAGGCAGCACCTGTTATCAAAATACATTCACGGATTCATGGAAATATATTATTTGATACGAAGCACAAACAAATGTTGTGGCAGCTACGAGTCACAGGGCAAACTTTATTACATGTTTTGTTACAAATGTTGATGGACCAAATATAGCAACAAGCAAAACATATGCAAATGCTTCTCGCAGACAGCGGCGTGAACCGTCGTACTCACGGACAGCAGAGTCTCAATGTTCTCCTGCAGGAAGGAGGCGATGTCCTTCCACTCCAGGATTTCTCCGAGCCAGCTGTTTCCTCTCTGGGCCATCATCTTCTGACCGCGGGGCCGTCCAGGGTGGGTCATGTTCTGGAAAATGCATGGAATATTATGTGCATTTGATTTTTTTTAAAGGATAGATCTTCCCATTTATTATGAAGTTAAAGTGACTCCACTGACTTTCACAAACCAGGAGTGGTACAATCGGTCCCAGAGCTCCAAAACCTGTTTCTCAATCACAGCCGTGTTGTTCACCTTGTCGCCCAACATCTTCTGGAGCTGCGCCATCGGAGAAAGACTCGATGAATAAAAAGGTTCCTCAAGTATCGGCTTTTTTGTCTTCCATATTTTGAGTCAACGAACTCCATAGAAAACATACAGGCAGTTACTATCCTTACCTTTTGTGTTATCCATTCTCGACCGTGTTGATGGACATTAGTGGCAGCTGAATTGAGAGCCTTCTGCACCACACGAGCCTCTGGAAGCCAACTAGAGGAAGACGATGTCAGAAGAAGATGATTAGATAATGACAAACTCCAAACACACAAGACAGAAATAAAAGTGACTTTAGTAACTGTCGTACTTGGCCCATTCCGGATGGTTGGCGACCGTCTCATTGATGAGGTTACTGGTCACGTCGATGATGTGGACACTTTCGTGGTGAACCTAGAAAGACAGACGTTACTTTGTCGTCGTCTCTGAAATGCAGCGACGCAATTCAAAAGGAACGGAGCCAGTATTACCATCGCGGTGAGCAGCAGAGCCATGAGCAGGGTGCCTGTGACCAGGAGGAAGATGATGAAGATGCTGATGATTTTATCCAGAGACCGCTCCAACCACACGACCATCTACGCACATGGAGAGGAAGATGTAGAAGAAAGGAGGGGGAGGAGGAGAAGAAGCACAGTCAGCAAAATTCAGAAGAGGTTGAAAACATCCAGTGATCAGACACACGGAGAAACCTGAGTCCTTCACATGAGAAAAAGCCATCTTGGATCTAAAAGACGCCCCCTTGGGCCCTGAGGAAAGCAAAAGGTCGTCCACTGAGGAGCCGGGATCCCCGTAGCTGCATGCACAGATCCTTTCACTTGAACACCTGCAAGTGAAAAACTCTGTTGACGGTGAAATTCTCAACTCAGGGTTCTCAATGCTCCAAAACTGCATCAACAGCATCAGTTTGGACGTGTGTGTGTGTGTGTGTGTTAATGTCACACAAGCCAAGTGCTGAAGTGACCGTTAGTGGACCCCTCTACTTCCTTATGGTGGGTCATATTGATGGTGAGATGATATGGCAGCAGAGGTCCCACTGCATTGCAGCGCCAGTCCAAAGAGTTTCATTGTTCTTTTGTACCGTCTCTAAGAATGCAGCCTTGCGTTACAGATGACATTTGGCATTTTGACTGGATTAAGTCCAGTCAATACAAAAAAATGGAAACACCCCATCAAACCAACATCATTATTTACTTTGAATACACACAGAACCCTTGTTGACTTTAAAATTGGTCAAATGTCAAAAACCTGCCGAGGCCACGCCAGGATTCAAGATCGGAATATAATTAAACCTTTAAAGTATAAGACGAACAATAAATAACAAAACCAACATCGTCATTTACTTTGAATACACACAGAACCTTTGTTAGTCACAATTATTTAATCCTTAAAAAAATAAAAGTTAATTTTTCAAAACACATCCTTTGTCCCATAACACGGACGTGTTTAAATGCTACCAAATACAAACAGTTCAGGCGTCATATAAAAGCACATCAAAGAAAAGTAAATGTTGTTTTTTTGTTTTGTGCCGCTTCATATTGACAAACTGGGAGATGTTTCCATTGTTTTGTTAATCTCTACTCCTGCCCATAAAACATCCTGCTACATCACAACTCTCCACGAGTTTCATGGACAGTGGATAGTTTCTTCCTTATCTCTATTAGAAAAAAATATATACATACTCAGGCTCATCAGCCAACATGTATTCAGACTCATAAACTCCTCCCACTCAGCTCTGCTCCGTCCACACAGCCTCAACACTCAAGCCAACTCACAGCAGGGAAGGTACGAACAAGGCGAGGGACCGAAGAGTCCCGCCCCCCCGCCCGTAGCTTCCTGTTAAATAAAAGCATGATCCAAGGGAGCAGGGAGCGGAGGCACATGACACAGCATGAAGGGGTGGTGACAGCGGATGGGTCAAGCGCCAGTCCAAGCTTGTGCTCACGCCTTTGCACACATCCACACGTGTATACCACTTTTATTCCTTATCCTTCTTCTCTCTTTCTCTCAGCACTCTGCTCCTCCAAATCATTACCTGCTTGTTAAGCCAATGCCAGAGCTTGGGGAGGAGACAAAGAGACATTGGGAAGATTATTTTTAGAAAGACCTGTGCAGCAGTCATCACGTGTACCCATGCGACAAGACCACCACCTCTTTGGGTTCAGGCGGTGAGGAAACAGGAAGTGTGCCGTGGCAGGCAGGATTAAACTACAGTGTTTGAGTGTGGACTTGCAGAGTGGGAAGCACATCAGTGGGATTATAAACACACAACAGAACTACATCCAAAAGACATCTTTGAATGTAAGACGTGTCACTGTCGGCCGTTTGGTGGTCAACAGGAAGTGTACGGGACGGCGTGGGTTCACCAGAGCTGCACGATGCATCCGGAAACAGCGCTACGCAAGCCGGGTCAAAACAATGAGCTGATATACTTCATAAACTATACTATAGCCAACTATAAAACAGATATAAAACTGCTTTGACTAAATCTAGGAATATATTAGAATCTGAAAAATAAGCAAAAAAGTATACAATGGCGCAAATAAATTACCAAAACTCAGTTGGTTTTGATCCCTAAAATGCATTTATCCAATCCATTTTTTCTTTTGCTGCGTCTAAAATCTGAATTAATACATGATTTCATTTGTTGTTGTTTTTTTAGTGTTTTTTTTTTACAAACACACAAACTTCTGCACTCGTGTACAATCATTACAAATGATAAGGAACAGACCTTACGCAACGACCGACACCGGTATGAACTTGGTCCGAGTTACAAACTTCAGACAATGAAGTGAACAATTCAATATCCCTACGGACATAATTTAAAAAATATTGCTGAATATTTCAATACGTTATGCTCTAGTATTTGAACCGCAGGAAACCAGTAGTCCTGACCTTCAAATATTAGGAGCCAAACAGTGCTCGATAGCCACTGATGGCCCTTAAAAGTGGACAGTGAGGAATAAACTACATCAACACATAACAACATCTAAAAGGATGTACAAGTGAAACAGAAAAGGTGTGTGTGCCGGGATGTGTGGAATAAGGACAGCGCCGGCAGCCGCGGCCCCTGGCGGTCAGTCGGAGACGTTACCTTGGTGTCGATACGCAGCAGGAACTGAGCCACGCCTTTGATTGGTCCAGGCAGCAGGGCGTCCTCTCGCTCACGGCCAAGCTTCTCCAGCACCGCCCACCACGAGGTGAGAGTGCGCTCTGCAAAGCCCTTCAGGCCAAAGTGGACCACCAGCTTCTTCAGGACCCACACTGAAGGAGAAAAGCAGCGGTCAGCGTACAGTAGAGGAGGACGCATGTGACGGGGAGTGTGCGTGCATGTGTGTGTGTGTGTGTGTTACCAGCCACAGGGATCGGCAGCAGTTGTAGGATCCAGAGGTTGAGCCAGACCTGAACCAGTACAATGGCCCAGACCAGGAGAATGAAGTAGATGTCACTGGCTCTCTGGGGGCTTTTCTCCTTCAGGAAGAAGCCAGTTGGTATCGAACGAAAGCCACGAGGGAGCCCCGGCGTGGGGGGCAGGGGGCCCACAGGCGGCACGCCACCTGGGAAGACGTCATGGAGAGCACAGAGGATTAATGTCCATTAAAGATGACACTGCCGAACCGTTCTCCTCTTTGCTTTGATTTTTTTAAACTCCAGGATGCACCAAAGACTATAAAACAGCGTAGTTGAATACTTGATTTGGATAGTTCAATCACAGTACTTTACGAGACTGTTGCTACAGATTGTTGTACAGTGCTGATCGCCGTACACAGCAATGACTCTTTTTATTTTGCGGAAGCATAAAATCAATTTTACATCATAAAGATCATTTTAAAATCTGTGTTTTTGTGTCAAATGACTGATTTCTTCAGTAATTAGCTGTAATAAGCGGGATGATGAACAGCGACGGGGTTCCTGCTCCCCGCCGAGGTTCATCTTGTCTTTAATGACATTACCTCTTACGGACTACAGCACACAGACTCTCTAGAACAGACTGACTAACACACAGTTAGGAGTGAGCTCTCTTACCTGTAGCAGAGTTTTTTCTTGGCTCAGTTTTCCTCTGCAGGTTGCTACAGGAGATCGCCATGTAAATAGTGTTCGCAGCGAAAGACAACACCTGCCCCGACAGCTCTCCTGGGGAGGAAGAGAGACAGAAATCGTGAACGCAAAGAAGCAGAGCATAAAAATCACACAGTGCCGAGTGCGTTGGTGTTCAAATATACGGCCGTCCTGGTTCAGGGACAAACTGCCCACCTCCAGTTGCCCATGTTTGAGGTGAAACTGTACTAATGCTGTATAACTTAATCCAAGTACATCCAGCACGTAGATGAAGTTATAATACAGCTTGAGGAACAGAACAATTCTGATAAAGGAGGTGTTCTGCTGTTCAAGAGATACCAGCTGCTCCACGGGATTCGTTCATTAGACACTGCATCAGGGAATTATAAGTAGGGTTGGGTACCGAAACCCGGTGCCAATATGGTACCGGTTCCAATACAACCGGTATTACCCGGACCGAAACGCAACGCACATTTCGGTGCTTCTTTCCGGTGCCTGAGCCGATTGAAATTGAAAAAAACTATTGTTGTGAACTTCTCTGGTGACTCCGCCCTGTCAGCAGGTTACGAGCCTCTCATATTTAACTCTGACAGCGGAGGCTGCGCCGTGTGTGACTGTGAGCCCGTGTCGAGCACACCAGCGTCAGGCTGGGTGCGATGGGGAGACCGTCACCGGTCCCCCTGAACACGGGGAGACCGATGATGACGAGCAGCCTGAACTCAGATTAGTACCGTATCGTTGATTGCAAGTCTTGCATTCATAAAAGTAGCCCAAGAAATAATAAATTAGCCATTATAACCATGTTTAAGCTAGCTCGTAGCTCGTAGCTAGCGCTAGCTACGAGCTACGAGCGTGACAGTCTGCTAGCAGATGTGTTGATGTTCAGCGGTCCCGGCTGTATACCCGGTGTTACCGGGAATATAATGACGGAGGAATAAAGACCGTGGGGCGTCACTTTGTTTCAGTGGACCTCTCGCTGTCAGAAGCAAAACGTTATTTGTCACATGTCATGTTCAGTACCTCTGATTGGTTGTTCTCTTTGCCCATCAAAACAGTGACAGGATTAACCCTATAAAGTCTGCACATGACAATACATATCACATCATATAATGGAGAACATATATTGTGTGTGTTAACAGTCTGATATCCGTTGTGTGTCAGTGCTCCATGATAACGGCTTCTACAGGGAATATGGCCAAAGAGGTTTTTAATGTCCTCATTGTGAGTTTTTTTTAAAAAGTATCGGTTCAGGCACCGTTTAGGCACCGGTATCGTTTTAAAAGTACCGGTTTAGCACCGGTATCGGAAAAAACCCAAACGATACCCATCCCTAATTATAAGCAGACTTGACCCCCAGAACTTTTAAAGCAATCGTTTGACATTTTGGGAACTTGTTTGTTTTATTGCTTAGCATTAGATGAAAGATTGATACCACTCTCATGTCCGCACCGTAAATATGAAGCTCCAGCCTGTTAGCTTAGCATATTGTTGTAAACAGGGGGAAACAGCTAGCCGAGCTCTTTCCAAAGGTAACAAAGTGCACCGACTGTACCTGCACCTCTAGATGACAATTTAACACATTATTTAAATTGTTTATAGATCATATGAAAACCATTAACCACGGCTCTTAATTACCAGATGTATGAATGCCCAGTTGACGGAGCTGAGGCTTCTTACTGTGGTATGTGCAAATGTGTGTGTGTGTGTGTGTGTGTGTGTGTGTGTCCATGAATCGTCACCTCTGGCAGGGTCAGGTGGTTTCTCTTGGGAGCCCACGATGATGAGGATCACCACGATGACAAATACGGGGACTCGCCACGAGCCGGTCAGAGACACTAAAAACCAGAAGCAGAAATCAGGCTGGGAACTGTGTGTTTTCTCACTATTGTGGAGAAACATGTTGCTGGTAGAAATAGTAACCCTCGTGTCAGCAGAAACATATGTTTAGCCATGACACTTTAAATAATATATAAAAGATAAAATGATGTTGGCCACCCGTATGATATAATTGCTCTAAAAAGAACATGTTGGCAGATTTACAAACAGTCATGTGTAAAACCTCCTCGCTCTCCTCACGAGCAGAACTTCTTGTTAATAGCTCTGTCACATTCAACATGTCACTCTTGAAGGTCAACGTCTCTTTTCGACACGCCTTGAGGGAGCTAAAAATACTGGAGGCTTCATCATCTGACGATGCAACTCTGCACGTCCTCGCTTGCTTTAACTGCTACCTGCCAAAGTCAATAAAAGTATGGAATGATAACCAACATGTCTCGACAGACTCTCCCGGCGGCGGCCCCCCCTCGCCCCTCCCCCCTCCCCACACTCACCAATGTAGAAAAGCCAAATGGCCCAGACAGGAAGAGCCAGAGCCCTCAGGTAGTGCTCAGTGTGGGGCCTCCACTTGAAACAAACCACCAACAAGTAGCCAAACACCACGGTGCACACCTGAGAGGAAACAAGGGGCAGAGTGGCAACATATAAACAATAGAGGGGATGTTACGGGGCAGCATCAGCTCCATCGATGCTTCTTCCACGAACAGTAGTGTTAGTTTGGTCAGTGTTTATAATCTATACTCGGAAAGAAGACTCAGCAAATACATCAATTCAGAGCCGAGGTGGTGTTTATGTCAATCGTTTAGTTATCATTTTACCTAGATGAAGGTGGAATGACTGAGAATTATCAAAGTTTTTTTCTGAAACTGTTGCCCTTTTTTTTTTTAAACACTCAAAATGCCTTATAGTGATCAAAATGTACTTTTTGGACTTCCCAGTTTTCTGTTAGCCAACCTGCTGCTCTATGGTAGGAAAAGCATGAAGTGTGATGCCCCCGTCTGTAACCAGCTGGTGATAAAAGGTCACAGCTGGTTCCACTACACACAGACGTATTTTGATGTAATTTAATATAGAGTCATGCATCCTATTTTTGGACAAGGGCCCCGTGTCAGTCATTTCGAGAAAGGACAGGCCGTCTGAGGAAGAACATTTAATGCAATTTGTATCTAGTCTAAGCGTAGCTGGACTCAGACCCCTGCAGCTGTTTACGATTAACCAGGTATTGATCAGACACTAAAACTGCAGGAAATTTGATTAGGTGGGATACAAGTTGAGGCATATGTTCCAAATAAAATAACCCATAATGAGACACATTCAAGGAAATGCAATACAAACTATTCACAGCATTCTGCAATGCTTTCAATTTAGTTTAATTAGTTATCGACTATTGATAACCGTTCATTAAATTATGTTGGGACGATTTCCCCTTTAACAATGTAACTTGTAAACCATAATGATTCTGAGCACATTTTAATTAAACTAGGAAAACTAGTTTAATTAAAATGGAAGGGCTGCAAATAACAATGACTATGATTGTTTACTCCACACGTTAGTTCTCAGATAATCATTTGCTAAATAATGTAGTATCAAAGAAGGCCTAGAGAACCAGCAGATATATAAAATTTCCCCTTGGGGATTAATAAAGTATATAGCTATCTATCTATCTAAACTGGAGAAGCTGTAACAAGGGGACGTACGTTGATGAATCAAGCTTATTTATTATTATTTATTGTATTATTTATTTCTCTATCGTCTAATCAATTTGTTATATTAGTCGTCTTTACCTGAATTTGACAGAAAACACGAGACAACATAATTAAATCTCAGACTCGTATATATGAATCTGCATAAATGTTCCAGACAGAAAAACAATATTGGTCAAACATATTATGTGTGGTGTAGAGTTCAGCCGTGGCCCAGCTCCCCCTCGAGCGGCAGCTTGGACCTCGCCCACCCACGCGGGCTGACCACAGAGGGGCTTGTTGTCATCCGGGGATGTTGCCACTCACCCACACGGTGTGGAAGCAGTCCAGCGCGGCCCCGATGACGCCGCAGACGTGCCCGAGGATCACCTGCATGCCGTCGACACTCCAGAACAGGTAGAGGAAGTAGACCAGCGGCGCCCCGGTCCCGATCACCAGCAGCAGCGTGAGCCTCTGGAGCACCAGCCGGCCCATCGCCTCCACCCCGTGGTTCACACACCACACCGGGATGAGCAGCGTGCCCACCAGGATGGGCGTCCCGGTGTCCTGGAGGCCACTGAGCCACGAGCGGCCGAGCCGAGCCAGAGAGTGCTTGAAGGGGTGCAGGAAGGTCCCGCAGAGCACCGCCCAGAGCAGCGGGCGGAGGAAGGCCTCCAGGATGAAGTAGATCAGGACCGACGCTCCGCAGCAGATAGCCACGAAGATCATCGCCCCGGTGTTGTAGAAGGCCTGTTTGATGTTTTTATCAAACTTCAGGGAGGACGGCTGGGTTAACAGTTGGCTCACCATCCCGACGGCCGGCTGGACGCTCTCTGAGAACAAGCCCAAGTGAGGCTGCCCGATGTGAGGGCTCTGCGGGGGAGAGACCACGGCGGGCTCCGGGGCCGCGTCCTCCTCGTCTGCCATGTTCCCTGATTCCGCCGCGGGAGTCGAGCGGAGCGAGCTACTTCTTCTTCTTCTTCTTCTTCTTCTTCTTCTTTAATGGCGGTTGACGAGCCGCTTGTCGGGAGCACTACCGCCGCCCACTAATCTGGAGTGTGGAGGAATGATGTGTTCATTCTCTCTATTCTGACCACAAAACAAAGAGAATAACATCATTAACCAAAAGCGAAACGAAATAATTATTCTCAAATTATTATTATTCAGAATAAAACTTGGTCCACAGTTTCTTATTTCCAAAAACAACACTTCTGCGCCCAAACTAAAAAATCCTTCACATTGTAACCGATATTACTAATCTTTTAATTAGTTGGAATGCTTCAGCAGTCCAACTATTGTTCTTGTCTTCTTTAATAAACGTATTATTCTATTTATTACGTACCTTTTTGTCCCTCTTCTAGTCCTTCATATATTCAGTTATTTAAACCATTCAAATATTTGAAAATGCAGCTTCTTCAGGAATAGAGGGGACAGACTTTTCATGTTTTAACTCTTCAGCTGTTGATATTATAAATATGTTATGGTTATTATTTTGAATGGTATCACAATGGAGAAAGTCTTCAACTTTAAAAGCTTCTTTTAATCTTCATACTTTCAGCTAATTCAATCATTTTTTTTTTTTTATGTTGACATAATCTTCAACTTTGACTTTATATTTTCAGATATGTTTTATCTTTCCACATTATCAAATGATTACTATTTGTATGGAATAAATAATGAATGGTTTCCTATAGAGCAAAGCTTCAAATCCGCTTAAACTTGTTCAAATTTAAAAGCTTATAATATCAGCATACATTCAGCTAAAGAAACAATTCCACCTTCCACCATGTTGACAACATTGTTAGCTATAACTTTATAATTCTGCTTATTTTGATAGCTATTATAGTTATTTAAATGTCCCCGTTTTAGTTGTATGTGTTTTTCCACTCCTGGAGTTTTCAATGGGTGTGTGTGGGGAAGTTAATAGTCCCTCTTTCCACAGTAAATCATATGATTTTTCTACATAAAAAATTACTTCTACCACTGTACCTCCTTATTCACTTGTGCCTTCCTCACCTCACCTCATTAGGCATACCGTTGTATCGATTGTTCCTTTTCTAAGTCAATGTTTATCTGAGATTCCTTGTTTCTAAATAATAGGTTTGTTTTATGTTATCATAAACTCCATAATTGTACACATGTGGGAAGTCAATGCTACTGGTCAGATGTATTCCGTCTTATGCCCACACAACCCTGAATAACACAATCTAAGTCATGTCACTAAGACACTTTATCCAGTTTAACACATCGAGGAATCCTTTGAATTATTGGCCCTTTGACAGCAGCATTCCACTGCAGAATAATTTGTTGTAAGTAATCCTGTGAACATGATTATGTGCTTAACTATTCCTGTTTTTCAAGCTCTTCCTGACCAAGGAATATAAATTATGTCTATATTATTGCCATTTATAACACCTCAAAGGCGGTGGGACCTACGCCTTTACGGTGTAATTTATATGTCAGGCAACACCCTCTCTTGGAAATCCAGCAACACGGATAAACTATCAACCCTCTCTCCCCCTCTTCTTGCCGTCAGACGTTTAATCCCAATACCTTTGCCACCTCAATTTGACCTCAAGTTCTCCACCTTTTCCACCACTGGGATACCACCACATACCACGCCTCTCACAAAGGGCCCATCACTGGTCTGCTTAGCTTTCTCAACCACCATGTTACACACTTAGTTCAGCTTCATTGCTCCTCATCGTTACACTTGAGTAACAAACCGACATCACCTTCGTCATCAAAACGTTGCTAACTTTCTCTTTCAACCTGCGAGTCCACTGGACTCATTTTCCTTTTAGAAATTCCTTCCCTACATCTCAAAACCCTTTGAACCCCTCATTTTCAACAATACTATTCAACATCACGCTACCTTCCTCTCTCCTTTCCGACCTACTACCAGAGGCACTATACGATTTCTAGACTCATTTATTTGTGCGTACTTCAGTCCAGTTATTAAAAATCCATATCCTCAGTCGCTTCCTCTCCGTCACTGTTCCCTGTCGTCCTTTGTCCAGTCACAGATCAGTTTATGCACGATCCGCCAATAACCACTTCTCCAACCACCACCAAGACTCCCACCACTCCTAATAATATACCAGGGATCCAGATCCACCGCATGAGGGAGGAACATATGTTATGTAAGAGTATTAAAATGCCCAAGGACACCATGGAAAATTTAGTGAAAGAGAAAGAAAAAAAACACTTCCGGTATTTTATTTTTGTTTTTCCATTTCATATTATTTATCATTTTTCCAAATTGTATTTGATTGTTTTGTTAGTTGTTGAATTGTTTATTTCTTGTCACTACTATTTATTACACAAATAATAATATAATAATACATTGTTACCATTATTATTGTTATTATTACTAAACATTTAATCTAAATAAACAAATAATGTTCTTGTTTGTAGTGCTGCATAATATATCGAGTATGTTAATAAAAAAATAGTATATAGCAGGCAATATGTTAGTGAGAGACATGGGGGGGGGGATCTTGAAAGGAAAATTTAGAAAAGTTGAGCCAAACATAAGAAAAAGTTTATGAAAAGTTGTTACATGGTAAAGACACACTGGAGGCAGTACCTACAACCTTGGACATATACAACAAACAAATCATGTTTGTTTTTGTTTTTGCAAAGCATGACATCCATATAAAGAGGGTGAAGGGACAGGAAGTGTTTGTGCAAACGGCTGTGAGAAAACCTTTGTGTTTTAGCCAAGTTCAACATGTGACACTGTCTTCTCATCATCACTGAACAGCAGGAATTCAAAATCATTCCAAATTCCCATTGCATGCATCATCTGTAGTTCTCATTATTTAAATACTTGGAAGATATCAGAAATTGTCAAAATAATTGGCCTATTTTTAAAATAACACTATAATACTATCTAATCAGACCTCTTGTTTTGTACTGACACCAGTACATGACACCTCTCCAATATAAGTTTATTAATGTGTCAAGATCTTCTTTATGAGTTCAGAGTAATGCTATAACATAAGTAATATACTCTATATTGTGTTTAATACATCTAACGATGTCTCTTTGCAAAAAGTGCACCATAAAATGTGGCATCAGACAACTTAATTATTGCTGCATAATCTTCTCTCCCCTCTTCTGTCCACTATGTGGTCTGCTGTGCTTCATTATGGCGTCCCCATGAGTAAGTAGAAGGTGAGTGCTACAATGAGCAGTAAGCAGAGGGGAGAGTTGAAGGTCTGGTAGGCCGTAGAAGGCATGAAGATGTCCTCGTACTTATAGATGCTGATCATGTGGTCACTGACGGGCGGATTGTCGATGTCGTGTCTCGTGATGGAACCTGTTAGAAAAAGCAAGACAATGTAAGATGAGATGAAAGATTTTTTTAAAGCACAAAGACAGGTGACTTGATGCTGAAGCTTGATCAATCACCTTGTATGGCCGGTCCCCATGCAAACAGGTAATACCATGACAGGTGTAAGTCCACAAGTGTTTCCTCTCTGGGGACATATAAAGGTCGTTTAAAGCGGCAGGTCACCCGGTTGTTGTCAAATACGCCCTCTTCGTCTCTTGCAGGGTTCCTTTTTATTTCCTTGGCCCACTGGCCGACATTGTAGAAGTGATGAATCCGTACTCGTCCGTTATCGTCATGAACACAGCCCATGACATCGTCTCCTCCCTGAGGACATAAGAAGGAAGGAAAAGTTTTATTCCAATATGCTATATAATCATCTGTGGACAAATGGTTGAATTTGGATAAGATATATAAATAAAGTTATTGAGATTGATACTATTATTGCTCGTGCAGTAAGCCCCAGAGTGCTATGCCAAAAGCGGTCATACAGCAGTTACATGAGATTATTTGGGCTCTACAACTGATTCTCTCAAATGTTTTTCTAAAAGGGGTTGTTATAAAGCACATACATGTTTGTTTTCTTTTTTTTCTTGTAGGAATAAGCAATAAAGGTAAATGAACAAACAAGATGTGGGATACACCCTTGACGGGTCGTTAGTCAATCACACATGAAGACAGACAACCACTCAAGCTCACATTCACATCTATGAACCGATGACATAGCCTGCATGTTTTTTGACTGTGGCAGGAAACAGAGAACGAGGAGGACACCAACATGGGAACACATGCTAACTCCACGCAGAAGAAGAGCTAAGAGCCCTCTTGCTACACGGGGACGGTGCTGACCACCATGCTGCCTTTGATAATCAGACTATTACATTTTGATGAGGCGCCTAGCCTTCATCATGGGGGTACGCAAGTTCAACAAAACAGTCGACAATGATGAAATCATAACACTGAATAAACATTTTAATTTAATGTTATGTTGTGTAAACACATTAAACTAATGTTTCTCAAACAATTTAGTTTGTGACCTCCTGAAATTAAACGGTACTTTCTTGCGACCCTCATCACTGGTGATGGCTTCAGTATCAACACAAATGGTGACCAGTTCAAGCAAAAACTGAGTTTTCCTTCTCAGATTGAACCAGTGAACCCAAAGAGTTACACAAAGTTCCCAATATTTCACACAAGATGGCAGGGAAATGAATGTGAGGAATGTAAACAGAATTGTGTGTAACCTGCCTTTGTAACGCCCTGTTCCGTGTCTCCTCTGTCTCTGTCTTGATTGTTCATTCCCTTCACCTGCCCTCAGCCACTCCTGTCTCCTTGATTGTTTCATTTCCTGCACCTGCTCTCAGTCACTCTTGTCTCGTTACTGTCTCATGACGTACACCTGTTCTCATGTCTTACGCCTGTTTCCCCCCTATATATTGTGCCAGTCTGTCCCTTGTCTCCTGCTGGATTGTTGTCTTTAGTTCTGTCTTCCTTGTTCCCTGTGTATTCCTGACCTGCCTGTTTTGACCTCCGATTCTCTGCCTGCCCCCTTTTGGACTTTGTAGTTTTTTGGAACCTTTTGCCTCAGTAAAGAGGGGTTTTGTTATTCAAATTGAGTCCGGCTTGTTTCTCTGCACCTAAGCCTCACCCAGTGACAGCCTTTAAACATCTTGAAAGCACTCGTATTTATCTTGGCTACCTTAAAATAATTTAATTCACAATATTACTATAAGTGTATAAAGGTTTTTACATAGGTAAAAACCTTTATACACTCATAGTAATATTGTGAATTATTGTTTGGTATAGGTCCTATACCAAACAATTTAAATTAATAAATAATGTAAACATTGGCCAATATCATTCGGTATAAAAGACTTCACGGTACATTTTTGTTTAGTTAATCATTTGACTTCACAGTCACGGTCGGCTCTTAAAAAGATGCATCTGATGCATTTAAAATGTAAATAAGTGTTGCTATAAATTAACACAAATACCAGTTGTTGTTGTTGTGCAGCTGCTCACCATTTTCTTGTCAGAGGAGAATCCCACGGCCACCCAGCCGTCTGTGTCTGAACTCATCTCATACTCCACATCTGTCCCGATGCGGCGATAACTCAGAAAGTAGTCGCATGTTTCTGCATCACACCCTGGCTTCCCATATCTGTACATAGATAAATACATACGTTCACTTTAAAGGCACTACTGACTAATATATTTCAGTTTAGAAGGTGGGATTCACAATATTGAGAATATTTTGATAACGATGACCAAACTAGAACACTTTTTAGAATTACTTCAGAGAATAATTACTCGACGTCCATGTTCAGCTCCAGCTTTAGGAAGTCAAGCCACAGCATCTAGGATAAAGCAGCCTTTGGGAATACAGCTGCACCAGAGCTCTGTTCAGAAAGGAAGGGCTGCAGGCAAACGACGTGTCCTTCTCTAACCTTATGCAGCCTTTGGTTACTCCACAGTCGACGACTTTGATCTTGGCAAAGGGATCCACTGGGGGGGCGGTGGGGAACGGATAACCTGCAAAATGAGAAGTCAACACTTTGTTGGTTCCACACAAAAACAACTGATGCTTGTTTTTAAGACAGTCAAAGGGCCAACTAGGGGGAGGCCATCTGTGTGTGAGAGAGAGAGAGTGTGTGTGTGTGTGTGTGCGTGTGTGTGCGTGTGTGTGTGTGTGTGTGTGTGTGTGTGTGTGTGTGCGTGCGTGCGTGCGTGCGTGCGTGCGTGCGTGAGTGAGTGAGTGAGTGAGAGAGGGGGGGGGGGGCAGCTACCAGCGGGGAGCTGGCCTGGGTGCTGAAAGGCCTCGCACAGTGCAGGTTGGACGTGAGACCAGATGAACAGCACATGATCAGTTTGTTTCTGTGTGCAGGTTTTGCTAAATATTGTGTTACACTTGAATGTTACGTGTGTATTGCGCATGTCATGTAAAGCAAACCCACCAACCGCACATCACAATGCATTAGAGCCTTACCGTCATCGGACAGATACCTGGACTCCAGGAACTCGGAGGCGAAGGTCCTGTAGGAGTCCTTGTGAGGCTCCTGGTGTCCCGGCTCTCCGTGCTCCCCGTGGCCGGCCCGGAGTGCTCCCTCATCGGTGGGGCTCGGCGCGACCCCGAACCATCCGCCCTGGATCAGCAGCACCAACAGCTTCGCGAAGCTCCGCAGAGAACTCATGGCCAAATGACGTCAACAAAGAAGCGATAAAAACGACTAAACCAATTGAAAATCAAATCGGATCCTCGTTATTGTTTGAATCTCGGTATTTTCGCAGGTACCCATCGCAGCGTCACCAAATATCATCCCCGCATCCCAATTGCCTGTGTGTCTGTTTATTCGCAGGTCTGTGGGGGGATCCAGCGCCGATGGCCGTGTGGCTACGAGGCTAATCCAATCCTAAATTACCAGTTCTTGTAATCGAACCAGCTAATTCAGCTACGCGAGCGTAATCCTCTTTGAAATCCAAATCTAGATGGCTGGTAGTGCTCATTAATCTTCGCATATTCTGCAGTCGCAGTATTGGCTGCATGAATGGTTTCGCCCGGCCTCCCTCTCTTCTCCCTCCTCAGTCAATCAAAGTAACATCCAATGAGGAGGCGCTACGTGCTATTATCAGGATCAATCAACCGGGGATCAGGGCATTGATGTGGAGGGTAGTTCACGCACAGTCTTTCAGAGACGTGGAGTATCTGGGTTCGCATCCCATGCACCGCTCAACAAGCCTGGAGAGGAGCAAAGAGCAGAGATGGGGTTAAAGGAAAGACTAAAAAGACAAATTGGTTGGAAATAAAATAATTGGCATAGCTGTGATGTTAGTCCCTCTATATGCGTCGACTCTTATACTAAAATGAAAGTGGATAAATAACTTGTTTATCTGTGAACTCAGGTGTTTGTGCATGTTTTTTATATTTCATCTGCTAAATTGCTGGTTTTTATTCAGCCACACTGCGTCTGCATGGAATAACATTCTTCAGGAGAAATGCTGTATAACTATGAAAGTAGCTGTATTATTTGCATTAAAATCCTATAATCAGACTATAAAATACTCAGCATGTTTTAACTGCTAAATGTTTTTAAACTATCTTTAATTACAGCTGCATTATTTTGAATGTAAATGAAACCCTGGCACGTATCCAGGACTGACAATATGTGTATTTGCAGATCTAAATCAAAAACTGCCTTGTATGTCGAATGCCTTGTTTCTTTATGTGCAGGCAGCTTTAACTTGAGTATTTAGTTCACAAGCTCCCTGTGTGTCTCATGCAGAAAGCCAAGGGAACAGTGCACAGAGGAGACCCTGCAGGTGTACCCATGGTTGAATGTGCATGTTACATCAAAACCAATCGCCAACCATCCTAACTGACATCCTGTAACTGTAACTCCATCCTCTCTGTTGTACACAGTCCTGCCACTTGATGGTGATATAAAGCCACGGGATGAACATGATGTGTAGGTTGGCTTGAGGAAGATCTTCTTCGGCCAGTACCCATCTTTATCATGTTTCACTTTCCAACTGATGCAGAGCCAAATTTTACTCAAACCTTAGACTGTCATACAAATAGATGTCTCATCAGCGTTGCTATTTCACCTTCAGTGACTACAGAGTAGAATAAGAAGCATCAGTAGCCGATGCTATCGTACTGTGCCCTTTGTAGAAATACATATTAAAGAATTAAAAAGGCCACTGATGAATGAGGACACATACGGGTGGCAGTGAGGTTAATATGTGAACACTTGCTCCGTGCTCAGTCATCATCATCCTCACATTTCTTCAATACTTAATATGTCACATCAGTATATTTAGTCGACGCTCTCAAAACGGAGACATGTTTAACGGAACATCTCGAAGGAATTCAAATTAGCAATATAATCTGTTATATTCATATTAGCAAAATACTTGTAAATAAATGGATACAATATGTCATTTGTTTTGTAACAGATTGTGCAGACAGTAGATAATCATATTTAATGTATCATCGCACAACTTTATGAACTAATCTCCGAATAAGGCTGTGAAACTTTGCTGTTATGTGTGTTTCCTGTAGGGGATGCTGGTGTTACACAGTCTGAAAAAGAACCACACTTGTAAATAGACAACAAGGACAGTTAGAGGGATTGCAGGCTGGCTGTCATCTACAATCACACACATTCAGACACACAATATAATAATATAAATGTTCTTTATCCAAAACTCTGATGAATAACTTTACAAAGTTGAAAAATATTACAACGCCCACAACAATTTAAACCTATGGCATGTTATCACATTTCTATTTTGAATTTCTTTATATGTTTTATCATGTCTTTGTGCATGTGTGTGTGTTGCGTGTGTACATCCACTCGTGCATATAAAACATGTGTTTTTTTATAATATATCATACTTGCGCACATGCATGTTTGTACATACAGGAGTGTGTGACCTTTAACCTTTCCTCTCTTCACACCGTCTCTCTCTGCGGAAACAAATCAACCTGATAAATCTCTCCTCTTGTTCTCGAGCCGCCCAATTATCCCTCGTTTATCCTCCTATTATTTCTACTTCTAACACTCAACCCCTCAACCGACCCTCCCTCCCCTTCTCACTCTCTCTCTCCCCTCTCTCTCTCTCTCTCTCTCTCACCTTCTCTCTCTCTCACCTTCCCAATTACAATTCTGTGTGGAGGCAATGCTTGCTGGGTAATGAGGGACTCTGGGCGTAGCAATCTTATCTTAATAGCCTTAAAGGGCCACTCATTACTACAAACTCTCACTCTGTCTCACACACACACACACACACCTATCCACGCACATCTGTCCTGGCACATCATGCCAGATGGAGTGACAGAAAGAGAGAGTGAGCAGGGTACATGAAGAAGTATAGGAGATAGTGAAAGAGAGAATGAGACAGGAGAGAAGCGATGAGGAGAGGATGAGGAAGGGGGATGGGGGGTCTGGTAAATGTCAGCGGTGTGTCTCCTGGGCCAGAGAGACGAGTTAGTGACAGGAGAACAATGGCCACTGGATCCATTCAGACACAGAGCTCCTATGAGTGCATGCTTGGATCTAACTTCTGCTTAGCCATCAACCGGCCATCCTAAAGGCAGAACTCAAACACGCACATCAACATTTCATTTAGCTGACGCTTTTGTCCAAAGCCACTTTGCCACACACACAAAAACACAATTGCAGCCACCCACAGGTACTCAAGGTAAGCCGTGGCTGTAAATCAAGCTCAGTCAGGGATGTCAGGCTGTGTAGACGGTAAAGACCGGTCCATCGCACAAACATCCTGCATACTCATATTGAATCTGCTTCTCCTCTGTCATCTTAAAGGATAATGCTGGCGAGATTCTGTATTTCTCTTTTTGTCAACAAATCCTATAAATGACCAAAACCAACGATGAATTGATACTGCTTATTCCTGTGTGCCATGGAGGTTGTTGTCAAAATCTCTTTAATAAATGCATAAAAGACATGTTAAGAGTGAGGCGTTGCTTTTTCAAGATGAATATGGGCACTGTAGGTGTTTTGTAGTCAATCCCAGATATTATATTTTCAAAGATCAATTTTAGAATTGTACTTTTTTTAAACTTTGCTTTGTTCAGTAATATAATTGTATTGGTAAGAACTGGGGCTATCCCACATACTCACGAGTAATACGCATTATATTAAACAACTTTAGCTGTGCTTTAATTATGCTCTGCCTCATGTTTCCACATTCCTTGTTATGGCTAATACTGTATGTGTCATGGAATTGCAGAAGGTTCATTGTATTCCCATGTAGAGCTGCAGAAATAAACCTGCATTTTGGCATTTAAACTCAGTGTTGGATACCTCTCACCTCATTATCTATTGGAGAGTGGCTAGATCACTTATCGACTCACCCCTTCTTATAACGGCAAGCTATCACCTCTGTCTCTAACTCTCTCACACACACAAACAGCCGTACAGAAGGTCTGTGATGGAGCTGCAGGCCTCCCCACCTTCAGGGCTTCATTTAGGAGTTGTCAGAAATCACTTTACTCACAGAGGACAGTAAACACTATTGGCATGTTCTTCTGGCTGCACTGCAATTGCACCTCCCCCCTCCCCCTCCCCCCTCCCCACCCACAAAGACACTCAAAAGACATCCTCACTGGTGTATGCTTATTTCAGTTATTGGGTAGTTCTCTGTACGAATGGGTTATGAACAAAAGCATGTCTGTCTTCGTCTTATTTGCACATGTCATTTGGTTTGTGCAGTTTGTCTGTTGGAGTCTCCGTGTGTACAAAAGGCTGAATGCTTCCATTGTGCTGATGAGATGTTTGCTTTAGAGATAAGGCGACACAGATGAGACATCGATCAGCACTCACCTACAACTGTGGTGACACACGTTCACATGCACAGACTCAGCCGCAGAATCAAATAACAGTCAAATACTTTGAATTTATAGAGCGCTTTTCAAGACACTCAAAGACGCTTAATGACCATGACCATCTCCTGACAAACACAGAACAAAATATATTGAAGATTTGAATATGTTTGACTTCATTCCAGCCTCTCATGCATTGGTCTCCTGCCATGTGAGTATTGACAGCTGACTTAAAATGCTTGTTGTCTGTCGACTTATCCATTAAGCTGTGACACTACTCTTGCTCCGTATAGACACGCCGACTGGCCAGGGCCTTAAGCAGTGATTATGGTGTTGGGCCGTGGGAGCTGGGGGCTGCACCGCCATTAGCCCGGTTAATCAGAGCCTTGCTCCAGGTTAAGCTCCGCAGCCTCAAGAGATAGGCTGATGAGCTGAGAGCCGTGCCCAGCCTGCAGTTCTCGGGTCTGGGCTCCAGCGGCTCCCCTGGCCCCTGCCTGCTCTAGCCAGTAATCTATAACTCTCCCCTGAAGCAGCGAGCGGAGGCTCAGCCTCCCGGACAACACTGACACACGATGCATGGTAATGAGACACACACAGAATGACACACTGTCACACACACCTGTTCGCACCCACACTTCCCACTGATGCAGCGTTAGCAATCAACACTGACTTTCTATGAGTTTGCTCTGCCTGGCTTCCAAGAGAAGTGTGTCTTTTGCTCCATAGCACTCCCAAAACAAGCGAGTCCCTCTGTGTTTTAGTAGTTCGCAGTGACCTTGACTTCATGACCGATGTGATTCGACATCTTGATGCTACCCTGGTCCACGGAGCGCAATAATAACCAGCTCAGCAGAATGAGTGGATAATGACCACAGGGACTTTTGGGGTTTCAAACAGAAACTACCCAAACACACACACACTCATACACTGACACATTCCCGTGGGGCAACGAGGGTCTCAGCGCAACAGGAACCCTCCAGAGGGTTCTATCTGAACCGGGCCTGCCATTGGCTAGCCTCCTCTATCCAATCGTCCCCCGTGAGCTCATTAGCCCCAATCATAACCACTTTCCTATGTCTACTTTACATACTCCATCTATCCCCACCCTGCCACACACAAATTACACTCTCCATCAGGATCGCCCTGTGACTGCAGGAGTGCATGTGTGTTTAGAGGACAAGGAAGGTCGGAGATCCCCATGAGCCCCCAACAATTCCCAGTGGACTCTGCAGAGAAAAGTGTGTGTGTGTGGGGGTCATGAGAAGACCAGCAGGGGTGAAAAGTAGAGAAGGAGGTTAAGAAGTATGTTTTCAAGTGATGAAGAGGAGGACCAGGTTTCAGTTTGGAGCCACTGCACTGCTCTTTTGTGCTGTGTGACCCAGATGGGCAGTGAGGAAGAAACAAAATAAGGAGGGGAGATAAAGAAAGGGGCTTTTAAAAAATGAGTGTATGCTGTAGACACAGGAAGGACCCCAGAGAACCATAGAATGGGATGAGACAACAAAGAGCCCCATCATCAGTTTAGTGAATGGATCTGTCCATCTATCCCTTTTATCTCCCGCTGCTTTCTTTTTTCCAGCCTCTCTTCCTCTCTTCATCAGCCTCTCATTGTGCCATTAGCTGAACCTGTAGTCTTAATCAGAGGCTTGGCACAGACATCATAGCCATTCACTGCCCTTCTCACACACCGACACACACACGCACAAACACTAAATAAACACATTTTAATGCGAAACCAATCATGTCATCTCCTCAATGAGCCCTGCTCCCCTCCCTCTTGGAGCCCACAATACAAACACAACACATGGGACGCGCATCTCTCAGCCAACACACTGCGCTCTGATAATGTGTGTGTGTGTGTGTGTGTGTGCATGTGTGTGCATGGCATGCTGCAGGAATATTGCGCGCACACCCACACCCACACCCACACACAGACACACACTCTCTTATGCATGTCAGCGAGTGTGTATTGATAATGGCCATTAGCATATTTATGATCATTGCCAGCTTCTTATTGTTTGCGCGCTCCATTAATCTTCATCTGCTGCCTGCCGACTGACAGCTCAATCTAACAGGCCATCACTGGGCACTTGGCACACACACACACACACACATTAAAAATGCATATTTGTACATAACGCATACCTGCATCAACAATCGAGGGGCATTGTTTCAAACATACAGACACACACACACACACACATTCGTGCAGACTACGTGATTGGCATTCACCCCTGTGAGTGTTATCACCGCAGGTTATCTTCCCCAGCTGTGTGGGAGTCTGCTCGGCTTCTCCTGTGCAGCGCTGTGGAGTCGGAACCGCAGGCGAGTGTGCGAGTTCCTTCTGGGCCATAGGTGGGCAACGGCACCCCTTGATCAGGGTGAACCGAGCAGCTCCGGCTCTGTACATCCGCCTGTGCAAACACCCCACGTATGTAGTGTCGTCTACCACAACCCTCCAACCTCATCATCACAGACCCCTTCCTTTGGTCGCCCCTGTGCTCGTCCCAGAACTACAGCAAACGCACCCCTCAGGCCAACATCTGTCAGGAAACAAAGGAGTGAAAGGCAAGAGAATCTGAAACAGAAGCACCAGGTAAGAGGTACTGACACTCAGGGTGGGCCGGATTGTAGTTTAATGATGGCGGCGTGTGTGTGTGAACACTCGTGATACGTGCACTCAAATGTGAGTGTGTTTGTTTAAATCCAGTGTGACTGACTGGCTCACAGCTGATTACTGGCTGAATGAGTGCTGGAAGCGAGCCATGTTCAATGGGAGGTCTGTTCTCCTGTTGCCTCTTCCTTTCACTTCCTTCTTCTCCACCCTCCTCCTCCTCCTCCTCCTCCTGCATGTCCCTGCCGCTCCGGGAAGAGCAACCAGAGCGCCACGATATCTGTGTGTGTGTGTATATTATGTTTGTGTTTACACATGAAGTTTACAGTTGAAATAAAGCAGAACGATCATACTATCATTTCTGAATTCATCTCTGAATTTAAGGCTGTTCATCACGTTGACCTGACTTGAAGGAATAGTCCAACATTACGGGGAACAACGATGTGAAAATCCAAAAAACTGTGAGCTGATTTCTTGTAAGAGGTGGATTTGTGTTTGGCTTTGTGATGGTTCTGCTCCAAAGAAGTTTTAACTTGAGACAGAAGTTGCAGTAGCGAATGAAGAATGTGAAAGAAATATGCTCCTTCAAGAGTTAGTCCTGGAGGCAACTGAGAACTATTATCACTATTATTATTACTTATCAACAAGTAATATGTGTCTATCAGAACAAAGTGTGCAACCCACATTGTTTTGTTTTCTCTCATCGGTATCTGTTGTTTCTTATCTGACTGCACCCATCAACATGGGGGATATTTCCTCACATCTGAAACAAGACAAGTTTATGGACAAATCTCCTGGGAACTACATGAGGTCTGATGTATGAATTCTACGGACTCATTTATCTTTACGCTATAAGATGGTTTAAACCACAACGAGCCGGGTAGAACAAGTCGTAATGCTTCTCTTTCCCGGGCCATAAAGATCTGTTTATAGAGGCCATCTATAATATTCCACTAGCAGAGATTATAGAAGCTTTATTGTGATCTACCACAGGGAGAAGAGTTTTATATAGCTTTAGTAAATCATTCCTTTCCTCCGTGATATCAGTTCCTCATACTCTTTTACCAGTGTGAGTATAGGAGTTGTACAGTGGTAACATTTATGAGGTGTAAGCTAATATATTTGAATAGTTTATGGAAGCAGTAAATGGTGAAATACAGAATTTGTAAACATGTACCATGTAAAACATCTCTTAAAAATGAGCTGCGCATACAAATGTAGATTTCCCATTTTCTAAGCATATTCATTCATCATTCATGACTGGGAAGACTCTTTCTCCTCACTGCATTCATCAAACAGGATGAATCCTGTCTTTTGTGTAAAATAAGACACTATTTGGAGTGAAGAAAAGGCTTTGTTACATGACATACACGGATCTTTGTGCATCACAGCAAATTGAGCAACATGATATAGTAGGTCCATATTTCTTTTTAATGCTCATTCCATTGATCAGTGATTAAAACCCCTTCTTATACATCCAAGAGAAATGTCCACTGTCTATGTTTGTGTTTGATGAATTAGGTTGAAAGAACATTTAAACCTTGTTTACTCTATAGTATGAGAGAAGTTAATATTGCACATCTACATGCAAATTCATAGTGTTTCAAGCCTGGGTTGTGGTCCAGGTTGTCCTCAGTGTCAGACATTACAATCTGCTGCACAACTGAATTTGTATTTGCATATGTTTATATTTAGCCACGTGATTTGTCTTCCCTAATTCTGTCAGTGTTCTCCTGTTTGAACTTCCTTTTTTCACTTTTAAGCACCCTCCTCCTCTCGCATTATGTTTAAATCTCATGTACATTTCTCTGTTTTGGGGCAATGAGTCCATGACCTGGTGATGATTGATGTATTAATACCAACTCTCATCACACCAACTCTCAATCATATGGCGTGATTAAAAGTCAGAGGGAAAATATTCCATACATATTTAATATTCAACTTATTAGAAAACCAGCTCCCAAACCGCCTACAAAATAGATATACACCCTTAAAACGCACACACCCTCACATACATCTCTCCTTTCCTCGCCTGAAAACACAAACCTAAACATTTGGCGGCTATCTCTCCCACACCCCGGTGTCGGCTAAGTGGAATTAGAAAACCAACCCCGCGGTCTCATTAATTAATTAAACACCATGTGCCAGTGGCACCTGGGTACCGGTTATCGCTGTCACTCAGACACACCGTGATCTCAGTAACCACCCCACCACAGGGCACTGAAGGAGGTGAGGTGGGGGTGGAAGTAAGGAAAGGGACATTGACTCTTCTCTCCCAACTTTGAGGAAGAAGACAGTTTCTTGTAAGAATGAGGAACAGGAAGAGATAGAAAAAATACTTTAGATACCATTTTTTTCTATAGGGAGTTAATTGGGACACTTTTACACCGAATTGCGCTCCTTTCCCTCCTTTACAGGCTCCACGGGCCCTTTTATCATCTTGTCTGTGGGCCCCTAAATCACTGCAGCTACGCCCTCCTCATCATCTACTTTTAATACCTCTGCATGTGGAAACAATGACGCACTTGCGGACACACAAACACACACACCTGCTTTTTGATTCTTGCCCTAGTAGCATTTTATATTTTTATAACTGCCATTGAAATATTCTTTATGGTTAATTTATTTTCTTTCCTTACCTTACCAAAGTAAAATAATCAAAGCAAGGTAACATGAGGGCCCTCTACATATGAATACACACACACACTGACACACAAATCTGTCATGAATGATAGCTCGATTACATGATACTCGTGAGAGCGTTGTCAATAATATTACACACACACATATAGTTTGAACATTTTCAAAATCAAACTCTTTATTGTCTCAAGATGTACAGTATATTTTATATTTTACATCTGAAGTGTGGTCACAAAGTTTTTTTACATGAGCTCAAAAAACAGATTGCTTAAAATGGCAATTCACTATCTACTTTTCAATTGTGTTTCCTATGTGAAGGCTGATCAATAATGAATTACCAAGCAGTGACAGATCAAACAACCCACAGTTAGTGTGGATTGTTTCGGTCGGTATAATTATGTATCTTATTTTTTCCCACCCTTGTATTTGCTCACCACAAAGATCTTAGGATCACTAACGTACATTGACTGCAGTCTCTCATGTGATAATGTGAGACCTTGGTCTCTACCTCGGTATCTATTTCAAATGAAACCAATGACACCTCCACTAATTGGATCTATAGGGACAAACAATCCTTGTGTTTATGCTTTTGAAATTGACTGAAGAAATGTCTGAATCAATATGAGAAGTGAAAACCCAAAGCAGGTTAACGACATATTTTAAACAAACTGAAGCAAATATTTGAATATTTCCTTTTTGAATGATTGACTGAACCCGATAGAATAATAAAGCAGGTAGATGAATAGGTAACACATTAGGCTGCCTATCATCTTGAAACAGTATCTGCGACTATTGAAGTTGTATCAACTATTACACAACCTGGTTTCATAGCCTCAATAATAGGAACATACACTTCAGTCCGTCTGTTGGCTTCAGCTCACAGCAGCAATGGACCTTTTGGGACACATGAACAGCTTTTTTTCTCAAATGACATGGCGACAGGTGAGCACCAGCTAAAATATCCAGAAATGCTTCACCCAGCAGTATCTTCAGCCTTGTCAAGGTATGAGCATATGAGCATGATTATGTTTGCTGACCAGTTGTAGAGGTACATTTGCCAGAATTTGGTAACATATTTTTAGAAAACTCTATTAGTTCTAATTTAAGTGGGATTGTCAACATGGGGAATTCCACAGCGTGAAGTAAGGAGTATGTTCTACCCATGTTGAGATATTTTAAGTTCATTTGTATTATACTCTGATTTCCATCATAAATACAAATGTCTTTTTTTAATTCTATGAGGAAAAGTGGAAACAAAAAAGGACATGTGGGTACTTTGCACTCCGTTAATGTCGCTCTTGTTTCCTTCAGATGGATCCGAGTGTCCTCAGCAGAAGTCGGAGACTTGATTGAGTTTGTGCATCCATGGTCAGGACTGTCTCTGTGGGGGGTTTATACTGGAGAAGGCTGTGTTGTCCATTTCGGGGTGGGAGGTAAGAAACTTAAATGTGGACTTTATTTGAAATAAAGACATTGCATATGCGTACAACGTGGAGAGTGTCAACTCAAACATGGTGTATTTCACTTAAACACGTTATATTTCCCTGTCACCGTAAGATGAGAACATGGTACTGAGAAGCTGCCGCAGCTTCCTCCAACAATTGGTTCCGAAGTCCAACGGCGATCGAGTTCTGAGGAAAACCAGAATCTGCAGACAGCGCATTGCGGAGATCAAAGTGCCTGCAGGGACTCGCATCAGGGTCAACAACAACAAACACGGCCTGGTTCCATCCCCACAGGAGATGATGACGAATTGCTGCGAGACGTTCCTGCACCAGGAGTTCACGTACGACCTGGCGGACTTCAACAGTGAGCATTTCGCCACATTTGTCCGCTACGGCCGTGCCGTGTGCACCCAGGTGAGTCCGCCGGCACCCGGGGGGAAGAGATTGTGTGGTGTGGTAACTCGTAGATATAATATACACTACCGTTCAAAAGTCTGGGGTCACCCAGACAATTTCGTGCATGTCTTCCATGAAAAATCACACTTTTGTTTATCAAATGAATATAAAATGTAGTCAAGACATTGATAAGGTTAGAAATAATGATTAATATTTGAAGTATTAATTTTGTTCTACAAACTTCAAGCTCAAAGGAAGGCCAGTTGTATAGCTTATATCACCAGCATAACTGTTTTCAGCTGTGCTAACATAATTGCACGGGTTTTCTAATCAGATATTAGTCTTCTAAGGCGATCAGCAAACACAATGTACCATTAGAACACTGGAGTGATAGTTGATGGAAATGGGCCTCTATACACCTCTGGAGATATTTCATTAGAAACCAGACGTTTCCACCTAGAATAGTCATTTACCACATTAACAATGTATAGTGTATTTTTGATTAATTTAATGTTATCTTTATTGAAAAAACAGTGCTTTTCTTTGAAAAATAAAGACATTTCTAAGTGACCCCAAACTTTTGAACGTTAGTGTATATATAATATAATATATAAGAATATAATATACATAGATATATATTTTTCCCCCTGTATATTTAGTATTAGTATTAAGTTTTTAGTATTTAGTTTTGTGTTTTATATTTGCTCTGCTGTGCACCGCTGCTGTGATTTTTGAAATGTCCCCACTGTGGGAAGAATATCATATCATATATCATATCATATCATATAAAGCCAATCAGCCTGTGTTCAAATGATTTATTAATTTTTTTTATTTTTAGATTCCCTTTAAGAAAAACAATGGTGCACATGTGGATACAACTCAAACCCTGCAGATGATAATACAACAACAGACGGAGACAGAAACGTAAGCTCGTCTGCGGTGCGTCTCGTGAACTCTTTCACACCGACTTCGATAATGAGCACAAATAAAACTCCTTGGCTGCAATATTGTCGGAGAATGTTTCATTTCACGACTCAAACACAATCAAATCTGTTCAATGAACAGAAAACAGGACGGCACAACATTGACAACCTTTCTGTGCCTCCGTGCTCATCCCAAAAAAATCCTCAGCGAAGCCAAAAAACTTTACCAAAAAAGCAAACTCCATAAGAGATCAGAAAAGTATGTGTCCTCTTGTTTATTAAGACTTCAGGAATGTCAATAAGAGTGTCTCTCTCCAGTCGGAGGGCTGAGGAGGGCAGCGCGCAGACACGTTGACCTTCTGCTATTCTCCTCGTTGATAATGACCCGGACAAAGACACACTGCCCATCAACCAGACCCCGAATAAAGCCAAACACTCTCTATCATCCGTTAATAACCTCACAGCAGCAAGAGTCATGACCAGGTCAGCGTCTTATGAATGCGAGGAGGGGAACAAAGCTCTGGGCGGACAGGAAGTAGTGGAAAGCATCCTGTTTATTGATCTGGGGCTGTGCACTGCCTGATGGTGCGTGGTGGGAACGACGTTCTTCTTCATCCCCCAAACACACAAAAACATACACAGTGCAAAACATTTCACTCTATCAATTCTTTTGGAACACTCATTTGCTAGACTCTACACATGCACACTTACACAACCAGGTACACACTTGCCAGTGTGGTATTTTTTCAGAGATAGGCTCGGTAAACTCGTTACTCTTGTCTTAATTGGTATAGAGATTCCGTCCTTTTTTCTCTCTCAGCAACCCCTCGCGGGGAATGCTGATTGATTGTCCTCTGAGTCCACATTCTCTTTCTCTCTCCCTCTCTCTCCCCCTCCCCCTCCCTCTCTCCCTCCCTCTCCCCCTCTCTCTCCCTCTCTCTCTCCCTCTCTCTCCCTCCCTCTCCCCCTCTCTCCCTCTCCTCTCTCTCTCTCTCCCTCTCTCCCTCTCTCTCCCTCTCTCTCCCTCTCTCTCTCTCTCTCCCTCCCTCTCTCTCTCTCTCCCTCTCCCCCTCCCCCCCCCTCAGCCTCCCTGCACATTTACACATACATTCTCTGATCCTCTTCACTGAAGACCCTCGTCATCCACAGACAATTCACAGTTCAGCCGAGGATCATTTTTCCAACTGTCTCCCGACTCTTCTCCAGCATTCAGCTCACTGGCTCAGCCTCGTAACGTACCCATATAGCTGGTTTGAGAAGGCCTGAAGAGAGAATTTCTCTTGAACCCTCCTCCTCCCAGCTTGCCCCATGTCCCTGCGAAGCTGCGGCTCCCTCACGAGCCTCTCCATGGCCTTAGAGAAGGCATCCGCCGTGGGCTCGCACAGGAAGCCCGTCTCCCCGTCTGCCACGCTCTCCAGGGGGCCCCCGGAGTTCACCGCGATCACAGGGCAGCAGCAGTACATGGCCTCCACGGGAACTATCCCAAAATGCTCTCTGCTCGGGGTGTACAGCACGGCACAGCTGCCCCGCAGCAGTGCCACCTTCAGTGAGTCAGAGGGGGAGCGCAGGAAAGTGACAAAGCCTTCCAAGTGAAGCTGCGCTGCGAGCTCTCTCAGTTCAGTGTAGTGTTGAACATTCTCAGTGACTCGGTCATCGTAGCCCCCCGCCACCACCAGGTGAATACCTGCTCTCTGGCCTGGAGGAAGGCTGCTCATCAGGAATGCAAGAGCCTCCAGAGCCAGCCCCAGATTCTTCTTCCTCTCGTATCGGTTCAGAGAGAGAAACAGGCATGAGGTTCCCTCAGGGAGCAGCCCTCCCAGGCCTTGTGCTTCACTGGACTGCTGGTCAAAGGTATGTGTGTTGAGGGAGGGATAGAGGACATCTGTCTGGACTCCTCTTAGACCACGAAAGGTCTCTTTGAAGATGCCTGCGGTGAACTGGCTGTTTACCAGAATCTAAGAGGAAGTACAGAGAGATTAGTTCATAAGGATATCACATATATCGCATGCATTTTAATTCCTGAAGAAACGGGTGACAGCCGGGAGGCTTTTATTATCCTAAAGTCTCAACTATATTGAAAATGTCAGTTTCTTTTCTGTCAGGGCCCTGAGCTCTTACAACTCACAGAGATCAGGCTGCATCCCGTTTTAAATAATGACTGGTTTATTTAAGCTGTTAAAGAGAATTCCTCCTCAACAACATCTGGGTGAAATAAAAGTAATTGTGAGCTAATCAACTCTGTGTTCCAAACTTAACACACTGAGCCATAAAAATATATATTATAGCAGCCATTACCTTTTACCACTGACATTCCAGTATACAGTTGATTATATTTATGATCTATAAGTGATCTTAAATATGTTTATCCCATGCTATAAACCGGCTTTGTGCATCAGAATGACCTTAAATTAAGAAACTAAATAATATAATCTTATGAGGCCCTACAATAGTCTGGTGACCCGTCGGGTGAATCCTGCCTTCGCCCAATGTCAGCCGTGATCGGGTCCAGACCCCCTACCACCCTGAACAGATAATGGATGGATGGATCATCCGATACGTTTCCTAAATTATTTGAGAATACTAGTTGTAAGCCAATAACACAATCCTGGCCATCAGACCATCATAACCTGGAGAGTGTTACGGCCATCGCCTCAGCTGTCACGTACCATGTCAGCCATGCCAGTGGTGCGTTCCTCCAGCCAGTCGATGGGAGCGCGATAAAGCTTCTTCAGCGCTGACTTCCTCTGCGTCAGCAGCTGGTCTGGAAAGTGACAGTAAAACAAAACCTTCTTCCTGACACGGGACAGTCGCAGCACCGGGATACACACCGACACCTGGGGTGAAACGAAAAGGGTATGACCTAAAAATGCACACGTCTTCCCGACAATAATGTCTCTTTCTTGGCTAAAAAAATATTAAATATAGAATATATATCATAGCTAAATATTTTGAAATATAAATTGAGGCTAAATTTATATTAAATTATACACTGTGTTAATATATCTAACCTGTAATAAAAAAAATTAAAAAGACAAGTCCTGCAAAAGCTTTAGGTGACCTTTGCATGACATGTTTTGGATGATTGCAGTTGTATTAATTTAAGAAGTGAGGCGTCTTCTACTGTCACACTGCAAATCAATATCAAGAGTGAGTTTTCTCTGTACTGTAGTAGTGTGCAAGAGAAAGGTGATACCAAAGGGGCATATTTGTGTGAAAGACAAAATAGTAGAAGATAAGCAAGGGAGGGTCCACTTCATAAGATGGTATAGTAAAATGATCCGACGAAAAAAACACACAAAACAACAACAAAAAGGGAGAAACAGAGACAGTCCACTGTTAAAAATGGAAGATATTCTCTGAGCAACAGAGAAAGTTAGAAGATACCGAAGGCTGGGGAACTTAAATAAGTGACAACCATGCAGACAAATAGATTCTGTGATTCACGACTCACTTGGTCACAGAAGATGACATCGTACTCCACCCCACTGAGGAAGACCAGGTAGAGGGCCACATAGATCATCCTCAGGTAGGCGCACAGGGCGTGCAGGTAACCAAACACTCTGGTGGGTAGCCAGTCACCCACACACACCTATTAGACGAGTGATTGGAACAATACAAAAGTAAGTGTGTGTCTTCTGAATTTGAGATACACCATTATTTGTTTGTTTTTCTTTGAGGGACATTATTACTTAGTACAGTGTGTGCTAACGTACCACAGGTAGTTCTGGGTCCAGGGTCTCGGCGAAGCAGTGTGTTGGGTCGTAATGGGCCGTCCAAATCTGCACGCTGCATCCCTGAGACTTCAGCGCAACAGCAGCATCCACCACCAGTCTCTCTGCTCCACCAATACCGAGGTCTGGATGGAGAAACACCACTCGTGCCATCCTGCACATAAGAATGATTCAAGTTCAAATGTAATCTACAGTATGAATCCACTCTCTTATTCCAATAAGAGAAACTTTTCAGAATTGTATTGTTGACCAATGTGAAACATTTGTCCCCGTGTTTATTGACAATGCCATTTATAACCCTTATCCCAAAAGGCACTTCATGTCATGACTGTGAAACTGATAACGTTAAATCAATGTCCAATTGTCCACACATGTGTGTCTTATGACGTTCCTAAAAGAAAAACTCTAGCTGGCACTACATTTGTAGAAGTGAAATTGATAGGCTACAGGAAATACATACTTCTGATTTAACCTAGCGGTTAGCTGTTAGCTTGATAAAAAGTTATCTAAAATGATTTTAGCTGATGTAAATGTGATGTTACAGTGACGAGATTATGGTTTCTCGCCTATGTAGCTATTTCAATTATAACCCGTTTTAGAAAACTAACTTGGTGAGCAGTTGTCTTTGTAACTGAACACAACTATATCTCCGCACAACCTAATTATGAAGAAATTATGTTTACCTTAGTATCTCTTGACTATCTTGACCGGGTTCAGATGCCTGTGATTATGCTCTTCTACGTGCCCGTAGCCGGATGAACTGTCAGGAAACTCTACTGTCTGGACGCCATGTTGGATCATATGATCTCTTGTGATCAGGGATAGTCGGAGCTCTGAGTTTGAGCCACAATGGCGTCTGTTTCCTCGATGTAACCGACGCGCTTCCTGTGAGACACGTCGCCTTCAACATCTAAGTGGACCAAAAATATGCCTATAAATTAAAGTACAAGTACACATCTAAATTAAATCTATTAAAGATGTTTCTGGAATTAAAACATATTTTGAATTAAACTAGTCTAAAAAAAGCATCTACACTATTGTTGTATTCATTATTTGTTTGATGAATGCGAACAGCTGGTCAGGCTTCTGCTCAGACTCATGCGCTGGTCTTGTGTTTTGCCGTCGTGTCCTTTTTAGACAAGCGTCAGCTTTGAGGGATCTCTTCTCCAGTTTTGACCAATTCACACACCGACTGTCTGCTGTTCCTCTGACGTGGACATCGGCTTGAAGAAGGGCTCAGAGTTTCACCTCACGTCGGGACAAATAAAACAAAATGGTAAGATACTCTGCTCAATAGACTTCTGACGTACCAGCTCCTTTGCTCCCGTTGAACGTGTAACCTGTGCTCGCGTGTTGCTCTCTGTTCGCTAGCTTTCTACGGTTAACGTTAGCTCATCAAATGTGGACGTGGCTCTTTTAAAACAACTTAAACGGTCACAAACATTTGACTATGGCCCACCTCCTAAAGGAATGAATGAATTAAACGTGATATGTTCCTGAAGACATTTTTGTATGTTACCTTCGTTTAGAAGTTAACCCTGACTAGGGAAGGCCTTTGCCATCACTGTATAGTTTATAATCAAAATCAATAAGCTAATCAGGAATTAAATCTCTTGTTAAATCTCTTTCTTGAAATGGTGTTGTGTTTTTAGCCGAAAATGTATAAATTTAAAGTGAGTGTGAGTGATGTAGTGGAAGACTGTCAGAAAGAGGGCATGTTGAATCCTGTGTGTGTGTCTTCCACTCAGCCTGGACCAGCAGCAAGTGCAACCAATGTTGGGGCGTCGAGCCGTTCCCCCAGTAAGACGGTGGCTCCCCGGGCAGCCGGCTCCACAGTCAGACAGAGGTAAACACACACAATCTACCAAACTGTTACCGTTGCTCTTTATCCTTCAGAAAGATGGTGCTCAGAGACGCGGGACAGACCTGCTGAAATGAATGCAATGACAAAATGAATGCAGATTCCTCGATGTCTTACTCAAAGGCTCACTGAATAAACATGTAGTATAAATATGATGTACATAATTCATTTAAACCCTAATTGGAAATCTGAGTTTGACTTGTTGGGTACTCTTGGCCACCATCAGCAAAACGCCACATGAGGAATTTAGTTAATCACTCCAGTAGAGTTCAAAGACTTGAAGAATCCATGAAGCATCAAAACAAATCGATGTCTTGCTTACAAAACCCTTTATATTGTTTTCTCCGTTAATTTGTGATCCGTTTGTTGGCCACCACTATGAAAAAGTAGACTACTTAAACATTAGATACAAGTTATGTTGTCATCTCTCATGCACACACTCACTATTACTATTTGCCGAGTACCCCGAGCATTGACCACCCCGCCTCCTCATGTCGTCATGATGTAAGGAGTGATTGATGATTTTCAGATAGCCTTTCTCCTATATTTGTGTGCCCTGTGTATATTAGAGCAGCAGATGGATGTTGTGCTGTGGGCTTAATCAGTGTGCAATCAGGGGCTCGCTGTTACCGCTCATTATTACCCATTACTATCACCCTCTTCATTACCTCATTAACCTCTGTTTAATCTCATCACATGAGTGAAGCAGCCATGAATCACTGCTCTTTCATCAGCAGCTATTATAGTTTGTTACATTGTGAATACAGTGTATAATGGCAAACAAAATGTAAAAAATTGTTTTGGCTCAAATTGTTTGGTTTAAAAAAAACAGCTGGATAAGCCGAGATTCACAATTGTCTGTTCTAATTGTCGTACTTTGTAACATGAAACTTGCTTATGTAATAAGGAGGCATTTTGACAAATCAGGTTAGTTATTCTTCTAAAGACTAGGCGGTGTCGATATATATTTTTGACTGGGGGTATGTGTTTTAGGAAAGCTACCAGCAGCGGTGCACGAAGCGCTGGCAGGGCCACAGGAGCTGCGGGTACTGGTGGCATGTGGCGCTTCTACACAGAAGACTCGCCAGGTCTCAAAGTGTAAGTACAGTTCATCAAAGCAAAACACAGGGACATAAACATGAGCCAACTAATTTAGCCTCTGACATTTCTAACTTACATTCACAAACGCGTACTAATTCTCGGGACTTCCGACACTTGATATCATTAGTGTCCTATATTTTCATCGGGGAGTCTGGGAGGAGTGTTTAATGGAAGGAAATTAGACAGACGTGCCTCTGTGGTAAAATAATGTAATCTTTGAGGTGTGTGTGCGTTTGGAAAGCGCACTTTTATAAACTCTCAACCTCATGAACTTTTATCCTGCTGCATCCTCACCCCGAATATTAAAGGAGGCGTCATGTCTCCTGGCTATGGCTGATCGATGGTGCTGTGGTGGTTATCGAGTGGCTCTCCAGCAGCCGAAGGAGGGCCGACTCGCCATACAGTTCTGTGTATCGAGTGCGTGTTTGTTCCTGCGTTAGACGCTGGCCTCAAAGCTTCATTAAAGGATGCACTCTGAAAGGTCAACTCAATTACAGCCTTCTGACAGGGAGAGGAGGGGGCCGCTGAGGAGATGGTTGGCATGGCAATGCTGCTATTTAGCGGTGCACCCCTCCACCCCACCCCCTACTCAGTCCCTCCTTCAGCGATGAGAGCGCCTCCTTGTTTCCTAAACTCATCAATAAAATCAGCCACTTCACTTATACTCTGTTGTTGGAGTTTGAGCAAATTATGTTGTTTTAAAAAAAAGAAAAGTGTTTGGGTGTTAATCTGAATATTGATGAATTTGTCTTTGTTGTGACAGCGGTCCAGTGCCAGTGCTAGTGATGAGTCTGCTCTTCATTGCTTCGGTCTTCATGCTGCACATCTGGGGGAAGTACACCCGCTCTTAAACTCTACCTGATGACCTCTGACCCTGCAGCTTGGCTTCTTAACACATTGGACTTGGACCAAACAACAAATGAACAACAACAACATACTCCCCTGGTTTCCTTCTGCATCATCACTGCAACAAACGACTTGATTTCCTCTTCTTTTTTTTATGCGACTGAATCAGTCCATGATCTTCATCTGCAAGGATGTTGGTATCCACCTTGTTGCTTTTGCCCTTCTTGTGTTTTTAAGATCTGAAGGGCTGAACGGGAGCAAGCCATACTAGCCCACCACTGATGTAATGTGTGTGTGTGTGTGTGTGTGTGTGTGGCTCTCCCTCCAAGCAGCGTGTTCCCACCACTGCTTACGGTTCAGTGCAATACTCAAGGACATTGTTGTTTTCAGGCCCCAGCAAACATTTCTTCTTGTACCCTAAATTCATTTTTTTTAACAGCATTTGTACAAATGTAATTGTAATATTGTACAATAAAAAATAAAAGGTAAATCAATGTTTGTTTTAAAACCCTAGTGCTGTGAATTAATAATGTGGTTTTGTGTTTGACATGTATACATATTCTCAGTGACAAGTGAGTTGATTGAACTTTCTGTAACCACTACCAGATGTTCGAAAGCTCTTCAATTTGCGTCAAGGAATTTTTTAACCGTTGTTTCAATTTAAAAATGCTTTCAGGTGGGACAGGATTATCAAGAGAACCACTGAAATGTTAAGTGCTACATTTCAGTTGATTGACAGTTCATCTGATCCTTAATTGGCTTAAATGTACTCAAACTATCCTCCACTTATTTAGGCCACAACTCACTCATTTATTTATTTACTTTTTACTTGTTCTATCTTAAATGGCACCAAAAATCATTGCATAATCAACCCTAATTGTCTTAAATGTGTCGTGGTTCAACAAGATAACTCGCCACGCATACATACTCTTAAGCATCTTATCTGATACCAGCTGCTTTAAAAACGAGGTTTGACGGGATCAAAGTGTTTTGATGCTTCTGAACTTTCTGTTCAGAGGAACCGGCCTCCGGGGTCTGGGCTCCGCACCGGGCTGAAGCACAACAATTGCAGACGGGCCAAATTAGTTTTTTAAAAGGTGTTAGAATACCAGAATGTATAAAATATGCAGGGCATCAGGACTTTTGTCTGATGACCTAAATACTGGATGTTCCATACTAACTCTTTATTTGTTTGTCATTTTACATGAATGTCCATTTAAATCTGCTGCTTCGAGGAGAATGGACCATATCAGTTATGGGAACATATATAACCTCACAAAAAATACTTTAGTTGAATCATCTGACTCCCAGGTGTTTGTCTGTTCCTGAAGGGGGCGCTGCAGACTATCTGAATAGCACCGGCTCAACGAATATCAGGTATAACTGAGGGAGGGCAAACCCATGTTCGTTTTGTTATCAGTGTCCTATCCACAGGTGTACTGTACCCCCAAAAGAGACAGCTGACACACCCATAAATCAGATGCAGAATAGATTTTTGGTTATCGCTTTGCTAAAGAATGTTTATTGAAACTTACGCTATCATGGTCAAATTATAGTTTACTTTTTAAATGAATTCATAATAGTTTTCTTCAAAAAACAACCATCCACCGTCATGCAATAGCCACACATCTGTTTGACAGCCGATGTTTTATAACCAGACTATTGAAATCAATACAAATGAGCTGAGTGGAACAAAAATAAATGATGAGAAACTAAATCAGATTTCATTTTTTACACATAAAGTTAAAGAGTGTGACACCGTAAGAAGAACTTATGACATGAATGCTGTGAGCCGCTCGACCCACCTGCATCACCAGGTTACCTGTGTTGAATATAAAATCACCAGCTGGCTTGAACGTGCGTGCGTGCTTATACATAGTGTTAAACGTAGCATTCTGATTCTGTTAATTAATTAATTATGTTGCTATGGTTCTGCTTTCCCACAGGCTTCCAGTATTGGTGGCAAACTCGGGCACTATAATGCCACATTACTCTCCCTGTCGTCCCTGTCCCACACACACACACACACACACACACACACACAGGCCAGTTTCACTGCTCTCCCAGTTCTCTAAAATTCTCGAAAAGCTCTTTGTTGTGAGGTTGGACAGCTTCATTGACAAATATGAGTTGCTTATGGACAGACAATATGGTTTTAGAACGAATAGATCAACTGCAATGGCTTTAATGGATTTAGTCGAAGAATTAACAAGTAACAGTGATAACTAAAAATATTCAGTAGGTGTTTTTGTCGATCTAAAGAAAGCGTTTGACACAATTGATCATGGTATTTTAACACATAAACTGGAAAGGTATGGGATTAGAGGGGTAGGGCTAAATTGGTTAAAAAGTTACATTGAAAACAGAAAACAGTTTGTTCAGATGGGTGTAGCTAGGTCTCCTCTCTTAGATATTATATGTGGTGTTCCGCAGGGGTCAATTCTTGGACCGAAATTATTTATACTGTACATCAATGACATCTGCAATGTTTCTAAAATATTGAATTATGTTATTTTTGCTGATGACACTAATGTATTCTGTGCTGGGGAGAACCTTCAGCAGCTGTTGGAGGTTGTCACGGCAGAATTGATTAAGCTAAAGTTGTGGTTCGATGGAAATAAATTATCAGTAAACATTAAAAAAACAAAATTTATGGTTTTTGGTAATAAAAATATACATCCGAATACTCCGGTAGAAGTAATGTTGGATAGTGTTATGCTGGAAAGAGTTTTCGAGAATATGTTTTTAGGCGTGATAATCGACCACAACTTTAGCTGGAAACAACATGTCAAGTATGTAAGGTCCAAATTAGCACGAACTGTAGGGATATTATGCAAAACACAGCACATACTGAACTATAAATCATTGCAGACATTATATTACACTCTCATTCTACCATACATGACCTATTGTGTTGAAGTGTGGGGGAACACCTACAAAAGCACCCTACAGTCAAAATGCATCATGCAAAAGAGCAATTAGAATAGTAAATAATGTAGGATATCTTGAGCACACCAATTCACTGTTCTTAAAATCACATACACTGAAACTTAGGGACATAGTATAGTTCAAAACAGCACAAATTCTGTACAAAGCTAAACATAATTCACTTCCTGGAAATATTCAAAAGATTTTTAGAGATAGAGAAGGAGAGTATGAACTAAGAGGGAGATGGAATTTCAAACAGCCAATTGTTCATTCAACTCTAAAAAGCATGTGCACCTCTGTCTGTGGGATGAAACAGTGGAATAGTTTAACTGATGACATCAAGGAAAGTAAGAATCTGGTGATATTTTTTTAAAAAATTAAAGACATGACTCTGGACAAGTACAGACGTATCAGCATTGATGACGCTTCATAAGTAACGGATAATGGGGACAAGCTTTTTTGTTTTTGTTTTGTTGATTGTTTTATGTATATGTATGTGTGTGTATATATGTTTATATGGGTGTGTGAATTTGTATGCATGTGTATATGTTTATATGTTTATGTATATAGATATATATATACAGGACTGTCTCAGAAAATTAGAATATTGTGATAAAGTTCTTTATTTTCTGTAATGCAATTAAAAAAACAAAAATGTCATGCATTCTGGATTCATTACAAATCAACTGAAATATTGCAAGCCTTTTATTCTTTTTATTGCTGATTATGGTTTACAGCTTAAGAAAACTCAAATATCCTATCTCATAAAATTTTAATATTTCATGACCAAGTATAAAAGATTTATAACAAATGAGTGTTTGTCAAGGCTCAGGAAACCCTTGCAGGTGTTTCTGAGTTAATTAGACAAACAACTGATTTGTTTAATACCCTACTAGTATACTTTTCATGATATTCTAATATTTAGAGATAGGATATTTGAGTTTTCTTAAGCTGTAAGCCATAATCAGCAATATTAAAAGAATAAAAGGCTTGCAATATTTCAGTTGATTTGTAATGAATCCAGAATGCATGACATTTTGTTTTTAATTGCATTACAGAAAATAAAGAACTTTATCACAATATTCTAATTTTCTGAGACAGTCCTGTATATGGTTCTCTAAAATAAGTATTTTCATGAAAGCATAGGTTAGGGCACTTATAAGCTTGATAGCTTCAGCCTTGACCCTTTCGGTCGGCCACTTTCTTCTTTTGTTGAAATTTTGATTTTTGTATAGTATTGCTGATCGAAATAAACTAAACTAAACTAAAACTAAACACACACACACTCCATATGCTGAGGCCCAATTCATGGTGGCACAACACGGCAGCGAGCCAGAATAATTCAACAGGACAATTAAATATGAAGGAGCCGTGGCGAAGCTGTCCCTCAGTGTTCAGGAGTCAGACAGGCCCGGGCAGCTCGAGGAGCGCGCCACACTGCTGCTTGCAACCTGTAGTTACAAACTCCTCTTGACACCGTCTATACAAGTCAACTTAGTGTTTCATCAAGGGCTAGAAATGAGGAAGCATGTTCTGAAGGCTGGGACCAGGGTCTGAGTGATGTGGACTGACAGACACATCAATACCGCTATTAAAATACTTAGTATGTAAGAACTAACATGTTTTAGATTTTAAAAATGTTTTTTTCACTATGTTTGTGCTGGTGTTTTTGTTTTCTTATACGTGTAAATGTGTTTTGTTGCAGTTGACTGCACACACCTGGTATACATGTTAGTTGGGTGAAAGGCAGTTTGCCAAAGTATTGATCGATATACGTCACAGTTAGCGTGCAACTTACTTTGTTGCAAGAAAGCAAGAAGAGATTTGACCAACGTGCATGTTAGGCTTTGCTTTTCTGGTCACTCATGTCTCTTAAATCTCCAGAAATCATCCTGAACATGAGACATTTGTCTTGTGGAAAGAAAGAGCGGAGTGAGAGATGGGAGGAGAGCGAAAGAAAAGAATAGAAGCTTTCTTCAGAGTGTTTCCTCTGTGTCTTTTTTCACCCATATCCTGTGATGAAACCACACGCTTTTACAGGGGATGGTCCCTTACATAGAGAGAGTTGAGCATGCATATGTGCACACACACACACACACACAAACACATACACACTGAACTGTAAATAGGTCACATGTATTTTCTGTTCAAGACTGCTGCTCTGTGGTTTCACATGGAGGAAAAAGTCAGTTTAAGTGAGTCTCTCTACATCTATGTCACTCCCGCCCTCATCCATCACACACATGTTGATGCTGTTGACCCACCCTGCAGGTAAACGCAGCTATCAGGATATCAGGTGCGGCAGAGGGCTTATATTTGAAGACTGCGCGGAATATTTCTTCTTCAAATGAGTGTGAGCGCCCAGTCATGCACGCACAAATGTCAAGTATGTGTGTGTATTTTTGAACAGATCACATGGTTGGTAAAGCGTGAAATGAATCGTCAGGCGGGTAGAATCGATCCACGCTCACCGACCAAGTGAGTCCTGAGGGATGTCGTAATAAAAAATGAGCGCTGGTTCAGGGTATCCAGGGACACCTGCCTCGGGATCTACACAGGGAAATGACATGCAAGCTGCTCACAGCTATTAGCAGTGGTGAAATAAGCATTTAGCTTGTTTACCTCAATAAAATAAGCATTAAGTCAATTATAAATAAAACATGTATCGAAAGAATCATGCATTGTGAAGGTACATATAATAAAATGTGCAAATTAGGTGTGCTGTGTGTATTTTATTTATATGTTTATTACTTGAAAAAAACACTTTTTTTTAAATCTAAAAATATGGCTTTGACTGTTGAAAAATACACGTTTCAATCTTTTACATTCTCTGCGGTGTGTGTCATGTTGGCTCGGTGGCTGTGATCATAAGACCAGTGAGCAGCGATAAGTCAGTCGCATAGCAGCCAATTGGTGCAACACTCTGTTAATGACCAGTGATCAGCAGGTCTGCTGAGAGGGAAGAGCTTGTTCACTGTAAAATAATCTGACTCCATATTTTGCATCCAGACCACATGGTGTCTGTCATATGAACTGTTCGGGTCACGAGGGTCGGAGGGAGCTGTGACACAGAGAGAGCATTTGTGAATGTGTATTTGTGGGTGTGCATGCCAGCTGGAGGCTCCCTGATCTTTCTGGACTCTCCTCTAGAGAGAAATAAGAGAGGCACAGTCCGAGCCAAGACTGATCCTGCATCTATCAGGACCTCATCTCCTGCTCTCTAATCCTCGATGGGTCACACACTCACTTTGAGTTCAATGCATGAAAGATGAACAGCGTGAAGCCCCACTCGCGCCGCATAAAGGAGGAACTGTAATAGGAAACAGAAGACCAAACAGCTGGTTATATTTCTACCAAGTCCCGTTGCATCTGTGCAGAATTGGAACAGTTAGTTGTGACAGAGACAAAACTGTTTATTGTGCCTTTGGTAATATTATTTAAACATATTGAGTTAGTAACTGTATCTCCAGTGTGTTAACCAAAGTAGCTCCATTGATGAATACACTGATCATTGATGTCGAAGATCAAATTCTGAGTTCTGAGATCAGGTATTTCAACAAAGTATGTCTAGACTCTGGCCATTCACAACCGACATTATACATAATCAAACAGATTACTACATAGTATCCAATAAGCAGGGAAGTATCTTTGGACACTTTTTCCAAACATAAAGTATCTGCTCAGTAAGCGCTCATTATTTTGGTTCACCGCTCTCATAACCTCATTTTGGGTTGCAGCAGGGAAATGTGTTCAGATAAAAAGCTCTAAAACTCCACAGTACACGACCTGCTTAGCACCAACCGGCAGACCGACACAGTAAGCCACCAGCTGGTGATAATGGTTGAGCATTTAACAGCTAAAGAGCCAGATATTTCCCTCAGGAGTTGGTAGAGACCAAGACCAGAGCTAACAGAGTGTTCATAATGGACACAAACACAACTCACAATAAAGGCAACTGCTGTTCTGTGTTTGCTGGATGTGTAAATACTAAATAGTCAACGTTTTGCTAACATGCTCACACTATCAACTAAAAAAGGCCATAAATCACATCTATTTTCTGCTGCCCCCAAGTGGCCCAAAATACCTGTTATTGCAAAAATAAGCAACCGCGTTGATCAAACTAATGTCAAATATACACAGCTGCCAAGTTCATATTCTCACTCAGTCACAATGTGCACATGCACATGTTTGTTAAAGCGTCTTTGAGTGTCTAGAAAAGCGCTGTATGAATTGGAATTATTATTATTATTACTATTATTATTATTATTATTATTAGTGAGGTGATTTTCACAGTGCTGGCCCTTGGATATTAAATTGATGTAGCAAAAAACTCAAAAAAACTCTCAAATCACATACAGGTTTGTGATATATTAATTACTTAATTGAATTTCAATTAAGTTGGATATATATAATTCATAAATAGGATATTTTAGTCCGTTTTTTAAATCTCTTGATTTGTTGTATGAAAAAATATATGCAAAAACAAAAAGCTTTAAAAATGTTTTATTTGGAAGCCTGCACGTTTTATTTGTATACAGAACAACATATTAAAGAATCATAATAAAACAAACAGTTCTCAACAAATACATGAGATCTAGTGTAATACATTGAGAAAAGAAGCATAAAGCACAACAAGTACATCAGAGCTCAAAGGACAAAGAAGGAAAAAAGAAACAAATCTATAATAAAAAATTTGACAAATAAATGGTCAATAGACAAGTTAAATATAAATGGAAATTGAGATATTGAAGAACCTCAACCTCCAATGATTGAGGTTAAAATAACAAAGGAAAGAAAACAAATATGCAAAGAGTTGAACAAATAGCTGTTGAGCACAACGTAAACCAAGAGAGAAGAGAGGAAGATGGAAACAAGTGAAGACGGTTGATGGTGGGAGAAAACCAACAGACAATGACCAGGTATATGATGGTTTATGCAAATAGTTTAAATGAATGGAACAATGTGCAGGAGGCTCAACTGAAGACAAAGATGAGAGCTGAATTTAACCTTAAAAGAGAGGGGGGGGGAATCAGTTAAACTACCAACAAACTACAACAAGTGGCTCAAACAGCAGAATATACAGTAAACATGTATATAAAGTGTTTCTTTATGTGTTTAATGTGTGTGTATGAAGAGGGGGGTATGGTAAGGAGAATCCCAGGATGGAGGCCATGTTGGCCTCTGTAACCTTTTCACACACACACACACACACATACATCCCCTCCCATCGAGCTTGGCGATGCCCGTGTGACTGCCACAGGCATGCAGGGCCAACTGGGCTGTGATGTCATAAGCATGTGTCCCCCCGCAGCACCCCCACCCGAACATCCCCGTCACTGACTGCCAGCTTGCAGCAGAGCGGATCAGACTGGACCCTCAGGGACCCTCAGGGACCCTCTGGCCACGGACGGACATATTTAAGGAGGAGGGTTTGAGTGACACAGCTGTGCTGAGTGTCTCAGTTGTCAGCCTTGTGCTTACTAATATTAAAGACACTTTGTGTGTGTGTGATTGTGTGTGTGTGTGTGTGTGTGCGTGTGTTTGCACGGGTGTTGTTTATGTGCAGCGTATTTTTAGATGACTGTATTTTCCACTCCTTGTGCAGCGCTCCAGGGCAGCCACAGAGGGGAGAGGTGAGGCAGATAAGTGTGTGTGGGGGGGAGGGGGGAATCACCTTGTGTGTAATAATGTTCTTCATTACACTAAATTAATGGAGAAACATTATCTTAGCACATGCTTCTTTGTATATATTACGTGTTCCTTTACTCGTAAAGCCTTCAACAATGCTGGGATAACTTTCACTGAGTCAAACATTACAAACCCACATTAGGAGCAGAAATAGTCAAAATACGTACACAGGCTTTGTTTGTAGGTGTTTATTCAAGATAGAGCCGAGAGCTTTCATCTCTGAGTCACAGTGTTCATTCTCTTGGCGGCATCATCGAAATAAAATACTTCCTACATTACAGGAAAATAAAACGATGCTCTGGGAACAATATTATGTACGTAAAAGAGCAAAATCAGGTGTAACACTCAGCGAACATCCTGTAGAACTGCAGAAATAAACGGTGTTTTTGTCTGGATGATAATCATATTGTCACGCATGACTTTGACATGAAAAGTATATGTGCACATATTACAGATGCATACATTAGTTGTGGTAAGGTGGTTCCTCTAAAGGCATTTTCTCCATTGTATATTATTAGATGTGTGTCATTCATGAAGATCAGATCTCTCTCTCTCTCTCTCACACACAGATGGCCTCCCCCTAGTTGGCCCTTTGACTGTCTTAAAAACAAGCATCAGTTGTTTTTGTGTGGAACCAACAAAGTGTTGACTTCTCATTTTGCAGGTTATCCGTTCCCCACCGCCCCCCCAGTGGATCCCTTTGCCAAGATCAAAGTCGTCGACTGTGGAGTAACCAAAGGCTGCATAAGGTTAGAGAAGGACACGTCGTTTGCCTGCAGCCCTTCCTTTCTGAACAGAGCTCTGGTGCAGCTGTATTCCCAAAGGCTGCTTTATCCTAGATGCTGTGGCTCGACTTCCTAAAGCTGGAGCTGAACATGGACGTCGAGTAATTATTCTCTGAAGTAACTCCAACCAGCTTGTACACGACATGCAGGCGTGTCGGTGTTGTGGTTTATGGGATTTTACAGCGGATGAATGAGGAAGGCCGTCACATACAATGAGTGCAGCCTTCAGTCACATGACTGACGTATGAACATGGTTCTGAATGTTTGAACGTCACAGACCTCTGCTGCTGCTTCCCATTCAGTGACACGCTTTCCTAAAAGGTTGAAACAGTCAGTGAGATTCCTTTTGATTTAAACTAACAATTAGAGACTTGTTTGCCTCTTGGGTGCACAGACACACGTTGTAAACAAAAACCCGCACTACGAAGCAACATTAACATTCATTTGGTGCTGGGTGGGGGGGGGTGTTGAGGGGCTTAGGAATAAACTTCCCTTGATGACCACAAACATTTTATGCGATCATTTCTGTCATCTTTTAGAACATATTTCTTTAAAAAATAATACAAAAACGTTTGAAGACTTTACAAAATGTCGAAAAAAAACTCACGAAACTCTGTCTCCATGTTCATACTCGTAATTCTTCGATTTCCTGTTGTAATGGGGCTCAACTGTGACATGCAGACTATCCCTTTAAGCCTCCAAATGCATTTTTGGCAACCTTTGTTAACTCTATAAAACTTACCTAACTCCTACTTTGTATACGTAGAACAATTTAACAGTAAGTTGTTATTAGAGGAACGTGTGTGTGTGTGTGTGTGTGTGTGTGTGTGTGTGTGTGTGTGTGTGTGTGTGTGTGTGTGTGTGTGTGTGTGGCAGCTAAGGTGAAGTTTGAAGTGTTCAGGGAGTGGAAGCGCTTAAGGAGTGGAAACGATTTCTTGTGCATACCCCAAGTTTTAAATACAAAACCCCGACAAGTTCTGATTTTAGACTTTACAGCTGCTTGCTTCATTTACACATCGTAGAGGTCACTCTATAAGTGTTTCTTGCATTTTGCTGGGGGCCTAAGTCAGATCAAGGCATGCCGATGGAGCCACAGTGCGTTTACATGATGGTATCATTCGAATCTTGCTTTAGTCGGACTATGCTATCTTTTGGGGGATCTGCTGTTATCCCAATATACATGGCAGTGAGTAATTCGAATCATTGGCCGAAAGCATGTCATATCCGATACGATAGGTGGCGCTGTTTTCATTACAACTCGTGGTGATACAGCCATTTCCGCTTGACCTCTTCACCACTACCAACAACAACCAACAACAACAACATCAACATTTCGACTCCTTCAATACATTAAGCATAAATTCTGTCTGCTCTTCGGTCCAGAAATGTGTGGTGGCTCTTGTGTTCTCCAGAGCGTTGTTTGTTTGTTTTCTGCCGGCCAGGCTCCCGGCAGTGACAACTTATCGTCTCTTTCGACTTCCGGGTCACGACATGGGAGGGAGGGGGGAGGAGGGCGGGATCTCAAGCATGCGCAAAGACGCAAAGTCCAGTTCCTAATCCAATTCACCGTAACATGCCGCGATAGTCGAATTATCAACCGGATCGGATCGAGTTATCCAGGGGTGTTAATCGGATCGTAGTCGGACCGCACATAGTCGAACAAAGGTGTTTACGTGAAACGGATAATTCGATTTCAGTCCGACTAAGCCAGTTATTCGAATGCATGTAAACACTGTCAGTGTCTTGGCACACTGCCATGACTTTAACATCCTCAGGAATAGGTGTGTTTTGCTCTCTGCTTACATGATGCAATAATTTGCATATTAGTTTTCTCTTTTGTGCTGAATGAGCACATACCGTGCTCCTGGGATGACAGCTGATCTGTGTGTGTGTGTGTGTTTGTGTGTGTGTGTCATTCTCTCCCTGTCTCTCCTTCTCTGACTGAGCAAGGAATTTCCTGACAATGTTCAAGTGTAAATCAGGAGTGTTTGGGGGGATTATGTGTGTTTGTTCATGTGTATGGATGCATGTGTGTGATCACATACATATCAAAGCCCCAAGCAATAGAGAAGATAATAACGTAATGACAGGCCAGTCCTCCAGTCAGAATTCTCCGGTAGCCTCGGGGTGAGGTGTCAGTATTTGCGTGTGTGTGTGTGCGTGTGTGCGTGTGTGCGTGCATGTGTGTGTGTGAGAGGGGGAAGAGGGTGGGGTGGGGGGGGGGTGTGTGTGGGGGGGGGGGGGTTACCTGCTTTCCCAAAACCCTTTCCCTTCCCCCTCACTTATCTCTCATCACTTATCGCCTCTCTTTCCTGCAGTGAGAGAGAGAGAGTGCTGGTATGTTATTACCACTTAATAACATACCAGCACACTATTGTAAAGTACTCCATTCAGTCCTGCATTAAATCAAACTATATTTGATTATACACTTAGCTATAAAGTAGTATCAGCTCAACGTAAAGTATCACATTTTAAATGGCCTCTGTACCTCTTGTATTGTTATATGTTGTTTATACTGATAATGCATTAATGTATAAGTAGCATTTTCCTGTTGGTGCTGGTTGAGGTGGAGCTAGTTTTGATTGCTTTATATTTGCTGAGCAAAATTGTCAACTGAAAAGCAACTAGTTACTACAATCAGAATTTTTGGGGGGTAAAAAGTAATATTTCCCTCTAAAATTTAGAAGTATTATGTAAAATAATCTACAAATTGCACATTTTAACACTAGAACCAGAATAAACGTACAGTTACTTTCCACCACTGGTGTCTTCCTCCTGGCGCTTTCACCGCTCTGTGCTCCGGCTCCCACTGACGCTCACTAGTTGCTTGCATTAATAAAATGATGAGCAGAAGAACAGGTAAAACAAACCCAGAGACACAATCTGCTGGGGGTGAAAAATGCCGACTTGCAGATTTGTCTCAAAGAGATGTTTCAGGGTGAATGACTGATGAGTGGGGACAGACGGTAAACACGAGTAAACACGACAGTTTGAGCGTGTGTGCGTGTGTGTGTGTCAGCTATGAGCATTGGACTGTTTCTCTATGTATTATTAAGAAGCTGAAAAATACAAGGAAACACAGGAGATGGTTTTGGTGACAGGGACGTTGTTTCTCTCTGAGCGCGTTTCATATTGATGACTCTTGTGATTCAGTGATTTGTAGCCAAACTAAAATAACTTTGATTCAACTTCATGCTTTTGCAAGTTAACAATTACCTTTTTGATACTTTCATTTAAAAGGATTTCACAGTTAGGTATTAGACTGGATTAGTCACAGAAGTACAAGATTACACACATGGACACCTTCATGTGAGTGTCTGCCCGGCTCTGAGGAGTGGTGGATCCAGGTCGTTGTTGGATGTCACTTCAAATATCGTCACATGGCCACTGGAGCTCTATTATTCACGAGATCAATGTTGAGATTCAACAAGGCCTGATGTAGTGAAACCTTTTCCCCCCGAAACTCTTCCGCTCCATTTTTCCGACTCAGAAGATTATTTTCCCTTCATAGTGCTCTTTTCTGCTGAGATTGGGTTGTGAGAGCTGTGAACATGAAACGGAGCGTGTTCACCTCAAGGGGACGAGCCAGTGAGAGGCAGCGAGGCTGACACCAGTGTCAGAGACCCAACAATGACCAAGGAAGTGTAAACTTGTGCCGAGTGTTACACAATTCATAAGCTATATCTCTCGGTCACTCATTTCATGTTCCCTACATGAGAAACACTCAGTAAACGACTCGATACATTTAAATTGAGGACACTTTTGCGTCTTAATCGTTGCATCACTGACAGGTGTGGTGCAGTGTAGCATAAAGTATCAATGTGAACATAAAATTGTTGTCAACTCCGAAGTATTTCAACTTTAAGTTCCAAGCTTAAAAAGTGATTCTCGGCCTAAAAAGTACACTGTAAAATATTTAGTGTAACAAGTACAAGTAACAGTCACACTAATATATATATTTATATATATATAATTTTTTTTTTACACCAGATTTGAGAAACGACGAGCAATGGGATCACACCACCTACAACGCCACATCCGGTCAGAGGCATAAAGTGTGCGTGCCAATAGCCCCTTCTTTACTCCCTAACCCTACTTATGGTGTCCTTGATCGGACCTCATCCAGTTTCAAACTCTGTCTTCATTTTGATCTTAAATGCTCACCTGTAAAGCTGCATCGTGCATTGTGACACTATCACTTTGTCAAAATCTGTCCACAGACGTGGACATCAGGCAAAGTACTCAAACCACTTCTGTGGTAGTTCCTGCTACATGAGGTGTCTCCCGGACCAACCTACGCACACACACAAACAGACACACACACACAGACACACACAAACAGACACACACACACACTCTCACAAGGTGAAAACAATAAAAGCTAACTACCGTGGCTGGTAACAAATGACATGTTACAGTCTTCTCCACAGATCCTCCAACACTCAACATGCAACAGTTCACCCACACACACACACACACACACACGTGTATTCTTCGATGTGTAAATTGCGACTGGTGTGCCAGGAAAGTGGGACTATCCATGCATGCTGCCTGATGCCTCTTAGGCCCATCAAATATGCACAACGACCAAAATGACTACACATAAAGGACCAAACACATATGCTCAGTTCATGAACCACGACTCAACCACTCGCCTTCACTCCTGACTTTTACAAATAAGAGCATTTGTGAGCTCCCCCCGCATTGAGTGCTAGTTTAAACACACAGGGCTGGTTATAGGTCTTCATCATAGCACACATTTTTTTCAGAAATAGAAGCACAAGGATCAACTAAAGACAACGATGGCTCTGAGCTGGCGTGAACAACACCAGGACACGGAAACTGAAGCAGCTAAATGGAATGGGTGTGTTGGGCTTTAAAAATCATCAGCTTTATCACAACTTTGCCTCAATAAACTACAGTCAAAATTAGCTACGTTAGCTACGATTTATAAGATAAAATAATTAGAAAAATAGGCAAACTATGTATGAGGATGAGGTTAATGGGAAACCAATGGCAGATACATTTAGGCGGTTGTTCACATTATGTTCAGACATCACTTTGTAAAATGTTTCACTCTGAAATGTTGGCAGTATTATTCAGCGTAAATAGGCCTTTACTAAGATCCTGTTTCTTCCTGTGTGTCCCACCAAACATCCGTGTTGCATAGCAAGTCATAAATATGTCTAACTCCAGGACCCATAATACTCATAAGGCCTGAGAACTACAACTTCCACAGAGAGATGTCAATGTGTCAGTCGGTGACGTCTCTGCAGGGTTCTGGTCCGAGCTGCTTGTGCGTGGACGTCTGGACAGTGATGTCAGCACACAGGCTGTGGTCCGTGAAGTCGGGTTGTGGTTTGGGACCGTGTGGAGCTGCAGCAGCTGGAACAGACTCCCGAGGGAAAGCTGGGAAAGTGGCCACAAACCTACCCCTCTCCCAGAGGACCCAGTGAGAGACAGAGATAGGGAACAACCCTGACTGCAGCATGTTATTAGTGGATGCATTGTGATGCTGTTCTTTGTCTGTGCGCCACATTGTTGTGCGTAATCACTAAAATCATCTTGTGAGTGTGTGTAAGTTTGTATGTGTGTGTGTGTGTGTGTGCACAGGAAGCAGTAGTGACGCTCTCACACCGCCCACCATATTTATTACAATGAAAAGCCCAAGTTTCTGAGCAACTGTCTCTGCCGTCCAACATACGCATGGAAAACTACCCTTGAGTTGTTCTGTGGTTGGGGCAAACCAACTAACACTGGCTCCATAAGGCTGAGTCAGGACACATTCATCTCTGTATGTGTGTGTATCTGTGTGTGTTTAGGGACAGTGAAGAGATGATGGCAAAGCAAAGTGGTGTACACACACTCACATGCTTCTCTCTTGACACGTGTGAGGATAAACATCGATCTCCATTACTGACGTTAACACCCTGTTGAGTAAACACACACCTTAACTCACACCACGGTAGCCACACACGACACCCCCTGCACACTCAGATGCCTTTAACCACCTCGTCTGCGTCGACAGCCACCTGGTTAACGGCTACAGGCCCAACAAACAGCGCCAGTTCAGGGTTCAGAGCGACTCCAGCTCTGCACACATGCAGCCGCTAACACGGCTCATACCTTTATTTTGGTTTAAAAGCCTGCGATTGTCAACACAGTTCGCTGTCATGCCCCATAGGGAAAGAAACACAGGCACAGGTCACACTAAAAAATCACTCCCCCTTGTTCTTGCGCTCTCACTCAAGGCCAAGTCATGTCTCAAATGTTTCACTAACAATTAAGAATCTATGAGGAGAATTATCTAGGGTAGCCTGTGTGGGTGCTGCTGAGCAACATGCTGTTAGGTCATAAAACTAGATTTAAACAAAGAGCTTCAAGCCGATAAGGTAACCGTAAATAACAAAGCAGGATCCACTTTAGTTTATGCAAATTCCCTAAAAAACCTAAATGGATTCTTCTTCTTAAGTAAGCAGAGTCCATTTCCCTTTCTTGACCATAACCAAAACTAACAGCTCCTCCATGTCTTAACTAAACTCTGTAAGGAAAAAAGGTGACATGAGCACATATTCCCAAAATCCATATATCTTGTGATTTTATATTTGTTATGCATATTTTTACTTTGTGTACTGTGTTTTCACCCATTTATTTTTCTATTATGTATTAAAATGATGTGCTTTGAGTGATTAAATATCTAAATGTTTTTTTATGTCTATTATTATTGATGCATTAATGTGTAACGAGCACTTTCATACTCTTTAAACACCCTGAGCTCAAACTAAACATAGTTAGTGATTGTAATTTACAGTAATCAAAATTGTAAGAACAAATACTTCTTAAAATTAAATGTACCTATACTATCCTCTCTAGATAAAGAAGGGCCTTTACTCTGAAGAAATCTATTTAATGACATCCTCACAGTCTATATTAGTATTGTGTGTTCGCCCTCACATCAACACCAAGCAGGACTTTACAAACGGCTGAATGTGAAAACAGCTTTTTGAGATGAGAAAGAAAAAAGAGAAGCATTTTACTTTAAGTGGAAAAAAGTGGAATATTCTCCCATGAAGAGCACGATGGGAATTTGTAATGGTGTGAATGAAACTTTATTGTAGTGGCTCCCCTCAGGCTGACAAATATACCAAGTTATTACATGTGTTCCCTTATTAATCTACTTTTATGATCAAAGGGGATCAAATGCAGAGTTGGGTTTATGATTTTTATGCACATGTGTGTTCGTGGGGGCAGTCATGATCCTGTGAATAAAGTCCTGCTGTAGCAGAAACCTGAGTCAGCTTGTTTGTTTGTGTGCGTACATCTGAAGTCAAGACATGACAGAAACAGGGATACGTGCTACATTTATATCTCTATTATAATTTAGATTTTTGTATGTGTCTTTATGCAAACATGTCATCTTATACAATTTGACCCACTGTTCTGGATTAAACCACCCAAGTGTTAAACTAGTAAAATGCTCCTTAAACATTAATGTATCAGTAATAATGAAATGTTTTATGGTGTAACACTTCCTGTGTCATTTTCCTGAAATATGAGTACTTTCACTTTTGATTTAATTCAGTGATTCTCAAAGTGGGGAACAGGGAACCAAGCGTACCTTGGTGGGGGTCTGTTATATGAATTGTAATGTTTTGTTAATAAGTGCATATCTACAGATTGGGACAATTTGCGCTAATAAATCAAGCACATCGTGTCCATCACTTCCAGCAATATTAGAAACTCTGATATGAGTGTGCCACGCAGCAGTAAGACGCTGTCAATGGTAGTCCAAATGCAATTTGGATGAAATGTTTCAAAGTATTAAAGTGGTGATTTCAATTAAAATGTGTCTCTGTTCATCAATATGAAACCAGTCTTAAGTATTAAGGTTAAAACGTTTTAAATCAGTTCCAATGGCATCTTCGAGTTGAAATGCAAATAAGCAATACGCTGTTATCATTATGAGGGAATTGGAGAAATGTGCAGAGCCCCTGCTTTAAATTGTTATACTGACATTCTTGAGTGACTTTTTCAATGCAGGACTTTTTATTTGTGATGGACTATTTTTATCCAGCAGTATTGTTAACTTTAGCTCAAGGATCTGAATACTCCTTTGCCCCCTGGTCAGGTGTGCATGTTGCTGCTATGTAATCCATAAATACATTTAAACCCCTCCACTTATCCCACCGGTTTCTCCTGTCTTTCTGTCCCGTGTAATAGCCAAATCAAACCAAGGCAGAAACCGGTTTAGGTCTGTCTTCTCTCCTTTCATCTTTAGAACAGACGGATCTGTGAGAACCGGGGAAAGACAGGAATGAAAGCACACAGAGCGGCGGGAGGAGAATGTCCTGAAGGTGCTCGTGAGAAGGGGTTGGGGGGCTGCTGGAGCGTGGTGAGGTTGGGTCTGTGCAGGAACATGTTGGAGGATAAGGCGTGTCCCCTTTGGCAGGAGCGGTGCAGCGTAAATCCACCAGTGCCATCTGATGCCTGCGCTTGTGACGGTGCAACAGTGTGCGGCAGACGCTGAGAAAACATCTGGCCGCTATAAATAGGCAGCGTGTTAAAGAGGTGCGTTGTAAATATAGTGCCCTGGTGTGGTGTCACTTTACACCCCCACCACCTCCATCCCGTCTTGTTCTCAGCCCCAGCCTCTACCGGACTCCTCTGTTTCATTATGCCAGAGTGCGTCACGGCCGCTGGAAAAAGAGACTTGAAAACACGGGAAGAAAGAAAGGAAGGAAGAAAGAAATGAAAGACAGGGGCTGGCGGCGGTGTAGTAATGGGACAGATTAAGCTCAAGGTGTGAGTGTGTCTCTGTGTGTGTGTGTGTGTGTGTGTGTGTGTGTGTGTGTGTGTGTGTGTGTGTGTGTGTGATGTAACTGAGGCCAGGATTCCCCGAGCCCCCGGTGTCTGCAGGTTTGGGTATCTTCCAAAGCACAAGAGGAGAGGGACTGAGAGGGAGGTGATCCTTTCATCGCTTCTTTCCCTCCTTACCCTCTCATTAAAGATGCAGAAAAATTGTTTCACGTGTTACTACTTGAGACTGGATTACTGCAACTCACTCCTGCACTAGCTGCTCTGCACTGCTCCAGTAAAATCAAGAATCACTTTTAAAATTCTTCTCTTAACCTAAAGCCTTGATTGGTGATGCTCCATCATATCTTAAGGAGCTTGTCGTACCATATTGCCCCACTAGAGAGCTCTCGCTAACTAAATGGACATTTCAGTCCGGGAGGCAGACAGTCACCCTTAAGAGTAGTAGAAAGACCCTTCGGGAGGCAGACACAGTCACCTCGTTTAAGAGAGAGACCTTCTTCTTTTGACAGAGGCTTATAGCTGCCGGGGACGTTTAAGTCCTTTTTGACTTTACCTCATGGGGGTATCGGACCTATGGAGAGACGGCATAGATATCTGCCTGATGGATCGCCTGGGTCGTGGGAATTCCTGCATGACACGCCACTGTCCTGTTGAGACTCCGCCCCCTCCTCCCCACCGCCATCTGCCTGATGGATCCATTACATCTATTGCATCTGTCCATCCTAGGAGAGGGATCTCCTCTGTGCTCTCTCCAGGTTTCTTTTTCCCCTGAAGGGTTATTTGGATGTCTATGTGTACAGATTGTAAAGCACTCCGAGACAAATTTGTAATTTGTGAAATTGGGCTATACAAATAAACTGAATTGAATTGAATTGAATTACTCTCCTCCACCGCCTTGCCTAACTTCTCCTTTTTTCCTCCTCTTTTCCATTCCCTCTTTTTCTTTTCTCGTTACTTCCATTGTCTCTTTCTTCTTTCTCTCTCCTGTTTTTCTTCTCTAATTTTCGTTTTTTCTCCTCTCCTTCTATTTTGCCTCCTCTCTTAATCCTGCTCATCTACCCTACTCCTTTTCCCTCTCCTTCCCTCCCTATTTGCCTCCTCTCCTCCTCCTTTTCCCCCATCATGTTTCTTCTCATCCGAGCCTCTCCTCTTTTTTTTATTTTCCTGACCATAAACCTGTTGAGAAAGTGCTTTGCTGGGTGTGGTGTGGCCACTATGTCCGCTGTGCTTTCACACTTTGTGATTGTGTGTGTGTGTGTGTGTGTGTGTGTGTGTGTGTGTGTGTGTGTGTGTGTGTGTGTGTGTAGATGAAGTCCTTATTGCATATAAAAACCTTCCTATGACATCACTCAGTGACGTCCCCTGAGATTCAAAAGGCCTCTCAGCCATATTTTAAGCGCACTGTGTGTGTGTGTGTGTGTGTGTGTGTGTGCGTGTGTGTGTGTGTGTGTGCGTGTGTGTGTGTGTGTGTGCGTGCTTGTGTGTGTGCGTGTGCTGGCACATCTGGCAAAGGATTTTTAAGAGCTTTTTCCTCTTCGTTCCTTTTGAACTTGAACAAGTGACTTCTTTACAAGACAAAAGTCGGATACACTCACTCTGTCTCTCTCTCACACACACACACACACACGCACACATACACTATGTGACGCAACAGCCACTGGTCATGTTCCCAAGGTCCTGTTCTCAGAGCAGTCTGACTAGAGGCCTTTGTCTGCGCTTACTTAAAAATAAAACTGGAGCAGGGTTACCACACACACACACACACGCACACACACACACATACACACACACAAGCACGCACGTGCACACACGCACACGCACACACCTACATGCACACACACCCACACACACACATAGACCATCTCTCGCTCTTTGTGCGTGAACTAAGCCTGACCTGAGGTGGAAAAGGAGCCCACTGCCAACTCATGATGCTGTTTAAGTAAAGTGTGTGTATGCCTGTGTGTGTGTGTGTGTGTGTGTGTGTGTGTGTGTGTGTGTGCATGTATTTGTACTGCCATACTGTATCCATGTGTGGATTATTCCATTCAGCCTCCTCCTTAAAGTGCAATTATGGGCTTGTGTAACACCCAGGTGTATATGTGCACACACACACACACACACGTATGTGCATGTGCCTTGAACATGATCAAACCACCTGTTATTTTACGGCCGTGCACGGAAACTTGATCCCCCACAAATTACAGGACCCATATTAAACTCGTCAAGCTCTTCATAACTTGAGGAGACTTTCTGTTCTGACAGTGTTACTTACTCACACTCCGCAACACTCCCCATACAGTATACTGCAGCAACATCCCAGTTCGGCACCCGGGAGGAGTTTATGATAAGAATCAGTATCCAGTTCCACCATAACTTCAACCACTGACATGTCACCACTGTCAGCTTCCCATTTCAGAAAACCATTTTAGAGATCTATCATTATGGAATGATGTACAGTTGCTTTAATTGAAACACTTTTCCTATATGGGATGAGATAAAAGTCTATAACCCTTAAATTGATGAGTGTATTTGAGCAATTACAACAGATAATCTTGAAAATACATAATGGTCAACTGAGATCAAGGCAATGGCTCTGGTATTTCTTCATCTGCAGAACATACACTTGTGGGTGTTGAAGGTGCTTAAGATCCTTTAGAAAACTTTTGAGAGTTAAATAGCAGGTTTTCACCTGCCAGCAATGGTATGCCTTCTGGCAAACTTTCATCCCAAATATTCAAATTACCCGGAAAGCACCACGAGTGCTACCATTTCTATCATGGACACTCACACAGAGGTTTAAAAACTACACTGTGCCATGTTTTACCAATTGAGAAAGACTCAGCTCAAGACACACTTAATTAGCTGTGTCTACTAACTCTGAGATCTATTCCCTTCTTCATTAGCTTCTCCTCCAAAAACACCTCATCCACAAATTAATCATTGGCTTCCTTTAAGGGTGCATGTTGAAACAAGTACAGATTTTAGTGAGAGCTCTCGCAGTGGATTAGCAAAGCTTTGCCACAACAAGGCCCGAGAGTTCCACATCATTGATAATAAAGGTGGCAAATGGAAGTCAATTGGTAAAAAAATAAATAATAATAAATCCTGTTCACATTTGTTTTTCTATGTAATGTCATTTATTGTTTTAACTGTGCTGTTAGAGGTATTTACTTCTTTTTTTAAATACTAAAAATAAGTAATAAGAATTCAAACAATCTATTTTAAAATGAGGTTATTGTCCAACTGTTTATCAAATAATTTAAGATAGTACGCACTTTTATCTATTTATTAGTAGGTATCCCTTTTCAATTCCATCTTTTTTATTGATGAATTAAAACGATGACATTTCCATGAGCATTTGCAAGGCTCTCTAGCCCCTCCAGAGCCCTCAGCCCCCTCCCTTTGGCCTGATTAACATCACTGCCCTGGTTCCACATTATGTGTAGGTCCTGGCAGGTCAGCGGTCCGACCACATCACAAGGCAAACCCTCGGACACCCTCCAAGAGCCAGATAACCGCGAGGACCTTCAGGGGGGACACCTGCTGAATCAGGCGCTTCTACGCCACAGAGTGTGATGGAAACTGATCCACTAATATCAGCCATGTGGCTATTAGTGTCCTGTACAAACACACTGCTGTCTGTTAATACTGTAACCTGGCACACACACACGCGCTGCTCTATAAATGCCCACTCACGAGGTGGCTGTCACACATACCTGATCTGGTTTCAGCTGCATAAACCTTCCCGGCAACACATTATACAAGCGAGTCGGCCCACACATGCAGATGCACACACACACTGGTTGGCCGTGGCTCTCAGTAGTGTCCCGTTCAGCAGACACTTGAAAGGACACCCTAGAGAGGGGTCCTTTTCACAGTAATAGTGCCCGGCAGCACTTAGCGTAGACCCGGTGGCTCACTCCCACTGTAGTGAAGGGGATGAGGGTTCTCAATTCCACGGCAGCCTACTCTTCTCGTCCCGCCGAGTGGGGGGAAGAAGAGTCTTTCATGGACACAGCACTTCACCGGCTGCACGCTCACGCACACTCCAAAGCACTCGTTCACCCATCGTCAACTGTGGAGTGCGAGATCTCAAATTTGAGTGAACGAACAAGTGGGAATTGGTGATGAGTGTGACATATTTCTGATTATATTCAGATAGCTCACACTGAAAATGCTGAAACTCAACTGCCACAACAGAAAAGGCACATGAAAAACAGCCCAGTATGCACAGAGAGATGGGTCAGTGCTCCTTGGAGTAAACTCTACGAGGCTCCAAAAGGCTCCTGCAGGGATGAGCGACGGCTGCCGTTTAGCTTTGCTAGGATGGAGGGTCGTCACTATGATAACTTTCCAGAGTTATAAAATCAGAAAATGATGAACCACTGTTTTGTTGTGGCAGCTGAAAAGCGTTTAAACTCAAGGATCTGCTATTCAAAATAGATCCTATTGGTCTCACTGGTACCTGAAACGACAGGTCCCACACCGACACGTCCTCTTGTGGTTTTTCATGTAGTGCTGTTTTCGGGCTGACCCCAACAGTCGACAATGATTGTTCAATGTGGTTGAGATCTGGTGACTGCAAAGGTTATAATACATGATTCACGTTATTAAGGGATCGGCATCACCTGCATTGAAGTATCTGCTTTTGTTAATGTATAAATATCATCTATTCTGTTCTAGGTCATACATGAGCACACAAATCCAAATGATATGGCCAAAAATATAAATATTTTAATAAAGATAGGCCAATACGAATATTTATAAAAGACAATCCTGTACATATACTTTTTGGAGGGAGTGTTCGATGTTTGTGTAGGCAAGATAATTCCCATAGTTCCTTTTCAGAAAAGCATTAAGTCGTATTTTAGACACAAGTCTTTTCAACTTTGTTTCAGAAGTTTGGGAAAGGTCTGTCTCTGACTCTCTGAGTGTGGTCCTTCCACCCAAAACACACCTTTGTGATGACCTGACCTTTGGCGTTTGAGTGTCCACGTACATCGTAGAAAACCCCTCTGCAGCTCCTTGTCTCTTCACCAGCTGACTCTGTGTTGTCTAAACACAGTCGAGTGAGGACCCTCACTTTACCCTCATGGTGGAAAGAAGACCCTGAGAGCCTGTGGGTGGGACACGGTCAGGCACGAGAGCAGCGTGAGGGTAAGAGGTGGTGACCACGTATCCTCTCCACAGCACGTATTTGAGTTAAGCGAGACACCGTCTTTCAACAGTTTATTATTTTTGTATCTCTCCCTCTGTCTTCCTTCCTCTCTTCTGAACATATTGCACATATTCTGGAGCCTTTGTGGTATTCCCGTCTGCCTTTGCCAGCTCAGCATCACCGTTGGAATTCATCCCTCGTGGCTTGGCGCAGTCAGGCTTCCAGCAACATTCCCTGCTGCTCAGTCACAACGTAAATTCAGCTCATCAAAGAGGATACCTGGACTTTTGAGACTGTGTTTGTTGGCTGGGGATCTAGACAGGATGAGCAAAGTACTAAGGCTTTAGGAATTAGGAAGATAGCTCTCGGGATGCCCGGAATTCCTTCCGGAAACCTTGCTGTCTGACATAGACGGTGTATTAGAGTCCAGCCTGTGTGTGTGTGTGTGTGTGTGTGTGTGTGTGTGTGTGCGTGTGTGTGTGCATGTGTGTACGTTTGAAACAGACAGGGTGAAAGTGAGTTACAGCTACTATCTCCCCCTCTCTCTCTTCCTTTTGAGGCCAGAGCCGGCTGCATCAACTCACGAGACTAAAATTATGGGACAGTTATTCGGAGAAGCCTATTATGGTCTGAGGACACAACACGTCTCTCTCCCACACACACACACAAACACACTTGTAGACAGTTACACCATCGCAGGTGATAGGAATCAGACCGTTCCAGTGTTATCAGAATGTGATGCTGCTGTGGATTCCTCAGATACCCGAATGGTCAGGTTTATTCCTCACGTAAGACGAGCGTTGCAGACAATTGTTTCATAGCGGTCTGAAGTGCAATAAAACATAATCCATGATTCGGCCATTGCCTCATGACGTCATGCAGAGGAAAAAAGAAGATGTTTTACAGATGAATGGAATGCAGAGGGAAGAGAGGAGTGAAACACTTTCTTTGGCCTTGTTACTATCAGTTCAAAACCCATTTACCGTGTGTTGACATCATAAAAAAAAAAGCGTTGACACGGGAATGAGTAAGGGTAAACAATGCCTCAAAAGATGACTTCACTTTATTATAACGTCTTATTTTAGTCTCATTTGTTATAGCTGTGGTCATTGTTTCTCAAGTTTACAGATCTGAGAACACAATGTCACTTCAGCACATCTTGCAACAACAACAAAAAGAAGAAATATCCGATGATCAGACCAACAGGAAACGGTTGAGCCAGATTATCTACGACACTTTATCTGGAGGTCAAACTGAAAGAAAGCTCCGGTGCTGAGAAATGAAGCCAACGCAGTTTCTCTATATACTTTAATGAATGCTTATTTTTCACCTTCAATTCTAAGAGAGGATCTAACCAATTACAGGAATCCTTTGTTCATATAATAACCACATTTAAAGACAACTTTTTGGATATTTTGTTCACCCTGGAGGCTCGCAAGACAAAAAGAGGAGTCTTGAATTTTTAACAAAAGCAAAAATATCCGTTCAAAAACACACCCCAGACACTTAACAACATACTACTTAAAACACTTTAGACTCGTCTAGAATTGCACAGACAAGCACTGTGCATGTGTGAGACGGTTGATGCAGAAGTGTTGTAAGTAGGGTTCATTAAGTTGGCAGAAATATAAGAAGTGGTTCAGCAGAAGCCAAAACATCCAAACTTCTAGTCTGCAGTATGGGTCTAGTTTTGATTTAAACTTCACAAAGCTCCTCCAGAGACACAACATACATTATGCATCTCTGTTTTCACAGGACTAACAATGAACTAATAAAATCTGTGGACCCCTTTGAGTACAATCTTATTATTTCTGATAGAATGAATGGCCTATGAAAAGTGTTAGACTTTGCAGTTTGGATCATCTGTTTGTCAGTGTGTATCTATCCTCGATGTATCAGGATTTCTGCTGACACGGTCATGGATCAGGTCCTGGAACTGATGCGAACATGATGTTACCAACGGCACAGCAGCACACCTTGTGGGACGTTACCTCAGCTTAGAGGGAAAGAACATGACATGCATATCTTATACCTCTCAAACACACACACAGGGCTCATGTGCAATTAAGGATATGCAGTTGGGCACTCATCTCTGCTGGGAGCAAGGGACAGCCTCTGCTTCACTACACACACACACACACACACACACACACACACACACTTGTACAATGCCAGATTCAGAACAAAGACATAATACATTCTCACTGCATGTTGGCAAACGAGCATTCCATTTGTCAAATTCTCATTTGTTTTAAATCATAATGTACCAAACATGCATGCTTGTTTCCTCGAAACTCCCAGCAGTACTCAATAGTGCCCTCATGGTCCTTCTTTTTCCATTTTGTTTTATGGCGTAGTTTTTGCCATGTTTTCCTCCTCCTGGCTTATTAGAGCCAACATACCCTACATTTCTATTTCGGGCTGCAAGTTTGTTTTTCTTTCATCTTCTGGAGAAACCCTCTGCCACCAATTCCCACAACTCACCTACAGTAGCCCATGAGGGACAATAGATGCATTCAAATATAATTAACTGGCAGCTAAACGAAAACGTTTGAAAAGGGGGAAAGGATACTATTAAATTGCTGTGCAATAAATCCACAGCCACATAAAGAACACTCAATGTTGTTTTTTTGTCTCCGAGGCCTTTTTTTTTATTAGTCCCACATCTGACAAAGCACACATCTGTCCCAGTAAGTTCACGCTGGGATGCTGCAACTCTCCTCTTAGCATCCTTTCAAACTCAGACTTCATTACTTCAGAAAATCAAAAAACCCGATGGATTCAGATCCACGGAGAACCAGAGCTGAGTGACTGATATCGAGGTCATTCTTCTAATAAATGGGCAATCACAAAATGACTTACTCATTTTGTGTGTGTGTGTGTGTGTGTGATATCTGTCACTTAGAGGCTCCCAGCTCTATTATAACGAGCATACGGTTGGCATCACACACAGCTCATATTAACCCTGTGGCTCTTTCAGTGCCTGTAAGATTCGTTTGTGTCTTAGTCTCTATCTTTGCAAATGTGCGAGGCCTGATTTAAGCGATTTACTCCTGTTTTATTGGCTGATTATGTTGAGTGAGTCACAGAGAGACTAAAACAAAGTATTTGGCTCAGAGCTATGACAGTGTTGCCTTGCACTCCTCATCTAGCGCCATCAATCATCTTCATCGAGCCCCGGACCCTTTGGTCACTATCCTCAACTTTTGCGGTCAGTGCCCAGAGAGAAGTCAGCCATGCACCCAGACAACTCCCTCACACTCCCAACGCTGCTCAATAAGAGCTATTCATTGTCCGACAATGTAGAGGCGGTAACAGAATAAGACATTGTGCTTGCACACATTTATTCCAACGTGGGTGAGCCAGAGGTGATCGAGAAACCCCAAGAAATCCCAATCCAATTTCACAGAGAAATTCACTACTGGAAAGAAGAAGAAAAAACACAGCAACACAATGAGATGTTTCAAGAGCAACGCTTCAGTCTCTGAAGAATTTCAATGAAACATCCTGACGATTCCCACACTCCCCTCCCCGCTTGGATCTCTCTCCTGCTAGAACAAGATCCATGAGTGGCTACCGCAGATATCTAACCTGCCAAGCATATGAATGTGTGTGTGTGTGTGTGTGTGTGTGTGTGTGTGCGTGTTCCTCGGGTTGTCCCACAGGGGATACGTGTGTCTAGTCTGAGTCACAGGCAGGCGCTGTGTCTGTGTAAGAGTCCATCAAAACACATTAGCATCAACATCTCCTAGTTTACCCTCAGGCACACACACACACACACACACACACACACACACATGCAAACATGCAAACACGCATACGCACGCACAGACGCACACACACATTGCACATCGTGAAACCTCCACAGGGCTATGTGCTATTCCCCCCACATCCCCTCAAGCTGAAACCTCAGTTTCCCTCCTCACCTCACTGTCCACGTCAGACAGGCTGTTCACTCACACTGGACAACCGCTAGCAGATGCTGCTGGCCTGGTAAACAGAGAGAGCTGGACGGTACTATATGAGACACACACACGCGCATACACAGTTGTTATACCACATACAATCTACAGCAGTGGTCCCCAAACTACGGCCCGCCTCCACATTTGGACCGGCCCTCTGAACAATACCAGAGACGCGTTCCGATAAATAAAAAAAAATTCACCTGGCCCGCTGCTGTTGAGATTGCAGTGAGACGCGGAAAAAATGTGAAGTGGTGCTCTTCGTAATAAAACATCTTTGATGGACGTGTCGCGTCTCGGCCAATCAGCGTTCAGATGTCCACAGCGTTTGGGAAGTTAGGTTAGCTTGAATGTTAGTCCGCTACATCTGCTGCTGTCACGCTGCACGGTGTAGCGATACTAACAAAGTACCCGTACGTTAAAAATGATGTGATTTAGCATATTGTTAGTATCGATACTTCATTAAAAGAGCGCACCCCCCCCCCCCCGGCTGGCCCTCCAGCAGACAAGGGAAACGTTATGTGGCCCTCTCAGGAAAAAGTTTGGGGACCCCGGCCCTGATCTACAGTATGCATTAGGCAACAGAAGAACCACAAAGTGGCCAGATATTTTAAAGCAGCACTGGTACAAATTGATGATAACTTAATGAATGTTCCCACTGTAGCCCAAAGTTGCTGTGCTGCCTCTTGCAAGAAGAAGCTGCACATCACAGTTTACAGTAAACAATGTCCCCTTGTGACGAGCCCAGCTCTGAAAGCCTTCCAGTTACAGAAATTGATCACAAAAACCAGCAGCTGATTATGGACCACAGTCTTTCATACATTTACAAATCAAATCAAAAATAGTAACGATTAAACAATGAGTGTTTGTTCTGAAAAAATGTTTTATTGCCAGACTGTCACAAATATTTTAGACTTCTTGATCTGATTTCCACAATTGTTAAATAATAAGTGTAAAGACAGATCCATTCCCAGAACATACATAAAAAAATAAAAGAAAAAATATATACAAATTAAATGAGTGCAGAATACACAAACAAAAATTACTTACTGGTAGACCAGAAGGAAACACTTTTAATGTATTGTTATCCAGGAAGTGAAATATAAAAGTTTGACATTGTGTAAAAGGAAAATGTTGTGTTCATTGCGTAAATTTGTGAAATAGTTTTTTAGTTCCTTGTAAGTCCATACAACCTGATAGTTTGTGAAGGAGCAAAAGAGGGAAAAGGGAAACGAATAGAGGTGGAGAGCGTGGACAGAAAGAGACAGACAGAAACAGGGAAAGAGACAAAGAGACAGAAGCAGACGGACATAGAAGCTCTCTGAGGGGATCGAGTGCTCCACACGGCTCTCTGCGCTGAGACTCATTATCAGTCCATGACACAGATGAATGGAACATTAGCATAAGGGAGGACCTGAAGTGACACATGGCAGATATAACTCTCCTTTTTATGAGCTTTCTTCGACCAAAAGTGGACGGTGACATATTTGTCCTGCCTGCGTACATTTGTTTGTTTATGTGGCATATTCACATGAGTGTGTGACTTCAACATCCACAGCACACTTCGTCACATGAAAAGAGGATAGGCCATTGTACTCAATCATGCTGCCTCAGACAGCCGTTAAATCGGTATGTGTGTGTGCGTGTGTGTGTGTGTGTGCATGTGTGTGTGTCGAAGAGAATAAAAGAGAATATAACAGCTCTGCGCAGTGAGTGTTGGTTAAGAGCCTCTGTTTGGACTTGCGGCCTTGTTTGGAGTGTGCCTCTTTCTGGTGTGTTGTTTGATGAAGAGGCTCTCAGAAAATACACATGCACAGACACACACACACACACAAACATGCACACACACACATAAACACTCCACACAAATGGTATCAATGGTTTTCTGGCACATGTAAATTGAATGCATGTTTGGTGGGTGAAAGCAGCATCCCAAGGTCTTCCATCCGTCGATTGTTCTGTGTTCCTGTTAATAATTTCCAGAGTTTATATGTCCGTGACGATTCCTGGCAAGTGATTAGGAGTTTTGTGTAGACAGAGCTGTGCGCAGGGGAAAGTCTCTGTCCTGCGCACGGCTCTGAGTTTCCGGTTCACTCTGCAACACTGCTGACCGAGTGGAAGTGGATTCTTGGCTTCTTGCTCATCTTTGTTGACTCACTGTGCAGGCAGTCTGTATGTTCACAAAAATAGCAAGGGAATCCTTCCTGCGTATGAGGTGTCCTCCTGATGCGGTGGCATCGTGCCACGTAAGCACCTCAGAGCTGGGAAACACTGGGATTGCATCCATCCACTAAGAATTGGATCAGCGTTTGTCCGAAGAGGCCAGGGCCAGGCTGCAACTAACTAACGTCCTAATTGGATTAGTGTGTGTGGCTATGTGCGTGTGTGTCTGTGTCTGTGTGAGGGCTTCCCCAGCTTACCGGTGTGTATCGTAAAGCTGCTGGAGTAAGACATGCATGTCACGTCACTCTCAAAGGCAGCTGTACACTCGCTGTCGTGACCCCATGACTAGTATCTTTCCCGCTGCCACGGCAACACCAAACACGAGATTACATCACTAACACAGGCATGACGTCACTGAGTAAGAAAAGGAAAGACACAAAGAGTAAAAGATGAATTTACCCTACCGGATCCAACCCAGCAAGTTGTTATCGAGTGTGGGGATGCCCAAGAACCTCCAAACAAAGTGTGCCCGCACTACAAAGCTCAGTTAAGTTATCCTTTGGATGACAAAGAACAAAATATTGACTGAATCTTTTTAATAAAAGAATTATAAGAAATTAACAATATATTTGGCATCAGGATGGGTCAGAGGTCAGGACCCTCATGGGTCATCTCATGGGGAGAAGATCCCAGGACAACAAGAGGGTAGTGATAACAGATCTGTGGTTGGCAGTGTGGTCTCAGAGAGAGACGGTCCTGTGTTCTCCGAGTGCTCTCAGTCCAACGGCTTGCAGGGAGCAGTATACCCTGTGGCTCACTCAATGAATAATGGGAATTAATAGGACCCAACTCCATTAAACCCGTAACAAGTTAAAGCAAATGTATATAACTTCTACTGGACCCAAATGACAATTCTGGGATTATGAAAAATGTCAAAGCGTAGCTGTTAATGTCCATAATACATAATGTCTATCTAAAGTTTTCTAATATAAGCTATCATTAGCCACCTACTGGACGTACCAGACCAAGAAAGAGTGGAGTAACACACACCTGAGTGTCTTGAATTGATCTCGAGTTTTTTTTATTACTCATAAACTGGATTTGCATTTGTCAGAAGAAGATTGTGTTTTGTTCTTTTCTTAAGAGTTAGATAATCTTGCTTTAGGGTTAAGGGCATGGATGTATTTCGTAAATATAGCCCATCTGCCATTTTATACCTCTTCCTTTATTTAATGTGCGTCACTAAAAGCAATATGGTAGAAGCTTCTGAACCCACAGAAGACTATTTAATAAATGTGAGATGACATTAAAATCCCCCGAATAACATCCTTAAAGTGGTGCATTCTCAGAGAACCAAGTAAAACAGTCTCCCCTTATCATTCATGATCCTGAATATTTGTGTGGATCTTTGTGCCTTTGAAGACTGAATTTAGTAATTGAATACAAAATGATCACACAACTTTAACAACTGACACAAACTAATTTCCAAAAAAGGAAAACATATCCACTCTTGTTCTGATGGCTTGTGGTATCCGTGTTCTTAAAGGAACAGCATGTTCTATGTGTCCGTCCTTACGTTCCCTACCATGCACAAACCAACACTAAATTAATGACATAGTTAATATGACAGGTCTGGTGTCCAGTTTGTTTAGTATTACTTATGTACACAACGATGCTCAAACTGAAAAGTCGCCCCTCTGTCACCTAAGCAAAGCAACATCGTCTGAATCTAGTTTGCCCTGTGTTTGTGTGTGTGGGCGGGTGAGTGTGGGCCGGGATGCTGAATGTTCCAATCCATAAGCCCCATCGACAGAAAAACTACTGTTCCTCAACCGGAAAGAGCATTGAAGGAGAAACACTCTAACTGGATGTCCTCAGAGCAGTTCAACACACACACACACACACACACAAACAGAGAGAGAGAGAGAGAGAGAGAGAGAGAAAGACACACACACACAGCATGCAGGGAAAGTTGTCAATACTGAATTTTGGCAATAGAAACATTGGAGACAAAGAAAGAGAACTTGCTCCAAAAGAAATCATAAAACTACTTTGCACATTGTTTTCATCAAACACAATGGCATGTATTTAATCATGCATCACCAATTAACATTAACGATATCCGAAACACAATATTAAGTGTCTGTCTGGTTTCTTCTGTGCATCACAATGTGGCCCTGCAGCCTTTGTGTGTTTGTGAAGTGAAATGTGTTCATGTGACTGAGCTTACAGCTAAGAGTTGTCTCTAACAGGGCAGAAGAAGAATTGTATTTTAGGGTCAAAAACATATTTTCTCACTCTTGGGAGGTGTGGCCATGCAGATGTTTATCAGAATGTAAGATACCACATGGATGTGTTATAAGAATTGGATAAAGTACTACAGGATGATGGCCATCCATTTGAATGAACATTGTTTACCCCGTGCATATGTTTAAAATGTTTGTCGACTCCTTGGTTTGTTTTTTTGGAACATTAGTTTCTCCCACTAGGCCCTCAGAGAATAACATATTTTGAAGTTTGAGGATTTTGTTAACAGTTATACAGACCGACGGAGGATTTTTCCTTCTCATTTTGAATATTTAAAAATCTCAGAAGCAGATACGCTCTTCTTTTTTTTTAAACAATTTTTGCCAGTCGGGTGACCTAACATATATAATTATATCTTTAAGCACATTAAACGTATAGTTTACCTATGATGTAAACTATGAAATATGAATGCATGTATCTGTACAACAGGACACACAAACTAAATAAACATAGAAGAGTGTATGTTCGCCACAGAACCCAGTGTGCAGTAGAGAACACGAGTAATATTATCAAGAGTTTTATTGTGTGAGTCTGTGTGTGTGTGCTTGTGTGTGTTTGTGTTTTTAAACAGTGTGTGCGGCTTGTTACCACAGATATTTTATGGCATGCTAATTAAACATTCAGCTCTTCATCTGAACCGCCAAAGAAGCAACATAACACAATGGGGAATTTTAACACGTGGCCTCGCCTTTCCACACGTTGCATTTCAAGTCACGTAACAAAAGGATCAAGTGAACGTCACCATGACCCGCACCCTCTCTGACACAATGGGTCTTAAACCTGTCAGTTTAAGACCCATCCCCTTCAAGCTCCCCTCATTCACACATCAATCAAACATCCTCCCACAGACCACTGCCACAAACACACACACACACACACGCACACACACGCACACACACACTACTTTGTACAGTATATGAGTAATTAGGTACGAGACTGCACCTGTCCTCAGATATACTCATCCAATAAATACCACCTCAGGCTTCACATGCTATTGTGTGGTGGATCCATTTAGACGAGCTCAAATGCCTTCCAGCATGCACGTGTGTACATAAATAAAAGCCTGAAAAAATGTCATACACATGTATAATATTTTTTTCAGGCCTTTAGGAGGTTGCACAAAAACAAATGCAATATCCTGTTTACAAAACCACTTCAGTATGCAGGAGAAGCAACTGACTAACTAACGTGCAAATCACCGCGCTGAGATTCCAGGAGTAGCATCAAGTTGGTGATGAACTAAAGGACAACAGTGTACCTGGAAAAGGAAAGCTATGAATTAATTTATTGAAGTTATGAATAAACATAACAATTTATATGAACATATTATGTTAAAGTAATGTCAGAATGAATATATATCTTGTGAAAATGCGTGAAAGTCAGTTAAAAGAAATCTAAAAATCATTTTACGATTAGATATAATACAATTTAGATAGCTAACCTCATCGGTTGATTAAAATACTTGTCCCAAGACAAAGTTTTAACTGTAAAATTAAAGAATTACTGTATTATAGCTGTAGGTCCTGGAAACATAGTGTATATAAACATATACAGGACTGTCTCAGAAAATTAGAATATTGTGATAAAGTTCTTTATTTTCTGTAATGCAATTAAAAAACAAAAATGTCATGCATTCTGGATTCATTACAAATCAACTGAAATATTGCAAGCCTTTTATTCTTTTAATATTGCTGATTATTGCTTACAGCTTAAGAAAACTCTAAAATCCTATCTCATAAAATTTGAATATTTCCTCAGACCAAGTTAAAAAAAAGATTTATAACAGCAAAACAAAATCAAACATTTGAAAATGTGTTTCCAGGTGTTTCGAGTTAATTAGACGATTCAAGTGATTTGTTTAATACCCTACTAGTATACTATTTCATGATATTCTAATATTTAGAGATAGGATATTTGAGTTTTCTTAAGCTGTAAGCCATAATCAGCAATATTAAAAGAATAAAAGGCTTGCAATATTTCAGTTGATTTGTAATGAATCCAGAATGCATGACATTTTTGTTTTTTAATTGCATTACAGAAAATAAAGAACTTTATCACAATATTCTAATTTTCTGAGACAGTCCTGTATATATATATATATACACACACATATATATATATATATATATATATATATATATCCTTAGTTAGGAATAGGAATGACATATTTTGAAATTGCAAAGGCCTTGACTGATAATGCGATATTAAAGAGAATGATCATTGTCACATCATTATTCTCACTTTTATTTGTGCCTGTACCAAACAAAGTGTGTTTGGTTAATGTTGCATAATCTTATTTGGAGGCCAAGACATCTCTGCAGCATACATAACGATAAATTATATATATATTATATATTCTGCTAGTTTGATCAAATTTCAATTGATTGTTTAGCCCTAATTGGGAAAATAATCTGGATTAAAATCAATGCAAACAAATATTCTTAAAAAATATATAGATACTTTTCTGTCAGTAAAGAAATGGGACAGTTTGAAAACAACAAACCTTAAATACGCAACAGGGAAAAGATTATTCATTGTCAGTATTCAGTCTTTGTTTCATTGTTGAGTGGCCTAAGATTACTCATAGCTGAATAATACTTGATAGATGTAAGGCTGCCACAATCATATTTTTAAATGCAAATTATAATTTTTGTATGCATAGGCTGTGACATCATTCTTAAAAAAACATTTACCTGTTTATCTCACCCTTGGAAACAGGATGGATTCATCAATTATCTCTGAAAAGAGGTCTGCTGACACCCCTCAACACACACACACACAAGTACTGCCACAAAAAATAAAAAACTCTTTCACAACTACCTCAACGACGCACAACCTTAGCCAATGAGAGGAAGCTGGGCGAAAGAGGAGGAAGTTACACTGTATGTGTTCATCATCATCGCTGACAGAAATAGCTCCATCAGAGAGTAAACAACACATCTCATTCATAAAAATAAAAAAACTGCCAGCGAACGCCTACTCCCTTACCGTGCATGAAGAGGAAAAGCAAGAGATAAAGACGGAGAAAGAAACAGACGAAAAAGTGCTTCTGCACGGAGACGGACACAAAGAGAGATGGAAATATAGACACAGACAAAAAGTACGCAACAAAAGAGTAAGTGTGAGACGTGGGGCGCAGTTAGAGCGAGAGAAAAAAGCCTGACGATGACATCACATCCTCGTCACTGCTGGTTCCACTCCTTTGGTTCGGAAAACACCAGAAGCCTACGTCACGTGGTGAGACACCACTTTCCAACTCTCAATCTTTTCTCAGTAAGAAAGTCACACACACAATGACATACAAACAAACACACAGATGGTATATATATATATATATATATATATTTACATATATGTGTATATATATACATATATATGTAAATATATATACATACATATATATATATTTAATATATATATAAAATCATAGATGATGTACATCCTGTCTAGAGTAACCCTTTGTAACACAGGATTCTGTGCATCCATGCGTGTTCATTGGAAGCACCAGCTGTTTTCCAGCCCACACAATGTGCCATTGCGCCAAACCACTTTCCACTCACAAACACATGCACAATCAAACGCACACACATCGTCACATCGTGGTTACCACGCAATACCAGATAAGGAAATTTGGTAAGCGCCGTTAAGTCACATGTATATGTGTGTGAGTGCATGCATGAGAAAGAGGAAGTGATGCAAGCTGCAATGGAAGGTACATTTTTAGAATAGAGCGGAAGTGTCCATCTGACCTCTAGATTAGCAAATACACAAAATACAGACACACACACACACACACACACACAGAAGCAAAAACAGTGAAAGTGCACACTTCCTTGCCACAAACACCAACAGTCTTATAGCGGTACACAATGTTGGATCTAATGCAACGTGTGTAGTCGTGTTTCACAAAAAAAAGAAATGCAATATTCACTGGCAGGTAATGTTCCTCTAACAATATGCAGATCTGCAGCTAACCGAACATCCACGGCTCATAAGAAACTTTCTTTCAGATGTGCAGACCCACCTGCACACAGGATCAAATCATCACCACCTAACCAACTAATCAGCAGAAATAAGCTGCTTCTACCAGGTGATAATAAAGCTGTGTCATTGCAATACTGATGTCACATGATTGTCGTGGCCCTGAAGACAGAGTGGGAGCTTTCACTTCCATTTAAATCACATGGTCGCAGGATGAAACCAGCAAGTGAGACTGGAGTGGGCGGCGGTGTCACTACCTTGATCACTGGACCACAAACCCAGCTCTCTCTGTGACCATCGGGTTCAGAGAAAACCATCCCGGTCAGTTTAAACCAAGCCCACTTCATGCTGTGTTGGAAGAATCAATAAAGTTTCTGTTTTAAAAACACAGCCTTGTTATTCTAAAGCAATACATTAAATAACTAGAACGGGCACTCGGTAGAGCGCATACCTTTGCATATCACAAGATTGGGCATTGAATTATGAACATTTTGGCATTAGTTGCATGCCAATTGGATATAAATTGACCGCGCTATGGTAAAAAGAAGATGTTGACCTTTTCATGACCTTGACCTTGACCTTTGACCCGATCGATCCCAAAATCTAATCAAATGGTCCCCGGATAATAACCAATCATCCCACCAAATTTCATGCGATTCGGTTTACAACTTTTTTTGTGACGTGAATAACACGCATACAAATAAATAAATAAATAAATACACGGCGATCAAAACATCACCTTCCGCATTTTCAATGCGAAGGTAATCACAAAATACAACCACCAAAAGGACCACGCCATGTTTTAGGGCCTCATCTACAAAACACATGATCTTTATATTGTTGAAGAGGGCATATCATGTGTTTTTAAGTTGGTTTCAAGCTTTTCATTTATTTCAAGATAAACGATCCACACTTACTACATACTATCGGTAAACCATTTCCATTGCAAATCATTGTCTTTTTCAAAGAAAACATTGGGGGTGATAGGGAAGCACGCATTGCTTTAAAACTCCTTGTACTGCGTTCAAGGAAGCTGTGACATCCTTGATTTGACATCTAGCTGCTGAAAAGCATTGAATGCGCAAGTTACGTATGAATGTTTTCAGGAGAACTCAAACGCAATTGAATCAGGAAACAATAAGGAAATATGGACATCGTTTAAAATATGATACATGTGTGGTACTTTAGTTATTGATGACACCTCTTGTCGGAGGTTGGAGTTCCTCATAAGCGCTTCAATGCCAACAAACAAGGAGTTTTCCGAATGGTTCTGTTTCAAAGTCGCATAACCCCATGAGGAAGATAAAAGAATAAAGACAACTCAGTGTTCGTCATGACGGGTCACATGTCTCAATCATTTTCAAGTCTCTTCAAGAAGATGTTTCTAGTGTAATGAAATGAGTGGAACCCAATGGCTGGAGATCTGTGTAAAGACGTGTAGTAATATTCAGCTTGTGAATACAGCTGTGTAATGTTTCCTGTGGCAGGTGGGGGAGCTTCGACAAGTCTAAAAAATAACTTAAATAACATCACCAGTATCTCAGCTTTGAACAGGAAACATGCAAGACACAATGGGGATGTGGAGGTCGGTAGAAGTGGGTATTTATCAGGCACAGAGCATTTAACTAAGAGAAACTATAGTTACATGAAGTAAAATTAAGGATTCATAATTGTTGGAGCTCCACCTTGGTAACAGTTGGAAAATCTCGACCTTGATTTTTTAAGGTAAATTTTTGGGGGATGTATGCATATTTTTTATAGTGATAGTGGAAAAGTAGAGAGAGCGAAAGGGGGACGACATTCAGCAAATACTAAAACACAAAGACACAACTAAACATACAAGTAGAAGTAAGGAACATGAGAACAACCTCAATAGTTTCTGATGTTCTGGGTGCATCCCGGCATGGATGGAAGAACGGGAGATGGAGAATGTTTTAATGCAGAATTGCATTTTTCAGAACGAACTCTAACCTTCCACAACAAACACACATAAAAACACGCTCACACACTTACCACAGCCCTGCAGGTCTGGGGGGTTTATGGACGCACTCACTCACCCTGATACTTTCCTCCCCCCTTAAGCTCATCTTCCACTACCCCTGTCCTTCCACACTCCTCTTTTTCCCACTCCAGTAGTGTTTTCCACCCCAGTGGAAACAAGGAAGGGTGGGTGGTAGGGCCGCTCACCAGCGTCCACAGTGTACAGGAAAATGGGTGAGAATGGATGATGGGGGCTTCCGTCTCCACCATCGAGCAGTGTGCGCTCCGGGGGCAGGGTGTGTGACTGTGTGTGTGTTTGTGTGTTTAGAGGTGACTGAGGTGTGCTGGTGGTGAGCCCCCCAGGCCTGGAATCACCTCCGGGCACCCGCTGCCAGTGCTTCTCTCTCAAAGACACACACGATGACATCAACCTTATCCATGTGAAAATCTGTCAGAATCACTATTTTTCAGTTTGGGGTTTATATTTTGTCGTTTGTCAACCTCTCATGTCTTACAACAGTCTGGGCAGTAAACAACACGCACATTTTATCTCATCAACAAGTAACTCTATTTTGACACTTGATTCTGGCATATACGTCGCTATGCGTGTAGGCGTCTTTGTTGTTGTGTGTGTGTGTGTGTGTGTGTGTGGAAGTGTTTGCATGAGTGCATGTGTGAATGGTGTTGATGCGTAGGAGCCAGTTACGTGTTTTGGCTTACAACATAGCTGTCGATGGCTAGAGTTGTCATGACGATTTTTAGTAGGACTTCACCATGGTGACCATGACTGGACACACACACACACACACACACACACTGAAGCATAATTTTAATCCAGTGAAATGGAATATTTCTTAAGTAAGTGAATGACACACTTTTGTCTCTTTCTTTTATGTTCACACAAATGCCTGACCCACAAAATGAACTTTTTGTCAAAATAGCTCCTGATTCAACTCCATCTACGACTCATCGTTTTAAAACCCAGATCAAAACTGCCTTTAATATAAATCGTTGGATAGGAATTGTAGGTTTTTACTGGTCCAATTGGTTCCTAGTATTGGAGATTACAAGCAGGGTCCCACTAAACAGGTATTGGACCTGTGTGTCAATACATGTCTCTTTATTTTTATACAAATGTGTCCATTTTAGTTCAGCTCCAAAAATGTCGACTCTTTACAGTAAAACTTTAAAGTGCAATATGTTAATTTTATCACACACATGCCTCGATGAGTTCTGGGCCACTTGTGTATCTGAAGACGCACAACTTGCCCCCATGTCACACACGTTTACACTGCGGTGACAAAAAAGACGTAAATGTCCTACTGCAGGGGAAGAGGTCGCAGATCAGTTGACCATTTCCACCACAACACTCTGTGTCACAGCGAGCGACAGTCGCCCACATGGTATCTCCCACATACACAGTACGCACTCAGACGTCAGCCAATCACACACAACAACGTTCTGACATCATGGCTGACATGACAGCAAAGCAGAAACAGCTGGCTCGTAGTTACAAGCCACACAAGAGGAGAGTGACGCAACAGTGTGTGTTGCCGTGCATGTGCTGTGTGAGAGTCTAGGTCAGCGCTGCGTCTGGATAGGATAGACAACCTGGTGTGGTCAGCGTGGAAGAGATGAGTCATAAGGTCAAACTGGAGTTGCATTCCAGTGAAGGGAGAGCAAAGAAGTCAGAAGTCAGATAGCAAAGGAAAAGCAGACGTAACAGACAGACGCAGGTAGTTTATGTTTTCGTGATTTGGTGACAGATCCTCCTGTAGATAACATGTTGGACTGAGTAGCCAAACGCACAGATCTCATGAACTGCAATGAGGTCAAGTCCACACAAATGGACAACGTGTTTCCATGCTGTGCTACGTGTTCATGTTGCGTTCAGATAGTCGTGTGTGAATTGTCCTCTCCGCTGGGGAAAAGAGGGAATCCTGCCCAGACATTCCATTACAAAGATTCCCAAAGAGTTTCCACTACAAGTGAGACACACACTCATCTACACACACATGCTGCCTCTCAGTATGAATTCCAGTCTAATGTACAATGGGAAATAAAAGAGATAACTTGAGAGAACACTCTCTGACAGCTCCTAACCTATTGCTATATAAGTGTCATGTGGAGGTAAGCACTCAATCAGGCAGGTCGTTGCAGTGAACCAGCACATGCACCCAACATGCAAATATGGAACAGGAAACAGATCAAAATGGGACTTCCCATTTACAAAGTAAGGACAGCCCCTCAAATACAGAAGTAAAAATGTATGCCTGAACACAAATACACTAAACTGAAATATATGAATTTGTGACTTTCAAAATACACCACGAAACGTATTATTTGCCTGCCAGTGGGCGCCGTCATATGACTTTCCACAAGACTTTAAGCAAATGTTGTAGAGGAGATAATGAAAACACACTGAGAACTATATAATAATACATAATCAAATGAATATATTATATAACGCCAATTTATATTATAAATCTAACAATCTAAGTTCCACAAAGACAAAATGTGTTGATAGGATAAATGTTGAAACCTTCAGAACATATTATTTTTAGATGGTCTATTTTAATATAACAAACTGTCCTCTCGTGTACAAAGCAGCATCAAGCTATAACAAAACTGCCATTTTGGAGTGTATATGACCAACGCAAAGACTCTGTGAGGCTGTGTCGTGCTTTGAGCTTCATGCGAACATCAGCATGTTTCTTGTTTTACCATCTCCTGTTAGTAGGATATCTACATTTGTAAACACAAAATACAGCTGAGGGAATGTCATTCATTTTACAGTCATATGCAAAAGTACTGGACACATTGAAAGGTTGATGTGATGGGTTGCACTACATGACAGATCAGAGTTATTAGGACTCATCCTGTGGAAATCCGTATAAGGTCCTGGCAATCCACCAGTAGTTGTTGAAAATATTTCAGTCTGAACTAAAGTGATGGACCGACCAATAAAACTCATATTTGACAGTATATACCGGTAGCTATTTTAAAAGAATATTTAAAGACTGATTTGCTTGTTTTGAAAACGCCATGGGGCACTGGGCACGAAACAAAAAGAAACAAAGTGAACTGACATGACATTAGCCTCTCGCATCAAGTTAAAACCTGCAGCCCAGTGAAAACAGAGGGGCTCTGGTTCACAAAAGATTGAAGTAAGCACAACCTTCCCCCTCTCAGTGAGCCACAGTTTGTTCTGGCAGTGCCGCAGTTTAACATTTCCTCTTCTTCATCCAACCATCAGAGCCCCCTCTCCCCATTCATCCCTCTGCCTCTCCACCACTGTGCCCACTGAGTGGGGCACTGGAGCATTTCCACAGCCGTGGCCAGGAGAGCTTCCAAGGCGTCACGGACACATGCACTCACATACAAGCACACAATTGCAGTTCCACAAGCTTTCCAGACACACACAAACAACATAAAGCGCCAACAATTATTTAAGTTACAGGTATTCCTTATATAAAGACCATAGAATGTTCATGGGGGGGAAAAAAACATAATGAGCATAGAAAGGCATCTTTGACAGGCACATATGCACACACACACACACACACACACACACACAGAAACACACACACAAAGATGGCTACTGGTCATGGTTATTGTTGAGTTAATGGCTACTGCCTACGCTACATCATGTATTCTGTTTCTATTCCTGTCTGCTTTGAATACGATGACTCGTCCTGTGTTTGCTGGATGTGTACGCAATGTCTTTGTGTGTGTGTGTGTGTGTGTGTAGGTGTGTGTGTGTGTGTGTGTGTGTGTGTGTGGTTGTGTGTGGTGCTGATGCATATGTGTCTTGTTAATCCGTTGATGCTGATAAGTATCCAATTATAGCAGGTGCCTTTCAGGAGAAGATCAAAAATAACACACACACAGTCCGATAGATATAGACCTATGCTTTGCATAATGCCCTCGCCTTAGATGTCCGCTGGATGTTAGAGTATAAATTGAATAGGAGGGCTGCTAAGAGATAAAAAAGGATCTTTCTCTAATGTCTGTAAAATCAGATGATGCCAGATGCTTTTAGAAATGACTTGTACGGTAACAAGAAAAGGGATATGATGACCTCAAAAGATTAAAGTAATTAATTAGTGAAGTGTGTGTGTGTGTGTGTGTGTGTGTGTGTGTGTGTGTGTGTGTGTGTGTGTGTGTGTGTGTGTGTGTGTGTGTGTGTGTGTGTGTGTGTGTGTGTGTGTGTGTGTGTGTGTGTGTGTGTGTGTGTGTGTGTGTGTGTGTGTGTGAGTGAGACATAAAGCCCAGCTCCCCCTCCCCTGCTCGGTGCGGAAAGTGAACCGGAGCAGCGTTATGTGTGTTTCCACAGTGGAAGCCTGTTCCTGGATAGAAGCTGCAGTGGAAGTTCCCTCTCATGGAGCGAAGGAACACAAGGAGGGAAAGAGGAGAGGGGAAGAGGAAAGACAGAGCAGAAGGAAGGACTGAGTGGTGAGTTTAAAGAGGCCAGCAGAGAGAGGAGGGCGCACTCAGAGACAGCAAGAGAGGAACAAAGAGGAAGTGGAGAGGAGAGTGGAACAGAGACAGTGATGGTGGAGGCGTTGCGGGGGAGGAGGGGGGGGGGCGGCTGGCATTGGCTAAGTGGGTCAGTCTGAAGTCAAGACCTGCCGTTGACCCGAGTCTGGTCTGGCAACCGTCTGCGAGACTTCAAGAGCAGCTTCTCGGCCGTATGATGCCATGGTCAGACAAATTATTTATGAATAAAAAATGTACCCTGTGGTGTTTCAGGCCATTATCGGTGCTGAGGAGCAATATTTTTTAAAAGAACATTCCTGTTTTTAGAAGCACATGGGAACGATTGTGACCTGAGACACATTCTCAACGATGACCAAGAAGAACTCAAATGTGTCCGCATGCAATAAAAGACCAAGACAACCCACCAAGAAACACAAGAGAGCGTGAATCAGAGAAACAAGCTTGAAAAGGTTTTTAGATGCTGTTCCAGACTCGTATGTTGGATAGATTTCAGTTAATTAAAGAATTTATTTTTAAATGGCATTACAAATGTTTTCTTAGAAGCCATATGTATATTTGGGGTCGGCTGTAGCTCAGTGGGGAGAGTCGTCCCGTTGACCACAAAGTATCCGGTTTGATCCACTGTGGGATCAATAAAGGATACATTATTATTTCTATATAATAAAATGATATTTAGGCCTCAAGTAGACACATAATGCCTATCAGGGTGTACACCTTTGATTAACGATGAACAATCCATGACAATCTGTGCTCTTAACAAAAAATACGAGTTGACACAGACTACTTTATTTTTCATGACTGCATGAGTTGAATTAAATAATCCATGGAGCCACTTTACAGCAATCAAAGCATGAGCATCATGTTAAGTATGTTTTTTGTCTTATTCTGGGTCAGCATTTCAATCTAAATGTTCCTCAACAACATGTGGGAGAAGTCGTAGACGATTACGATTATAAAGGCCACCACATTAGAGCCGATCACACTAACCGGCCAATCAGAACTGTGCATTCTCGGCGGTCACGATGTAATCTAAAACAATGACGTCACTCTTTTCTAATGACCCCTCAGCCACTTATTGGATGAGGATTTCAAAGCAGCACAGCAGCCAGACTGAGGCGCAAATTAAGTTATTTATCTGACCATCACACAACTTTCCAAACACGACACAACATTACGGAGCAAACATTTAGCCAACAGAACCCTCTGACAGAGTAAGTTAGGTGAATCACGTCCAGTGAGTAAGCAGATTATTCAACAGAGAGGGAAGAGAGGAGTGACGTCTCCCTCGTCCCAGGAACCGAGCTAAAGCTGCCGTCACCATCACAGATAATTCACATATACACATCAACACACCTGCAGACTACGGTAATATTACAATGAGGTTCTCTGAAGCTCACATCTGTAGCTCAGCTTTAAAGTTTGGATAAATAAACCTCATAATGCGATCAGATCATCATCCAACTGAGTTGCATTATGGGAATTTTAGGAGTTGTCTTTTTGGACCTTGACCCAACTAGAAACGAAAAGTCAGTGTACCTCGGCCTCTACTGCTTTGATTAGTTGACATCTTGCTTACATCAGTTTGTAGACATGTTATTCTAATGATAGAAGTATTTATATATTTAAAAATATTTGATTTTTAATTATGCGAGGAGAAAAACAATATTTGAAGTTGAGAAGGTTTGTTTATTTACCATATGAAGAGCAGCTGATTCTCGAGACATCCCATAGCTGAGCACTTCTCTCAATTACCCTTTTTAAATCAATTCTAATGTAACTATTCTAATATTTTAATATAACTATAACAGAAGGTAGTATCAAGCAAATAGTTCTGAGCATGGTTTTAATCATGGTTGCACGCACACTTCCAAGTGGCTGCAAGCTGTAGATCTCAGGATTGCAATCACACCCTGTCTGGATACCAGTGCAGGCCGATTGCAGTGGGCATGACGTCGGCTCTGGAGAACTGAGGAAGCAGGACCTTGGTGGTCTCAGGATGGGCAGAACTCTGAGTCTCAAAAAACACCAGCCCGATTGGAGCTCTATTATGTGGTCATTTCAGCGCGTGTGTGAGGGAGGACACCTGGAGCATACGTGTTCATATGATGCAAAACAAAATGTTCCTCTGTCATTTCTCTAAGACTGTCATGACACAAGCAGGTGGGCGTTTGGATGTAGGCTTACCAACAGGGATACTGATTTTTGATGACCAATATTCCTGAAAATGATAGTTTGATGCAGGAACTCCCTCGGAAGCTCTTACATCATCAACATATTATGTAAAACATGTTGGCCTCATACTCCCACACAAGTCAACCCTTCCCGTCATGGGGAGCGGCACGCGTGAAAACTTGCTCTTCAGGTATGCAGCTCGCCGAACATCAGGGGAGACGTTGTGATTCTCCACTCTCATCAGAGGAAATCTTTGTTGTGTTACTTTCTGGGAGTGTCTCTCGCTGTGTAGTCGTGGCTTCTGGGAATCAGAATGGCGCCAATGCGTGGTTTGGGATTCATTGCTAGTGCCCACGTACTATCCTTTATATGCCATGTTGCATATATTAGATTCCCGGAGCCAGGTAATTGTTGAGCTCCGGGTTTCGTGAGAAGGAGAGGGAATTTAAATGTCAGATTTGAGATGCAGTGAATCATAAGGGGTGAAACCTCTTGGAGGTAAAGGTCAAGGCTCAAGCAATCCTCTTGTGCAACCCAAAAGATGTTACTCACAAACAAACCGCCGCTGTTCTCAAATTGTGGAACAGTGACTATTCGCGTCTATTAAAAATAAAAAGGGAGAATGAAGGAAAAGGATGAACACGATAACCAACAAGAAATAAGAAATAACTCAATATTGATAAAGTGGTCATCCTTAAGATTTCAGTCCAGGTTGATTTAGAATTTATATTTGAGGGGAAACTGTCGAATTGTGCTCAAGAGTTTAGCAGTCTGGAGTCTTGAGCTGTTTATTCATTCATTTTGTGTGTGTGTATACCATGGAGAGCCCAGTTTGTAATGTTGTAAATATAGAAATATAACAATGCCTTTATCAGAGTCCCACAGGCTCTATTACCAATGTGTTCTTCAGTCATAAATAGAGACTTAACAGGCATTTATTTCAACGAAAATCTTCAAGATTGCCACTTAAACCTAACAAGAGGACATGTTGGAGACGACTGCACGAGGTTACTCACGGACACTAGTGAATAAACTCAACAACGTGTCTAACCTGCTACGGCATCGCTTCACAGGAAGCTGTATACACTGTATCATTAGGTGTTGCATGTTAACTAGAATTGAATAATTATATACGATGGATATCAGGAAATAGACAATGTTTTAAATTGTATTCAAACAATTATTATATTAATTATAATAATATAAATATATAATTATAAAATATATAATATAATTGTTACAGTTTTTGAATGTTCCCTTTTTTGCATTTTTTTCCCCTCTCTTATTGTTTTTGTTTGTCTGATGTTATTCTTTATGACATTTTTACTGGAGAAGATGAGTACACATTAAACCTCTTTGCTACTTTACTCTCCTGCACATAACCATATAGTTTTATAATCAGCAACATTAGTATAGTTTTCACCTCGCCAAAATTGTGTCCCTGAAGACACCGACTTTAGCAGGAACTGCCACTGTGGCAGTTTTAAGTACTTTGCAAGATGTTTATAAGTCTATCGACAGATGTTGACACCACAATGGTGTCACGGCCGCGCAGGATGCAGTCACTAAACTGCAGAGGTGTGGAGTTGAGGTTAAAATCAAAGTCCAAATGTGTATCGCAGGCACACATACATTATCTGGTTTTGTCAAAAACAATTTTAAAGTGAGAGAATCTGTATTTTACATTTGTACAATAGTTCCAAAAATGTTAGAACATTTACCCAAATAAGTTATATTTGAGTTATTCATCTTGAAAACCAACAGTTCCCAAAATTAGACTCAAATAAGAAGTGAAACTGTTGTTTAGTTTCTGGTTTTGACTCCAATATGTTTCACACTGTAAAAACACACTGAAACATACTTGTGATTACCTTGAAAATATTGTGTGGCAAATTGGAAAATATCAACGATTGATGAACTCTTCATGAAATTATTTATTTATTTTTGTGTTTACATCCACTGCCGCCTTATTTAGTGAAAATGAGGTTTCACTGGATAAATGTCCTCAAGGTTCAATCTACAGGTGTGAAAACTCATGAAAGATTCAAACCTTTAGGTCATCTGTTCATTGTTGAATTTAGCACTGAGGAGTTATGTTGAAAGAAAACATTTTTTTATATTTGCAACCAAAACCGGCTGCAAAAACAAAACAATCTGAATGCAGTTGGTACGTGTGGATCCCCACACTATGAAAACAAAACAAAGGTGAATGGATTTGAAAATCATGGAACTTAGTGCGTCAACTCATAAACAAACAAATTCAAAGCTTTTATCTGATGTGATCACGCAACACCCACGCACACATACAACTGTGCACACTCACAGACGGCCGGAGCCAAAGACATGATCTGACAGGTTCCTCCCTACAAGTCAACGTTGGCTGTTCCTCCTGTTTAAGCTCCGCTGCACATACCTGAAGTTTATAAAGCATAAAACGTATTAGTCTCATTCACAACAGATGCATTTCATTCATACACTGTGAGGAAGAGAGTGAATTAAAGCTTGGCTTGTAGCATTGATAGTATTTATTAACTCTTGGAAGTATATTTGAAAAATAAATAATAAATGTCTCAAAAAACGATCTATGTATTAGAAACATAGATACTTAGTTTGATTAGTCAGTGAAAAAGCACAAAGTCAACCATCTCTGAGATTTGAAACAGCTGACAATTAATATGCAAACATCAACATATACAGTGATGATGTAATCTCTGGAGCAACAATGTGGTATAATACTGAAAAGAAATGTTTGAACCTTTCTTTAATCAAGTTTATTTCTCAAACACCCTGTTCACGGGGCTACACACTTTCTCACCTGCAGCCGGCCCAGTACAACCACAATCTGATTCGATGGCCGGCGAGCCACTGGCGCTGCTAAACTGGAGCAGTTAAAGGGACAATGCCTTGCTCAAGGGCACCTAGGCAAGTTATGCTATTTTATTTTCCTCCCCCCACCCCCTTAAAAATGTTAACTAGGACTGTAACCAACAGCCCAAAGACAAAAAAAATTTACTTACCATCATTTATGATAATAAAAAACAAGCACATTTTCCTTAAATGATTTAATTTACTTGATAAATTACTGAAATATTAACTAGGCGACAAATAAATTCCTTTTGATCAACTAATTAAATTGTTGCATCTCTATAAAGAATGCATAAGAAATGTAAACTGTAAATGATATGTATCCAATGAAAATCATACAAAACAAATATGTTATAAGCAGCAAAAGTAGTTAATAGCATTATTATATATTGATGACATTACATATGAAACATAAATGCTGCCACTTTAAAGTATTGTAGTAGAGTAAGATGAGGACACCTCACGCCAGCAAGAATATTATCACAAAAATAGTAGTAACAGTAATGGTGATATTATAAGATAAGTAAGAATTATTACTGTTTTAAGCAATATTCTCTTGCACTGCTATTTTTCCATTTCAAAAATAAATTAAAAAAATAAAACAGTGTGATAAAATATCATGTATACAGGATATGATGTGTACTTCTGTTGATGAGCAAATAGAAAGGGAGGGGAATTAGTCAGGGTGTCTGTATTTTCAATATGACCTGAAACCTCCGTCCACTACGAGGTGACCGAGTTAGAAACGCATCAGATACGAAAAGGAAGTATAAAAAGTGTCGGCAGGGGTGAAGAGCCCAAACAAGGAAACTTTCCACCTCTGCCCACGACTGTGACTCATGCAGAAATGCAACCACTTGTTTATCTGTTAGTGTGTGTGTGTGTGGGGGGGGGAGGGGTATGTGTGGGGGTGTAGGGGTTTATGTGTAGTTGTGTGTGCATGCGCACGTGCGTGTGTGTGTGCGTGCACTTGGCGTGTGTGCATGTGCGCATGTGTGCGTGCGCCCATCTACCCGTGCACATGCCCATGTGGTCAGTGTGTGACCCAGAATGACAAGACTCTGAGCCACAGCAAAGCGTCAAACACCGAACACATAATTAGACCGTGCACGCAGATTAAAAATCACAGAACACACACACACACAAACACACACACACATTCTGCTCAAGTGTTGAATATCTGAAGGGCGACAAAGACACTGACTCAGCCACCAAAATGTCATCACTCCTTTATACTGAATAAGCCTGAACTGCAATTATGAGCTGCCAGACAGATACCTGGGTTGAAGTTGTGGGAATGGAATGAGCAGAGGTGAAACAAATGGAGGTGTGCAGGGTTTTCTGCCAGGTGGCAAATTTCTCCCCAAAGCAGGGCCCAGATGGGATTAACTAAAGGGCAACTGTTTCTCACACTTGTATAAATACTCAAAGACATATACAAACTTTTGTTTTCAGACAAAATGTCCAAACTATAGAAATAGCCTCCACAGTTTTATTGCCGGCCCTCTGCAGCAGGTTTTCTATTAAGTATATTCGCAGACTTCATGCAAATATTTGGGTAATCCTCCATCACTTGCTGCATTGGTCACTGGGTCTTTTCAAGTGAGTCTCCCCCACGAGGAGATGCTGCCTGTTTGTTGTCTGGTGTCTCCATCGAAACACCCTACGAGGGGCAATGACAGACGCACATCACACACATATACACGAATACATGTTCCCGTTTCTGACATCTAGAAATGGCCTTTAAACAACGGCCTACACGAAGGTGACTCATACACCCACTGTTCACATATTTCCACAAACTATCTTACAAATCACACGCATACGCTCTTAAATTCACCATTGGCAGTTAAGTTGTTAAGTCAACAGTAATGATTATTCGGTATTTCCAGTTATTACATAACAAGTGTGTGGTTATATCTGATTGGAAGGCGCAACGGTGTTGATCAGCAAGTTTTCCCTTTTTTAATGCAAGATGACATGCGCGCCCACAGACACAGGATCATTATGAAAACCAGAAGGATTTAGAATACAAAAAGTTAAGAACGAGTTACACCTGCCCTCAAAAGGTTTTGTCTGATGCAATGACTCAATTCAGAGATTGCTCAATATCTTCTGTATGGGCCACACAGAGTTCAGAACATGCAAACCAAAAGCATCATGGCTTTAATCGCAGGTAGCATATTGGACAACAATTGCCTTCCAAACTGATAAGCGATATCACAAAATCATGCATGTACGTACATGTCATGAATTCAAGAGGAGCAAAGAGACAAACATTTTTCTTTTAACAAAAGAATATGAAAAGAAAAACTCTCCAGATAGAGTGAATTTGCATCATCCAGGTGAAGTAGCAATAAGCAAGTGGACTGAAGGACTTTGACATAAAGACATACATGTTCTTCATGTTCTGCTCCGTCAGTAACACCAGGACGTCAATAAGTAATCTTTACATTGCATGATGTGCTGAGGATCTTGCCGTTTTGATTTCTCTCAAGTCACAGTTGCACATTATGAGAGGTCCTTCACCCACATGGAGTCCTGGCTGTCTGTCAGATCCTTTGTGTGACTGACATGACTGGTATCCACATCCTCCAATGGTCCAAAGCCCACACTACCTCTCTCTCTCTCTCTCTGGTAATTACTGATCTACTGTTGCTGCAGCAGCTCATTAAACATGGAACGACATCTGTCACCGAATTTGGTTGAATACTGTCTGCGACTGTCAACTGTTCTGCCCCGGCACATCACTGCAGCTAATAATGGAGATATCTGCTTTGTCTGCAAGTATACCCACAAGGGTGTAGACAAGCTATCAATACACACAATAATACTTATTAAAAAGGAGTCAACCCAGTTGTACTGATAAGAACCTTTATGCCATGAGAATAATAATGCAAAGCTTCTATTCTACCTCAAAAGTTCAATGTTAATTCACTTATTCATATCATTAAAATGATATTTCTGTCTAGAATATTTCTTAACTGATGTAAAGAGTCACACAGATCAGGACCCTGATAAGAACAGGCCACCATGTCTACTCCCCTGACTCCACACATGTGCATAAGATGACGTGGACTTTACAGCGTAAAGGCAGAAGGATAAATATAATAGACATATGCCTTCGTAACCGTGCAAACTAAAGCTCACTCCTTGAGGAGACACATCCGGATGCACGGTGGAGGCCTCACGCTGTACATAAACACATGAACGCATGCACAATAGAACACCGATAAATGTGCTGCCAAACAAAGGGGCTGGGTTTTACTCACACTGCCACACACTCTCCAAAACACACTCTCTAAAGTGTACACAAGGCTCTGAATCATGCTGTTACATTTCATTGCAGGGTAATAATAAGAGAAGTGATAAATCTGCCATCAAACAAGCGAGGGAAACTACTGATCATCACGCGCAAGCTGCTGCGTATTACCGTTCTCTCTCTCAGTCGAGACACACACATACACATTAAAAAAAAGTGTAAAAACACATCACGATAACATCACATAATGGACCGCAATCCCTGAGTGATATACAGTACACCTCCTGTGCCGTGGCTCATGGAACACCTCTCTACACTCTCCTGTCTTTGGGCACTGGTGTGATAAGGCAGTGACGGCTTGTATTACTTCACTTGGGTACTCCCGGGGGGAATCCCCCTGGTGTGTGTGTGTGTGTGTGTGTGTGTGTGGCCACGGAAAAGGAGAATGCAACCATTGAGCACCCTGCCATTGCGCTAGCAATCCTCTCCCCCGCACCTCCGCCCTTCCCGTCCTCGCTTGCACTCTGACGTACAGTTGAAGCAGATTTGGTGACATGAAGATAAAAGCCTTCCTCTGTTTCTCTGCTTTCCTCTTTCTCCAATGTCACCAGAGCGCTGAGTGCTGGTGCCTTGGCCATAGACATAGAGAGCTCATTCAAACTGACACAATCACTTTTCACTTCTGCTTTGTGATAAGCCAGAGTTCAGAGTGTCCACCAGCAGCTCTGTGCAGACGCATCAAGATGCTCCACCGCTGTATATCGACTACAGCTGTGCTCCAACAACTGTCACAAGATGCCCCACAGAGGAACATTTCATGAAAAGGACTCCGATGATGAATCTGACAAGCCTGCAGAGGTTTACAGAGCAGCAGACAGTCAACCTGTCATTGCAATGATTAGTTTTTAGAATACAAAGAATTCATTTGATTTGTTAAATTAAATTTGTCTGACAGGAAATAGTGATTGTCAAGATGCACTCACCATTCATCCAAGATGTTTTTGCACAGCAGCTTAGCGTGAAACTCAGAATTAACTTCACCCCGAAGAAAAGCAAGAAAAACGTGAAGCAAACTTCAAAAAGAAGATGGGATTTACTTTGTCTTGAAAGTGATAGAATAAATGCATGGGGGGGGAATAGAAGGTATGGAAGACAAAGGGTTTGAGATCAATATTTATATGTTTAACTTGTGGAACTGTTACGCAAGTGGATTTTATAGATTTATAAATCTGGTTCTAATGTTGGTTAGGTGTTGGTTAGGTTTGGATTAAGTTTGAGGTCAAGCTTGTGTCAGTTAGTTTTAGAGGCAGTGTGAGTCTCCAAAGAAATAATTGTAAATCACACCAATGACGACAGCAAACAACAACAAGTGCTTATGTTTGTGTACATTTGTGTCTTTGGGAATGAATCACAGGACATGCGACGCTGATGGACACAGTTAATTACCCACACGTCAAATTCTATTAAAAGGATACGGTCATAATCTCTAATCCCTTCCATTACTGGCGGAATAAGAGAGCAGGTTGATCTGGATTACACGTCACCATGGTGAGGTCACAGCGGAGGCAGCTGGTACAATGACCAGCCAGGTAGAGAGCGTGAGAGATACAGGAGAAACAACAAGGTCAAGACTGGAGACTAACAAAGAAGCTGATGAGCATTAAAGTAGAAAGAGAAATGTGTTGTTTTTATAGATAAATGATCCATTCTTCATCCAGTTTACTTTACATTACCAAAGCAAGGCTCATAGATACTGACAGCGAACAAAAAGAATGAAGGCAATGATGTGAAATGTACAATAATAATCCTTAGTCTTATATAGCGCTTCTCTAAGTACCCAAAGTCGCTTTACAGAGTCCAGAGTCCAGTAGTCATACACACACAGTCATCCCGGTGGTGGTAAACTACATCAGTAGCCACAGCTGCCCTGGGGCAGACTGACGGAAGCGTGGCAGCCAATCAGCGCCTACGGCCCCTCCGACCACCACCAACATTCATTCGTATCCATACGATGGGGTGCATGTCTTTATGATGGTGGGGGAAACCGGAGTACCCGGAGTAAACCCACGCAGACACGAGGAGAACATACAAACTCCACACAGAAAGGACCTGGGAAGACCGTGATTCGAACCCAGGGCCTTCTTGCTGTGAGGCGACAGTGCTAACCACTGAGCCACCGTGCTGTATTATAATAATAAAAATAGAAATCTGAAAGCGCCAGTTATAAAATAAATGATAATTTATTAAGTTCTTATCCAGATCATCTTACCCTTGATGATCTGGATTTAGCTTTAAAACAGAAAACATAAACAATACAAACCATAAGACAACTGTTTCAGTGTGAACTGCAATGTAAGTTAAAAGGGGGACATTTCAAACATAATATAATTAAAAATGAATGAACTGTGACTGAAAGAGCTTTTTTTATTTTGTGTCCCTTTGTTTCTCATGGGCCTGTGGCATGTGATCTGCTGCCCTGCAGCTGATCCTGGCATGTGGGGCTGACCTCAGTGTTCTCCAGCATCAACCACCACTCACTCTTCAAGCATGTTACACACTAATGCAGCAGAACTGGAATGTGGGACGCTGTGCGCATTACAGTGCACACGTGAATGAGACAAACTGGTCGTGTTATTGCACGTTGTGGTGTTTCTAACAGGGCGAACACGTGGGGAGGGATTTCCCGGGGCTGACAGGTTCACGTGAGCCTATCATCAGCCATTAATTCAGAACATTCTCCTGCCTACAGTTTCGTGATTGTTCCCCCAGTGGTCCTCTCGGATAGAATACAAGTATGTGCTCAGCTGCTGTGGAAGAAGCCGCGCTGCTGTCCCATTCACAAACCTGTTGCATGGGTCTACTTGACGGACCGAAGTGTACACATCTTCGGGTCTTTTCACTCCCCGCTTTTCAAGCCTTGTCCCCGGGTAGAGGGAGAAGCTGTGCGCAGTGACAGCTCGTTCCTCTCTGGGTTTGGCGCATGTATCAACTGACTGTAGTAAAACTATGTTCCTACTGAATAACAGGTTAACACTTAGTTTGATGGTTTTGGAGCCGGGGCTCACTTTCCCTATATCCTATATCGCACAGGTAGCTTTTGGCGCTTGAAAAAGGGGACACGCTGTACGGCTAAAAATACCTGTCTACGACTATATTTGGCTTGGCTGGATCACACACGCAGCGTTGGAATAGTCGGGCCCGCCCCGGGACAATGAATGGGCTCTCTGCTATCTCACTCTGCCTCCGTCGGCCAGTTATTTTTAGTAACAAGGCTTGCGTCAATCACGAGCCTCAGTGCGTCAAGGCTTCCCCGCCCCCTGAAACTCGTCATTGGTCAGAATTAGGACGTTTGCCTAAAAATGCGCGGCTCGTGATTGGCTGATGTGATTCCTTGTTCTGAGCCGCTGCGAGGAGTGTTTTTAATATTGAGGTTGGTGAGAACGATGGCGTCTGCCTTTAAACCCTGTCTGTCGGTAAAGTGTGCCTTATCCGGTTGTCCCTGACTCAAAAGCAATTTATTCTTTATTAATTAGATTAAACATTTTAAGTGGCAATGGACCCCGACTGAGTCGCTTTAGTCACATCATATTTGTATTGTAGAACCTTTGCTAGATCATAGGCTATCTAGTAAACAAAAAACAAAAGGAGCAAATAAAAAGTTATGTTTACACAATTCTTTTTGTTTTTACAAATACGGTTTCGTTATATATATTGAAAATGTGATTTCTTGTATTAAGAAATGATTCTACTAATAGGATGAAATAATCACCTTATCACACACTTTTTGTGTAAAGGTCTTGACAGAATAAGGCTGGACACTGCCGTGAGATTTTAGGGTAACTTGATTTGTATTAGGAAAAAGGTTAATCATCTAATAAGATAATTTCACTTCACAAAATAACACAACCTGACAATGGACAAAATGGCTTGAGCTAAAGAAAGGTCATGAACATAGCCAGAAAGCAGTAAAGATAAAGACTTTGTGTGGATTCAAGGCACATTATGTATATTCACAGGCATGCTCATTTGTCCCAGGAAGTGCAGACAATTAAATTGTAATAACACATGAACGTCCTGCATTCAAAATAAAAATACAATGTTTTATTTTTGTTTTTATTATCTGAATCTGAAAATTCATAAATATGTGCAAAAGTGAAATGTTTATCCACTCAAAATAGTGCAAAATAGTACTTAATTACTTTTCACCCCTGTGAAGTGAAACTGAACTCTTACATGTCTCACGGATTTGTTTTTTATGGTAAGTAGTTTTTTGAAGGTAATTATTATTACGATATGTTTTTTATTTTATATTTTGTTTCCATTATAACGATGAGAAAAGATGTAGAGAATACGAGTAATAGCGCAAGTTTGCCCGCCGGATCCCTCCCGGCTTTATCCTCTGCAACCATCAAACCAACCGCCTCTCTCTCTCTCTCTCTCTCTCTCTCTCTCTCTCTCTCTCTCTCTCTCTCTGGCAGTCAAAGCCGGGCTTATGTGTCTGGTACTGAAGGGGAGAGCGAAAGAGAGCGAGAGAGAATGAGTGACGTCACCTCTCCCATGGCGTCACATTGACGTAGCGCATACCAGCCGCTCTATGAGGAGGCAGAGCCCACATAAATGCACTATTTGACTTTCTCCCCTCAGACGACGCACATAAACAAACCCGCGTTACAACTCCACACTTTGTAAAGCACCCATCAGCACCGACACACTCGCGGGAGCGGACGAAGACCCACTCCTTATATCCGGGAGTTTTTCATTTGATGTTTTTTCTACTTTAAGTGAGAAGACGAAACTTTTTTTGCCGCCGATGTATCCTGGTCCTCTGAAATAACAGCCCGACCTTTTTATATATCTTTTCTCTCTATTACTTCGACTCTTGGTGATTATTCTGGATGGAAATGGGATACTTCAAGCGAGGTTATTGCCACATGTAAAGACGGAACCGCTTCAGCAAACAAGTGAGTAAATTGTGAATGAATGAGTCTCTGATGTTCTACCGTATAACTTAGACAGAACCAAAACATATTAACTCTCAGATGTACGCATGTTCATATTTGGCAACATTAAATAATATAAGACATTCTGAATATGTACTCTTTTATAATAATCGGTGTCAGGTCTGTCCAACGTGGTGCCTCTAACCTGTTGATATGTCAAACTCAAATACGCTGTATGTCCTGTGTGGTGTCTCCAAGTAAAACAATGACGCTGAATTTTAATTTAATTTACGATGAGAAGGTATATCCTTTCTGGTTGTCATGGAAATGGGATGCCTCTCTTTTGCAGAGAATAGTGGAGTCAGACGCACTAATGGTCTGAGTGGAGAATCTATAGGCTACAATCAGAAGCTGAGAGAGAGGAGAGGTAACGCTCTCTGATTGAATGCCATGTGTGGGTTTTATTTTTTTTGTTTGCCTCACCATGTTGGATTTTCGGAGGGGTTGTGCTGTTTATGAGTTCGCGCAGCGTGTTGTGGGATACGGGTGTGTGTGTGTGTGTGTGTGTGTGTGTGTGTGTGTGTGTGTGTGTGTGTGTGTGTGTGTGTGTGTGTGTGTGTGTGTGTGTGTGTGTGTGTGTGTGTGTGTGTATACAATGTCACTGATCGGCCATGAGTACGATACAGCGTTTTGATTCTCCACCCTGGTTTGCTTTTCGGATAAAAGCTGCACACAACAGTCTTGTGTGAGATGTCAGCTGTCTCACTGTCGACTGTCTCTGAAGACACGGCTTCTCCTCCCATTGAACAGAACATACCAGTGGCTGTTTACCATAAAGCCACATCCAATTTCTGAAGCCATCTGTGAAATATTTCCCAGAAACATCTGATGGCAACACAGACACTGTATTATGGCACAAGTAAAGCTTAGTGCTAGATAATGTGTGAAACTATACCACTGCTGAATTAAGGTGGTTTCTGTTTTTATCTTTCTTTCTTTCTTTATTTCTTTCACACACTCAGGTTTACACACGCACGCAACCGCGTACGAGGGGACTTCTGACAGTCTCCCCCTCAGGACTGATTTACAGTACTCACATATTTCTCTGGTCTCTCCTTTATGTCCTCTCTTTTCTCTGTCTGTTTGCTGGAAGTCTCGCGCTGTCCGGGGTTATTGGTGCAAGGGGCTACCGGGGGCTACCGGCGCTCCGGGGCGCGTGCTTTGCAGCTCTTGTGCGGTTCTCTTGGTTACCGGTGAGCCACCGACCGGCTCGGTCTGAGAAGAAAGCGAAAGGGGTTTGCTCATTTAGAAGTAATAAAAAAAACTGAGCGAATGTCTCACTTTGCAGAATTTGTTTAATTTGTTCTCCTTTTTTAGTTAAGTGAACATTTTTATTCCACTCTCTCTCCACACCGGCTCGTTTACGCGCACTTGCGCTCTCAACTTCAGAAGCTTCTCAAAGAATGAGGCGATGTTGACTTTCTGAAACAAACAAGCTTCATTGGTGTAACGTTTGTTTTTCCGCCCTCTAATAGTTCCACATCAAATTGAGTGTGTTCCAAATCGACCAGAATAAAATGTGTTAAACATCCTGACTTGTTTGTTTACTCTGGTTTGTCTTGTTTCTTTCTTTAAACACATTTGACGACTCTGAAGAATACACGTTTTCTCTCAGACTTGCTCTATACTAGTTTGGAGAAAAGTTATCCACCACCAAGCGGGGGAGTTTGATTTGTTGACACACAGATAAGAGATGACAGCCGGCTGCAGGTGGCTGTTGCCCCGAGAGTCGGTTGAGAAGCCTACCCGGAGACCGAGCAGTCTCTCACAAGGACCGTATACCCCTGAGGGTCTGTGCGTCTCGCACAGAGAGCGTGTATTTATAGGAGTGTGTGACAGAAAGGGGGCGCTCTGTGCCTTGAAATCCGGCGGTCACGGTGCCGCCGGATCACTGCAGTGAGCGAGTTGGAGGCGCACGGCGGGCTCAAGTCCACTGGTTCGCTTTCAGGTCCGACTTACAGTTCTAGATTTCACTCTGCATCTGAATGAACCTGAGCAGGCGAATACGGTGCTGATCAGAGACAAGAAACCCGATGGCTTGGAGACACTGGCATAGACATCTTTTATACAAGTTGTCACTTTTGTAGGTCTGTATGTGATGATGTGGACAGTTTTAACCTGATTGAGTTATTATAATAATAGAGCACCGCGTATTGTTATAATGAAACGTGTACGTCTTGAAATGAGCTAAAAGTGGTTCATAATATTCTCTTTATAGCACAGATTCAGTGTCATATTTAATGCCAACGTTTCATTTTTATGTGCACATCTTCCTTTTACTTTGCCTTCCAGTGGATTGTCAGTGATTATTGCAAGGATTTACCAGTCAGGCAATTGGCATCATGCTCATGTTGTGCGCACAGAAGTGTGGATGCTTTTTCATCTTTCTGCTCCTTTTCCTCCGATTTCCTCACTTTATTTGTTGGATTATATTTTTCGAAAGTAGTGTTCCTCTATTTGAGCGAACAATCGAGTTGTGGCTTATTATTTAACAAGTGGAGCACTCTTTCTCTGGGTTTGAAATGTTTTAGGGTGGCACGAATGTTATAAAGTCCGACCTCTTTGGAGCAATGTGCTAAATGAAGTTTGGGAAGTAAGCCTGATTATATAAAAAATAGTAAACACAGATGAGCCATATTCTGAACTCCAAGTGTGATATCATTTTATATTGCTGCTTTGCGATGATCACACAGTGAGATGATGGTCCTTACCTTTTTATTCAGCGTGTCGCAACATCACTGTGGGTAACCCAGACGTCTCTCCTCCAGACACAGGTTCGGAAGAGTGTGCCCAGCCGAGCTCGGAGTACCGGCGATCGGACACTTTCTTTGCGACGCCCGCCGAGTCCTCCCCGCTCCAGAAGCCCTGTCCCGGCCGCAGCCACGCCAGCCCCCAACCCCGGACACTCAGCACCATTCAGCGCGAAGCTCTTTCACCAGGTAAGACCCCATCCCTTCTTTTTCAATTTCATGCGATCTTTTTCTCTCTTTCTTTCTTTCTTCAAATAATCTCTTTCCTCAATTGATGAGTAAATAAGACTGGTGTGGGTCTGTTTTTGTGCACCTATAGGTGTTTGGTAATGTTTGGTGTAATATTGTACGAAAAAAAAGAGTCCGAAACTATATTGTACACTTAGAGGTTGAATCAGAGGGGACGTGTATAATAGGTTGCATTTTAACTTTTGTATCGATTTTTTTTTTATAATAGCAAAATATGAACATGCCTTTGATCTGTTCGTTGTCCGTTCGTGTGCCCTTGTGTGTGTGAGTGATTGTGTGTGTCGGCTGGCGATTGCAGACTCAACCTACATTTAAATAATCGAGACCATTCACACCTTAATCTGGGGGAGAATCACCTTGGTCAAAGACGTTGATCCTTTAAATATATTTGTGTACTAATTCAGTTGCATACATTTTTTTATTTAGGCTATATCATGTTTATCCTGGTCAAATTATGATTCAATCTCCACATAATATAATTTATGTACTGGCTAAATTGAAAATATGATAATGAAAAAATAACATGATATTTATCATATAGTCAGTGGTGGTACAAGTGTTCTTTTGTGGGGGCCTATACATATTTATGAAAATCACTTGTTTGTGTAAGGCCACTGAATTGAGATCAACCAATTGATCTCATAATTCACTGATAAAATAAATACTGTGACTTTGTATTTATGTCTTCAACTTCATGTTTTTATTTGTTAGATCTATGGCATTCTGACAATGAACAAGCGCTCTCAGTTATTGGAACAGCTGCAGTTTGTCCAGTTGAAATGCACACCTCGAGGTTAGAGACTGTTTCCCTTCGCCTCAATGCTGCACACCTGTGTCTGATTCTGCTTGGGTTGTCTGTTCTCTTGCTTGTGCCTGCGCACACGCACACACCTGCTTTAGGCTAATGAAGACGATCTAAGGTGGTGTTGGAGTGTAGAAGGCTTCCCACAAGTTATCTTCAGTTGCATGAAAATAAGGATGCTTCACATATATATTTGTATTGGTGATTATGATGAGAGGGTGAACACTTGAGCGTGAGCGTGTGCGTGTGTGTGTGTGTGTGTGTGTGTGTATGTGTATGTGTGTGTGTGTGTGTGTGTGTGTGTGTGTTACTTAGTGAAGGCTCACGACTAAAGCACCAAAGAGGATGAGCTGTTTGCAGACACACTAGTGGTTTTACAGGTTCTTTTCATAAGGGCTCCTGTTATGGGCAGAAGGAGCACATGCAGGTTCATGTTGACATCTTGAACATTATCACTAATGAAAGCATGTGTGTGTGGGTGTGTGTTGGTGTGTGTGTTGGTGTTTGTGTGTGAGTGTGAAAAAACAAGTCATCAAAAGCATCTTTCCTCACCTGACACACACATAGACAAACATCACAGTCAATACAGTTTGAATAGGCCTTTATTTGTTTTACAAAATTTCTGAGCCTCTCTTTTTGTCATTCATCTGTTCTTTTGGCATATAAACTGAACACTTAACACTGAGTGTGCATATAGCTGCTGATAAGATATTGCATTTGACAGGGGTATATGTATTGAATATATGCACCCAAACATATTAAAGCCCAACACTGACCTGAGGCTTGTCCTGCTGACACAAAACAGAGAGCCATGCACAACGTGCACCACTGTCCGCTCATGGTTAAATGCCTTCCCCGATGCTTTGCGAAAGTACTTTAGGTAGAGCCCAAGTGGGTTGAAGAGCTGGTCACTATAGATTCTAGAAGAAGAAGAAAAATAAAGTGTTATGATGTCAAGCGCATGCAGGGTTTCAGCTTGACTCATATCTACATCTAAACAAACTTCTTGCATTTGAAACAAAGTGTATATTTGTTTGCACATGCTGTGTCTGCTATACTCAATAGTTCATTTTGAAAAAATAATTTACAGTTAAAGTTTGATATTACCAAATAAAATTGTTGTTTTAGGCTGGGATTCTTTTTTACATTTATTACAGGGTTATTCGAATTGTTCCCACCAGGTCAAGTCTAAGAGGTCAGCTCTCTCTTGACCTTTTGTCTTCTTGTTATAAGAAAATAAATAAATCGATGAGTGTCCCTTTTTTCTTTAATTAACGCTTTGAGTCATGCTTTTGTTCTTCGAAACCCCGCAGCAGAAACGCAGGCTGCCCCTTAGGAATAATTTAATTGTGTTCGAGCAGATAAAGTGAACGCGTCACTCGGTCTGCTTTCGCCATGACTGACATTCGTGCACGGTATGCTATTAGGCATGTATGACCGCAAACTGAAAGTTGTATTTACAAATATATATATATTATTATTAGCCATAGTAGACGTTAGTTGACCAATACAATTGAGAAGCGGAAGATATGGGTCCGAGTACGTCGGTTTGGATTGAGGTATTTGTAAGTGCTATAACAACAGCGGGACTTGATGTGTCCCATATTTCACTACAAACATGACGCGCGTTCAACGAGGGCGATTACGGCGGAGCGCGCGCATGCTGGGCGTCAATGGGAGCTGCGCTGTGTTGACAGTTCCCCTCTGGAGCGACGAGCAAACACCACGAAGCCCTGGCTGCACTGACACTCATGACTGATTGGCCCGCACACACTCATCATGCACATACACACAGGTGGAGAGTATTGCGTAACGGGTTTGATAAGACAATACCATAGTCCACACACACACACACACACACACACACGCACACAAACAGATGAGGAGGTGGTGCCCTGCTGCTGTGACGGAATGAAATCAAACGGAAAAAGCATACCGACTGGCGTCTGTTGCAGTTAGAGGAAATGCGTGTGCGTGTGTGTGTGTTTGTGTGTGTGTATTTTTGTGTAGGTTGTGCAGCAAGCATCCAGCCGGACCATGGGGTTCCATTATAATTTAATGTTATCTCATCTGCCTTTCCATCTGACTAACAGAGGACACCGACCCACACACGTGCAACACAAACTGTTGCAGATAATTCAGCATGTCGGTTTGTGAGGGATTGGATCTTTGCTTTTACTGCTTTTTCTTTTTTGAGAGATGCGCACTGATGACCTGCAGCTTCTCTTCCTGAGCTATAACCGGGAGAATCGGCAGTGTCTGCTGTGGTCTGTGTGCTCCAAATGTTTCTACTTATTCAGTGAGGTACAAGAAGCGTTAAAACAGGAAATTGAGTAAATGGCAGTCAATGGAAAGATTATCAGAATCCTTAAAAGGTGCATTCAGAAAACTTTTATGACATTGTGAAATCTCTGACACCTCAAGGGCTGAACAAACTGCCTGTTCCAATGAAGCTGAACAGAAACCTTAAGTCATAAACTGTTTAATTGTTAACCCTGTTTAGCCCAGCATGTGTCTGCCGTCTAGATTTACTGAAGGACTGTTCCAATTGGGTTCTGTCTGCAATCTCCCTCTCGATGTCCTGCTTTTCTGTTTAAATCAGTAGTTAACTAATATGTTATTTCCTCACTGACTCTGTGTTGCCGTACAGCTGTACTTTACTAACACCAATAAAATGCTCTCAATTTAAACCCTTTGGACTACATGTGGTCTACCTGCCACAAAGCTCTAACCTACATGTGTCCTCTGTCTTCCTGGCAGACATGCCCTGTGTGCAGGCTCAGTACGGGCCAGCCCCTCCAGGCTCCGCCTACTCTGGCCAGTCCTTCAGTTACCAGGGCGACAGCTACAGCTCTGACCTCATGACCCCTGACTACACCAAGCTGGACCTCGGTGGTGGAGAGATCTCTGCCGCCGCCACCACCTCCCTACCCAGCTTCAATGTCTTTGTGGAGGGGAGCTATGAGCCCAAATCCTCCTGTCTCTACCAGATGCCATCACACCGGCCCATCAAGAAGGAGGAGGAGAGCTATCCAACTGCTCCGCCACTGGAGGCCATGTCCTCCTCCACCATGTACTTTAAACAGTCTCCGCCTTCCACCCCCACCACCCCGTCCCTGCCGCCCCAGCCTGGCACTTCCTTTCTGTGGGAGGAGCACCCCCTGGCCCCTCCTTCGCACCACCACTCTCTGGGCTCCAGCCTGGAGACGTGCCCCCTCAAGTCGCCCCGCTTTCCGCACTTCTACCAGCACTCGCCTCCCCACAGCGGCGGCAGCGTCAACGGTTACGAGAGCCTGGGTGGAGGACTTGTTCGCACCTCCTCCTCTTCCTCCTCCTCCTCCTCATCTGTCTCCCATCCTCACTGTCCACCCCTGGAGCAGCCCATGTACCAGCTCCACCGCGGGTCCGGGGGCAGCAGCCTGGCTTTCCGCTCCCTGGCTCTCGGGCCCTGTGGCCCCCTACTAGGAGACAGCCTGCCATCGCCTCCCCCGCGCGGCCCCCAAGGAGAGGGCACCTGTGCGGTGTGTGGGGACAACGCAGCCTGCCAGCACTACGGCGTACGCACTTGTGAGGGCTGCAAGGGCTTCTTCAAGGTAAAAACCAAACAGATATGTCATTTAGGAGTGTCGCTCCAAAAAAGGAGGCCTCATCAAAGCTTAAAGTACGAGTACCCACACAACCAGACGCACACACTCACATTCACAACTTACAGTCCACCTTAAAATATCGCCCAGTGACTTTGGAGTCGCTGCAAACTGACTGACGTGTTTGATTTTCAACGTGTTACTTGCAGCTGCCTCGTTCCCGCTCTGCACTCGTCTCTGCGCTCTCTACATCGTCTTTAGAGTCATCGCGATAGCACAACACTCCCACAGGGGTCGTCTCTCGCAGCAACCAAGTGGGCAACTTGTGTGTGTGTGTGTGCATGGTTTGTGTGTGTTTGCTTCTGTTAGGTGAGAACACAGGATGATATAAACACAAACACTCTCAATCAGACAAACAGGGGAAATGTGTCAAAGGAATCCTCCTTTAAATTTACGTTTTCTTCCATTGACCATATTTCCCCGACATATTACTGAGCATGATATGAGTCAGTTTGAGATCCATCAAAAGATTAAAATAAAACACTTCTCAGCTGCTGTCTCACATCCTAAATCAGCGCACACATGCCCATACACACAACTCAAGTTAAACATCACCAGGCAACATTTCTTAGTCAACATAACATAATAACAAACTTCTTCTCTGACAAGTGAACACCTCATTCGCATACCAGCAAACTCACAGTCATTCATTAAAGTAATTTGCATTGTCTTTTAAATTATGACATATTCTGGCACACTTGTTAAGCATCGTATTGGCTGCATGAGACAGGAGGCAGCAAGAAGGAGGGGTCACACAGAGGTAATTGAATAATGCCTCTGGTAGGTGGAAATGAATTATCCTTCTTTTCAATTAGTTTCACAATTAGTTTTTAGTTAGTAATTAATGAAAGCAGCGTCTGGTGGCAGCAGGCCGCGGGCTATCTGCTTGCTGCTGCGCTCAGCACCCTGTCAAACCCCACTATGTTTCCTACACACACATGTAGATGCAACCAACCATGCACACACATCATATCCACACAGCAACACATCCATTCACTATCGTGTGCATATTTTTCAGTTTGTTTTACCCTGAATCCAGGCTGCAGCAGCAGAAACTGACATTTTCAAACACCTGCTCTTTTTCATATTCATATTATCAGGCACATTGCCTCCATTATCCTGATGGTTTTATTGTCCCCTAAAAATATTTTCCTGATTACATTTCATTATCCCTGAATGGTTATTACACATTAAACCATAGCAGAGGCTTCCTGTAATTTGTTGTTATGTCATTAGTGCAATTTGAGGCACATTTTCACTGTGAATTAATTTGAGCTCTTAAACAAATATTTTATTTTTCCTGTATTTATTATTGTTTGCAGAATAATGAAGTCTATTCACTAGTTCCCATTAATTAAGGAAACCTATTCAGAATATATATATATATATAATTATTTTTTAAATTAAAAACTAGATCACAGATGTTGGTTTATCCAAACATTATGGACAAAAAAATACTATTAAAAGTAACTTGTGTTCTGCACCTCCTACTCTCATTGTGCTTAAAACACAATCGCATAAGTTCTTATTTGCTGCTTGCACAGCATGCAAGTCACAAACATGGGAGCCATATCTAGGAGAAATGCTTTGCACTGAATCAGGATTTAAAAGTTAAGTTTATTACATAAATCATCTCACTTATGATTCTTTAACTACAAACTACCCTTTCACTTCCTCTACAGACGGAACAAGAGAGATTACCTCTGATTAAGAAGCCACGGATTGGAGGGGATAGAGGAGACAGAGGGAGGAGAAGGGGGAACAAAGTCCCTAAAGGCTTTTAATTTAAGCTCGGCTATTAGCACATTACATGTCAAATCTGCTTCTGCATGCCTCCATCCATGCCTCATAGCTCCCACAGCATGTGAGCTTCTGTAAGCGTGTGTGAGTGTGCTTTCAGTGCATAAAACTAATTCCTCAACTCGCCAACATTAAACTGGATCTTTGTCCAGTTTAAAGTCCTTGCCCACACAAACAAACTGTCAATCTCAAATGTCAGTTTCTGATGCCAAGCACATTTTAAATTGATCTTTTGTTGTCATTAAATTGAAATTCAGAATAACAAGACAGACAGATAAGATCAATTGAATTAAACATTATAAGCCATGCTCTCAAAAACACACACATGTATAAACCATATTGAGATAATTTGATCTGACTAGTTATATGTACAGTGTATTAGCTCTGATATGTTGTGTCTCTGGTCTGAGACGCCAGTCTTGCCCCATGCTGCTTATTAGAAGGCAAGGTCACAAGAGCCCTAACCACACACATAAACACACACACACAGAGACACACACACACACACACACACACACACACACACACACACACATAAACACACACGCACACACACACAGCAGTGGAGAGAGACAGTTGACAGGCCGGCTCATGCAGCTTAATTTATCAGAACCTTAGTTGATCATTTAAAACTCAGGCTTTTATTGGAACCAGTTTTAATATTAATTAGGCCCTGAAATCTCTAAAAAGAACTTACCTCTCAATCACCCATCAGGTAAACTCAGTTTACTTATGTTACTTTGATTTTTCCGGTGGACAACATGACACGAAAGATGTGACGATGTCGTGAAGGTGTAAATAAATGTAATGCCGCGTTATGTTTAGTTCGGCCTCCTATACTAAACGGATACTATGTCCCCTCAAACACATTAATGACCATAACTAACTTATCGCCGCGCGCACGGGTCACTGGCCATTGAAGGGATAAGAGGGATTCATTCAGAGAGATCTGCGGTGCCATGGCAACGGCTCTCATTCGGCGCTGGCGCCCATTACGCGCCAGTTCCGCACTCGCGCCGCAGCATATGGAATAATTGGTGTGTTATTGGTCTCCCGGGGGCGCGGGCATGTGTGGCGCGAGGGGTTCCTAATTGGATTTATTTGTTTTGATGTGTTTTAGAGGCGTTAAAGAGGAGGAGAAGCTGCGACACTTTCCGTGTTCCGTGTGTTTAGTTTGAGTTTGTCCTGCCGGTGTCTTGTGAGGGGACTACTGACGTCCCAGCATGACAACGTTCAAACGTCACAAATGATAGTAATTATAGTGTAATCCTATCGTTGAAACAGATTTGCACCTCAGTTAAAAGCTTGCCTACCGAGAGTTTTAATCCATAAACGTCTAAAGATTGGCAGCATGCCCCGGGAGGCCTCACCGTGACACGAGCACCGAGAGTATCTGTGATTATTAAGAAAAATGACCAAACCGCGCACTTCCCCTGCACACGGCATTATAGGCTAATTGTGAAAACGCCTCTAATTCTGCACAGGGACGTTTTCATTGAGTTATGAGAGCACTTATTCGAACTGAGAGCAGTTGCCTTTGTCTTAAACTCCCTTCCAAAACGCACAGGATTGGCCAATCGGTGCGCACGCGCACCGAGCGGACACGCGTTTACTATAGGCTACTCTGTTAAAATGGTCTTTCATCCATGCAGGGAGCTCACCCGGCCCCCACGTGGCCCGTTTCTGATTTCATTTTAATAAGGTCAGTAATAATCGCGCGAGTCAGCCGAGGAGAAAACAGCTCCCGCGGGGCTCATTGAGAGAGGCGCGATGCGCGAGGCCCCGGAGGTGCCATGAGCTGACCCACGAGCTTCACAAACAATCTGATCATGCGGCTCTTACGGCCGCGTGGTCCTCCAGTCTCGCGGGACCCGCCTCGGCACGCCACGCGCTCGGTCCCCATTGTCAGCTCCAGCGCTAATAAAATTGTCCCTCCTGCAGGCGAGGCTTGTTGGGAAATTAATTTTATCTAATTATACTGATGTCAACGCCGCCTTTCAGAGCGTAATTAAAATCTGACCTGCGAGTTTCTGCTTTCATTCTTTGACGGGAAGAAGAACACAATGAAATTGAATTAAACAAATCAAATAGTCGGTGGCTGATTGTGTTTGGAGGCTGATTATCGGAATGTCTGTTTCTCTCCAGCGCACCGTGCAGAAAAACGCCAAATATGTGTGTCTGGCCAGTAAGAACTGTCCTGTGGACAAGAGGAGACGCAACCGCTGCCAATACTGCCGCTTTCAGAAGTGTCTGAGTGTCGGCATGGTGAAGGAAGGTGAGAGAAACAAAGTGACCACACACCTGAGACCCACTGTCTGAACACACGAGCACACACACCATATAACACACATCTGACCTCCAGTCCAGACGTCTGTTTCTGCTATCAAGGTGTAATGACATCACATACTTTCATAATAACAGTAACTTTTCCTGTTTCTGGTCAAGGGACAAAGTAGAATACACATTATACTAATTAGTGTCCATAACTTTTTTAACTCTTCAATCCAGCTTTGAGAGAGGCACAAAGGTGCTCTGAAATGATCACTTTCTCTACAAGTGTGCCATCACATGTGACAGCTGTATCGCTATATTGTCCTGTATACTGCACTCATTTATCACCTGTCTCACACACACACACGCACACACACACACACACACAGACACACACTCACTCACTCTCATGAATGCAAACAAACCCACACACACCTCTCTATCCCGTTAACACGTGTGCAGCCCGCAGAACAGCTCCACTGCCATCTGCTGGCTAGTGGCCTCCTGTGTAGGGATTGTGGGAAGGTCGGAGAGCTACTGTGATAAAAGCTTCAGTCATAATTATACCGCTATCAACGTATTGGTGACAAGTCTATCAGGTGGAGAATAGGAGTTGTTGTTGTGCATGCTGCTTGAATATGACCAGATTCAACGGAACAACCTCTTCATTATTGCGTGTCGTATTCTCTCCATATCTTGTTCACAGTGGTTCGTACTGATAGCCTGAAGGGTCGCAGAGGCCGCCTGCCTTCCAAACCAAAGAGCCCCCTGCAGACAGAAGCTTCTCCTCCTTCTCCACCCCTCAGCTTGCTCTCCGCTCTGCTGAGGGCTTATTCTCACTGCACGCCCCGTGACCTTGACTACAGCCAGGTACCCCCACGCCCCTTTTATATCATTTTAGTCAAAGAAAATGTGTTAAGTGATAAATATGGCTTGTTGAGGAGTTTATTCAGTTATGTATCTCTCTCTCATTCTCTCCCTCTCTCTCTCTCTCTCTCTCCCTCTCCCAGTTCAGTGCTGCCGACCCTCCTTCCTCCTCCTCAGAGGCCGAGCACATCCAGCTCTTCTACAGGCTGCTCACCATCTCGATGGAGACCACGCAGTGCTGGGCTGAACGGCTGCCCGGGTTCTCCGAGCTCCAGCGTGACGATCAGAGCCTGCTCATTGACTCTGCCTTCCTGGAGCTGTTTGTCCTGCGATTGGCTCACAGGTAAGAAAGGGGAGATGGTGCCAGAACAAAACGCTGATGAATGACACTTTTAGTTCATTTATTTTCACTTCACATACATGTACGTCTCCATCCATATGTGTGCATCGAAAACTTCTTCGACACGGTTTGAAACACACACCTACGACTTTATGAAAAACTTTACTTGGCCCAGGATTCACAGGCAGCTATATCAGGCATATCCTGTACCATTACAGACCAGGGTGTAACTGACACAGCTGTGTGCTGCTGCTGTGCATATCCAGAGTAGGAGGAGTGGAGCTGAGTAATCGCCATTTGAACCAAATTATGAATGGAGTCTGTAGCTATGACAGCAGCTACTCCCACAGAGTTCCGCTCCGCTCGTCTGATATCTGACGCACAGAGAGCTCTGTGTGTGTTCTGCGGCCTAAAACTGAAAACTGCTAACATTGTGAACTGTGAATTGATAGAATCAATTCCATCTCTAGCTAGTCAGCTGAGAAAATGAAAAGGGCTTTTATGGGAGGAAATACATATTCAATTTATCTGACTGAAATAAAAAAAAAAGGGGAATCGACTTGATTTACTTCATTCGTCCAGTGTGTGTGTGTGTGTGTGTGTGTGTGTGTGTGTGTGTGCCTGGCTCGTGGATACCTGTGGTGCCATTATGACTGCCCTTGCCCATCTTTGGCTCAGAATTACCCCGGGTTACTGCTCTGTTCTCGTAAGGCATGTGGCTGGTTAAATTTATGGGGAGGACGGGGGTTGGGCTACAAGCTCATCCCTTTGTCTGTGCGGTCGTGTAGTGCCGAAAACCAACACAGTCACAAACTCAAGCACACTTACTCACACACACTCACGCACACTGATGATGCAGAATCCCCACATTCTCTCCTCCTCCAGGTGCAGGGTGGGTAGAGGATGGGTGGTGGCATCACAGTCCCAGCAGGAGGGGGATCAGGCGGGGACTCTGACTCATGCTAAATGGTGGACTCATAGGGGCCTCTGTCAAACACACACACATGCTCACACACAGTGCTCATCTTCTCATCGGCCAAACTCCCACGGCACAGAGGAGAACACACTGTCTTACTTTATCTGTCTTCTGAGAGTGCAGGTCCACGCTCCCATCTCATTGTTGACGCAGCCTTACATTGACCCTGTGCTGAACTCAGACCCCTGCGCAAAATATGTCTCTATGCTTGTGTGTGTGTGTGTGTGTGCTCAGTGTGTGTAGAGCAAATTTGCTCCGGTTTTCTGGGTCGGCATTGCCGTAAGCACCCCGTTACCAAACAGTTTCTGTGGTTATTGGTTGATTACCGTGGTGACCGTGTAGTCAGGAGTGAGTGGAATGTGTGGCAGACATCCAGCTGTGTGTGTGTGTGTGTGTGTGTGTGTGTGTGTGTGTGTGTGTGTGTGTGTGTGTGTGTGTGTGTGTGTGTGTGTGTGTGTGTGTGTGTGTGTGTGTGTGTGTGTGTGTGCGTCTGCCTGGCTGCTTGTTGCCTGCCTGTCTGCTGAGTTTTGCTCATGTGCTACCATCAGACATGGGTCACATTTAATTCTGTAATTCTTGGTAGTATCTCAGTGTACCAGAGGGGGATTTGTTTTCTTCAGTTTTAGATTCATTTGCCGACATGTATTTCTCAATGTATCATTCTAAATGCATCGTGTCAAAAATAATTGTTTACAAACACAAAACCTTCTTTTTAAATCCCAAATAAGCACATGGTGTTATGCTACATTTGAGGGGAATTTGTAAAGAAATATATGAAAACAAATATGTGTACATGAATTATGGAGGATAAACACGTTATCATAGGTCAAGAAACTTGATGAGCATCTCCACATTCTCCACTCTCTCCCTCCAAAGTTGCATCCATCCCTGCTCTTATTCAACTGCTCCACATGTCCTAGTTGTTTCCCCTCTCTCCAGGTCATCGGTGACCATTTTGACCTGAAGGCTAGCTGTGATCTTTTTGTGTGTGTAGGAGGGGATCGGTATTTTTGACTTCATGATTGACAGAACCTGAGATGTTCGAGAGCATTTGTGTGCTTGTGTTCTGCTGACGGTGGGCGGAGTCCCTCTTATAAATTACAATGAGGATAATTAGACATAAATGGTATTTGGTCCGCTTCTTATAACTGCTCCACCAATGTTGGTGATGCGATTTGAGCCCCCCCCCCCCACCCATCCATTGTGTCTCTCAGTCTTCTCTTCTCTCATCTATCAACTGTTTTCCAAGCACACACTTTTTGCCCTTTCTTGAGATGTTCCAACAAAACACTTCTCTAGCTCTCTGAAGACAGACGCGCTCTTCATTTAGGCACTAATAAAGACGAGTCCTAGCCCTCCCTCATTCACGGCTGGTTCTCTTTCCCTCTCTGCTCGATGGTAAAGGATTGGGATGTTGTGTGTCGTGAGTAACTGATGTCTAAATGCGTCTGAGAAGCCTTTTCATTTCCTCATTAAGGCTTTGTGTTTCCACTGCACAGCCCGTGCACATTAAAGCCAAAGCAGTTTACCTATCTGCAAATACACACACACACACACACACACACACACAGAGAGCAGCACTCTGCCCTAACCCCCTCACCCTGCCCTGCCAGAAGGAAACGCAGGAATGTATTAAAATGCTATAATTTGGAAAACACAACCTTAATCAGCTGCATGCCTGTGTTTGATGTGTGTCCCATTTGTGCGTGAGTGTGCATACTGCCAGGTTTTCTCATTGTTTTTATTGTAATTGTTTCCTTGCCACAGTATCTCAAGCCATATTTACAATACATGAGGGAAAATGCAGTGTTTCATTGGACGAGAGATCTAACCTAATCTCTTCATCTCCTTTTTTCTCTGTGTCTCAGGTCAATGCTGTCGGAGGATAAGCTGGTGTTCTGTAATGGCTTGGTGCTGCACAGGTTTCAGTGCCTTCGTGGGTTCGGAGAGTGGCTGGACTCCATCCGGGACTTCTCCACCCACCTCCAGAGCCTAAACCTGGACGCCTCCGCCTTCGCCTGCCTGGCTTCCCTCGTACTGCTCACAGGTAAAAACACAAGCCGGTGACTTTTAAATCTCAAAATCGCCATCAGGAGAAAAGTAAGAGGGAAAAAAAGATAGAGTATAAATGAGGTTGACAAAAAACACACGTTGTTTTCCAAGTCAGCTGCACATCTCCATTATCCACAAACAAACAATGTCATTCATACAAGCTGCTCGGGCGTAAATATATGGAGACAAATCCACAGACATCTTGTCTTCTTTATCCAGAGCTTCGCCTGTGTGTGGTTTAATGTGACAGTGATCAGGTGGATCCATCCACTAACGTCACACATACGCTCAAAGACACACACGTGTATGCTTGTTCTCACACATCTCTGCCTGAAACAAGAACCCGATATCCTGGAGCACCTGCTGCACCTGCCTCCCACCTGGCCCTCTAATCAGTGTGCATGTGAGAAACGGAGGGATAGTCAAAGCTCTGTCTGCAACCACACGTCTCGGGCGCGAACGTTTTGTGATCAGTGAAGTACATTAAAAATAGTCAATTACAAATGTAGCCAAAGGTGACAGAGGAGGCCTGTGCAATTAAGTGTTCACATTTCATTTTGTACACGTTCACGTCAGAGTCAGACACCATATAAGTGTGGGTAATGGGTAAAACCCCACTCCCCCCTACACTCGTCTTCCTTACCTCACCCTGCCCCGCCGCCTCCTCCTCTTCCTCCACCTTCTCTTCCTCTGTCTAAGCCCTCCAACCCCATCCTCACTCTCTGGGGGAGCACTTAACTCTGTGCCTGATCGACCAGCCCACCGTGGAGCGCAGCTCTGGAATGGCGTCTGCGCCGTTCTCAGTGGCTCTCTGCCACCTCGGTAAAGCACACAGAGCACTACCACGACAGAGCCGCCAGAGCCACCAGGCGATCGACCGCTTCAGAGTGGCCCCTGCAGAAAGGCAGTCATCGATCCCTCCCCGGGAGCCTGCGTGCATAGAGAAAGAAGGGATAGGGAAAGAGAGGGAAGCGAGAGGTCTGAAAGCTGCCGTGAAAGGAGAGTTGGAGTGACTCTGTGGCAGCAAACACAGAACAAACAAAGGAGTCACATCAACAAACAATAAACAAGCTTCAGATAATGGATGGCTCAAAGTGAGACTGGTCTTAGTGACAGCCTCCCTGCAGACTTGTTGTGTGTGTGTGTTTGTGTGTGGGGGCTGGACACCCTGTTCTCTGCAGAATGAGTTAGAGTCACATTAAGCCGGGTACGGGTGCCACAGGAGTTGCTACGGGCAGCAGTGTGTGTGCGTGCGTGTGTGTGTGCGTGTTTCTAATTTAATTTGGCTGCTCACAGGGCCGAATAATCAGCTAATTGTTGAACACTTTTGCTTCTGTCAATGTCTTAAATTGCAGGGACAATTTGTGTGCAATTTGTGTGCTGGTTCAAATATTTATACATATATATATATATATATATTCGCATATACATATATACATGCACACACACACACACATATATATATATATATATATATATATTCGCATATTCATATATACACTCACACACACACATATATATATATACAGGACTGTCTCAGAAAATTAGAAAATTTTGTGATTGAAGTCTTTTTTTTTTGCATAAAAAAAAAAAAAAAAAATGCATGCATTCTTAATTAATTACAAATGAAATTTGAAATATTGCAAATTTTTTATTTATTGATGATTATATTATACAGCTTAAGAAAACTCAAATATCCTATCTCTAAATATTAGAATATCATGAAAAAGTATACTAGTAGGGTATTAAACAAATCACTTGAATTGTCTAATTAACTGAAACACCTGCAAGGGTTTCCTGAGCCTTGACAAACACTCAGCTGTTATAAATCTTTTTACTTGGTCTGAGGAAATATTAAAATTTTATGAGATAGGATTTTAGAGTTTCTTAAGCTGTAAATAATCAGCAAATATAAAAAAATAAAAGGGCTTGCAATATTTCAGTGATTTGTAATGAATCCAGATGCATGACATTTTTTTTTTTTAATTGCATTAAAAAAAAAAAAGAAACTATTCAAAATTCTAATTTTCTTCTGAGACACTGTGTGTGTGTGTGTGTGTGTGTGTGTGTGTGTGTGTGTGTGTGTGTGTGTGTGTGTGTGTGTGTGTGCACAGTGTACAGGGGGCTTATTAGGTTAGACTGTGTATTGATCTGTAGTGAGTGAGACAAGTTAAGAACATTAGCCATACCGGCTAATGAGGTGGAATTCAATATAAAAGAAGATGTAGCTGAATGAGCTCAGTTCTATGTGTGTGTGTGTGTGTGTGTGTGTGTGTTTTTAATGGATGCTATTTTTGCTGTTTCATGTGTTATCTTCCTAATGTTTCCTTCTGTCCATCCACAGAGCAAGTCCCAGGTCTGCAGGACTCAAAGCGGGTTGAGGAGCTGCAGAATAGAATGATCTGTTGTCTCAGAGACCACCTGGGTTGCAGCCCTGCTTCCTCCTCCTCCAAGGCGGCTCTCCCTCTGAGTCGTATTCTGGGTTTAAGGGCAGAGCTCCGTTCCCAGAGGACACAGGGCCTCCAACGGATCTTCTACCTGAAGCTGGAGGACCTGGTACAGCCCCCTCCGTTAATTGACAGGTTCCTGGACACTCTGCCCTACTGATGGCCGAGCTAACCGCACAGAGAGAAACCCCACGTCATGTTCTGTTCAGGCCCCTCCCCCACTTCCCACCCCTCAAGGAGCACACACACACATTCAGAGAGACTCTCACTCCACTCTGACTGATGCAGGGCAGAGAGACAATCAAATGCTTTTCACTCAACAGGACAACCAACTAAAGGCTTTTCACCAGTTTAAAAGACAATTACTCAAACGATTACTTTTTATTTGATCCTCCTGTTTTTCTCACGTGGGGGTGGATGACAAGGCGGAGATGGACAACAGAAAAATGACTTTTTACTGTCCTCTCGCCATCTGGGTGGCAGCTCATCCAGCAAAAAAGAAAGAAGGTTTATGAGTACTGTTTATCTGTGTTTTGGCCTGACTCATCCAATATGATGATTTATTTTTAGTGCAGAGGAAAGGGGTGGTGTCACTGTGTTCGACGTCCCAGTGAAACACAAGTCGCTGGGTGTTCTACATCCTCCTGCTGAAAGAAGGAAGGGGCGTTTTCGTGCTGAAAATGTGCTGAAATGTCAGAAGTCAGACAGCGAAAGCGTAGAGAAGCAGGACACCGATCTTTCATAAACACATGGAAGTGGCTGTTGAGTTGGGCTCTTGATTCCAAGTGCAATTTCTTAAGTGCTATCTCACCACAAAAGGGAGAAGTAATGGTTTAATTTCAAACTCTAAATTATTTTAGTCGAAAGAAATGTCTTGTACTGTCAGTAACTAAAGAAAGAGAGACAGTCCACACCTGGCTTTAGAAGCAAAGGTCATACTGTGCACTAACGATTGATCACTGAGTCACCCAGACTTGAACTTGCTCTAGTATGTTTTTTTTAATTAACTCATTTTGAAATCATAGCTCGAGTAGAAGTACGGAGGAATGAACATGGACAGAAATTGGCTCTTGAAGCACTTACACCCTGAGAAGGGCTAGAAGCACAGACACACACCCTACCTGCTCCCCTGGAGGACGGCGTGAGTCGGGGAGAGGAGGGTGCTCGACAGATAGCTGTATGTCCAGGGGTGAAACATTCCGCAGTCATGCTCTTTTTCTATTTGTTTCTATTGTGGAGGCCGTGTGAGAGTGTGGAGGACATTGCATACTGTCTTTGTGTATACGCTTAGAGAAGCCAGGATCATATGCATGGTGTGTTATAAGCTGTCAAGAGCTGCCATAGCCTGTCAAAACAGCTCGACCTGTGTTTGTGTCTCAGACGGTGGCTCCACGGAGATCTCCCTAGGCCTCCACCACCCACTCACACTCACGGCGGCAGTTTGAAATATGAAAAAAATGAATTATATAGATATAAATATATATATATATACATATATATATATATACAAAACTAATATTTTGAAGTGTTTTTAGCTTTTTCAAATATTGTGGTACGAGTTGTGCATTGTTTTTTGAAGAAGAGAAACAAAAAAGACAAAAGTTGCTGTTTTTCAATGTCCCTCTTTGGTTTGAGTTTCCTGTTTGATCTTCTTTTTTTTTCTTTCTCTGGTTCACTGGATTTTCTGTTCAGCACTTTGAAATCATAAACTAGTTCTGATTATTCTGCCCGACTGTGTCCTTGGTTTTGATTTGTGTTTAATTATATGACTTTCGCACAAAATGCAAAAAGAATCCAAACATTAAAGTATTTCAAGAATTATTTAGTCGAAAAAGAAAATGTAGCTGATTATATCCTGAATCTGTGTGTCAGTCTGGTAGGACACAAAAGCCTCTTGACAGGTAAAAGGCCTTGCCTCTCCCCCATGGGACCCGTGGGCTCTCACAGAGAGTAGAGGGGGATTAGGAGAGGGAGAAGGGGGAGGAAGAGGGAAGCGAGGACAGCTTCATGTTAGCATGAGGTCCAGATCAGCCTCCAGCCTCGTTAAACACCATCGATCGCCACGGTGACATTTCCCAGCACATGCCATCTATACTGTCACTGCCATCACTCACTCGTCCTCCTGCGCAACAGCACGAGCACTAACACGCACACACACACACACACACACACTTACTTTGTATCTCCGACAGCCAGGTGATTGATAGTAACTGTGGTAGTGGAATTGTGAACCGCTCCTCTGACTATGTGTGTGTGTGTGTGTGATTGGGGGGGGGGGGTCAAGTTCAGAGTAAGTATATAAGTGTGGAGTGCACAGTGTTGAACTTGCTCCATTTAAGAGCTATGATGTGAACATAAAATAGTTCCAAGAAATGTGTCCCTTCCTCATGAATTCTAGAATCACAAAACACTTTTATACAACAACCAGGAAGGACAAAGAAATTTTTTCCGAGTGTGTGTGTGTTGGTGTTTCGTGTCCGACTAGAATCTGTCTATAATTGTGATGTCTCTGTATTTGTATTCAGCAGGCAGAAACATACCATTCACACGAGTTCTGCAGTGGCGTGAGTGTGGTTGTGTGCACTTGTGTGCTGTGTGTGCAAATGGACATTCTATTTCTACAACGCCGACATTTCTGAGTGGCAAGTAAAAAAACACGACCACGAAGCCGAGAGCTTAGCTTCTCGCCTGGAATATACACTCAAACTTACACGTGAACGCACACAAACACAAACACACAGTGAGCTGTCAATCTTGTGGCCAATCGATCAGTGCTGACAGATATCAGATACCCCCAGAGTCTTAATTAGAGGTCCCATCAGAACACACACACACACACACACACACAAATACAATTGCACATGCACACACAAATGCAAAGTTTGTCCTAATCCATTCAGAAATGTAAAATGAGCCCTTTAATACTGATGATATCAAAATGTGTTCATCTGAAGAGATTTACAAAAACATACAAGGTGGGGATCTGAACAGGCCTTTTTCACAGAAGAGATTTTGACGTGTCACAGTATTAAATGTACAGGTGTGAACAATAAAATAAATGATGACTGAATTCCATTTTGCTGCTTCGGTTTCAGGGTCCTGGTTTTGTGCTGGCTGGCTCAATGTCACACTGTCACGGATGTGCTGATCACAAAAACCATAAGATGCAGGAGGTAAGAGGGGAACGAAGCTCCCTGCTGGCCTTCTCTCCTGCTGACAAACTTCCTGGATTAGACTGAAACGAAGTGCACCTGAGTCCTTCTGACAGACACACACACACACACACACACACACACAAACACACACACATAGGCAGACACATGAACCAATTTTTCTTTGATAATTTGCTATTCAGACTTTCTCTGTCAGCTATGTTCTCAGTTTGCGACTCTGGGAGTCCCCTGAAAGTGGACAGACAGACACACATATACACGTACACAACATGTGTATACACCAGGGGAAATCCCCTGTAGCTGGGGACCGTGTGTTTTACTGGGGGCCCTTGCATGGAGCAGCCGCTGAGGTAAGAGTGTGTGGGGGGTTGGCCTAAATGTCAAAGGTAAAAGGTGCCAAACAAGAGGAGTGGAAACATGCAATAGACCCACTCACAAAGGCTGATCTCAGAGGAGCGCAGGGGGAACCCCAATTCTCTCTTTGGCTTCCTCCCAAACACAAGACAGACAAAAACATCACACGTTATGTTTCTTTCCACCGCTAAATGAAAATGACAAACAATAAAAACACTTTTGCAAATATGTCAAATCCACTCATCAATCTCTGTCCTATGACCTTTATCTAATGATTATAACTATCATATCTGTGTTAGTCAGTGATGACGGGTCTGGGGCTGTGATCTGAATAGGACTTTCTGAAATATTGTCCCGGCTTGAAATATTACCACGTTCACATAAAAGTGATAGTAATTGTGACACATGTTAAAAGGTCACACATTTTTGTTTATGGTACTTTAACATAGTGACCCTACAGTCATTTTGTATTTATATTATATGTAGTGTTTTAAAAAAATCACTATTAAGCTTTAAAAAACTGTGAGACTAAATGAAAATAAAATAGTAGAAAGTTAACAGAAGCCATTAAACCCCAAAGTATAACACATGTAGCCTAATATCATCACAGGATTATCATTGATTCAATATTTAATGAATTGAAACAAAATTCACTTCTGATCTCTTTAATAGCAGAAATAATGGCGAGAGAGAGAGGAGAGAGAGAGAGAGAGAGAGAGAGAGAGAGAGAGAGAGAGAGATATATATATATATATATATATATTCATTCCGGCCTACTGCTGTATAATATTTCTGGACTCCATGTTATTTATTTTATATGGTGCACCTTTCTAATTCCAAACAACAAGACCAAAAATAATCCAAAAGATAATTAAATACTTTTATATTTTAGGAATGTCCGTGGCTGGTCGTCAGTGGTCGGCGGTGCAGTCCGGGGAACAGCGATGAGGAACGCGATGCTGTGGGCGCTGGGGGAGGTCGGAACCTTTTCGCGGACGCACTGGGGAGAGAGTTGTTTACAAACAGCAAAGTGTCAGAAAAACACGAAATCTTTGCCGAAAACCAGCAGATGTAGCACATTGTTAACTTCCTAAACAGCATGGAGGATCATAACAGTCTTTAGCGAACATAAGTTACATCCTCGAGTGATATCTTCAGTGGTGAGTGTCGCTATATGTCCTTTAGGTTTCGGTTGTGTGGTTCATGATTGTCTGGCTGAATCGGTGCGTCGCCGCAAAGTGAATACAAGTTCTACTTTCAGCACTTCACGAACAGCTCATGCGAGAACGAGTCGACAAACTGTTTGCGTGACAGTTTCCATCCAGTTCTTTGACATGTGAACACTTACCTTCCACATAAAGGAACTGTGTCTTGACTGTGACATCAGCAACATAAACATATAGTGGCGCTCACAACGACCTTAAGAATAGGTCGCCTGAAAAGCTCAGTCGATATTGTTATGAGCTTCTCATAGCCATTAAAATACCCTCACTAATTACACAGCAGGTGTATCATAAATTATTGTCATGAACATTTAAATGACAAAGTGTGACGTAGAATATGGTTGCAACAAAAGATTAGATCTTATTATTACCATTATATTCATTATTGATGAATCTGTCAACTATTTTCTTATAACTGATTAATTGTCAGTCACAGTTCCCAATTTAATTTCTGTTTGATGTTATACTGTCGGCTATCCTGCAATTAATACTTTAGTTACTCTTTTCACTGAACGATGCTGGCAAGAAAAAAAGGATTAGGCTTATGGAGATGCCAATTTCAGATGTGTGGGCATATTCACATGTGTCACATAGCTTATTCATTTGATCTATGTATTTATTAAAATCCTGCTCTGCTGGTATGTCCAGTGTCTGTTGGGGCAGTGATATAAAGCTGAGCAGGTGCAGTGTCTGAGTTCCATCGAGGTGTTGGCTGTGGGCCGTCAGCAGGACACATGGCAGAGGAAGGCAACAAGCTGACACTGAGGCGCCTGGAGGCACCAATCCACAAGTTCATTAAAGTGGCTCTACCCACGGACCTGGAGAGGCTGCAGAAACACCACAATAACATACTGAAGGTGACATCTCAGATCTGGTTGGACACATGATCGCACCCTCACATCCACACTCTTGGTGTCCACAGATGGATAACAGATAGTTTTTCCTTCATTTCCGCAGTACCAACAAAGCCAGCAATGGGACCGGCTTCATCTGGAGCATATAAATGCCAGCAGAACGGTTCAGGTATAAGATAACACTCTGTAAACTAAAGCATTGTTGTGTGCCAACATGTGAATGTGAGCGTTGATTGGATGATGATGTGAATCACTGCCTCTCAGAAATCCCTGAACAAGCACGATGCTGCAACTGTGTCGTACATTTTTATCTCACATTGTCTGGAAGCTGAGAAGCTTGGTTCTGGAGGAACTTGACATTTCCTGATTTGTGGCGGTCAGATTTTCCAGTTTGAAATCTAAAATGAAAACCAGTGGCACGACACCGAGTGGCGTCTCCAGATAAGTATATTAGTGAAGGATAGAAGTGTCTTCTTGAACTAATGTATGACGAGAGAAACTGAACCCCGCCACCCCACGATGAGCAGAGTGAAGATTGCTTTTTGTGGATCAAACGCGTGACAAAAAACACTCAACATTCTGCGTTTACTCAACACACGGTCCAACGTACTTGCTGTACCCCCAAGTCACATGATAACATCTAAAACCATCTCCACGGCAACTGAGCCACTCCATCTGATGAAGCTATAGAATTAGCTTACCCAGAAAAACATATACACACATCTGAAATACATAAAAAGACTAGATCAGTTTTGAACAACTAAAGGAACTTTCGGAATAGAAATTCACTTGAAAATCAGGGCAAGGAAAGGGTTGTTGTCGCCAAACCTCCAATGGACCGTCTCCTGTGTGTGTGTGTAAGTACTTGCTGCCTTGTTCACATGGTGGGTGTGAAATGTCTCGGAGGATGTTGTTGCCTGGAAGCCGCTATGTCTCTGAAGGTGAAATAACTCCAAACAGGCAAAACCCATCCTCTCACCATTACCCTGTAAACTCCAGGGACACGCACAGAGTGCTTTACCATGTCCTCGTGGTGTTAATCCAGAGTCGAGGTTCGTCTCCTCTGCTTTAGATGGGTGTGCATGTGTGCTCATATTCCATAGCATAGATAGAATATCTGCTACTGAGGATGTGTTGGGTTGGTCTGTCCGTGTTGAACACTCATGGTTCATTTACAGGCTGACAGGTGCCTGCCCTGACTGTCTCTGTGTTAATTAGTGTGTTTTTCAGTTTTTTGCACACAAGGACGAGTGTATGCATGTATGTTTATTCATGTTGTGTAATTAGAAGAATGTGTTATCGGCAGTGTGTTGACCCCCTGAGCCCCGGTCGGGCTGCGGCCTGGAGGGTTGACGGCTGGGATGTAATGTAATCCTCCTGTCACCCTCAGGGCACGGTGGGATGAGGGGCCTTGTGGTCCCCAGCCTCATAACTGAACCTTATTAAGCCCGCACTCCAACACACGCACACACGCACACGCATTTCCCACCACTAGAACAGTTTATTGGGACGCTGAACCTGTCAGCATGAGCACTTCTTTCCAACTTGGGCAACCGGCAAAATGAACAATAACTAGTATTTTTGTCTGAAGATTTAAAAGTTTTGTGTAGATTTGTTTATTCATTTTAAAGTTTAGGATCCAAATGATTTGATTTCCTCCCGTTTAAAATGTTTGATGCAGTGGCATGAATGAATATGATTTGAATGGCTCGTTAACTTGGGCTAGATGTTACCACAGGTTGTCCTTGGTCTGTCAGTATGTCCCTTAATCAAGTCAAGCATCCCGGTACCAAGATTCAATGTTTGTCTGTCCCTCTCTGAAAATGTTCAGACGTCACACTGCTTCTTGTCTGTCTCCCTGCAGCAGTTGAGAGCTAACGTCAGAGAGATGGAGAAGCTGTGCACACGAGTTCGCGCCGAAGACGCTGACGCTTTGGAAGCGCTTGTCAGGCCGGTCAGAGATCGGGCATCAGCCGCCGCAAGAGACTTCCTGCTTTTGCACTCTAACCCCGTGCCGCAGCCGCAGACTGCGCCAGCAACACCACCTGCCGCTCAGCCGTCCAGCTGTGTGTCCAGCAGTTGCCACGCTGATGACAATATGTGCGATAAGCCAGTGTATAGCAGGCAAATCCAGCTTTACCTTCCAGAAATCCCTGCGGATCAGAATGCGGCTGAGTCCTGGGACAACCTGGAAGAGGTATGAGGGCTGGACCCTAACATACAGTCTGGATATCGAAGTTTATAATTTATAGTCGTTTATTTTTCAAACTAAACTGAATATGTTCAATTTAACTGTTATTGTTTGTTGCTTTACTGTTGTTATAGACCCTTATTTTGATATGTGGGTTCAAGGTGTGCAGCAAAACAAGATTTTAGTTTAGGTTAGCTTTACTTCCTGTAAAATAATAAATAAAAAAAGCTCCAAGTAATAGATTTAACATGGACAGGCAACTTGTCTTGGAGCAACCTTCATGTTCATAATGTATTTGTCTTTCTCCATCTCGTCCATGTGAGTTGAATGAATCGTTTCAGCTTCGCTCTTTAAGCATCATCAAATTCGATTTCACTGGCAGAAACAGCAAAACTATGCCCCGAAATCTTGACGAAAGATTTTTGGCAATATTAATAATTCATACCTGTGATTGAACTAGTTTATCTGTTGTTGTTTTTCATTTATTTTATTGATAGTTGTTAAACATGCACAATAACCCTGAAACCAAAGCAGCAAAATGGGATTCAGCCATCATGATATTATACTATTCAAATGAAAAAAGAAAAATTGTGCTTTTCCTGCTGTGGGATTTACAATTTTTTTCTGTGAAAAAGGTTGCTCTAAAATGAAAGCACTCAACACAAAGTAGAATAAAGTAGTTTCCATCCTTGGGCTCTGCTAAATGTTGCTATGGTTACGTGCATTATTCATCGTCACTGCAAGATCATCTAATGCCACTGACCCCTCTTCCCTGCTCTACTGTGATACATACAGTACACATTCATATGCATGTCCATTAGTGAAAGTGACTGTCAATCCCAGACACTGACAGTTCAGACCTAATGTAGATGTGGACTTGTGAGATAAACATAACAATGAAATAAATGCGGTGATTCTTTGTGTCTCAGGATCTGAAGGAACTGAGTGGTTTGGTGACGGAGTTCTCTCTGCTCGTCCACGTGAGTACGAACACTGAACTTCACTGAGTACTTCCTGGCTGCCACATTCACGTTTCTCCATCTGAATTTGTGCACAGCTAGGCCTGTGAACGAAAACAATGTGTCAGAGGAAGCGGTGCGTATTCGACAGTGTGTGCTTGTGTTGCCTGGTAAAGTTCCTCGGAGAGGACGTCACACAGATCGGCTCAGGACTACCGCTGGGGCCCCAGAGGCCCTTCACCGAGGCAGGAGGCTAGATTTGGGGGAGGACGCCGGGTTGTCCATGTGGGGGAGAGGTGGGGAACAATGGATACATCGGAGCAGGTGGAGAACAGACAGCTCAGATTATCACTCTATCCTCAGGGAGAGAAGAAGAGAAGCAGTGAGGCCGAGCAAAGGAGAGATTAACGGGGGGAAAGAAAGAGGCCGAGAGTGAAGATGTAGTGAGGGTAAAAAAAAACTGGCGGGGGGGCAGAAAGAGCATAGACATGTTGTTGTGGTGTCTCAAGGGTGACGGACGTCGTTAGGGGAGTAATATTCCATTCCAGCTCTCAGCCGCAGTGGAGTGGGAGTGTGTGGTTGTGTCGGCGTCACGTTAGTGTGTGTCCGTCCTCACCTGTAGGTTTTCTCTTTGTGTGTCTTCTCTGCCGCACCATTATGAGCTCGTCTTGCTGTATTAAACGTAAAGATACAGTCTTAAAATGTATGTTTGGCAATTGCAGTTTGATAAAAAGTCTTGGAAAAAAGTTTATGTTTTTAATTTATTGAAATAAATCACTTTAGCTTCAAAACAGAGGTTATTTAGAATAAAACAAAAGCAATAAAGCAAAATATATATTTCTTTAATTTTAAAATGATTAAAGTTTTACCAAACCGCAATGGATTTTTCGTACTTGAATCAATCAATTAATCAGAAGTTTATTATTGGCACTAACTTCCACCATATATACTTATTGAATTTCACAGATTTTAAACTTCTGATATTAAAAGACCATGAGATTATGGGGTACAGCTACCATTTAGGTATTAAATAATGAATATGACAAATAAAAACATGTTCAGTTTGCCACAAAGCTCATTTAATGGCACTTTAAATCAAATTCTACAATTTCCCCAAGCAGATGGGAGTATGTCCAGTTGTCATGGATTTGTATTAAAATGTCTCTTTTCTTTGTTCATCAACGATTGAATGGATCTTGGAATGAAACCGTTTTACCAACTCGTGTTTTCAATGTGAAGAATACACTTTTATTTTAACTCAAAATTTCCACCAAAACATCTGAACATATTCACACATATTCACCACATTATTGGAAAGGAAATTAATTAGAAACAATTATGTTTGTCATCTTCTTTCTTTTTTCTATTGTAATTATTTTTTGTATCATCATGTTTGGGCATTTTAGGCCTTTATTAGATAATAAAAGGTACCTGACCGAATTGAACCAGGGACATTCCTCACCCTGAAGCCACGAGGGCTCTCTGCTTGAGTCTTTTTTTGGTCTCGAACGGGAGGGATGCGGAGGATTTCTGTTTCATATGAAAGCGTAATGTCTTTGGGCTTTGGGATGTTGGCCAAATAAGACAACCATGTGAAGATGGACTGTGGGAAATTATGATGTGCATGTTTCACAGTTTTATCAAGAAAATAACCAACAGAAGAATTAATAATACAAATAATTGTTAGTTACAGCTCAATTATCGTGTTGGTGAAACCGCTGCTTTTAAGGGAGAAAATATCACGACAGAAAATGAGAGAAGAAGATCTAATCCGTGAATCTGAGTAGTAAAGGGTTAAACGGTCCGTTTTCAGTCAGAACAGGTTGAAGATCTTATAAAGACAAACATCGCTGAATCTGTAAAATAACTTTTATCGATGATGTGAAAGATGTAGAAAAGGTGAGGAAGAGGAGAAGAAGAAAAGTGCTCTCGTTGTTGTTTCATCACTGTGTCCATCCAGCCCTCTCATGGAGAGAGACAGCTGCCTCTCTGAATATTTCATGAGATCTACACAATAACACAAACACAGACACACACACACACACAATTACCGCCCCCCCCACCCCTCGGTGAAATCTCCTTTGAATATACCTACAAGGTCCACACACACTCATTCACGCCCTTCCTGTGTTAACTTGTGCCGGAGACCAAAATTTGGAGAGATAAAAGAAAGCTTAATACCCAACAGGTGGTAGGTCTTTCACATGTGTGTGCGTGTATCTGTTTGTGTTTGTGTGTGTGTGTGTGTTTGTTAATATGTGTTTGTGTGTGCATCAGTCCCAGCAGGAGAAGATTGACAGCATAGAAGACAGCGTCAACACAGCCACTGCCAACGTGGAGGAGGGGACCAAGAGCCTGGGGAAGGTGTGTGTGTGTGTGTGTGTGAGTTTGTGTACGTGTGTGTGCATGCGTGCGTGTGGCCTGATGATCTGATGTGTGTTTGTGTAGTGTTTGGGAGATGGGAGATCGATGGCACTTTGCCTCCCAGCCATTCCACAGCATTTGTCCCTATTGATCCATTCGAATACGGAGGAAAGCTGCAATTAAGGAAATAGAGAGAGGAGAGGGGTCGAGTGGAGTGGAGGGGAGAAAGAGTGATAGAGAGGTAGGACGAGGGGTAACAAGAGAGGGTATATGCGTGTGTATCTGTGTGTGTGTGTGTGTGTGTGTGTGTAGCATTAAGAAAGGATTTGAATGACTGTTTAATAGTTTTTCAGGAGCAGTGTTTGGCCTTCCAAAATCCATTCAGTCCACCACACATCGAGTGTTACTCCGAAGGACAGCTCAGTGCCTCCTTCACACATCGAACGCACTTGAACTTTTTGTCTGTAATACTCAGAATAAATCACCTGTTTCCAAACACACACACACACACACATTTTTATCAAGGATTGTGACATTTTCTAGCGACCCACAGCATCAGTACACATGGAAATACAATTTCGAGACAATTTGCGAAAAGAATGTAATTTAATTTCATCTTAAATTGAATTGTGTGTGCATCATTTTATTCACCCCCACTGTATTTAGATGGCAGCAGAAATGTCAGACTGGTCTATTATAATAAGCAAGTAAAACCAAAATTGTATTGTTAAAAAAACTAAGTACGTACAACAACCCTTTAACAGTTTGAACTGTATCCCCAACATTTCTGAAATATATGCTACAAATTATTAAATATTCTTTTGAAATAGTTATTTTAAATTGAATTCCCCCAATTGGAAGCGCAAACAAAGGTTGCCCTCTCTGTGAGGTTGCTGGTAGATGTCGTGGGCTGCACATTAGCCCGGGGGAGGGAGGAGGCGGGGGGGGTACAACAGATGAGAGGAGTGTCTGATGTTTTAATGTGTTTGAAAGCTTGTAATCTGTCATCAGGTCAAACAGCATCACACACAGATACACACACACACACAAACGCACACACATTTCCTCCTGCTTGTACAACCTGTGTCCAGAGTCCTTTTAACTCTGCTCAGATGAAATTAAAATTCCCTCAACTGCCACAGGGGTGGAGAGAAATGCTCACTTTGGAACTAGATTAATTTAACAGTAAAGTGTTATTCATGTGTGTGTGTGTGGGTGTGGGTGGGTGTGTGTGTGTGTGTGTGTGTGTGTGTGTGTGTGTGTGTGTGTGTGTGTGTGTGTGTGTGTGTGTGTGTGTGTGTGTGTGTGTGTCATTAATTGTCATCAGCAAAGAGCACCTTCCAGTCTGATGATAACCGCCGTAATAACACACGGGCCACATCTCTCCGATTTCTCCTAAATGGATATAATGAAAACTCTTTGATGCTGCAAAGGAAATGTCGATTTACATTTACACATGCAGGTGTGATCATGAAAGGATAAACACGTTCAAACTCGACCGCAGAACGTCTTGAAGCCACAAAGTGCTCATGCCTCAAAAGGCAAGGTATGTGGCCGTTGAATTAAACGAGAACATATCTCTTCTTCCTGTCTCTCTCTAGGCGGTTGGCTACAAGTTGATGGTGTTGCCGGTTGCCGGGGCGTTGCTGGGCGGTGTGTTAGGAGGTCCACTTGGCCTGCTGGCTGGATTCAAAGTTGCAGGGCTGGCTGCGGCTCTGGGAGGGGGGGCCCTGGGCTTCGCAAGCGGAAAACTGGTCCAGAAACACCGCAAAGCCCGGGTGGATGAACAGATGAAACAACTGACAGCGCCGGAGTCAGACAAAGACAAATGACCCCACAGCTCTGGCTCGGCCTCGGACTCCAAGTTCCCGACTATTTGCCGAAGCGCCAGTGTTGACCGACCAATCAGAAGCACAGACTGGAACTCAGGCGGCGTCACGGTGCCTGACAGACTCAACATGAGACGTCACCGGGCTTTGCTGGAGACTGTTTGCACGGTTGTAAAACAACTCTGCAATAACAGCCGGATGGTCAGGTGTGCCGGGTCCGCCTGTGAGGACGTCCATCTCACTTTCGACACACATTATTTTTTAATTCTGAAGCCGTTTTCACGACATATTTTAGTGTGTCTTTGTCAGCATGACGTCACATCTGTTCACTAAAACACATGTGTGTGTTCGGTCGAATGCCATCACGAAAGCCTCAGTCATACTGTGGTGCCGACACTCGTAACCCCTGTGGATGCGTCGAGCATCAATCATGCCGATTATTAGAACGTCGTTTGTTCCTCAAGCTAGCAGCTTTTGTCAACATTATTCTTCTTCAGCACATTATGCAGAAAATAATATCCCAGTGTGAACAGCTGCACAACTGATGATTACAATGATATGTGGTGAAAGTCTTTTAAGTAGGTATGCTTCAATGTTTGCATTAATTATACGGTTTAAAGTTACTTACTGTACTGCTTTTGCAACTTGTGAGAGCAAAACTGCCCATAAAGCACCAAAGTGCATCAATCCAGATCCCTTCAGGGACTGGAGTGGAACAAACTGCCATGTACCGATGATACCGATGCAAATAATGTTTCTTTTCAATCAGGTTATTCCTTGGATACATATCACACAGTTCAGAGACACTGACATACAAAACATCAGACAACAGTATTCTGTAAAATGTTTTTTAATTTACCTTTTCATTTTTGAACTCTTCTTCCCCCTCTGAGATGACTGGTCTAGAAGCTACAGGGGGTATGTGGGCTGATATGTCACTAAGCAGGCCTCTGTAGGCCTCTATGGAAGGACAGGGATGCACAGTACTAACTTAGCAATGAACTCTGAATCTGGCTTCCGCTTCTGGATTAATTCACACTCGGAGCGTCTCAGGGAACTGGACTTGAACCAAAACCTCGAAAGACGTATAAAGAGACAAAACCAGTTTTAAGAGAAGTTGTAGAATGTGGCAGACTGTAAATGTCCACCGGTCATCACGTGGGTTTCCCCCTCTCGTCTCGGCTCTTTAAAACACGGAAGGATGCAGTTGTTTCTCCCCCCGCATGACGACACATTTGACAGGTAAAAGCAAAAACAGCCATTTCATAAATTTTGAATAATTTGAAAGTACATTATTGCAAAAAAATGGTTTTCCTCAATTCAATTAATTGGAGCACAACTCAGGTGTTATGGCAAATACTGTGCCTTTAAAAAGGTACGCAGCCCCCTTTGACTTTCAACGGTGAACAGCAGTGGAGGTAATCAGCATTTTAGCCAGAAAAAGAACAGAAAAATAAGATGTTCAGATTTCTTGGGTACAAAAAAAATAAAAATTCCCAATTGCACAAGTTTTTATGTCCTTCAAGACAAGACTTAAGAAGCACCGTTGGCAGCAGTTACAGCCTCAGGTCTACTTCAATAGGTCTGTAACGGTTTTACACATCTGGAACATAATTTCACATTCTTCTATTAAATCCTGTGTAGATTTGGCATGTTTGTGGTTGTAGATCGGTACGTCTATAGCCGTCCATTGAACAGGATTTCTCTGCTGCATAACGATAACCTTCTACCGCCATCAGCCGCCCAGGGCCGGCTGCCGAGAGGCCTCCACACAGCATGATGCTGCCACCACCAGGACTCATGATGGGGATGACGTGGTTCTGGCATTCTGCAGTTTGGGGCTTGTGTTAAACACACAATTTACCATCATGGCCAGAGGGCTCATTCACTTCCGACATTACAGTCCTATTACTGACGAGAAAAATAAAATACTAATTACATCCACTGTGACTCGTTGTTGTTAAACAGTGACGCATAAAAATGTCCAAGGGGGCAATACTTTTTATAAGCACTGTAAGAGACATCATAATCTATAACCTTTTAGTACCAGGGAGAGAAGGGGTGCATCTCAATCGGCTGAAGTAGCTCCATCTCTTTATCAAGTGATGGTTAGAAATGATGTGGCCACAATTAAACATTTAAAATTGTATTTGTCTATTCCTTCAGAATGTGTGTGGAGAAGATATGGAGACAGCTACTTCAAACAGGTATATTGTTATAACTTATAAATGTACAAATGAATTAGACCAGGGTTGTTCGCATTGAGATGCAGCCATGAGGTCAGTGAGACTAAACAACAAACGTCTCGTATCACACAGGCCGAGCTGGACTACCCACAGATAAGAACCGTACAACTGGAGGGAGGGGGCTGCGCTGTTATTTTACTCTACAAAAAGCCAGGTGATGTAAAAGAAAAGGAATAAAATAAAGAAAACTCTGTATTTAATTTAGACCAACAAGGAGACTCATGTAGCACAAACATATTTACAAGCTCCAAAAAAAATAAAAGAACAGTTCTTTTGATGTCCTAATGCCCCTAACACAATTTCTTCTTCCCTCCTCCCCCTATCTTTTGATCCAAAATAAAAACTGTGAGAGAGTTATGAAAATATAGGTTATTCCAACATGGTTGTGTCGTGGACTGAACTCTTCCTTTTCGGCTCCTCTTCTCTATAGCTCTCTTCAGTAAGGGTGTTGGGTGTTGCTGTTCTGTCCCGCGGCCTGTCCCAACCCTAACCCCCCCCTGACCCTGGGGCATGGCATTGAGTCACAGGATCACTGGCAGGCTGCTGAGGTCACAGCTCGTCGCGGTCCCGATTGAGGATGGTGTAGCGAGTCTCACTGGGCGCCAGCTTCTGGAACGAGCTCTCTGGAGGGCTGCTGGCCACTTCCTCTCCCGTCTCCTCCTGAGGGTAACAGTCAGAGCAAACAGTGTTCACATGGCGACGTAAAACCAGCTTTCAGCGGCCGCGTACTCGTGTGTGCTGCTGCCGGACCTGTCCTGGCGTACTGTCTGTGGGATCGGGGCCGTGGTGAAACTCTCGGTGCAGCTTTCCAGAGTGAAGGTCCAGCACAAACTGTCTCAACTTGCCAGGAATACTAGAAAAAAACAACAACAAGCAAACCCATTGGACATCATACAAGAACAATTATGTATACATGTCTCCCAAAAAGCCTGTTTATTTCTGGGAGTTTTGTTCATGCAAGTGGTTGAAAAAAGAAATCAGATTCAAATAAATGACGCTTGATATTTGAACTTCAGTCTCATTCATTAGTAGGTGCGTGTTTGTGAAATTGAATCATTGGCATATTCGAGCCATGAGCAGTTTCATGTAGGAACTACTTTCTGTCCACCAAACGCCATCCGTATCCCCGCACAGAGGGAAGCGTGCATCGACCCATGGACGACGTCAACATTAATGTCGTCTTCCTTGGCTTTGTGCGATGTGAGCTCGCGGTATGGCGAGTTCTCCTGCGCTGTGATACGGATGGAGGGTGTAGTCTGGTAGAAGGAAAATAATTCCTAAATGAAACTGAGCCCAGCGAGGTCTGTGTATTATCTTCAGTAAACTGGTCAGGGTTGCATTATGTTGGCGAGAAGGCGAACATCTCCACGGCCGATATCTCAGCAACTCACACCCAAACACATCGAGATTGATGAATAACACGACAGGCAAGAGGAAAAAACATGCATTTTGGGGTGAACGGTCACTTTAAATATCTTGCGGTCAGGAGCAGCCAGGGTACAACTCAGCAAACCTGCAATTAATGGACGACCTACTCTGGTCGATCATTAAGGTCAAGAGGACGGGAGATGGACTCGAGGAAGTCATGGCGTGACGCGGTCAGGTGTTCTCATGCAGAATGTTACCATGCGTGTTGATCTCTAGGCAACTGTGAGCCCCAGAATTTTCCTAAACTCCTAAGATGTAGAAGTCGTAATGCCAAAAATGTAAAAGCCATAATGATAGTTTGACCTGAATATTATGTTAATTTATGTTATCCAACTTTAAAGATTTCCGGAACACACGTGAACTCCAAATTCATTGAGTTTGAGGCATTCAAATTCTTCTTTGTTTTTTCCCCTTATGGAGTGATTCAGACTATGTGCACATGACTCGACGTGCATTAGCGCTCGACCATTCATTTTATAAGCAAGAGAAACTTCTTTGGCTCCAAGAAATCTTATCTTATCTTGAATCGCTCATAGAAAAGCCAGTCTTTTTGACGAAGGCATTTCAACACACAAAGTTGAGCAATAAAGTTGATATGAGACTAAACGGCTTGTGGCAGAGGACACCAGCCCCCGCGGACGTGTCATGAAGCAGCATTAATCCATATCAACGCCGTCCTGTGAAGTGTGCTGATTAACGACAGGTCATGAGCTGTTGTCATATCAGAGGCAGAGCAGGTCTCCAGTCACAGCTAACCCTGTGTGGCAGAGCAGCATGCACACACATATGTATCCATGTACTGTATGTGTGTGTGTGTGTGTGTGTGTGTGTGTGTGTATACATATATATATACACACACACACACAAAAGCATACACTGTGCTAATGTAATTCCAAGCTGTGTGCCACATGTGGGGTTGATGTGATGTAATTAGGTTGTGGAGAGCTGGTCAGTCCTCGGGGCTTCCGTCTATCTGATCAACCTGATTGGGGACTGGGGGAGGCCGTGTGGTGGTGGGCAGAATAAATAAGATTAAATTAGATTAGACTGGATTAGTTTAGCACTTATTGCACGTGCCAAATCATGTCACATTAGCTCCGGTGTCCTGGCCCATTCATAAAGGACAGATTTTAGGAGGTGTGACATTTCTCTGTTGTTTAGTGCACAGTGGATTATGGTGTGTGTGTGTGTGTGTGTGTGCATGTGTGTGCAATGAATGAAATGTAATCGGATTAATTTAGGGTGATCTCGTTTAGAACATTCTCATATAATACGGTATCAGTATCCGGCAATAATTGCTCAAAAATGTCCAAAAGATTGCTGAATATATCAGACTAATTTGACATGTGGGTGATTCATTTGTTAATTACAGCTGCATTTGTGTTACATTTTCACTTATATTTGGCAATTTCTTTTTGGATGAAGCAAATCACCAGCTGGTATTTTTCAGAAACCTTTTACTAAATGTGTAACGGGAGATGCCCACATGGGGCTATTGCAACATCAATACAATGTATTGGTATTGTTTGAAATGACAACACAATTAAATAATTTCTCAGACAGTGATAATATTGTGCATGTTTGAGGACTATTTTGCTTCACACATACAGTTAATTTGAAAGCAAAAGTGAAAGGTGGTACTCACTTGATGTCTTTAAAGTCGGGATAGACATACATGTGTCTGAATGAGTCGATAGCAATGACAGGACAGTCAGCAGGAGTTTTCTGGATATGAAGCAGAGGATGCCGGAACTTCTCGCAGTCTGCGTGCAGGAAGTTTATCGACCCTGAAGAGGAGACACCGGTGTCATAAACACCACTTCTGAACACACGCTTGTTTGACTCATGAGTAATGATAGGAACCAAATGCCACAAACACACAGCCTCACCTTTCTCACTGATGAGCTGGCGAGCCACTTCATGCTGGAACTTCTCTAAACTCTCTGGGTCTTCTTTAACGTGGAATAAGATGAGGAAAGGGATTCCTTCTTCAGTCAGCTCCTGCGAAAACACAAATACACACACAAAGTGTCAAAGACAGATGGAGTCAGGGCCTTTCCGTGGCTCAGCAGATGGACCAACCACACAGACTCCATAAATACCCTACAGGCTGTGGTACATCTAGATATTAATATTTACAATTTAATATCAGATAAAAAGAGCAAAAGGTCAATCAGACGATGCTCTATATATAAAAAAAACAGGTAACAAACCTCTCCATTTTCAAAGGTGATCTCCCTGACCAGAGGCACACACTTGTCCTGGGCCCAAGCGTAGGATAGGTCGAAATTGCTGAGTGAGCCGAGGTAGACCATGTCAGGGACGCTCTCCCCCGCCGGCTTGTAGATGACGTTGTCTCCACTGAAGCGCTCGGCCTCAGATACGGCTCTATAAGAGAACAGTAGATGAGAAGATTTAAAGACAAATATAAATTGAAGAATGAAATCCAAGACTGAAGTGAAGATGGTCTCACCCAAAGGCAGCCAAGAAGATGCAGTCATCACGAAGGATGTTGGAAACTTTTTCAAAAGTGTGGTAGTTATCCGAGTCTCTTTTCTCAAAGTAAGCTATGATGTTTCTCTTGCTCCTCTGTTGAATAAGAGAAAGAGAAAATAAATTATACCGTTTCTTTTTCCTTTTAAATGTGGCAATTTGTCGTGTTTAGTGTGCGTGCCACTCACATCCAGAGTATTAACCTCCTCCATCGACTTCATCTCTTTTACTGGGTCGACCTGCTGCTGGCGGATGAAGTCAGCGATGGCCACCACTGACCTCTGACCCCTGTACTCCCTCTTCATCATCATCCCATTGCGGAACAACTTCAATGTTGGATACTTGGTGATGCGGTACCGCTGGGCTATGTCCGCTACACAGCGAGGCAGGGGAGAAGTTAAGTAAAGAAGGACAAATCAATTGATGAAGAGGAAGAAGCCGAGTAAAAAACACATGGGGATGGGTGGATGAGGAGCGGAGCGGTGACAGAGACGGCAGTTAAACCTCAGTCTGAAAACACTGCCTTCAGTCGGCTCCGAGCTCTGATCTCCGACATGAAAGCTGCCCCCTGCCAAGAGTAAATACTCTCTGTGTGCGCGTGTGTGTGTGTTTGGCAGGTGTCAATCTCCCTGCGGGGTGTCTTTAAGCCTCCCGTCTTCACAGGAAGCAGCAGTTTTGTCATTAGTCTTCAAACAGTTTGCAGGTCATCAATAATTCTCTTTAATTTGCTTTATCTCAAAAGGCTGAGGCTGGCGGTTTATGTTTCATTGCTTTGGTGTCCAGGGCATCTGTGTGGACATATGTGCATCAAATATAGTAAGAGTGTGTGCATGTGTTTTCACCCATAAACACTCCCCTCCCCAATATTAATATTATTATATCATAATTTGAATCTGTCAGAAAGTAAGTAAGAAAGTTTAAGCTTCAAACTCATTTAAATGTGTTCACTGGTCTTTGTTTCACATTGTTATGAAATAAATACTTTGGCTTTATATCAAATAAATAAACGGTATAGCTCTGGTAACTTGTGTTGGGCATGTCTCATATATTTTATGTTATCGGTTACACAAATTTAAAAAAAGATGAATAAGTGTTAAATGTATCTGTATGTTGTTTGCCACTTTTCTTGACAATGTTAACGAACACTAAAAACAAATGAAAAGGGAAGTTACACTCACAGTGTTGGTCACAGTCGACACGGGCAAACACCACCTGCGTGGTTTCAGGGAACTCCTCCCTCACGATGTTAGAGGACTCCTCAAAAATTGGATGGAGCATCTGACTGAACCTGCACCTGTAAAGCCGGGCAGAGGAAGTGGTGTTGGGCCTAAACGATCTCCATAATTTGAAAGTATATTATATAGAGCTGTTCAGATTCATTGGACTCAAAGTTTCCGTATATGACAATTTTGCCAAATTATTTTCTCCTTTGACAATCCATCAATTAATTAAACCAAATGAGAATAAAACAGACGCACTATGTAAAAATCAACAAAATCTCTACTGCCAATGACAGTAATCTAATTATACCGTGAGGCATTCATCGAGAAAATCAATATTAGGAGCAAAACTCGTTTGAGCATCCATGACATCCGATGATGAGGGAGACAGACAAACGGCACACTTACCAGTCTGCGTAAAAGTTTACTATAGACACTCCAGCTTTATCTGCAAAGAAACACGTAAACAGGAAATAAATATATGACCAGTTAAACGTGAATTAGTATTAAATGAATAGTTTGACATTTTAGGAAATACTCCTATGTTTCCTAGCCAAAAATACCCCAAAATAAGCTGATGCGCCTTGATTCCTTCTTTAGGCCAAGCTAATGCTTAGTTCATACTCTCCACGGTGAAAGTTGTGCACCTCTGAATGTTTGGAACTTGGCATGCCCAATCACGTGATTGTCACAATTAGTTAACTGTTAGTTAGGCCTTTGTATTCCTCTCGGAACATAGGCCATTGATGAATTGTTTCCACCCTCGTCTGTCCTGAGCCATCCTCTCCAGCTGTTTCCACGTCAGCCCCTTCTTCTTGAATTCCTGCTCTGTGCTCCTTCTCCAGGTGTTTTTGGGTCGTCCTCTACTCCGTTTGCCTTGTGGGTTCCATGTCAGTGCCTGTTTTGTTATTGCTGTTGTGTTTCTTCGTAGTGTGTGTCCAATCCAGCTCCATTTTCTCCTTAACAGCTGTATATCTACTGTTTCTTGTTTTGTGCATTCCCATAGGTTGATGTTGCTGATTGTGTTTGGCCAGAAGACTCCAAGGATGCGTCTTAGACAGTGGTTTATGAAGGTTTGTAGTTTGTTTGTGATGTTAGTGGTAGTTCTCCAGGTTTGAGCCATAGAGCAGCACGGTTTTGACGTTGGAGTTGAAGATTTGAAGCTTCGTCTTGAGGGAGATGTTTTTACTTTTCCAAATTTTGTTTAAGATATTAAATGCTGTTCTTGCTTTCCCAATTCTCGTCTTCACGTCATCCTCTGTCCCACCATCAACAGCTATCACACTTCCCAGGTAGGTGAATTTGTCGACATCTTCCAGCGTCTGGTCCCCGATGGTTATTGGGTCCGTGTTCTTGGTGTTTATCCGCATTACTTTGGTTTTTGGTCCTTTTATTTTGAGTCCAAGTCCAGCTGCCGTTTTTTCTAGCAGTTCGGATTTGTCCTGCATCTGTTGGTGGCTATGGGAGAGTAGTGCGATGTCATCCGCAAAGTCGAGGTCCTCCAGATGTTCTGTTAGACTCCACTGGATGCCAGTCTTTTTATTGTGGGTTGATTGTACCATGATCCAGTCAATGCACAGAAGGAAGAGGAAAGGGGAAAGCAGGCAGCCCTGTTTCACGCCAGTGAGTACTTTGAATTTTTCTTGTGCGCATCCCTGGAAGAGTACGTTGCATTGCATGTCCCAGTACATGTTCTTAATGATGTTGGTATACTTTGGGGGGATTCCATAGTGTGCCATGAGTTTCCATAGCATTTCACGGTCTACACTGTCAAATGCCTTTGCAAAGTCTATGAAATTGACATGAACAGGTATTCGCCATTCTATAGACTGCTCAATGATGATCCTGAGGCTAGCAATTTGGTGGGTGCACGATCTTTTATTTCTGAAACCAGCTTGGTTTTCTCTCAGTTCATCATCAATCCCCTTACGCAGTCTCTCCAAGATTATGCGGCTGAACACTTTGCCTGGTGTTGATAGCAACATGATCCCTCGGTAGCTGTTGCAATCCCTGAGGTTTCCTTTCTTTGGTATGACAGCAATGAGCCCATCCTTCCAGCCTGTTGGTATGTTTCCTTCTTCCAACCATATGGTCTTTATTCGCTGGTGGAGCATGGTGGTTGAGGTGTCGAGATCTGCTTGTAGAGCCTCTGATGGGATGTCATCTGGCCCTGCTGCTTTACCACGTCGCAATTCCTTGATGGCCTTCCTCACCTGAGATCTTGTTGGGGGGCCGCAGTTGATGTCCAGCGTGTGTGTGGCTGGTGGGATCTCTACCTTTTGGGCAGGGGGCTGTCTGTTGAGCAGCTCCTTAAAGTGTTCTGTCCACCTTCGATGTTGTTCTTCTTTGGTGGTGAGGAGTCGTCCCTGTTTGTCCCTGATCTGGGTGTTTGTCTGTCTAAAGTTAACTGATAACAGATATATTATTAGGAAACCCAATTTGCTGTTAAATGCTTTAGAACCAAGAGGTCTTAAAAATCTTCATTTTGGTAAATATTTTTCCAGACAAATAAAATTGTCGACAGGATATTCAACCTTTGTGTTTCATTATAATGCATGTTATACTTGACTTGTTTATTTACAGGGCTTGTAAAAAGGCAATAGAGTAGACCATTAATATGCAATATGAGTTTACAGTTAATTACCAGCCCTCCTTGTCATTGTGAAGGTTGGTTAATGGCTTTTTGCCAGTTACACATACAGTCTCTGGGCCATATATGGAGATATCTCTGGGTTACACTCGTTGTCTTTTTGATTCTCCACTGTTAATTTTGTTGGGAGGCCCTCTGTCTTTTTGGAAAATAATGCAGTGCACTGCGCATAAAGAGCTTTGTTTATGTTCAGCGCTTGCTTGCCATCCGCGGAGGCTCGAGCTACGGCGCAAGATGCAAATATAAACAAAGCTTTAAGCCTTACTTAGGACGTCATCAATGTTAACTGAATCCAGACTGGTGATTTCTGCTTGTCCGGGAGTTGAAAGGCCCATCACCTGCAGGCACAGGAAGAAATAGATCAGCAGTCAAAAATAAAAACACATGCATGCTGGTTGACTATCTTGTTGGGGGGAGGGAGAACATATTCTGAAGATATTTGAATGAGATAACAAAAGCCTAGAAAGAAATTTAAATTGAGAATATTTTTTTCTTAAATGCCATTTTAACCCTTTGAGATGGTATTGCTGTAAAATGTACTCATTGTTTTTGTTTTAAAATTCAATCAGCTTCCTATAAAAAAAATAGGGCTTGTGCCTAAGTCAGCTAGTACCAACCAATTTCAACCAAAAATATCATGAGATCCATCCATCAATCAATCTGCAACTTTCAGCAACAAGTGAGGTGTGTGTGTGTGTGTGTGGAGCCGGAGTCCTCTGTAGCTCCTTACCACGCTTCATTCTAAGCACATACACTTTTTAGCGGTTCAATCAATTGCACAATAGTTTGCATCGATCATTAAACGGGTCATCTTGGTGCTTAATTGAGGCTGCATGTACTGCATTTGCATTCATATTCTTTCAGTCCCTCTTCACTCTGATAATATGAACATGAAACAATAATACTCTTGGTCAGATATTTTCTCTGACGACTTAGCTGTTGGAGAACATGAGCTAGAACTATGGTCAGTAGATTGATATTACTTTTACTTAGGAAACTAATCCTACAGCCATTATTTTTCTCTTACATGTACATTCATATCTGGATGAATCACACACAAAAAAGTATATGGTGAAATTGTACCAACTGATTCCCAAATTCCAACTTTGATTACAAAGCTGTATAAAATAATTATGGATGAAAGAAAACACCACAGAAAAGTGTAAAATGACATTCACTGGAGGCGGAAATGTGGGAAAGAACACCAACATTGTTGAGGTGCTAATTGCCAAATGAAAACCTAGATATGGAAATAAAAAATACATTTGTAGCCTGAATTAAATCATTCATTAAGAGGGCCCATGTTTAACAATGCCAACGTCATGAAAGAAGACCAAAGAAGACAATATTACCAAAAGTATTAGTCTTTTATATAGAATTTAATTGCGGCTGCAAGTGCAATCCCATGTTTCTTCATCCGCACGACACACACTGCATCTATTTAACTTTAACCCCTGTATGTAATACTTAAAATGGCAATGCTTTCAAAGTATGCCTGCATTATCTCTTTAACAGCGGTGTGAGCTTTGAGGACTCAAGATCCTCCTCAAACAGGAGATATGACTGTTGTCATCTTTCTTGAGGCTGCGACAAACACGTTCATCAAGTGTGCAGACATGTTTAATGTCCCCAAGGGTTTCAGCAAACATTCAAATATGAAACACGTTACCGCTCATATGTATGTCAACTGACTAATCATTTCATAGAAATGTAATTTCAGCTCTATAGAAAATAATGTCTGATTTTCTTTTGGAAGTTAAAAAGCAGCAACATTATTAAAAACAACTTCTCTGAAACTCAGAGAAGTTTTATGTTTTCATTTCAGGCCCCAAGTTCTCACCACAGCGGAACAGTCGCACTGTGTCTAGTTCCGGGTTGTGAGCCAATAAGAATGAGCCACAACAGAGGAACTCTCCAACCAGCGAGCACGATTCAGAGACCTTCAGTCTGTGACAGACACACGCAGAATGCCGGCATGTGTGCATCCGTACAACTAACCATACAGCGTGATGAACCGCCGTAAATCAACGCATTCAATAAATAAAACCCATGAACTAATCATGCAAGCAATTCCAAAGTATCTATTTGCTGTCGATATGTTGCACTAGCTAATGCTAGCTGAATGCTTTATTTCTCTTCAAAAATGTTATTAGGAGTCCAACATGCGCCCACTTCTTAAGTTTGTATTGCACGGGGTGTTATGCGAGTAACATCTAGATGATAGACATTGGACATTGGCTTGTTACGACAGCTCGCATCACTCAACTCCACCTGCTAAATGAACGTTGCAGCTAGCTAGATAACGTCATTAGTTATGGGAGACGTTTGGTGAAACCCAGTCAAAAGGTCTCCTCAAAGAGACAGATTAATAACAACACATGCAGCAGTGGGGGACCTGCCTCGCTCGTCACCTTGGCCACTTTAAAAGTCGCGTCACACCACAGAGAAACTCATCGGTTAGCTAGTAGCTAACTCTCATCTTGGCTAGCTTCACGTTAGCTTTTTGCTCTTGTCGCAAAAAAACGCGGTGTCGCGCGCACATCGCCGGGCTGAGAAACATTTGCTTACCAGCAGCACAAGCGGGACAAAGCGAACATCGAGGAAGGGAGATATCGCGAGCAGTTTCATTGTTCAGTTTCGTTGCTGGAGGTGGTGGTGTTGAATCTTCCCAGTTCGTCTTGACGCCGCTTTGGACATCAGGCGGAAACCGACGGCGAACAGATCTCACGGTGACCACGGAAACGCGAGTAGACTTCCGGGTATCGCTTGGCTTTGTGGGTAATGTAGTACTTAAAGTCACTAAACAGGTATACTCGGTTGAAGAGCCAAACTCCAAGCATGGTGGTTGTATTGTTTTACAACACTAACGGGAGTTGTAGTGTTTTGTCACCCAGACGTCGGCGATGCAACGGGAACAGTTAGTTAGAAGAAAGCTTTCCAAAGCGTTTTATTTGAGAGGAAAGAAAATCAAACGGTAACTATAACACCGACGAAGGAGAAGTGGAAAGGACACATTATTAGAATGCAAAAGCATTTACGTTATATATAGTGTATCCACTGTCACACATTTGTTCTCTGTGTTTCTTAGCTCGCGTATAAATAACTGATTTATCTCGAGTTGGGGGGAGTTGCATCATTATGCTTCACTTTTTGTAATAGTCTTTTCGATCTGTTCTCCACCATCCAGCAAGGCGTTTGAAGTTGTTGCACTCGAACTTACTTTGTAGCACAACACTTAGTAATTTCACCTTTAGATACTTCGATGATCATCATTGCAAATAGTTTCCCTAAATCCAGAAGCATGTAAATATGCAGCTGCTGCTTTGTCAAACACAGACTCCACAAACTCAACAACGCGTTACTTAAACAAAATAATATCCCACCACAGATGAGAAGACTGGTTAACCAGAATTATATGTCACTCTGAGGCATCATCTCTCTGCCTGTATTCAGTACAGGGGCAATGAGATGCTGGCTCTTATTTGTGGGAACAGGTGGGCTGGTCTCAGTATGTGAGTGATCCTCTTCTCTTCCCCTGCAGGAGCCAGGATCAGGGCAGGTCGGGGACCTGGATGTGCATCCACACCCACAAAGGATGCTCTGAGCTGAGAAACGTCTGCTGAAGTGTCCCCCTCAACGCGGCCATGGTGAGAATCCAACACACATAGAGAAGCTAGCCATATTTAATTAAGGTTTATAAATCCCAGAATAGTTTAATGTAGTTATTGATTGTAACTGGGTTTTTTTTCCATCTCTCTCCTGTACTACTGGTGTATAATTCTCTCTAGAGTAAAACCATTGACACTCTGTGGAACAACCCTAATTTATAATGCTGGAACAGCCTAATTGTTAAGGAGATTAAGGTGGAATGTTGAATTGAATCCCAGCATTAATATTTGATGGGCTAAAGCTGTCCATAGGGGGTTCACAGTGTGTGAGCAAGTCACAGATGGAGTCAGAGGAAGATGTATCTCTCTCTTCCTGTCTGAATATCAGGGTGGATACAAAGGGACGCATAATGTCTTTCTTAAATTGTTAAGATAGAAAGAAAATAAGAATAAACTATGTCATAATATCCCCCAAAGAATAATCTGTCAGTATTGTTACATATATCACCATATCTGCTGAGGTATGAAAAAAACACTTGTTGAGCTGTTTATGCTGTGTGTGTTGCGTTAAACTATATGGTAAAGTTAATTCAAACTGAAACAATATCTATATTTTCCAAGCTCTTCACTATATGTTACTACCAGGCTTTACATTGACTGATTATTTTATGAACAGAAAAGACACATTGATGTAAAGTTACAGAAATATGAAACAAAGAAAAAGAAGATACTCTTTATATTTGAGAAAAATAATACAAAAGCCTTCTCCAATAATTCATTTATGGAATACAAATGTTTTTTTCTCAGTAGATTGGCAAATTAAGGTACAGCGTAATAATGTCTACACATTAAAATCCTCCTGTAAAATCAGGCCTGTTATTACTGACTAAAAAATGTGTGACATGTTGAATTTCTTACAAGTTTGTGTTTTGTCTTGTACTCAGCTGCAAAGCAAATAAAGCTACATATGGAGAGTTATTTTGGTTTCTAACCGTACATGTGTATTTTGTGAGGTAACCTTGTCTAAAGACAGTCCGATCACACTCAATGCTGCTACACCTTTACAGCTCTCCCTGCACTTTGATTTCATCTGCCCATCCTCTTCCTATTTCGCCATTTCTTGCCTTTTCTGTTTTCTATCTCGCATTGCTTTCATTGATTTTTCTGTTTGTTTTTCCAGCTGATTATGTCCCTGTACTCTGATTCGCCGGTGGGCAAATTGCTCTCTGTGCTTTAATTGGACATTTAATTAGATCACAGTTTTAGTCCAATTAGACTCAGAGGTGTTGGAAAAGGGATACGGAGGGGAGAAGAGGAAAAAGTCCCCAAGCTGGTCTCTGTCTCCCTTTCCCCTTCTCGTTCACTCCCCTCCTCTACTCACTCATTTTCTTCCTCTGTCTTTTTCTGTTCGCTTTTCCGTCTCTCGCCGCCCTGCCTCTTGAGGGCGGCTCATTAGTGACATAATGGGATGATACAAAACACACAGCTCTCTAACTCTTAGAGTGTCTCAAGCAGGGCCTGGACCAGAGTATCAGCTCACTTTAACAGAAGTTGCATGCTTGTTTTTTGGGTGTTTTTTTGGGTGTCATGTAGTATTGAAAGGGAAAGCAAAGGTGTTTGAGACAGAGCATGGATGTTATTCGTGTCTCTGATTAATCTCCAGCACAGTTTGCCAGTCACAGCAGCATCGACCAGCCCCTCAACCTCCCCCACATACACACACACATACAAACACACACATGCCACAAACATTAACGACATGCTGGGCAGAACCCTATCGACTCTGTGGAGTGCTCCGGTATGATATCACTACACCTAATGAGGCTAAGATAAGCCTCATTAGCAGCAGTGCTCATTTACATGCCAGTCAAATGCAGCGCTATTCTGCATCATTTTTATCTCCCTTATGCTTCTCCCCTGTTCCCCCTTTTGTTGTCATAGTTCTCACACAGAGCGCTGACTCCGAGCATAAACAACACGGTGCCCCAGTGGCCCAATACACCTGGGCGAGTGTAAACACACACCCAGCTGGATGTGGACACTTGCGCTCAGATGAAGCGCCTCAGAGGACACAAGTCAATCTCTGAGTCCCTTGAGGAGTCACACACATCACCTTCCGCTCTGACTCCATCCTACCCTCCACCTGCAGGAGAAAGATAGAGGACCGACTCCTGCTGCGTCCCGTACTCTACACACTCACACACCCGACACCTCATATTGTGTGTGTGTGTGTGTGAGAGAGAGAGAGAACGACAGGCAGCAGGCAGGGGTGCTTTAGCCACAGGCGTCACTACCTGACCCCCGTAGCTGTGAGATTGACAGCTGTGGTCCCGCCTAATTGCATTACTCTCCCAGGTGATTGGCTCACGCCCTGGGGGCTCATTTGTCAGGATGTATTGTGGTAATGATGTAAATTAGCAGATCTATGTGTCACTCAGTCTTCTCGCCCCCTGCTGATTGGCTCTGCTGAGCCCCAGGGCCCGGCCCCCAGCTGAGGGAGCCAGCTCATTGGTCCTTGGGGAACCAGGAAGTCCCCTAGAAATAGGGCTTTACAGATTGGGCATCCCTGTGGGCTGATATTATCCTTCCTCCCAATTCTTTACCTGTCAGTCAAATCCCAAGGACTGATCCCCGCAGCCTTTATCTCCTATCGAAAACCTTGATACACACACACACACACACACATACACACACACACACACAGACAGACAGACAGACATGTTGATAGTTTTGGATCGATAATGGCCCTATGTAAGAAACTAAACAGTGTGTGTGTGAGGGGGGGGGGTTGTGTGTGTGTGTGTATGTTTGTGTGAAATTGAATTGAAATAAAGGCCACCGGCTCAGGATCTGTTCCCCACTGCTTTCCCAGCATGCCGTAGCAATGTCCTCTATCAAAAGCAGACACCTTCATAGTGAAAGACCGCCAGAGAAACAAAGAGACAAACGCACCGAAAACTAACATGCACACTTTAACTCTCCATTTTGTAGTGTGTGTGTGTGTGTGTGTGTGTTTTACAACACTCCTGTAGTGTTGCTGAAAGGATTTGTGGGAGTTTCTGGATTCTTTGTTAAACTCACTGCAGTTATATGAGGCTGAATATGAATAAAGACTAAATAATGTCAGCATCAGCATGAATCAATACTTATACAGATGCACAATCACTTGGTCTGGACCTCAGCCTGTGATCAATAGTTGACTCTGAGTTATTGTCTTCACATTAACAAGTGGAGTGCTCCCTGAGGAACACATGAATGGCTAAATGAGACCACTTCAAACCTCTCAACAGGACCTGGTGTTGTTTTTACACCATCCTTTGTTTGATTTCAGACTTTGCAAAAGCCTTTTTAGCCAAATTTGGATGCACTGTAGGTGTTTCCAAAACACTCGGGTCCTCATGAAACTCTAATTGCCCGCTCTTGGCTTTATGAATGTCCCTCAAATAGATTTAAATATTGACTTGTGTCCCTCATGTCAGGGTTTCTGCATCTAAGATTTCTCATAAATCAATTCATATTTTCATTGTGGCACCTGGGGATTTTATATTGACTTCAGAAATGCAGAAAAAGAGCAAAATAAGTCAACAAAAGCAAGAGAAAAGTTTGGAATGATGTGAATATCTGTCATTTGTGTAAGATGTCGTTAAAATCAGAATCATGATATTACTTTTTCTGAACTGTGGCCATGTATCTCTGCTATTTCTGCATGTGTTAGATATTAGTATGAGCACGCTGTATGTGTGTCTGTGTGTGTATGAGTGTGTGTGTGTGTGTGTGTGCCGTCACGCACATGCATTACTGACTGAGTAATCATTGTAAATTAGAAATGTTTGTGGTTGATTTTGGTAAAGCCCCCGTAAATACTCTCTCTCACGGAAAATAACTTCCCATGACGTGGCACATGTGCCAAACTTACACACACACCGACGCTCACACACACCTTCATGTGCCGCATCTACCAACCTACTTTACGTGCACATATACCTACTTTCCAGTAAATATAGTAAATTAACTAACCTGTATTAAGTCTCCGCCACTACTTGACAGAGCGTGAGAAAGCAGCAAGCATGATGGGTAATTGCCATGCTGCACGCAGGGTCTACAGGAGAACACTTTATGAGGTGATGGCGAGGGAATGGAGAGGGGGATGAGAAGGAACGATGGATGACACCGGCATATTTCCTCCCCACTTCAGATCTTAGTTATTTTTACCAATAGTTAAAAAGTTTGAGTGTGGCCGAGGTAATCAGCCTGCCTGTATCAATATGTCCTATTAGTTGTACTGAATAAAACTGATAGTAGAGATTCAGATCTATTTGTGTCACCGATAATGAAGAAATTGTAGAAATTTCAAATTTCGGCATAAGTTTATGCCTCTAGCGTTTATGTGTTTAGGGGCAATAATTGATTTCTGTGTTGTGCCCCGCAGGGCTTGTCCCACATCTCTAAACCCATGCACACACACACACACACACACACATGCACGCACACACGCGCACATGTGCATACACACACACACACACACACACACAGCAAGGCATGCTGCAGTATTAATGAGACATGAATAAGACATGAAGAGAGACCCCCCTCTTACACACACACACACAGGGTCTCCCCCTCCCCAGCTGCTTCCTGTCTGCAGATTACCCAGCTTTCACTGGGCTCTGGTTAAGTGGGGCCAGGAAGAGATTTAGCCCCCTCAGCAGGAGCAGACGCACACATATACACTCACAAGCACACATATAAGCGTGTGCACGCACAAACTCCCTACTGTAAAGAAACATCAGAAAGTAGCTGTTCTATTGTGTGGTTGACTGCATTGTTTGAGGATCAAAAATTAAAGTTTGCGTTGTCGTCGACTGAAATAAATGTAAACTATGAGGGGACATTGTAAATGGTGTTTCTGTATGCGAGTGTTATATAAAACTAAATTCATAATTTCTTTACATTTGTTTGTGTGGGCTACTAGGAGTGATTTAGAAATGAGCATTTTAACACGGTGTGTTATATATCATTGTGCATGAACGGCTTAAATGTACTTATGTCCAGTTGTGAGGTGTGTTTGGAATATCTCGGCATCAAACAGCCGACTGTCTGTCGAGGCGGGTTGTGTGTGACCTTCTATGCGTTTGTGTTGCAGGCCTCGGCGACGTCGAGCCCAGGACCCGCGTCTCTGGGCTCGCAGGTTCACGCTGCAGCTGTCAACGGCGATCGGAGCGCTCTCCTCAAACTCATCACAGGTATAGGCAATCAGTTCCTAAACGCATTACAGGTTTAATTACTACACCAACTGCATCCCATAGGTCACGCTCACAAAGCCATCAAGACGCCTTAAACACACAGGGTTCAACTCTCATTAATTAGTTGGAAGTGTTTTCTTGTTTCTATGAGGAACATTTCTTTGCTTTTCAGTCATCTGGAGAAAGGTCAGAGTGCAGGGACAGCTGCAGCAGCGGGTAGGAGTAGAAATTACAGCAGAGCAGGTGGTCAGGTCAGCATGGAAGCTGGAACCGTGGTCAATCAGCTGAAAGGATGGTCCACCCTTCTGCGAAAGTGCTGACATTATCTGGACATTCAGCCAAGTGGATATTTAACCTTGAATATGGAGAAAACTGAGTCTTGCTCCGACTAGAAATGTCTGGCAAAAAAATAGATGAACAGCGTTACAGTATTTCATTCTGGCGTCCAGCTGCTCCAAATAAATTTAAAAAAGTGGATGTGGAATTCCTAATAAACACAAGCAGTAAAAGACTGCATTTTAAGTATGAGGAGTCACCTTTTATAAATAGTTGTATCACGTATTCCATCACAAGTCACGAAATTGTTCTTTGTAAATTATACGCATATTAACAAATCTTGATCCTCTGGCTTAAACTGTGCTGTGTGTGTGTGTGTGTGTGTGTGTGTGGCAGATCCGTCGCTGCGGGACCGTGAGGACCAGTTTGGCCGGACCCCTTTGATGTACTGCGTGCTGGCTGACCGACTGGACTGTGCAGAGATTCTGCTGAAGGCCGGCGCCTCGGTCAACAAGACCGACCACAGCCAGCGCAGCGCTCTGCACCTCGCCGCGCAGAAGGTTTCTGCATTCACAAATACACACACGGACATACACATGTTGCACTGTTGATAAAGTTAATTCACAAGAATTGTTAAGTGGATGGATGTAAAAAGACGCAATATGAAGACTAAGTGTGATCATAAAGGTTTAATGGCAAAGAGAGAAAATGAAACCATTAACTCCAGTGGGAAGCCAGTGCCCCCTAGTGGCTGTAGTTATGGCTTTAGGGCTTATGGGGGTGAATATCAACTCATTTAAAATCCTGCCACACTGTTGTAATGAGTTTTACTCACACAAAAAGTCTTATGAATAGAGAATAATTCTGCATGGTGAAGATCCTGTTTCACTGCATTTCACCCAGCAGAACGTATGCAGCAAGAAGAGATTAATGTAATTGTCACCTTCCACCCAAGTCTCGATTTAGGAATAGCCAAAAGAGACAATAATCATGAGACAGGGTGGTCTGTTGTCTCTTCAGGGATGTAGCGGGGGAACAGTGGGATGTGCTACTAATAACATCTCTTTACGACTCATTTATCGGTGGATTCTTTTATGGAAATGCACTGATACAGGATCATCATATCATTGAAGAGAGAGGGGGATTAATAGGTTATTGGGGATTGTCCCATAGCTAGATTGTGTGTGTGTGTGTGTGTGTGTGTGTGTGTGTGTGTGTGTGTGTGTGTGTGCGCGCGTGCGTGCGTGTGTGTGTTTGGGGATGCTAGTGATGGGAAGCCCTGTCTCTTTGACATCTGATCAATAAATGGCTGAGACAGGGAGAGAGGCCAGGGATTACCGATCTAATTGGACTGAGAATAGGGAGGAAGGGAACACACACACACACTCACACTCACACTCACACAGTCTGGATGCATGCTCACACTCACGATAGATCTGTCAGACTGTGGCGTTGTGGTCACAGGACGGCAAATATACTAAACACACTCGCCCGCGTTCACGGTCATGCCTGTGTGGACACTCACATCCTGTTGTCCAGCGACAGCTGTTGCACAATACATCATCCGGCGGCCCGGTGGCGAGAGACCAAAACTGAGGATGAGGATTTGGAGGGGAGGACAGGCAGAGAGCCGATGTTTAATGTTTAACAGCTCATCGCAGAGGCAGGAGGAGGGAAGATGGATGACCTGCGGATTGAACCAGACACAGCTAAAAGCCTGGTGTGTGTGTGTGTGTGGGTGTGTGTTTGTGTGTGTGTATGTGCGCGCGTGTGGGTGTGGGTCTGTGCGTATCATCGCTGCTCATTCACAAATAATATTGGTGACTTCTGGGAAAATTGTGCTTGTGTGTCGCAGGGGAATGTGCGTATTCTGAAGCTGCTGCTGTCCAGGCGTGCTAATTGGCTGCAGAAAGATTTAGAGGAGATGACCCCGCTCCACCTGGCCACCCGACACCCATCCCCAAAAGCCCTCGCCCTGCTGCTCAAACACATTGGACCCGGAGAGGTTGACACACAGGAAAAGAACAAGGTACGACAGTACCGATACACACTAACAAGTAGTTGGAAGACTGTTTGTAATTACCGGTTGTCCTCAGTCAGAAACCAGCCAGTCTGGGCATCAATCAGTTATCTCTCTGCATGTTGTTATTTAGACTGAGGATAGTTCGTTTGAAGCTTCAGGAATTTGAGGTCATGCACACAAACACCGAGAGGCACACTCACACAGCAGTGAACAATTTAACAATCTGTGGCTTTGTCTGGTGTTCAGCTGATAAGAGCACAAACACACAAACAGTCTCCTTTGTCTGTTGGGGCTGATGTGTGTCTGACATCAGAAGTTAGTCTTCTAATAATCCAATATGCATCATCGTGTCAGATGACAGTGGTTTCAGTAAATCTCAGAATAGTTCAGTAGCCATCATGGGCGCACTATCTGAGTTACAATCTCAGCTCAGTGCTGGATCTTCAATAAGAGCTTTGTTTAGCACGATGCCTTCATATTTCTGGTCAAAGTGGAGTAATTATTTGAACGTAAATGGAAACCTCAAACCTGGTGTTACAACAGCCCCCTCTGTTTTGAACTTCATCATCTGTGGCTCTTCCTTTTCATCTCTCACTCTTTCTCTGTGCAGCAAACTGCTCTCCATTGGTCGGCTTTCTATAACCGACCGGAACACGTTCGCCTTCTGATCAAGCACGATTCCAACATTGGGATCCCAGACAGCGAGGGCAAGATCCCTCTGCACTGGGCAGCGCACAGTCAGGAGGCCAGCGCCACACAAACTGTCCGCTGTATACTGGTACACACTATTGTGCACACACACACACACACACACACACTCTAGTGAATCTGCCATCATCATCCTCCATTTCCAACCGTCAGTCTTTTACTTTTTGTGTGTGTGTGTGTGTGTGTGTCTGTGAGAAGGAAGCAGCTCCCACTGAATCCCTGTTGAACTGGCAGGACTATGAGGGCCGGACGCCCCTGCACTTTGCCGTTGCCGACGGTAACGAGGCAGTGGTGGAGGTGCTGACGTCCTACGAGGGCTGTAATGTGACCGCTTATGATAACCTCTTCAGAACACCGCTGCACTGGGCAGCGCTGCTCGGTGAGTGAACGCACATCCTGTACGTGACCCCCTGCAGCCTGAACGGCAGCTACACACTGAAATTAAGGATTTCAAATTGTCCCCAAAAATAATTCTAATTAGAAAAAGTTTACACTGGTCAACTGAATCAAAGCCAAAATGGATTAGTTTGTTATCCACATGATAAAATGATGTAGCCACAATAGCATCGTGTTTTAGGGATGGCGATGCTTGTCTGTTCTTCTGGTCCGCCACCAGACTCAAATATCCAAACGATATGGAGAAAATCTGATATCACAATATTCTGACCAAATACCAAGATATCAAGGATGACCATTGGGGATTTCAGATGGAATAATCAGGTTGGATTAGAAAATGAGGGTTCACTTTCCTGTAATCCAGCCTTTAAAACCACTTATGCCATATCACAATATCCAAAATATAAGACTCATATAACAATATAAATAATATCAATATATTGCCTGGCTCTACTTACATGACACGGTAAGATCAGGCACGTGCACAGATAGAGCCCTAGTGGTGCTCAAGCACCAGCCCTTTGGATGAGTAAAGTGCCCTTTTTGCTGGAGCCCACTTTTTTCATTCATCAGGATTTAAGAATAAAAGTTACTCTCTCTGTCATCAACTCCCCCCAAATGTGTTTTAATATCCGACGGGGCATTTATTTGAGTTATTGTGAGAATTTCGCCCCGACATGCTCCGCGACGCTCACGAAATCCGTGATTTCAAAGCCTTGTCCAGCTGTTTACTGACATTAGTTATGCTTAGAGAGAGAGAGAGAGAGAGAGAGAGAGAGAGAGAGAGAGAGAGAGAGAGAGAGAGAGAGAGAGAGAGAGAGAGAGAGAGAGAGAGAGAGAGAGAGAGAGAGAGAGAGAGAATTCTTATGTTATATTCAACAGGGGCTAGTCTAGGATTTGCGTGGCCAGACTGAAAAAAAAATCATACGGCCTCTCTGGTATTGTTCAGAGGTCCGGGCCAAATGTGGAGGCGGGTCGGATCCGGCCCGCGGGCCTTAGTTTGAGGACCACTGCTCTTGGCTGTTGATGTCTATCAATATCGCTCATTTTGAAAATGACGTAAGAGGGCAATACGGAGCCGTGTCAGACAAGCGAGGAGGGCAATACGTGGCTGGCATGACTTCCATTAGCCAATCAGAACGCTTGTACTGTTGTTGCTATATAACAATTCATCTTTATTCATAAAGAAAATGTAAGCTAGCGGTCTTATCCTGCCCAGAGGAAACGCAGGTCGAGGACAGCTTCATCACTGTAATGCTGCTTATGCTTCAACTCTGTCAGAATTTTTTTTTGCCATTGGGTGCCCTTTTTTTTGGTTTGAGCACCTGCCCCCCAAAATGTCTGTGCACGTGCCTGGGTAAGATGGTAAATATTTTAAACATTATACCTGCTTAACATTAACTTTGGTTAGAGATTGTGTAAATATTGATAATGTTGAGTCAGTGTGGAGTTATTTGTTTTTCTGTTCACAGTTTGTAAAGTAAACTGAAAAAAGCAATGTTAATGAGATTAATGAGAGATAAAAGGGGGCCTTTGTTGGAGAGTACAGTCAAGCAGTTGTTCCAGCTCCTTGCTGTAAACATGTGTTTTCCAGGCCATGCCAGAATTGTCCACCTACTGTTGGAGAGAAACACATCGGGCACTATTCCCTCTGACAGTCAAGGAGCCACTCCTCTGCACTACGGTGCTCAGAGCAACAACGCTGTGAGTCGTAGACACTCACACAAACAGCTGGGAACCTGCCGAGTCAGCATCACACACGTTTATTCAAAATACAACATTGCCGATAAAGAAATAAATCTGTTTCATCATGCATGTTCAGTATCCTTCCAATGTCCAATAAACTAAACTACACCCAAAACAAAATGATCTTCCCATGTGTGTCTTCAGGAGACGGTGGGTGTGTTTCTGTCCCACCCGTCTGTGAAGGATGAACCCGATCTGGAGGGGAGGACGGCCTTCATGTGGGCCGCTGGGAAGGGCAGTGATGATGTCATCCGCACCATGCTGGGCCTCACCCCTCACATTGACATCAACATGGCCGACAAGTATGGAGGCACCGGTGAGCAACTGAGAAGCAAGAGGAGCATCTGAGGCTCCTCGAAACTGCTTTGACCCACATCCCCCACTTTTCCCGCAGCTCTCTGTCTAATTCCAGGGCATGGCAACATCATCTCCCATGTCCTGATACTGTGCACAAACACACACACACACGTTTGTCTTGGTTAGGTTTGTTTCTTTCAGAGTGTGGCGTGCTGCTTGTTTTAGGCTAGGGGTGATGATTCCACGGGAATTCCAACTAAATTGCTAAAGACAGCACGAGACTGACAGAGAGAGGGAAGTGATACTATCAGCAGAATTAGTGTGAGCCCGCTCAATAGACTACCACCACTGCCAGCACTGTCCTCACACACACACACACACATAAGCGCTCACCAATGCAGACACACGCGACTTACTGCCACACTCTGACCCCCTGGGCTGTTTGGACGTACAATCTCCATGGCGATAGCCCCTCTGCTGAGCCAGGCGGTCAATGTTTATGCATGCATCACATGCGACGGTTGAGTCATCCTAATGAGACGGTGTGCAGGACGGTGGACTGGTGCCCAGATCACTTACATGCACTTGACTCTAGTCTCTGCTATCTGGGGACTGGAGGGGGCGGGGGGGCGTATGGGTAGCCACCGGCCGAAGTGCATTGCTCCTCATTATATTTCTTTGTCTGTTTAGCCCGCCATTGACCAGGCTTTAGCCACAGCCCAGAGTGGAGCTGCAGTCAAGGGGGACGCATGAACAAAGAACAAGGGAGGAGCAGTTGTCCTGAGGGTTTACTGGCCAGTTTCAAGACCTCTTATCTCAGGATGTTTGTCTTTATGTTTCCGTGTCTGTCTGGGTGTTCACGCAGCGCTCCATGCGGCCTCCCTGTCAGGCCATGTGAGCACAGTGAAGCTTCTGTTGGAGAGGGGAGCCATGGTCGATTCTCTGGATGTGATGAAACACACGCCGCTGTTTCGAGCTTGCGAGATGGGACACAGAGATGTCATACTCACACTAATCAAAGGTTGGTGTCGTTGGTACAAGGATCCCAATGATCTGCTTTTCTGTACCACTGTTAACTGATAATTAATCTTTAACTTACTATTAAAGAGACATGAGTGTCGCTCACCACAAGTCTGTATGCATGTCCCCACGACTGAATTGTAAATGCAATGAGTGAAGGTTCTGCACGTGTGGACCTGGTGGACGTTGATGGTCACACTGCTCTGCATTGGGCCGCTCTGGGAGGAAACGCTGAGGTCTGTCAAATATTGATGGAGAATGGGATCAGTCCCAATGTCCAGGTATGAATGCACACGCTCTAAACCGATCAGAAACAAAGTATTTTACAACCCTCTTTTAGTGCAGAAGAAAAAAATCTGGTTTAGCAAACCTGACAAATCAGTTTATTCAGAAATGATTTGTCCTCAGCATTCATCTGTTGCACTTTTCAATTTGTATAATCCCACATTATAATGGAAATAATAGGAATCATTATTATTATTTGTAATAGACATTCGCTATGAAGGACAGCTTCAGCATCATGTTAGCTCTGGCTACACTGTGGAGGGCTTTCTATCGACTCCACAAGGATCGTAGATTTGTCTCCTATTAAATGCGCCAACAACAGTTGGACGGCTGAAGCGGCATGTCTAGTACGAATGAAAAAATAAATGAGGATAACAGGAAATGATATCTTTCTCCACACTGCTTTAAGAGCAGAGAGTATAAAATCCGGATCAAACTCATACATCCCGATGTACTCTTTTAATCGTCCTGCATCTGACCGTGAGTGATCTGACCTCTCCTGGGCAGGACCAGGCGGGACGGACTCCTCTGCAGTGCGCTGCTTATGGCGGCTACATCACCTGCATGGCTGTTCTCATGGAGACCGATGCGGATCCAAACATACAGGACAAGGAGGTGCACATCGACTCTTACATGTGAGCTATGTGAGCTTCTGAACGCAACTATATTTTAAACGGGAGCTTTGTTCTGGGTGCACAGGGGCGGACTGCTCTCCACTGGTCTTGTAACAATGGCTACCTGGACGCTGTGAAACTGCTGCTGAGCTACAATGCCTTTCCTAATCACATGGAGCACACTGAAGAGAGGTGAGGACCCAGCCAGTCCAGAGGAAGGAGCTAGAGGGGGGGGGGAGTAGAAGTGGTATGAGTGACACTGGTGTTTGTTGTGCGCAGGTACACCCCTCTGGACTACGCTCTGCTGGGGGGCCACAGTGAGGTGACTCAGTTCATGCTGGAGCACGGAGCTCTGTCCATCGCAGCCATCCAGGACATCGCTGCTGCCTCCATCCAGTCCGTCTACAAGGGCTACACCGTCCGCAAGGCCTTCAGGGAGAGAAAGCAGCTCCTCGTGAGGCACGAGCAGCTGCGCAAGGATGCAGCGAAGTGAGAGATGAGACATGTACACACTTCCATCTCGGTGTCTGTGGACACACAGGACCACACATGCACCGACGCCTTAGTTGCCGTTTGCATTTCTTCGTGATCGTCGTCCGACTCTCATAAACATCCCTCTCTTTGACACACAATACCTTTTGCGTTTGACATTTGCATGCATAGTGTTCATCCCTCACTATCTGTCTCTTGCCTCTTCTTATCGCTCCGATAGGAACAGTCACACTCCGTCCATATCAATCTTTCTCTCTGTCATCCCGGCACACACATATGTCATCCCGCTGTCTCTTTCTCTTCTGGCGTGTTCTTATTTTGTCATTTGCTCACCAGTCTCACCTTTATTCTGTGTTACACAATGCTACTGAGCGGCAAGTTGTTTTAAGAGGGCAACATATCTTCAACATTTCTTGTTATTTCAAGCAGCCAGTTTTATTGAGTTGAATGTGATTTATGAGAGTTGTTTCTTAAAAAGTACTTGAAATATTTTGCCTTCTTATCAGATTTTCTTCTGATTGTTAAACAAGCTGTGACCAAACTTTTTTATTGCTCCTAAAGTTAAAATCCCTTTGCACCAACAAGTTAAAATTTAGTTTTTGTGAACTGATCATTTTCATCTACATTGTATATACTTGATGAAATTATGAAGCTAATTTTTTAAAACAGTTTTATTATGTGTCTATTTTAAGTGGACACAGAATATATAATGATGTGTATTAACCTAAAAAGTGTCATCAGAGCCCATAGTCAAGTGTCCCCTCTGGTAGAATAGCACTTTATGCACTTTGTGTTTAGCTTTCCGTCTAAAGGACTTTCATCAGAGCGTACATGCTTCAACAAATGTCTATACATTCAAAGAAGAGTCTCCATGCTTCCTGCCTAGACTTTGGCTTTTCATGTGGTACGTTTCAGACAAAACTGTTATCCACGCTTATATATCCAACCGCTTTTTTTGTGTCTAGGAAACGAGGGGAAGAACAGCGAAGGAGAAAAGCTGTGCAGCCAGCCTCTCTGGCCACTGCAGAGAAACGGAGGGTCCCTGTGGTGAGAACCGAGCAGGAAAAGCTCTCCTTGGGGAACATTATAGAGGACTTATCCTTGAATGACTCGGTGGGGGAAACCAAGAAATCAGCCAAAGCTGAACGCGCCAAGAGCAAAGAGGAGAGACTCAAAGGTACACATGTGCAGAAATTCTTTAAATTGCTATGATGGAACTTGAACTTTGAATTTATGAATAGTGGGGTTGACAGTTATGGTATTGGTATTAGAGGCTAAAGTAAACTTGTATTTGAGAAATTGCATTTGTTTTTCATGTGGTGGGTGTCATGTTGATTATATAGAATAACATATACATAAATATATACTTCCTCCCACCAGCCCACAAGAGCAGATCCTCCAGAAGAAGTAAAGCAGTTGAAACACATGAGGTTCCGGACGACGCTCCGGACCGCCGCTGTCATGTGACCGGTGACGACACTGTGCCCGGTGCTCTCCAGACCACCAGGCTGAAAGAACTTCTCTCTCCTGCCAGTTGCAGCCGGCCACCCAGCCTCAAACCAGGACCCCCCTCTATGCCCAAAGTCAGGGAACGACCTTCCTCAAACACATGTGTTGCAATGACAGACACCACTGACACTATTACCAGAGAATGCATCCCTCTAAAGAAGAGAGACGCTCACATGGCGGCCCCCGGCCAGACTGATGCTCCCACCGCTCCACAAAAGCACAGAAACCATAAGGAGCCGACTTCAGAAAAGGCCGCCAAAGACGTAACTTACATTCCCTCATTAAGAAGCAGTTCATCTTTAGACCACAAAAGCCCCCTAAGAAAGACTCAGTCTGCCACACATGCACCCAACTTGACACGCACGCACAGGGAACACAACAAAGAGCAGCGCAGGCGGAGGAATGAGGCTGCACGCATCATCCAGAGAGCTTGGCGAAGGTGAGTTCACGTGTGTGTGTGTGTGTGTGTGTGTGCGCTTGTGTTTGTACCTGGAGGGGTGTTCAGTAGCTGCAGCCTCTCTAGCAGTGGGAGATAGGTGATGCCATGTGGTGCCCACATGTGCCCACTCCCACATACATGCCAACCCATTCTCATCTCTCCTGTAACCCCCCCCCCCTTACACACACACACACACACACACACATTGTTGGTCTGGATGCCATCAACATCAACACTTGAGCAGTAAGGGGGAGAGCGTGGGAGATGGGTGAGATGAGGAGGCAGGGGACAGACGAGCTATAATCTAGAGCTTTCATACTGGTTTAACAAGAGGCTAAAAGTTCAGCCGTGCTGCTCTAATCGCTACCAGCAGGCGCTCTTTGCTTTCCTCTTGCTCTTACACACTCCGTGTTCCTCTTAGACGTTGCCAGTCCGCCACAGGAGGTCCTCTGTTTCCATTCTGCTTCACAATTATATTATATATGTGCTGCCTATTAACTGCCTTAAATACATTTTGTTTACTTTGTTTATGCTTAGTGAGTCTTAGTGTTAGGACTTGCCAGCTTTTAAACCTTTGAACACAGTCTGAATTCTCTTTTATTGAACACTGTGCATGTGTGTCTGCAGGTTCCACACACGCACAAGGAAAGAGGGACAGAGCCCCGAGAAGGTGGAGTCAAATTATTCAAACCACGCCCACACCAGGAAGAAGATGGAAATCCAAGGTCAATCCAACAAACTGTCGGCGGGTAAAGGCTCAGTGCTACAAAGTATCTATGGTGAGATCATTGCTTTTTGCTCTGTAGACACAAGATGTGATAACACAGATTAAATGTGCCATTCATATACTCTAGATATGATATATATCTGTTGAGCAGAGTCGTTACAGACCCTTAGCCGTCCTTGAGAGCAGTTTGTATATCTGGTGGTGTAATTTATCAGAATGATGGCACACTGTTTGGAAATGGATACGTCATTATTATAACAGCGCATCACTGTTTCCATGAGCTGTACAAATTTGCAGGTCACAATTTAACAAACGTAACCTCAGAGCTGTGACTCCGTCAGAGCCGACTGGACCCGACATCAAAACAGGAAAAACGTATTCCTTGGATTTGTCCGTCACATGAGTTTCAATTTAAGTGAATGGGAGTGAATATGCATTCATGGATCAGTCAGGTGATATTCGGTATTTTTATTATGGGCAGCTTTTATGGAAAATAAACTCGTGATAATGAATTCATCCTTTTTTCTTCAATAAAACGATGTGTTTGAGACCAATTTTGGAAAGATTTCTGTCCTCGGTGGGAACACATGGTCTTTGAGCTGGGTGCCACAGACTGGGATGGTCGAAACATAAAACAAGCTACAAGTTACTTAGTAAACATTGTATTATGATTCATGATGAGATCAATTCAAACATGCAAGAGGATTTGTCAATTGTACTGCAGCGGAGTAAAATAATTGTGGATAAAAGTTTACAGATCCTGAAGAAGTAGTCAATGCAAGTCAATGCAAAAAAGATTGTTGAAGTACATGATGTCTTCAGATCAGGCATAAGTAGTGCCGTTAAAAAACTTGAAGTTACTTTGGTAACGTAGGTTTGTTAATGACAACAAATTATTAAGAAAATGCAAAATACAGGCTCCAATGAGGTTTGAACTCATGACCCCTGGTTTACAAGACCAGTGCTCTACCACTGAGCTATAGAGCCTCTGTTGTCTGACATGTTTCAGCTCAGCATCATAAAGACAACCTGAACAACCATGGGCGTTGGTGTGACTTGTTTGACCAGTTCCCTTTGTTATGCAGCAGCAGCTGAATGCAGGAACTGCTCCCACGAGTTAACTGCAAATCTAAATGTTGGGAAGCTTTGGACTGTGGCCTATAATAGCTGATAATGTTATTATGAATATCGCCAGCCTTATCTTGACATGATAAACCAACTGTTGAATCACTTGCTGTACTGCTCTCAAGGCTGAAACTTCCACGCGTGCCGTATGTCAGCGAGGTCACAGCCTGTACTGCTTAGATTGTGAGCAGCATTCTCTTGAGTTGCAACCGACAGAGAGCAGCGCAGCTACAGCACTTTTCTAACCCTAATGGGCGAATGGTGCAATGAAAATCATCCCATTGGAAACAGAAGAAGCTGGAAATCAGGATGGTTGTCATCCCAGTGTAGAACATGCCGTCAGTGACACATTCTGGAAACAGGAACCCATGTAAATGTCTGGGTGACGCTTCAATCGACATACCAGGACAGTATCAGCCTGGTGTCCTGTGTGGAACCTCTGGTCGGGTTAGCCCCTCAGACAGGCCTGACCTTCATCACACATCACTAGGTGATGATGGGGGAATGGGCAGGAACCTGGCTGCGCCAAAACATACAAGCATGCACGCTGTCACCGCTCCCAGACTGAGCCCCCTGACGTGGTTTTCCCCACCCCTTTCTCACCTCCCTCTCTCTCTCCCCTTTTCGCTCTCTGACAGTCCTGGCACTGTGAAAAGTTCAGAGCTGTCAGGGGGAATGTCAGACGACTGCGTAGAGCCATCAGCTGAACGCACACACAAACCCCGACACAGTGCCAGCCAGCCACGCACACACACAAACACACACACAGCCACACACATGCACGCACACACACACACCTTTGTTTGTGTTTATTTGTTTTCCTGGGAAGTCAAGCATTTGACACAACTCTAGACTGGGTCACACTGCTCCGTTAATCATCATTTCTTAATTGTCTGTTAATTATTTTATCTAGTGTAGATAACACAACTACGTGCGTCACAGATTTGCTGTGTGCAAGCTTGATTTATTTGTTGATTAAATGCTATACCTGTGCACAGTAACATTGCATGTTAAGCAAAGACACCACGACACTTCCTCAGTTGATTACTTGCATTAAAGACAATTACTTGTTGTCGTAGAAGTGTTCTAAAATTGTATGTTTAAAATCGCAAATGAGGCATTCACTTATTAAATATGGGCTAGTTTGCACATTTCTAAGTAATTTGAAGATTGGATAGTCAAGTTAAGCATTTCTCTTTTTCTTATTACGTGTTTTTCTGAAATGTTATGGTTGAATATGGAAATGTATGCAAAATCTACAAACACACAAAGACAAAGTAGAAATTAAACAACTAAAATGTGTATTTTGGATGTTTTCTTTCCACGGGTCTGAAAGAAAACATTATGGAACAAAATAGCCAAAAATTTCATTATCAGAACATGAAAAAAGGCGTTTTCCCTGTCGTAGACCTCCCCTTTAACCCTCCTGTTACCTTTCGGGTCAATTTGACCCCATTCAATGTTTAATGTCGGTGTTCCTTCGGGTCAATTTGACCCCAGGCTGTTAAGAAATATCAACTTTTTTTATATATTTAAAGGGCTATTTAGGTAGTCAACAAACAAACAAACATAAAGTACCTCACACTTAAACTTGGGAAACAATATTAATTCTAATAATTTTCTGGAGGTTTTAATTCCAGTTACCTTTACATTTACTAAAATATGTTAGTAAATGTAAAGGTAACAGGAGGGTTAAAACACAATAACTGTAACAATGGTTGTTTCCAGCAAGCTCCTCCAACACTTGACAATGACTTCTTCCCTGTGCTCGTCTTGATAGGCTGTGCATTAAAACACTGTATTCAAGCTTTAGTTTTTTATAATTCAAGTCATTATTATAAACATAAAAAAGGCTCTAATGAGAATTGAACTCATGACCCCTGGTTTACAAGACCAGTGCTCTAACCACTGAGCTATAGAGCCATAATTATGAGTAATGGAACCAGATCAGGATTATGAAGACGGCATTCTGAACCACCTCGGGTGTGGTACCTGAATAGAGCAACAAGTTAAAGGTGTGTCCACCAGCTGCTTGAATGCATACAGTGTCCACATGATGCAACGATGTCCGACTTTAAACGGCGATAACATTCATTAACTGTCCTTCAGGCAACAAGATGGCCAGACGGGGACGTTCTCTCCGGGACTCTCAGTCTCAGCTGCTGCTGGACACGTCTCTACGCACACAGAGCCAGTGTAAGTCAACGCTCATCAACACGCAGCGGTAATAACGGCAAAGGAGTCATTTTGTTTGCTCTTTCTACAGTGAGCAGTATGGACGGTGTGCACCTGACTGACGCTGTAAATCAAGCCAAGCAGTACTCTTACCACCTGAGACCACATAGTGCTGGACAGGGGACCAGAGGCCGGGGGAAAAACTGAACACACACACACACACACACACACACATTTTCTCAGCTGGCTAGCGGCCTTACCTCTATAGAATTACTTTACACATTGTTGGCTCAATGTGCCAAGCTTTCTAAAATCAAGCCATATGACATCAGAGCCATGACCTCACAGGGTGAGGGTTAAGTCTACAGAAACGGCGTGTGTAAAAGATAACCTTTCATCCATTGTGGACGCAGCACATACACACATCTCCCTCGTTCTCTATTGCTCTCGCACACACACTGCGATAACCTTTCCTCCTGTTCTGGAGAATGAGGCAGTCTATCAACAGCCGGTCATACAGATAGCCCACCTGCAGCCACGGACACACACAGCTACTCTCTCCACAACAGGCTGGTCTCTAAGTGCTTTCCGTATCGAGAGAAAGCTGTATTTCTTAACTATGCAGTTTGCATTTACTTAAATATGCATTTGCACAAAAATAATCAATTCATCTTGTGCAATTTTAGATGTGCCTGAATGTTTTTTATTTGTATTGTATTATAAGAAATATAATAAAACAAATGGACCCAAAACACAGCATACTTGGATTTAAGTTTGTTTTTTTAAACTTTATTTTGTATCAAAAGTCGCCAGGTGCACTGGACAACATTAGCCAACAATACTCCGAAAAGCCAAAAGACAAACAAATACCAGGCTAAGAATGAAACATTAAAGCAGCTCAAAACAAACTGAAGCTCTTAAATCAATGTAGAGACTTCCTCGTCACTCAAAACAAACCAACATGTCATTTGACTATTCCTGTCTGAAAGTTTTGCTTTTGTGATCTGTGAGTGTTTTGTTTGTCAAAGTCACTGTAAGTTGTTTGAGATGGTGAACTGGGAAACACACCAGGTGGTGGTGGTGGTGGTCTGGTGGTCAGTACATGTCTCGAAGGCCCAGGTTTCCACGGCGAGCGGACGAGCCGTGACCCACGGTGACCGTATAACAGTAGAGCAAGTCCGTCAACCACTGCTCCCTGGTCGTACCGCGGGTATACCTCTGAAACACATACAGATAAAACCGTTAACATCCTACAGCTCCGCATCGAAACTGTGGTCTTTAAATCGATCTCTGTGAATGTCGCGGCGTGAGCTGCGGTCACCGTGAGGTGCTGCATGATCTCCTGCAGCAGGGCGGCGTTGGCCAGCAGCTGGTTGTGGATCGGCGTGTGCTGCAGCAGCATCGACAGCACCTGTCCGAGCCGCGGCAGCTCCTCTTCACTCAGATCGCCGACGCGCACCGACTGCAGAACCATTCGAAGCAGCCGAGGAACGGAGCTCAACGCCGACACGCAAGCGCCCCATATCGCCTCCCTGAGAACGTGGCACACGAGTGTTTGAAATCCCAGTTACCGTGTAGCTTTATCACATGATAATGGAAAACCGCTACACGAGAGGTCAAGATTTCACATCAACAGGAGGTCCTTCCATCACGGAGCAGCGAGAGGTTGGACTCGATCAACACACCTTTTGTGGGTGGTTTCTGTCGGCAACTCCGGCTCCAGGGTGACGAGCAGAGTCAGCAGGCTCAGGCAGCACTGGGACAGGAAGCGCAGCATGGGCTCAATCGGCAGGATGGACAGGTCCAGTAATCTGGACACTGCTCTCAGCAGCCCGGCCGCCATGCTGTCCGGCACCACTCCTAACTTGGTCTGACACACGGAGCGGCATTCAGGACCATGTTTTCAAATAAAGACAATGGTAACGCATTCAACCATGATTGACGAATGCTTCGTGAAAACTATTTCTTACCAGGTATTTGCAAATGCCATTTTGTAAGATGTCAAAGCACTGAGACTTTGAACCCAGAGATTCTAGACTGTGGCAGACTTCCTGTGAATAAAACAAAACATAATGTCAAACAAGCCGTTTTCATAGAATTCCTTCAGTGATAAACTGATTACAAGTGAAATAGAGAATTCTAGGTTTTCTAGTCAGAGTTTTGCTTTCAACTCTTTTCAGTAGACTATAAAAATGTGTTTCTGCAAAATCCCAGAGGAAGAACTGCACTAAACCTTATTTTCTTAGAGCTACTGAAGCTGTGACGCATCGACTTTTGAAATTTACAATTTCTGTATCAAATAAAAATTCATGCCAAAAACAAACGTGTTGGGGTTTTCATGCAAAATTCTCTGGATACAATTCATTCCCAGATGTGTAATGTCAGGTAATAATAGCTGTTCTTTGTAGAAAAACAATGGCCGGGTTGTGAAATAAAACGGCAGTAATGATATTAGAGAGAAACGATTGTAGAGAAAATTAAGGAAAAACGATTGGTTTCAAACAGCTTTAACCACGTCACTGCTGTAAATAGACGGCGCATTGGAAATAAAGAAAGCACATTTCTACATCCCCGTCTGAACAAGGTAAGGCCTTCACTTCGTTGTTACCTATTTAAAGATTCACTAAACAGGATGTACATTTCATTCTTACAGGGAGGGTAACGAGATGCTGCGACAAACTTTTTACAAGTGAAAAATAAGGCTACGCTTTTCCTCATTAACTTTAAATCCAAATCAAATTCTCATTAGCTTTTATCAAATTGCGTGCTGAAGTGCAGGAGTGAGTTGCGAGCCAATGCGTGTCAGAACGGTGCACCTGTTGGCATTCTCGCCGTCATTAAAAACAATCCTGTCTCATTAGTCGAACCAGAGTTGACACAGTCCGTCCCTTAATGCCACCCCCCTCACCACCACGTGGCCCCTCCCTCCTCCTTCCCGTCACTTGCCTGTGATTGACTCAGACAGGGAGATGAGAGAGGCAGGATCTGAGGGCTTAATTGAGGAGCTGAATAAGTGATTATAAGCCCCCCCCTTGCTCACAGACACACACACACACTTGCCCCAGGGCATAGTAATGTTAACTGTAATTTCCTGTGCAGAAATGTCACACTCCCATCATGCCATGGGCTCTCATTAGCATTTGTGCATATCCGCTATGCCCGATAACCACGCATCTCCAACCTGCGCAACGCGATAAAGGTTCCCCTCTCAGCCGTAGTGCGACGATAAAGCTTCCACCCTCTGAGCTCTATATGAGAGACGGAGAGGGACCAGGGAGACGGAAAGACCAGAGCTGTGTCCAGAATATCAACACTTTTCAATTTTCAAAACAATGTCTTCTCTTCCTTCGCCTCCAAGTCCCTTCTAGGTTCATTTTCAAAGTTGTGACCAAATCTTTCTGATTGGCAGTGGTCATGGAAAAAGTTAGAACGTATGCGAGGTTGGAGGTAATTATGAGTGTGCAGTGTACGCACCTCAACAACATCCCAGTGGTGCGTGAACTGCTCCAGCGGCGTGGGGTAGAGGCTGAGAGGCGAGAGAGGGGAGGGAGGAAGGGCGTCGCTGGCCTCCTGCAGAGAGGCCAGCTTGTCGGACGAGAATCCCGTCAGGGTGGAAAACAAGAAGCTGATGTAGTCCACGTCCTGCAGAGCCGCTTCCTGGCTCCCAACCGACCAGCCACTAAAAGACGACCTACAGAACACAAGCAGTGAACCATTATCGACTCAAAATCGGCATTAATCCCAAAACCATGTCTTTCTGAGTATCAAACATTTTAATGGCTTCTAGATTTTGCAACTTTAAAAAAATGGTACTTAATCTACAAAAGATAACAATTTCCTGGTTATTCATTCCTCATCACATTTCTTATGATCTTTTTCATGATGCCCTGTTTTGTGAGAGCATCAAATTGAGGATAATAGAGGATGGAAATAAAGTTCCTTGTCCCGAGGGGAGGATAGATCTGTAACAGTAGGAAATGCGAGTGAATAACAAGTGTGTTTTGTGATGCCCGGGGGGGCACATGCCGACTGAACAGTCTCCTCGATACTCCATGACGACTCTGCATTCCAGCATCCCAAAGAGCTCTTTGTATCATACCCATTACACACACATCCCTCCCCACTAGATGTGTACAACACTGGTACAAGCAGAAGGCCAGAGACACAAATGCATGCAGATGCACACACTGTCACAGGCAGAGGTGAGCTAAAATATAGAAACAGATTTTATCGTCACCTGTAAGTTTAATATTTTTAAATATACGGGGAATCCACATCAGCACATGTCAACAGGCAGGTCAGAAACCAGAAGAAATGTCTGGGATCTAACTGTCAAAGCGCAATACTGCCATCTGAGGGCGGCAGGATAGAGTGCTTTGAGTGTCCAGCACCATTTCCTGATCGGTTGAACTGTTTGGCTCCAAAAGGGAGGGCATTCCTGCGCTGTTAATGCTTTTTTTCCTTCACAGGATTGTCTCCTCACACACATATGGCAATACATTGAGTTAAAGTGGCCTCTACATGTGTACGGGGTTTTTCCAAGCTCACCGAAGGTGTACGATACGAATCAGAGAGGCAGTGAGGCCGGCAGAGATTCGTCCAGCGGTGCAGCAGTAGCTGAGGTTGGCCAGAAGAGACTGGGACATCGTGGGTAGAAAGTAGAGTAGCTGGACCATTCGTTGCTGGGACTCTACTGGTAAAAACACCATTACTCCTTTCTGTGGATCTTCACACGCCCACACACACACACACACACACACACACACTTCACATGTTATTACTTAGACACAGCAACACACTACACCCTCTGGGGATACAAGAGTAAGCTTTCTCAAGAACACCAAAGAGATACCCAAAAAACCAGACGTACGAACTAGGACAAAAGAGACAGACAGGCAAAGCCACGACCGTGAGGGCTCAGATAATGTGTGTGTGGCGTTACGTCCGTCTCTGACGCACATGCTGATGTCAGAAGCCCTCGGACAAAAGGAGTCTTGTGATGGTGAATTGCTGGCTCTGCCGCAGTTTCTGTCCAACCCCCTCCTCTCGTGGCCCAACTCGGTCACAACACAAGCCGACTATCCTCTCACCCTCAGAGCAGTGGCTGTGTACAGGCGTATAACCACCTTTCATCTCTGGTGGTAGTTCAGTTTTACAAAGTTGTCTGGGGTGGGAAACATGGAGTTACACCGCCTCCTAGGGAAACTCTGGTGTAACATATGGTTCATAATCCTGCTGGCACAGTAACATTTTTCTCTTTGGTAATCTGACCATCGTTGCTGCGTTCTATATTGTATTAAATGTACATGGAAATTAAAATGTCTTTTACACAAGTATTAATTATTATCCTTTTCATTAATTCAGTTGTTAAAATAAAAAGCATCAAACTACAGCATCAGCTCCGACTGCATATCCCTTTAATTACTTCTAAATCTGCAGCTAAAACTGAGCTGGAATTGTCTTGAACAAGCCAGATAGAGAATTCTCCAAGACTACAGCGACTATCTTTGGGTTGAATGATTCAAACCGTGGACCTCTGTCCACATCCCGATTCGTGCTGCCACTTCAGGTGTTTGCTTGTTGATGGAAAACACGTGTATCTGTATCCAGAGGTGCAACAAATCACAAACATCTATGCCATAAAGGTTTTCTGTCCTATGAGGGTGGGTGATGTCTGCTTTTCAGGCATGGCTGCGATATAAATCTGACGATTATATCTAAAATGATTAATTATAATTGATATCAGAAAACCTCTATGATCATTCTCCCTTTATTGTCCCTCTAATTGAGTGTGCGTACCGTAGAGGGTGCAGGCGTGTGTTTGCAGGCTGTTGAGCAGCTCTTTGTGTCTCCGAGAGGCGGCAGCCTGGATTGACATGATGAGTTGTGCAGAGAGAGTTGGGTTAAGGTGGCCCAGCAGGGACAGCTGCATGGGAAGAGATTCCAACCAACGACACAGCACCTTACTCCTTCAGAGAGACGGAGGGAGGGGAGAACCAAACGCAGCAAGCGTCGGTTTGGAATTAAGTGTCTGGATATTTTTTTAATGGTACAGTAGAATGATGTAAATAGGTTCATGTCACATGTGTAAAGGTCTAGAAATAAATAAGAAATATTTTAACTAGAGATGCACGGATCAGGTTTTTGGTGCCGATCACCGATCACTGAAATCAGTACCTGCCGATCCGATAATACCGATCACGGTGTCGATTGAAGCATTCTATTTATTGTGTAGCATTATTGCCTAGGACTATGAGGAAATACATATATAAAGCAAGTCAAACATTAAAGAAATTACCGATTTCTTTAAACATTTAGGACTTTTACTTTGAAAAATGTCCTAATTGATACATTACAATTGTTTGATTGCTATTGTAGGGGATTTCAGATATGTATGGAACACATCTGCATTATTCATTTCCTGGAACTCTTGGGGAAATCTATTTACAGGACTTTTCTTAACATACAAAAGTCTGACTTATTTGTATAAACTCTTCCTTGGTACAGTAAAAATGTTTTAATGTTAGCATAATTTAAGCTAAATCTCAGAAACGATCTATAAAGATACAAAATCAGTTCATTGTTTACTTTTATATGTTCGTGTATGATTTGTCGACATCTTATTTTGATAAACGGATGTTGTTTCACGTGGTTCTTTCCGCTAACTTTGCAAAACCGGATGTTGTCACTTAAATCCTTCCGCTAACTTTATCAAAACCCTCACGCGCTCCCGATCGAATGTGTTTACCGTGAACATCAGTCTATAGGGGCAGACATGTGAGAGTCGGCTGAGTTGACCCAGTGATTCAACTCGGGGGACGGGGACGCCGCTCGGTGGTGAGGATCCCCTCGTGGACCTCTCACTCTGCGGCCCTCGCCGGGCGCATTGTCTCCGTTGCGATGCGCCGCGATTGAAACGTCTCTGATAGTTCTCGCAGATGTTACGTCATCTGATCGGCCGTTTTGAGAACGCCGATAATGGGAATATCGGCCGATATGGATTGGCGCCGATCAGATCGGTGCATCCCTAATTTTAACGCAGCGCTACAATAGCCAAGTGGAAAAAAGTTTTGCCTTATACAAGTCTTAGGCAATGGCACAGCCCTGAAGGAATTAGCTCGAGTAGGATGTTATTTCATGGAGACTAAACAACACATGATGCTCGTAAACCCGTCATGCATTTGAACAAAATTGCTCCCTAAACAGTCACTGGTCTGTGCTTATGACGCACAAAAACTGAGGTTGTGAGATGTAGTCTGAGTGTGAAAAACCATCATGCCATTGTGCGATGATAGTGTTTTCATCTACAAGATGAGTTTTAATTTATTATACTATAAATATTCAAAACAGCTAATCTACAATATGGAGCTATTGCTGTCTTAGCTGTGTATAATAAGCATTGGAAATGCCCAGTTTGCAGATCTCACAAGTTGAAAAACAATGTCTGAGGTTACCGTGCTATGTGTGCATGTCCTTGTTCTTGCAGATAGAGCTTGCTGTAAAAAGAAAGCAGCAGAGATCGTGTCTGTAGAGTCAGGGTCCGCTGCTTATAGTAGATATACACCGCCGCCAACAGATCATCCGTCACCGCTGCACAAATTCAAACACACATACAGAGAATACTGTTAAAATGACGTTGAAAAATATGGATACCTATATATATATTATTGTCCTAAAGAACTGAAGTGAACACATATATCCCAATATGTAGGTGTGTTCTGTAGTCCACTTTGCCTAATAATAACATTAATAAACTCTTACACTTTTGCATTTACAAAGATCAGATCAGCACAAGCTTACTTTTGCTTCTCTGTGTGAACACCATCTTCCACACGGTACCCAGTAGCATGTGGAGCTGCTTGTAGCTCAGTTTCACGCCGCTGCCCAGAGTGTAACGGACAAATGTCCTTAGAGGCGTCAGCCATTCTCCATCTGTCTCTCGGCCGAGTCCTTGCTTCTGGCTGAGGGAAACCATAACTTGGCATAGTGTAATGTTTAGGGCCAGAGGCTCCACTGTCAACACTGGGACGGCTGCAGTCTGCTTACTCCTAAAAGGAAGACCCGAAGGATTACAGTAGATTGTGCAAGTACAAGTCTTCATAGCAGAAGTTAGGATTACAGATCGGGGGGAGTTTATACAGTGATAATTCAAAATATTAGGGAGGGAGAAAGAATGGATTTTTTTAAAACATTGATCGTACTAACCTTTTGAGACCAACCTTCTTGGTATGTTTTGGTGTGTCCCGAGCACCATAGGGAAAGTTTTTCATGAAGTGCTGCTTAAAATCTTTGAGGTATTCTCTGTAGAACCATCCATCCTACTCAAAGACAAGGATTTTTAGAAAACAGTTTCTTGTACAAAAACTACCGTGTGATGCTTGTCCTCTCCTCCTCTCACCAGTGCATCCTGGTGCTCCCTCTGTGGTGCCAGTTTTCTCAAGAGTTGCAGAATAGACAACACTTGGAACATTACTGACATGGCATCTGGGTTGAGCAGGTGGGCGCCCTCAGTGGTGTTCCAGGGACAGTCACTGGTAATGGCTTCTACCCACACTTCAAGCAGAAGAGGCACCAGTGTGGCTGCAAAGCTCTGAACAGTCTCAGCTGAGTCCAGACCTTCATCCATTGTGTTTCCAGGGTTCACCTCGGATCTATACAGAGAGAGAAAAAAATAAAGAATATGATTCAGATTAAATCCAATTGTTTAAAATCAACAAAAACTGTTATTTATTTGTTAAGTCTAGTTAATTTAAATCCTGTCTGTTTCCTATTCCTTGATGGTACCTGAGTCTAAAGGTGGACTGGGGGGTTGGTTTGGACCCAGAATGCTCATACACCTTCACTCCGACCTTGCTGTAGGCGAGTTCTTCCCAGTTGAGATACAGAGGTGTAAGGTTGCTCTCTCCACTGGAGCCAAATGCTCCTTCAGTTGGAATAAAAATATCACTTTCCTCCATCGGTCTTTCCTCAACTACTGCTTGCAGAAAGCACCCCAGCCTGAAATACAAATGACACAAACCAAAGCATTATCAGCTAGAATTTGATAACTAAATTCTTTAAAACCTGTTTGCACATGGTTTTCATACCTGGTGAGCACAGATAGCCGCCACTGCTGATTAGTTACAGCCATGTTAGGGTTGATGGACAGTGCCCAGGTCTGTGTCTTAGCATCCTGGGCCTTTTTGGCTTTTCCACTGGTTTGTCTGTGAGAGATCAACTCCAAGAAGTGAGTGAGGAGTACTGCAGGCCGTGCTGCTAGCAGAGCAGGGTAGTGCTCCAGCAACACATCCAGGATCTTAATGGAGTCCTCCTGGATGCTTGTCTCAATGTGGCTCATAGCACAAGTTAGGTGGGCACTGAGGACGGGGTGAAATGGAGCCACTCGTTCTGCAGGCACAGACTGTGCAATGAACCTGGAACGATTGTGGACAGTTTAGCCCATGTTATTCACATTTTATTTTTCTAAATAAAAGCAATGTGTTTTTTTACTGTATTGTTGCATTCCTGCATCACTGCTGCTTCGCTAACCTGAGCACTCGAATAGCTGCCACGCGAACGTTGCCATCCTTATCTGTGAAAACAGCCCCCACTTCAGAAATCAGGCGAGACAGATGCTGCTCTAACAGAGAAGGATTATGGGACAGCAACTCTCTCAAACCCAATAAGGCACTATTTTTCATATTGGCATTGTGATGGTGGAGCTGAGACAGGAGGTCCTGGTGCAGCAGAAGGAAAGGGAGACAAAGCAAAACAAATTATAGTAGTCCAAACGTGAATGGAGTGAAATAATGTGTTTGCTGACAAGATCTTACATTGATACCAAGATTTTTTTGCGTGGTGGGGCCACTTGAGTCTTTCTTCAGCTGCTGGGTTAGATTTATCCCCTTTGAGCGGAAGTTGGTGTTGGTGGCATTATCAGCTTTGGGCTTCGTCTTTCCCACCTTTAACTTGACCTTCTGGAAGTCATCCTGTCTCTTCTTCTTCTTGGACTTCATTTTAGCAGTCTAGACTGCTGTCTGTAACCAGGCAGGTGAGAGGAACTGAGTGAGCATTGAGTGCACATGTTCGGTCTGGAGAGATAGAGTATTCAAAATGCATTGTAGTCATGGACGGATTAAGAAACCACGGGCCCCTGGGCCTGGACGTGTCAAGGCCCCCCCCCCCCGCAACAAAAAAAACATCCCTAACAAAACAGTCCGTATGGAACAACGATACCGGAGCTGAGCAGACAACATAACGCGAATTATATGACCATGACATGAATGACTTAAGCCTAGCATATACCGGCTATGGCGCATCGTGTCATATCATCATATCAATACAAAGTTAATAAAAGCGACTTCACGCAGAGGCTCTGGTTTAGGGGCCCCCTGAGCTCATGGGCCCCTGGTGCCGGTAGGCTCGTTCGGTAATCCATCCCTCAGTAGGACTATTGGGGCCTTGTTACTGACATGAATGACTTATGCCCAGCATATACCGGCTACGGCGTATCGTGTCATATCATCATATTCATATCAATACAATGTTAATAACAGCGACGTCACGCGCGGAGGCTCAGGCCCAGGGGCCCCCTGAGCTCATGGGCCCCTGGGCCTGGGCCCGGTAGGCCCGTTGGTTAATCCATCCCTGATTGTAGTCTGTACACACTGCTGATGTTTCTCTATGGGAGCGTTTAAATCGTAAAGGCGGCGCCTCTGTCAACGGCAGATCGCTTGAGTTAACGCTAGCTAGCTTGTAGCTAGCTAATTGTTCAGCATCATGCATTATTTATGTATTTAACTTCCTATTTTTTTGTAATCCTCTGCTATTCTCGTAATAGGTTAACATGGCATCAAACACTCACCCGATATGTGTGTCGGTAAAGATTATAAATTGTCAATACATATGAAAATAAAATGTTCTGTTCCAATCTCGTGTTGAGCCTCGGGTCCTCTAACTCAGTCCTCCGCTGCGAGGCTGACGATACAAAACGTGTAACCGCGACTAGGACCCCACGAGCGTTTCTAAGCTGCCCCGCCGATACGTAAAGCCTATACTGGTCATTGGAATTTACTAAGTACAAAAGTTTCCCCTTCGTGGCCTGAGAAATATAAACGTGCTCAATACCTGATTCCGTTTAGTTCCAGCAAGGTGGAACGGCAAGCCCCGGCATACAAAACGAACGCACTGCCAAGGTATCCTGGCGAGTGCCTTCGAAACATTATAATTAATAATAAATACAATAAATGGTCAAATTGTAAATGGCATGGAAATGCCTGACAAATGCACGAATAAATGTAACCTAATTTGACTTGTGTTTTTATTGAAAATGTAAAATAGTTAAATTGGGCTTTTTTTTAGATTGGCAAAAAACAAGGCCACCTAATATCTCCGAAGCAGCTTTGGTCTTCTCTTTTTTTCGTCATACCGCTGTTCCTGCGCCGCCGCTCGTTTGCTTCGGATAACTCGTAGTTTGCATCAAATATCTCGGGTAAGGTCGGTAATAGTTAGTTTAGTGTCTTGCTGTTTAGCTAGTGGTGATATGTTTGTTCTTTGGCGTTTGTATTTGCTTCGATGTTGTTCAGAACAAGCGTAATATTGTCAAGAAGCGGGTAAATGAAGGCTCGGCTGGGCCTGCGATGAAACGAAACAACACAATTACAAAGAGGACAACATAACATGGATCATAACTTAATAACGACTAATGAGAGCGTGTCTCTACGTCGAAGGGAGGCTTTGTTGGCATATGAATGTTTTAAATTCCTCTTCTTTGACCCACAGGAGAGTAACTGAGGAAATGGAGGTTCATGCTTCAGTCAACCAGCCTGCAAAACATGGGCCGCAGTCATACCAGATGAGAAATGGCACGGTAGGTATCACAATAACAATGTATGCAACCAATAACGGCACAAACAAAAACACCTCACATGGGTCATGCTGACCGCTCATGGAGGAAACATGATTTCTTTTTGAATATTGTTTCTTCTTATTGGTGATATTGTACACGGGCTGTTGTGATGCCTGATGGAGTCAGGCGGCAGCAGTCCTTTGGCACTTGGACTTGGTGCCAGCCTTTGTGCTCTCAGGATCGGTTGTTTTTGCACTCCGGTGTTTGAAACCCCCACTCAGTGGTCTGGGCTTCACATATGTGGCCAGTGTTATCACTGCTGTGGTTTAAAGGAGTTTCTCAGCACCCGTTTTGCAAAGTCCACTTTGGTGGCTTCACAATGCAAACATTTCTTCAGTGTTCTGAAACTGATTTAAAGTTCACACTTTTTCTCAGATTTCACATTTAGTTTTATGTGGACTGTGACCTGGGTTCTCCGAACCAATGTCTAATGGTCACTCAGTTTTTACACCTGAGTGCCGTCACGTCCACAATAATAAAGACTGTAGCAGCTCTCCTAGAGGGGGACTGTTTTTTGGCTGCAAAGCAGACTATGTATGCAGTGATTACTAAAAGTTAATGGATTTCAGGACAAGAAATCCCACTATTAACTGGTGAATTTGTTGTAAAAGTTATTTACATCTAACACGCGCATTACCGCTTATTTTGCTTTTATGACCCACATGCAGCATTTTGATATTCCCTTGTGAAATACATGTCTCAGGTTGTATAACTGCCAGAGATAACCCCTAAACCCCAAACCAGGCCACAAAATAAAATAATGCCTTACCTTAGCTCCTCCTAAAAAAGGAGATCAACATTTAGTTGGTTTCAGATCTTGTCTGTTTGCTAATCAAACCTAGAAATAGGGGCTCCCAGACACGCCACACTTTTCTGCAACATCTTGATTTCTTTATCCTGTGAAAGGGTTTGTTAATATGGCCGACCTGTTTGAAGACATTTTTTTATGTACCCTTCATTCAGAGTATCAAAGCTTTCAAATGCCTCCCTTTCTAACGGATAATTTAAATGTTGCTGTTCTATATTCTCATTTATTGAGAATTTAGACTGGTCACCAGACTACTTTACTTTATTATTATATTATATTTACATACCTGTCTCTTTGACTGACACTGCTTGATGCAGAGGTCATAAAGAATAAGGAAACTATTGGCGCTATGGCATATGTGGCGGACATAGATGAGGAGTTCAGTCCTCTGCTAAGTGTCACCCTGTCACTAATGCCTGTATGTGTCTCTCTCCTTCATGTGGGTTTATTCCCTCCATTGACAGAAAAAGCAGCCGCAGCATTCTGCTGACATAGGTAAGTCCTTTATACACAGTGCCAGTGCTGAGAGTTGAAGCTTGAAATCTTGATTCCCTGCTTCACATCATGGGTGATGGTGGCATGTTCACCACTCTTTGAGACTTGCACTCTCAGAAACGGGCGAGGGGGGCTGTTGTGTTGCTATCCATAGTTTTGATCTGTGGAAATCACCACTGCAGAAATTATGCAAAACTATTTCCAATATATTGCCACAACTTTCCCTTTTCAAATTATTGTCAACACTTCGATGATTCAGAAGAAATATACTGAACAATCTTAGAAAGTTCTACCCCTTCTCCTAAAATGATGCGATAGAGCAGCACCACAGGCTCTACTAGTCCCGCGGGACACCGACACATGGCCTTAAAGCAGCGGCACATATGCTGGTTGCTGATTTAATGCACTTTTGTGCTGGGAAGTTTTTTTTTCTTTCCCACCATTAAATATTTGATCACTGCTGAATGCAATCTTTTTGTATTATTCAGAAGCCTGTGCTACACTGGCTTGAGTGATATTTGGTTGTAATACATTATTTTTTTAATCTGATAACCCTACTTGTTTCAGATTATGCAGGATTGTATTGTGTTTGCACTTGGACTGCTTCATCAACGCGACACACAGGTGATTCTCCTGTGGTTGGACACAGTGAGAGGCAATGCATCGTTGGAGCTGGAGTCCTGCAGCCCAATCTGGGCCTGCATGGGGGTTAGCCAAGAACTGATGTTCCCGTTCTTCCCCCAGGCTTCAAAAGTGCACATGAGTTTGGGTTTCTAATGGTTGTTCAGTTCATTTAGACGGAATAAAATGTTTTGGTCATCACCAGACACAGGATGCAATTTGTTAACTTTGTTGTCTTCTCAGCGAGGATTATTACCATCACAGGTTTCTCTGTGTGGATCATTATAAAGCTTTGCTTCGTGTTGACCACTGTTGTTTATTCTAGTATACTCCAAAGGGGCGTCTATCCAGACCATGCCCTCGCTCAGCAAACTTTTGAAGGGAAACACTGAGTGCGTCATAGGTAAGCAGAAGGCTTTTTTTACCGCCTTCCCCTTCTGTATGGAATATCATTCCCATAATCAATGACCGTCGATGTCTGCAGGTCTTCAGTTTGTGTGGGAGTACCGCAGCCCCAGTAAATCCGTCCCACCACACTACCAGTGCAAACTCTGTGCCGTCTCCCGCCTGCAGCATGATATGGTTGCCCACATCAAAGGCTGGAAACACAGCTTCAGATACTTGGTGAGTGTTGCTGGTTTCTTATTCTGCCTCCAAAGGTTTGATATTCCAAAATGACTCGTCCTATTCGAATGTTTGTCTTGTACACAGAAACATGTCTATCCTGACAAGGTCAGATATGAGGAGGAAGAGGCCATCAAAGACCCGGCTGTAAGGAAGGCAATTAAAGAAATTTCCATTTCGGTGCAGGAAGCAGAGGGAAGTGGGACCCTGAAGGTGAGTGTTGGGCACATATCACAGCAGCATTGGCAGAAAAGTCTTGTTTTATCCTCCTTGGCGTATTTTGTATCAATCATTGGAAAATAAAGTCAAAGCACTGGTGAGAAGAGGAAATAAAAAGTGCAACATCCATAATTTTGAAAGCTTATTAAGCACCAGGACACAGAAGTAGTTGATAATACTGTGAGGCAGGATCACAACTCCTAAGGTGACCACAGCATTAATGAATAGTTTACCTTCCATTTCAACGATTGCAAGGTGAACTGTAGACTTCGGCTTTTTACATTATAAAGCCATCAAACAAGAGTGTGTGCATTGCAGCAGTAGTGAAGCCAGATACTTTTCTTTTTCTTGCACGTTTGACATTCAATTGATTTCATGTTTTGTGTTATTTCTGTTCATTATAATTCTTATTTAGAAAAAGAAATCTTAATTCAGCCAAATTGGAAGAGCAGGCTTTAAAAAAAATCTGAAATGGGAATCTGTTTAGAAAATTGCACTCGTTTAATCTCTACAGCCCTACAAATGTTGCACGTTTCTATTTGAGCAGTGGGTTTATTTATTTAATACATCATGATTGTGGATTTGACATTTGTCTATTCCTGTTGTGACCGACAGGTGATTCTGAAGGAGCCATGTGAAGTCCTTGCTTTTAAAGGACTCCGTAAGTCACTCTATGAAATAGCTTCGTAAGAAAGGATTTCCCGTTGGACGGTAACTAAGTTGTGAACGTCTCGTGTCCTTTCCCTCTCTCACAGGTACTGCTATTCCTAAATGTATGCCTCCAACAGCACCCGGGATGGGACCGAAGAGACCACCCTTTGGTGAGTCATTGTTATCCTTGACGCATAATCTAATGCTGTGCATGTAGGCCTGTTTTCTGATTAATAACTGTATGCAATGTATTTAAATGGCACATGTCTCTCAGGTCCCAGGTTCTCTGACCCAAGGTTTCCAGGGGAGTTTGCTCCTCAGGGTTGTCTTTTCCCTGACTATCCAGTGGGAGACTATGAGGAGCCTGACTTCAGCGGCTTTGATTACCCGGCCAGGCAAGATTCTCTTGGCTCTGGTATGGATCGAAGACCTTTCCCAGATGCTTTGGGTCATCGCCCACCTGGGCATGGAGATGGCTTTGGACCAGGGGGTGGAAGAGATGGCTATGGAAGGAGTGGCCTCCTCGAGGACAACCCAGGCAGGATGCACACTGAGTACCGGACGAGCTTATTGGACAGACCAATAGACAAGTCACTGGAGAGGCCAGGCTTGATGGGAGCGGCGCCAGAAAGTAGCAATCGTTCTAATACACTTCTCACCTACCTGGTATGGCATCTCATTCCTCGGGTCCCTCCACAACATAATAAATGTGTCAATGTTACATGCAGTAACTTTTCTAAATGTGTTTTTTAGGATACCTTCCGGATAGAGAATGAGAATGACGCACAGATGGTGCTGAAGGTGACACAGAAACTGACAGATGTGCTGATGGAGTACAGACTGAGGAGTGTATCAAGGGTATGGAGCTTGTTTATACTCAAACACAGCCCTGTTCTCATATTTAAAACAGTGTTAAAAAATAAATCCTTGATCTAGCTCAGAAAACCAGATTTGCATGTGTCGAGATTTCTCAGTTGTTGAATTCTGGTGACTTCATTGAAAGATGCAACGGTGTATTTGTCATCATGTGCATTGCGTCCTCCTAAATGTTCTGTCTTCACTTCCTCCTCAGGGCCCCAGTGCGAACAACTTTTTGATGAGCTCCACGAACTTCACTCCAACCCCCAGATTGTTAAGCAGTCGCGACCGATTCCCTTCCACTAGCCTCCTGGGTGTGTAAACAGTCTCCCTTCAATTTTTACATTTCATGCATCCACGATTCAAAGAGTTGGAGACGTCTCAGTTGCTCAAGACAACATGTACGTGAAAAACATCTTTCTATGTTCCGTCTTTTGATTGTTCTTGGCATGTTGTCTCTGCAGGTCAACCCAGGCACTCTGATGGCCCGCCCAGGTATTACAAATGACAATCCCAAGATGCGATACGTCATCTTCTCATCCCTCGGTCTGCCTAAGACATGTGCAGCAGTCAAATTAAATGTTGTGGTAATGTTTATGAATTTAGGCGTAGTTGTTCATTTTCTTCTTAGTTTTCCTTCTTTTTTTTAAAATGTTAACTTTGTTAGAATGAAAAGATGTCTTACTTTGGAAGTTTTACATAGAATTACAAGTGTATGTTTTCAGCAGCTTAAACTGAACTCAAGTGTATGACCATTTTTCATTTCCCAAGGCCCTGTTGTATTAAAAGAAATGGAGAAAGTGCGTGTTTTGATATCCATTCAATGCAAACCATTCCGTTAAAAACACATTCTTCAGTTGTGGGTAATGTATTTCCAAATACATTCTGAAATAGTCCCAGAAGTGTTAGACACTCATCTACTGGTGGAGCAAGTTTCAGTGGACAAATAACTTCATCCCAGGTTTACGCGATAAAGCATGTTTAGGGCTGCAACAACGAATCGATAAAAATCGATTATTAAAATAGTTGGCAACGAATTTCATTATGGATTCGTTGTGTCGCGCGATTATTACGGCGCTCAAGAAGTCACGGAGTATAAACAAAGTAGATTTGAGCGCAGAGCGGCGCAGGAGAAACCAGAGTGGAGGGAGAGACGGAACGCTGCGTTGTGAGAGCCAATCAGCGCTGAGCTGCTCCTCTGTTGATGAATCTAATTGGCTGCTGCTGCTCACGTGGCGCTGGATGCGGAAGTCCTTCACGTAGTCGGAGACATTCACGGAGCTAAGTGCGCCTCCGGGTGACGTCATGACCCCAGACACCAGGGCGCTACATGTCACGACGTGTGTGGCATTTCCACAAGATTATAACGTAGAAAACATGGTTCTTTATTCCGTGGCGGATGGCTGAAAATATTTTTCCATGGAGAAAGGCAACGGAGATAAGCCACGCCCCCTCACCGTATTAGGCGTTTAACCCATAAATAGCCAATTCAGGAGAGTAAACGCTGTCAGTCTGTTTGTGACGGGTTCATCCACATGACCAGTGAACAGGGTTCACGCTGACCAGTGGATCTCCAGGACCTTTCCATGACTTTAAACCAAATTTCCATGATTAAACATTTAATGAAAACTCTGTGTATACATGAACAAGTGAGAAGATGTAGTATTTAAAATAACAGAATTCCAAAGCATACCGTATATATACCGTGTAAATTAACTAGTGCTGTGAAAAATAACGCGTTAACTCAGTTAATCCAATTTCAGGTTTAACTAGTTTTTTTTTTTTAAACGCATTTTACGCATGCGCAGAATGAGCTTCCAATCCGTCTGTTGTTGGTCGACGGGACGAAAAAAAAGGCACTTGCAAAATGAGCTTCCAATCCACCACTTCAATCTGAACTCTGTCCGCTCTCATGCAGACGGTCTGTTCATCGGTAATGATCCTTCCGCAGGTTGACCTACGGAAACCTTGTGACGACTTTTACTTCCTGTAGATCAGGGTCTCAACACGTCGATCGCGACCTGCCAGTCGATCGCGGCGTAGTGTTGGTAGATCGCATGACATTAAAAAGATTGGCCCGCCCCCTGACATGTTCTCTAGAGCACGTCTTTGTTCTTTTATTAAACTAAACGTCTGTTGTTGATCGTATCTCCACAGCAGCATGTCATTTCTGTCTCTTCGCGTTGCGTTAACACTTATCGATCTCCGTCTCGCGCACCACAGAGCTCCGTGCGCGCGCATCGGGACCGAGCAAAAAAAAAGTCACTTGTCAATCTGTCCCCGTGTCCGGGCCGGTGAGGTTTCAGCTTTGCAGCGGTGTCCCCGCCGTCCCTTTCATCACGGCCCAGTTCATGAAGAAAACCCACACAGTCAGTTTGCCTCAGCAGCTGCTAGAGGAAGACTAGAGGCCTTTAGATTGTATCATGGTGGAGTTCATGGTTGACAAACAAGAGAAAAATGTTCTGTTTAACCCTCCTGTTACCTTTACATTTACTAACATATTTTACCCTCGGGGTCAATTTGACCCCAGCAATTAAAACCTCCAGAAAATTATTAGAATTAATATTGCTTCCCAAGTTTAAGTGTGAGGTACTTTATGTTTGTTTGTTGACTACCTAAATAGCCCTTTAAATATATAAAAAAGTTGATATTTCTTATATGTTTGACACAGTGAAAAACAGCCTGGGGTCAAATTGACCCGAAAGGTAACAGGAGGGTCATTCTGTTTAGGATGAAGATGTATTAATGTTCCAGATGGAAGAAAACTGCTAAATAACTGCTGAGTTGCAGCACCATTGTATAGAAGAATGTATAAATGTATATATCCGTCTTTTGTCATAAATCTCTATGTTCTCACAAAATATACCGAGAATATCGGTAATATGTGATTAATCATGATTAATCCCCAAAAACCTGTGATTAACCCGATTAAAAATTTTAATCGTTTCACAGCCCTAAAATTAACATTTGAATAAAACAAATTTGCATTACTTTTCCAAACATTTGGGGATTTTATTTTTTTCAATTACTTTTCTAGGCCTGCTAATAGCCATTTAAAAATTCCATGACTTTTCCAGGTTTTCCATGACCGTACGGACCCTGTTTTGAATAAAGGGTTGAAAATTACAGTGTTTTTGTTTTTTATCCGATTAATCGATAAAATAATCAACAGATTAATCGATTATCAAAATAATCGTTAGGTGCAGCCCTAATGTCTATGATTCTTTTTAATTTTGCTGTTGAACTTTATTCTATCTTGTGGTTCCTGCTCCAACGTTGCAGATCTATAATGGTATAGAAGCACATCACTGAGCAGTTAAATGTACCAACATTTTTTATTTAACGCATGGACATTTTAAGACATGGTTAAGACTCGGTTGGTTGATGCTACGAAGCAGAATTACAGTTGGTAGGCAAGTGGAATCAATCTTTGGCCTGTGATTGCATGTGAGCGATAATGTTCAATTTCCTGAAACATTTCTTGCCAAGATGTCCTCCATATGTGTCACATTTATGAGGGTGAGAAGCACTTTAGTCCCCATGAAGAGTTCACCGTTTCTCTTGTGAGCCAGTGCAGCGAGTATTTGAGATTTAAACTGAACCACAGCCTCGCCAATACCGTTGCCCTCACCGTCGTGCAGTGAGCTGATATTACCCTCCTTCACACCGTATGTACGGAAAAGTTTTTTTATGCAGTGTTTCTGTACATCTGCAGGCATGTTTCTGACAGACACGTCTTAGCTGCTGGGTCCGGGTTTACGATCGGTGGCTCTTCCGGTGTCTAATGGATTTGATTTACTCTTTCCATTTGGTTTGTTCTTCTCGGTGCCGGTCTTCGGACATTGCTCAAGACTTTTGTGATGCGTTTTGGCCATCATGTCACACATCATTGTTTTTGTGATTGAAGAGACCGCAATGGCATTAGAGCCCACATGGCAGCCGGTGAGATTCATTGCGTACTCATAATCCTCAGTGCGGTTAAAAATAAGAAAAGCAGTGGCTGTCCTTTTGCCTTCCGTGTCAAGCAGATGTTGTATATTGTAGTGTGCAATGTTTGGACAGCCAAACAATTCTTTTATTTCAGTCTTGGTCATACTGTTGGGAATATGATTGACCATGACAATGTACTCCGTAGTTGGAGGATGTCTTGGCTTTTTTAGAGATTGTGATGGGAACTGGTTGTTGAATGCTCGTCTCTTGCACTGCATTGCAGAAGTGTTTTTTTCTGTGAGGTATCCAGTTCCACCAAGAGGTTTCTTCTTGGGTGTCACACTCTCCCCACCAACTGCAAAAGCAGTCCACATCTTCTCAGTAGCTCCACGTACCTCCACACAGATGGGGCCCAGTGACTGTTGGTTGAAGAGAAGAGCATCACGTGCGTCCTGCACGTTTGCAAACTTCACAAGGCATGCGTGGCTACGTCCCAACTCAACATTCACTATGGCCTCCTGTACCGTCAGCCCTTTGAAAAATTGGCATATGTCCTCTTTTGTAGTGGAGGCTGGCAAACCAAAGAGTCTGACATAGCCTGGCCTTGAGACCAGAGTTTGCTTTTGTGTCATTTCATCACACACATCTGTGTCGTCGGCCTTGGGAGAATCAACTCTTGGCAGTGCCACACTGTTCTCACTTTGAAGGGATGACTGGAGACCTTGAAGGACAGTACAAAACCCAAGAAGAAATGCAGCATTGGAATCAAGTGAGTGTGCATTTGAGAGTTGGAGGTTCTTAATTTCAGGATTACTCGGCGGAGGCAGATTTGCACTATTTGGATTAAGAGGGTGTGCATTCAAAGGTAGCACATTCACATCTGTAGTCGACGGTGGTCTCTTCACAGACGGCTGCATGTGGGACTGTTTCTTCCTCTTTAATGATGACTTTAGTTTTTGCTCCAGTTCAGCCATGCTGCTTATGTGTAGAATCACCTTAGATCCTTTGAGGAATTTCTCAGTGTACCGCATGGCAAGCTGGGCATCTCTCTCAGTGGTGAATGCAATAAAAGCCTCTTTGAGACGTCCTCCCACTATGTACACTCCCCCATCAGGTATGCGAAGGCCTTCGAAGAACGTCCGTATATCTTCAGTACCTGCCTTTACATCCAGGCCTTGCAATCGCAAGATTATGGTCATTTTGCCACGACAGGCCACGTGGTGTCTGAAAAGTAAGACAACATTGATGAAAAATGACACGGTAACATGTTGAACGTTGCGATATTTCTACAGGATACCTGGCACGAAAAAAAAACACGTGGTGAAAGCGAAAGAGAACCCGGTCACATGTTGAAAACAAGTTTCCCCTCTATGTTGCATGTGCACACATACTAAACACAGTACAATTAATGTGTTTGCAGGCGCTGCGTCATGTCTCAGGTTGGCCATGACTACATGCTGAAAGAGAAGTTTACCGGATTCCTCACCTCTCACTTCTTCGTCCAAACTGCGCAATGAGCGCTGTTACCCGTACTTTTTAGTTTCTCTTCGTTTACCTCTCCCGTGTCTTTGCCTTCTTGGTAATGTGTTTGAAGCACGTTAGCGCCACCTACCAGACTGGAGTGTGAACTGCAAGTCAAGACAATAATATATTACTTTTGTTTCTGTCTGAATTTTAAATTAAACCACATTTAGCCGAACTGTGTCTTGTCCACACTGATCTGTTCTTCTTCTTTTTTTTTAAACATATACCTCATCAAACATTTTTACAGTTGAAGAATAATGCATTTCCCCCTCAGATCGAAAATGTCAAAGGAAAGGACAGGGCCCACAATATTTCACTATCAAGAGTAAATAGTCTTCAGCCAACACTTGGCACTTATGAATCAACAGAGAGCACATTTTATATGCCACCACTCAAGCCCATTGGTTATTATTCTTTGTGCAGCCTTTTTCGTCCAAACACAAAGTCCATCCAGCTTTATAACACCCCTCATAATCACATTCTCATCTATTCTATTTTTGGTAGATAATTTAACTAAAATATATACATTTCTAAATAGTAATTCATGAATTAGTCTAATTACTTATGTGGTTCTCTCACCCTCAAGGATGAAGCAAATTTACAACATCTGTTAAAAGGAAGCGAAGAAGACTCAGCTGCAACACTTGTTTACTGCCAAAACCCGTATGACTCACCTATCCTGTGGAAAGTAACCTAGCCGAGAACAGAATAATCAGTTCCAGCTATTAACCTTCTAATCAGACCCCAAACAAAATCATTTACCAAAGACCTGTATCCTGTTGAACTCAATCTGTATTGTTTTGGATATAAATGTGAATATACTTTTGCTTTTGCCCTAACTTGTAATCAAAATGTCATGTATTTTAACAGCCACGCTCTCATTCACACCATATATCTCTCTTTACCCTCCTCCTCCAAGGTCAACATTATGAATATTAATTTATAATATAAATGTTGAGTAAAGATATCAGTTTGGCTTTGTGTCTAATAATGCTAATTTAATGTGATTATATTTTATTCATAACATAACACAAAAATGAGTTTCCATTGTGTCTTAATGCTTTCCAGTTTAAAACGCATCGGGCCTACAGTGTCTCTGTCTGGACTTTAAACGACTAATGAGGCCGCTGCTACAGATTACCAGTTATAGTAAAGGGCGATTCTAAATAAATACGATCATTTTTTATTTGACAGAAACTCACAAATATCTCTACATTCATATTTTCCTTGCTTGTATTATGTCGCATACTTAAAGTTAAAATGAATATGGTATGGCGAACCAATACGTCTCAACGTGGTAGTGACGTCATCACGCTGGAAGAAGAGGATTGTGGGTAAACGGGCGGTCGTTGTTTACCATGGCGACGAGGACGCTCCGGTCTGTCGTTAACAGACACAAAGTGCCTCCAATAGTATTTCTGTTAATATATATAGATCTACTTAATTGCCAGCAGTATGCAATTCCATTTAAGGCTCCTTCAGATTGTAGTGCGGAAGAATCTTTCGATATCTCGAGTCTTTCGTGTGTGAGGTGCGGCTCAAATCAACGACGGAGCTCAACAGGTCGGCTACCATCTTCACAACACATCACAAGGAACGGATTTAACGAGGGGGATATTACAGCAGAAGTGTGATCAGTCTGACTTGAAAACATATTTCCTTAAACTATGAAGTGGTCAGCCTCCACAACGAGCCGGATAGCCGTTAGCTAGGAGTAGACCCTAGGACCCTAGGTAAAGGTTAGCTAGGAGTCGACTCCATGGTGAGTGTTAACTAGGAGTAGACCCTAGGACCCTAGGTAAAGGTTAGCTAGGAGTCGACTCCATGGTGAGTGTTAACTAGGAGTAGACCCTAGGTAAGGGTTAGCTAGGGGTAGACCCTAGGGTTAGTGTTAAGACATATTAACATTCTAATATTAATAATAGTCAATCATAATAATACTTTTTTATCTCAATGTTTGTGTATCTATTACGTTAAAGCAGAAAATAATCTTTAAACTGAAATGTAAGGCAATAATATCTGCCTGTAATTTCCCGCTTGCGGGATCAATAAAGTATACATCTACATCTATCTAAACTAGGTTCCACCTGTATGCATTAATCAACCCAAACTCTTATGTTAAAAAAGATTCATCATCATTCATTAGTTGGAATGCTTCAGTTTTATAATTATTAATTTTAAAGGGATCACAATGGAGAAAGTCTTTAACTTTAAAAGCTTCTAAGATCTACATACTTTTAGCTAATTCAATCATTTATTTTTTTAAATGTTGACATAACCTTCAACTTTTACTATATATTTTCAAATATGTTTTATCTTTCCACATTATTAAATGATTAATATTTTTATGGAATAAATAATGAATGGGATCCAATGGTGGAAATCTTCAAATCCGCTTAAACTTGTTCAACTTTAAAAGCTTACAATATCGGCATACATTCAGCTAAAGAAACAATTATACCATATCTCTTTTTCTCATGTCTGAATTCTCCCCTCTCTCTCTCATTTCTTGGATTGTAATTCATATCTTTGAATATTTAGAGTTTAGAGTTTAATCCAGAGGAGAACCAGCTTCAGAGTTTCTCAGGTCACATTTAATCCACAAACTCAACAAACAAATCGGTGCGTTCGGCTGAATCTTTCCTCTCTATTGATTCTACTATGTTGATGATTTTATCATGTTTTTTCAGTTATTCCTTTCATATTTCAGCTATTTTCAGACATTTTCAGCTATTTTCAAACATGTTCAGCTATTTATTTTTTATTTTTCAGCTTCAAGCTTTCAGATGTCAGCATTCCAACGCATTTTCAGCAGGAAATGCATTTTCTAGTTTTCATTGGAATGAGGTCTGTGAAATGTCAGAAAACAGAAACACCTTTTCCATCAAATGTTAAATGAAAACTGCATCTTGCTAACCTCCGTCTATATCTTACATCTCTAAAAATATAACTACACTTGCGATGGTAGCGACCTTCCTTTCTCAAGCAACACATTATTAATTACTTATCAAAGAGTACAATGTACAGTTATCATTAATAATTGAGATATAGCAAGACAGATTGTATGTCCTACTCAAACAAGAGTCCAACAGGAATGAAATCAAGTTCATCAGAAAATTAGCAATGCTCTTCAATGTAAAAGGTCTTGAACAATGATTCCTCCTCTTCAGGTATCATTCAATACATATTTATATTTGGCTGCAGCCAGCCCCGTTTCTGTGACTTTTACTTCTACTCAAAAATACTGTTTCTATATTGATATTGACAATCTGTCTTCGCTGCAAATAGGTTAGGCTAGAGAGAAGGGCTGTAGTAAAAAATGATGTTTTTTACTGGTTGGTAGGAGTTTCTGAGGATTTCACTCTGCTTTTAATAATACATGTTGAATGACCTTGGATGACTGTGACATTTACTCTTGGATTAGATTATAGCAGCTAGTTCTAAGAAAGCTGTTGATGATCATCATTACCAGCATTGCTAGATGTTGACAGTGACTTCATTTGCCCTCATAGCCTTGTGGCAGTAAAATACTCTGTTTTTATTACTATTATTATTACCATTAAGAAGAAACGTGCATCTGGTCATCGCAGAAGAAGCAGCACAGGCAGGAAGGAGCCAAATGCAGACTCAAAGACAGGCTGAAACAATCGAGATACTTTTATTGACAAAGCTTAAAGTATTTAAAGTAAACTAAACTCCATGTTACAACAAAGACTGACAAAAGACAAGAGTGAAAACTAAAAACACAGGGAAAAGAGGGAGATAACGAGGAGCATGTGAGAGGAGCGCTAACGAGCAACAGGTGGAACTAATAAGGTCGAGGCAGACAATCTATGCACCCTAATATCCAAACCACTGCGTATGTCAAACAAATGTCCCAATACAAAGTCTATCAAATGCAGTATGCACAAGATGCGGTTGCATTTAGCGGTGTGAAAGTCAGAATGCTTTTCTGGCTCTTCTGTTTTTGGAACACAGTCAATCACACAAGTGGGAAACAAACAAAGGCAGGAAGTCAAGCAAGATAAGATGACAAGAGGAGAGAAGTTTTAAACTAAAACAGGAAAAAAGTTTCACAAAAATGTCGAACTATGACATAAGTAATATCTCCAAACTGTACACTGTACAACATCCTTTTAACTTTTCACTGGCTTTTTGCAGGACTGAGCTGCATCTGCAAGACGGGGTACCAAACTCTCACCACTGACAAGGCATCCATTACTTGTCAGCAATGTCCCGCTGACCGACCTGTACGTGCAATTCACCTACAATGTCCTTAGAGCTGACATTATAGTGGAGATACTGAATCTCACATTCCTGACACAGCTTCTCATACCATTTGTATTCATGATTTTTTATTTTGACAAGTTGTCTCTCATTACAGGCCGTAATTAAAGATGGGTTTGGATGTATTCGCTGTCCAGGCAGTATCAATGATGAGGGGCAGTGCCAGTGCCCAGCAGGCAATATTCTGGGTGAGTCACCAATTACAGCGGTAGTTTATGAATTGCAAGAATGTATCTGATAAATAGTAGTTAATGTTGGATAAGCTTACTGAAAATTTAACATTAGGGATTAGGAAAGTTCATGATGTATTTTATGTATAAACGGCTGAATATTGACTCTTTTCTTTCAGTGGAGAGAGATGTCAATGGAAACCTTTTGAATACGGCCAGTTGTGAATTGTGTAATGGGAACTCCCCGGGTTTGTCTGTCCCAAACCCCAGTGGAGACAGGTACGTATCATCACCAAACTATAAACACACTGATTCAACTGATTCCTCCAGATTCACACTCAATGGGTTGACAATGGCATCTGAGGTCATATCTTTTTAGAAATTATATGAATATTGAACAATAAACTGAGACTGTTGCAGTGTTCCAAATATTTAACAATATCAATATTACATACTGTTGCCATCAGGATTGAATGGCTAAAGCTAATCTGAAACAATCAAGATACTTCAGTGCACAATGAAATCTATAATACAATACATAATGACCCCTGCACAGTAAACCTACAGTCAAATGAGGATGTGAAACTCGTGCTGAATCCTCTCAAGTTATGGATTGAATGTTAGGACTTGTATCTTCCCTGTCGTCATCTTTAACTAGTAAGCACTAGTCCACGATCCTCATCACTGCAATGACAGATTGTATTCCTTTCATGACATATTTTCCCACTTTGTTTGTTCTGACACGTGGCATATCTCTCTCAACGCCATTATTAAAGTGCTGTGAGAGTGTGTATAGTATGTAAGTGTTGAAACGGTCTTGTGTTTCAGGTGTGAGAGATGTCAGGCTTTCTTCATGAACACCTCCTGTGTGTGTAACCCTCCTAATGTCCTGGTGAGTTCTGCTGACCCTCACATCCTCCTCCATACACGCCAAACACACCATTCAGTTAGAGACTCACACAACACATGTTTCATTGATGGTTGGCATGTCATTTTCCAGGCAGGAGGGTTATGTTTTCCTCCAGGCAGCCTCTCCACCAATGTGAATCCCATTGTCAACTATGCTCAGTTGGTGAGTCTCCTTGTCCTCTATTGCTTGCTCACTTTATTTTGGTTTGTTTCGACGTATTCCGATTTGTGTTTTCTGCTCTGTTCTCCTTGCAGAAGTTCAGTGTCCAGTCTGCCTGGTTCTTCAAAAACCTGTACTCCTCGTCAGCAGCCTGCCTTGTAATGTCACGTCTTATTCATATTTCACATTGAAAAATAACCTTTTCTTCATCTAACATGATAGTTCTGTGCTCATTGTGACACAAGATGATTTTTTTTTTTTGTGAAGTTGTGTTGTGGTCCTATTTTTCATAGTTCTAATTGTGTAGGCTGTGTTTCTGATCAACATTTTGACCCTGATTGATACAAAAAATTCATTTAATTTTGTTTGCGTTTCAGCTACTGTGCATAAACAAGTTGTGTGGTTACAGGTCTTCTCCAACCTGACGGCGTGTCAGGCTCTCGGGAACATGTGTGCAATGAACATGCACTCCTTCAGTGGCGTCTCCACCGATGCTTGCGGCCTCTTTAACACCATCTTCAGAACTAGAGCTGCTTTGAGCTCAACTCAAGACATTTCCTACTGGTAATCAATGCTATCATGGCATATGTATATACTGTTCTAGCTTTGCAAAGTATGAATGAAACAAGCAATGTTTCATTCCTCTATCCTGTAATTTGCTTTCTCTGTATCCAGGAGAGTTAATCTGCCATGGCTTTACTATGGGGACGAACCGGGACTGGCCAGTCGAGTGCTTCAGACCGATCCAGTTCCCATCGGGTTCAGTTTTAGAGGAAGAAACAAGGTAAGTGATAACCTCCAGTTATCACAATAAAATCCTGGTTTCATAATACTACAAATTGTGCAGCAAACCTGAAATGTTACCAACACATTTGTATTATTGTAATTTGATAAATGCTGTTTGTCTGACAGAACACTGACATTAAGCTGCTTGCTGCTGTCTATAATGTCAGAGGAGAATTCCTCAGATGGGAACAAGTAGGAGGAGGTAATCTCCAGGTAAGCTGTCAGATGACTGATGATAAAATGGGATAAAGCATCTGAATACAAAAACGCATTGGCTTGATTTTCCCTAATAGATATGGCAGGGCCAAGTCATTGCTGTCCAGTATGCCTCGACTCGTGTGCATGTTAAAAACACAAAGTTATCAGTTGTTACCATAAATAATTTATTATGGTTCATACCAAGTATTCAAAAGATGGGAGGATGGTTAATACTCCACTTCACCCCCTCTTCCACTCTATTAGCTTTGTCCAGAAACCTCCACCAAACAGGCTGCAGCCTTCAGCTTTGGAACCGCTTACCAAGAAAGTGTGAGTGTTTCTTCTTTCATTTAGCTCAGAGATTATGCACAAACTCTCTTGCAATGCCAAGTTGTAATATAAGCTGTGGTGTGTGTGTGTATGTGTGTGTGTGTGTGTGTGTGTGTAGTGTGATCTCTCAGTTGCAGAACTGTTGGGTACTCATCCAGAGCCATTGTTCTATGATGTGTTTATGGATCTTAGTGGATCAGAAAACAGACAACTTCTTCCCCTGCCTACACTGGTCTATAACCAGCAATACAATGGGCGGTTCATCAACCAAGGTGACATTTCAATTAATATCATGTGTGTGTGGGTGTGTGCATTTTCTTTTAATATGTATGTTGTTCTTTGTACAGAGAGCATGAAGAACTGGTACCTTTCTCGACGTATGTTTGTTGTTGACACGCTGAGTGGAAGAGAGAAAAGCCTGAGTTCCCAACCCAAAGTCATCCGTGTAGCTAGCAGTATCAAAATAAGGTGGGTTTCCAATATGCACACCTCCATGATCAAAAGAAAGAAAGTTGTTCTTGGATTCTGGCGTGGTGATGTATAAAATCAAATGCGTTTGGTAGTTTCCAGCTAGTTCCACGAACCCAAGAAGGACAGATATTTCCTCCTCTAATGACTGTGACCTACACGGACGTTGCCATCACGGATATCAATACACAAACTGTGACTGTGAGTTGGCACACATACACACACGACACACACACACACACACACACACACACACACAGTCAGCTGACATTTTCTATCTCAAAAACAAATTTGAAGTAAGACTTTTTTTGTTAATATGCTAATTAGTAAGAGAATATAGCTAATATGTTGTATTTGCTTATCTTAAACAAGCTTTTGGTTTGTTGTTGTGTTGAATTAATTCATCTGTTTCTAGACAACGTTTGCTGTGGAGTATGAGATGGATCAGAATGAGGCTCGCATAAAAACGGATGTGAGTAGAAGTATTAATGAAAGATGTTTTGTTAAATGTTGTAATATGACGGATACAGGTGTGTGCCTGTGTGTGCCTGATGCTACTCGGTGTGTACGGCACACAGTGAAACAGCGTCCCCTGTGGCTCTGATGTGTTTGTGCACAGACTGCTCTCGGTGTCATGGGTGGTTTGGCCGTCCTCTACTCTCTACTGAAGACAGTCAGCTGGAAGAGGAGGATTGCCTCGCCCCTCATTGATGTGAAGGTATTGCATCTTTAACATGTCATCAAACCTCATGTTGGTGTAAAGCTGGGCGGTAATGAGAGTCCCTCCCTCCTTTTCTGCCTCAGACTATGCTGAAGTTTTTGTTGTTTTATGCCGGAGATCTGGCCAATGTGTTCTTTGCCGTAACTGTGGGAACTGGACTGTACTGGCTCATCTTTTATAAGGTTAGTCTGATTCCTTTGGGACTTGAAGGTTTTCATCAGTGTCTCATGTCTGTACTTTTTCCCTTTTTCCCTTTTTTATTTTAACTATTTCTTTTTCAAACACAAATAGTGTTTCTCTTGTCTCGTACTTCTAACTCTTTTTTTCCTCTTTGCACTCTTTAGACATTAAAGGCAAGTTGCTTTCCTCCTTTACCTTCTTTGCCTGCAATTTTTTTTCAATGCACAGATTTTGTTGTGATTATGATTGGCTGCTTCCTGTGACTCATTTGTGTTTGCGTCTGTTTAGGCCCAACAGTTTGTATCTGTGCTGTTACCACTACCTGCTCAGGAGGAGCAGTTTGTGACGTACATTGGTTGTGCCTTCGCTCTCAAGGTTAGACACTGACGATAAGAAATATGAACAGTATTGTTTTTGAAAGCTAGATAGGGTGCTTCTATTGGAAATATTGAAATGCTATTGTTTTGTGTATTTGTATCCAGGCTGTCCAGTTTCTGCACAAGTTGATCCTTCAGGTGTCAATCGATGTATTCTTCATAGACTGGGAGAGGCCGCGAAGCAAAACCAGCAGAACTGTGCAAGGTACAAATCTAATTATCACGAGCTTGTATTTTGCAGTCTTCATAAGAACAAATTATCCAGGTTATTTTTACCCCATTCACCATATTGGCTGCAGTTTCAGCTGCTGGTGAGCCAAAACGAGACCCCTCTCCGGTCAGCATCTGGAGAACCTACTTTGTGGCCAACGAATGGAACGAGATCCAGACCATCCGCAAGATCAGCCCAACTTTTCAGATCATGGCTGTGCTCTTCTTTCTTGAAGTACGCCTTACACCAACACATGCACACTGCACTTTTGCTTTGTCCATTTCCTCATCGCTGACATGTCGCCCGTATTGTTCAGGTGCTGGGTTTCTCTAACCTGGCCCTGAGGGACCCCTGGCCAACTTTACAGCGCTCCTCGCAGGCGTACACGCCGTCATACAGCTTGATGCTGCGCTACGGTCTGGCAGCCACTCTATGGCTCTGCATCGGACTTTTACAGGTAAACTGCTGTCAGTCATTCTTATCTCCCTCTTAGATCACCTCCGTTTGATGTCTCACCTCTTCCTGTCATTCTTCAGATATTAGATAAATACTGTATACAATATGAATGTGGAGAACTCCTTCAAAAGATAATCACTTGTCTCTACAGGTGATTTTCTTCACTGTGTTTCATGAGCACTTTGTGGAGGACAAAATCCGTCAGTTTGTTGATCTTTGCTCCATCAGTAATGTAAGTAGCAATGTTGCGTTTCAGACGACATTTCAAACGTTCATCTGTCATTTTACAGAAGTGTACTTTGTCCATGTTTCTCCAAAGATGTCTGTGCTGCTGTTATCTCACCGTTGCTTTGGCTACTACATTCACGGACGTTCAGTACACGGACATGCAGATACAAACATGGAGGAAATGAATAACAACCTGAACAGAGAATCGGTAGGCATAGCAACAGACTACATGTTGTGTTCACAATATTAGCAAATTCATCACATTGTTGAAGTTGTATCTGTTATTGTTTTCTGTATTAAAGGAGTCCCTGTGCGGTCAGAGAGGTCTACTTCCAAACACAGAGATCCAGACCTTTCAGGTGTCTCTCACCAACCGCCTGCGGTCGCACTATGACAGGATACGGGAGCAGATCGACAGGGTCTGTGCTTTCTCTGTTGTGTTATTGATTATTTATTGAGCTATAACTTATTAATCAAAGAGAAAATTTACTCCTCATTTTTAATTTAAATGGTTGCTTGTCTCCTGTGCTTCAGAGTCACGGACCATCCCGGATGATAGACGGATGCTCGGCTAACCAGTTTGAGCAAAGGGCCCGAGGTTACCAGACCATGAACTACTTCCTGGGATCCATCATAGACCATGTTTGTACAAATACACATATACAGACACACACAAGCACATTGATCCCGGCCAAGTTTGGTTGTATCCTCATTTGTTTGTTAGATTGTAAAGTATATGTTTTCTTTCCATTGACTATCTCTGTATGCTGAGTTTGTTCTGTCTCTAACGTTGTGCTATTTACCTTAGGCACATCCTGACATGGACTATATAGTGAAGGACAAGTTGATGTTTGAGAGGGTCATAGGGATGGAGTTCCTTGAACCCAGTGAAAAAAGCATCTTTTACAATGGTAATGCCCTCTTGGCCTGGATAGGCTTTACATTTCTGTTTGTTTCTATACAGTTTATTTATATGATGTGTCAATAATGTGTGTTTACTTTTCCCACTGCAGACGAGGCCCACTCCTTCAGTGATGTGCTGTTTTATGGGAATGAAGCTACTCTGCTGATCTTTGACACTTTGTTCTTCTGTGTCGTCGACCTCGGATCGCAGAGCTTTGTACTTGCAGCTGTGCTTACAAGCGTACAGCAAATGGTAAGTACTTGATGTTTATACCTTATGTTGCCTTCCATGTGCTTAAAAGAAGATCTTTTGAACACTATCTCATTCATTACAGATATTTCGCTTGATCCGTAACACTCTGGGAAGGAAAAACCTTGTCAGCAAGACTCTGGTGGATAAGAGATTTCTGATATAAAATTCCATGCTAGGTAATTGGTGGTGTCAGTGTTGTTTAGTGGCATTAAATATGTTTACAGCTTGTGCAGCTCATTTTTGTCCTTTTCTTTACATATGCAGTATTTTTGCAACTGTTTATATAGTTCTGTAAATACAATTTTTGTAAAAATGTCAATGTTTTTATTGATTAAAATGTTTTGATTTAAAGTCTTGTTTTGAGTTTTGTTTTGAGGTCATTTTAATCAAACATAATTGTATTTATTTATTTATTATCCAGATCTATTAAGACAATCATGGAATTCATATGAGATAAATCTCTACGTAATCCCATAACAATGTAAAATTAGAAGAAAATATATTAATCAATAATAAAAACAACCTGATCCGATGGGAGCCTATTAGCAACATGAGTTGACTACAGGCGGTTTAAAGTAGACTGTATTATATGTACAGACTAGTACACAGCGATAATCAAGTTTCCATTGATCGTTGTATTGTTTAATGGAACACAGTTCATAAGGTTTAATCCAAGTCATTTTTGTGGTCAGAGTTGTTGCTGTAAGCACTCGTATGTATTTGTCCATTTTATTGTGCAGTTTCTAATCTAGAGGGACCGCAGAGAGAGACGCAGAATACAAGTGTTTCACTTTATACCTGTAGATGGCAGTATAGTATTTTAAACCATAGCTTTAGTTATATTCGCTTGTGTCTTTACCTGGGTTATTGTTACAGATGTATTTAATTCTGTTTATCTTATCTGATATAAGTTTAATTTGCAACCTACATACCTGCAAACTTGTCACCTTTCGGCGAAATTCGCCGTTTTGAAATCAAAATAGGTCATCCACGTGAATAGTGTAGTTGTAGATCGAAGAGTTTTTGTTTTGGGGTAGGGGGGGGGGGAATTGGACGGCCGGCGTTTATGAGATTGGAGTGAGACACGGAGAACATGCGATGTGGTGCTCTTTGCAATAAAATATCTTTGATGGGACACGTCGAAGGAACAGGCTCATGGAACAGAATCATGGAACAGAATTATGGAACAGACTCATGGAACAGGAACAGAATCATGGAACAGAATTATGGAACAGGCTCAAAGCTCAGCAGAGCACACAATAAGTTAAAAAAAAGGAAGTTGGTTCATGAATGACTTTAACCATATTATATATAATGTAAAGTTGTTATTACTATTATTAGGGCCCGATCACTGAATTATTCAGAGGACCTTTTTTTCTTAAAATGTTTGTTATTATTATTTACATTTGCGGTCAGAACAATCAAAGGACCGTAGTTATAAAAGCTTCGAGGTGTCATCAAACAACGTGGATGTGGTGTGGAGACAACAAAAAAGCCCCCCCCCCCCCCCCGTTGTCACCTTTTTCACCCCTCATGAGTTTGCAGGTATGAACCTAGTCGTATACACAATGTATTCACTATATGTATTGGTCATTTGTCATGTTAGAACCAAACATCCCTCCATGGAAGATTGATCATGTTGTTAATGTAGAAAAGCTGAGCCGCTCTCTGAGGTTCTCCATTACATTTATGTCAGGTCATCTTTCTCAATCGAGGAACACAACAAATGCAGGTGAATAGTCGCAGCAAAAACGGAACTGATGCGAATCACAACGCCAAAACATTTGAAGAGCATTCAAAAGGCTGCTGTGTGTGTGCTGGAGGGCTTGACGTGACGTCACGGTGGCTGTCAGCGCTAAGCCAATCAGCGTTCACCTCGCTGCGCCGCTCTCCAGGACGATCCAGACGGAGGTCGCTTGGTGTGAAGTCATGAACTTCAACAACTTCTGTTAAGGTTAGTCTGGGTTTTGCTCTCCGCTCACAGTCTGACAGTGAGCGTCCAGAGGGCTTCCGGCTTGGCCTTTCACGTCTTGTTGGAGTCGACTTTGTCCAGTTTGACGACAGCCGGTGGGTGTCACCCAGACGTCTCTAGCTGCCGTTAGCATGCTGCTCTCCCGGGCTGACTGACGCTCTTCGTGTCCATTGGACAGCCGACGTTAGCATCATAGTGTAATGTCTTCCCCGGGGCACCGTTGGGGAACTCCTGCTCTGGTGTTTTGAAGAGCGAGTTCAGCCACTGACGTTAGCTTACGGGTTAGTAGAGCTGCTCTGCTACGAGCTACGGGAGCCTAGTAATGTCAATTTTACTGTGTTGCAGGACGGGCCCTCTGAGCTCCTTCTGGCGCACCGTCTGCGTTTGGGAGGATGTTTGGCTGCGAACTCCAAACATAACTCCAACCCCCCCCCCCCCCCCAACCGGACCGACTCAAATGAGGGCTCAATAGATGCATCCATTCTTAGATTATTATCAGATAATTAGAGATAACGTGTCGCAGCCTGAAACCAGTTCAAGAGGTCACGAAGATCAGACGCAACATTTCTCAAGATCCAAATGTCAGGGCTGAAGTTGTTGCCAAAGCTATTTGCAGCCCTGCTGATCTATAGCTGGAGAGAAGAGAGCGGAGTCGCAGCTCAAGCCAGATGCCAGTCCTCTGAGGGTGCTGTGTCCTGATACTCTTGTTCTTGATGACTTCAGGAGAAGGAAGTGAACTGTGATGAAACTTGAGAATCAAAAGTTAGCTGCCGTACTTCTGCACGATGCTATAGTATTTATGTAATGGGATATAGCCCCTCACAAAGTTACGATAGCATGACCACACTGAGTCCACACTGAGCAGGATGATGATGCAAAAAGAAAAGATTTATCGGAGGAAATTTGCCAAGATGCATTTCGCTTTCCTTTTAGAAGTATTTGACTGTTTGCTAAAACTGATGCAGTCTGATACAACAGTCCATATCCAACCTTCACGAAGGTTATAATGAAACTGGACACAAGAGATGTCGATTCAACTGTGTGGACATTTGGAGGATAATGTTTGTGGTGCTGTTGAAGAAATATTGTATGACATTTGGCCTGCCCTCATAAGTATAAATGGGGTGGGAACAAATAATCGTAATGCTATAAGGCAATGCAACCCGAAAGGACCCTAATGTTGACCCTCTTTAAAACTGTATGAACTAAATCTGACCATAACAAACGTCATGGAGGGAGGATCTATTGCAGACTGTTGTCGTATATATTTAGCTAAGTGTACCTGAGTGTATGGATGACATATAGTTGGTCTGTATAACCCTTCTGGTTTGACCCAGTGTTGATCAACAAAGGTGGATCCTAAAAAAAGAGTAGACTCTTAAAAACAATATCTATATTCTAATGTTCTTATTTGAATATTCAAAAGTGTCACCTCAAATCCTCACCTGTATTTGGTGATTTGGAGATACTAATGTATGTACCTGCTACTAACTACCTGTCTGCACTTCTAAACCATAGCACACGTGCTCTTTCCCTTGACACGGTGCTTAAAGGTGCCTAGAGAGGCTCTGTTCTCTGTAGAAGAACAACTCTTTCAGCCCTTGCTTTATGAGCTCTATGTTTTCCACAGGTGTGTGTGTGTGCCTGCAGTGCACCTTCAGCCATGCCTGTGTCATCTCAGCTGCTCAGGGGTTTGCCCCGTGCTCAGGTCTTAGCCTCCAGTCTGTTACCATGCCAACAACACCAGGCCCAGTTGGGACCCATCACTCACCGACCTGCTTCAAGATGGCCCTCTCGTACGTGGCAGAGCCACCAGCACTCACGGAGTTACCAGACAACCACAGTGCTCCGCAGCTACATCCTCTCACCCCCGCAGGTCAACTCTATTCTGAAAGCCAACGAGTACAGCTTCAAGGTTCGTGGGGACATTCATGCAAACAGAAAACCCATCTGGCCATCTCTACATTACAATTATCATCTGACACCTTTTTTAATGTGATCTCTACATCACAATTATCATCTGACACCTTTTTTAATGTGGTTGTTGCAGGTGCCAGAGTTCGATGGGAAGAATGTGTCGGCGGTGATGGGTTTCGAGAGTAATCAGCTTCCGGCCAACGCTCCTATAGAAGACCGGCGAAGTGCGGCCACGTGCCTGCAGACGCGAGGAATGCTGCTGGGTGTGTTTGATGGCCATGCTGGCTGTGCCTGTGCACAGGTAAAGCTGACTTTTCCCAGTCTACTTATAATCTAGTGTTAAATATACGGTTCAATAAAATCTCATTTTAGTATCCTCTCCGGTGATGAGCCACTTTCCTTATATCTCATCACTACTCGCAATGTGCAGAAAGTGTTCTGTTGGGTTTCATATATTAATTTAGTCTTCAATCAATACATTTTCAAACTTGGTGCATGTTTAGAAGAGCCCGAAGCACCAATACATTATGTTTGTAAACATAAGTTTGAGAAACGTATATATTTACTATTTTCTTAATCTTTCCTTTAAACATTTTATTCCTAACATTTCTATTTTTTGATAATTAAAATTTTTTTTTTTTAAGTCAACTATAGGAACATACCAATCACTACTTTTGAGATGGAACTCACACATTTCATTACAACTTATTCAATATTGACCATAATAATGTCTGTATTCCGTGTTGCATGGATGTCATCCGACTCTCCTCCTTTCTGCCAGGCGCTGAGTGAGAGGCTGTTTAACTACATCGCGGTGTCTCTGCTGCCCCACAACACACTGTGTGAGCTGGAGGCAGCGGTGGAGAACGGCAGGGCCCTCAGTCCCATCCTGCAGTGGCACAAACACCCCAATGATTACTTCAGCAGGGAGGCTCAGACTCTCTACTTCAACAGCCTCAGGACCTACTGGCAGGAGTTGATAGATCTCACCAGGTGAGGACTGGGAGGAAACACGGCAAAGCCAAGACAACAGCACTGTTTCAAAAGGGTGTCCTTTGCCGTCAGGTTTCTTTGCTTTTCCCGAACATTTCAAACTGATTATCTTTTTTTCTTATTTCATCTTCATCTGTACCTCGTAGCCATACGCCCACGCCCACACCGACCCGTCTGTTGTTTTGCCAATAGTGCTTTTGTCTTTGTATGTCCTTGAACTCTGGCTTCCTCTCTGTTTCACACGTATTGCTCCTTTTCTCTGTTTTCAGCCCGGGTGAAACTCCAGACACCCATGAGGCATTGCTGAATGCCTTCAAGAGGCTGGACAATGACATTTCTCTGGAGGCTCAGGTAAGAACTGTTTGTTTATTGTTTGTTTATTTATTGGATCCCCATTAGCTGACGCCTTAGCGACCGCTAATCTTCCTGGGGTCCACAGAAAGGACAAAATACAATACATACAAAAACATACAAAATATATCGTGAAACCAACAGTTAAAAATAGTACAACAAAGTAAAAAATAGTGCAGTCAGATGCTCAGTACAGTCGAAGGATAAGATATATGTTATGCAATTCAACTTAATTCATACAAAGAAAAAGAAAAAGAAAATCAGATGACTAAAAAGCAATAGAATACGTCAAATGGTGAATGTTCTTAGGTGCGCCTTTAATTGTTTTTTGAATGACAAATTATTACTCATGTGAGTTAAACGAGGAGGTAGTAAGTTCCAAGCGGTAATTGCAAGATAGATAACAGTACGTTTGAGGAGGTTAGTTCTTGGGGTTGGCGGTATCAATTGACCTAAACTAGCATTCCTTGTGTTATGGTTATGTCTGTTAAATGTGTATTGTAACTGATTGAAGAAATATACCGGTGTCTGATTAAATACTACTTTCCTGAAAAACATGAGAAGACAAAAGTGAAGTTGAGTTTCAACTGAGAACCATGACAGGCGAGAGTGCATATATGCAGTATTAGTTCTAATTGAACACTGGAGTGCTAATCTGGCAGCTCTGTTTTGAACCATTTGTAGTTTATGTATGTCCTTCTTAGCAGCCACTGCCCATATGAATGGACAGTACATCAGATGACAAAAGACCAGGGAGTGTAACTGTGTGCTGTCTCAACATGAAATGGGGCTGCTGGTTCTTCGGAAAAGCATCTTGTATGACAAAATCCCAAAGCAGGTATTTCTACATGTTTGCAGATGTAGGGCTTTTGCAGATTTACTCAGCAAATAAACATAGTGAACTGCTGGGGATGAGTAGTCATCCCATTTAACTCGATTTAAAAGTATAAGTCTGACTCAATTTCTGAAAACTTTTTCAGCTTCTTTGAATGTCTCGTGTTTTGCTCGAAGGCAGTGCATTGACGTTAAGCATCACACATGTTGCACACAATTTCATTGCGTGCCGTTTGTCCACATGTGCTATAATCTAGTTGAATCACTACATGATCAAGTCTAAATTCAAGATTTTAAACAGATGCTGCCAATGTTGTTACTGACTCACTCTCATCGATATTCAGGTCTGAGTGAAATTGCAAGTCATTACATTATTTCCAAGTGCAGGACATGAAGATACGTATTCAATATTAAATTTGCGGCACTGCAGCAGTGCCATAATCTGAGAGCATCCACATTTAAACTGGCTTGGATTAAACATTAATTAAAGAGCTCAGGTTTCATTCCCTCTCCATGTCATTTAACCCACGTACCATACCCTGTCCGCAGACTCACGGTGTTATTCTGTCACGCCGCAGGTTGGAGACCCGAATGCTTTCCTGCATTACTGGGTCCTGAGAGTGGCCTTTTCTGGAGCTACAGCCTGCGTGGCTCACATCGATGGATCAGACCTGTAAAGAGGATTAAAAACATGCAAACATTTGAACTCAAACTGAAATGTCTCAGACTTGTTTCTTTGTCGTTCTGTTCCTGAAGGTTTATAGCCAATTCAGGAGATGCTCGGGCGGTGTTGGGCGTGCAGGAGGAGGATGGTTCATTCAGCGCTCACACACTCTCTAATGACCACAGCGCCCAGAATGAGGAGGAGGTGGCTCGGATACGAGGTGAACACCCTCCATCAGAGAGGAAGACTATTATACGACAGGTAATACACATACTAATCTGCACAATGTGGTCGTTATTGCAGCATTTATTAAAACCTCTTACCCACTTTCCGTCATCTTCTTCATCAGGACCGTTTGCTCGGCCTCCTCATGCCGCTACGTGCATTTGGGGATGTGAAGTTCAAGTGGAGTATCGAACTGCAGAAGGGTGTGATAGAGTCTGGACCCGACCAGCTCCATGAAAACGAGCACACCAAGTTTATCCCTCCAAACTACCACACGCCCCCCTACCTGACCGCCGAGCCGGAGATCACGTACCACAAACTACGGCCACAGGATCGCTTTATGGTGAGAGAAGACCAACCCCCTCCATTTGTTTCCAAAACACAGTGAAGTGTACCACCATTTCTAAAAGGACATTTATACTTCGACAATGACACTGAATTACAATTCTGCATCCACCTTTTTTGTATTTGATTGTTTTCTTTACAAATTTGAAAAGTACATACAGCATTAGAATTTTCAATTTCTCAACTTTCATCAATCTGTACAGCTGCTTGGATCTCATTCTTGTTTCTTTTGAGTTGCTGACTGTCTCCCCACGAGTTATGAGCATCCTTCCCATGTAGTTGGGAAACATTAAGGCCACTGGCTGATGGTAACCATAAACCTGCAACTTGTATCAGTCACACCTCGTTAAATCTCCGGGTCAGATCATTTCCAGGACTGTTCCAAGACATTTTCAGTGATGGTCTTTGCTGGTATGACAGATGGGGATCGTACCATACACCGAATTAACTCTTTTTTTTCTTTGGAATTATAATTAACATTGTTACACCAATAACTGACAACTTAGTTTTTCAAAATTAGAGTCACGTTTGTTCGGACAATTAACCTTTCAGTTTATTACACCATACTTTATTCCTCGACATTCCATTTACTTTTAACGCTCTCAACAATGCTCGCCACACTTGTTAAACCATTGTGCCTATTCAGAGTTTAATCATAAAAATACAAATTTAAAAAAGAAGCAAAAAGCCAACTGACCTGTGAAAACCCTGATTCCGGTCACCTCCTGCTGGTGTTTGACCTGTTATGCTCATCTAATATGCACGCCTTGGTTTTCTTCAAACAAAATTACAAACAGATAGGTGCTCTTTCTTCAGAGGAATGATCCAGCTGTTAGGCTCATGCTTGCGTGTTGTTGAGCTCTGACTTTTTTACTTCTCTGGTTGTTTTGAAAAGAAAACTGAATGTCTATCTGAATAGTCAATGAAGCTTGGCAGACGGGCATGCCAACTTATGTAAGTAACTTAACTTATCGGATGGAAGAATTGTTTTCTGAATCAACTCTCCTCCGGCTTCCCCTGCAGGTGATTGCCTCTGATGGCCTCTGGGAGACCCTCCACAGACAGGAAGTGGTTCGTATTGTCGGGGAGTATTTAACAGGGGTGCACCAGCGTCAGCCCATCAAAGTCGGAGGCTTCAAGGTCACCTTGGGACAGATGAAGGGGCTGCTTGACGAGAGGAAGGCTCGCGTGTCTTCGGCTTTCGAGGATCAGAACTCGGCGACCCACCTGATTCGTCACGCCGTGGGAAACAATGAATTTGGCACGGTCGACCACGAGAGGTTGTCGAAAATGCTGTCGCTGCCCGAGGAGCTGGCTCGCATGTACCGCGATGACATCACCATTATCATCTCTCAGTTCAACCCTCATGTGATTGGAGCACAGAGGCCAGAAGGGCAGTCCTGAGTTCTACAAAAGCCTTTCACTGACGAGTACACACACACACACACACACACTTGTGTAACTGTGTACATCGACACAAAGGCCATACTAAGAAGATATCTGTCGAGCAGAAAGGAAGAGTTGGTTTAACTTTAATTATATAAAGAATATGTATGTTTGTATGCTGTTACAAACCGATGTTTGTGCCAAAACAAGTCAACTTCCTGAAAGTTTGCTGAAAAGACGGAGCAGGGTTGAAATGAGCCGTGGAGGGTGGGTCTTTACGAGTAAAGCGGTCGTGGTGGACGCAGCACCGACTTGACCTGCTTCTCCTCCGGGGACTCTTAACACTGTTTCTCTGCTCTTCCAATCTTACTTTCTAGGCTGCATCTGTTACGACTGGGGACTGTTGCATCTGTATGTTTTTACTCCTCTGTTTATGTCCTTGTAAGGTATATATTCTTTGTTCCATCCAAACATACACATTTACTGCATTTACACTTCAGTCCGTGAGTATTTAGATGATGGTGTTTACTCCCAGTACTGACTTTGAGCTCAATCAATCCAACTTCAGACTCAAGTACAGATAGTAAAAATACATTACATAGAATAAAATGCATACAAAATCACAAGTAAAATACCTAAAACTATGAATGTTTTAGAAATAGATGCATGTTTACATCCATATTTAGTTAACAGTTTCAGACTCTAAACTAGTAAATTAAATAACTCAATTAAAGTTGAGAGATATCACTGATGGTGTAGTGGTTACCATATTGTGGCCCCAAGATACATTTCAGGAGTTGTAAAATTATGATAGGGGAGAGAGTGAAACATGATCTATTTAAATACAAACTGGATACCTCTAAAAAGTGAAACTATTAAAATAATTAAATGGCCTTTTTTTTCATTTTAAATGTGTCACAAGCCTAAAAGGGCTGACAAACACTGAGCTAGTGACTGTTTCAAATTTCTAATCTAATGGTGGAGCACAAAAGTGGAGCGATATTTACAGACTGCAGAGTCTAGCAGGTCATCACTGTGCACCACGACAGGTAGATGGCAGAAGTAACAATTAAGTGAATTACTCCTCACAGCACCACGTTGCTGAGTGACGGGGGAAGATGTAGAGTCAGTATATTCATATTGTGTTATTGTTTTTGTCTGATAGGTCATTTTCAGTTTGGGTTAGGTTGGTATTACTCATGACAGCCCAAAAAAAGAAGAAGCTTAAACACTCTCCTGATACTCTCCAGTTGAACACTAATGGCTGTTTTCAAGTGTAAAACCCAAATAAATGAGCAGAATGTACATTTTTTAAGAGGAGTTTTATAATTAAAGATTATTTATACAGCTCTTGCAGTATGTTACACAAGTTATCTACAGTTGTATGTATTCATTGTAACTTATGTGGGTTACGTTTTGTATATGGAACGGTTTAATAAAACACTGAATACACACCACTTGGTACTTAGCGTGTGTTTTGATTGACAGGCTGACAGCTGGTGACACACCAGCGTCCCGCTAACCCACAACCAGCTGGAGCGAGAGCCGGTCTCAGGTTGCAGGTGTGGCGGCTTTTACTGTGACCTCGGCCGATGAGTCCGTCGCCACACATTTGAGATGCTTCACTTGTGTATTTCCATTACTAACTGCCACTAGATGATGCTGCGGTATCGGACAGTGTGGGGAGGTTTTACGTACGACACAAACACCAGATCTGAGAACATACATCAAACCCTGATGTAGGATTGAGAATGTCTTTATTTGCAAATATTGCTTTTGTTTATTCATCACATCTGTCACAAAGAAGAAACTTTACTTCCAGCCAGCAGCTCTTGTTGATTGTCATGTTGACATGGAAGCATCCAGAACAACTGGTGTGTCTGGTTTATAGGTGTACTGGAAATAAGCATCGCTTGTTGCTCAGTGCCCTGTTTCCGCTGCAGCATTGATGTTTTTTTCCAGGACCGGTTCATGAAAGCATGTAGAGTGACTTTGTTAACACAATTTGTTTACATGCTTCAACCTTTCCGTGGGTTAAAGACGAAGGACATGTAATAAAAATCATCCCACTAAACCGTCTGTCTCTGATATAAAATGTTGCAACAGAAGAGAGCTCAACGCCTATAATATAATTAGGTTATCCACCACTAAATTATTCTACACAAATTAGTTTTTATCAACACAGAATTCATCTACTGTTATTATTATTATATATTATTAAGGCATACTATTTCCAGGCCTTGTTTGACACCGATAACATCGACAGGTTCCAGAAGCTGTCTGGTTGTTTGTATAGATCTACAGAATGCCAGACATGAATCAGAGGAGGGTTCCCTCTCGTGCTCTGAACCTCAGTTGTGTGCTCTGTTGAATGGAAAGGGAGGATTCAGGTAATCGGCTGGAATACCTATATAAGAACAAGTCATGAAAGACTTTCAAATATGAAAAGAAATAATATTAATATAAGGCAATAATTAAAGTTGGGAATAACTACAGTAATTTTCAAGATTATTTCAAAATGTTACACATCTTTCTTCTTCTCACCTGTAGTGGCCGTTTGTCCAAATAACTAAAATAAAACTATAAATCAAATTGCCACTGACGCACCATGGGTTTTTGAGTTGACGCAGCCAAAAGAAAGTAATGTCCATTTCCGTATGTCATTATTCTTATCATTTATTTACTTAACAAACAAAAAGAACAAACAAAATGCTGACACTGCCTTCCGTGTGTTGGTAAAAAACCATAAGCCACCCTAGTGCATGCTGGTCCGGTACCTACCCACATCTACATATAAACAGTGTTACCCAATCAGTGAATCAATCCTAAAACTAAATATATTGAAACAACAATCATAATGTATTAAACTAAACTACAACTATCGTAAGAAAAAACTCTAACATATGAAAATATAACCTAAATAGGCAATGATTAATCAATATTACTTAACAAGAAAACTAAATACAAATGTCTAAATAAATAGCTTCAACATTCCCATTTAGACGTTTTCATGTATATTTGTGTGTGTGTGTGTGTTGTGGAAAGTGTTGCCGGGATACAGACAAGGAGTGAGTGCAGACATAAACACCGGAGAGGCTCCATGTTGAGTGTGTCGTTATGAGGCTGTAGCTCAGTCCACTCCTCGGACACTGCAGCAGGCCGATCGATGACTCATCTGAGACACGCACTCAGTTACTCACAATCAAGGCACATTGATGCTCGGTCATGGCAGCACATGTGTGAATCAGTCTTTGTGCTTCATAAAAAGCCCATAATCATGCCGATTCATCCTTTCAGCACTGCTGACAATCTGCGGCCCACTGAGGAGGAGGTGACTCACTCCCTGCAGGACCTTGAGGACTCAGCGACAGACTGGAGGAAGAAAAAGAATAACTCAATAGAACTGAGTAAAGGTACAGAGTAAATGTTTGTGAGAAATATGAGCAGAGAGAAAGTTATTTGTTCCAAGGTGAGGTGGGAATGCATGTCTTCAATCACATGAAGTGTACTCTACACATGTGTACAGTAAACACATGTACTGTAAACACATGTACTGTAAACACGTGTATTGTACACATGTACTGTACACACAAGTAATGTACACACATGTACTGTACACATATGTACTGTAAATATGTGTATTGTACACACATGTACTGTACACACAAGTAATGTACACACATCTACTGTAAACACGTATATTGTACACTCATGTACTGTACACACAAGTAATGTACACACATGAGCTCTACACACATGTGCTCTGCACACATGTACTGTACACACATGCAATGACGCGCACACACACCCACACAGGCAGAAACACAATGACCACGTGAAGACAAAAGTGTTTCCCAGTTTCTTTGTTTATTGTAAAACAGCAGTGCGTGCTCCTTACTCAACAGTTATTGTTAATTACATACGGTGACGTTCTGGGTTTAGGATGTTTCTTAAAGTTAAAGATATTTCAGCTCTAACACAACATTCATGCAGAAGACAATTTCAACACAAAAGCTCTGGGCCAAAAACGAATTCAATTCTGTGAGATGATTAAACTGCTAATGAAGCAGCTTGAGTCTGGGAGAAAACTTCAAATATAATACGTTAACAAGCTTTTACATTATATATATATATAACAATTTATAAATATATATATATATGCACGATTAGCATGGGGACACCTGGCAATAATTACGCGTGCACACCACTGATTTAGCAACTCTCTCTTGTACATCAAATAGTGTTCTGAAAATGTGTGTGTGCACATCTAGCTATGTGAGAACGCATTAAACTTTTAGATCCTGAGAGTGGGAAAACTTGGAAAATCCAGTCCTCACTTCTGCTGTTTTTCCAGTTAAGAATTATTTATGAATTAACTTAGTGTTATTCTTTATTTGTCAAGGCAAAAACAAAAGACTGTAAATGAGCTAGACAATAAAAACAATAATTCAGGTTTGGCATGACATGGCGTGACAGATAAAGTCCTCACAAGTATAAAAGTACAAATATGAGTGTCTGTGTGTATGTGTGTGTGTGTGTTTGTGTTTGTGTGAGTGTGTGTCCGGTGTGTGTGTGTGTGTGTGTGCGTGTGTGTTTGTCTACATAATTGCGTTCCTCTCTTCTTCTTCAGTCTGGTTCGTCTTCTTCTCCTCCTTTTTTTTTCTGATCACTATGAAGAAAACAATAACTGCAACGAGACGAAAACAAAATCAGCGGCAACAAAACGAAACGATAACATCAGAATGTACAGGATGATGGATGCCGGTTCATGTGTGAGTTTGTTTTTCAGGACTTTCGTTCGAGTATTTGTCAGACTTACGGCAGAATCCCAGAGTGCCACCCAGGATACCGACGGTGGCTCCTATCCCATAACCGAGGCTACGCTCAACGGGTGCCATGTAGCAGTAGCCGAGCTCTGTGCAGCTACAGACTCTCACTGTGGCAGAGAGGAGAGAGCAACACACACACACACACGCATGTTGTTAGACTTGTATTAGTTAGTTAACCATCAACAACGTATCACAACCCTTGAATAAAATTTAAAAAATAATAAAATGCAGGCTCTTAACACAAGCACCATCAATCTTTCTGAAGACATACCATTTTTAAATGGTTAAAACAGCTGGTCAAACATTTTTACATTTGTTGGGGACGATTTTCAGTGACGGAGCAATACACATGTTGTGCGTAAATATTTACAGCGACAAAGTGATGAATGGCATTTCATCAAATTGAATGGCCGGTCCATGGTGAAGGCTGTATGTCACACATTGAAACAATGGGGCCCATTGATGAGTTTTTAATTATGTTTTCGGATAACAGTTTGTTCTATGGCACAAAGGCATAAACTATACCAGGAATTGGCTACAAACACCAACCATTAATTTTCCCCTTAAGGCTTTTAACTTAAAGAATGAACTCACCCTCAAACGACTGTGTGACTCCCATGCCGGCATTGTCTTTAATATTAATGGGGATTGTGAAGGTTTTATCTTCTGATGGTGTTTTCTTCAGGGTCAGTGTAGCTGTTGTACCTGCATGACATACACAAGGAAACAAGAACAATGTGATGATCTAAAGGTACGGCTCAGTCTCATCGTTGGATAATCACTTCAGTAGTCGCTACAGTTTGTTGGTTTACCGTCAACGCTTTTCAGTTCCCAGTTGGGAGATTTCTTTCCATGAGCGAAAGCGAAGGTGAAGGGCCCGGAGAAGGGTGCGCTGTCCGAGTCTTGGGCCTTGAGGGTGATCGGTTCAGGTTTCTTCACACAGATGAAGGCCTGGGTCTCCATCAGTATGGGGAAGTTGTCGTTCACATCCAGCAGCCTCACAGAAACGACTCGCTCAGACAGCTGCGACGGGTTCTCTTCAGAGAGAAATGAAAAATGAAAAAGGCCTCGCTGATTCAACAGTTTGTTGAATAACGATAAACAATGGTCAGATTTTAAACAGTATGTACAGAAGCAAATAGAAACTAAACCCTTTGATTGAACAAGTGGTTAAATCTATTTCTGCACCAACAATACCTCGTATGAATAGAAATATTCCTAATTTCAGAATAACACAAAACCTAAAAAGTAAAACGGTATGGTCTTCTTCAAAACTGATCAACAACACAAAAAACCTCTAATAAGCCATGAGGAGAGTCTCGTATCTCACCCTTCTCAAACGCAGTGACGGTGACTTCAAAAGACTCAATGGTCTCTCTGTCCAACTTGTCTCTGGTCCTGATCTCTCCTGTGGCAGCATCGATCTGCAGCCAGCCGCGAGTGTCACCGTCCATCCTAAAACTGCACCACACACCAGAGCAATCACACACAAAGATACACACACAAACAGAGCAGATATTATAATTAGAATCAATAGTCTGTTTCAGGTTCATGTTATAGTCCGAACAGTATCAGCAACGTTAAAAACAAAGCCATTCCTTAGAAGTGTGTGTTTGAGTCTTCTATCATACAGTTCTACTGAAGATCAACGTGGACATATAGGCTACTTAGTGGACATATAGGCTACTTAGTGGACACATAGGCTACTTAGTGGACACATAGGCTACTTAGTGGACATATAGGCTACTTAGTGGACATATAGGCTACTTAGTGGACACATAGGCTACTTAGTGGACATATAGGCTACTTAGTGGACATATAGGCTACTTAGTGGACATATAGGCTACTTAGTGGACATATAGGCTACTTAGTGGACATATAGGCTACTTAGTGGACACATAGGCTACTTAGTGGACATATAGGCTACTTAGTGGACATATTAGGGTACTTAGTGGACATATAGGGTACTTAGTGGACATATAGGGTACTTAGTGGACATATAGGCTACTTAGTGGACATATAGGCTACTTAGTGGACACATAGGCTACTTAGTGGACATATTAGGGTACTTAGTGGACATATAGGGTACTTAGTGGACATATTAGGGTACTTAGTGGACATATAGGGTACTTAGTGGACATATTAGGGTACTTAGTGGACATATTAGGGTACTTAGTGGACATATAGGGTACTTAGTGGACATATTAGGGTACTTAGTGGACACATAGGGTACTTAGTGGACATATTAGGGTACTTAGTGGGTGAAGTTTTCATTTGAGTACACACATCGGTGCTGCTTTGGTAGTTACACCAAAAACAAGAAATTACTAAACATATGATAAAATAATGGCATTAATAGCTGTGTGAGAGTGAAGTTGCCTCAATTCTGTTTAAGATTCTTAGTTAGTGGCAATAATCCAAATGAGCGAGCTGCGTGAGGAACATGGCGGTGCAACATGGCCGACACCGGGAAGTGTTACTTTAATTGTGTCTACATATATATGTTTATTGTTTACTGTACAATACCACAAATTTCCACTTTGGACACAATAAAGTTTTCTAAAGTCAAAGGTGGCCTTCGACGAACTGCACCTTGATCTAAAGATCATAAGCCTAGAGTTATTCTATATGTCTACAGCTGTCAATTCGTTCTTGGTTTTGGTATTTGGGTTTTATTTGCTTACCTTTGCATGTGTTCTCTTATTTCTCTGTGCGTACCTGATCTCTTTGCCCTCGGGGTCCTTCGCCTCCACAGTGAGCAGCACTGAGCCCTTGGTGGTGTTTTCAGGCACAGTCACATCCAGGATGTCCAGACTGAACTCTGGAGCCTCGTCTACGTCTGTGAGAGACACAGAGACGAAGGCCGTGGACTCGCCGCCGTACTCCAGACCCGTCATCAGCGGCTCTGGGTTACGAGCATCAATCTGGATCTTGTAGGTTGCAGAGGACTCGAAGTCTAGAGGCTGTTAGGAGACAAGCAGGCTGGTTGGAAAAAGAATACTTTGAAGGTCACGACAAAGATGTTTGAGGTGTAGGTACTCTCTGCTTATCCAAGACTGTTTACATCCAACAGGCAGCAATACCCAGACAAATAGTAAACCGTATTATTATATACACAAGTAGTAAGAATCCAAATCCACCGGCTATAGAATTAGAAACAGTATTCAGGACGATTTTTATAAATACATCTATGAAATAATACATTTTGGGTTTCTAATGTTTCTGTGATATTGCAAACTATTTTGATATTAAATTACTTTGCTTCTCAAACGTGAGAATTTGCAGCTTTTCCATTTCATGTCATTACAAATTTGACAACTTTTAGTTTTGGACGAAACCAGACATTTTAAGGGAAAACGGTCCCTATTTTTTTAGATACCGTAAATATATTAATACAAATAAATAAAACAAAAAGAATGGAAATAAACATTAGTTGCAACCCCTTATAAGAGTATATCACATAAATAAAAAAAATACACCATGAGACTTCACTTTGTATGGTAAAGAGGGACCTTGAATGTTTAAAGATCAAAGTTAGTGAGTATGTATGTATGAAATATGAAATAATAATCTGTGTATGTTTGTGTCAGGATGCCGAGAATGGAGATACGATACCTTAACTACGACCAGATGGCCGACGCCGTTGCCGTCGCTCTCCACAGCAAAAATTCCCTCGTCGTCGCCGGCAGAGATGTGGAAGTTGATCAGGGAGCTGCCGCTGTCTGGGTCATCAGCGTCCGTGGCTCTGACGCTCAGCACCGTGTGTCCCACGGGAGTGTCCTCTGCCAGAGGGGGACTGTCGTACTGCGGGCAGACACAGAGACATGAAGAACACCAGCCAACCAGCACGAGATATCAGAGGCGGGAAGTGGTTCCCATACTCACATCCTTCTTCTCGAACAGAGGCATCTCGTTGTTGACGTCGATGACCTTGACGACGACCTTACATTCTGTGCTGAAAACTGTGATACAAAAAGTACTCAGAGTTAAAACAGACTCTATTCACAGGTGTGCTGCATCCTACGGTTCGTGTGCTACCTAGGTCGGTGACTCTGACGTTGAGGTCGTACGCCTGGTGGTCTCTTCGCTGCAACACGCGCAGGGCCTGGATTCTTCCAGAAGCAGCGTCGATGGCGAAGGCGTCGGGTGAGGTGAGCGGATTTTGGGACACGATGGTGAAAGTCAGCTGAGAGTTCAGTGTCCCGACTTGATCGTCATCATGGGCCAACAGTTGTCCGATTAGGCTGCCTGCAACCACACATATTATAAGAGGAAGAAAAAACAAATGAATATATTATTATTTGTTATTCTTAATATGTTATTTAGGTATTTTTAGAGTTTGACAAGAAATACAACCTTCAAAAGTAAGAATACAACATTAAAATAATTCTTAAAAAACAACCATCCATCTAGCCAAGAAGGGCCATAAGTTAACACACACATAAAAATGTTTAAGCAGGAAAATAATTGTAAATAAGGAAACACAACAATCAAAACAACCATGCAACACTTCGCCAACGTTGTCAGTCAATCATCAATTCGGTCCAACAAACAGATCTCTAGTATTTTTAGGAGGTACCTGTCGTTTCCTGTTATTCCTTCTGGTAGATAACCCAAATAGAGTGATTTGCATGTCAATTTAATCTGTTGTCCCAGAATGTGTTGCATAATTGTCCAAGTGCTCTCCCAGAATGTTTGTATTTTGGGGAAACTCCAGAAGAAGTGGTGGTGATTCGCTGTCCCCTCCCGGCAATTTCTCCAGCATGTAATATTTGCAGTAGTTTGGTAGGTCTTTATTTTAAGGGTAATAAAGACATGAATAAGGTGCTTCCAGCTGAATTCACGCCAGTACATCAAACAGGAAGTAGAAAACACGGTTTCACGCACATTCTCCCATTGCTGACTGGGTATCTCATCTTCTAGTTCTTTCTCCCATCTTTCCTTGATATATGTTTGAGCCTATTATTTGCCTACACCCGATAGGCAAACCACTCAAATAAAGCTGGACTCAAACTTTCCATGCATTGCTCACTGACTGCACTGTAGTTATAAAACAATAATACAACATAACGTACATACCATGTTCCATTTAGCATTCAATCATTTTTACTTTTGGTACTCTAAGTACATTTTAATGCTAATAACTTTGGACTTTTAATGCAGGATTTGGAGAGATCAAATTAAAAGCAAAATAATAGAACTCTCAGAACACTGTTGGCTGATTGCGGCGTCGTCCTAACCTTCGAGCGCACGTCACAAGCTCGACGCCATGAATGTGTAAGAATCACACACACACACACATCTTACCTACAGGCTCGTGTTCCTGCACCTCAAAAACACTCTCCTCATCTGCACACACTGGGGCGTTGTCGTTCACGTCCTCCACCAAGACTTGGATCTCCATGGGTGGATCCACCTGTTTGTCCTCGTGATCTACTGCAAACACCACGAGGACGTACTGAAACACAACCAACGCAAGTTCAAGGGCCGATCCTGAGAAGTGAGTTGTTGTTTTTATATGGGATCAAATAGATTCATTCATCAAACCAAGCATGTATTGTGTACCATGTCTTTCTCTTCTCTGTCCAGCTCCTCTGTCAGATGTATTTCTCCATCTTCTGTGATCTGGAAGGGGAACTTCAGCTCTCGTTCTTTCTGCACCAACGAGTACACGGCGTTGGGCTCATTGGACTGGACCTGGATCCCAAAAGTGAGGAAAGAGGGCAGAGTAGGAAGGTTATTTACTGGATATAGAGGAGGTAAAGTTAGTGTGTTACTGTACGTTAACGTGGCTGCATTTGTGAGATGTGTGCAGAGTTTACATCCCGCCACACCTTTGCGATGACCAGAGGGTACGTTTCCTTTAAGTGCTCTCTGACTGTTACAGGTCCAGGATTGACCCACAGGTTTTGCTGCACGACAATGTGCACTCTGGTGTTTCCACTCAGCGCGGCCTGCGAAGCTCCTCCCAGGTCCTGAACGCGCACAATGAGGGTGTAGTCTGGGTCATCCAGGGGGTCCATATTCCTCCTCCTCTTTTCTGACAGCACAGAGAAAAAATGAAAGTTGCAATTTGAGCCGTCGTGCAGGCAAGAAAAAGAAAAAGGTTGGAGAGTGGGACATGAACAAAGTTATCAGTAGATATCTAATTTTGGAAAACTGAGTTGTGGCCGTTTAACCAACTGAACTCATCAACTCAACATCCAAGAGGTCACACGGGTCACTAACCACCGGGCAGTTGTTTCTGCATTACAGTCTGTGTTCATCTTCATTGACACCATCCGTCACTCTTACACACTCTGGCTTTTACACACCACAAATCCCCTCGCTTAAGGTCACGCATGACTTTTAAGATTTTTTAGAAACATTCGTCTCAAAATAAACACAAGTATGTGTACTGCAGATTAGAGGCTCTCAATTTATATGATGATATTTGATCTTGTTCTACTGGATACAAACCTGCTCGCTCCACACAGGTGAAGAAGGGGTTTTCTTCAAAGGGGATGTTCTGCACTGGACAGTAATCGTTAAACTTTATCCTCAGAGCATCAAGGCTTTGATCTTCTCCTCTGGCGTACCGGATGCCTTCTCTGGCTTTAAGCATCTGTGTCCCTGTTAAAGAACACAACATGTCAAATATTGTTCAGGAGGCTGTCCAACAGCTCACAGATGTAAAACAGGCATCTTCAAACACTCTCATTGTGCTCACACACACTCAAAGCATCAGTGATCAGCATCACGCGACACATTCAGACAATCTGCCTCCAATCAGCGTTCATCGTGAGCACACGAGATGAGCCGTGTAATCTGGATTTACAGTGGCTCTATGCGGACACATTAAAGGCAGAGATGGACAGATTGCACACATTCCCGCAGACGGTGCACCTAGTTCTCCTATCACCTGCTTCTGTGGTGGAGATCTCTCCAGTGTTGGGGTCGATCTGAAACAGGGCGATGTGCTGGTGGTTGGGGATCTGGCTGACCAGGCTGTAGCTCAGATGAGCGTTGGGAGTCTCTGGGTCGTCCTGATCCAACGCAAAGACGCGAGTAAATGGGATACCTTGAAAAACAAAGAAAACCGATGTTAAAGTCTCACCACAGTGAGAAGACAACCTGGGTATGATTAAACAGAGACGTATAATGACTGTCTGTCAGTGAACTACATGGAATATACTGCTTAACCCAGATGCATGCTGGGAATCATTTACAGGGCAGCCTAGTTGTTTTCCCTTCATTTTAATATATTGTCACTCTTTCTCAATCTCAATCTCTTTCTTGACCTATCACATTGACCATTAAGCCACCGTGATCTCTTTTTAAAGTTAGTCTATTACTGCATCATAATGCAGCTGTAAAAAGGGGATTTTTTTCTGATTGATGCATCTAAGACGCATGGAGGTGATGCAATACACAGTCTTTAGTGATTTCATACAATTACACTGAGGTGGCACTAACGCATCAGAGATGCAGCCGCGGGGTGGGTAGAATCATGGTCCCTGATATCGTATATTCTCAATAATAATAATTCTTAGGCAGGTGTCGACATTTTTATCATGCCAGGTGTTTCCTCTCTTTATGCATAATACACACCCGCTGGATTGTTTTCTCTGACAACAGCGGTGTAGACGCTCTGGTTGAAGAATGGAGCGTTGTTGTTGACGTCCAACACATTTATTGTCACATGAACTGGGCCTTCCACAACTTCATCGTCTGCCAGCGCCTCAACCTGGATATCGCCGCACACAGAAACACCAGTATGTATGAATACATTTACTGCTGCTATATTGCTAAAGTCAGTTTTTCTGTGTATACGAAGAGAAAGGACAACCGTACCAAGATGATGTAATGGTCTTCTCGAGCCCAGTCCAGGGGCAACTCCAGGTACAGCCAACCGTCCTTTGAAATCTTAATGTCTGCCTGACCTTCTCCACTCAACCTGAAACTATTAACTTCCGGATGGGTCACCTGAAACTGTAGAGTGAAAGATGGAGGGCAGACATATGATATGAGACCATTACAGATGAATGTAAAGCCTTTTAACACCACATTCATCACAGACAAAAGGAAACAAAATAAAATAGTTCAGTAGTTTTAAATCTAGGGGCCGTGTCCTCCAAAAGAGTATCATAATATGTGTGTGACTTGAGATACTTAAGGAAAATCAAAGCTGTGCTCTCCACATAATTTTTTACAACTTTTTTCTAATATTTGTGAAGCTTTTTGTTAAATATTGAAGAATGGTTTTTTTCTGGGATTCAAATGTGAACAGTTTACCTGAGAAATTACTCTTTGGTGTTTTAATGGGAAACCTTGATTTAAAAAGAAATGCATAAAAGCTGTCAGACTAATGTAGTGGAGTAAAAGCTACAATATTTATCTATTAAATATAAAAGAGCAAAACCAAAATAGAAATAAGTACAGTACAAGTACCTCCAAATTGAATTTAAGTACAATACTTTAATACATGGATTTTCCACCACCACTGGCATGCTATCATACCTGATAGATGGCATATGGCACCGGTGTCCCCTCTGGCACATCCAGCTCTGTGTTCTCCAACGGGCCCTTCTTTTCCTCTAGATCCTTCCCTCCAGCCTATCAGAGCAGAGAAACAGAGGTCAGGCTGAGGTGGAATTGACCCTTTCCCGCTCACGCCAACATGTGCTCTTTCCGCATTGGCTCTGTACTGTAGCTGAATAGGCGTTGAGGGCAGGTTTTTACTGCCCAGTTATTTATTGAACCAAAATGACATGACAAGGGGGGGAGATCTTACGTCTCATTGCATGACTGGGGAGCAAAGTCCACAGACAAAGGACAAAGCACTTAGCGAAGTGACAATTTGCATTATATTTAGTGTATATAAGTTACCTAAGGTTTTCTTGCACACCTTCCTTAAATCTTTGATACTTCCTTGTACAGGAGTCTGCACGCATGAACTGCATAAAAGTGTCCCATAAATCTTAATAATAAACACAATCATCCTTTTACAGGTTGGTGTATTTGTGCATTTACTGAATATGTATTGAAGGACAGGGGCAACATTTGGCTGTTATGTACTCACAATGCTGAACAGGAGTGGGACCAGCAACAGATGTATCATGGGTGTCATGATCACAGCTTGGGAAGGAAGAGGAGGAGGAGGAGGAGGAGGAGGAGACAGGGGATGTTGGTAATGGTGAAGGAGAAAGCAGGAGGTTGAGGAGGCAGAGAGGTGGCATACGAGGAGGATTTAAATTACACATTTTAATTTCACAAGGCAAATTCACATTATCACGTTCACACCTCATGCGTGTAGAAATAAGGAAAACGGATATGGATGGTTGTTACATAGTCCATCTGGAAACAGTAACCACACTGGGCCTCAGTACATTACTTTCTCAGCACAATAAGTTATTGATTCATAAAGCTAATGAAAAGCTGTCCTCTGTCCCTGGGTATCCACACATGTACATGCTATCTCTCTGTGTGGCTCCACCTACACAACCAGGTGACCCCCCCAGCCTCAGCACACAGAAGGAACTGAAAGTCAGAGCAGACATGCAATGCCAGACTGGTGTTCACACTGGGTGTCAAACGCAGGTACCCGAAGGTCAATAAGCAGTGTTTCACCTCAGAGACTTTACAGCTGTCTCAGAGCTTAGAATAACATAAGTGCCGTCATTGTGTGTTTGCATGTGCGGGTGTGGTTATGGCCAAAGAATGATAACGAACACACTTACTGTCGAACTGACATCCAGAAGTTACACAATAGAGGAAATGATCATTTCATGAGTCAAACACTTTGAATCTTCACTGTGTCTCAGAGATGTTATAACGTGTGGTCAGGTGGCAGCTGAATGGACTGTTTGACAGGACTGTACATACATGACCTTAACACTGAATCAAATAAGTTTACGTCCAACGAGACTACTGTAAAACAATATCAGGGGTGTATTGATAAGCTAACAGGTTGAAGGCAAAGAGAAGAGTAAAGGCAGCCGCCACTGAGAGTGAAGGTGACATTGAGGTGTGGCTAATGACCTTTTTGTGGCGCAGCACACTTTTAATGTCACCGCCCTGCAACACTGTGAACAGAACACACATTTTACTTTAATCAGTCTGTATGTCTCCATGTTGACAAATATCTCTGCTGACTGACATATTTTAACTAACTAGCCCTTGTTAGCATCGTACGTTTACAGAGATTCACTTTGATTTAACTTGACTTCCAGAAAGCAAAATATTCTGTGAATTGATTTATTAACTGTATTTGTTTCCATGGGGTTGACGGCCAAAGTGACTCAGCCGTATGACACGGTGACTTGGGAGTTGCAGGCCTTGCCTCAATGACCTTTGTCAGTCTTCTTTTCAGCTGCTATGACACCAAATCTAGTCTCCCATACATATCCCCGATATGATATCCCCCCAGAAGCAAGGGACTGGCAACAATCACGGAATTCACGACGAAGGACAAGTTGGTTGTCAGACACCTGACGCTAAGGCCCGGCCAAAGTCAAGTGAAGATCAGAGGATGTTTAAAACAAACTGAAAGCACCCGACGCACCAAACGCAGCCTGTGCAAACCAACGGAGGCCCTCCAGTCTGTGTTCAAGTCACACGGCAAAATCTACTCCAAAGAATCAACATTTCCTGAGCTGGAAGACAGCAGAGCGAGGAGACTTACCTTGCCGGAGAGATTGAGCGAGTCACTCCTCAGACCTCAGAGTGATCGGAGCAGCCCCTTCCCTTTCTGGTCAAACGTTAACCAAGTGTTAACCAGCAATGTTTTATTGGATCTAATGATTGTCTAATCATCCGGCCCTCAGGTGGAGCTAGCCAATGGGGAGTAGCTGACGAGAAGAACAGTCAGTAGTGTGTACAGTACGGTAAAAGACAATCCATTCAGACTAAATATTAGCTGCTGATTTGACATGAATCCTCATGCTTATACATTGAGGTCTGTTGGTGGGTCATTGTTGCAAAAAACAAACCAGTTGACGTGATCTCCCTTTATTCAAATGCTTATAGACTGCAAGTGTGTGAATTGTGAACAACGAAGAGAACAAGGAGGGTATGAGAATGAGGTAAATGTATCTAGACATCGGCTATTCTGTGTGTACGCTTCTAATTTCCCTTCAGACTTTGACCTATGCACCTCTGCACTGTTTCCTGTCAGATTTTCCATTAGCAGCAGTGCCTGATAAGGAGCTGTGTGTGTAGACAATAGGACAGACAGATTACACTGACAATCCATTGCATCATAAGAATGCAAACCTTTGGGGTCACGTGGTGTGGTTCAGCACACACGATAAAACCGCTGAACAGCAGGTGGGATTCCAGATGTGTCTCTAAAATGTTCCACCGCTATAAAGTGAATGCCTGAAAGAGCTTTTGTTTTCTCATCGAGTATTATCCGTTATCTTCACTATGACCCAACATCACATATGGCTGGGATTATCTTCTGAACAACCTGATGCACACCACCCCATCACCCCATCATCCCCGGCTGAACGCAGTGAGCTTTAAAAGCTGCTCGGAAAAACAAAGCAGAGATTTGTGTCAATCTGCAACAGTAGAAAAAAAGAAGGAAAAAAAGCCTGCGAGTGAGTCACCATCTCACAGCAGCGTTATTTATCCAGAACCTGTGACTGTTCAGCGGATGAATCCATTAATTCAGATGGAGGGGACTTTGTTATGTAAAGCACGGGTCCGTGTCCGCTGCTCTTGTGAGATGTTCTAGTCGACGTGAATCAACACCATCTTGACACTGAACATACATAACACACTTCCCAGGTTCCTCTGGAGGTTACCGTGGCAACATATTGTACAGCTGTTACGAACTGAGTTTGAGATCAGGACAGGCGTCGTCTGAGCATGACGTTCGGTGTCACACTGCGACCCAGATCTCTGATCGGTCCCTGAACAGTCAAATCCCTGTGACCAATCAGCTGACATCCACCTCCACTGCAGGGGACTGAAGGGGTTCATGAAAGGTCATCTTCAATGACTCATCACAAGTGTTTCTCTTTTGTGTCAACGCTGAGTCACCCACGGTCATATCTCATGATTGTGGTTCAGATGACAGACAAAAGAAACATGTTTTTTTCTCTCAAATTGGATGATGTCACTTTATTTCAAAGAGCACCATTGAAACATACAAGTAGCAAAATACAACACATAATCAGGTAATTTATGTATTTACAGTCAGTGCAAAATACAACACATAAAAAGTAAAGAGAGTCCAAGTTAAATCATCATAATTGATCATCAATAGCTTACAACTGGTCCTCTTAGCACTTGGGGAATCTACAGATGACAAATTACGCAGGAATGAGAGCAAACTGATGATGAAAAAGATAAGACTACAACAAATGTATCTGTTGAAAACACGAGGACGTAACATCCTTCTCTCCGATTCCATCAGTCGATTTCTAACCTCCAAAGTTTATGCCACACAGACGTGACGAGTCTTTGCAACAGGAAACGTCACTTCATCCGCTGGTCGTCCGGTCCATTACCGAGGCCGAGCTCAGTCCACGTAGTCTGGTTCAGACTGCAACGTGTGGATGGCGGTGCAGGAAGGCTGCACACACACACCTCTCACGTACACCAGCCTGGCTCAGTGTGAACACATCCAAGCCTCAGATGCAGGCGTCCACAAATGTTGATCTCCAGGATGTAACTTGTTCAGCTGCTCAAAGCTTTGGCGTCGTTCAGAACAAGTGTGTGTCATGTTTCTACAGCACAGAAAGATCATGGCAGGACTTGGATTTCAACCAGAACGCCACATTGGGATTTTTCTTGGCCATCACCTTGTCGAGGAAGCGTTTGGCCTTCATGGGAAGGCTCTCGCGCCGTGTGTGACAGCGTGGGTGCCGCCGGCGCCTGTTCGCCGCCTTGGTGTCTCGGCGTAGACGCAGCTGTCGCACCATGCCGTGAAACGCTTCCCAGACGTTGTGCTGCATCGCGGCTGAGGTTTCGATGAACTTGCAGTCGAACACAGCTGCACAGGCGCGACCCTCTGAAACGGAAAGGCAACGATCAGAGTAAAACCGCACAGTGCTCATGGCACACAGGACCACAGGAGTCGTGTGTCCTCACCGCTGAGCGACACCTCTCTGCGTCGCACCAGGTCACACTTGTTCCCCACCAGGATGATGGGTGTGTGCTGCGTGGGACTGACGCGCCGCAGGGTGATCCGGAGCTCGGAGGCTCGCAGGAAGGAGGCCCGGTCAGTTACAGAGTACAGCAACAGGTAGGCGTCGCCTGCCTGCATGTCGTGCTCCTGAGCACACCCGTGGCCAGTCTGCAAACACAAAACAGTTCAATGGAGGATTTACAGTCCGATACGTACAGTGGGCCCTGCTGCCATTCACACACATCAACGCAGCTGCTTTTCATCTCACCTCGGCCTCCCACGTGTCAAGCAGAGTGATCGTTGCAGGCTCTCCATCCACTTCAATTTCCTTTTCACAGACGTCATCTGCATTTATAGACATAACAAGAACAAGTTTATACTCGTAAACACTTATGATATGATAGTATAACACACTGCTTTCACCAAAAATGGCTATAACGTTAGAGGACATAAACAAGTGCATGGGGCTAAAACAGATTATAATGACCTTTTCAGATCTTATGAATTTAAGATAATATGCAAGTGTTGTCATTTATTTATATGGATTTAGTTGTTTTGTATTAATCTAAAAATGAATCATAAATAGATCCGTTGAAGTTCCCTTTTCTCTGACCTCCACACAGCTCGCAGTCGTCGCTGTCCATGCTGTCCGCTGCCCCGGCGAAGATGCGGGCGAAGGCGGTTTTGCCGACCCCGCTGGCCCCTAGCAGCACCACCCGGTACGGGCTCCCGGGTTCCGCGGTGTCCCCGGCGGAGTCGGTGGAGATGACCGAGTCCGAGGACGACCAGCTCCCGCGGCTCCCGGCCGACTCCCCGGCGTAGCTCGTGCAGGACTTGGACCGGAAGATGCGCGCGGGGACCCCCCGAGCCAGGAGGCTGGCGGGGAGCAGGTGGCTGCCCGGGTCGCTGATGCTCCACCGGTGGAGCTCCGTCTGCAGGCGGAGGCTGTGGCGGCGCACGGTGGACAGCATGGTGCCGGTGGCACGGTGACGAGGGACTGGGTTACGGGAGGCGATGCTTTAATCTCTTTCGGGCAAATTAAATAAAGAAAGTCGATTTCTTCCTTAAAAGTCGCTTTTACAGCTTCAGACCATAAACGTCCTTTAGATCCCCTCACGGCTAAAAGAATAAAGTCTGTCCCGAAATGATGAAAAGGAGTCACGTTAGAATACAGCTGTGCAATACAGTAAATTATTGCAAATATTGACTAAACTCTTTCAAATATTGAGTTCAGGTCGGACGTGGAACCCGAAATGATCTAGAATTTTGTAATTAAGTCGAACAATCCAAAAACATTTGTCTGGTCAAAGCAGAGCGACATTTAAAGCTGGTATCATCTTCCTGTGTCTGCTGCAGTCTGATCAGTCATCTGTAACACTGATGGGGTTTCCCTGCTGTTTATATGAGGAGGAGGAGGAGGAGGAGGAGGAGGAGGAGGAGGGACACAAGTGGACTGTGATGGGCATGTTATTGTCCATGGCTTCTGTTTGTCTTGTGTTTACACCAATGGGGTTCTGGGTTGTGTGTGTGTGTCCCCATAAAGGAGCAGTAGGGACTGAGGAGCGAGAGAGTGGGGAGCAGAGGCACAGAATGCTGAAATAAAGCATATTACTGAATATATCCTTGTGAATGCTCATCCTTTGGTGCTTGGGGGAGATACCGACCTGTGACAGCCACCAACCTGTTACAGTATTTAAAAATGAGTTCTGTGCCGGTGCCAACGTGGATAACTGATCACACCTCTGCTGCTGCCTGTCCAACCTGACTGATGATAACAAACATGCAACATTACAACTTGGGCCAATAAAGAAAGCATCAATTATTTTCCGATCCTATTTCCTCTACTTTGACATAAAAATGCCAAATATCATGAGATGGTACTCGGGAGGCTATTTTAATACAAAACTATCTCTCTCTCGGTTGAATCTTTTCAACACATTCGACATACGCTTGAGCAGAAAGGTTGAAAACAAGATACTCCAGTTAGCCTCAGTAGCACCAAAGTGAAGAAAGTGATGCCAACAGGATGTAAAGTGAAATAAACACAATGCGTCTCAAAACTGATACGTGAGTTTTACATTAAACAACAAAACCTGTGAATTTCTGTGACTGTTGGGAGTAAAAACAATGTCTTCTGCGGTGTGTTGTCATGTCAGAGTTTCTAAACATAGCTTTCCATCAAGCGTGATGAATAACAGCTTTGAGAAGAGGCTGAGCGCATCAGCAGGAGGCCTACTGCTAGTAGCACAGCATATTGTTAATGGTTGGAAACCACCAGTTGGTATTTTGTTAATGATCCATCTCGCAACATACACAACTGTCCGGAGACATCCTGCATCACATAACTCTCGACCCGCAATCATCAGATTCCTATTTGCCAAAGCCCTCCTTGTGAGAGCAGGACAGTTATGACAGTAATTGTGGGATTATGCTGCTTTTTTTCCGGCTGTTTTTCGGGACTTCTGGATCCGGTTGTGGCTTCATCCCCGAGACCTGCTGCTGCGTATTACAGCCCTGATCTCGTCTGCCTGACAGATGATTGGGCAACAGTAAATCCTTGTTAAGTGCTGGAGCTCAACCAGGATCAGAGTTGGCTGCAGACTGGCAGAGTCATGGTGATGGCTGAGCGTGTGGTGACCTCTTTCTTTCCAGCTTTCACTTGATGTAAAACAAACCCTGGTAAGTCGAATACGGTCAGCAGGCAGTCGGGATGTGGGCAGAACCGTCTCCATGAAGGGCCTTCATAAAGACGAATGATGATCATGAAAACATTAGACAGAGTTCACTTTTATTTTTACTCAACACATAGAAAGGTAAACATAAAAAAGATGAACAAGACTACAACAGCTCTTCTATGAATAAGATCAAATGTATGATCAAATATAACTATTATATTTGTTCGGGTTAACAATCAAACCCGGTTACTGCAGACTCAACTGCTGAAGCAATGTTCAGTCAGTCAGGACTAGTCTGTGATATCGGGCCAGGGACAATGAATGAGTCAATACACTGAACTCAGAATGCAGCTCGACAGAGACAGTCCATCAACAGTTGAAATGTCATTAGAGAGCAAGACGCTCCTCTTTGACAAGAGTACAGAACTTAATACATTTAAATGAATGGATTTGATCTCATTAGTACAGAGTTAAAAGTGAACATCATTTCTCAATGTTTTGAATTCATAATCCAGTCGTCCTTATAGCGGAGACGTTTTAGTTCAAGGGACCGTTTCTGACCGAAGACATGAAGCTGTTGATGGTCGAGAAGACGCAGAAGTCAATTCCATTGGGAGGTTTGCGCTGCAGTGGCCTGGGTTCAGACTTCTTTCTTTGGGGTCGGCCGCTCATGGGGATGAGTTGTCGTCCCGTTAACCACAAGGTGCCCCGTTTGATCCCCGCTCTCCCCATGCCCAAGTGTCCTTGAGCAAGACACTAAACTCCACGTGCTTCACTGCTCCTTAATAACTAAGGATGGGTCCAATGCAGAGAAGAATTTCCCTCCAAGGGATAAATAAAAGTGTAAATTAGTTTTTGTATTTCTTTTTTCTTTCACCTCCTTTGGTTCAGATGTGGGCCAATGAGGAAACTACACAGTCCAAGCCTTGAGAAGCCACTTTCACAGGACAATCGCTCAGACTGCTGTAAACCAGGTCACGGTGGAGGAATCCAATACAATAGACCCAAAGCCGGACTTCAACCCACAACTACTTCTGCTGTAAAGCTGTAACCGTCACAATAAACTTGTATTTTTCATCTAAATGCATCAGCTGTTTAAAAAAAACTTTATCCAGCATTATTAGTTGGAATGCTTCAGCAGTCCAACTGTTGTTCTTGTCTTCTTTAATAAACTTATTATTCTATTTATTCCGTACCTTTTTTGTCCCTCTTCTATTCCTTCATATATTCAGCTATTTGAACCATTCAAATATTTAAAAATTCAGCTTCTTCAAGAATAGAGAGGAAAGACTTTTCATATTTATGTTTCAAATTTCTGTATTTTTAAATACTTTAATGTTATTTGTAATTCATCCTATGGAGAAAATCTTCAACTTTAAAAAGCTTACAGTATCTTCATATTTTCAGCAAATTCATTTAATGTTCACATAGCCTTCACCTATTACTGTATATTTTCAAATATTTTTCATATTTTAAAATGTTCAAATGATTCATTTATTTATGGGATAGGCTCCTCCCCCGTCACGAAAGACAGGCTCCGCCCCCGTCACGAAAAACAGGCTCCGCCCCCGTCACGAAAAAAAGGCTCCGCCCCCCGTAACGAAAGACAGGCTCCGCCCCCGTCACGAAAAACAGGCCCCGCCCCCGTAACGAAAAAAAGGCTCCGCCCCCCGTAACGAAAGACAGGCTCCGCCCCCGTTACGGGAAGAAGGCTCCGCCCCCCGTAACGAAAGACAGGCTCCGCCCCCGTCACAAAAAACAGGCAGGAAATGCATTTTCTAGTTCTACAAGTTGCCCCACATTTCAGGAAATATATTGCACTTATTGATGAAACAATCAACTGAACCCCTGAATCCTAAAATCAAGCCTTAAACTGCCTCGGAAGACCAAAGGAAAGCAACAAAAAAACTCCAGATAATTATTAAAATGATTGATTATGAATTATATTGTGATTGTAATTAAAATAATGCATTTTTTGTCCATAAAACAAGATGAAAGAAAGAGGCCATGGAAACATCTCAGAATAGTTTATTGTGTCCAACAAACAGAACAAAACTCAAAGCAATTCAGTTCACGGATTTACAAAAAGAACGAACAACAAATCCTCAAATTTGTTCAGCTGTAAGCATCAAATCTGTTGTACTAAGCCAGGGCTATTCAACTTCAGTAGCAAGTGGGCCGAATAAGAAAATCACGGGGGGTGTGAGGGCCGCACAGAATATTGATAAAATAATGGCTAAAAATGAAAAACAGTAATGTATATTTCCACAGGTAAACAGTCACACACGAAAATGCGTCGGTATTGTGTGGCAAAAGTGTTGCGAACAAGCATCACTATAAACATGTTTCAAAGTGTAAATATCCGCTCAAGGTAACCAGTTGTTTCAGATCCCTTCAACCAAACTGTTCCCATGAAAACATAAGAAATGTGACTTAATGCATCAATATATAAATTACTTGAGCTGAAACTAATATCTGGTGGCGCAGCGCACAGACTGCATGTCTTTGAGTGCAGACTCCTTTTGCGTGAAAGGGATCGAAACCAGGTCGGGCGATCTTTTTTTCTTTTTTCGAAAATGTATTTCTTCATCCGTGGCTGTGATGCGCTGCTCACTTATACAATCGTAATCGCCGAAATGGATATGAACGGTGGCTTAAAGATCTCCAGCAATATGTTTGTGAATGTGTGACGAATCTGGTGAGCGAGACAGAGCCCCGCTGCAGATGTTAAGAGAACACAACGCACGCGCAGGGAAACCAGTAGGTTTGAAAACCAGTAGGGGTGTAACACCGGCAACCAACACGGGTGCGTAACATAAAGATGTAACCATACAGGTTTGGTTGAGGCAACAGTGAAACTCAATGGCTCTGGGTTAGATGTCTCAATGTATAAAAGAGGCGTGTCCGTCAGTTTTATTTTTTCTTACCAAGCTATACTGATTTGCGGGCCGTAGTTAAACTCAAACGGGCCGTATCCGGCCCGCGGGCCGCTAGTTGAATAGGCCTGTACTAAGCAGTAGAGAAACTAACAATCCTAATGGTGGGTTGCATGTGTACCTCAAACCTCAATTATATTTCAATCCAATTTGAAATGTATCGGCTTGGATAAGCTCTTCTTTTTAGATTTTAAAATAAAAACAGAGGCAAAGTAAATGTGGTCGACATGTTCTGGCTTCTCGGCATCGCTCTCTAAACTTCTAGAAGCAGTACAGAAGAGGCCATAATAACAAAGAGTGAAGCAGAACATCAAAATTAGAGTAATTAATATCACTCAGCTCATCTGAAGGGAGAGCAGTCCAGCAAACTGGGCCTGAACTTGTATTTTAAAAAGGACAGTGAGCTGCTGAGGATATCTGAACTCTGTCAGTAATAAATGTCTTGATTATCAGATGTAAAATGTCTCGATTATCAGATGTAAAATGTCTTGATTATCAGATGTAAAATGTTTTGATTATCAGATGTAAAATGTCTTGATTATCAGATGTATCCAGTCTGGTGCCATCAACCTCGGAGAATACAACTAAACTAAAACACAAACAAACCCTGTGAAGTACTGACGCACCAGTATCTTAATATCTCCTCTAGAAACATGTGCAGCTTTAACGTCAATGACTAGGACCGAAAACCAAAGAAATACGAGAGTTGTGAACTCGGTGTGGGTCAATACGAGAGGCGTGGCCATCTGAACTCTACGGTGTGTTCATATCTCCCACAGAGGAATACATTTTAAATGTTGGATTCAGTCTCTCCGTCCCAACAACTGCATCTTTCTCCCCTTCCAGGAAAGTCATTCACTCCATCCGTACGCCGGGTCCTGGAGTTGGCTGGATGGGACACACGGTTTAAAAGAGGGATCGGCAACGCGGCCAGTAAGAGCTTTACAGAGAGCGACAGAACCATTCTGACTCATGGACTCAGCAGCACAGGGCCTCTGAGACGAGTGGAGGAGGGATTTGGATCAATATCCCAAGTGGACGAGTGGCACTCGTCGGCCAAACACGTGTCCAAAACAAAAGGCTGCAACACAAAACAGGATTCCTCTTCAACAGACGGTATATTACATTAGCAAAGCCGGGTCAGTTGATATGCCACCAGTGGTTTCTGTCTCCGGCTCCAGAGAGGTCCGCCTGTTTCAGTCCACCAGCTCGGTCCGGACTGAAATACCTACACAACTATGGTCGTTGCGTGACTGAAGATTCTGAGTGTCGGTTTAATATCCCAAACTCATGGGCTTCAAGCGGCCTGCACGAGACTCCACAAGCTTACTGAGGAATATATTTAATTCATAAATGCAATTTGTAAACTTTGCATTCTGGCATTGGACGTTTACAGTTTGAAGTCACACTGCGTCCACAGAGAAACAGCAGGGGTCTGCATAAGCACCACGCTGTCCTCAGGACACCACGCCCACAAAGCTACAACTGGCATATCCATATATATATAACGGAAAGCTGATCATCCCAGAGACGCACTTACAGCACAACTAAGTTGCTTAACAATCATGCAGAGTGGTTAGGACCCAATCATGTATAACTGTAAATGTAAATGCAGCATATATGTGCTTAAGTGCATGAACAGACCAGGGTTATCCAAACAAGATCAGACTATGATCACTATGTCAAATAAAACGACATTATAGCCCAACATTAGGGCTTGAACTGGTTAGTCTTCATTCTATCAGAAGATGCAGCTCCAGAGGACACACTCCCTGCAGACACAAACTAGATGGTTTTCTAAGGATGGTTGTTGACACAAACTCTGCATACCACCCAGGGTCTTTGGCATCTAAACATCTCATAACAATATAAATCCTTTAATTCACGCAGCATATATGACTCGAGGTGGATACAGGATTAACTCTTGCTTGCTTTATTATTATTATTTAATTCATTTTTTTGCAGTAAAAGGATATAAAACATACAAACTTCATCTAAAATGCACTGTTTTCCCAAAGAAGAATTCTTCAGTCAACAAAAATGTGTTTTAACTCATTAAAAGCCAGTTTATTAGAAATATTCCTTCTAAATACCATTAATTGAAAAAAGGGTTTTAGTAAATGTCTGAATAAATAAAGAAAACGCACAGGACCTCACAAATGTCACAGATTGCTGTTTGCAGCACTGTTTATTCTTATGTTGTAGCCAGGCTGCCAACAAAGCCCAGCAAGCCTGAAGACACGCAGAGTAGCATGTGTGTGTTTCATCTATAGGTAGATGTGTGTGTGTGTGACTCATCGATAGGTAGCATATGTGTGATTCAGCTATAGATAGCATGTGTGTGTGTGTGATTCATCTATATGTAGCATGTGTGTGTGAGATTCATTTATATGTAGCATGTGTGTGTGTGTGAGATTCATCTATAGGTAGCATGTGTGTGATCTACATCGAGTGTCATGTAGATTGTGTTGGTTTACAGCGCTGTGTGAGAGATGGTGGTCTGGAAGGCGAAGGTGATGTGGCTTCGTGACTGATCCAGGTAAGGGTCTGAGAAGGTGTGCGTGTCACCAGAGAAATGTCTCCATTGCATCAACTCGGACATGCTGAGATGCTTCTGCTGCGCCCCTCCGCGGTCACCTTGACGACCGAGCTGGCACGGCCGATCAGAAACCGGCTCCTCGTCCCCCAAGACAGCTGAGGATGAGAGAAAAAGAGAAAGTTGAGTGTCAGCTAACTGAAATAGCGGCAGCGGCAGCTGGTGTGTGAAGCGCGTCGCCCGTCTGCTTACGCTGGACTGAGCCGTCCATGACACAGCTGCAGTTCAGCAGGTCGTGTGTTAGAGAGAGCGTGTCAGTCAGGCTAAAAAGATCTCGCAGTTCACTGGTGGAGAAGCTGGTGTGCTCCGCCCTTTTGCCCAGGTCGATCACCGTCCCAGAGAGCCCTTGTTTGGACACCTGTCTCTGGAACATTCGCTCCTCAATGGTGCCTGGGAGGAAGGACCACACACACACAGACGTAAAGATTCACATCAGACTGGATCATCTTTTGTTCCATATCTTTGCTCGTCGCGTGCGGCCGCGTGTTCAGACCTGCAGTGAGGAGACGATAAATGTGCACCGTCTTCTTCTGTCCATCTCTCCACACTCGAGCCATGGCCTGGACAGAGCAGAGGGGGAATTACACAAATGTGCACAGCACCATCTGCTGGTTACGTGATGTAATCCAAATGCATCACGTAACAGCTGCAGTTCAGTTCATTTGGTCAACATGAAGGAACGAAAGAAAGAGCCACAGTCCATCTTCACAACCCAGAGCTGGAAGCATGAAGTCACGCATACCGACCCGTAACACATTCACTGAACAGCGTTAGTGTCATCAGCAGTTGGACCAAAGTGGTAAAATAACATTTTGGTGACTGAAAGTAAGTTATGGAGCTCTTTAGGTGTATATTTATGTTTTATAGTTAAAAGTCCGCCAAAAAATAATGGATTAGAAATATGTGGTGAGACTACAACTCAACTTTCGATTTATTTAGTCTCGTATTGACTCGTCTCTGCTGCCCAGGTCATCCTGGGATTGAGAATTGGTTCTCAATTGATTTGAACAAAATCTGGTTACTAAATCTGGTTACTTAAAAGGTTAAATAAATAAAAAAGCAGTTAGGACACAAGTACAACACACCTTGGTAGAACTCCTTATCACTTCCCACCCCACTTACATTTGATAAAGTGTTACTACGGTTACTAAATGACTAGCGCATACATTTCATATATAGATCACGTATAACATTGCTTAATTTAGCAGCTGATTTAATAGTGGATTAGCTTAAGAATTCATGGTAACATTTCACATCTGCCATGATGAAGTGGACCAGAGCAAACCAAGCGAATCTCACAGACGAGCCAAGAGTGTTTCACAAGTCTTACCTGAATGTCATTAGCCGGGTTCCAGTCGATATCGTACAGCACCAGGTGGGAAGCACCCACCAGATTAAGCCCCACGCCACCTGCTTTGGAGCTCAGCAGAAACAGGAAGTTCTGAGAGTGTGGACTGTTAAAACCATCCACCAGCCGTTGTCTCTGGTTGGTGGGGGTGTGTCCATCGAGTCGGCAGAAGGTGTAGCCCACATTTACACACAAATCCTGGAGCAGGTCAAGCGTCTGAGTATAGTTGGACACTACGACCACCCTGCATGAGCAACACATTCTTTGTCAGTACATATATGCACAAAAATGCTAAATAAATACACAAATGCACACGACCACACCTGTCTGAAGGGCTGAGTTGTCTGATTGAAGTCAGGATGTCCGACAGAACCAGAAGTTTCCCAGAGTCGGCCGTGTTAAATCCACTTGAAGAGTAGGATTCTGGGAAGAGCTCAACCAAGCCCTCGTATAAAGTGTTCTCCACTGAACCACTGCCGGCTCTTTCCTGCAACACATAACCCAGTTAGGACTGGTAAATCACCAACATAAACGCAGACTACTTTGACCACAGCGTGAATGCTCAGTCTAAGTTCAACCATCATTATATTATAATATCTGAACGCTAGATGCAGGTTCCCGCACCGCTCACAGAGGTCTTAACCTTGGCAGAGCTGTAGAGCAGACCCGGGTGGTTGCAGAGCTTCTTCAGTGCAGTGATGCAGGCCAGGTGTGTGTGAGTTTGCGTGGAGCCCTGAAAGCAGCCTCTGAAGACTCTGTGGCAGAGAAGATGTGTGTACAGCTCGCGCTGCAGAGGGGACGGTGCGCAGAACAGCGTCCAATCGAGGCGAGGGGGCAGGTAGCAGTTGATGATCTCCTGTGTTCGTCTCAGGATGAACATGCCAGTCAGGCGAGAGAGCTCTGTTGCTCGCTCTTCTCCCAAAGCGCTCTCCTCCTATTGGCGGAGACAGATTCAAAATCAGGTTTAATGCCCGACAGTTGTCAGTTGTCACAAGCGAGAGGTCGCATTACCTCTGAGCAGGAGGGCTGTCTGGAGCGTAGAATTGGCTCCTCGTATACTTTTCTGTATGCGGTGGACGACCCGAGAATCCCTGGGTTAACAAAGTCTATAATTGCATAGAACTCCTGCAGGTCATTCTGGACTGGGGTGCCTTCAAAACAAAGACAATGTGGTTCATCAGAGAGTCCTTAGAGAGTGCCCATCTCTTGCGTCGCTCTCTCAGAATGAGTGTGCACCTGTCAGTATGACTCTGCGGCTGCAGTGCAGGCTGCTGAGGGCCGAGGACGTTTTGATGCTGCTGTTCTTCAGTCTGTGGCCCTCATCGCAAATCACAAGGCCAAACTCCACTTTCTGAACCTGAAAGCATGATGAAATACTTTTAACAAAACAAAAAGATGATGGATGGGGATTTTGTACCAGGCACACTTGACAGGGAGACAGAAGGGGAGCATACCTGCTCCAGGCAGCGCAGCAGCATTTCATAGCTGATCACAAGGACGCTGTGCAGAGTGGAGAGCACAAACTGCTCTATCCTGTGGTCCTATGTCAACAAAGGATGTATATTAATGACTTCATACGTTACCTAACATTAAGGTAAGTCAGTGAACCGGATACTTCAAAGTTCTTTTCAAAAAGACATTAGGCCAGGAAAAGTTAAATACATTATATATGTATATACCATTATTACTCATGTTGCTCTCTTTGATAACGGGCTGAATTCTCTTAAACAATGAGCTTATGAGTATTGTATTTCATGAATAAAATGACTTTGCTGCGTGACCATTTGAACCTGAAACTTCTGATTTAATACAAATCTTTCTACCTATGCTGCTTAAACTTAGTAAATCCAAAAGAAAAGAATATCCTTCTCCCTGCACACCTGGTCCACAGTGAAGACGCTGATCCTCTCACGGCCCAGCCACTTGTTGAACTCTGCAGCCCAGTTGTGCACGAGGCTGCCAGGAGTGACCACAAGTACATGCTTAGTCACTGGTTTCCCACCGTACGGTCCTTGTTTAAGAAACGTCCAGGACAGTGCCACGCTCTGGAGGGTCTTCCCCAGACCCATCTCGTCAGCCAGGATAGCCCCATAGTGACCCACAGCTCTGAAGCACACGCAGTAAAACACACAATAAGATGGATTAGGAATCCTAACAATGGCGTTAATGCTTTTTCTGCACACAGATTCATGTCTTTAAACAGCCTGTGACAAGATGCTACGGGAACAAGCGCCATTACCTCATGCCCATGACGCACTCGTAGAGAAAGAGAAGGCCGTCTCGCTGGTGAGGTCGCAGCTGGTTAGTGAGGAACGGGTCGACAACAACATCAACCACAGGAAGACCAGACTTGTTGTTAAGCCACTGGTGATTGGCCGAAGGACGAGGCATCACCAGTGCACCTGGAAAAGAGTGTGTAGATACACAATATTTGTATATAACAAGATGGGAGAAGTCAAATCTTCTCAGAAATCAGAAGATGCCAAAAAGGGTCAAAAATATACCTGGAGCCAGTGGGTCATGGCGAGGTCTGCAGACCTGTTCCACCACCAGTTTGGATCCAGGAGGATCTGCTGTCCCCAACAGGGTCGGGGAGCAGAAACGTTTGGACACAGAGCAACGAGAGGGAGGTGGAGCCGACTGCGTGAGCAGCTCCTCGTTCTGGACCTGGACCTCTTGGAAGCAACGGCCCCTGGCGAAGTCTTCAGCAGATATGACCCCCATCACCTCCACCTCCTTCCCCCCGATCATCAAGCTCTCTCCCTCGGACAGGGAGGCCAGCTCCGACACCTTGTAGCCACTTCCTAAACAAGCATGCACAACCAGAACCAATTGGCTTACAATGATTATGTGTATTGGGAGAAATGATCTAAATGAGTTTGACATTTCAAACTCATTTAGATCATGATGATAAATGTTCCCCGTTTGTTGCTCCAACTGTTCAAAAACAAAAGGTTGGAGGTTTAAGAAAAACCTTGAAATATCAGTTTAAATAACATAACCTATTTGGCATTACAAAATCCATGAGTAAAACCAGATTAAATAATTTGCTCCATCAGTCACTTTTGAAGGTTAAGCCTAAACAACTTTACACCAGCTGACACACTCACACTTTCTGCAGAAGTAAACAGGTGTCCTCAAGGTGTCCTCACTACTCCAACATCACATGGTTACATTACTGGAGGAGGCGGAGCCTAATACTTCTTCTCTACAAGATGACTTGGTAGTAAATATGTTATTATAATTTAGAGGGACTTATGTTGATGATGTTCTTAACTGCCGCAGGCAACATGGGCTGCAGTCACACTGCTCCTCCTCCCAGACTAAGATATGACAAAATAAAAATGTATTAAATTCTGGTGTCTCGGTCTCACCCTTTCCAATGTCCTTGCCCTCCATATCTTTGAGTGTGGCTGTGCGTCCTCTTGTGACCATGACCGCGTCGCCCTCCCAGCGTTTGTGTTTCTTCTTACTGGCTTTACACCACATCACACTGAAGTAACGCACTCCGTCCTGACTGCAGCCCGCTGGAGGCTGAGCGGTTTGCGTAGACCCGGAGGTCAACAGAGGGTATCCATCCACTCCTGTAACACAAAGACATACAACAGTCAAACACAAAGATCTAATACAAACCTCACCAGCAGAGGGCCCCGCTGCACCAAGTCTACCACAAACACAGATATAAGATGTAGAGGAACCCAATTAAGAAAAATAACATTTGAGTGGATGCCTGTTTGACTTGTAATACACAAAGAAATGCTAATTAAACTTACTTTTTTTTTTAATAGAAAAAGTTTACATTTGGACAAAGTGTAAAAGAAACTTACATCACAGTATATAAATATATATAAATGTTGTAGTCACACACATTAAATAACAATAACATCACAAAACAAGTCCACATCTCCCTTCTTTTGATCGATTCAGCAACCGGAAAGGATTTCTCTCACTTCCGTGTAAATTCATTAACAGGATTTGTAATCATTAGCATCTCGTGGTTAAGGCCTTCGACAGTTTGACTTCAATCCTGGGCTTCAGAATATTTCTCAGTTCTAAATAATGTAATTGTAACCGTTTGATTAGAGCACTTCTTACCTACAGACCTTGGCTGTAGCGCCATAGTTTGTTTCCCTATAATTGCAAAACGGAAATGATTTTTTTCAGTTTCTCACATCAGATTTTTACAGATGCCAGATCACGTTAATATTTTCATTAAGAATTTTAAAAAGTGCTAATAATGCCCCCGATTAATCTGGGGAGACTCACACTCCAGTGAGTCATTACAGTAAATGGTGGTAGTACATTTAAAGTGGTGGCAGATCTGAGCAGAAGCACCATCATGGTACAATCCATTTATTCCTATTATTTTCCCTTCCAAATAGCTAGACGTTCATATATATTTAATCTATTTTGGCCAGTCACAGTGTTTGTAAATTGAGCATTTACAAGGTCTGTTGCCGCTTCTGTCAATAAGAGTGATGAGGATACATCTTCAACACAACAGTGATAAACACAGACTGATGGCGACACAAGTGAGCCTCATCCTGCAATATGCAAATAGGCATTCAGCGTCTGTATGAGGCACGATGTTTCCAAGAGAAATGAAAGTTCTCAAACATGAAACTGTTGTGTGATTGCTCCTCAGCCTCTTCTCCACACTGTAATCTCCTCAGAGCCTCTCCCTTTCTAACGCTGCACACAGTTGTGCGCATTCATGCTCTTTATAGAGGAATTGGCAGTCCGTTTCTCAGCCGAGCAGCCTTTATTTTCTCCACTTTGATCTTGGCTCTCAGAAGTTCCTCCTCCAGGTCCTGTTTCCTCTTCAGCCCCTCCCTCTTCTCCTCCAGGTAGATGGCAACCTTCCTGTGATTGGCCAACACCAACTCGTGCTCCTCTTTGTGCAGAGAGCGAAACCGGTCGGGCTCGTGGTGAGGGTCGATGTCATTGGGGTAGAGGTCGTGGCGTAAGGGCAGCGGCGAGGGGGAGAGGGGGAGATTAACGGAGGACGGGACGGAAGACAGTGATGCTTCAAAATCATGAACGCTGCTACCCATGTCCTGCTCCTCCTCCCCCTCCTGGCCACCGTCCAGCACCGATTCTGTGTGTGTGGAGAGCATAGGGAGGTCTGGCGGTGGTTTAACATCCTCTTCAGGGTCCAGCTGGACCACCTCGTGGGGGATACTTGGGACAGCTGCCGAGTAATCCTGGAGTCCGGCCAGAGAGGAGCTGCTGCCAGGATGTTCCACAGGAGAGTTGTGTTTGCTGTATATTAATCTAAAAATGGAACAAAGGATACAAATATGAGACTGAAGTGCTCAAACAATGGAGATTTTGTCTATTTGGTGTGTACGTGTGCAGACCTGTTGGCGTACACTTCATTAATCAATCAAAAGGAACCGTGACTAAGAGTAGCCGAGAGAAAATTAAATGATTCACCGAAGTAAAAAATAAATAAAAAATTGCTGATTACAGCCTCACAGATACTATAATTTCCTTGCTGATTTGTAGAATTACAAATAATAAAATGTTTTGGGATAGGGATTTTTAGGTAGGTGCAACTATTAAAATAACAATTCAAAGATGTTGTTGTTTACCATGTACTTTTCCCAAACTAATGAATATAATCAGTCTTGGCCTCCTTTATTTCTTTTGCACTAAAAACCTGATCCAGTTTCTAAACATCACTTTTTTGGGTCCAATTTGTGATTTGTAATCGTCTTGTTTATGAAAAAAAAAAAAATTGGCAAACTAGTCAATTTAAAAACAAGAGTTACGTATTTTCCGGGTGAATGTACCTGACCAAAAAACAAACTACTAAAAGCATTGTTGTCTAAAACACTAAAACAAAAAGCAGTACAAACTCTATTTTAATTTTTAGCCTGGCGTTGTGAGTTTGTAATTTAATTGGTCTTTGAAACCTTGAGTTCAGCCTCTCCTGTCACTCCTCCAACGGTTGAATCAGTATTGTGACTGCATCCCGTTAAGGATGCATGTGCTTGTTGAACTCTCCCTCAACAGTTGCGTTTGTATAGAAATGTGTGCCTGTGATCGTAGGTGAATTTCACACTGTACCTGCGTAGTGCCTGGTCCTTTTCATGGATCGGCACATGATGAAACAGGTGAGGGATCATCTCCATAATTTTCCTGGTTGGCTCAGAGATGCTCGATCTGTACTCTGGCTGGGCGTGTCTCTGCTGCATCACTTCCTGCTTGGCTGACTCCTTTAGCCTCTTGTAGAGGGTCCTGAGGCCCTGAGCGGTGCGATGGGGTCTGTCCCCTCCCAAGGCATTGTATTGCTCAGCAACAGTGTCCCAGCACTTGTTCTTGTCCACGATGACCGCATGCTTGTTGGTGTGCTCCTCCAGGATGCGGATGTGAGGGCGGACCAGCTTCAACAGGTCCAGCTTCTCAGATAGGGTGAAGTTGGAGGAGCGAGCTTTACCCACCATACTAGACAGAAACACAGAGCTGGCTGCCATCTTATAGCATAGCGCACTCTCACAGATTGAGTCAGGCCTATGGCTGTTGCAGCTCAGCAACCACTCGATACTAAGTCTCCTCACTCTTCCCACCAGTCTTTTTTTTGGTCCCTGCTCCTGGCTTCTCCTGGTCCACGGTGATGAAGCCAACACTGGTCTTACTCCCATACATTTCCCATTTTCCTTCTATTCTCCTTCTAAATCAAACATAAACTGTGTCTAACACGTGCATGGATTCACACACTACTCCTTGGTTCTCCCTCAGCCACGTTGCACAACAAAAACAGGCTGTGCTGCACACAATAAGAATCAGGCTTAACTAGGCCAGCCTCGTTTAGGCCCCCGCCTACCGCGGAGGACTTTGTATGAATTCCTCCCAGCTTAGGTTGACGTAGCTAAGCCGCTTAAACCCAGCCCGACCTACTTACAGCTCGGTCTCTCTAAACCCAAAACCAAGCACAGCACAGCGCGCAGCCACGCCGCCTCTGCACTGTAACACAGCAGCGGCACTGTGCTCGACACAAACGGGGGAAACAGTTTGTAAACAATGTATAACAGGTTATTAGGGTCAGGGGTCTATTTTCCTCTAGTGAGTGACGCTTTGATAAAGCGCTGGCTTAACTAACCGAGTGGGGGAGGGGCTTTAGAGCGCGCTGCGCGTACCCGCGCAGACGGGGCGCTTATACCCTTTGTGCATAAAATAAACCACACATACGAGTTCACACAATGAAATACGTGGTGCAACCGAAGCAGAGGGAACCGCGTGTGTTTCGGGTGTAAACCAGCGGCACTAGTTGCTCGTGCAGGGGGACGCGGTGGCTCACTGATCCCGAGCACAGTCCTAATCTGCCCGGCGCTGCCGCTGCACTACCCCGCTCCTTTGCGTAATGCTGGACCTGCTGTCACTCAGCCCGCCTGGTTTAACGTGCGGTGTGTTGCATTCGTATCCGCAGAGACAGTCGGGTGCTGCAAGATAAGAGATCTTTAAATTATTAACGCGGCGTCACGCGGATTATTATAGTTGAATTACAAAATAAAGAAAATACCGTCCGCGAGACACACGAGGGACGTTAAACTGGAGCACGCCCGCGCTAAATTGCGTGCACACTGGTTCAGAATTGTGCAGCCAAATAAAGCAAAAGTCGTCGATTATTTTTGGTTGCTAATCTGTAGGTGATGTTTCACAATGAATTTGTGAATGTAAACACAGGGAATTAACCTGTGTGGCATTCGTCTTTCAGCCTCCAGAGGTTGTGAGGAGAGGGAAAGCATCTCCTGCCTCTGAAAAAGGTTTCTGAATTTAAAAAACAAGACATCAAGCTTCATGTACAGATTTTGCCACCGAAATGTATACCAGTATAATAAGGAACTAGCTATCTCATCATAACTAGCATCTGAACAGGAGATGAAGAATATGTAATAATGACACGTTTCCATCATTTATATAACGTGTGGACTTAATAAACTAGTGTTTCTGCAGACAGAACATTTGTGAAGCTAATTCTCACATCTCTGAATCATTACTCAACATGGAGTGCAGTGATTTGCAGACAGACTTCTTATAGTCATTATTAAAGCAGACTATGTCACATAACGGATGTGTAATAGTGGGTTAGGTACCACAAGGAGCATTTAAGTACTATATTGTGGTCCTGATCAATATAATTCAAGTTATTACTATATCCTCAACCAACTGCATGATGAATTTAGTTTATCAGAAAAAACTTAGCAACCATGTCAATACTGTTACAACTCATGACATGTTTTCCTATTAGTTATAAAAATGAAGACTTGCAGCATTTAATTATCTCAGTCAATTGTTTGAATTTACTGAGTGATATATATGACGGTGTTTCTTAAGCATTTAAAGTACACAATAATTGTAAATAACCCAAAACATGAAAACATATACAGCCTTATAAGGTATGAATACACTGAGAAACATTGCAAAAGTAATTATGTCATGGGTAATTTTTTTCACATATATATATATATACAGGACTGTCTCAGAAAATTAGAATATTGTGATAAAGTTCTTTATTTTCTGTAATGCAATTAAAAAAACAAAAATGTCATGCATTCTGGATTCATTACAAATCAACTGAAATATTGCAAGCCTTTTATTCTTTTAATATTGCTGATTATGGCTTACAGCTTAAGAAAACTCTAAAATCCTATCTCATAAAATTTGAATATTTCCTCAGACCAAGTTAAAAAAAAGATTTATAACAGCAAAACAAAATCAAACATTTGAAAATGTGTTTCCAGGTGTTTCGAGTTAATTAGACGATTCAAGTGATTTGTTTAATACCCTACTAGTATACTTTTTCATGATATTCTAATATTTAGAAATAGGATATTTGAGTTTTCTTAAGCTGTAAGCCATAATCAGCAATATTAAAAGAATAAAAGGCTTGCAATATTTCAGTTGATTTGTAATGAATCCAGAATGCATGACATTTTTGTTTTTTTAATTGCATTACAGAAAATAAAGAACTTTATCACAATATTCTAATTTTCTGAGACAGTCCTGTATATATATATATATTAGTGCTGTGAAAAATAACGCGTTAACTCAGTTAATTCAATTACAGGTTTAACTAGTTTTTTTTTTACGCATTTAACGCATGCGCAGAATGAGCTTCCAATCCGTCTGTTGTTGGTCGTCGGTACGAAAAAAAAGTCACTTGCAAAATGAGCTTCCAATACACCACTTCAATCTGAACTCTGTCCGCTCTCATGCAGACGGTCTGTTCATCGGTAATGATCCTTCCGCAGGTTCACCTACGGAAACCTTGTTACGACTTTTACTTCCTGTAGATCAGGGTCTCAACACGTCGATCGCGACCTGCCAGTCGATCGCGCGTAGTGTCGGTAGATCGCATCACATTAAAGAGATTGCCTCGCCGCGAGATGTTCTCTATAGCACGTCTTTCTTCTTTTATTAAACTAAACGTCTGTTGTTGATCGATCTCCACAGCAGCATGTCATTTCTGTCTCTTCGCGTTGCGTTAAAACTTATCGATCTCCGTCTGGCGCGCCACAGAGCTCCGTGCGCGCGCATCGGGACCGAGCAAAAAAAGTCACTTGTCAATCTGTCCACCTTTAGATTGTATCATGGTGGAGTTAATGGTTGACAAACAAGAGAAAAATGCTCTGTTTAACCCTCCTGTTACCTTTACATTTACGAACATATTTTACCCTCGGGGTCAATTTGACCCCAGCAATTAAAACCTCCAGAAAATTATTAGAATTAATATTGCTTCCCAAGTTTAAGTGTGAGGTACTTTATGTTTGTTTGTTGACTACCTAAATAGCCCTTTAAATAAATAAAAAAGTTGATATTTCTTATATGTTTGACACAGTGAAAAACAGCCTGGGGTCAAATTGACCCCAAAGAACGAGAGAGGGCTAGTGCAATCACTGGCACCGACAACTCAATGGCAACTCACTGGCACCTCAGTGGCACCTCAGTGGCAAGTCTGTGGCAAGTGCCGCTCGGTGCCAGTACTCAGCGACAACTCACTGGCACCTCACTGGCACCTCAGTGGCAAGTGCCACAGACTTGCATAGATAATGTATTTTTTTAGACTTACTTACAATATGCAATACGATATTGCTGTACAATACTGCTGTACTATATTGAATATTTTTTTGCTACTACTACGTTTCACTTCGTAATATATAACACTTATATACCATGATATGTATAATGTACCCGCCTTTCTTTAATAATAAAGAATATATAATTAAATTTTTTACCATGTCATACTGTTATACCTCCATGAAATTCTCCTTTGAGGAGATGCCACTGTTAGTCTAAAGTTTAAGCACTGGCACTCAGTGACACTTGCCGGCAGTTGCCGGCAGTTGCCAGCAGTTGCCAGCAGTTGCCACTACTAGTCAAAAAATGCCACTACTAGTTAAAAAGTGCCACTACTAGTTAAAAAGTGCCACTACTAGTCAAAAAGTGCCAGCAGACGGAGGGTCGGCCGCAGTGACGAGTCTGCGACGATTTAGTGACAAGCTCCACTGAAGTGCCCGGACAGCGGAAGAAATCACTTTCATGATCACAGAATGGAGGAGCTGCGGTTTAGCTAGATAGATAGATAGATAGATAGCTAGATACACAGATGGATATATATATATATATATATATATATATATTGTCTTTTTGTAGACACTTACTTACAATATGCAATAAGATAGTGCTGTACATTCCTGCTGTACTGTATTTAATATTGTTTTGCTCCTACTACGTTTCACTTCATAATCTATTACACTTATATACCATGATATTAGTAACGTCTCGGACGTTATGGCACTGATGACACGGAGACGGGACGACGTTATTAATCCTCCCTTTATTAGGCATCCACCAACACAGACAGCGTGCTCGCATCCACCAACACAGACAGCGTGCTCCTCTCAGTTTAGCAGCTCGAACGTCAACAACAACGGTTCCCGTCAACCACCCTTAACTTCCGTTTTCCGACAGGTTAACCCCGCCTCCCCTCTACTCCGCCAATCACAGGCACGTCCCCTCGACCAGCATGCACGGTGCCACACTGTGATTGACAGCCACTTCACAGGGTCGCTACAAAATGTATAATGTACCCGCCTTTCTTAAATAATAATTTTTAAAAAAGATATATATATATATATAATTTATTGTTTTACCATGTCATACTGTTATACCGCCATGAAATTCTACTTTGAGGAGATGCCACTGTTAGTCTAAAGTGTAAGCACTGGCACTCAGTGACACTTGCCGGCACTTGCCAGCAGATGCCACTACTAGTTAAAAAGTGCCACTACTAGTTAAAAAGTGCCACTACTAGTCAAAAAGTGCCAGCAGACGGAGGGTCGGCCAGGCGCGTCTGCGGCATGTCTGCGCATTGACGAGTCTGCGACGATTTAGTGACAAGCTTCACTGAAGTGCCCGGACAGCGGAAGAAATCACTTTCATGATCACAGAATGGAGGAGCTGCGGTTTAGCTAGATAGACAGATAGATAGATAGCTAAAATAGCTAGATACACAGATGGATATATATATATAATTGTCTTTTTGTAGACACTTACTGACAATATGCAATAAGATAGTGCTGTACATTACTGCTGTACAATATTTAATATTGTTTTGCTTCTACTACGTTTCACTTCGTAATATATTAAACTTTAGACTAACAGTGGCATCTCCTCAGAGTAGAGTATCATAGTGGGGGTATAACAGTAGGCCTATGATCATGGTAAAAAACAAATCTTTTTTTATTATTATTATTTTAAAAAGGCGGGTATATTATACATATGATGGTATATGAGTGTAAGTGTAAATAAAAAAACCTGGAGCTCCTCCAATCTATGATCATAAAACTGATTAACGGCAGCTGATCTGTCGTAACAACAATGGTTGTTCCACCCACAGCTTCTCGGCGAGTGTCGTTCGCTTGCTGTTGTCCTGCCACTTGAGTGTTGCTGCCGGCGACTCGTCGCAAACACGCCGCTGAGTTGTCGCTGAGTACTGGCACCGAGCGGCACTTGCCGCTGAGTTGTCGGTGCCAGTGATTGCACTAGTTCGGTGTCGGTAGGTGCCACGAGCTGCCAGTGCTAGTTGTCAATGAAGTGCCACGACGCGTCAGAGACTTGCCACCAGCCAGTAGTTAGACAGATGCCACCACGATGGGGGCAGAAGTCAGAAAGGTGCCACTACTCGCCAAAGAAGTGCCAGTAGTTCTCAGATGATTGCCACGAGTCAGAGTGTGCCATTCCTTTTTCATTCACCTTGTTTCTGCTAGAAGGCCAGCATCCCGGAGTCGCCTCTTCACTGTCGACGTTGACACTGGCGTTTTGCGGGTACCATTTAAAGAAGCTGCCAGTTGAGGACCTGTGAGGGGTCTATTTCTCAAACTAGAGACTCTAATGTACTTGTCTTCTTGCTGAGTTGTGCACCGGGGCCTCCCACTTCTCTTTCTGCTCTGGTTAGAGCCCGTTTGTGCTGTTCTCTGAAGGGAGTAGTACACACCGCTGTAGGAAATTTTCAGTTTCTTTGCAATTTCTCACATGGAATAGCCTTCATTTCTAAGAACAAGAATAGACTGGCGAGTTTCACATGAAAGTTCTTTTTTTCTGGCCATTTTGAGAGTCTTATCGAACCCACAAATGTGATGCTCCAGATAATCAACTAGCTCAAAGGAAGGCCAGTTGTATAGCTTATATCTCCAGCATAACTGTTTTCAGCTGTGCTAACATAATTGCACAAGGGTTTTCAAGGGTTTTCTAATCATCCATTAGTCTTCGAAGGCGATTATCAAACACAATGTACCATTAGAACACTGGAGTGATAGTTGCTGGAAATGGGCCTCTATACACCTATGGAGATATTTCATTAAAAACAAGACGTTTCCACCTAGAATAGTCATTTACCACATTAACAATGTATAGTGTGTATTTCTGATTAATTTAATGTTATCTTTATTGAAAAAGCAGTGCTTTTCTTTGAAAAATAAGGACATTTCTAAGTGACCCCAAACTTTTGAACGGTAGTGTATATGTTAGTTTGTGTCTGCTACTGTGACCAACACATTTCTCCTTGGGGATGAATAAAGTATATATATATATATATATATATATAAAATCTCAGACTGCCATCAGATGTTAGACAATTGCCACAACGTGCCAGGTTGTGACGGGCTATCAGATGGTAACTGATATTATGGAAATTATTCAGATGGAGGATAGTTATCACGAAGGTGGTTTACAAATGTCTGTTAAAACTCTCCCGTCGGCGACAGGAAGTGACATGCAAATCTGAAATTATCTTAATTCCATTGGATTCTGAACGCAAAGAAGTGGAGCTTGTCAATGGTTTCCGGTACATTACGTTAATAATTTATCCAACGAAAATTGTTGTTACATTTATTGATAAAAAAAATAAGACAAAAAGGACCAGGCAGTCTCATGCCATAATTACAGATGTAATACTTCATATTTAAACCTCTTCTTTTACTACTACTACTACTACTAGCCTACTACTACTACTTTTATTTGTGGTAAATGATGTCCTTGACCCAATAAAGCATGCGCATAGTTGTCCAATATTTTCAGACCAACAGGTAATTGTTAAAAGTCTGATATATCATGTCTGAACAAATAATTACACAGTTAAACAAAAGGATAAAGTCTCCCTCCTTTATATAAGAACTCTAGGAACATTGTACATACTTTGCTGGTGGACTCCAAATTGGAGTACCACCATATTATTTACACTGCAGTGAAATCCTGCTTCTACCACCTACTCCATCCATCCATTTGTGGTTTTGAAACAACATACATGGTGCTCAAGGAACTCCAGCCACAGTACACAAGCATTAAGTGCAGATCACTATAGACATTTTGAAATAGTATTTGTAGTGGCCATTTGTTCGATAAATCAGTAGCATTACCCAATTCATAAACAAAGGAACAAACCAAAGACTAAGTATACATAGACAACAACGACAAATGGCTTAATTTAACAAATATATGTATATTCTGAATAGGCAAACATCTAGAATAATTAAACAAGAATACTTACAAATAGAATAACTGAATACTAACACAAAATAAATAGCTCCTACAGTATTACTGTGCTGATTTAGAATTAAAAGGTATCGCTTTTCTTTCTTAATTAATTACATTTAGCTATTGTTTCATATTGTATAGTCAAAGTGACTTAAAAACGAAATGTACTTGAAATAAATGGTGTGTGTTTTTGTAATGTTCATATTCTTCTCATGCAGAATTCTGGAAAATTCCAAAAAATTGAGCATGCTCTGTTGGCAGCCAAGTGGTGCCAGACATGGCCTTTGAAGGGGAAGGTGACATTACCCGCACTGACGCTAATGGGCCGATCAGAACAGCTGGCCATCGGAAAAGCACATGCGGGAGAAGAAGAAGACGACGGAGCTGAAAGACTCTTTGATTTCAACTTTGAATATCAAAGTGATTATAATAGGTTTTCTGAGGAATTCATGGACAAGGGTTACAAGGTGGATGGGTCATTCAAGCACTGTGATTAGTTGCGTAATGAGAGTTTATTGTTTTACCTGTTGTGTTTTGTTTTATTAAATGTGTTTCATATTTACAAATACGTTCCGTGAATACTGTTTCCTGACTTTCTCTGCGTCTCGTTCTTTTCATATTCTGTTCACACCCATGACAACTGTAGCTTTATTGATTCAGCAAATATATGTGCTTTGATGTGTAATTTAATGTTGGCCTAGTATTCAATTAATAACCATCACATTAATTGCATTTATAAACCTAACTCAAGCATCACAGCACCTTACAAATATATAGAAGCAAAACAATATTAAATATAGTATAGCAGTAATGTACAGCACTATCTTATTGCATATTGTAAGTAAGTCTACAAAAAGACACGAATTATATATATATATATATATATATGTAATGTACAGCACTATCTTATTGCATATTGTAAGTAAGTCTACAAAAAGACACGAATTATATATATATATATATAATATATATATCCATCTGTGTATCTAGCTATTTTATCTATCTATCTATCTAGCTAAACCGCAGCTCCTCCATTTTGTGATCATGAAAGTGATTTCTTCCGCTGTACGGGCACTTCAGTGAAGCTTGTCACTGAGTCGTCGCAGACTCGTCACTGCGCAGACATGCCGCAGACGCGCCTGGCCGACCCTCCGTCCGCTGGCACTTTTTGACTAGTAGTGGCACTTTTTGACTAGTAGTGGCACTTTTTGACTAGTAGTGGCATCTGCTGGCAACTGCTGGCAAGTGCCACTGAGTAGCTGCGGCACCTGCTGGCAAGTGCTGGCAAGTGCCACTGAGTAGCTGTGGCAACTACTGGCAAGTGCCACTGAGTGCCAGCGTCGCTAGGGGGATCTCGCCCCTACTGCAAAGAACACCGACATTAAACATTGAATGGGGTCAAATGGACCCGAAAGGTAACAGGAGGGTTAAACATTCTGTTTAGGATGAAGATGTATTAATGTTCCATATGGAAGAAAACTGCTAAATAACTGCTGAGTTGCAGCACCATTGTATAGAAGAATGTATAAATGTATATATCCGTCTTTTGTCATAAATCTCTATGTTCTCACAAAATATACCGAGAATATCGGTAATATGTGATTAATCATGATTAATCCACAAAAACCTGTGATTAATCCGATTAAAATTTTTAATCGTTTCACAGCCCTAATATATATATATATATATACCCACACGTCAACTTTCTGGTGAATATTTGTCTTAACAAATAAAACTAGGATAGGTGCTGGCCCCAAAAAACATAAAAGTGGTTTTGATGCACAATCATTCATTCAAACTATTCTTGTCCATAACAGGTACTGTACACATCGTTGTGTCTTACCTGCAGGTCTGTTGTCTTCTCTGTGCTCTTCTGAACCTTTGCTGGCATGTTCTGACTCGGCCTCTTTTTCCTTACTTTCCGCTGCACTGAGAACACGAGCCAGAGCCCTCGACAAGACTGGAGCAGGCTGGGCAACTTTAGGCTGAACATCACACGCTGGTGCTGGTAGACTTCTCTGGACCTGCAAGATGAGAAGAAGAGAAAAGACAACTCATAACCTCAGGATGTTTGAAACTACACTGGACAATGAAAAGAATATGAAGGGAACCTAAAGAGTACTGAGGGGTCCGAGTGTAGATTTAAGCCTCGTGTTTTACGTTGTTCTGGCTGACTAGACCTTCGCTCAGGTTGAACGTGAGCTCGAGCTTTGATGGAAACGTATTAGGACACAAAACGTCATCTTCCAAAAAGAAAGATAAAGGAGTAATTTGTCCCACCTTAACAGGTTAAACTGCTGACAGGAGGCTCAGGAAGATGTCCATCAATTAGTCTAAACTCGCCCCACACACTCCGGAGAAGAGGTCTACCCTTAAAACAACTGTGTGGGTGTTCAGAGCCTGAAACGTTTTGAATAATTTACCTTTTCCAGTGCATTGCTTAAACCAAGTTTAGGGCTAAGCGGCTTCGATTCAGCCACGAGAGAGGAAGTAGATGCTCCAGGGGGCATAAACCGGGGCTTCTTCAAAGCATTACCCGAGAGCTGGCTGGGAGCTCCTGAGCGCCGCATTGTGCTCCTGGCAGCCCTCAATAATCTATATCCTAAAGACAGAAAGAAATGAATAAACACAGTCATTAATAGTGTAAACTATAGGTCCTAGTCAGCAGATGATGATGTCAATCAACCCAGTGGCTTACACACACACATGGATCTGTTAAAGCAAGTATGTGAGTAAGATGAGTGGGTTTTACTGTCTTTATGATTGATCCACACAGAACTCAATGTCTTAGTAGTTTAGTATCCTTTGTCCTCAACAACCGCAACTAATGTAAACAGACCAGCTTAGACTAGAGAGAATATGTAATATTATTGCATGATAAACTATTTGATTATAAATAATATATCATATAAATTCAAAATAATATACAATAAATGTCTTAGCTGCATCCTCCAAAATGCAAACTAATGAATAGTGACAGTAATAGCGCTTTAAGGCTCGAGCGACGATGAATCAATTCTGACCAATTCAACCCCATCGTCTCATATATTGAGGGGGTCGTTAGAAAGCTGTGGATTAGATGCCTGTCAACAAGCCATCTGACAGCTTTCTAACGACCCCCCACCCTAAAGAGCTTGACCTGCTAACACCTGGAACCACGTTTACAATAAACCACTGAGCGGTTAGCGAAGTTAACTTGTTGCTTTAGCGTTTCATGTTGGCAAGCTAGCTAACTCACTCACGTCAAACCAGCGCTACCACGGATGTTTTAACTCGGCTGTCATGTTTGATAACGTGTCATACGTACCCGGTTGAACTACAAGTTTGATAAGAACAGCTAAAGACAAAACAATCAGTCTTGTATTTTCTTCCTTAACTCTTGATACTGTTCGAGTTCGCCCGCTAAATGTTTTGAAGAACTTGATTGGTTGAAACCCCGGAAGTGGGCGTAGTCAACAAAAGTGGGGTGCGTTTGATTTGGTTTACGTCGTAGTAGTTTACCTTCCACATCCCCATTGAACTCCTGCTCCCCGTCAATCTCTGAGTTGTTAATCAAGCACACCTAGTACAACTGTGGTGACCTCACTTTACTATTTTAATATCAGAAGAAGAATAAAATCGTCGTGAAACCTTTAGATGTTGGAGAGGTTTTGCATATGATTATTAGATGGGAAATGTTGATAATATTATATATATTTGTAAAATGAACAGTGTTGGTGAAGTACGTTGTTACTCAATTTCTGGGGGACCATCGTTTTTGAGCAATTAAATATCTCTCTCGTTCTGCCTCTTTTGTGATATACATGCCTAAAAGCTGCCTAATATTTCAATACTGAAAAAATATCGGCATTATAATTATTATAACTATGATGATTTTTTGTGTTGCCCCCTCAGGACTTGGTGCCCTACGCACAGCGTGTAGTGCGCGTTATTGGAGCGACAGCGCTGTGTTTACTCTGCAACGACGTGTAAAAATGGATGCTGTGAAAAATTGTGAGAAATGTATATATATTATGTAAGTATTAAATATATGCATACTTTAATTTCAAAGGGAAATACTGCACATTTTCTTGATAAAAAATAATGACCATTCAACACAGTATTAAACAGTGTATATTATCAGTACTACCATATGGTGAAAGATACTTTTAATACACAAAGTACATTTTGCACACAAAAAAGTGTCACCCACACCCACAAAGCCCCACAAACACACATGCTCTTTACTTTATTTACAGCAGTTACGGGTCTGAATACTTCTTCCACAACTGAGTTAATTGAAGTGCAGACATTATAACAGGACTAGGATGAGTCCAGTTGTTAAAATTACTCTTTGATATTCGTGATCTGATAGTTTATGTCATCTGACGTTCTGTAATCCAATCAGGGAGCGAGAGAGAGTGTAATCCATGTTAATCCCACATCCAGAGGGCAAGAGAGAAACCTCGGATTGGGTGGGTCATTAACAGAGATAGAAACAGTTGTAGGACAGCGGTAATCTGTGAAGGCACCACAATCTTTAGCTTCATCAACACTGCAGAATGTATCTGTTTTTTGTGGATGTCTCCTCTCCTGTAATTCGGTCTCTATGATCTGATCTCGTCTGACAGCTGCCTGCCTGTGCCCTGAACCGTGGTGTCAGGGATACCTCTCCATGGAGACGCACTCCTGAGGGTAGGGGAGGGCTTTCAGGAAAGGAGACCCTCACCTGGATGGAGCAACAAGTCAAGAGAGAGGATGAAGAAGGAAAGACCTTAGTGGTAGTTCAGAAGTAAGATGAAAGGCCACCTGTGGGGGAACAAGTAAAGTGGGAATCAACAGAAGGGAAGAAGAAGAAGAAGAAGAAGAAGAAGAAGAAGAAGAAATAGGTGGATTAATTCATTTTGTCAGGTAGGGGTATTGGTATATTGTTAGTCAATAATCCCAAAAAAAGAAGAAACCAATGAGACAACCCTGTGTGTGTGCATTGTTCTCAATGTTGTCTCATCTGTGTGTGGTTAGGATGGGCTATGATCTGGAGCGCTTTGTGGGCTATGTGAATGAGGGTCTTCTGTGCTGTGTGTGTCGGGACGTGTTGGAGCGCCCCCTGCAGGCGCCCTGCGAACATGCCTACTGCAGCGCCTGCATCAGCAGCTGGCTGGTCCATCACCACTCCTGTCCTGAGGACAGACTCCCACTGGATGTGGGCAGTCTCAAACCACTATACAGGTCTGTCTCTGCATATGTGTGCCTTCTATGATCTCCTCGTTGTAACTGTTTACTCCAAAGTTGTTCCAGCTATCCAGTGGTCCCATGCACACGTGTCCTGCTCTCTGACGCTGGTTTTGATGACAGGTACATGCGTAATGACCTGAACCGCCTGCAGATACGGTGTGTGAATGCAGGGCAGGGTTGTGAGGTGGTCTGCTCCCTGGAGAGCCTGCACACACACGAGGACGAGTGTGAATTTGCCTTCATTGTCTGCTCTACCACAGGTACAACATCGAGTTAATGTGACGTGTCATTTGTTGTGTTTATTGGAAGTGTTCGTACGGTTCTTAAAATGGTTATCATTGTGGATGTGTGTATAAAAGGTAACATGACACCTGTGTGTGGCTGCAACAGGTGGCTCTTTTGTTGTCATGGCTACCTCCTCTGCCCATATGGGATTTACTCAGCTCCCAGAGACCTCACACAGAGAATTTAAAAGTGTGTATGCATTTACAAGCATGTGCTCTTGTGCTCACAATGTGTCTGTGACCTGTCATTGGCAGGTGGAGAGTACATATGTTACCATTGTGGTAGGTAGTTACAGAGCGTGTGCATGCAGTGTGGCTTTTTGCAGTGTTGCGTACTCCAGGCACATCAGCAACATACAGTTTTACACAAGATTGAATCTGATATATCTATGACTGTGAAAAGTTACTGAATTTGATCAAATATGAAAGAGTGCAGTGATTACAACATTTGGGATAGTCTAAGTGTTCAAGGGTGGAAACAAATCATCAGTAGTTATTAAAAACAATGAGTCTCTTCCATCGAATGTGAAATGAAGTCAGACCTCTTAATCCTGTCAGGAATTCTGAGATAACTTTCTTAAGAAGACACTCAACTTTGAAAAGCACCTCTAAATAAAAGAGGAATTGGTTAATTGGGCATCTTCCTATTGGATCTGTGACCGTGGTTGATTAATTAGACCTATGAGTAATGTCGAGTGACCGCACTTCTACAAGTGTGTTGGAACTGTTTCCACTCATTTGTACGAACTTTGTTACTTAAAGCTATTTCTGAAAACACTTACATATACATTGAGTCCTTCTGTGTCCCATCAGGTTGTTCCTTGCAGGTAGAGAGGCGTGGTCTGGAGGCTCACCTGTCCGAATGTAACTTCCGCAGCAGGGAGTGTCCCAACGGCTGTGGCCACACCCTCCTCTCCATTGACCAATCACAGCATAACTGTGTTGCAGAGCTGCGCACAGAAGTGGAGATGCTCAGGTGTGTTTGTGTGGTTGTGAAAATGTCCCCACTCTCTTAAATCCTGATGAAAGGGAGGATTTTCTACAGTTGACATTTTTTTTGATCGTAAATTTGTCTCTGAATATTTATGGCAGGGCAGAGATGCTGTGCAAGTTGGAGGAGGTGAGGCGAGAGATGGAGTCTCGGTTGGACTCTCAGAGGAGACACATGGTGCAGAAGGAGTCGCAGCTGAAGAATGTCGTGGAGGAGCTCAAGGTGACCTGCAGTCCTTCTCGTGTATTTAACTTCTCAATTTTTAAGGTGACAACAGGGCTGAAGTAAATATTGAAGGTACTGGGACATTTAGTTGTGCGTATAGTAATATATAAATAGAGCTTTAGTAATACATAAAAAAACCAGTTATCTGCTTTTGTTTCTTGAATCTCATAGTGGCTATTTATTTGCATAATTAGCACACGAAACATTAGATTACCTCATAAATAACAAATAACTTCCGTTGTAAGATTTAGTCAATAAAATATGTACATTTAAATACATTAGAAACAAAAAAACATTGAAGGAAAAGTTGATTCAGTTGTGATTCTAGAGGTTCATCACAAGATCTTCATCAGCAGTTTTCTGGGAAATGCTACTTTTAAATATATATTTTATGTCTAACTTTAGAGACTTTAATCTTTTAAAAGTTTAAAATGTAATTATTCTTAATGTCTGTTTCAAAGTGTTTTCAGTCGTTGGAGAAAATCCGTCCAGAAAAGCCTACGCTGTGAAGCATGATGATGCATGTTCAGTGACTCCGCCTCCTCTCTGACTGTGCAGGGTCAGTTGTTCTGTGTGATGTGTGACATGCGGGCCTTGTTGGGAGCAGAGCGCCTGAGAAGACAGGAGCTGGCAGAGGCGGAGCTGGAGAAAAGGGAACTGTTGGAGCTCCTTCGAGACATGCAGCCAACCAGGAGTCATCGTCCTGTTGAACAGACATCCAGGGACCAGCATCAGGAAGCTCTGCAAACATCTGGACGGGAGCTGCACACAGAGCCGACACGACACAAGCAGAGGGAGGCGTCTTTGTATGCCTCCAGTCTGTCTCTGCATTCTGCTCATGCCATAAATATATCCGGTCCACCTCCATCACCTCAGCTGGGAGAGGGGACGCGCAAGGGTGGGACCAGGTGCCTGACGCTCGACTGCATCGAGCGGAAGAGTCGGGAGGTGACGGTCATCTGACGAGACCGGACCAGTGGGAGATTAGGCAAACCAGAAAAGATTCATGCTTTATTTTTGTAATATTTGACTAACAGTTCAATAATGAAAACAAGGGGTTTACAGTTGTTCTGTATTTTCTGGAATGCGATTTAATTTATTTTCATCAAATCAGTTTCAATTAACTGTTGAATAAGAGAGAAAAGTAGTCTGCCGTGAGATAAACCATGTGTTTTGTGTAATGCTACAAACTAAAAGAATCTTTTGACTGTAGGCTTATGTAAAAGTGGCTAAACAATAATTACGTTTGTACTCTCCACTGATCAGATCTACAAACACATTGAGTAATGTCGCTTTGATTTTGTATCCCAGAGGTTAAAAAAAAAAAAAAACTACTTCAAGTAACGTTTCCTCATTCGTGATCCATCTGATGCAGAATTGTGTCCTTTGAAAAGGTTTGTTAAATGGTCGAGTGTCCTGAAAAACAACTCAAAGTCTTGGAGGCCAGCTGGCTGAGCTTTTATCTTATCTGTGTCGTACTGTTTGTGGGGGAAATAAAATGTTTTGTCTGCAATAGTCTCCCCGTGACGAGAGGACTGCAGACAGCACTGACAATATAATCTATGACATCAGTGTGGTTCCCTGGAAGTGTTGTAGGTGTCAACGGCATGTACTTGGAGGTTAACTTGTGTTGTACATTATGCCCCCTTTGTCTCACAAATATTTAGTCTGTTAACATTTTCCGTCCTTAGACACAAGGAGCCATCCCTAAATGTTTGAAATGGCCACTTGAGGCTGCACTCGTCTTCTCACACAACATTCTTGGCATGTGCCATGTCATTTTGTCCTTCTAGTGATATTCAGTTGAACATTTGTTCACGTGGCACTTTTTTGACACAATAAGTGCTCTGAAGAAAGCTTGTTTGACAGGTTACCGTAGTTACCGTCTGCATCAGCTCATCGGTTATTTGCTAAAAGTCAGAAGTGTGAGCAAGAGTTACGATGACCTTTATTCTCTGAATACAACTCATGATAACAAAACATAAAACATCAACAGAGTCTTTAAGTCATTGCGACATCATCCACCATGTTTCCATGGAGACGGTATACATAATATCCTGATTGGTCCATATGTTGCCGTGAGAGGCTGCAGTCATTGCCCAGGTGACTTTACCTGGTGAAGGAGCGAACATGTCGGCCCCTCCCACCTCCACTCCCTCCCCCACCACCACCACTGAATTTGCTCGCCTGAGATCCTCTCCCCCCTCCTCCTCCACCTCCTCCACCACCACCACCTCCACCACCTCCACCACCTCCCCCACCTCCTCCTCCTCCTCCACCACCACCACCTCCTCCTCCTCCTCCACCACCTCCTCCAACGCTGCCACCACCTCCTCCTCCACTAAGCCAAGACAGCCCAGCGCCTCCTCTTCCTCTCGGGACTCTGTCCCGTGGAGCCATCCGATATGCGCCTGACAAACAGAGACGGAGGGAAAACACAGAGACAAAAACACAGAGACAAAAACACAGTGTTTTAACCTTAGTGTTTAAAATTCTTCAGTGTTTAGAAATCAACAAAGAGTGTGTGTTGGTATGCGCTCCATACTTGCTGGGAGTTGTCTGGAGGGCAACGGTCCACGTGTGAAGTTGCTCTGGCCTCCGTGCGGTTCACTGTAGGTTCCTCTGTGAGTGACAGCTGGAACTTGGCCGCTCCATGATGAACCACGGCCTCCGTCTCTGCGAGGGTAGTTTCCTACAGCACCAAATACAGGATTTAGCTCCCTCTACTTGCCAATAAGTGTCTCTGAACTGCAGTATGCCCAAATCCAATAATACACACCTTTTACACCATACATACATCTTAACTCAAGGCTCACTAACTAGTTTATTTCAGAAGTTACATCACATCTCGTGCCCAGTTTGCTCAGTTGTCACTTGACCCAAGACTGAATCTTTTAATACACAAATAATCCATACAAGGTATGGGGGGATTATGATGGGATGTGACATTTTGGGGCTGTGCGTCTCCTGCTTTTGACATTCAACAGCTGTTTCCATCTCGTGGTGGCGAGGGTGGACAGATGGAACATCAGGGACCAAGATGGAAATAAGTCCCGGACTTTGTCGGGTTATTCCTGACAACATTATATACGTTTTCTGCTGTATTTGAACGTCAAATTAACTACAAATTAAAGGTGATGACAACTGAACAAACTGATGAAGACTACGAGTTAGAGCTTACGGTCTGGATAAAGTTAGTAAGAGGTTAAGATTTTCTCATCAGGTTTTCAAGGACAAGAATGAACTTTAATGTTCTATATTATCCGTGCAGTCACACATTTCAGTTGCACCAGCAACGATATTCATCAACAACAGAGAAAATCTGAGCATTCTTCATACATATAATGTATTGACTGTAGCTGAAGCTCCAAGTCCTTTAACTACTCTGACCTGGAGGATGGTAAGCACAGGTCTTATCAAGTGGTAATTCAATAGTGTGGCGTGTCTGTGTGTACGTACCTGACAGCAGTACACCTTTAGGTTGTGGGGGAGTGAAAAAGCGAGTCTGGCTGTGGAAGGCGCCTCTGCCTCGGTTACCAGTGAACAGTCCTCTGGTTGGGGGTTTTGGGGAGCTCTTGGGGGGCCGTTTAGGGGGCAAAAGTCCAAGAGGGGTCGTGATGTCTTTAAACTCCGCCGCCACAAAGTCATCAACGTGCATGCTGGGAGGACGGGAGGTGTTCTGTTTGCGCTGGCGGAAGATATCATGGGGTCGACAGAGATTCTGTCCAAACCCTCCTCGACCTCCACGGCCGCGAGGAGCAGCCATTATGTGGGCCCTCTTAGCAGGCTCAATGTAGTCTGATTTACCGCTGCAGAGACAGGCACGGGATGACATTCAGTTGGTTGATTAAAACAAGAATCAAGATGTTAGTTCTCTGCAATGAATACAGAACAAATATATGACATAAAAATGCCACGAAACGCTGTGACTGTACCTCGTGATGAACGTCTCATGCTTGTGTTTGCCCAGTCGGAAGCCTTTTGGAGCCTTCGAATCACCAGGAGAGGAGGGCTCAGACATGAAGGAGCGCTCCAGCTCTACCTTCAGGTCCAGTTCTGGACAACACTCCTGAGCCAGACCCACCAGATCCACCGTCATCTGCCACACAGACAAAGTGGCAATCACAGACATACTGTCCATCCCCATGCACAGACACAGGGCTTTGTAATGGCACATTATTATGTGTAATAAGATTCAACAATCACATTTCTGTCTTCATGGGTGTGTAATTAATCATCAAAATACATTTAAAGTCCCATCAACGACGCATCAAACTTCCATTAAGTTGCAGTGAAGTTGAGAGGAAGATAAATATGAATCGGTGTCTTCCATTTGTAAATGCCTCTGGTTCAAACCAGTTTCTCTCACTAGGAGTTATTCTAGTCTGCAGTAAGCACATTATAACATTCTTGCTGCCAATACGTTGACTTATTACTACCGATACTACAATCTGAAATCTAACTTTTGCCAGGGTGCCTTGAAAGTGCATGTCCACATAAACACTTACCATATCAAGGTCAGCTTCAATGTCATCAGTTTGTAAGGGAGAGAACCACAGAGTCTTCAGCTGCTCATCCAGAGATTCAGACAGAATGAACACCGTCCTACAGAGGAATGATATATTATGATCACATCCAGTTGGCTCCTCTCACTTAACAATTAATCAAAAATATAAGTACATTATCTTTAATAGGTTTAGTTCTAGTTCAGAGAGCATATAGTACGTATATATGTAGTGCATATAACTTGTGTTCACAACATTGGGTTATGAATATTAGGTAATCTTTCTGTCTGGTACATTTCCCTGGCTGGAATGGTAAGTGCTTCCTTGCGATTGATGACTGAATTTACACAGAGGATGAAAAGGTTGCTAGAGAAAAACTAACGTGATGCAAGTCATTTGGTTTTATCCGAGGACTGCACCTGTGATTAAACTGGGCCCCGAGCGCCTCGGGCGCTGGCAGAGTGGGCTCAGTGTCAGCTGCAGGAGGTGCGTCTGTGGCCGTCTCCAGCGTCTGCCTCAGAACAATCACGGTCTCCAACATCGTCTCCAATGAATCATCTTCCTTACACAGTTTCTACAGACAGAGTTACAGAGTTTGTTAAATGCCAAGGCAGCGTCAACAATGACTTTTCAAAAACTGTACACAAGTGCAACAATTGTACCGTGATCTGTTTCTCTAAAGTAGGGAGTGGATGGGATTCAGACTCCTCCCATTGCAGTAGAGCTCTCATCTCAAAGCCAGTGAGCAACCGGGGGGGAACGAAGACAGGCTCCTCGCCGGACCCCTGTGGCTCATCTACACACTGGATTACAACAGAGAGACCCAACAATAAAATCCAACTATCACATACAATGTTCAAAAGTCTTGCACAGTTAGTTATTTAGACGCCCCTCCCACATCCCTACGAATTCAGGCTTTACACACTTTTTAGGATAAACATAAGCATGAAAACTTGAGAAATCAGCTGTAGCAAGCTTTAAAGATCCAACTGCTTCCAACAAACATTTTATATTTTCTAAAGTTTGACAGCATGTATACTCGTGGTACAAATGTACCAAATGTACAATGTGAAACCAGCCAATAAAACCAGGTACTGACCATAGTTTCTGTGTTGAGGATCTGTCTCAGGAAGTCAAGAAGAGCCGACAGCAGATCTGCCGAGTCCTTGTTGAAGGCCAACACCAATCTCTTCAACAGGGAGCATAGACCAGTGGCATACTTCTTCAGAGCTCTGAAACAGAGATTAAGTAATTTAGTCAACGTCTTGTTTGACGAAGAAGGGGACCCTATGCCTGGTAGAAAAAGAAGAGGTTATAAGGAAAGACAGTGGTAAATGCCAAGAAACAAGAATAAGTTGTCACTTACACTTTGAGGTGGTAGAGTCCAAAGTCGTGCTCGGTGAGGAATGTCAAAGTCCTGATACAGGTGAGGAGGAGTGGGATACTGCTCTCTGAATTCCCCAAAACCTCCAACAAGGCATTGCACACCAAGGGCATCATCTCACGCCCTGGAAGTGCATTGGCCAGCTGCTCAGCCTCTGACCCACAGTTTTCACCGGGTGGAGAAACCACCAGAGAAATATCCTGGTGAAAATGGAGATTCATATATTTTTAGACTTTGCCTTTTCTTCCTTCAGGACTTGTTTACAAATGTGGTTTGACTTCATATACTGCTTACCTGGTCACACAGTGACTGTAATATTGTCCCCACTAGTTCGCTGCATTGCTGCTGCGGTAAGGAGTGGTCAGCTGGAGGAACCAACAAAGCAAGCAGCAAGGGGAACAGGTCGGCCAGTTGCTCATCTCCGGACACGGACCCGGACAGAAGGTGCAGTGCTGCGCTCTTACAAGCTTTCTGTGACACCAGAGCATCCGTCAAAGAAAGCAGACGCAGGACCTGGCCCCAGCACACGGCTTTGCCCTCCGCCCTGCAGTTGGCACGTCGCATACACTTAAAATACAATTCAGAGCATAAACACAAACAACCGAGTATCTGTGTTCTTCACTCACGGCTGCAGCTCCTCCAGCAGCAGCTCCAACAGGGTCTTCTTGATGAGTAGTGCTGTGGGTGAAGACAGGTCCGCCAGCTGAACACACAGTCTCCTCAGCATGGCCAGGAGGGGAGGGCAGCTAGTGGCGCACACACACCTCAACGCCTCGGAAAGCACTTTCCACTGAGCCCGTATGTGCATGCTCCACAGCTTCCTTGTGTTTAAGGCTACAGCCACATCTTGGACTGATATCAACTACAGAGCCAAAGGTCCATGAATGTTTATCATTTTCAATCATCAGATGGTGAAATTAAGTACAGGGCAGATGGGGGACCAGTAGTTACCTGAGTGCTCTGCATGGGCAGTGGAAGAGGTAGGAGCTCAGACATCAACGTCAAACCAGAGAACAGACCTTCTGGAGCTTTCAGCAGTGAGCCCAAAACCTCCTTTAGCATCAGAGACCATGTGTTACTGGCCAGAGTCTCTTCTGTATGAGTCACCTAGAACAAAACCCACAAATTGATGAAGAATGAGACTTTTTGCTCAATATTTCTTGGCTTAACAAAACATGCCTTTACATTATCTCACTCACACACCTTTTCATTAACACCCTGCGTGAAGGTGAGCAGCACGTCAACGATGAGCGCCTGCACTCGAGTCTCCTCTCCGTCTAGGCGTCCAGATGCAGGGATGGAGCAGACTATCATGTGGAGCGTCACCAACACACTGGCCACGCGAGTGTCCCTGAATTGGAAAGCGCCCCCGCGTAGCAGCTCCATCAGCATGGTGCGCAGCAGTCGCAGTGTGCTGATGCATATACTAAGGATCATGCAGCGCTGTGGCGTGGGGCCCATGTGTCCGTGCACACGCCATGGCTGCAGCAACGTGCTGCACAGCTTCTGTAAGACTCGCACACACATATCCAGACCCTCGCCGGAAAACAGCTGGACCCCTGCAAGACTCCACTTAAGATCCCTCTGCTGACCTGTAGAGAGGAGGAAAACATGGTGAAAAACAGTTGTCTCTTCTGTTACTGTTGCAGTCAAAAATCAATGAACATGGTGATCAGTTTTACATCTTAAAGACCAGGAGTAGCTACGAGTGCACATGGCTGCCAATTGTCCCTCCACTAATCTATAAGGGGAGCGATATTCTGCATTTATTGGCAGATTATCGCTGTGCCAGCAAAGAAGAGGATGACTGCAAGCTGCTAAACATGGATGCAAACAATACAGGTAAAGAATACCTATTGAACAGGTTTTATTAGACCTCAACGACACCACAGTCGACTTTGGTGAGCAACACTAAACAATTTTTAAATGCTTGCAGGAGAAAGCCAGAGAGCATGAATAATAATATATATATTTCAACTTTCCAGTTAAAAGAAGTCAATGTAACCACTGAAAAAGTATTTTGTATTCAACAGCTGGACTATTACAGAAATCACATTTGGTGTCTTTACCCTCTACAGCAGGTGGGGGGCAGGCGATGTGACAAAGGACCCTGAGAGCAGTGACTTGTCCAGTTCCCTCAGCAGTCAACACATTTTCCAAATTCTGAAGTCAAGAGAAGAAATATTTAAAATGAAATATAGCGCTGTTATTTGCATAAAGCGTGACTTAAATATGCTACTCAGCATGTATACGTTTGAGCAGTCAGACTTGTCGGTGAAGCTCTGCATTTCAAAGAGATATATACTGCATTTCTGTTGGCTTCGAGGTACAAAAGGTAGATGAAAACACATAGTGGAGTGCGTGACTCAAAGACAGACTTCTTGTTTTGGTACATACGTTTCAGAATATACCAGCATGGTTATAAGTGGTGGCAGCATTGTACCGTTTTCCTCTGATAATAATATTGAATAAGATCAAATACTCTTGATTAAATAAAACAAATGAACCTGCATGCAAGAAAGGATCAGAGACCTTGATTCCTTGAAGAATTAATGGACTCTCTGAATCAAATGTTATAGACAAATCATTGGCAGCCACCCAAACACTGCCAACTGAAGAGATGTATTACTCACTGAATACGACTCAGGAGTTATTAGGACAGGCTGTCGGTAATGTGGCAACATGAAAGCTCAAACCGTTATTAGAAAATAAAATGTATGGAAATGTGTCTCCACTTCAGCAGTTTGTATATTGAGGTCGAGACCTGTACCTGTTTGATGTATTCGATGAGTGTAGGAATGCTGCCAATCTCAAAGCGAAGTTTTTCCAGAGGTTCAAGCCATTTGCCGAGCTCTGAGGAACACAGGAAGAACAAAACGATAATAAAAACACAAAGTGGCGAATATGTCATGATGGTTTCATGCAACACTAAGAGTATCTACCCTGTAACTTGGCATTGGTCTCATCAGCCTTGGCGATGGCGAGTAGAGGGGCAGCATATTGTTCCATCATCCGCAGTTCATTAGAGCTCTGCACTACCAGTAACACCAGCATACAGGCATAATTATACGTCACTGATTTGCGAGCTTTGGCCTCACTTAAAGAAAAGAAGACAACAAAGTCGTCAGTACACAGGGGCCTGAAGCCATACAGAAAGAGACAAGAAGAAAACGGTTGTACCCTTGTGCGTCCCTGCTGTGGTGCTGGAGCAGAGTGATCAGGCACGACAGGTTGTTGTCCAGGCTGAGGATGTGGGCCACTGCACTGCGACCAGTCTGTGTGAAGGTCATTAAGTAGAGCGCATGGAGCATTCCCAGCACTTCTGCATTGTCACCTTCGTCGAGCCCAGCTCCCCCCTCTCCTCCTGCAGCCACATGGCTCATGAGCTCTGAGACACCTTGCAGAGCATGCAGCGACTGCATTAGCCACACGCCGAAGCCCTCCTCACCAAACCCTGGCCCCGACACACTTCCCTCTCCCACCGTGAAGGTGGTCTCCTCGCTCTCTGCTTCTGCCATCGATGCCAGGAGACGCAGCAGCAGGTTGGTGGGAGTGGGCTGGGCGAGGAGGAAGAGCAGACCGGACTGGGTGAGCGACAGGAAGCGTAGGAGCTCTCGAACAGCTAGGGTGACACCTAAGTGACCAGATGCTGCAGCCACTGACAACACCGCTGCGGTGCTCTCCAGGAAGTGGCACGCATGCATATACCTGGGAAAGAAGACAATTGCATTATTAATGCATTATTACAAATCCAAAGTACACATAGTGTTATATAGTGAGGTTTTGGGTCATACGTGTTTAAGCGTACCGATACAGTGTTGGGTAAGGATCGTCTCTTTCCTGTGGTCCTGTTATTCTAGCAGTAGTAGGGAAGGCTTTCCCAGGGGGCTGCACCATGCAGTAAGGGGCCGTCTCTAGCAGGTGATGCAACTCCTCCAAAACCCCTGCCAGCCTATCAAGCTCTGCCTCGCTCACAGGAGAGGAGCTCAGCGATGGTTCCTCCTCCATGGGGATGTCAGCGTCATCCATCTCCTCCTGAGAATGAGTCAGTCGTGATAATCAGACAGAATTCAGTTAGTATCATGTGTGAGAGAATGAGTGTGTGTACCTGCTGGGGTTCACTCCACGCTGCTGCTGCACGTTGCAGGTCAACCAGAATCTCGTACATGTGGCTTTTCTGCAATATGGTGTTCCCAGCTGTTATGACCCTCACTGTTTCTTCACGCAGGAACAGCTGGACTAAACGCTGTAAAAGACATACAGATAGTCAGATATTAAGAAGGGAAAAAAATATCATGTTACTCAACTTTGCTGCTGTAATGCGGTAAATGTCCTCACTGCGGGACTAAAAAAGGATTATCTTATCTTAACTAGTCAGTGTTTTATGTGAAGGTAAAGGGTAGGCAGATCAGTGAGAGTCTGTGAGGCAGACTGTAACTATTCCTATTCTCGAGAGCAGAAATATAGAAGAGAATCTGTATATAATATCAAAAGTGTTGATGAAGAGAAAATGTTTAAGTTAGTATACTTTGTGATGCTGACCTGATAGCCACTCTTCTCTGACCCTCCCGTATGGAGGAAAGCCTCGGCGCCGGCAGGAGCGCTGGTCAGAGCCCCAAGAGCTCTCAGGATATTCAGCTTCAGTGTGGAGGAGACATGGTCAGCTTGGACTAACTCCAGCATCACACCCAAGGCCCCTTCACGCAGCAGCACTGAGAGGCCCTGTGGACACTCTGCAATGTGTGATGCTAGCTTGGCACCGGCTTTCAATTGTCTGAGATTAAGGGCAATGGGTTGTGTGAGAGCAATCTCCATACTCAGAGCTTGGAGCGCCCATTTGACTAAAACTCCAACATGTTCCTCTATCTCGCCTTCTCCTCGTTTGATTAAATATGCCAGCCCTTTGGCCAGAAGTGCAGGTGCCTGTTCCAGAGCAGTAACCCAGCGGGCATCTCTGTCATCGCCAATACTAGCGAGTAGTTCTTTCAGCTGGCGGACAGCCTCAGCCTCCTCTCCACCTGCGGGTGCTTCCGTTCCACCAGGGTCCCTGGGCTCCTCCACACTGGCTTTCTCAAACTGGGTATCGAAGCGGGTCTTGTATGGAGGGATGAAGTAGAGCAGGGGCCTGAGTTCTCTCTCATACGGGTCAAACTGGACAGGTGGGACTGATGCCAGGTCCTCAGGAGTGTAGTCCATGTCAAATGTGGGCAACTTGAAGCTACCATTATCCAGATCGTCCTCATCGCTGGAAATCTGCTCATAACCGTCATCACCTGAGAGGGAGGAGAAATCTATTATGGACAAGATACTTATGAGTCTTCAACAATTCATAAAATGTCTGTGTAGAAATGAATAACAATGAGGCCAGCGATATAAATATATGTATATTCTCTTGCTAATTTATAAATTCACAGCCAAACTTACTCGCACATAGCGGCATCACTCCAAACATGCTCGGTTCGTTTGACAGGCAGGATGTGACCACAGCACAAGCATCAGCCCTGGCTGTGAGGATGTGTTGGTAGACCTTCACATGGCAGCTTATGAATGTTGATCATAAACCCCCACAGTATGGGGGGGGGGGGGGGGGTCTAACTAAGAGTTTGTAGCACCCAGCGGATGAAGATGGAGGCAGCATGCCAGAGCCCACGCCCGCTCTCCAACTGTCACTCTGTCCCAAATGGACCCTGCACCCGTGGCCCCGAGGGAGTCTGATGAGTTTGCAGTACCAAGGGGTTCAGGGCCGGGCATCCATTTGGGATTGCAGATCATCCTACTCTCACAAAATAACTCCCCTACCTTCCTCCATCTCCTCCTCCTCACCCTCATCTTCCTCCTCCACTTCTTCGTCCTCTTCCGGAACACTTCCCTCGGTCCGTGCATCTTCTTCCACCTCTTGCTCCTCCTCCTCTTCCTCCTCATCCCCTTCCTCCTCTTGTTCAGCATCCGAGTATGTTTCCTCAGCAGGCAGGGACCTCTCAGGGGACACAGCCTCCAGGTAGTCTTCCCGGCCCTCGCTTGGCTCATCTTTGACCACTCCGACTGTAAATGGCACAAAGGACACCGGCACACATTTCACCTTTTATACCCACAGGTCACATACGAACATGAAAAATATCTCGATAAGTAAAAGCCTGCTTATGAAAAACAGCTTCAGGATCACACCTGTGTTTTTATATGTTTAACACAATGCCAGCCTATCAGCATGCAACACAGTGACCATGTTGTGCCCTTTACCTGTATAAGAACACTTCGTCAGCATTTTCAAATACACCAAAAATCATAATACCATGCAACAAAGAGGTACTTGATTTGATCAAAAATACTAATAACCTTGATTATAAACCAATTCTAGTGTAAACAGATTGAAGAGAAATGGGATCAAACATCCAAAATGATAAAAGTATTAACCTGATATATGCTTAAACAACAGCAGTGTCTCTGTTATTGTGGATCAACAATGGCAGATATAATGTGACCGATGTGTGCGGTTCTTACCCGTCACTTGGACCTGCTCTTCATCATCATCATCCGGGGGCGGAGGCCCAGGTGGAGTGCGAGGCCCTCTGGGGGCTGGTCTGGGTGGGCTACCATTGTACTGGTCATCTTTTTCCCACTCTAAAAACAAACAGTAGATTGAAATGTTAACAAGCACATAAGATGAAACAACAGAGCATGTTACTTGTTTAGGTTTCAGAAAGTGACCACAGCACCAGGTAGTTTTTGTTTAATAAAGAGCACCTTGTTTAACGACCCGCTTGGGCCCGCTTGGCTGTTGTGGTGGTGGGGGTGGAGGAGGAGGGGGCGAGGATTGGTCATGTCCATGTGAACGCTCTGCTGTCCCGTAAACTGCTATAGTCAGGCTGGTGTACCAGCCACGAAGCACCAGGCCGTCTGTGTTCACCTGCATGCAAAATAGTGATTTAGTTATTCACAAATCAACAACAAAAACAGAAATCATCTTCTTTCTGGACGGACATTTATTTACCTTTCCACTGGGTCTGAACACAATGGACTTGTTCTCATCATACTCCAGACTGATGGCAGAAAGCAACACAGGGAAGATTAAAAACATCAGTGTAAATATACACGAGAGAAATTCTTGAACGGTTTAGGAGCAATCAGATAACTGAATAATCTGCCATGTCACCCAGTTGAATCTAAGAGTTGTTGAGCCCTACCAGTACCCTGAAAAGGGGTGTACATATCGTTGTCCTATTACTTGTACTCTTTGCAATGACAATAAAGTTAAATCTAAATATATGCCAAAAAAACACAGTTGTGCTGTGCGACATTCTTTTTTCTTGTGAGTTACCAGGCATTTTCAAACTTCTGCAAATAATATTTAGATTAAACAACTTGAAAATGGATTACATCTTTGGTTGAACTGGTCATAGATAATTATTTCTGGGACCAAATATCATCCAGCAAATTGAGTTATCATAAACTAGGGCTAGGAGCCACTGTCAGGTCATACAAAAACACCCACACTCTGTGACTTTGTGTCACCAGAAGGCAAAACGCCATGAAAAATGTATCTTCAAAATGTTAAAAAGCAAACCTGCCTTATCATGGTTGTCTAGATCATTTATATCCTGATGATCACTTATACTGACAAGAAGGATTCTTGTCCACAAACATTTCAGTAATTTTTTTTTGACATTTGGAAGACACTTAAAATAGCAACCAGACCAGTTAACCCAGCAGAGATAATAACCTGGGTGTGTCGTATTTACAGTGTTCAAAAAATCTTACGCAATAGACACCTCTCAATACAAGTGAATGCTCTGGTGCTACTGTTCACACCGCTCATTATAAAAGGTAGAATAAAAATGTTGGACTCAATCATTCCACGTAAAAGTTGTGTGTCAGTTTCAGCTACTTTATGGGTGAGGTTGAGTTTCTGGAGAGACCAGTTTGCCAGCACGGGAACAAAGAGACACGACTGTGTGGGTGCAGGTGCACACACGCACTCACCACTGTGTGAGAACCGGGCTCAGACGCTACCATGACTGGTTCTACAGGTGAGATAGACATCTGCACCGTGAGCTCATTTAGGACTTCATCAGGAAATACAGAGATGGAGGAGAGGTTGGAAGTAACACAGAAACAAAAGGGTTAGAGTAAAATTCATTCTGACCTGCCCAGTCTATGGAATGCGGCGTTGTTGGGTTTGGTGACATTATTAAAGAAGAGCTCTAACTGGAAGGCATGGGGCGACGTCTCTCTGGAAACACAGAAACACACACATTAATGTTGCAATCATGACTCAGTCCCCTTTTATCCAGAGAATGTTCAGAGTATTAAGTTAAACATCAACATAGGGGTCGTCAACTGTTTTGACAATATTGAGCGAGTGGCCACGTTATTAGGTACACCTGTCTAATCTACTGCAATGCAACTCCAACGGCTCTGCCATAAATCCTATCTTTTATTCATAATGTTCAGGATTTCTTGATACTACTGAACATTTGGAGACTGCAGTTTATGTTTCTTATTGTGATCCTATGGGTGATGTTGTACTAGACTGCATCACTGAGAGAGCAGTTTAAATTGTTTTGTCCTGATTCACAAAAGAGGGGGAAGAATATGAGCAGCACTAACTACGACCTCTATGGCAGTGTCAACAAAAGGCTAACACATACAGGTATCTTAAAAGACTCAGAATACTTTTTGGCCAAACAGTTGTATTTGTCTGCATTGGAGTGTACAGGTGTACCCAATAACTAGCACAACAAACATGTCTATTATGATAAAATATTTGTTTATTTAAATTAGACAAAACAGACATAATCAGCTTCACAGCCGATTTTGACTCAATTCACTTGATTAGAACTGTATATTAATACTGCGACATATGACAGAAACCCTCATAGATGATTTTATTCACATGGTACACCTCTACACATAGCCCTAAGCCCATTCGTTTAGATAAATTATGTCACACATACTGAACAGGCTCAGTGGGAATCAGAGCTCCACAACAATGGAGCTCAGGTTTCAAACTACTTTTCTACAGGCACACACTTACAGCTCAGGTATCTGTTGCAAACACACACATCTCCGGAGGCGATCTATCATTGGCAACGAGGTTAAGGATTTCCTGCAACAAGGGATGATACATCCAACTACTCTCTGTCTCTGATACCTCAAGTGTGGGTATCTGTATTTATTTTGAATAGGTCATGTTATAATCTAATATAGTTAAAAAGAAATTATACTGAGTGGAAGGAACGATTTATTGCACGGTGTCCTTATTAAACTCCATTTAATGGAGCGGCTGTAGCTCAGTGGGGTCAGGGGGTCGTCCTGCAACCCCAAGGCTGTCGGTTCGATCCCCGCTCTCCCCATTAGTTGCAAGTCGAAGTGTCGTTGAGCAAGGCACTGAACCACCAGTTGCTTCCCAGGCTCATCACTGCAGCCCACTGCTCCTTGATAACTAAGGATGGGTTAAATGCCGAGAACACATTTCGTTGCATGTTTACCTGTACTCTGTGCAATGACAATAGATTGAATCCAATCCAATCCAATTTGATGGCTGTAGGTGGATCTAAAAAAATCTGTCAATTTACCGTATTAGTTTGAGATTGCAAGACTGCTCTTACCCAAATGCTCTGCTGTCTGGTATGTTGCTGTGTGCTTTGATCCCTGGAGGAATGACCCTCACTTCTGTGATCAGAACCCCGCAAGGAAACCGCACCACATCCACGTTGGTTAACTGAAGTGCATTGAACATCATCGTTAATACATCGTAAACGTCTTCACTAAATACACACACTAAAACTACGACAACAGACTAGATGGTAACGATGGTTACGGTTAGCATTAGCCATGAAGCTGACGAATAAACCAAATGCGCAAGTGTGCAAAAAAAAAATCGGCGTGTCGTTTTGTGATGAGGTAAACACACTGACATTTACCCAATATATTAAATATAACAATGTGTACATTCAGTCAAGAATAAAAGCTGTGAATTTGAATGTTATCGCGACACAACCGCCCGTGTTAGCGATGTTGACATCGTTAGCTTGAAGTTTAGCATCAATCTTTAAACCTTGTAAATAAACGTGATGTGAGGATTTAATGCAGACCGCTCTGTGGTTAGTAGTGAGAGGGTGATTATGCATCAGATAAATTACCTCTGCACTCTGGTGCTTAAACGTATCTATAAAAAGAAGCTCCGTTGTAGTGTCCCCCGCCATCGCTTTCTTGCTCTCCATCGGGCCAAGGGTACACTTCCGGGTTCGCGATCACTTCCGGAGTATGATCAAGCGCGAGCGCTCCGACACAAACGAAACAAATGTACATGTTTATATTAGCCTACTCTAAAGAGAAAATAAAACAAACAATTATGTCTGAATTATTTTACCTGATTAATTGATTTATTTATATTATAATCAGTAATGAGCCTCTGGATAATTGTAATATGTTTGTTGTTAAAGTGAGGGGAAGTAAAAGTCTACAAGAGTAATAACTTTAGGAGTTGTATCGTTATAACATAATTGTGTATACTATAATAACGTGTTCAGGTTTAACTATGAAACAAGGGTGAAAATGGAAGTTGCATTGACCGTCGTAATCGTTTAGTTATAGTTTTTTCAAATGTTGAAATTAAACATTGTAAACGTGTATTTACACTTCAGGCGACATAAATATTCCAGCACTTGATCGTTGTATTCATATGGTAACAGTTCACGCATGCAATATTGTTGTGTGGATTTAATTACATTTTTATAAATACTGTGTTATATTTTGTTTGGGCGCCCCTTATTGTCAATGTACTTTAACCTTTCAACGAGATGTATCATTACTTGTATTGTCCTAATAAAGGCCGGAACCATTTTATCCTTGATACCTTCCGGCTCCGCAAATTGTCCTACAGTAAGATACTTAAAATACTGAAAAGCATTATGCATAAGAATGTACAGATATACTCCATGGTCTGCCACGTCGTAATCAGTAAACCACCTCGAAGAGGGAGGGGGCAGGTAGAGAGTCACGTGGTCACACAGGTAGATGCTCTACAAAAACGATGAACGTTCAGCCATTACTCCGCGATGGTGACTGCGGGAGGCTTCACGAAAAATTCAATACGCGACAAAACTTGGATTTACGGACCTCACCTTTGCGCTCAGGTGTCAAAGTAAAGGTGTTTTTACCTCGTGGCTCCCGCATGTGTCTCCTATCCGGCGCATCTTTAGTTATTGTTTTTTAGCCTACTTTTGTGCACCACTAGAGTAGTTTTTTTTTGTAGCTGTGTTCGTGTTCAGATGACGGCGCAGGTAGACTACCTGGTGGTGGTTTTCACCGCCACATCTGGCGCGAGCGGAGAGCTGCTGGGATCTGACGAGAAGGAGCTCGAGCAGTTGGTTTGGCAGCTGGTGGATGTAAAGAACAAAAAGGTAAAACACATTATCCGACTTCTTATTCCTTAGTTATTCTAAAGCAGGTGTTGTGGTGGTAACTAAAGGAGTGGACAGGTAAACAGGGCGAATCTAGTCAGAAATGGATTTAAATATAAACAACAGGCATTTATAATAATTCTGCGACTCATATCTATAAGCTTCAAATAGGTTGAAGTTGTTCACTATAATTAGAGGACATACATTCTCCTCATGATGTCTCCATTGTAAGGTGTTTAAACAGATGTGTTGTTCTTCTATGTGATGATTGTTATGTCGTAAAGGTCGATGTTACTGACATGTAATGCTCTTGTAGCAGCTTACATCTTGTGAGTTTCTATGGAGGCTTTTGTTTCAGGACTGACGTGTTTTTTTCTTTCTCTGAACCAGTTGGGCAAGGTGAATGAGCTCCTCATTAAGCCGGACCTCTCAGACTTGACTGAGGAAAAAGAGGAGGAGGATGGGGTGGAGGAGAGCATTGAAGAGGAGGATAGCTCTCGAGCAGATAATGTCTCGACAGCTACAAGTCTTGAGACAGCATTAAACTTGGTCAGTGGATATCAGCATGTTTATTACATTGTTATTACCACTGCTGATCTCCTGATTGTGAATGTTTTAATTTCTTTCCTAAATATTTGCCGTCTGTTTTTGCAGTTTCATCTACAACTGACGAACGAGGTGAACAGCGCGGGCGCAGGCACGTCGATGTGTTTGTGTACAGACGGGCCCCTTCACATCCGCCAAGTGATTCACCCCGAGGCCGCGAGCAAGGTGAGTGAGCTGGATGGGTGAACGCCTCGCAGCCAGGGCGGATGCGCCCTCTGTGCTGCAGGAACCTTCATTGCTCACATATTCACACAGGGATGTTCTGTCAGCACTGCGCTCCCGGTTGGATTTATTGTTACGGTGAAAGAGACGCAAACCTGTCTAATGACCTACGCCCATGCACATACTTGTGCACATGAAACACCTGCACAGTGGAGCTGATGAGGCGGTCTTCAGAGTTGCACAGAGATTAGTCTCCTGACCCGAGCAAACACCAATATGATGGCAATAAAACGACAGCTGTCGTGTTCACATCCGTTCTTTTAACTTCTTCCCCCTCCAGAACATCCTGGTCCCAGACGATTTCTACTCTTTCTTTGACCTTCGGAAAGAGTTCAAGAAGCACTTCCCCACATCTGACCTCAAGGCTTTGAATGTACACACCATGGCAGAGTGTATCCTTTAATATGTCAGCGGTTTGCATCGGGTGTGCCAGTGAATTCATTGATATACTTTACATGTAATGCACTTCATGTTTAAGTGGTATTTGGACACTTGATGGTTAATTATCTGCATGCTCAACTTGATCTCTTGAGCAAACATCGCTCAGAAACACATAACACACATATTATAAGTTTATAAGCCACGGGGTGTTGGCTGCAAGACTAGAGGTTTTGAAATGCAAATAAGGAAACAATGGAGGCACCTTGCTCAGCGCTCAGTGAACGAGTGTGTGTTCAGCCAACAGGACAAACCCCACCCACCCACTCGAACAGGATAACTAATGTCTCTGTATGAGTTACTCTTGCCTTGCTTGATACTTTTTGTGCCTCCTTTTTCCTCCATTCTTACACCCTCGTATATACAATCAACTTGTCTCTCTCTCCCTAGTGTTCAGACTGTTTAATGTACTTGTTGGATGTTCCTTGTTTGCTTTCCTTGACTGCCTCCTCAGCTCTAACTATACCTGTTGATGTGCCCGCTATGTGGGACCCCTCAGCCACACTGGATCCGTCGGCCGCGTTGCCTGCAGAAATAGCAGCGCAGCAGGTCCAGATCATGGGCAGCATTGTCCTTGCACTGCTTTCTGAGCCATTTAGTGAGTACCATGTATGATTTTACACGACAGTGAAACATTAGGGATGTGTCAGTTAGTTCAACATAAATGATGTCTCTGTGTTTACAGGGCAGGTAAGAAAAGTATGCAACTTCAAAAGCACTCCTAAAATGATAATTAAGGAAACTAGAAAATGCATTTCCTTCTGAAAATGCGTTGGAATGCTAAACATCTGAAAGCTTGAAGCTGAAAAATAAATTGCTGAAAAAGGTTTGAAAATAGCTGAAATATGAAATGAATAACTGAAAATGTCTGAAAATAGCTGAAATATGAAATGAATAACTGAAAATGTCTGGAAATAGCTGAAATATGAAATGAATAAGTGAAAATGTCTGGAAATATGAAATTAATAACTGAAAATAGCTGACATATGAAATGAATAACTGAAAATGTCTGGAAATAGCTAAACATGTCTGAAATTAGCTGAGATATATATATATTTTTAAAGCTGAACATAGCTTAAAATAGCTGCCAACAGATAATAGGCTGAACATAGCTTAAACATATCAAAAAGGGAAACTTCCTGCTGAAAATGTTGAAGCACAAACATATTGGGTGGAAATGTATAACTGGAAAAGATAAGCAACACTTTATCTTCTAAATATTCAAAGATATGAATCACAAACCAAGAAATAAGAGAGGGGGAAAGTCAGACATGAGAACCAGAGAGAAAAATAACTAAATAAATTGAGAGACAGGAGAAAAATAAATGAAAAAAGAGAGGGAGAAACATCTAAACACTGAGTGGATTGTCTACAAAGCATTTGTTAAACACTGTCAAAAAAACCACGATCAAATCACCAACATGGTAGAATCAATAGAGAGGAAAGATTGAGCCGAACGCGCAGATATGTTTGTTATTTTTGTGGGTTAAATGAGACCTGAGAAATTCAAATGTTGGTGCTCTTCTAATATCTCTCCACATATAGACACACGCACGCGGCCACACACGCACGCACAAACGTTAGTCTGTGTGTGTGTGTGTGTGGGGGGGGGGTTCAAAATGTATGATAAACAAGATTGTGTGTGAGATCTGCCACTGATTAGCCTAACGTGAAACACCTGTGTGACTGAGAGACAGCTCAGATTCTGAGGAAAGCAGCCTGTCAGAACATTTGGATTTGAGAGAGAACCATAACTCCGATCCTAAAGAAGTCTACATTAGGAGATGCTCAAGGCTTGTGTGAACGTTTACATGTCCTTAAATATTTTTTAGGTTAAGAAATGAGAGTTTAATCGCAGTTCAGAAAATGTTCCTGCTTGCTTCAAAAAAGTTGAAAGGTGCTCAGAATTACAATGGAGATGACTGAGGAGAAAGGTGGACTTCCTCCCTCTTTAAGGCTTCTCTAGAAAAATCGGGGAAACTGTTGGATTCCATAGTCACATGTCTACGACAAGCACAAGATTCCCTACTACTTTATCAAAAAATTATGCCTAAAGAGTAATAATTGTGGCCGTAGTGACGATATACAAATCTTTTTTTCGCACGATTCTGAAGCAGCACTGCACTCTAACGACGACGTCACAGCTCTAAGGTCCCACACACACCCATTGTAAAGTCCAGGAGGAGCAGAAAAACACATAAAACTAAAATGGTTACAATTAAATAACTATACGAGATATGAAAAGAAGCTTATTTATAAAGTTATAGCTAACACTTTTGTCAACATTTTAAAGGTGGAATTGTGTATTTAGCTGAATGTATGCTGATATTGTAAGCTTTTAAAGTTGAACAAGGTGAAGCGGATTTGAAGATTTCCCCCATTGGATCCCATTCATTATTTATTCCATAAAAAAATTAATAATTTGAAAGTTTGAAAAGATAAAAAATATTTGAAAATATACAGTAATAGCTGAAGGCTATCTGAACATTAAAAGAATTAAATAGCTGAATTTGCTGAAAATATGAAGATACTGTAAGCTTTTTAAAGTTGAAGATTTTCTCCATAGGAACTGATGAATTAAAAATAGCATAAAAGTATTTAAATATACAAAAATTTAAAACATTTGAAATATGAAAAGTCATTCCAATCTAATCCTGAAGAAGCTGAATTTTTTAATATTTGAATTGTTTAAATAGCTGAATATATGAAGGAGAAGAAGAGGGACAAAAAAGGTACGGAAGAAATAGAATAATAAAAAAGAGAAGTTTAATAAAGATGACAAGAACAAGAGTTGGACTGCTGAAGCATTCCAACTAAATAGAGCTGAAAGAGCAAATTAATCAGCAAGTATTTTGGTAATTAATTATTACGAGTAATTTCTCAACCAAATATGGCAATTACTTGATGGTCTCCGCTTCTCCAATGTTAGGACGCGCTGCTTTGTTTGACTTATATAATTGTAAACTGAATATCTTTGGATTATTTCCTATTGGTTGGCCAAACCAAGACATATTTTGCTTTCGGTTTACTGCAGTTTCCCCCATTTTATGACTTGTTCTATGCCAAACAATCAATCAATAGATATAGATAATGATTGGCTAAGTCATCCACGATGAGATTAGCTGTGAGTTGCCGCCCTGAAGTGGTTTGCTGTTTATGTTGATTTCTGTAAAAAGGAACCCTAAATTCATAGATACTTAAGGCCTTTATCATGTTGCTTACAAAGTACTATGATTAGTTTAAGTTATGTGGCCTGTTTTGTGATGCTTGTAATGCTTTCCCATTAGGCCACGCATTTTCTACCCAGGAAAGAGTTAGTGAGAAGTTTGAGACTGGCACTTGGTAAGTGAAGTTTGCTCAAGATAAACACTCTTTTTGTTTTCTGCCTCTGAAATGAACTCAGTCCTCCACTCCTGCTGTGCTAATAACGGTGTGTGTGTGTGTGTGTGTGTGTGTGTAGCAGTAAGATGGAGAAAGTGTGTGACAACTCAGTCATCAGAGCTAGAGGGTTGCCATGGCAGTCTTCTGACCAGGACATTGCTCGATTCTTCAGAGGACTCAACATTGCCAAGTATGTTGTAGCTATATTAACAGCACTCTCACTCATGAAGGATTATATTGATCGGTCAAGATGATAAATACTGTAACCTGTGGTTGACATGAGGATTAACGTCCTCTGTAATTCTGTGTACATTGTGTTGTATAGAGGAGGAGCAGCATTGTGTCTCAATGCTCAGGGAAGACGGAACGGAGAAGCTCTTGTTCGTTTTGTCAGTGAAGAGCACCGAGACCTGGCGCTGCAGAGACACAAACACCACATGGGCAACAGATACATAGAGGTAACCCGTCTGAACCGACTCCTTGTTATTAGATAAGGGAATCTGCCTCACTGCCGGAACCTATTCTAATGACTTATGTGTTTTCAATATTTCATTGCAGCGACACCTGAAGTGACAATAATTCCTTGTTTCTGTCTTGTTCTCTTCTAACGGCAGGTTTACAAAGCTTCAGGAGAGGACTTCCTGAAGATAGCAGGAGGTGAGCAGATATAACCATGTGTGCTGTATCGTATTTGACCTCATCAGCAGTAAAATTAGGCTTTAAGTCAAATTAAGTTTGATGTTTTTTCCCAATATAAATTGATCACATTAAGTCCAGAGGCTCTTTGGTGGTGTTGCTCTGACTTGAGGGAGAGTTTTCTGTTACAATAATAAACCAACAATTAATTATTGAAAAACAATGATTAGAAACACAACCATGTCTTGTTCTTTGTTCTTGTGCAAGTGTTTGTATTGGTGTTTTTCTGGATTGTACGGGATCTGAACATATTCCAGAGCCCTAAATACATTTCTAAAATAACAAAAAAATGTGGACATTTTATTTCCGTCACATTATTTTCAGCCCATTCGTCATCTCAAGGGCAAAATCATAAAAAACGCAGAGAATAATTTAGCAGTTATGACCAAACCTCATTGATAACATTTAAGAAACAAGTTTCTCAACAATGCATAGTTAAGATGTTCCTCATATGCAGAAGCCCTCACAAAAGTTGGAGATTATCTCTTTAGCTGCAGACGTTTATCATGATAAAAATGTATATTAAATATAGACCATGACGGCCAATGAAAAAAGTCCATCGATGGTGCTGCTCAAGGAAGGAAAACTTAATGTTTTCTTAATCTGCAGTGTGATCATTTCTTTATTTATATACTTGTGATGAACTAGGTGTGTGTCTGTCCTTATGTGTGCCAGGTACCTCCAATGAGGTAGCAATGTTCCTGTCCCGTGAGGACCAGATCATAGTGAGGATGCGAGGTCTTCCTTTCACCGCCACACACGAGCAGGTGCTCACCTTCTTCTCCCCGGAGGAGGAGCTCAAAGAGACATGTCCGGTCAGCGGAGGGAAAGATGGCATCCTATTTGTTCGCTATCCAGACGGCCGTCCCACTGGCGATGCTTTTGTTTTATTTGCCTGTGAGGAACACGCCCAGTGTGCACTGAGGAAACACAAAGAAATCCTTGGGAGACGATATATTGAGCTGTTCAAAAGTACAGCAGCAGAGGTCCAACAGGTACTTTGGGGTGTCTGTCTGCATGTGGGTGTGCTTCTTTATGCAGTGTGTACTTTGCAAAGTGCATATGTGTGTGTGTGTGTTCATCTTCTATATGTGTTCATTTATTTTAAATGAAGTGCATATTTGTTGAATGATGTGTTTGTTTATGTGTGCACACAGACGGTGTGAGTGTGTGGGTGTGTTTCTTTCTCCTCAGGTAGTTGTAGGGTTTATGGGTGGGGACCTGCATAGCAACTTGTTTCCAAAAACACAAATGTGAAACATTACTTGTCATTTTTTTGTTGGTCTTCATCTTCTTCTTGTGAGAGGAACATGCGTACTCATTTTCTTATCTTTGCGGACTGATAAGCTCTCGGCCCTCCAGCATATCGATACAGATGCTCTTATGTATGACAGACTAAAGAGTTGTATTGGCCCTCCTGGGAAAAAATAAACAAACATGTTGTAAACTGTTTCAACACACATTTCAAGATGTGTGCAAAAAGTTGGCATTTGCTGCTTGTGTCTTATTCTGTATACACTGTCTTTATTATTTAATTTTAATTAGTTATCATAAGTATTGCTACAAAGTAGTAATTTTTTTCTTCTTCAAATTATTATCAAAAAGGGGAGAAAGTCTTTCCTGAATGAGACTCAGTTTGAATCTGTTCTGCGTCCTTGACTGTCTGCTGCAGGCATGGCATGTCATTTGTGTGTGTCACTGTGTGTGTGTTTTAGGTGTTGAACCGGTACTCTTCGGCTCCTCTGATCTCAGTGGCCCCTGCCCCCCTGGTGTCAATGCTGCCCTCAGTGTCTCTCCTGCCTCCTCCTGGTAGTGTGCGGGACTGCCTGAGGTTAAGGGGACTGCCATATACAGCGAGCATAGAGGACATTCTCACCTTCTTGGGCGAGTTTACACACGATATCAGACCACATGGTGTGCACATGGTCCTCAACCAGCAGGTACAGGCAACAACCGCACTGACACACCCATGGACTTGCATGCTTTCTGAAAAAATAGCTGCAGAGTAATTTTCCGTCTGCTTCCAGGCTCGTCCATCAGGTGACTGCTTCATCCAGCTGACCTCAGCAGAGCGGGCTATTCAGGCCTCACAGCGGCTCCACAAGCATATCATGTCCAGCCAGCGCGGGGCCAACAGCCGCTATGTGGAGGTGTTCCCCTGCAGCACAGAGGAGATGGGCCTGGTGCTGATGGGAGGCTCGCTCTCACACACACATACACATGCACACATCCGGAGCAGGAGTGGGACAGGGCTCAGCCCGCCGCCATGTAAGTCCAGACGTAAGTGCTGCTGGGAGCTGGGGGTGCTTCGGGACTGCAGGGTAGGCGGGCTCCTGCCGTGGGGGCAGGGTTTCTGGGTTTTCTCCAATCTAGTACTGTGAGAGGTATGGGGACATCTAATCTGACCAGGAAGATTAAAAACGGTGTGTGTGTCTGGTTGTGTGTCTGTTCGTGTGTATGTCTGTTTGTGTGTGTGTGTGTATGTAGATGTGTGTGTGTGTGGTACCTCCTTGTAATTTAGTGTGATTTAAATGATCTGCATGCACTGAGAAACACTACGTGTTCACTGTTTAATCAACCCCTTTCACCTGTGTTCACATATTGTGGTTGTCGTTTATCCTTTGTCAACGGCATGTTTGTTACTCATTCCTAATTTTACCATTTTACCACTTCTTGATCATGAAGAACTGACAGGGTTGGAAAAGTGTAAGCAACTCATCTAGTCTACAATTTGTCAAAACGGCTTACAACTCTCCAGCCTTATCAGATTGGTAGTGGTGTTTGTGGGATTTAGCCTCAGTAGACCTGTGCACCTCAGGTGTGTGTGCCTGCTGTGCTTGTCCAATCAGTGGAGCTGTTGGGAAGGTGTGCAGAGCTGACCGCTGGTGCATAGAAATGTTCTTTGTTCTCCGTGTCTGTAGTCCTTCACTATTAATGTTAATTGGTGTGCTACCCTAATTTTCAAAAAATAAATGTTTATGAATTATTTTTTATGTGAAATGATCCGATATTAATACATCGCTTCAAGTCAAGACCTGTTCGGTTGGTAGTGAGGAAATGATAAGACTTTTTTTTATGATTCTTGAGCAGAACATGTCAAGTTGACACAGGTGCTGAGTTATGCTGGTCATTGTTTTCACATTTGCATGAGCGCCTCTCTCAGAAACAAACAATGACCAGACTTCACCATCATGGCTCTCTATTTCTGCCTTTTTGTAAGTATTTCGTCTCTCTTTCTGTACTTTCCTCTCCAGGTTTATCTCCACCATCGTACTCCTTCGGCCCTGTTCCACCGGTCATGTCTGCAGAGGCAGCTGCTGCCCTCTACCCTCCCATTGGTCAGATGTTGCTGGCGCCACGCCACCTGCCACCAGGACATGCCTACTACCCCGCCTCAGCGCAGCTGTTCATGAACTACGCGGCCTACTATCCCAGGTATATACATATATATATATATATAGTTTCTATGGTTACAGATGAACAAAAAACAGCCACATGCTGTGACACATTCAATACTATTGTTTATTGTCTTTCTGTAGAATTATATCATGATAAAACTGTGATTCAAAGTTTTCCAACATGAATGAATGAATGATAAGACACATTTTTACCAAGATCACGGCATTGGATGGAACATTTATAATATAGATGTATTGGAAATAAGAGGATTTGGTTCAAAAGTTAAAAAGCTAAATATTGTAACCATAATTATGCTCAAATAATGACACCACAAAGATGTCAAATGAAACTTTCAAACCAGACATCCTTGAAAATTCACTTAGCATGGTAATCACACATGAAAGGAACCACGTCAGGACTATTATAGATAGATTCAGGAGCTAAGTGGCTTCTAGCCCGAAGCCTGTCAGGCGATGTTTACTTCCAGGCTGTGTGCTGCTGAGTAAGCAAATAATAACCGGTATTGTTTACATTTTCTGAACCTTCTGTTTGCAGAGGTATGTTTATGGTAACTTGAAGAACAGAAGTGCATTAAAGTTTCAAGAAATCGTATCTAATTACATATTACGCGTTGGTGCTGTCTGAAATTTACTGAAAAAACACACATTTTGTCACAAGCTGCTTTGCAAAACCATTAGTTTTGAATGCAATAACTACATTTATTATGCTAGTTTAGTTTCATATGTGTTCATGGACACTGAAATATACTCTCGCTTAATGTGGAAAAGGAGAAGCAGGTTAGTTTAAAATGCTTCTCTGCAAGGACAAAAGGCTGGGACAAGGGTAGTTAATAACTGAGCACGGTGGTATCAGAGGACTTTATAAACTTTAGTGACCTGTTTCTCCTTGGCCAGCCCTGTCGTTGAGAAAACTTATATAGGCGACGCCCAAAGTTACTCACTCTTGTGATACGTGTTCGCTTTGTTTGCTGAGAAACACACAGCCTTCAAATCCTTCTTTTGATATGTTTTTTTACGATACATTTTTGCGATAACAGTCTGTCTGTACCTTTTCTCTTGGGTTTCTCCAGTCCACCTGGCTCACCTACCACCATAGGTTTCTTCCCCTCCCCCGCCTCCCTTTCCTCCCCAGGGGGGTTGATGCGCATGCCAGGTCTGACCTACAATGGCAATGGAGTTAAAGAGCTCATCAATGCAATGCAGGGATACCAGGTAAGAAATATTTCTCTATAAATATACCTCAATGCTTCTTAATCTTTATCAATACTGTTAATAATACATACAAATCCTGTGTGCCTTTCCGAGTTCAGTATTCAAATATCCTTCTGTTGTGGGTGTGTATTCTCAGGCATCCACTGTTTGCCCAGAGGCCATCAAACTAGTTTATCCTGTCTCCTCTCCCTGTTCGGTCACACGTGCTCTGCTGCTTGCTTAGACTTGAATTGGAGGAACTCGGGTCGTATTTAAACCTGGAGGAGAGTGAAGAATCCCAGGGATATGATCAACGATAGTTTAGACTAGATTAAGAGACAAACTTGGTCCCTCAAAGTTTGTTCTCACTGAATGTGCAGTATTTTCCCCCCATTAACAAACTCCTCTTTCACCCCCATGCTAGAGTTTACAGGTACATGTGGCCTCTAGGTTAGTGTCTATAGTTGCTTGTCACTCAGCTCCCTGTCTCTGTCATTCCTCCCCCTTCATCGCACCACAGTATGCCCCCGAGGATGCTCTCATGCGCGCCCATGGGCCTATGCACGCACACGACCCGACCGGGACATTGCTTACGCAGCCCAAAGAATGGGTGTGTATTTAAGGTGTCTGAGGCAGGTGGCAGGTAAGGATTGGCTGAGGGTTCAGTGAGGGGATTGAGTTCAGATGGTGGTTGTAGCTATGGCTTGGGTCTTGACTGGTCATCAGGGGTTACAGCGCTCAACACAACAGCAACATTTCTTCTGTAGACAGGGAATTTTCCACTAACCACACACATCGGCAACAATGGATACACTTTTGATTTGTTTGAGTGGTTAGAGGAAACTTCTTGGATCTTAATCGACCCTGGGGTTTTCTATTTAATTGTTTGCCTTTGTATGGCAGTGTCCTTTATCTAATATCGGCTACTACATTTTGATCCGCTCAAAAATGTGTTTATGGGCTACAGCAATAGCCAAGTGGGCTGGTTGACCGTTCCCTAAGCCCCCCCCCCCCAACTCTGATAAGTGATGGTCCCATCGTAGTTTAGCAAACGTAAAACAAAGAAAAAGCCGGACTGTCAAGCTTTAGATTTTTCCACATGCCATAAGGGTGGGAATAGATCGCTAATAAAAGCTGCACCCTGTAGCTGTATTCCCAGTCTATGCTCGAGTTGTGAGTAAACGGTTACTATCGCCGAACAAACAAGAGCGACGACAGACGTTAATGAATTTTTTTTTAAACAGTCTGAATCCAAAAACACACCTGCAGTGTCATAGGTACATAGGTACTGCTAAAGAGATCACAAAGAAGAGGTTGTAACTTTAAGTGGTAAAGTTGCCGCAGTTATCATAATGGAAAGCTTGACAGGTGTAGCAACATTAAGTAAGGGGGCGGGGCTTGGCAAGCGGTGAATAGGTGGTGTAGTTGAATAAAAGGGAACAACAGCTGCAGCCTTAAGGTGGCTGAGAAGGTGATGGGTAATCGAGGGTGCTGGTGGAAGGGTCCTGACTCCTGTGTTTGATGCTGTTACGCTGTAATAATATCCATCTCTCTCTTCCTGACTCCTTACAAGCTTTTCTTCCTCTCCCCCTCCAGAGTCCCACGGATTCAGTGTCTCTCCTGAGCAGCCTTCTGATTGGTCAGTCCAGCGGAGGTAATGCTGCTCTCATGTCCCTCCCCGCTCTTATGACCAAGCCGGCGGGGTCGTACCTGGACCTGGCCCTGCTCTAATGTCACAAATTTACAAAGGTCATGTGACAATTTGATAAATGTCAAAGATTTGTAATGTATTGTTAGGTTTTTAAATAGTCTTTTAGATCTGTTATTTATATCTTTAAGAATATAAATTAATGTATTTTATACCCAAATCATTGTGGCCTTAGCCAAAATAGCATTTTTTTTGTTTTATATTGCACATTGTGTATTTTAAAAGCTTTATAGAGTTTTCTTTTTTGTTCTTTTTTTTTTACATGTTATGATATTATAATCGCTATGATATATTTGCTAGCCAAACTAGAGAAGAATGACTGTGAAGAATGAAAGTATGTGTGAGTGTGTTTTGGTGTGAAAGAGATGAAAATGAGTATTATGCATGGCTGTGTTGATTCGTCTTAATACTCCATCTGTTAATGCAATACATTTTATATGTTTATACATGTTTGATGCAGTACACAGTTATTGTATTGGAAGCTTTAGTGCATGAAGAAGTTAGTAGTAAAACTTTAAGATGTTTACATAATGCCAAATATCAATGCACTGCTAATCAATTAGACGACAAATGAATATAATAGCAGTATCTTTGAATGATAACATTCATGTTACACTGTGAGCTTGTCAGATTGTCTGATCCTTGCACCAGGCCTCTTACAAAAATGTGACATCTCACACTCATTAACCCCCTCATTTCCTTCCTATGTACCCGGTTTGGGTCTGTCTCATGTTGGGTTATGCCAATGTTGTCTTGCCCTTTGCTTTGGACTCACATTTGAACAGAGGACATTCCCACTTCTCTGTAACATAACCACAGGGCTGCGTTCTTCAAGAGGACTCATGTCACAAGCTCTCATCTTACTGAGTGAATATCAGAAGTCAGAGGTGGTTTCTGAAGATTTTGAAAACAGGCTTTACTCAGAAAAGACAGCAAGGATGCATCAGTCCATCACACTTCCCTTGTCTTCTTTCCACTATCTACGCTGATGTTGGGGGATGTAACGTAGCAAACAGGTTTCCCTGCAGAAAACCCTTCGCAATTTCTCTTGGTAACGAAATCATTTGGAGAGTAGACGGAAAGTTGAAAAGGAAAGGACATGAAGGACAACTCTGACATGTATCTTGTGAATTTAATTGCCACTTGTGACCTGCAAAGTTGCTGTTTGGGCTCCATGTTGCTGCACACACTTCCTAAAGTGGGAATTTAAACTCCTGCTTGTCCTGAGCAATGCTGAACCAACAATAAACACAACATGTGAAGTCTGCCCGCTTTCAGGTGTTTAATTTCACTATTTTCTTTCACTTTACTTTACTGTGTACTTCTTGTGGGAGGGTTGGTGAAGGAGCACAAACACACAGGTGGAGTTGTCTGATGACAGAATGTTGCTGAAGGCAAAACTGTGGGAACTCCCTCGCTGTGCTCAGTGATTACATCTGCGACACACACACACACACACACACAGTAAAGGAACTATTGTCACTCAGACACACTAAACATTATGTGAGAGGATGGTCCTTTTTTAATAGGGTGAAAAAGTGAAGAATAGAGTGCAGGAAGGGGGAAGAGAGAAGGTAGGCATTGAAAACCAAGCCAGACCCCCTCAGGGCAGATTTGGCATTGTGTAATACAATCCTGTGCACCCCACCCAACTTGATCCCTTTTAAAACACACTCACTCATTCTCCCACTGACAAACACACTGCCTCAACCAGCATAGCAACACCATTTGTTTCTATGCAACAAAGACCCAAATACCTTTTGTCTCTTTAACTTTTATCACCTCCATGATGGAGTTTGGTAGGAAATCTACTGTTGGATAAATGCAGTGTGATTATATAAAAAATATAATTTCATTATGTATCAGTGTTTTAACCCTGACACTGTTTTAGCTTATAGTTTAAAAAAAAAGAAGTTTAAAATTACAATTTGCACAAATTAGTTCTCAATATATTACGGATTTCAAGAATATGATTGAATTCTTCATATTTGTGTCAGGCACATACCGTGCCCATCCCTCATGGGTGTAAAAGACTTTCTGCATCCTATTGGCTCGCAGTGCTGTCAACCAGCCGTCTTAACAAACTGGTTAGGAAGGCTGGCTCCATCATCGGCTGCCAGCTGGAGCACCTGGAACAGGTGGTGGAGAGGAGGTCGTTGAAGAAACTGGTGTCCATATTGGACAACCCCCCCCCTCCACCACACACCACCTCCTAGGAGGAGAGGAGTCTCTCCAGACGACGTCTCGCCTCCCACAGCTGCCACAAGGAGAGAACATTCAGATGTGCGGCTACGAGAGGGCTCACAACAGTTCATCTTCTCTCTTCAGATCCTAACCTTTTTCTTTTTTTTTTTTTTTTTTTTTTTTTTTTGCTACTGTGTGTTGCACTACTTGATGGGGATTTTCCCTTAATAAAGTATATATCTATCTATCTATCTATCTTTATTGGTACCAATCGATTCTATTGGCTCTACTGATTCCAAGGAGGTGTCGTTTTTTAAATCCCGCCCTTCCCCGGCGGACATCTCTGCGTGCGCAACAGCTCGGAGTGACTGAGAAAAATCAGAATTACCCAGAGGATGCATGCGCACAGCACCACTTTGTTTTATCTTTCTTTCATCTTTGGTTTACTGTTGTAAAGCCAAAGACTGATGTATTTGGATGTATTGAACACCATAAGTAATATACAAGTAAAAATAAATGGTCTGGTATATGAGAAAAGTCAAATGACAGTGACACACAGATGGTGCTCAAATGTGCCCAAATGCACATTTTAGAGACCTCGCCTAAATTCTCTTTACTAAAAACTCTCTAACTATTGTTCTGCTTTATTTTTTCAAAGTCAAACTTTGCAGAGAGACTATTCACAAGTTGTGCTATTATATGGGGGATTGTAGGCCTTTGCTGTGCATCCTTCCAAAAGATAATCATCCTGAAAGTGCTTTTTTTTCCTCTGCAAACCTGAAATTCTATTTTTTTTGTTTTTCATCTTTATTTTCTCTTAACCAGTAACATATATACTAATATTTATACATTTGAACAACAGCTCACACGTGTTGCCTTTATTATAACACCAACATTATTCAAATAGCTTTTGTGGTTGCAGAGCTACACCCTTTTTAGTTTAGGTATGTTATTTCGAGCAGAAACCTCAAAAATCGGGTGGTTTTCAAAAGGCTAAAGCACAACCCGAGTTTTACTTTTCACACAGTTCAAATACATAAATATCACTGAAGGTAATTTAACTAAAGACTACATCCCTTTTGTCCAAGAAGGGTAAATTAAAGTAATTTGGATCTATGCTTAAATATAATCCTCATATTTGGGATTGTTTGAACGTTGCTCTAAGGAGAAGAATGTCATTGCTGTGCTAAAGGGAAGATAGTCAGATGTATATATTTACTTTGGCGGTGGGGGGGAACAGTATCATTAATTTTAAAATTTGTTTTGAGAGGTTTACTGTAAATGAAAAGATAGTTTTCATTTTTTTTTTTACTTTTGAGATAATACATACATAACAAAGTGGTTTCATTCCTCAACTCATACCAGAGTCTCTCCGCTGCACCTTGCCTTCAGATATTTTCTCACATTATGCGCTCCAAAGAGAGAAATAACAGAAGTGCAATTATAGACTGACTCACTGTACTTCACCTGAGACTGTAGTTGTGTAAAGGCCGATGGATCAGTAATATCCTTAATAACAACATTCCCTCACTAGGTGGGTGAGGCCAACACACACACACACACACACACACACAAAAACCACAAAGGCATTCAAGGTGAGGCCGATTCACATTCCCTCGTCAGTGCAGTGCAGAGACCAGAGATGCTGCTACAGAGCTGTCAAGCAGAATATGTGACCTTTATTAAAATCCAACCGTGGGCAGGAATAACACGATCAGCACATACAGTACAGCAGCAGATCCTCAGTCACCTCACGGGCGGTTGAGACAAAACCAGAGCATGAATAAGGTGGGGAAGCAGCAGGGTTATGCTTAAACAAAAGATCACACATGACTTCTTTTGGTATTTGGACCTGTGATGAAAACTAGAGTTGTGCTCCACAATCTGTTCCTGGTGACAACCTGTAGTGCAGGATCCATGTCCTCAGGTATGACTGTTGATATGTCTCCTTCTAGAGGGGGAACTGAGACTGCAGCTGCAGGACAATCCGGTCTCACCATCCACTTTCCTGAGTCTCGATGCCGTTCATGTTTAATTCACTCTCATCTCATCTTTTTATATTATATAGAATAATATTATATTGTATTTCAATGATTGACTGAATAAAAATACACAACAACAACAACTCTAGCCTGCTCAGTTCTCAGCATATTAAGTACGTCTCTTTACATTTTGAAAAAATTGATTTGAAATTGACTTTCACTTCAGCCTCTGTAATTTAAAGTGCAGAGATCAATGCTTCAACAGTCGCTGTCTGAAACACAGTTTAGGCCTGAACATGGACACAGTGTTGACATGAGGATGACATACAAGTTAAACATAACCCCAAAGTAAGTCACGTAAATATTTCATCATGTAACGTATTTATCATGCAGGCAGCACCAGTCACATCAGTAGCTTCTCTGTGATGTGTGAGAGAGAGAGAGAGAGAGAGAAAGAGAGAGAGAGAGAGCGAGAATTTAGTTTTATCTCACTTATAGATTTAACAGTTTCATTTTGATGGATAAAAAGAACAATCCTTCTAAAATAAACAATTAAGCTAACACTGTATATTACAATTGCCTTTTATGGAAATATATATTTTTAACTGCTGAATGTATTATGCAAATATACAAATGTTGATTGTAGCCAGCGACTTTGGGTCCTCTATTCCCACTTTCCTCACTAGATGCCAGGTCTGCTGCGCATGGTGATGATGTCACAGGGGTCAAGGGTCAAGGTCTCAGAGCTCCGTCATCAGGAGGGCTCTGAGTAGTTTCTCTCTGTCCAACCGCATTCCCTCTCCACTGCAAACATAGAAAGATACAAAACGATACAAACGATATTCACAAGGTAAGACAACTCTGCATCACAAAGGCGGAAAGAGAAGTAACTACAGAAAAAGTTAAGTTAACTAACATATAAAGAAGCTTTAAAACCTTTATGGACAGTGACAGTAGTGTACAGTAGTAATTTATTTTTTAAAGCACAAATGACAAATATTTACATGTTGATGTGTTACAAATTGAGGTGTGTTACCTGACGTTATGGGCAGAAAGGTAAGGGGAGAGGCGAGGAATAGAGCTATGGTAATAAGAAGGGGAGAGATGGGGAGAAGGCGAAGGAGAGGGACAGCATGGACTACCCAGCTCCAGTGCTGGCATACTATCCACCTGGAATAAGCATCAATGCGCACACACACACACACACACACACAGAGCAAGAGGGATACATTCCTTAGATCACTTACATGTAATGCTGAGAGGTTTTCAACAAACATGCACTCTGGATTTCTGAGGTTCGTGTGTGTGCATGTGTGAGGGCACCTGTGGGTAAATGGACGGCTGTATCTGTTGGTCCAATGAGCTGGTCGACCCTGACCTTCCTGCACTCTGGGAGGAGATTGCTGCAAGTGCTTCTGGGAGATTATCTTCATCTTCGTGGTTACTGTGTAAGAAACAAGTTGCGAGAGACTAAATCACTTACATGACCTGCAGATTGATCTCAATAACAATTTTTTTAAAGCGGAGACGGTTTTGCTTTTGCTTCAAGTATCGTCTTCCAGAGTGCAATGTTCCTCTTGTGAAAGCTCAAGTTGGGAGGCGGTACTCAAAGGTGATGTGTACTCACAAGCTGAACTGCCTGACCAGTCGCTTTCTGCGGTTGGTGCATGTGTTGGCTGCAGGCTGCAGCCTCTCCGGCGTTGGGTTGCGGTCTTGCCAATATGGCGTCTTCTCTGCCGTCAGACTGGATGCAGCAGAGTCTTGGGATGAGCTCTGATACCTGAGGACCAGAGAGTCAGTATTAAACACACACGTGCAGAAACATATTTAGGCATGTCACGAAAGGATGAGGGCACCGGCCTGTCATTAAAGGTCTCATTTGAGTTCTTCCCTCTCGGCGTTGTTGGAGCGTCCTTCTTCATCGTGGAGGGAAAGAGGACACTGTTGTTAGCTACACAGCACAGGACACACGGCGCTGATGGGTCGGTGGGAGTCTGCTTCGGTACTCACCCTGAAGGCCGCCTCCATCTGGGCTTTGAGGATGTTACACTTCAGATGATCAGGGAGCATCGCTGGGGAGTGAGGAGGATGTAGAGACTTTTCAGACAGCTGCTTCTCCTCTCCCTGGCAGGGGAACAGGCAGTAAAGAAAAGTGTGATCTTATTGTGTAGCAGAATCTTCCTCATTTCAACAGTCAGTTAGTGTTGCTGGGGACAGTCCCTGACCTTGTTGTCCATGTTGACGTGCAGCGAAGGCCACGGGAGAGATTCACTGTCTGACTCGAGAGCATTGAGCAGAGACGAAGAGGTATCCAACTCCTCTGCAGGGCAGTGAGGAGCTCGACGTTCTGAAGCACACACACTTTATTGAGACAATGAACTCTAGGCAACAATAGTAATTGTGTAGAAATGCTATGTTTAGGTCATTTCTGATTGTTTAACATGAACAGGCTAATTTGGTTATTTAGGAAATACCTGATAAAATCAGTGTCTGAATAGTTGTATAAATGCTTTACATTAGGGATTTACATCCACAGTGGAACATTTTTATAGAAGCTTTTGTACATAAAAAGAAAAGAAATCAATGAATTGTGTTTAAAAGGGGCAGTTCACCCAAAAACGATCGTCAGCTGCTTTTGTCTGGCTGTAATCATTCCTTTGTTCCTACTGGCCATGAACAATAAGAGATACCTTCAGAATTCACTTTAAGTGTAAGAGATGGGGCCACAATCTGCAGTCCTCTGTGCAAAATCATGTTCCGTTCACCTGAAGCCTGTTGGAGGCTGAAGCAGTGGGATTTATCAAAGCAACTGGGTATCTTCTATAGTTACTCTTTGTGGAGCAGAATCTATCCTCAAAGTGGAAAAGTCATGTTTTCTGTGCTATTCATTCAGCAGTGTATTGACTTATTACAGATTCACCGGCTCTCCCTCAGGCGGAGAGTACTCACTGTTCTTGGAGTGTGTGTGACAGAGCGTCTCCTGGCTGTGTGTGTGGCGGTGATGGTGGTGGATTTTGCCAGAATACGAAGTCTCATTCTCTTCAATGCTGAACTGATGGTCTGAGGCAGGACCACTCAGAGGGAAACTAAAGACAACGAGTGCAATCAAAGGGTTTTCTTTTCCACAAACTGTGATCATCTAATCATTCAAACTGTCTGACTTCAGCTTTTAAAGAAAAGAAACACAGAAAACTGAATTGAGTTTATCGAAGTGCATAACCTCCTATCTGCAAAACGATCCAGGAAAAGTGTGGGGAACCTTCCATCTGCAAATTGTTGGGTATTTCATTGTATTTTGTTAAACGTAATAGATATCCTTAACAAATAGCATTCAGTCTTTTTCTCAAGAAAGTGCATTTTTCAGATAGGAGGTTTTGATATTACTTTTACAAGTCGGCTTAAGTTATTTAAAAAAAATGAAGGACAGCTCTTTGCAGATGTGTACTCCTTTTTTGCAATTATAAACATTTTGTTTATTTGAAAAGTAGACTAAGTCAACACACTATAATGCAAAACATTGGCCACATTTTTATGTAAACAATTGGTTGGTTAAATCAGCAAATTCATAACCTGCTATAATAATGTAAAGTTTATTTAAAAACCTCTTTTTGAAAGCACAACAACACATAATACAGGACTATATTTCATGCTTTTTTTCACACTGAACTAAAACATATATTTTAAAGCAGCTCAATCCCTAAACCAGCATGCAGTATGTAATTAACGCGTCCACCTGTTGAGAATGACCTCATTCGGAACTCGCATCACTTTATCGTACTCAAATTAAAGTGACATTGATAAACTAGCGTCATGCGATTTCTCAGGCATGAAGACAGATTTTATCTTGAAGGCAGATGTGTGATCCTGCAGTAAACAACGTTGAGGGATTAAAACCAACCACGACGACATGAAAGGGTCCACAAATAAAGCAAAGCATGAAGCTATTAAACTCCATCCTTTCCTAATTCAATCTGTGTATTAGTGGTGTGTTTTGCTCTATTTCAAAGGTTTTAAAAGTCGGACACTTTATATCTGTAAATTAACCATGTTGAGGAGACATTCTAAGCCTTAGTCATGTGGGAAAAAAAAGAAGAAAAAAAACTGCTAATATTCGGTACAACCCGAAGAAAATAAGTATTCATTTATTTTGTCACTTTTATTTTAAAATTCCTACTCAACAGGATAATCATGCTCTAATTTGTAGATCAGCAATTTGGTGGATTTGGGATCTTGCACCCATGAATATACAGACATCACTGCATCACTTAACATAAACATGTGATGATTCTCTACAAGTTCTGGAGCTATAAGGTGCATATTTTCTCTATGATTTCTATGTGGATGAAAGGAAGTTTTATTTTATTGGGGGATGAAAGTCACACTTTTTGTATTGCATTTCATTTATCGTATCATTTCTGTGTTCAGATTTGACTGATTGATGAACCCATGAAAGAAGCTTTTTTAAAGCAAATTGCAGCAATCATTACAAAGGTGTTCAGCTTTAATTAAAGCACATTAAATCGCCTCCATAAACTGTGTGTCACAGCCACAGCTGTGGATGCAACTGTTGCGTGTGTTGTTAAGAGCGCCACAATAACTAACTTTCTGTTACACCTGTCCCTTTCACCTGGCGTCTCTCCCATTGCTCCTTTCAGGTATATCTCATGAAGGTGTACACTAAAACACATGAGGGGATGTGACAAATGGATGATGACACGGCGGATGAAGATTATGGGGTCAACTTCTCCCGGTGAATCCATCAAATGAGCCTCTTTCTCTGGGATACCAGTCTGTGTAATTCTCATTGTTCAGAGTCTGGGTTGGAAACGGATTTCCAGTTCAAACAGAGGTCAAAGTGCGGTCATGACCTTATCCCTGTAAACCACACTGATCGATCCTGGGAAGGTGCCGCTGGTTCGCTGTGGGACGGGAGGATGACTGGACACGGGACTCGCAAACTGGGCAGAAGGCCTGAACGTCACAGGATAATGGAGGAACACACACACACAAACACACAAACACACACTCACGTGAGGTTCATGAGTGACATGAAGTGTGGTGAAGTGTGGTGAAAACAGATCATTTGGAACGTGAGATGAGTGACTTTGTCTAAAGATATAAATATACCCTCGAGGACATTCCTGAAGAGATTGAAAAATCATTGTCTGAGAGTATGTCTAAACCCTGCTCTCTGTGGGTGGGTGTCTTACCTGTGTGGTGGTGTGTGTCCGGAAGGGTGCAGGTAAACTGGAGGTGTGAGAGCCGGGTGGGACGGGTGCCACGGCTCGTGGCCAATAGGAATGTTGTGTTGGTACTGCAGGGGAGAAGAAGAGACGGATTGGAGAGACGGATTGGAGTCGTTGAAATTAAATGATGTCACAAGAGCGAAGCCAGATCAGTGGCTGCTGCGTGTGTGTGTGTGTGTGTGTGTGTGTGTGTGTGTGTGTGTGTGTGTGTGTGTGTGTGTGTGTAAAAGTAGGTTGTCTGAGGTCACTCACTGGATGTAGGCTGGGATCAGGGCTGGCGTGAGAGCTGTAAAATATGGACAACAATCACTGTTAGCAGATTATCAAACCAACTGAAAACATAAACTTCTTTATGTGTCCAAGCCAAGTATCCTTACAAGGTGAGGAAGACCCGACGAAGTGACGGCCTTTTTACTTTCTTTTTACAAAGGGCTATTTTTGTGTTGGTGTTAAGACTATCCAGGCCGTTATGTGAATTAAGATCAATGTTTGAGGACAAGGAATTAATGTAATAAATGGAATGTCCTCAAAAACACAGTAACATGAATGTGCATGTGGTGCCGTGTGTATTTGTGGTTGTTTTGTGTATTTTACCTGATGTGTGACGGCTTAGCTGGGGAAACGGAAGCTAACGGAGAGAGAGAAGAAAAATAGAGCAGCTGGAAATATGAGTATTGGTCACTTTATCCTCTTTATCTGAACTTTTATCTTGTGCAAGTCTGTTTTTCACTCCAGTCTCTTTGCATATATGTCGCTATCAATGTGTTATCAACACTTGAATTTAAATTTATTGTTGTCTCGCAGGGCTGAATGACTTTTAAAGTCAGAGAAATAAAAGTAAACACAGTTTGCAGTCTGCACCTGATCATCAATTTATGGGATACTCCTAATGGCTTCTAACGCTACTGTAGCTCACAGAAAGTGAGAAATACAAACTTGCTTTAGAATATGTCTATGCTGGTTACCTTCTGCCCCCCAATGGCTGGGCTAAGATCACCCAGTCTTTGGCTTACCCCCCACCCCCCTCCTCCATGTTGCAAGTCATGTTTAAAATGTATGTGCTTATGTGCTCTCTCCCCTCATGTTATGCTGTAATCTTTCATCCTTTCTTGCCATTGTGTTGCCTCTGTACCTGTACTCTAGCAATGACAATAAATTGAATCCAATCCAATCCAAAATCCAATAAGGAACCTGTTGAATTAGCACTTCAATTTACACATTTTCTGAAGGGCTGAATATTTTACATGCTGCAGTTTTTCCCTTTCTCTGAGAAAACCAAGCTGTACTGAATCACAAAGAGTTAAAACAGTATGTGACCTTTATGATAACACGTGAAGGCACATAAAGGACGAAATAGGTGCTGTTAGTCATCAACTTGTGCATGTGCTGTATAAGACTCACCTTTGCCCAGTGAATGTGCGCGGGAGGGGTATCTCTTGCTGGGCCTTCTCTCGAAAGTGCTGGCTCTCCTCATTCTGCCTCCATGAGTGGCCTGATACTCCGTCTTACCGCTGAGAGCAACACACGGAAGAGGGTGAAAAGAATGAACGCCGTTATTATACAGCCACCACACTGCAGTCAGACCTCAGATCATGTGTTCACAATTCACCAGAGAAAAAAAGTCAGGTGTTATTGATGCACTATCAGGAAAACTGCTCCTTAAATTGTTTCATGAGCATAGTCTTTGATGAGATTATCATTCTAAAAGTTGAAAAAAGACAGCAAACCATGATTTAAAAAATATATTTCTTTTTTTCTCTTAAAATATGTTATTAAGTACATCTAAATGCTCATTCACTTTCTTCATGAAATTACTCTAAATAAAAACAAAACTGTCACTCAACAAAACACCACAGATAGTGTGTTTATCACACTGATTATGTTACAAGCTACAGGTGTTCCTGTTTTTAGTTCCACCACCTGAGCCCTAAACCCATCGACCCTGATGTAACACAGTCTTTGCTTTGTTTCGCTGCTCAAACAAATGTCAGAAGTGCCCTTCAAGTGTGAGAATTTGCTTTGACCATCTCTGATAATAGTCAGAAGAAAACAAACAATCTGAAGGGAACCTTTCAGTCGCCATAGGAACAGGTCCATGTAACCATAGATACACTGTAACCATAGATACAGGCTCTGTTTTATGTGACACGCTATCTCCCATGTGTTGGGACTAGTGATGGCCATAACTACCTGAGTGAGACAACTTGTATTCTCCTTCAGAGCCGTTTCAGCTGTCAATAATAAACGTAATGAGGAGTGGGGCTGCACGGCGGTGTCACCTCACAGCGAGAGGGGCCCGGGTTCGAACCCCGATCACGATCGAGTTTGAACCCGGGCGGTCCTTCTGTGTGGAGTTTGCATGCTCTCCCTGTGGTAGCGTGGGTTCCCTCCGGGTACTCTGTTCTCCCACAGTCCAAAGACATGCGGCTCAGGTTAATTGGAGACCCCGTGAATGGTTGTCTGTCTCTATATGTGCCCTGAGATAAACTGACGACCTGTCCAGGGTCGACCCTGCCTTCGGCTGGGATCGGCTCTAGCTCCCCGCAACCCTAAAAGGGTTAAGAGGTTTGGAGAATGGAATGGAGAATGACGAGTCCATCTCTGAGCTCTACCTGAATCTGAAGCGAGAGCCGAGTCGTGAGAAGTCGCTGTTGCTGGCCTTGCCCGCGGTCGGTTGGCGTAGCCGGAAGAAGGCGTGGCTCTCCACGGCACTCTTCCACAGGTGTTTACAGTTCTTGGAGTTGTCCAGCTGGAACACAAACGTGTGCTCCTGCTCTCGACACTGAGGTCGGAAAACAAACATATAGTGTTAGCCTCCTTGTGTGTGTGCGTGTGCTTGTGACTGTTTGGATGCAAGGTGTTTGTTAGAGTTTGTGGCAGGAAAACAAACCTGATCGTCGTCCTCCACCACAACCAACGTGAGTCGACTCCTTTTGAAATCCAGCCGAGTGATTTTGGGCCTGGACAACACACAGAGACACACACATGAACAACACAACCAATGGCTCTACATTAGTACCGCAGGCTCGTTTCTTATTTCAGAAGCTTAAGATGATTAGAGCAGTGGAAACCATAGCACCTTCAACAGGTACAATAAAACCAATATCAAGATCATGTATATACAGTCGGCCTTTTCTCATTCACTCAACAACAACAAAAGGTCCAGAGTTATGCTGCTCTGCAGACTAACTGATGAATATTGAAATATCCATTGAGACTTTTACTGCGATGAAAAGTCAGGAGTCAGAAAGCATGTCAAGTTAGTGTCATGCTGTCATGTCATCGCTGCAACATAACTGCAAATGCTTCAATTAAGAAATTCTAGTGTTTAAAGTTCATTAAAAAAACGTGATGCGTTTAAACATAATGTAAAAACATTTTTGAAGTGGGCATTACTGGTTTGCAGATGTACTTACCAAAAGAAGAGGCCAATTTTGTTTGGGCCTTCAAATACTAAGATGCCAGTCGGAGTGAGACCAAGAGCATACTCCCCTCCATCTCTGCCCTAAAGAAACAGTACACACACACACCTTAAATTGGCAAACACACTTGTAATTAAGCGACACTTGTGAAAGTAAAATACACTCACACACCTTGACAAAGTGCATATCTACTCCGTAAAGTTCCAGCCACTTGCATTTGTTGAGAAAAGAAATCTCTGCTTCTGACGGACTCTTCCCCCTGTGGATTAAAAATCACACACCGTATTAAGTTTTCACAACATAAATATTACTTTGTCCATCACATCAGTTCTGACACAAGAAAACTGTCAATAACGCCAATTGCTACACGACCTCTACTGGTAATTGGTGTAAACTCAGAGTGGGTAACCCTCTGAGTCCCTGAGTCTCGGTGTTGTGCGTAAGAAGGACTGTGAACTCAGGGAGTTTGTCCTTGTGCGTCTCAGTCGGCTTGGTGAAACATATGTAATCTAACCCGAGATGGGAGCAATCAGACCGTGGCTGGGTTAATCACTGCCCAGAATCAATCAGGAACCTCCAGAGATTAACCATTTAATCCTTCATACAAACCAGTGAGATCGAGGCTGAGGGTGTGTGTGTGTGTGTGTGTGTGTGAAATGTAGACGCCCCCATCTGTAGAAACGCTGGCGCTGAAAGGCAGCAGCACAATGTCTTACTTTGCTGCTCAGTGCTCAGCTTCTTGCGCCAGTAGTTTTGTTCAATGAGGAGATAAACTTGCTCCGGTCACAGGACGCCCTCCAATACGTTGCTTTGACACAGTTGCATTTTGTACGTGTAGAAATGTGGTTGAAAAAGTCCCGTTTTCCACAACAAGTCTGTCACTGAATTCATGATTAAACTCACCGGAGGTCCAACCACATGCCAAAGATGTCCGCCTCCATGGGCTCGCTCTGTTTGGGATTGAAACGAAACTCGGACACCAGCTCAGGAGAGTGCTCCAAGGGGTCACAGTCTCCCATCTCACCTGGACGTGGACACAAAGAGATGTCAAGTACAGACAGTTGAGGGAGAGCAGCAGACTCTACTCTACTCTACGTGTTCTCATTATCCTGTCGTTGTCCCTCATGACCACAATGTCATAACCTCTCTGCAGGTTCCAGGGTTTTTCCTGGGTCAAAATGGGTCTTCGGTGCTCCCAAAACATTTTTTTGTATGTATAAACACGGTCTGTGTTGCCATGTCACCGTAATTAGCAGACATCTATGTATTTTTTTCTCTCTCCATAAATAATGGAGGCTATGCTTGAGGAAATCATTTTACTTCCACTTCAGATTCAAATAGATAGGCTAATAGATTGACAATAGTCCAGGTGTATTCGTGCACGTCGGGCTGTTGAGTGATCAGCAGCTGGCCGCTCTGTCCATTCGCGCACCTCACAGTTGCGTATTGATCAGACGAGAAGACACGCTTATCAACTCGATTACTATTGATCAAAACAGAACGAGGGTTCGGCTGTAGCCTCCTTGAAACATACTATTGAGAACATATTCGCTGACATGCACGTGATGAACACAGGTTTTTTCTTCTTTTTTTTCTTCCCCATCGCAGACTTTTTTTTGCCTTAGGTGCTCGGGATTTGTCATAGGCGTTCGGGAAAACGGCTTAAGCGCTCGCCCAAATTTTCTCTATGCAGGAAAAACCCTGGGTTCACGCTGCATCAAAGGTTATTTTAATGCAAGGAACCATCATACTTAAATTGTACTTTTCATAAAGTTCTTTTCCATCTGAGCTTACTGCTTGACCTCTGCATTTGATTTTAAGATAGCATGGACTATATTTATGTCTATAAATGGTTTATCTTTAAAATATCAATATAGTGTTTGTGGCTTCAACTTCCGTGCCAGCTCGCACGTTGTGCTCCCACCTGTAATGAAATGAGCTCTATAAATAAAGTTTGGCTAGCGTGCATAAATATCTTGCTTAGATGAAGTAAATGCACCACTGAGAACCTTTACCACCAAGTGATGAATTAGACAATGAATATAAAAAATATCAACTATAAGAGTGGACGGAATTTTGCAAGCTAATTTTCATATCACAGTGAAATGAATGGAGATTAATGGCCTCCCAAAACATGAAACATCATTGGAAAAGTCGACTTACTTTGTAAACAAAATGCCGCCAGCTCCACTGAGACATCGTACGGACATTTCAATCTGACCAGAGAAAAAGAGACACTGCTCATGAGCTGTTTTTAGTGGAAGTGCATTCAAAGCATACATGTTTCATGTGTTGGATAAACATAAAAGCATCTGAATGCCCTACGGCAGTGGTCGCCAACCCGTCGATCGCGATCGACCGGTCGATCGCGGAGACGTTCTGTCGATCTCCAAAATAAAATGAAAATAAATTCAGAAACACATTGTTCCTTGTTTTCGAACATTTTCTAAAGTGTCTTCTGAAATGTTTTCTTTCTGACTGGAAGATTGACATCAGAAAAGATCTCCGCCTGATTCATGAATGCCTGAAAACGGGTTCGCTTACACAGCCGTGTTCTCAGCTGTGCTCCCTGAAAGAGGGGAACGTACCACGACAGGTGGGGCGCAGGGGAAATGCAGAAAGACCTTTATTGATAACTTCACATATTACACAAGCTCAAAGTACACCGACATAAAACTAAGTCATCAATAAATAAATGTTGAAATGCCTGTACCTTCGTGTAAATGTTTACGTTATGGCATTAACAGGTTACGCCTGCGCATGCGCGATAGCCGAGATTCTTGGCGACTTGCCAGGTCTTACCTCCGTGAGTTCGGCTTTTCTGCTGTTGTCCTTCAAAACAAAATCTCAACATTGAGCTTTTTTGTTGTTCTCCGATAGAGCAATCTGGTTTACTTGAAAGTGATAGCAATTGAATTTATTCTATTATTTGAAAAGGGACAGATGCAGGAGTCACAAATGGTGATTCTCATATTTATTATTATGATAATTATTTAAATCTGAGGATGTCTGTTGAGCTGATGTGAACGTAATCACCAACGGTCTGAGTTCAGAACCAGTCCCAGATGAGAAAACGTTCATGAATACCAAATTTGCCCCGAAAAACTCATCAGTGGAGTTGAGAAAATCACCAAATCAAAGACCAGGAGCTGGATTACTGACACAGCTGACAGACGGCCTCAGACTGGCTGTCTGTGATTATGAACTAACTACAAGCTCACAGACAGAGTTCAGTCACAGCCATGCACTGACTGGAGTCACATGGCTTGATGGCATTATGATGAGAGCTGAACTTACATGAGTTCCACTGACTGATCATGTTGTCAGTGTCATGTTGTAATTGGATTGGATTCAATTTATTGTCATTGCTAGAGTACAGGTACAGAGGCAACGAAATGTAAATAAATACAACATTTATATTGGTAGTTCATCCAGCTGCTCATTGCAAATGTGTTTTTTCTTGTACATATTGTGTGCGGTTAACAAATATCTTACTTGTTATATTACACTTAAATTCTGTGTTCCTGGTCACATCAATTTGAACGCTGGACCAAAATGACAATTAGGCCAAATAAAAAGTTGTAAGTCCAGTCTGGACAGTCGTTTTCTCTCAACGCCTCAATAGGTAGATCTTGCCGGTCATGAAGGCGGAGGTCAGGGATCTTGGGCTCAAAAAGGTTGGTGACCACTGCCCTACGGCCTACACTGTGTGTGTGTGTGTGTGTGTGTGTGTATGTGCGTGTGTCAAGGAGAAGAAGAGCAACCCTTTTCCTAAAATAAGCAGCCCTCTGCTGTTCCTGATCTTGAGCTTCATAATAGAGCTGGACTCTGGGGATGCGTGGCCCAGATACTCAGGAGGAGGGAGAGGGGGAACACGCTGTCTGAGTGTGTGTTTGAGCATGCAGGTTTGTGTTTGTGTGTAAGAAAGCAGGCCCCACGGTACATAAGTGCCCCAAACTCTAATGTAGGTGACCCGTGTGTACGCTTCCACAGCTGAGTGTGTTTAACGCTACTTTTGAGAACCAGACTTGACAGATAAAGAGAAATTACCTGAAAATGATTCTTGACGACTAATATATAGATACACACACTACTTTATTTTAGGGCAATGTTTTCTTCTGTTCACAAGTCTTTTCAGAAATTGTTTTTATTAAATTTCCTTTTGGAGTTCAAGCATCTTTATCTTCCATTCGACTCATTTTCACTTTATCAGCTTAACATTAAACCTCATTAACATGAGTTTTTATTCTTACGTTTACCCTCAAGTAGCTTTACGATTGTTAGAATGTTAATTGTCTCACACCATCACATGTATATATTATGTATTAATGTGTAGTAATAGAATATCAAAAGCCAAGACTCTGACACAATGTGTTGTATTGCTACAGCTCTCCAGTCTTTGGCATCATTTTGAAACACATTCCTGAGAATTCATTAGCATATTAAGTATTGTTGCAAACTTTTGGCTCTCCATTAGAATTTTTAATAAATGGTTGTACACCATGCGTTTGTCATGACTAAACCACTGGCAGCTGTTACGTCTGGGTTCATGAGCATATCAAACATACATCTGTTACCTGACCTCCTAATGACCACGTTGATTTTCATAATGAATAATTATGATAGGAAGTCATGTTCTCTTCCTTTCCTTATCATTTCTAAGTAATTAAGTTACTTTTTCAGGAACAGGGCAACGGAGTGAACACACATGTCGAGCTGACTTATACAGCACCAAGTTCTCACTGAGAGCCACTAAATGTGTTTCCAATGTGCACAAAATATGTAATATGACATGTTATTAATATGTTAAATGGAGTTACTTGTGTTTATGTGTACATGTCTATCGTTCTCTGGGTATATCATATGTCATTGTTAGATTTGCTTGTCACAGCGTCAAAGGAACTTACTTGCCAGACAGAATATCTTGTCGAAGCTGCAACACGAACAGATACCTGTTGGTGCAAAACAACAACACTCAGAGTGAGGCTCACTGGACATACATGATGCATCACAGGCTTCTCCTCATAACTCTGACACATCATTTGTTTTAACAAGTCCCTGTCCGTTTGGCCTTGATTGGAATCTACCCACGGCAGCTAAGTAATTAGCCACCCGTCCCCTTTGGACCTCTGCACCGGGCTCTTGAGAACACCATGTGTGTGAGTGTCTGATTTGTGTGTGAGATTCTTACCTTGTAAATTCCTCACGCAGGTTATTTGGCTCCGAAGAGTAAAATTTCACTCGGAAAAACAGCCTGTATGGAGGCCCTTCTAAAAGACATGAGAGAGAGCAGAGTGTCATGCAATACGGTCTGTGGAGGTGTGTGAGTGAGAGAGAGAGAAAGAGGAGATGAAGTCGTCATTTATCGGAAATGTATACAATCAAATCAAATCGTCTTTTGATTTATTTTATCCGTTGCACCTCACCCGTCACTGTCAGATAGGCCACGAATCTGTATTCAACTGCATTTATGTGTAACCTACTTTATTATTTAGTTCCTGTTTAACTTTAACATCGCTCAGACTTTTTCTTTTGAGGCTCTTGAACTACAAAAGGACAACGTCAGTCTCTCCTGTTCCATTCATCCCTCTGTTACAGGCTGGAGAGGTAAACAAGGGTACGGCTCCACATGCTAATCACCAGGTCAACATCGGATAATACGCCACCTGCTCCCCACCTACCTGCTTCCACATGCAAACATTTTCCAACACACACACACACACACAGACAGACAGACAGAGAGAACTTACCTCGGATCTCTTTCTTTATAAGCTTGGACATATCGAGCCAATGCTGGAGCAAAGACAATAAGAAGAAGGTGTAAATATGTTTTATGAGCGAGTGGTCGACTGTGAGAAGTAAGAGCTGGTTACTCACTGAGACTTGCTCTGTGTCCATGTACTGCAGTCCAAAGTATTCGGTCTCCACCAGATCTATATGATACATGATCTGGTCAAAAAGGTCCTGCCCTTTAGACTTGCACTACAAAGGAAGAACAAAAGGTCAAATATTTTTCAGCTGAGCTTTATGGGTATTTATTGTTATCTCCTGGGCTGTCGTAACCTAATCTTCTCAAGATAAATTGAGTCTTCAAACTTGAGTTTCCCCATCCAGTAATTTAGGCATGAAAGACAATAATAGTCAAAAAGTGGATATGAAGGTGGCTCTGTTTGTGTGTCAAAAAGAGAAGGACAACCCAATGAGGGAGAGGCCTTTACCCAGGCATTGGTTAATAACACACAAGTCAATGCACTTAAGCACAACGGGCCACATTCTGATCCAAACTTCCTGAGGACAATTCACGAGCAGATGTGCCTCATCCCCCAGCATGAAGCCCTGACCCCAGTGCGACCCACATAACACGCAGTGGGCGTGTAGAAAGATGACATCCTTGTACTTTGGATCCTGATAACGAGTCTGAACTTCCTGGTGCGCCCTATGCATGTGTGAGGAAATCAGTGGTATTAAGGGATGGGGGGGGGGGGATCACACACTTGCTCATTCTGCAGCATGTAGTTGTCGAGAATCATGGGGGGGGGTGTGTGTGCCAAAAATATCAGACACTTGAAATCTTTACTGTTCCTATTCCACCGTGTATGACGGCTGCATTCAGCCTGAAGTGACAGGCTAATAAGCTTTAATTGGCAAGATTTCAGCTCTGCTCAGCACACATGGCATGTACGAACTTGTTTCAGCACACCTTTGACAAAAGCTACCAGCTCGACAAGCCCTGTGTTCTTTTGTTGTTGGCGCTGTGGCTTAGCGTTACTGCTGTAATCTCCCCGTTGGTCTAGAAGAGAAATAATGTCTCCTCTGATAACCTATTATACACCGTCCGAGCCTTTCAGAGGTGACTCATGCACGCAGTAGCTTCGGTGACACACACAACCTTCAACATGAAAACATCTTACGAGAAGCCACTCTGCGCACCAATGCCCACTCATCATCCCACCTACCCCTCACACACTCTCAGCACCGGTCCGTGACACAGAGTTCCCACAGTTATAAATCAGATCGGGGAGTCAGGGAATAGAGGGAGATGGATGGAGAACAGGTGGAATAAGGAGAAGGAGAAGAAGAAAGGGGAGGGTGATGAAGCAGAGTGTGAAAGAGTAAGACGATGAGCAAGGGAGCAGGCCGCAGGCCGCAGAGGAAGTGTACGAGAAGATCGACTGGCGAAATGGCACAGGGGAGGTTGTGAGGGAGCAGTGATTGCTTGAGGAAGATCAAAGCAAATAGACAAAGAGAGAGAGAGAGAAAACAACAAAGTGAAAGGAAGATGTTGGAAAAGAGCAAACAGGATTGGGCAGCTTCAGGTCTATCTTAGTCAGATATGGGGAAGTAATGTGATGACTTGGCCGATCATAACACCATCTGGAGCTGCTCCTCTCACCATACAGGAAGAGGCACACACACAACTTGAACTTGGACTACGAGTGATTTGCATAATTGATGACTCAGTTTATAATTGTCTAGCCAAATAAATATAAAATAACACGTTATTCACACAAAACTATCCAGAGATACGGTCTTCACGTTGTTGAAGTTCATTTTGTTTGGCCATCAGTCCTCAACTTAAACATATTTAATTTAATGTTAGTTATAATAAAAACGGAGAAAGGAAGCAAATCCCTTTTCCTTGAACAGTTGATTAACGTTCAAAATAGTTTGAGCCTTAATTTAAGCTGCATGTCTGCTGGATGAATGTGAAAATAAAAAGCAGGAATAGGGCATCATATTCAGTTGTATCATATTATCTAACGAGGAGAGTATTCAACTTTAAGTTGTAATTATTAAAATCAACCTTAGCCTCAGTTTCTTCTTACATTTTAAATGTAAAAAGTTTTAAAGTAAATTGACAACAGGTCTGACTCCAGGCTAAATATCATACATGTCATCGCAGTAAACCACCACTCCACCAGGAACCCTCTCAGGGTCCCTCCGGGGTCCCCGCGCCGCCCTTTGACCCCCTCTGACCTGGTCTCCCACCTCGTCCTGCGCCGTGAGCTCTATTCACACTCAGAGCCACCAGCAAAACACTCACAGGCAAGTCCACGTTGACGTCGGAGCCGTCCAGCAGCAGCACGCGGCAGGTGATGGTGGTCCTCGAGGTCCCGGCCGCCGGGATGTGGACCGACGCTCCCCCGCTGACCACGGCGGGCACATGCACGACCTGCTGCTGATGGGCCAGGAGCAGGGGGTTCCCGGTCACCCCTCCGGCCCCCCCTCCGGCCCCCCCTCCGCCTCCTCCTCCTCCCCCTTTACCGTCCCGCTCGTCCCTCTCTCTCGTCTGGAAGCGGCGGCTGAACGTCCGGCGCAGAAAGCCCATCATCTTCCTGAGCCACACGGCGAGGAGGTCCGCGTGCTGTCCGTGAAAGCTGCTCCACGCAACAGTCGGCGGAGCCGTGGTCCTCCTGCTGCTGCTGCCGCCGCCGCCGCCTCCTCCTCCTCCTTCTCCTCCTCCTCCTCCACGGGGCGAGGAGTCACTTAGCAGGCACGGAGGTGACTTCAGGGCTGCCGATCGGTGCTCCGGCGGCAGGAGGACTCCAGCCGCATACTAATGAAACTAACACAGACCAACCAGTTGAATTCAACCATTCCGCCCGGTGCGGGACTCTCACGGAAATACCAGCTGCCGCCTCCTCCTCCTCCTCCCGCCGCCCTGTCCTCTCCCGTGCACCTGCCTCTTGCTTTGCTCGATGTTGCGCACCGGCTCTAAAATACCGGCGAAAACCCGTCCGACGCCCCGCAGTGGGAGCCGCGCGGGGCCGGGAGAGCGACGGGGAGTCGAGTGACCTCTGAACCGGACCCCGGTGGTTGTTGTTCGCTGTTCCACCGGCGAATCGAAACTAGTCTACCTCACAGGTAAAAGTCAACCAACGAAACTGGACAAACAGTGTGGTCTGCGCGTGCGCACAAACACAACGCAGAACAAACTTCAGTTCCTCGCGACAGGCTGACCGATCGGTGCCGGTGAAGCTGCGCCACCTGTCGGTCACGTTTGCGCCTGACGAGGGCGCACTCAGCAGTGGGTCCTTATTGGTTCCCAGGGTGGGGTCCAAGGGGCCTCAAGGGGCCCCGAACATAATGCTAGTGACTTGTGTCATTATATTTGTCAAAGCTGGAACCAGGACTGGAGAAATACTGAACTCATGAGTCAAAACCACACACATGTATCATCATGAACTTACTAAGCTTTATACAAAAAGCTGTGTCGAAAAAGCTTATTTATTTTTAATCGGGTTAAAAATATTAATTTCATTTTATTGCACCTTAAAAATATTTAAATCAGCATATTTGTTTATGACTGAATTTGTTTTCATTTTGAAATATTAAGGCAGTACCTTTCCGAAATGTCCCATTTCCCCACCTTACAAAGACACACATAAATAAATGAAGAGAAAAATAAACTATTCAATTGTGAAAAAGTACAAAACCATAACCTCACCACTGACTTCCACCTCATCCTTATTTTTGTATACATTTACAAAAAAACTACACACACCTGCAGATGTGCATCTGTTGGACAAAATGTATGAAGATTGTTGAGCATCAGTCACTTCTGAACATAGAGGGGAAATGATGATATCATACTTTTTGATATTTAGTTAGTACTTTGAAAATTACAAACCAACTCTTCATACCTGCATTATACTGTACGTAAATAATATAATTATACATTATTTTAGAACCTGCAGAGAAACTGAAATCCTCACATTACATTTGGTTGTGGTGCTATTCTTTAAAAACAATATGTTGTCCCAGCCAGACGCACTTAGGGCTGATTTGTGACGCTGAGATAGTTTCACCGACATGACGCCAGCTTCAGAGGAAGTCAGCAGAAGGTTAAATGAGCAGACTGCTCTTCACTTCAGTGAGCAGCTTCATTACACTCCGCAGTCTCAAGCGCCTACACATAAAATGTTCCTCGTTAAATGATCTAAATCATGACATTCACTATCATAGAAAAAGCCAGCGCTGACACGTGAGAATAAATCAGTGTGTTTATTTCATGTCTTAATAATTTAAGAGTGTTGAACAGTCGGGTTCGGTGCTCTTCTGATGCTGCACCATCGTGACCTTACGGTATCTGCTGCCTTGATCTAAAGTCGGCCTCGCTCTTCGTCTTTGGACACATGTAAACTACAGATTATATTGATCCTGGTCTGCCTTTGCCGCCCAGTTCGATCCATCGACTGGGCGGCGTCAGTCTAAGGCACGCACGGCTAAATAAGTAGAGGCAACATTCCCGCGAGGCCTCTTGAACAGAAGTTAGCAGCCCGGATGAGTTTGACATCAGTCTCTATGGAGACCACAGCCTCTACATGGTTAATGAACTATCAGCAAACCCTAAGGCCGACTAGGCGTACGATTCATACTCTGACATTGAATCTAGGCGACACAGATCACAGACCGCTGTGCTCGGAAGCTGGTTATACTCTCATTATCCAGTCTGCGCACCAGTCCCACAGCAGCGGCAGAGGTTAATCTGTTATAGTCCCTCTGTGGCAGTCGCCTGCAATGAGATGAGGCTAAGTGAGTCTGTTCTGGTCCTGTTGCTGATGTGGGCTACGGCGCTGTAGATCCCTCTTGTTCCCCTTTGTAGACTCGCAGAGTGGCCTTACACACAAACTGGAACTGACACTGAAACACACAACAAACAAAGTGTTACTAGCTGTGATACAACAAGAGCAGCACTGATTATATTTTACATTCTCTTGTCATTAAACTCCAGGAAAAGAACAAGATCAACGATGAACTGATCCTACGAACACGTGTTGTCTATGAAACCAGGAGCCTGGGAAACACTTGTTTTTCTGTACTGTACTTTTTAGTTCAGTTCGAGAAGCATTTTCTAAAAGCTGCAGCACCCAGCTGTTATTTAGCATGTATGATGTTCACAATTATCAATATCTTAGTTGAGCATGTTAGCATTTGATAATTAGCACTAAACACAGAGCACAGCTGGGGCTGATGGGAATGTCTTTGATTTTGCAGATACTCTAAAAAACCAAAGTATTGAAAAACTAAATATTTGACCTGATGATGGCCCTATATATAAAAGTCAATTTGTCTTGAGGAGGACATAAATGCCTCAGCCAAATGTCACAGTCATCCATCCAACAGTTTTTCCAACATTTCACTCGAAAATGTGAACTTAATAGAGGAAAAGTCAGAGAATTACAAAAGACAGCAGGACTAGTGACCTTGAACATCTGTCCAATATTTCATGAGAAATCAGTTGTTGAAATATTTCAGTCTGAACCAAAGTGGTTGACCCACAGACCGACACTTCCATCCACACAAGCATGCTGCTGGAACTAACCCCCTCTGTTCAGGAAGATTGTATGATACGACTGGAAGCTCCAGAACAGCTACTGAGTGATGAGACTTGTCAACTGTGTGTTTGTGACCCATTTTCAGTGTTTTACATTTTCAGTAGGAACCAACAGCCGTGTGGCCGAGAGTACGGAAGGGAGACTAACACGTTGTAGAATAACGCCATCCTTATCTTTAAACATATGTCTTCACTTGTAGGTTTGTCCTCTGACTGAGTGTTTCCATCACAAAACGTGATATGAGGGGAAACCTGAGGAAGCTTTCCATTTGAAGAAGCCTCTGGGACTGGATTGCCTTTCAAAATAAGGGTTGTAGTGGTGGTAGCATTGGCCTTGAAGCAGGCTTGTGACTGAAGGGTTGTCATATTTCCAGCATTACCTCCCATCAGAGCAATGAGTAACACTTTCCTCTCCCTCGACATATACCGCTGAGGTGCCACAGAACAAGGCTTCAAACCTCAGCTTGTCAGTATAAAACGGTTACAGCCACGTTTCTGTGAATTAATGAAGCTTAAAGATGACAGGATCCTGCAGTTATCAAATACATTGTCGACTTCACTGTACACTAATTCTGGGCACAGTGAAGTGAAGCCTCCTCTCCTTCAGGAGAGAACAATCACTGTGGCAGAAATCCTTGTCCTGCTTCTCCGTACCGTTGTCTGAATCATCATGGCTCGCTGGTCTCGCAATGTTTTGACAATGTCCAGCGGGAACACCGGCCGATCCTCATCCAACAAAGTCAGAGCCGTTTCCATGGTGATCAGAACACCTGTCCGTCCAATCCCAGCACTGAAATGAAAAACAAACAAATCATAAAGCATATAGTAGAAGCAGGTACAGTACATGTGTGTGTGTGTGTGTGTGTGTGTGTGTGTGTGTGTGTGTGTGTGTGTGTGAGAGAGAGTTACCTGCAGTGTACCATAAGTGGCTCGTCCCCTCTCCTCCTCTCCCTGACCGAGCTGATGAAGAGCAGGAAGTCTGAAGGATCATCGGGTACGCCATGGTCGGGCCACGCGACATACTGCAGGTGTGTGACTGCACGTTCCTCACCCCGCTGACACACACACACACACACACACAAAGGAAGATAATCAGAGACATGTAACCATTGGGAAATATATCACCTACATGAGACAAACTCTGCAGCTTTACAGGCTTAAACACTATTAATTCACAATATTCAGCATAAGAGAAAACGAAGTGGAAGCTGAGAGCCGATCAGGAGAACAAACCTGCACGTGACCAGGAGGCGACACTGAGATTAGGAAGTGGAGTGGGACACAGAAAGACGAAAACAGGTGGCGGGGAGAATGGCTGAATTTAGAGTTTATAATCGTCATGTGGCCTCTGACTCCATGCAGGGATTAACTCGCTCCGCCAGAGGAGCAGATGGGCTCACACAGGAGTATCTGTGTGAGCATGTGTGTGACTTCATACTTCATGCCTCCTTGAGCATTATCTGCATATTTACCAATTTGCCACAGAAGTCAGTTTGGAAAACAGGTAATTTAATCAGATTATCTACCATTTTATTAAATGTTTTAAACTTGTTTTAATCAACCTCTCAGAAGGACCTGCCCACCTACACACAGTTAATACACACCTACATGCACAGGCCCACCCACACACACATACAGACCATGCCACCCATACGGAGGGGACTGTATGCTTGGCTGTGGATAGTTTGCTGCCTGTGGTGCGCTCTGTCATGTAACATACGGGACAAATATGGCACATATGCAAACATACAAATAGAAAATCTCTGTGTTGTGGGACCGTGATCATGCTTTGCTCAGGTTTCAAGTGGATTTGGAAGCAGGTTTGAACTTCAGGGGAACCACAGTTGAGTTGGTACTAATTATTTTTGCAGACTGGGGGATCTGGCTGAAACTTCTTGAAACATATTTATTAATATTATATTCCATTTCTGCCAATATATCCTTCCAAATGCTACAAACTGTTCAAAAATAAAACAATTTAAAGAGCCCATCATAGTCACTTGTGTAAAAGCTCAAGCTGGTCTTGTTTTGTCTGACAAATGATGTTAAAGCAATTAAAAGCAGCACATTTCCACATTTGAGACGAATAAACAAGTGATTTTGTACTTTAAAAGTAACGGAAATTATTTTTTGATCGTCAACATAGTTGCCAATTAATTCTCTGTCAATCGGCGAATCATTTGCTCCTGTACCTTGGTGTGTGTCAGAGTGAATTGCCGCGTCACGTACGCCAGGTTACACTCCTCAGAGTGACACTTCACCCGCATGTGTCCGTAATCCTTCACTTCTGGCGGATGCGGCCAGTACTGGTGGCACTTGGTCTGTAAGTGTATGACATCACCGACAAATTACATAACATGTGACGCGAGTCGTCAGTCAGCATACAGTGTACGACGGCATCAGCTGTGCTCTGCTCTCATGAAATCAAACTCATATTCAACAGCATCGTATGTTCAACCCAGCAGTCTGATTCATCAGGTGCAGGATGTGAACTGATTGCCAATGTGTGTGTGTGTGTGTGTGTGTGCGTGTGTGTGTGTGTGAGATCGCCAAGTGGATCGAAACTCATGGCACTAGACGAACATCAGGAAATTGACAATTAATGAAAGCATTTGGTTACCAAGCAACAGCTGAGACAAAGACATTTTCATTCAACAAGACCTTGATATCTCGCTGCCTCTGTCTGTGTGAATGTTTCCTCGCCCTCAAATCATTCCTCTTCTTGCCATCCTGCTCATGCTTTACATTTAGCTGCTCTCTACACTATGAAACCCTGTAATTACTCACAAATGTGCCAATTTATCCTTTTTGTGAGCAAACATTGCCACTGAACCTTATAATTACAGTAATCCCAGAGCAAATAAAACATCATGTAATAATGTAATAGTAGTGCTGCAGTAATCACTGTCAATGCAACGTTAATGTGGCTGTTTAAGGTGTAAACGTATGAACGCGTGTTTACCCGTCCCCTCTCTGTCAGAGTTGTGAGCATGATGATGGTGTGTATCTGTTGCTCCCACACAGTCTGCCAAAAGTGAGCGCAGGTCTGTGGCAATGGGCCCTGAGCCGCAACATAACGTAAGCAAACACCAGACACTGGAGGCACCACCTGCGAGACAGACAAATAAACACACACACACAGATACACACATGCCACACAGACGGTTACATTAAATGTCATCCAGGGAAGAGACATTTCATGTAAGTGATGCGCACCGTGATGTGGCTGCCGTTGATGTAGTCCTCCGGGCCCTGGAGCACCACTCTGGTGGCATCATCTGAAAGGAGAGCAGCGCAGCAGTGTGTGAGCGTCACGATAGAGCCTGAGAAGCACGACAGGGTCAACCAATTAAGGTGCTACAGCTGTGAGATTTCAGAACAAGGTTAGAAAGGTAACTAAGAGCAGCGGGAGGGGGCGAGTAGCATTGCACAGACACACAGATAATAAGAATAAGCAGCACTTACAAGGTAAAACATCCTTATATCGATTCTTGTCCATGTTCTCGGGGAGCCGAGCACAGTTTAGTAACAGACCAGGCTTCCTCCTGTATAAATTCTACGAATTACAAGCATACAAACACACGCTTTGCCCGTAAACACACACAGAAATATACACAAACAAAGAATGCAAATTCCAAGCCGGTGACTGCATTTGTTTAAGATTAGGGCTCTAAAACCGGCTCAGTTTGATCTAAAATGACTGTGTTTGTGAGACAGGTGAAAGACTGCTTAAAAGAAATGATGCATTTGGTGTAGTTTGGCTTATTATTATTGAACAGTAGTCACTTTTAGCTCCCCTCTCCTTTTAAATACCTCAAAATGGAAACAGAGTGTGCCGGACTGTATTCCTCTCTCCAGCTGTCTCATCGATTCCTCCACTGTCGTGACCCGCTCCGACTGGCCAGTTGACAGCTTGTCTCCCTGTGATTGGCTGGTGAGCGTGAGGGCGGGATGCAACTGTAGGAGGGGGGCCACCCGGCCAGGACCTGGAATACAAGGACGGTTCAAGGCTGTAATAAATATTCATAGAAATAAGAGTGTGCACTGTGATACCATATGCTGCTTCAGCAGTTGTGTATCTCACACACTCACACACACATACACACACACACGTTTACATCTGATGAGCAAGCACCCCCCCCCCCACACACACACACAGACAGACAGACAGAGAGACAGACAGACACACACGCACACACACACACAAACACCCACAAAACACACCTTTACGTCTGATGAGCAAGGCCAGCTCTCTGGAGTGCGACTCTCTGCTGGCTCGTATGAACATGACAACCTGATCATGTGTGTGTTCAGAAATGTCTCGGCCGTTGATGAGCACCAACAGATCTCCCTCCAGGAGTTTGGGCTCACACCGACCTGCCTACAAACAACACACAGCTGACATCTCCACTCCAAATCTGTCTTTTAGTCTCGGGCTTCGAGCTAAACCGATATATCGGCTGATATGAGTTTATTATACATCAGTCTCTAGGTTGGCAGATAAGACATTGTAGTCCAGAAACGACAACATGTACTTTAGAAACAGTGTGATCATACATAGCTTGTCCACCAGAAAGCACTGTCAAAAAATGTCTGCTCAGGATTTATCCCCCAAAAAATCTAGTACTTGCGAAGAGAGATATTTTGTTTATTCTTGATTTCTAATTACCATTGGCCGATATATGGTTATAGTATCCTTAAACTTTTAAATATGTATAGGCCTTACAAAGTGAGTGTGTTCAGGCTACACCAAGTTTTTTTACCATTTGTTGTACAAATTAATCGACTTATCGTCAAAAATAGTGGGAAATGTTTACGATATCGTAAAGCCAAAAGTGACGTTTTGTCCAATCGACAGTTCAAAACTAAATGGTTTACCTTAAACATGGCCTCCTTGTGGAGGTAATTAACAATTAATATTTCTGGTGAGCGACCAATGAAGCGATCAATGAACTGACTCATTGTTACGTCTCTTTTCATCAATCATTACTGTGTTTACATTTCATCACAGAGTTATTTCATCACCACCTGGAGACGCCACGCTTTCGAAACACAAACAAGTCGGTTCTTACCGGAGAGTCGGGTTTAATGTGGGATATGGCCAGAGGCATCTTCTGGTCCACTCCACCCTAGGAGGAGTTGGGAAATGAAATGGAGTGACACCTCAAACATAACGTGTGTAAATAATATCAAACATTGCCTGCCACACATGAAGGCAAGAGACACACAAAGAGCGTAAGAGAGAGACCCACTTTAACGTTGAAGCCAAACTTGCCGTCATGGTCGGGGGCGATACATATGAGCATCAAGTCGCCATCGCCGAGAGCTCCCTGCAAACACAGTACTCAGAATCAATGGAGACAGTGATGGATACACAGTCATACACTAGTTTAGAGTTGATGGGGACAGAACGGACCTTATCGTAGTGCTGTGAGCTGTGGTCACCGTCCTCCTCCCCTATGCTGTCATCAATTCGTAACAAAGCCTCGTCTGTCACCTGGCTGGAAGAGAAAGAGTTGAAATGTAGTTTTTTCATCCTGATTTGCAGGTTAACAGATGACTTTCAGATGTGATGCAGTTCTGACTAATTTCATAACATAATATTTGTACACACCCACACACATTTGACCTGCTTGATTGATACATTTTGACTATTTGGTGTTCTACATGATAAATTAAGAACCACTTATCAGAAATGTAACAACTTTCTAGCTTTCATAACATGCAGATATTTAAAATCGTACAAGGAGGAGCTTCTTTTCTCTTGAAAAAAATGTCTGGCCTACTGAATATCACGTTAACTAGCTACATTTGATATCAACAGCTTCCACTAATTCTGTATTTACAATTGCATCTCACGATACAAAAATTGCACTTCATCCGATTACATTGTCGGTTTAAATTATTACACTTTCACTCCGACTATATCCTCGTAGCCGAAAGGATTGAGAGAGAGTTTAAGAGTGTCTCAGAAGAAGACACATTTCTCTAACTCATACTCACTGACGCGGTGAAGTGTCTCCCTCACTGTCCTTGCTGCTGCTCACAGACGCCCTGTATGTGTAGAAGACGTCCTCCCCCTCCGACATGTCCTTCATGTCATTGGTCAGCTCGACTGAGGACGGGCGAGGTTTACGGATGCCGTGGCGAACTCGAGGACTTCGCCTGTCGAAGAGATAAACCAGAAAAACCCGGTACGTGTAAGATTTTATCGAATGATACAGAGTTTAAAAAAAAGAAAAGAGGGACTGGATGGATGTTTGACTGCAGCTGAGAACACAACGTCATGGTTAATCCTGCACATCGTACCAGTTGGGGGTGTTTGGGGGCGATCTAGAGGGCAGGCTCTTGGTTTCGAGGTACTCGGATGAAATCGACCTCCGCAGGACTGGGTTCCACACCATCCCCCCCACAACACGCTGGCACACTGGACCACTGCGAAAAGGAAGGCAAAATAATCGTTTCAGTGTTCGTGACAAAAATATGCACGCAAATATGTACGTACAGGCAATACTCACCTCTCAGTTTTACTGTGGCCAAGTCCCAAGTGTTGCGTTATCAACTCTTTGTAGGACTGAACTGTACTGTTGTTGTGTTTGGGGCTCCGGACCGTCCGGTTGGAGCAGAAGAAGGAGTGATGATCCACACTGGACCTCCACAGGTTCTTACAGGTCTTGGGACAGGGCACAACCAGAGACACCTCACAATCCTGGGTCTCCCCCTGCAATATACAGAGATCTTTTAAATAATGCTTTATTCAAGGTCACATCTCTTCTCTTCTTCTCACATTTTGTATGAATGATTTATTACTTGTCATGTCGGATAGAAGTTCAGACTGGGCCGGTTGATGAAGTCTAAACTCTTGCTACAACGCTATTCTTATTCTATACTCAACACCTATTGGTGTCATGATGATCTTTGAAGAACTGGCATCAAACAGAGTGCAATGTTACAGGATTTACTCTTCTACTTTTTCCCGGATACTTCAAAATGTTTGTCTTCAACCCAGTATATCACAGTGTGTGACTTTCCCTGCCATGTGGGTGTGAGGGATGTTTGCATGGTTGTATGCATGGACAAGTTTGTCAGTCAGCTTTTTCATAACATATTTCTCGTGGGAGTTGAAAGACTTCGTCTGTTGCGCCCAGCGCAGCCCACTCCTTCTGTCACAGCCCAAGCAGCCTTGCCCCGTCATGGCCATCACAGCCTTTTCACACAACTGCTACGACTATTAGTGTTTTTTTACAGGACACTATGATCCTTAATTAATAAAACAGGCCATATGTTAAACCACTAGTTCTCAGATATAATTCAATATTTAGATATAATCAATGGTGCTATTAATAATCAATGGTGCTACATATAAAGTGTGGATCTGAACCATTCAAACACTATGTAGACCATGACAAGCCTGTGAAATGTTGTTAAAAAGGAAAGTGTATAAATTGTTATGTTCTAGATTTTGCTATAATTTCAACTCAACATACAAGCAATTGAACAATTGTATAGAGCAATAAAAAGCATCATTTTGTTCCAATCTATAAAGAATAAATCAATGATAGAGTGACTCACGTGTTTACGTTTCAGATGTATAAGAAAGCGTTTCCTCTTGAATGAAATCTTGATGATGTTTCCCCTACATGTGAAGAATGCAATTGGTTGAAGGAAAAAACGAAATACAAGAACAAAGAAATGTAATTGACGTTGTCGTCACTCACCAGGGGAAGAAACTGGAGCAAATCATATTGCAGAATATTGCAACACCACTGGAGGCCAAACCCACCTTCAGAGGGGCGTCATTGGTGTCCTGGGAGACGATGAGGGGATGACAACAGAAGTTATAAAAGAGGGGTATAAAGAGGAATTACATGAATGTCTGTGTGAGGGAGTCTCTCTACCATGGCAGCATGCAGCTCCACCCCATACAGCTCCAGCGTCCGTGCTGTGTTGAGGAAACACAGCTCTGCCTCGCTCTGCTTCAGCCCCCTGGGAACACACACACACACAGAGTCACAAACACAGAGTCACAAACACAGAGTCACATACACAGAGTCACATACACAGAGTCACAAACACAGAGTCGCATGCACAGAGTCACAAACACAGAGTCACATACACAGAGTCACAAACACAGTCACAAACACAGAGTCACAAACACAGAGTCGCATGCACAGAGTCACATACACAGAGTCACATACACAGAGTCACATAAATAGTCATATGCACAGTCAAATGCACAGTCACATACACAGTCACAAACACAGAGTCACTTATACAGAGTCACAGAGTCACAAACACAGAGTCACAAACACAGAGTCACATGCACAGAGTCACATACACAGAGTCACATACACACAGTCACATACACAGAGTCACAGAGTCAAACACAGAGTCAGACACACAGAGTCAGACACAGAGAGTCACATACACAGAGCCACATAAATAGTCATATGCACAGTCAAATGCACAGAGTCACATACACAGAGTCACAAACACAGAGTCACTTATACAGAGTCACAGAGTTACAAACACAGTCACAAACACAGAGTCACATGCACAGAGTCACATACACAGAGTCACAGAGTCACAAACACAGAGTCACAAACACATAGTCACATACAGAGTCACAAACACAGTCACATGCACAGAGTCACATACACAGAGTCACATACACAGAGTCACATGCATAGAGTCACATACACAGAGTCACAAACACAGAGTCACAAACACAGAGTCACATGCACAGAGTCACATACACAGAGTCACAAACACAGAGTCACAGAGTCACAAACACAGAGTCACAAACACAGAGTCACATACACAGTGTCACAGAGTCAAACACAGAGTCAGACACACAGAGTCACATACACAGAGCCACATAAATAGTCATATGCACAGTCAAATGCACAGAGTCACATACACAGAGTCACAAACACAGAGTCACAGAGTTACAAACACAGAGTCACATGCACAGTCACATACACAGAGTCACAAACACAGTCACAAACACAGAGTCACATGCACAGAGTCACATACACAGAGTCACAAACACAGAGTCACAAACACAGAGTCACATACAGAGTCACAAACACAGTCACAAACACAGAGTCACAAACACAGAGTCACATGCACAGAGTCACAAACACAGAGTCACATGCACAGAGTCACATGCACAGAGTCACATACACAGAGTCACATACAGAGTCACAAACACAGAGTCACATACAGAGTCACAAACACAGAGTCACAAACACAGAGTCACATGCAGAGTCACAAACACAGAGTCACATGCACAGAGTCACATGCACAGAGTCACATGCACAGAGTCACATACACAGAGTCACAAACACAGAGTCACAAACACAGAGTCACAAACACAGAGTCACAAACACAGAGTCACATGCACAGTCACAAACACAGAGTCACATGCACAGAGTCACATGCACAGAGTCACAAACACAGAGTCACATACAGAGTCACAAACACAGAGTCACAAACACAGAGTCACATGCACAGAGTCACATGCACAGAGTCACATACACAGAGTCACATACAGAGTCACAAACACAGAGCCACATAAATAGTCATATACACAGAGTCATATGCACAGAGTCACATACACAGAGTCACATAGTCACAAACACAGTCACATACACAGAGTCACATACACAGAGTCACAAACACAGAGTCACATACACAGAGTCACAAACACAGAGTCACAAACACAGAGTCACATACACAGAGTCACATACACAGAGTCACAAACACAGTGTCACATACACAGAGTCACATACACAGAGTCACATACACAGAGTCACAAACACAGAGTCACATACACAGAGTCACAAACACAGAGTCACATACACAGAGTCACATACACAGAGTCACAAACACAGAGTCACATACACAGAGTCACAAACACAGAGTCACATACACAGAGTCACATACACAGAGTCACAAACACAGAGTCACATACACAGAGTCACATACACAGAGTCACAAACACAGAGTCACATACACAGAGTCACAAACACAGAGTCACATACACAGAGTCACATACACAGAGTCACAAACACAGAGTCACATACACAGAGTCACATACACAGAGTCACAAACACAGAGTCACATACACAGAGTCACATACACAGAGTCACAAACACAGAGTCACAAACACAGAGTCACATACACAGAGTCACAAACACAGAGTCACATACACAGAGTCACATACACAGAGTCATGTACATCACCAGGAACCAACTGCACAACAAACTTGTTTTTTGTCGGTGGAAGCTAGATGTAATGAAACTGCCTGTATTACTTGTGCTGTGGATGAAGATCCTCCACTTTAGACAGGAAGTCTTCATCCTGCTCAGGAATGAAGTGGCATTTGGAGAGGTAACCGGGGAGGCGAGCTGGACAGTGATCCCCCATCTCCGCTGCAGGCGATGGAAAGAGACACTGAGCATTGACTAATCACCAGATGCACACATTCACCAGTGACATCTGGGGTACTGTAAGAGAGCTGCTGCTATGTGTTGAGCATCCTCAACATGACTAATTACTCACTCAGTTATTATTAAGCCATTAATCATTTGTTTCTCGGAGGAAAGATAGGACTTACACTGCACGGCGTAAGAGGCCAACACTACAGCTGCACTCAGCGGGCACTGCAACCTACAATCACACTCCATGATTACACATTGTATTGGCTAAACACGTTCTGTGCAGATGGGGGAGGATTGGCTGAGTTTGTGCGTTACTAACCGTCCTTCTCTAATGTCACTCCTGATCTGGAGGAAGTACAGGTGCCTGCAGGTACGAGACAAGAGGAACTTTACAAACCGACACCTTCATTTGTATTCATATTCCCATACCGAAAAGGACCTTTGTGAGTCAAAAAACTTCTCCGGATCAATATCTAGTGATATATGACTGTTGCAAAAACAAACATAACTCAGAGGCACATATACTAACCTTGTCTGTTCATGCTGCAGCGAGTTAGGATCAGACATGAAGAATCGTACTCTGAAGTTCAGATAAAAAGGAGATGCAAGACCTGTAGAGAAACAGTAGATATCTATAGTTGCAGGTCCACCTTAATACTCTTCTCTTCTAGACCCCCAATCTATAAATGTATTGTAATATATATTTCAAAACAAAAATATACTTGAAATAACCATTAAAAAAACACTGGAGCGAGAAAAGGACAGATACCTTTTATCTGCTTCTTCAAGGGTTTCTCAGGCTCCAACCATCTCTGAGAGAAAGAAATTAATTAAGCATAATGACGAACGGGCTCAAAAAAAGCATTCATGGAAGCATACCCTGTGGTTATCATCGTCTAAACAGCAATCAGGGAGTGAAATACGTTACATTCCCATCCCAAATGCTCAGCAGATGAACAGTGAGCTCACAGGAGAGTGTGTGTTGGCTGCGACTGAGGTGATGGCTGAGCTGGATTCTCTGATCTGCAGGCTGAAGAGCTGCCTCTCCTGCAGGCCCAGGTGGTTGCATACTTGGTCCAACAGAACCACACCTTCATCCTGCTTCTGAAGGATGGAAACAACAAACAGACATTAATATCAGCCAAATCTTTGACTGACATTTCCCCGTTGCTTATTAGTACATGTATAAACACTGTGCCAGATGTTGCAGTTGGGCCTCATATATAGATAGGATACTTTTGATTTAATCTGTTAATCTTTTTTTATTTAAAATATTAATATCGGAAACAACCGCAACGTTCTCTGCACAGCTTCCGTCCTAGGAAGCAGTATTTGTGATTGCCTGCATGTGTTTGTGTTTATGCTTGTCAATGTGTGTGGGTATACTGCGGTGAAGCGGCGTATGACATGTACGATGATGATTTTAAAGGCTGTGTGACGAGCTCTGGAAGTAGCGATTGGTGAGCGTGACTTAAAATCAAGGTCACAGAGTTACACAAGAGACACACACTGACGTTAGGATTATTAGCAGAGCACCGAGACAGATTGGAATAACATATGATCTCTTCAACGACAGACAGGAAACAGTGCATGTGTGTGTATGGGTGTGTGTGTGTGTGTGAGTGTGTGTGTGTGTTACGCACGCTGACTCTGAAGGTCTCGATAGTGCCATCCAGTAGCTGAACTAGGCAAAGCAAGTCCGGTTTTGGCATGTCTGTTCCCACGGTAACTCTGCCTCAAGACCAAAACCCTGCCCTCAGCTCGTCACTGACCGGGGACCTGGAAACACACACACACACACACACACCAACAACCACCAAAACAGTGTGAGATGTTTCCAGGCTGTTGTCTTCAAATGCACCTCCCTCAGGATGGCATTGTGTGATGAGTGATATATGTGCTGTATGGATCACCAGTGAGTAATGCAGCGTGAATGCGAAGGAGTGACTGTTTGTTTGTGTGTGTGTGTGTGTGTGTGTGTGTGTGTAATTCCTTATTATTTTGGCCTGGGTCTGAACATGTCTCTTCCCTCTCCCTGCTGCTCTCCCTGCTGTGTCTCCTGCTCCTGACACAGGCAGCTGAATGATAAGAATGTTAAACATGTTCGCAGTTGAACACGCCCATCTACACTAAGACTGATCTCAGACCAGCTTCTAGGAGAAAAGGACACAGCAGGACCAACACTTACATGCACGAGTAATACATACTCAAAGCTAATAAGGTACCTCGGCTTTGACAATATCTAATTGTGCGTGTGTGTGCGTGTGTTTGTGTGCGTGTGTGTGTATGGGTGCGGGTGAGTGCATATATGTGCATGCAAGTGTGTGTCCGTACATGTGTCCGGTCTTGGTTTGCAGGTGAATGATTAATGGCACCAGACGAGCCTGTCTCACACTGATTCTGAAAAGACGCAGTGTTTGGGTTAATGTTTGAACAAAGTGACACACTCTGCATATGTTAAAAGAGAGCTGTTCCCAGTTCGGTGACTTGTTTTCCATTATAACCCCTCTCACAGGCAGGCCTCTAATGAACTTACAAGTGAATGCTACATTTAAAAACATCACCGTGGTGTGGAGAAGTATGACCTCACTGGGTGTTTCGGCATCTATGTTTGATATCATGCAGATATATACAGATTAAGACATAAACGGGTTATCTGACGTTAAAATACTTTTACACACATTGTCTGCACAAGTCAAACGTGCATACTGTAGGACATGTATACACCGAGCATTGATGGCCCACTGCTTCACCAACATGTCCACATACCAATAAACCAACAGGGCCTATGTGTAATCGGCACATATTTATATTGTCCGGCTGTCGATAATGAACTCTGCTGCGACCTCGCTGTACTTTGACCCACCGCGCTAACAAGGAACCTGTTGACAACCTGAAGTTTTCGACAGCTAACCTCCACCCAAAAGGAGGGACACTTCACTGGCCAACTTTCCTCCAACCACAGCGATCCTCGTAACAACAATTTGGCCGAGTAACTGCTTTTTGGGAAGAGAATATTTAAAAGACCCAAAAAAAGATTTGTGTACCTCAGTCGTCCCGTTTCAGAGACGGATCATATTCCTCGGGACGGGGCGCGTCGGAAGAGCCAGGTATAGTTCGGTAAATATCCGGGACAAGTTTCTCATCCCTGGCTGCGCTGACTTCGCGCGGCCCCGCCCCTTCACCGTGCGCGCTACCGATATAGGGGCGCGCGCAAAGCAAAGGAAAAATATGCAGAGCGATACACAACCAAAACATAGAATGAACCCTTCAAAATGCTTGTTTGGTCCAACCAACAGTCAAAAACTCAAACCCATTAAGAATAAATTCAAGTTAATACAATAGGCTTACGGTAAAAGAACAAACTCTCATATTTGAGAAACCGGAATCATTGTTGCAAAGGTAATCTCTGAAACAATAAGTTGCCAATTATTTTTCTATTTTTAACTTGTTGGTTAATCAGCGAATTGTTCAGCATTAATTGTAGATAATGTTCTGTTTTTTAATCTATAATAACAACTATATTTTATGTTTGATATGTATATGCTAAAATCTTAACTTGTAAGTAATTATATTTAAAGTTGTAATAATTATTGGAGTAAAATCGCACTATTTGCCTGCTAATAGTGTAGAAGTGTAACGTGAGAGTGAAATAATTTTTTTTAAGAGAAGTACGAATATCACACATTTGTACACAGTACTTGAGTAAATGTACTTTAATGATTATTGCTGTTATTTTTATTCTAATAATGACTACTTTATCATACAATGTTGACATGCATTAAAGGTATAAATCAAACTATTATTTTCATCATTTTGTCTATGAAGAGAAAAAAGCTGAGCACTTGTTCTCACAGATCAAGGTGACGTCGCCAAATTGCTCTAATTGTACAGTGAAACAGTGCAAATCCCAAAGATGCTCTATTTATTATGATGTTCAATTGAGTGAACTTGTAAACACTCACAATTGAGATGCTGGAACCTGAGACGGTCATTATCACAAATAGTTGCAATCACCATTAACTATTATTCTGTTGTTCCTCTCAAGGGAAAGTATGAGGTGTTGGATCCTGCGTTCTTCTCTTGGGTGGCACACTTCAAAGTTCAGAAAAGTACTTTTAGCTTCAAACCAAGAGAAGCCAAAGAACAGTGTGTACATGTCTAATGCTGAACTAATGGACATTTTGTTGTTGTCTTAACAAATACCCATTGAAAAATAAAGTAAGTCTACTACAAGACATTATCTGCTTTCCTGTCTCCATCTACAGGACAGAATAAGTAGTGCTGTCACATGTGTTCAGCATGAACAATTTGAAAGTTCATATACGCTTCCTACTGTACACTGAAAAAATAACTTGACGAATAAAACACACCCAATAAATCATATAATCTGTAACACCCTCAGAAAAGATGTTGACGGCATTTATGGACGGCATTTATTAATTTCTATTTTTTTCAATTTAATTTTGATTCTTGAATGAGATAATGCACGAAAGGGACAGTGAAGGCTGAAGATAATGGAGCTGCCATTGAGACCAGAAGTTACACGGCGTATTAGGTGTCAATCTGCAGGCATATTTTGAATGTGCTTCAACATTCCCCTCCTGTTACCTTTAGTCAAATTCCTTGTTTGTGCAAACTTACTTGGCCAATAAAACTGATTCTGATTCTGATGATTCTGATTCTGTTAGGCTTGAGGCTGAAGCAGCGAGTCAGTTCTCTCTGGTGGCATTGACTGATCTGCTGGGTTTCCTCTCTTGTGGGAATGCTGTTAGACTGCAGAGATGTATGCGCTGTGTTCAGTGTCGCCTGTTTCATGTTTGGAGATGCAAAAAACAGCCCCAGCTAGTTCCAGTGCCGTTGGAGTGAGAAGTCAGACCGGCAGAGACTAGTTTATTTGGGGTGACAAGGAGAAACTATAGCACTGTAACCAGTGCTGCCGCTAGCCATGTTGGTGCCCTAAGCATAACTCCTTCATGATGCCCCCCCTGAGATAGGAAATGGACCCACGGCGAGCGGCGTCGACAGGGGGCGGGGGTGCCCCCTCAGGACTTGGTGCCCTATACGCACAGCGCGTATACACTCAAAAAAACCGATTCAAGCCCTTCTTAGAGGTGATACATTTAAATATTGTTTGATACATTTAAATAAATCAATTACAAAACGAAGATATTTATATTGAATGGGTGTAACACAAAATGTATGAATACTTTCATTTATTAGATTTATTTAGGTTACACTCACAAAAACGATTCAAGCCCTTCTTCGAGGTGACACATTTAAATATTGTTTGATACATTTAAATAAATCAATTACAAAAATAGATTTTTATATTTAATGGGTGTAACACAAAATGTATGAATACTTTCATTTATTCGATTTATTTAGGTTAGATGGTGTGCATATCAACTAAAAATAAATGTGTTTCATTGAGGACTACCCTTTGCGCATGCGCCTTCTGAAAATCAGTTGTTTGCATGAGGTGAAGACACTTTCAGGGCTGTACGGTGGTGCAGTGGCTCGCACCGTTGCCTCAAAGCCACAGGTACGTGGGTTAAATTCCCAGTCGGGGCGTTCCTTCTGTGTGGAGTTTTCATATTTTGTTAGTTAGTTTATATTTTGAGTTGGACAAACATAAATTAATTTAATTTAATGAATATCGTTATTTTATTTTCGATGTATTTGATACAAATGAGTTGGACTAACTTAATTACATTTTATTGAACTGATGTGCTAAATTTGAGTTTGAGTTGCATATAATTATTGGATGGAAAACCTGCCAACAATTTAATTGAGTTCATCCAATGAGTCATTTCTTTGAGTGTAGTGCGCGTTATGGGAGCGGCGGCGCTGACTGTAACAAAGAGGATACTCCCACTGCTGCTGTGCAAGGATCATCTTTCCGTCACAGAGACAAGACACCCTGTACCAACTCTGATCCAGAGCTGCTCCTAATTTAGAAACCGACAGGAACAATCTTGATGTTATTTCAGTTTCTGCACTTCATGTTTAATGTATCTGATTCACAGTCTCTTATTTTCATAATAAAGTCATCCATTACTTTTACATCCAGTTCAAGACGATACTTGTATTTAAACTGTTGCGCTCATATTGACAAAGCCAAGTTTCATCTCTGAAAAGAGTGTATTGTCTCTAACTTATTTTGCTTTAACTGATGAAAGAGAAGCATCTTCTCCCCGTCTCTCAATAATTACTTTGTGCCAGACTCCAGATATTTCCTCTGTATTTTCCAATGAAATAATCACATGTTAAAATAAAGTTATTCATTCAACAACTGGATTATTTGTATGTAATTGTACCTGAATGTCTTGAGTGCAGATAAACTGCTGTGATATGCAACAACCAGCGTAACCCACGTAAGATTCTACTCTGTTTTATTCATATATTACAAGCATGAAATTGGGCCTATGATGGCGTGGACAGGCCCTGTTCTTACTCAAGTGTGCAGCAGCCACATGAGACAGGAGGACAGATACAGAGCTGTCATGTGCTGGAATGCTCTCATTACTTTATGGCATGTAGTATCCAAAACCAATCAACTAAACTAAGGTTCAAAGGAACACTGTGTGCTGCAAATCTCTGGTCATATTAAAATAAAATGTGTTGTGCAGTGTTGATCTTTTTCTACAAGTTGGCTATCACACACACACATTACTTCAGTAGCCTATGAGTGTTGCCACCCACTCTTAGACTTACAGGGGTATACATTGTTCCCATAACTCTAACAAATAAAGAGGAGAAAGATGCTCAAATGATCAAAATCATTTGTGTCCCTTCCCCGACCATGTGGGTACAAGGCACTGAGCTAAGTCTGCCTTCACGTGTTGACACCTTGTTTCCTCAAGACCTGAAGCCTACTTTTCTCTTTGTTTTTGTTGCCCTCTTTGTAATATGAATTATACTCACCATGTGATACGCTGTGGTATTATTGACAAGTAAATGAGTACTATATTGTACATGGTTGGGAGTATATATGCCTATTAATTTGGTGGCCCTTTTAAAAAGGAAACCGTTTGTTAAGGGTTTATACGCTGTAATTAATGGATGTATTAGGAGTTTATAATGCTTTGAAGATCAGAAACAAAAGACAAACCGATAGGATTCCCCTTAAGCCTCTCTTGTGCGCACGCGTCATCGTTTCCGAGATCTCCGAGGGCACTTTAACGCAGCACTGTGGATGTAACTGCGTCTCCTACGTCAACGCTCTTTAAACAGAGCAGCCACACGTTAAAAGTTTGTGACAATTAAGGCGGCGCTCCTTCACTATCAACCAGACTCCTCTCCTCTGGCCGTTTATAAAACACCTCCTAGCCAGGCTGTCTCCGAGGATTGTGTCATTTTTCTCAGGTAAATAAAGGATATCTTGTTTACCGGCGTTCTTACGTAAAGTGTTTACGTAAAGTCTTTACGTAAAAGCCTTACGTAAAGTCTTTACGTGAAGTTAGCGTTAGTTCATGTAGGTTAATAGTCAAAAGTAACGATTAACTAACGCTATAGGAGGAATTAGAAAACGGAATTAATAATATTATGTTCAAGTCATATTTAGGTTGAAACTGTATCTTTATTAGAGTAACGCTATGTCAGATTAACGGCGTTAAATGAGTATTTTACGCTAAATATCGATTCAGCTTTTGACCTCTTCTGTCAGGGACTAGGTTTAGTTATTAGCTATTAGTTACTAGCTAGCTAGCTAACCTCCTGCTTGGCTTAACGCTCTGCTCAAGGCGAAGACAGTTGGTTTCACCGACTTTCTACATACATATGTTTCCAGTCAATTCTTCTGCCAACAGTAAGTACAATGTTTAGAGCTTTTTACGTTTGGGATAAAGTGGTTATTGTTAAAAGAACAACACCATGTAACCACTGTTTTTTACCTTGATTGAACTCTGGGCACTGAAAACCCTGCGTAGACACAACAGAATGAGAAGAGAGAAAGATGAGAGAGGCACACTAGTGAGTACAGGGACTTTGTTTTTTAAAGAAACTAAATCTGACCTCCTGACCTTTCCGTCCATGTGTCTTTTCTCTCCTCAGAGCTCATTGAACATAGACCTCACAATTAGTAATTTTACCACCTGATGACAGAAAAAAAAGCCGTAATTGAACACTTCCCTAAGTCAAGGACATTTACCGATGTTTACACAAAAAACACCATGTCCTCCAAGACCATATTAAAACAGTAAAGAGAAATCCAGGTGAAAACTGAGGAAACTGAAGCAAAAACAGCAATATCAGTTGGAATACTTTTTTTTCAGGAATCTGTAGACTAAATAACACTTTAGTCCCATCTGTCTACCAGAGACCTCAAACCAGAAAACATCCTGCTGGACAGCAGTCATGTATGTTTACTGACTTTGTGCTTTGTAAAGAAGGTGTTGCCATTTGTGGGATTACACATACATTCTGTGGGACTCCTGAGTCCCTCACTCCAGAGCACCCATACAATGCAGCAGTGGACTGGTGGGGCCTCGGCACTGTACTGTTTGAGATGCTGTATGGACTGGTGAGTTGAGGTGAAACAATCTTTCCATCTTATCACCTTTTGTAGCATCTTCTCCTTCCTCTATCTCCCTGTCTTTTCTCTCAGCCTCCATCTTACAGCCGGAGCAAAGCAGAGACGTTTGACAACATACTTCATGCTCCTCTGATGTTGCGTCGGGTTTTTTTTCCGGACGCTTACTCTCAGAGGGATTGCTGGAAAGAGATGTCTCCAATTGATAAGGTGGGAGCCATGACCTTGTAAGTACACACAAAGACGGGTCCCTGTGATATCAGCTACATTGACCCAGAGTTCATGCTAAGAACTGTCCATGCATCTGTGAGTGAGCGGTGTCAGGCGGGCAGGACCAGCGAGGCCTTCCCAGGATTCTCTTTCATGAACCCGGCGGAGTAGGTGGCAGCAGAGACAGTTTCATAACAACAATTCCTCTGGGAGAATTTTAGTTCAAATATTTATTGTGTTATGTCAGAAATTATTAAATAAAAGTCTATTTTTTAACACAAAAAGAATGATTGCACTAACACTGCATTTCTCATTGATTTCCCACTAAATTACAGAATATTCCATGTAATAAGTTATTTTAAGCATCAGTTCATACTGTAAAATATTCTGGTCACTATTTCTCAAGTCCTAGTTCCATTAATGTGTAAAAAAAACTGGAAGAATAAACACTCAATCTGAAGCAGCTTTATTTTTTAACACTTGACATATTCATTTTTAAAAATATAATACAAACATGTATTGCAACTTTCCCATTCCAAATTTTGAAAATACTTCACAGGCTGCCTTAAAATCATGCACAGTAACGGAGGCATTGTGCACAAACAATATGCAGAGAGTATTGGTATTACATAAAACCTCAGGATGCCAGTGGGTTCAAACACTTGAACACAAATTGGACCCAATTCTGACTTTTAGTGACAAACACAAAAAGCCAATCACTGTTGAGAACCTAATGAGTGTCTCCAGGATGAGAGCATCTGGTCTGATCCTTTTACAGCACTTCACGAGACTATTTAAGAAGCAGTTCATACAGTTCATAGCAGTGGCTTCCTGCGTGTCAGTAAAGGCTGAAGGAGGCGTAGCTCTGGTCACTCTGGCAAGTGAAGTAAGCTATCAGCTGACCGTTACATATCATCAGAAACAAGCCGCTACCTGTGGAGCAGAAAAAATGGAGATCATCAAAAACAATTGAACTCTTAAAGTTAAAATCATTAATTAAGTCATTTTTGTTTTACCTAAAGCTAGCCACCATTGCCACACCGTGGGAAACTCCAACATAACTGCAACATGGAAACAAAAGTTGCTGTTTCACAACATATTAACCAATTTATGTCCCTAAGACATATCGTTAGATTTCCGCTCACCTAGACTGGTGATCATTACATGAAGAAGTGTGACCGTGAGGGCGTAGTCCCACACCCTCCTCCTCACCACTGCAGCAAAACAAATGCCACTGCAAAAGTAGGTGAGCTCCAAGGACAGGACGTTCACTGAGGAAGATAAAAAGCGGAAAAATACGGAACATTTCAAAAAGGTTCACATCCATTGTTGATCATAAATGGCTGCATTTAGGGTGCTCACCTAAGTATTTAGAGTTGGATTCAGCAGGTTCGGTCTTAAAGTCGAATGGAATCAATCCATCAAAGTGATCCAACCTGAAGGAGAAGTTAGAACGAGATTACATGTACAATAAGAAGGGACCCGATTCTGGAACGACTTACCAACGGAACTAAAAACACAAACTGAACTGAAAACATTTAATAGCAAGGTAAAACTCTGGCTAAAAGTAAACCAGGGATGTCAACACTGAAACACACGCGCCTAGCACACACTCAATTTAATGGGTTTTTATTGTATTTTTATTGTATTGTATTAACTGTGTTTAGTTTAGAGGATCTACTACCTGTGTTGCTCTTGTATATATCTTATTATTTTATGATGTGTATGGTTAGGTGTATGAACACTCAGTCTATGCATGGATGTTTTGTCAGGTCTTCTCTATGTATGGAGAGCTGTCTGCACACATACACCACTTTTAGATTAGTTTTAGATCTAGACATGTTTCTTGTTTCTGTTTTGTTTTGTTAGAAAGGCCTGACCAGGAATTAGCCAATTGGCTAGAAACCTTCTGTATCACATGTACACTTTGTGTAATAATGTGCGCTGCTTTGTCCCTGACAAATAAAATTTATTTAAAAAAATAAAAAAAACTCTTGTAAGAAATTGAAAGAAAGTGTGTTAAACCACTCTAAAGTGTTTACATATCCAGCCTTATATGTTGTCTACTTTGAGTGTCTAGAAAAGCGCGATAGAAATTCGAAATATTATTATTATATGCTCCAGATATGGGTCGCATGGTGTGGATAAAGTGACTACTGTAAATCTCACTTGCTGCAAAGGTGGATCCACAAACAAATGATTCCGCCATGATATAAACAGGTTGGTCCCTATCGACCCCCTTGACTTCCTGCTGTCTGTGTATTGTGTACATATTGCCCCCCCCCCCCCCCAAATAACTACAGACTACACGTGACATATGTTGCCTACAAAACCAGTAAAAAAACAAAAAGAAGCATACCACCCGCGCGCATGCGTGTAAGAGATCCTCACCTGAAGGCACCGAAGCACACGCTCCCAATCATGTAGAAAAGAGAGTAAAACATCACCAGACATAGCAGCAGATTGGACAGCACGGTCTGCGGAGTTGAGACAGAACAACAGAACAACAGAGCAACGGAACAACATCACAACACAGCATATGATGTGTTGGAGCAGGCGACGCGCACATCTTCCGCGTGAACACCAACCTGAAGCGATGCGGTCCTACATGCTAACAGGCTGCAGCGGGAGGCGGACAGCCGCTCTATCTGCTGCAAAACCTGCTTTTACAGTTAGGATTATAATCCGCATGTTACAAAAAACACACAACACAGCTTTGTCGTAGTCTATTCATTTGATAATCGCACATGATTTCCACAATCAATCGATCCCCCACCGGAATGACACTTCACGCAGACGTTACGCATGACACACACGTACTGATCTCTCACCTTCGAGTCGACCGCTTTGCCTTTGAATGCCATCTCATGGTTCGTACTTGTTATATTACTAAATAATGGCAGGCTGCAGCACGACGCACGAGCCCGTTAATCCCCGTGAAAACTGGATTTATTCTGCCATCTAGCGACCAACTCCGGACGCAAAGCAGCGCCGCCGCTTCCACCGTCGTCCCCTGAACTCATTTCAACTCGTATCAGGACGGCCTTTGTTGACTGGAATATATACTTTCTCTCTGTGTACCTGTTAGCTGCAGCGTCTGAATACGTAGCCATTCATACGACGGCGGTGGGTTTTAAATCCGGTGCATTTCATCAAATACGATGGCGAGAACGGCCAATAGAATCAGGAGCTTTATTATACGGGAGAAAGCATAACCGCCCAATGTGGGAGGGAGAGAGTCCGGCCAGACAGCTGGAGAGATGATGTGGTTCAACGTGAGTGTTTGGACTATTAGCGACTCTCCTAAGACTTCAACTCAACCGGAGAACACCAGGAAGGAATAAAGCGCCCGCAGTAGCCCCACTGTTACATTACATGGATTGGCTGTCACATTAAAGCCATAAAGCACACCTCCATGTGACACCACGCAGTCCGACACACCGACTGCCTGAATGTTGAATTTCTGCCAAATGTGACCCCGCAGCAGTGATTTAGCGTGTAAAACGCAGTGTTTCTGCCCAGGTTTGAGTCGGCTAAACTCAACCATTCCTGTGCGACTTCATTCAACGTCACTGGGGAAGAGAATCACTCGTACAGAGCAGCCGACACAAGAGCAGAGACGTTTTAACGGACTCATCAGCCCAGCCTCGTATTTGGGCCGTTTTTGGGGTGAAAACAACTAATATATAATTGTGTGTTTTTGTACAGGCCTTGTACAGGGTATTTAAATCCCACAGTTAGCACCGGCGTGTACAAACTGATAATCGCCTGTGCTCGCATCGCATCTGATGTGGCACACAAATGAGCAGTTTGACGAGTAACTGGGGCGAAAAACCTCCCGTTGGACAACAGAACCGACCAACCGCTCGCCAACGGTCACGGAGACACTGCGCTCCGGTGACACACAGCCGTACTTCTGAGGGGGGGTACTTGTGAGCGGAAAGGGGCAACGTGAGCTCCACACTATCGGTGCGACTCGTTATATCGGCACTGAACTGAGTTTAGGGCGTGCTATAAGTGTAAACAGGCCGAGTATTGACCACCGATAGTAAACTGAACTTTTCCGAGACCCAAAGTTGTCAGGCAGCGCATCTTGCACGCATGCGCATCCTTCTATCCAGCTCTAAATAAGAGTTAAAACAGAAACGAGGTGAGTTCTACGTTTTTAAACAATACGGGCGTTAATACTCATTTATTGCGGTGAACAGTGGCACAATTTGAAAAAGCGGCCTTCGTGTGGCTAATTAGCGTGAGTTCACATTATTTACACTCTGATTTAAAACGGCGAAAAGAAATCGTTTTTTTTTCTTTTTTCAAGTTTCTATTGAAGAAATAAATCAAGCAACATTGTTGAAGCTGGAAACAGCGTCGCGCTGTAACTGTGAGTGTTGTGCGGGGTTGTGCGAAATATTGGCGATTTGTAGAATGCGTTTTCCTATTGTTATTAACCTGGAAACTTATTTATTACTGATCGTCCTTAGCTGGCTGCATCCAGTCCCAATGCTACGGCTCCAGCCCTCCGTTCAGATGGACGGGGGGAGCTAGCTGGCTGCTAGCTGCACGGCAGCGCTAGCTAGCAGCTGACATTCCGTGACAAGGGGAAAGTAAAGAAAATAACTCGAGGCACGGAAAACACTCCGGCAGGAAATTACACGGCAAACACGCGCCTCTGTTCGACGCGTAGCGCCTTTGCAGGATTTGTTTAAATGGGTAACTTGAGTAATTTACATAGTTTAAACGTGTTGGTGGCCTCTTCCTATGCTCCGCCATTTTGTATAAGACGAATGCTAATCATGGGCGCTCCTACACACTTTATTTATGGCGAGAATAAAATTGAGGTATTATGTGCAAAGTCAAACTTAATCCAGATCCACGAGCTCGGGCTGTTATTTACTTTCCCCATGGTTATGACCGCCATGCAAACAGAAAATATCTCCTTAATTCGGTGTTGAACATGCGTCAAGACGAAAACGTTATGTCGTAATATTAGTCAGATTAAAACGCTTTTAAGTTTGGCCAGTCAGTGCAGGAAACAGTGTTTCCTTTAAAATTGATAATCAAATGACCCTCTCACTTGTTCATAGCAAGGCAAACGGCCGGTTTTAGGAGATACTGTTAAAACAAGGAAAAGATGAACTTGTGTGGTTAACTTCAAGTTGAGACATCTTTCCTCATGTTTGTCAATGGTCCAAATAAAGGTTCATCCCATTGGGACCGTTTGTGAACGGATAGCCCCGTTAGATGACCAGCAAAACAATATTATTATTGAGTGTTTTGTCTGAAATCGAAGTGCATGGTGTATCCTGCAAGCCAGCACACAGTCGCCATCTAGCGGTGGTGTTGGGTAGTATTGTTTACAAGTGCAGGGAGACGCTGCATTTATCGTTGGGAGCACTTTGTAGGCAACACCATACATTCGTGCTTCACTGTAATAATCAAGCATAGTCGGCCCAATGGATAGAGATCAATGTCATAATTTAAATCAGAGATGTGGTCTGAATCTTTCTGCTCAACCCATTTATACACTGGTACCATTATGTTTTTGTGTCAGTATATGACAATGTCTTTGATGTGACTGTTATTGTGTCCATGCAGGTTGGGGATATCATAGGAGTGGGAATGACCGACACACCACCCAGTGATGGTCCCTCCAAGGGTGCTGAGTTTGATATGATGGGTGCTCTGGACTGGAAGGACGGTATTGCCACGCTGCCAGGCAGTGACATCAGGGTACGAGAGAGTTGTGTTCCTGCCCTGTAGCATCTCTGATTGTGGGAATGTTTGTGCACAAGTCTCTGACCCTGCACAGATTTGTGATAGCAGGGTTCCCTGTTGTGTTCAATAGACACTTGCCTTAAATTAGAACCACCAAAAAAACTATTTCACACATGGTATGCCATATATTTAAAGAATAACTATAGCGGCGTTCCGTCGACATAGTTCATTGTTAAGCTGCTAAAAAGCTGCAGACACAGTGAATTTTTTTTTTTTAACGCAAATGACAAGAGATCGTTTAACTCTTTTTCTTTTGTCTTTATTTGATGCAGCAAAGCATTAACTAAATACACAAATAATAAACTCTATCACACGGTACAACTATATGCTCCCATGCAGCTCTTTGTTTTGTACCTGCCGCCGTCATGACATCATTAAATCAACAAAAACCAATATGTACACTTGTGGCTCTTACAGTGACTATTATATAGAATGCTTTCTACTCACTACATTCTTCAGGTGTCGACATGAATTAGGGTGACGTACCACTACTGCTTTACAATTTCCTGTGAGACACCCTGATGAGCAAATCTGTCTCTACCTTACTTTTGTCTTTCAGTTTCGCATGACAGAGTTCGGGACTCTTGAGATCGTCACAGACCTAGAGGTCAAAGGGCAGAAGGCAGAGCCTGAGACCTTGGACCCAGCTCAGTCGCACACTCCTACCCCTCCACCAGAGAGCCAATTGCAGACTGGCAAGGACACAGCTCCAGCCAATCAGAGTGAGCCAGGATCCTCTAAAGGTAAAGGTAGGACAGCACATTTGTAATCTCTCTAACATGGTTATTGTAAAAGAATGGCAGTGTTTTTACTTTCAATGCTCCAAACGTCAGTTCCAGCCCTTCTCTGTACTTTGTCCTCCAGGCCCCGGTCCTGTGCTTCTGTCTTTAGAAGAGGGTCCTAGTACGGAGGGCCCTAGTGTGGAAGTTGGTCCCAGTGTTGAGGTTGGCTCTAGCGCAGACGGGGCCCAAAATGGAGAGTTGTCCAGGTGCCGGGCCTGTGGCGGCCGTGTTCTCCGAGACGCCCTCCTTCAGGGCAAATTCTGTAGCTCCATTTGTGCGCAGCCCTCCAGTGGCAGATCGTCCCCAGGGGAAGCGAGGGAGAGTCAAGCAGTGGATGGGGAGAAGCTGGGTAAGCGTGTGCGCAAAAAGAGGAAGATCTATATGGATTCTGGTGATGAAGAGGAAGACAACCAAGAGGAACCAGAGGTAGGGAGTATACTCTTACGTTGTTCTCTAGTGTTGTTTTCCTTCAGAGCTACACGTGTTCAGTGGCGTCTTGCTGTCATAGATTGTGCAACAAAGTATACTTATTTTTCTACACTGATATTTTATCTCTTCGTCTCTAAGTTGAGAAAGTTGATTGCTCTGATTATTGACACATTCTTTTGTTTCACCTTTTGTAGGAAAAGGCCAAAACTACCAAAGGCAGGAGAGGTGCCAAAATTGCCAAACTGGGTACGTAAGACTGCCGCCGCTGTAGGAAGAGTCTTCAACTGACTGCCATGGTTAACTCAATCAAAGGCATTTGCAGACTCACTGTTTACTACACAATTTAATTAAACCCTTTGAAGATTGTCCTCTGATTTTTGACTTTTTCGTATGCATTAAAAGGTCAAATATTTTTTTATTGTACTAAACTATCAGAATTTAAGAGAATTGTCACGGAAACTGAGCCAATCTGAATTAAGTTATCCTCAAACGGGGGATGAGGTGTATCTGCATCTGTGTTGTTCATGAATCTGATGGTGGTCCTTATGCATCAAGCTCAGGACATAATACTTCATGTTTTTTCCCAACTTTCAGGGACCGCCCCAGCCAATAAGAAACGGGCATGGAGCTGGCCTTCTTACTTAGAAGAAGAGAAGGCCATCGCTGCTCCGGTTAAACTATTCAAAGAGGTATTTCCCCCCCATATACGCCGGCCAATTTCATATGCTTTCGTCACAAGTACAACCAGATGTTTGTGTGTTGGGTCTCGGACGGTGCGATAATGTTCATTTGCCTTGCAGCACCAGTCACTTCCTCAAAGCAGGAACAGTTTTAAAGTGGGAATGAAGCTGGAGGGGCTGGACCCGTCTCACCCGTCCCTGTTCTGTGTACTCACTGTTGCAGAGGTGCGTGTGCTCATAGTTGTTTGTCACGAGACCACATCCATCTTCATCGCCGTTTGTGAATCAGAACTTGACTGTCCCTTTTTATTCTCAGATACAAGGCTATAGGGTAAGGCTCCACTTTGACGGTTACCAAGAATGCTATGACTTCTGGGCCAACGCCGACTCGTGGGATATGAAACCAGCCGGCTGGTGTGAGAAGAATGGGCATAAGTTATTGTTGCCTAAAGGTAGTCTCAGATACACAGAAATGGAGCCGTCTATCCATGCTTTTATAAACGCATGTTCTAAGTGGGTTTGTCTCGCAGGTTGTAAGGACGGAGAGTTTAACTGGAGCATGTATGTGAAGAACTGTCGGGGTCAGCTGGCCCCCAAACACCTTTTCAAGAGTCTCAACACAGTGAGTATGAAGCACACACCACCTGCGTCCTCTAAAGCCATTTGGTTGTATTCATTTCATGGATTTATATTCGGTAAATGTTTGTTTATTTTTTCTATTTCAGTCTGTTACTCCGTCTGGATTTAGAGCCGGGATGAAGCTGGAGGCGATTGACCGGAAGAACCCATCTTTGATCTGTGTAGCAACCATTGCTGCTGTTGTTGACAACCGGCTGCTCATCCATTTTGACAACTGGGATGACACATATGATTATTGGTAAGAGCCTTGTTTAAGACTGAAGGAAGGGGTATGAAAGATATCCGCCAGTCTTCTTGGAGGCTTTAAATCCAAGCGAACTCTACGTAGTTTACTAGTAGTTGTTTTTTGTCAAGGTGTGACGCTAGCAGTCCATACATCCATCCTGTAGGATATTGTGAAGAGGCTGAGCTCACTCTGACCACTCCAGCTGGTAAGACCCAGACCAAGACACACGTGGGTCAGTATACATTATTTTAATATTCTCTAAGTTATACAAATGTATATTCTGCTGATTCAATGCTTGTTTACTTGTGTAATCAATGTATTTTTTTACGTGAAAGTATTTCACACATTTGTGGTATTTCTTAAATATTGTTGCTCCTGTAAGAAATAATGACTTGAACACTTGTTAAGTGTAAATATATTACAGATCATTAAGTACATTCATGCTGAAATGCATGCTGCTGTCTGTTCCTGTGGATTTTCAGATTGTTAGAATTACTTTTGATCTACAGGGCAAGAGTCAAAAGACTGAAACTAATGGATCTAATTCCCTCTCCCCAGAATATAAGCAACCCAAGAGCTTCTCGTGGGAGAAATACCTGGAAGAGACGGGCACACAGGCTGCTCCTGCCCGCGCTTTTAAACCGGTGTGATTCTGTCTCACACACACACACACAGATATACAAGTACACGCAGCTTCAGAGTATGTATGCTAGGAGCATAGTCATGGGATTGTTGTTGTGCTCTGTGTTCGTAGCGACCTCCACACGGCTTCCAGCTGGGGATGAAAGTGGAAGCTGTGGATAAGAGGAACCCCATGCTCATCCGTGTGTCAACAATAGCAGACACAGAGGACCACCGGCTAAAGGTACGCCGGGTCTCCTTGTCTCCACGTGGGTCGATAGCTTCTCTGCTCCGCTTCTGTCTAATTTAGTTTAATGCTCACCTAGATTCATTTTGATGGCTGGAGCTCAGAATATGACTATTGGGTGGAGACCGACTACCCTGATTTACACCCTGCAGGGTGGTGTCTGAAAACCGGACACCCGCTACAATACCCTAACGGTGAGACACACACACACACACACACACACACACACACCTACACACACACACACCTACACACACACACTCTCACTCTTCTGTTCTGCCTGATATTCAGAGAGGTTAGTCAAAGTTTTTAAAGGGAAGGATCAAAATTGTAATTTCAACAGATAAGTAAGCAGAGTTTGTCTCTGCTTCATTTAACCTCTGGAGGAATCTATAATGAATTGAACATGGAAATGGTCTTCTTACAGATGTTTTTGAAGTTTTATGAACTTTGTGTGTGTGTGTGTGTGTGTGTTTTTCAGGCTCCAGTGATTTAGTAACTGCCCCAGGACAAGGTTGTCCCACCCCAGGATGCAACGGGGTTGGCCATATTCGAGGACCTCGCTATGGGACCCACTACACGTTAGTTAAACATACTGTTGCTCTTTCTGTGTTTCCAATTGTTTTTCACTCCTAATGTCGTATGGTACATTTAAGATTATTTTCCAAATCCTTTTTTGATTGTTAAATATATTAAGTATTGTTTAATTGTTATATCCTATATATTCAGAATTCCTACAGTCTGTGACTGTCAAAGTGAAGGAAAACTTCAGTTTATTTGTATTTATTATTATTTGTATATTATGCTGCAGCTTTTTGATTCAACAGCATATTGATAGTTAAGTCTCATTTGAACAATATTTGAGAACAGTATGTATTCGGTACAGGAGGAGCAGGAAGAGTCGATGTTCTTAAATGTAAATGATACGTGTGGGCCGCAGTGTAAATGTGTTGCTTGTTTGTGTGGGAGTTCTGAGTCTTTAAGCTAAATTCTAGTGGCGTTTCTGGTCTGATTTGTTGTAGCCTGCTAATTTGCAAAGCATCAAATGTAAAATGCGGCAGTTTGTTTTGGGCCTGGGTAAAGTGTGTGTGTGTGTTGTGTGTGTGCAGTCAGGTGAGCTGTCCCTATTCGGAGATGAATCTGAACAAGGAGGGCTTGCCGCCGGACCGCCTCAGTGGAGAACGCCCTCTCGCCCTCAGTGGGCCTCATCCACGGGGGCGCCGCCCCGATCCTCAAACAAACACCACAACACAGGCCTCCTCAGCAGCGGACCCGCCGGAAGGAGCTGAAGACTCCCAGAACAGGTCTGCAGCTGTCGCTGAACACGCTTTAAAGGCGCCATGTGTAATGCCTGGTCAGATGCTCCAAAGACACAAGAGGCACCGCTGCTCCTCGGTGTTTACGTTCGCCACTCGTGTGGAGGTGCCGTGAGGTGGGCTGTACGTTCCATATACCTTTTTGATAGTTGCAGAAACAAGAAACAACTCTATTTTTGTTTTGTGGTCAGTGGTCAGCACTTACAGCCCCGTGAGAAGAACCTTTAGTTAGCAGCGCAGCAACTAGAGGTTTGCCAGCAAACGCCTCGGCGCCAAGAGTCACTGCGGCCTGATGGATCCGGGGGGTCCAACCTGTGTTGCTGGTCCCCAGGACAAGACCACTTTGGGTTTAAGTCTGATAAACAAACTATCAAAAAGCACACTTACTATGGATTCATTTCAGAAAAGCCCTCACAGCGCTACTTGCAGTGACTCACTATCACCTCTCGAGCTACAAGTGGAAGACTGGGAGCTGCTGTTTAGCATCCTCATTGCAGTCGATAGCTCTGCAATTCAAAGCATCCACTTTGTGAGGATAACGTGAACCATGTGACCTCTTCACGTTCTGTTTATTGTGTTAGTTCATTTGTTGAACGTTTTAAACGATTCTGGCCAGATCTCACACATTGTATATTTTAAAGTCACTAACACTCCCAAGGGAACTCCTTTAACTCTTTTCATTGGTTTGTTTCTGAGCGTGTTGTCTGTGTTGCTAGGAAACCGTTGACGATGGAGGCTGAGCGTTTAGGACGTAACACTCAGCCAGAGCCACCGGGTGGAGCCAGTGAGCAGAGCCACAACGGAACGAGGCCTAAACGGTACCGTGGTGAAGCATCACAGCCAGCTGTGCGGCTGCAGTTGATGCAGAAGATGTTCTCTCGCACTAAAGAATGACTTCGAACTTGTTTGTGTGTTCAGGACTGCTCCAGTTCCCAAATACCTGAAAATGCACTACGTCAAAGAGGAGATTGATGACAGTCAAGGTGCGTGTGAATGTGAGTAAAATGACACGCGAGGAAGCACCTGAGCCACCAACTCGCTCCCACTGACCGCTGCCGTCCCTCCTCTTCCTCCCTCGCCGTAGCCTCTGCAGACGCCATCTCCCTCCAGCAGGCCCTCCACGAGTCTGTGTTTCCCCCCGGCCTCTCTGCCTCCCCCCCCCACCGGGTGGCTCTCTGCTGGGACAAACACTGCCAGCTGCTGCCCGAGGTCCTGGGGCTGACTGCCAAGAGAGTGGCCACTTGGAGCGCTGAGGAGGTCAGACATGCGTCCACACTGCCACCGAGAAGCCGACGTGCTCCTCGTTCACATCCACCATGAAGGCGTGCAGCTGTTCGGGGAACCTGCAACTGAGCTTCTCTTTCCGCCCGTCGGCTCAATAACCACTTTGATTAGATCAACATTTATTGATGACACATGTTGTGTTGGTCAGCCTCTTGGTTGCTTTTAGCTGTAAGTTGTTCTCTTGTTTTCATCAGGTGGCCACTTTTGTCAAAGGACTTCCAGGATGTAAAGAACATGCTGCTACGTTTAAAACGGAGGTAAGCACTCCGGTCATTCTTATTTACATCCCAACCTACTGACACGCAATGTTTTTGGAATGCTTGATGAACGTTTTCGTCTGAAACTGACTTCAAATTGCCCGTTTTGTAGGTTTAAGTTGTTGTCTGTCAGTCAACCAATCGATTAATTGTCACTGACTTAATACATTCAATGTGTGTGTGTGTATTGCTGCCAACTCTGTGTAGTCTGTGATACACACATATTAATAACACAGTTGCAACTAGCTGGTGAACGCAGTGGAAGATTCAGACACTTCCTTCTGCAGAGGGAATATTGGAGATTTACCAGAACCACAACTCTACATATATTGATATTGCTCCATAATGTGTGGATGTCTAAAGAAGCAGTTGTTTGTGAAGAAAATACCAGTTGATACGGCGATGCTGCGTTCCCATGTAGCCTCAGCTGTTTGATGAGGGTAACTAGGTGAGTGGTGCAGGAATGAGTCTTAAAGCCCGTAGATGACTCAGCAAAACTGCATTTCTAGTTCCTTCTCCAGGTTAATGGGGGGGGGGGGGCTTGAGATGTAATTTGGTGAGATGACTGAAATAAGTTTTGTGGTTAAACACAAGCTTAAGCTTAAGACATTTTGTCCTACACTAATCATTTTTTTAAAGCTCCACAGAAGCTTTTCCGTGTCTGACTCGTCCGCCTTGTTGTGTTTACTCTCACTCGCGCGACCGTGGTGTCGTTTGTTGACAGCCTCACGTTTGCTTTTTACTTCCGGCCACGGCGTCCACGCTTCAAACGTCATGAAAATGGTGTTCGGTGGGTGAAAAAAACCAGGCTGAACACATTGTGTAGGGATCCTAAAGATTAGTTTGCCACAGTGACGCTAACGTTCTGGGTTGGCCTCCAGGAACACATCCAGGAACACATCGCCCCTGCAGCGCTCCACGCGGATCGACCTTCGTTAAATAATCAGAACTCGTCTAAAACAAAATGATATGGAGCACATCGTTTTGGTTTTGTTCTCAGCAAATCGACGGCGAGGCCTTCCTGCTGCTCACCCAGGCGGACATCGTCAAGATCCTGTCCATCAAGTTGGGACCGGCCCTGAAGATCTACAACTCCATCCTCATGTTGAAGAACGCGGATGAGGAGTAAGACCTGACCCCAAAGACTGACGAGGAATCCCCCCCTCCCTCCCCTTGGCCCCGGAGCTCCGGCTTCATCAACGCTCCGCTAGAAGACGTTTGATCAAATCATCCAGACGAGTTTCTTCTGTCGAGCTCACGTCGTCACAGAAAACCCTCCGGCCCGCCCCGACTCCTTCCTCTCCATTGTGGACAGAACTGATCAACCTGAGGGCGAGTTTTACATGATACCATTATATCGTGTTTGTTTACGAAATCATAAAAAAAGAAACGAACTACAGGCACCTTTTTAATGCTCCTTAATATTGTACAGTTTATTAATTGGATTTAGGGTCACGGTTCTGTTGCATTTCCTGTTTTATTTGAACTGTAAATTGGGCTCAGAGCAGATGGAACAAGCATGTTTGTGCTATGTTGCATTTGACTTTCCTTTTTTTATCTGCAAAATACAATCGTGGGGTGGCGGGAGTTTAAGAAAATGTGAAACCCAGTGGAATAAAAGCACTATGTAGTTCAGCCTTCCTCCTCTAGATGGAGGAAGTGGGCCGCTCCACAGGCCTGAAGGCAGAAGAGAGTTTGATTTGAGATGGCTGAAGCTTAGATTGAATGGGGGATGGTAGAGACGCGTGTGTGTGTGTGTTTGTTTGTTTGAGAAACGGGGATGTGGTTTCCCACCAGCCCGTGTGATGTGTTTCTGATAGTTTTGTGACGAGCAGGGCTCAGGGCTACATGCTAAATCAAGGAGACTTGCAGTCTTTTAAGGTGGAAGGAGACAACAGACGAGCTCCGTCCTTCATCTGCTTTGTTGTTTTTGGGAACGGCACATGAACATGAATGTTAAAACACAGCTTTTATTGAGTTGATATGTTTAGTTTGGTTCATTCCCATTGTAAATAGTATACAGCTACAAACGAGCGGTCCCTCAGAGATTAATCCTGCTTGGTTATGCAAAGGCTTGACATCTGTCCACGGGGAAGAACTTTGTGGCAATTAACTGAAAAAGAAGAGCCTCAATTCAGACAAAGATTTTGAGAGAAAAAATAAATAAAACAAACATTGTCAGCGTCTTTGTAAATCAGCGTGTACTTCAGCAAGTTGGAATGTGTACTTCAGCAACTGTTTATATGCAAACGGCTTTTATTTATGTTCTAATTTAAAGGGTTTTGGGTTCTGGGGAAAGCTGTGGCTGTTTGATGGAAAGTGTGTGAATGGGTGAAAATAAATGAGATGCACATTGTCTGCTGTCCTCATTCAACCCCAGTTCCCCACACACAGATCGTCTGAACTGGGGTCTTTCTCTGCTTTTGTTTACTTCCCTACAGTCGTGGAAAACACAGCCACACTTTGAGGTGCAGTAGTTTCCCCCTACGAGCTTTTGTTCGGGAGCTTTGAGCTGCATCGTGGGTCTTCACCAGCGGACGGAGTTCCCTCCGTTTACTTGAAGATCTGTTGACGTGCGAGCTCAGGAGCTATTACAATTTAATTGTAAGCACTTTTAGTACATCTTGTCTGTGTTGGCGTAAAAGTTAAGCATCAAAGTGAAGGCTGGAAAGAATTGTGCAACTACTCCAGTACTGCACTTACAGTCTTGAGGTGCATTTTAATTGTGTAATTTTCTTTATTGATGCACTAAGATTTAAGATGAAGCTCCATGTCAGTTTTCAGAGTACGAGTTGTCAGCAGTTAGCAAAGAGTAATTCATCTTGTAAACTTCTCACATGGGTTCATTTAAATAACAGTTTGAGGCCTAAGAAGGAGTTAAATGAAACTTTACACAAGAAAAAGCAAAGATTAGAGAAAAGTAAAAAAATAAAGTACATATGTATGTAGTGGAGCTTCTTTTTCTTCTGATTTATTGAGCACAAATACTAATTGACGTTGGAAACTCAGGCATTTGACTAACTTTAAAAAAATTGAATTGTGGAGTTACTTGAACTTTGTATTACTAACTTTAAATATTCAGACCCAACCGAAAACACGGACTCTAGTGACATCACTTGAGGCGATTCACCAGACCTTCAGCATGCAGCTCCCTCTGGAGCCATAAAAGGTTTTATGCAACCCTTTTTTCAGTTGAGCAAAACTCCCCAATACTTTAAACAGACTTAAAGACTTTTTACCGTGTGACTAATAAAGGAATATCTAATCTAGTCTTTAAAAAAATGCTCCCCTTGAAGTTTCTCTTTAAGAAAAATCCAAGCATCTGCCAATTGGTTTTCATACCATACAGAAACTCAATTGTAGACCTATATCATGTAATTGAAAAGTCATGTATATATATAGAACTTTTTTATATATGACTGGATTGAAAATTCATATATCTAAAATATATATATATATGATATATATATATATATACAGACATATATAAATATACATTTGTGAGGGTCATGTATAACCCATTATCGTGGTTCCAGTGAAGCCTGTCATTGTGATGATCCACGTCCTCTCCGCCTCACTGCGCTCCCCGTGGGACTGGCCTGCAGCAGCCAGATTCCCACGACCCCTCCTCTCCTCACACGGAGACACATGAACACATCGGGCTGCAGAGGCGCACAAGCAGCGAGGACCCGCAGAGGGAGCGCAGCTTCGCACCACTTTGAGAGAGACCGCGTCTCTCCAGAAAGCTTCATCTCGGGCTGCGCAGTGCCCGCCGCTGTTGCGCGCCACGCTGGCTCACACAGTCCGGAACAGGAAGGAAAAAAAGACGTCTTCATGTTTCTAGGAAGACGTCGTAAAGTCTGGATTCAACACGCGGAGGAGTGGGAGGAATACCGCAACTCGGGGTAATTTCGTCTGAGGATGCCGAGGAGCCCGTTTCCCGCTTCGGAGAAACGTCCAACACCAGGCAAGTCCGCTCTGCTTTCATATGACTGCGTTATAACCGACCTGCAACAGTGCTGCTGAGCCTCATGAGTTAAAATACACCATTAAAGATGCATGCGTAAATGTGCACTTCTAATGTATCGTCTACGTGTGCGCCCTGTTGAATCACGTTGCGTTCACGGGGGGTCGTTGGAATAATTACCCTAATAATGTGACTCTGTTTTCCCGAGACTGCGAAGTGAAATCATCAGGTCCTGAGAGGGATCGTGATCACAGTTCCGCCAGAGCGGCTGCGGAGAGGCTGGCATCTCATTAACTCAGAGCCACATGTCTTATTAAAGCAGCTATTTCCTGTTGTGTGCCCCATGCAGAGTAAACTATCTTCTCCCCAACACCCCCGGTGCCCCCCCCCCCTCCCCCCTCCGGTGCCGCGTGCCACACGTTGTGACTTCATCTGTCTGATTCTGCTCTTCGTCCTCTTCCCTGTGTCTTCTCCTCTCTGCTCAGCGTGAAGCCAGAGGATGACAGCAGCCGGTCCCGCCTGCAGCCCCGCATCCTCCCACTCTTCCAAGTCGTCACTTGTTTGCCTCCCAGCATGCAACGGCCACCTGATGAAAGGCAAGGCCTTCCAGACCAAACTGCCCCTGCGCTCTGGCGCCGGCGTGTGGCTCCTGCTGGGTGCAGTGGTGGTTTTGGTGGGGATGGCGGTGGCGGTGGCGGGCTACGTGTCCGCAGCTCCGAAGCTCGCCCTGAGCGGCACCAACATCGAGAAGATGAAAATGGCCGGGCCCGTGGTCATGGGACTGGGCCTGTTCATCTTCATCTGTGCCGCAACGCTGTTGTACGAGAACCGGGATCTGGCAGTCCTCCGGCGAGAGACGCCTGACGACCTTGAGGATCTGAAGGGAGGCGACGGCTGGGAGGACTCGCAGGAGCAGCCCAGCTTCAGCTGTCGGGAGCAGTGGGAGTGTAAAGACGGAGAGCAGGGATCCTGGGCCGTTCCGACCCACACACACACCCCCTCAAGCCAGAACTGTGGCGCTCCTCTTCCTCCGTCGCACAGAAACACACACAACATCAGCAGCAGGTCTTCACAGCCGCCTCCTTCAGATGCAGGAGGTAGAGATAGAGAGGTGGAGGTGAAGGTGGAGGTGGAGGAGGAGAAGGAGGAGGAGGAGAAGGAGGTGGAGGGGGAGAAGGAGAAGGAGGAGGAGGAGGAGGAAGAGGAGGGGGAGAAGGAGAAGGAAGGAGGGGCCACTCTACTGGCCCAAGTTCTGCACCACCAGGAGCCAACCCCTTCCCCCCCCTCCCCCTCCCCCTCCCCCTCCCACTCAGACTCTTGCAACTCCAGTGAAATAAACATCAACATACGGACGGGCTTTCCTCAACACTGAACCTCTCACCGGCTCATCTTCTCCCGTCTCATAAAATATGCGCGATGAGATTCTTTTGGACGTTTCACGTGCCGACGGACACTTCAGGCCAGACTCTGCGTTCCTCAGTAAACAGATGAAGCGTTGTGGGGGGTGTTTTAGTGCCTCTGAGTGGAGCGGCGACACTGAGTCACTGTCTGTGAGGGGCGTCCGACATCGTTCTCTGACTCACCCACGTTTAAAAGATTGGAGCCACGATGTTTGACGTCAACTCGCCGTCTTGTTGTCTTTGAACTCACCAATGCCCAAAAGCCCCAAAGCCACCGCTTGTTTGCCCATATTTGGACATGGGGAGGATTGCTGAAAATGTATTTGGGTGCCGCACTGGGAGATAGACACACACACACGCACACACACACACGCACACACACACACACACACACACACGCGCAGAGTGTTTACGTTTCCTCGCTGGAGAAGTTTGGTGCCAGATAAGCTCTGAAACGAGTCTTTATCTAATCTCACACGAACTGTTATCGGCTCTTTATCCGAGGAAATTGTGAGTCGGTTTGAACAAGGGAAGCGCACAAGGCCGCACTCCTCTCCTTCGACACCTACGGCCCGGCTATAAATACCAGCTGCTGCTCTGTGGACTTGAGTTTTCATTGTGTTCCTGTAATTCATTTGTATTTTCTGAGTATTTAGTCACAGCTGCTCTCGAGTGTGGCGTGGCGAGATCTTAAAGAATCAGAGGGTGGAGAAAAAAAGGAAGAAAAGAGCAATGACAGAAAAACAAATCTGAATCCGGCGAGGGTGCTACGAGTTATTTCTGACGCAGCTTTGCTGAGAAAAGTGGTCGTGTGAGCCGTGGAGCTGAAGCCTCCTCGCTCTCCCACCATCACAACCTCTCATGTCCTCTCGCTTCATCATCCCATTCCTACGCGTTATTCAAATTCCCCCGTCCTCCGTCTCGTCCTCTTGGCTTCTGCCAAAATAGAGCAAAGTAGAGCAAAACAATGCCGGGACAAATGTTACCGCGTCCAATTAACCCTCCTGTTACCTTCAAATTTACTAACATCTTTTACCCCTAATTTGACCCCAGCAATTAAAACCTAGAGAAAATTATTAGAATTTATATTGTTTCCCATGTTTAAGTGTGAGGTATGTTTGTTTTGTCTGTTGACTACCTAAATAGCCCTTTTGTAGGAAAAAAGTTGATATTTCTTATATGTTGTACAGGACATTGAAAACATATCATCATGTGAATTTTATGTTTTCCCAGTTATCCCCAATAAATTAGGAAAAGTCATGAAATATGAATTAAAAAAATGATGTCAATCATTTTTTTAGAGACGTTAAACATTGAATGGGGTCAAATTGACCCCAACGGTAATAGGAGGGTTAAGAGAAAGCGAGCATGTTTGAACCGTCTAAGAGGAAAAGGAGGTACGATTTTAATTAGCGCCAGCGTTTTCTCCTCTCGCCTCTAATTGCAGGGGATCGGTGCGACGGGGTCTAGAGGTGCTTCAGGACTGCAGAGCGGTTCCTCGTTGCTCGGGCTGCGATGCTGCCGTCCAGATGACGACTGACACCGAAGCGTTCAGTCATTTGCAACCATTCATTTCACTCACGAGAAACAGCTCCCATCTCTTACACACACACACACACACACACACACACAGTTGAAGGTTCTGTGTCGGTACACAACGCTGTTTTAAGATGCTGGCTTTTCGTAGCAGGTATGAGTCGGGGTGAATCTCAACGAGCCTCCTTCACACTCACCGCTCTGAAACACTCGTTCACACACGCAGGAGTCCTCGCTGGTGTGTTTACGTTTGGAGGGAAAGATCTGCACGGATGTCAGAGCTGCCACCAAAGGTGATGATGATTAATCTCCACAAAATCCTTCTGCCACTTTATTAGGTTTGTCCTCCTTAATCTAACGCGGCTTAATTCAACAGGCCTGCAGTCGACCCCATCTTCATGAAGATGACTGTTTCAGAGACTTTCAACTTCGTGGTCATTTGGCAGGTTGCAGTTTGTAGTCGTGTGTTATACTGACGCCGTTTGTAATATTTCGTCCATTCCGTTTATGCCCAACACAAACTACATCCATCAAAATGATTATAAAGAATGCGATCGCAGGTCTTTAAATTCCTTCAAGTTGAGTTTACTATCAAAGTAAATACTATGAGAAAACACACACTCCTCACACTGCTTCAGAAGAAACACACCACTGATTAATCAACTGCATTTCAGTTCGTTCAGACCCAGGAATCATTTTTCTCCCGCATCTTCGTATCCATGGAGCATATAGTTTATTTTCCCGGCATCGGTCCGCCTTGAATCGGACATTAAACTGACCGGAGATCATTTCATTGTCTTTACACACGTGCACAACGGCACTGCAGCAACTGAGGACACAAGAAGCCCTTGAGGTTACCAACAGTGCTGTTACATAATTTAGCACGTTTTTTCTTCTTCCTTGAGAACATAACTACCCCCCCTGAGAGATGAATGTGTTGTGTGTTGATACATATCTATACAGATGGAAGGAAGGCTGTAAGCTGCTTCACCCTGCGCTGACTCAGGACACTCTGTTCATCAAGAGGAGCTATGATCAACACTTCCTCTTCTAAAAGATGCAAGAGTCTGAGGATCAACCAACCGAAAGATTACGGCTTAAAGAAGTGTTTAAAAAAAAAAACTGAAAACAGACTTGCTCCAGTTGGCAGAGGCATTCAGTTAAAAAGTCTTTGTAAAAAAAAAAAAAAGAGTGGGAAGCGTCGGCTGGATGACGGAAATGTTTTCCACCACAAAGGAGGAGTTTGAACCTTTGTCCACATCTGGCATTCAGCATGAAAACAAAGGGATGGATTACCAGCTTGGTTTTCTATGTTACATTCATATTGTATCTTTTGGTTCAACACGCTAATAAACCAAATGACAATTTTCTGATATTGAATGTTGTATGAAATCTTTCTGGTGGCCACACTCCACATCCTCGTGATTTTCTAATTTGCAGTTATTCTCCCCAAAACGTTGTTCGATCATCTTCACTTCAGGCTTTTAGCAGCAGAGCGGCGAGGGAAAAGAACAGGTCTATTCCTGATCTAATCCTATTTGAAGTCTCCTCAGCAGAGCGGTGCAGTCCATGTAGGAAGCATCCCGCTCCAAATGAAAGGACTAGTATTCTGTGTTTTGGCCATCACGATGCTCAGACCGGCTCAAGGTAAGACGAGTTATCTGTTCTTCAACATTGTTGATATGGAACTTTTAAAGTTAAAATAATCCTATTTATTTCTGGTTGAGCCATTCAAGAGCGACAGATTATTACGTCTTTCACAGAATTATGAATGATCTTCTAAACAATGTCAATGTGAAATGAATAGGATACTTGATTTGTGTCATATCAACAATGTCTATTTTAATCTCATGTCCATACTGTCTATAAACAACGGTGATAGCCTGTAATGTCGAGTTTAATCTAAATCTCAAAAGTATTCCGTTTACAACAATATTCAACAATGAAAAGCAGCAAATCTTCACCTTGGAGAAGCTGGAATCATCACAATGTTGGCATTTTTGCTTGAAAATGACTAAAGAGATTCTTTGTTGATCAGATTAGTTGCGTTTACATTTTCTGTGGATCAATCCATGAAGCTGAGCAGGTTGCAATCAATCTTAAATTCATGAAGGTTCTAGTGTTGTGCTTTAAAATAGCGTAGTCGTTTTAGCGGCTGCAGCTTAATCTACCCTCCTCTGGTGTAACAGGCCCTTGTTGTTCGGTGCGGATCCCCCCCCACGCAGTTCCACGTGACCTACGGATTAATGACACGTTTAACGTTCACCGTCACCGTGTGAAATAAAGTTTTACTGCTGATCGTTATCTGCCGATATTCAGTCAAATATTCCATCAGGACATCAGCGCACAATGGTTCTGATCGGTTACATTGTGATGCCTTCAGGCTCTGTTCAGGGAAAAGGAGTACTGAGCAAAGGTGAATTATGAAAAGAATGATGCAATCTGGTGACATTTATTTTTGGTGACAATCTTGAATAAATCCAGTTGTGTGAGGAAGATGTTTTCACAACATCAATAGATATTAGAGCTGTCTTATGAGCTATAAGCAGTATATAATACACAATTAAACTACTAATAACACGATTTGTTTCAATCCATAGAATTACAATCTTTTATTTCCTTATCATTTGGATTATGTGTTTTTATGAAGACATAACCCCACTAACACAACTATAAATTATTGTAACAAAGTAAAAGGATAACATTTAGAATTGCTGATCGTTTACTGACTTCAGAGCGATTACAATTATTTTTTTAGTGGCAAAAAAATTATAAATAATTGGAGCCTTGTAGACCCGCCGCTATGATCAAAGAACAACGGGAATCGTATCGGCCGATACAGACCAGCAGGGATCGGCAGTTAGTATCGGCGGCAAGAAAACAGCAAGGAACTCCAAAAAGTTCACATTTGCTCCCTTTTTATCTTTCGTGTGCTGATCCGAGCCGAACTGTGCAATCACGATCCGTTGCACCACCGACCCTCACACTCCCGCTTCATAAATGTGGTGAAGAAAATATAGAAACACAGTTCAACAGCACCACACATGTTATTCTCCGAAATGCCCATATGCTGTTGAATCAAAACCTCTGTCAGCAAAAACTGAGCATAACACGATCACATGGGTCGGATTTACTGCAGGATGGTTGCACTGCACCAGGGAGATAAACTGGCAACTGAGTGCAGATTCACAACGTTCAAGCTCTCTCGCAATGACCCCGACCTCACGACTCTCTGTCTGCGCGGTCACCTGAGCGAGCACTAACAAGATGAGGGATGAGGATTACGAGTCTCACTGAAACCAGAGATGGAGATTAGCTCTTTTCCAGCGCTGGGCTCCGACAGCTTCACGGAGCGATGCTCTGACATCCAGAACTACGTGGATAATCCCGGTTTGTCCAAATATGGCGTCTCTGCAGTATATTTGAATCTAAAACGGCAAAGCTTGAGCTTGAAACGTCGTCTTCAACTACAAAGGGATTTGATGAGCAGTGAGAAAACTTTGTGTGCTTTGTCGCATATTTCACACGGCCAATGAATTATTAATCGTAGGAAGAAGCTTCTTTGCATTTTAAAGCGTTAATGTGTGACACAAATTATGTTATTTTAAGGGATTTTGAGGGATTGCGCTCGGAAAAATACGAGTTTGTCCCAGTGCGGCACAACGTTCTGCTGCCAACTCTTTCTATTAATTCCAGAATCTGTGTGGTTAATAAAAACATGATGCTGCCTTAAGACATGGACCCCACCCTGAAGAACACGACTCATCCACTCAGAGAAACAAATTCCAGACGGCTGCAGAACAAACAAAATATTTGTGAGATGCTCAAGTATTCGGCAGAATGCGGCTCATCACTTTGGCTTGATGTCCTTCAACAGCGCTCCAATACTTTCACACATTCAGCACCCCCTGAATAATGAATGTGTCCAACAACACATTATGTAAATGTCTCCAAATCTGAATAATTCAAAGCTCTTCACCCATCAAACTGTTAACAAGTGCATACTCTCGGTTCTTAGCTTGATTCTAAATCTTTTTATCCTGAATCTTGGTGTTTCTCGCTCAACAAGTTCACAATCTCAATGAGACAAAGTTGGTCAGTTTTACTCAATATGGCAACATCATTCGATAATAACGTCAATAATTAAGTATTTTTTTCCCTTAATTATCTTTTTGTGGCTTTCTCATTTGGCAGCACTTAAACTAAACTAGTTGTATGAAGCCGCCCTGTTTCTGTGTGGTTTCTTGGACTCAGGTGGGGAAGAGGAGCAGCTAGAGCAGCTCATGGAGTCAATGGGATTTGAAAAGGATGAAGAGTTTCTGGATGTTGGATCAGTTTACGTCTATTCATTAACATCCAAGCGTTAGAAAGAGTTCAAAGGTTATCAAGGAAAACTTTTATTAGCGAGAGATGTGACACTGAAAACGACGTCTTGTTGATACTCTGGAGGTTAAGACTTTGGGATGTGTGAAGGCAGACGAGTGTGATGTGGAGACCTCTGTGCAACTTTTCTCTAACAACACCATCTTTGTCATGACCAAAAACTGCTGCAACACTCCTTTCTGCAACTCAGCGCACAAACTTCCAATCGCCACACATGTGTATCTCACTGTGGCGTTCCTCACCACCTGGCACCTCTTTGAAGCCTCAACAGGATCACAGGAAACAAGCTGCTCTTATTCATGTGGTCATGTTTATGTTGACAGCATTTGTTTTCCTGGAGTAGAACATACTACTGAGATAAGTATGGCATGAAGAAATGAATTCATAAAGACTTTAATCCAACCAAAGTGCAAATCTGTTTGTATTTAACATGGTATCTCAACCAAAGAGCTCACGCAGTATAATACATGTCGGTCATACTGTAATATAATTATTGTCATGTATTGAGAACAGAAGATCAGTTAAAACCGTCCGTCTCCCTGAACTAGCTGGTCAGTAGTGAAGGTACAGACTGACCACAGAGCTGCAGAAACATGTTGCAGCAGAAGCGATCAGCGTCGGTTCAGCAGCTCCCCAGCAGAGGGCAGGAGCTCCTCTTTCATGAAGTGCTGAAGGTCCAAATCTTTGTCCTCCAGGTCGAGGCTCAGGAAAGCCTCCACCAAAGACCTGCACCTGTCGGTCACACACATACAGCATCTCTGTTTCATATCAAATGTCTCTCTTCGGTGGGTTTTCTTTGCCATTCTGTGGAGCTGGAGTTTAACAAACCGGTTGGTTTGCTCGTCCGATGACGCTTTGTCAACACTCTTGATGAGCCTTCCCGTCCTGAAGAGTTCAGACACCTGATCAAACACACGCACACGCACACTCCATGTGAGCATGCTTCTGCTCACATAGACTGCTGTACTCCTGTGTGTGTGTGTGTTTACCTCCACTCCTCTCTGAACAATGCTAGTTGGCAGGCCTGCCAGTGTAGCGATGTTGGCAGCATAGCTGGACTGGCAGATTCCTTCCTTCAGTTGGTACAAAAACACCAACTCATCCCCGTCCACCGCTGTCTCCAGAGTCTAACACACACACACACACACACACACAGACAGTTTTCTGCAGCACATTAGTTTATTATCATGAAACCTCCCTGAACACAATCACAACATGCTTCAGGCTCCACGTCATCGTTATGTAAGCTCAGTGGAGTTTCTGTCAGTACCAGAAGAGACAGCAGGCCAGAGGAGGGCAGCAGGCCCAGCTGCATCAGACTGTGGAAGTTAGTCGCCAACAGGACATGAGGAACATCCACCGGAGGTTTCCTCAGCCAGTGAGAGATCGATGCAGCCAACAGAGAGAGCCCATCAACCTGAAGGGGAACAATAAACAGCTGCGGGTTTCTGAGTGGAAGAAGCTCCTGTAGGTCAAACTCCACCTTCCGAATACGGGTTCAGCTCTTTACACAAACCCTTGATGGCCTGAGATGAGGTTAGTGCTGCAAATAAACCAATGAACAGAACATTCCTGTCTATTGTTCTCTGGATAAAAAGGTCCTCCCACCAAATGTCCTCTTTCTTTATGATTGAGCAACAGTATTACAAAAACAAAAGTTACCTTAACTGATGCTTATGTGTTGACAAATACGTATCCAAGCACACAAGAATATAAATTATTCCTGTAAGTAATTATAGTGTATCTACATTTTAATCATAAAAGAAAAATCTAAAAGTTTGGTTTTGCAAATAGGTTGCACATTTTCCACAAACACGTACAGGGAGGGCAAGCAACAGCAGCCGATTAGATCTGCAGATGGAGACCTTTTTTTAATGGAGCATTTTGCATTTATTTCTGATAGTGTACAACAGAAAGATATAAATGTTTTCAAAGAGAGAGTAAGTAAGTAAGTAGCTTTTATTGTACTGTACGTGAATCTTTATCTTTATGTTTACTTAGTATTAGGAAATGTCTTGTCTTATCTGTTGTGCCTGTGCACTTTTATATGTTTCACCGTGGGAGAGTGGGAAACGTCCTCTCGATTCCTTTGTATGTCTAACATGTGAAGAAATTGACAATAAAAGCTACTTACTTACTTTCTTTTCATTAATCTATAATTAAACCTGCAATAACTGACTTTATTTGGCCAAATGGAGCAGGCAAAACAAGTTGTGGACACAGCATTGACATATTATCTTCTTTTAAGTTGACAGCAGTGACAGACCACTGCAGTATTCTCATTCACTTGTTTCAGGACCCATAATGTGAGTCTATATTCACTCTTTTAGGTCTGTTTGGTCTCCCCCTACTCCTCAGGGAAATATCAGACGCATTATTTGATAGTTGTAACTTTTTCATGCCTACTACCCTGATTGTTTGAATAATTCCTGTCATATTCATTGATGTGCTTTATATGTTTTACATTACTCATCCTGTACACATGACATCTATTGTACTTCCGTCCATTCGGGAGAGGGATCCTCCTCTGTTGCTCCGCCTGAGGTTTCTTCCCCCTTTCTCCCCTTTGAGGATTATTTTGGGGGAGTTCTTCCTGTGCCGATGTGATGGTCAGAGGATGTCGTATGTGTACAGATTGCAAAGCCCTCTGAGGCAAATTTGTCATTTGTGATTTTGGGCTCTACAAAATAAACAGAGGAACCTGGCAACAGTGACGGAGGACAGCGAAGATAATGTTACTCGGAGGGAACTTGAACTTCTCCTAGCAGGAAACATAACCCAGTTCTCAAAGTATTAAATGTAAAAACAGAAGTATTTATGAACTTAAATGAAAAATATCAGTCTTTTCCTGCAGGTTGCACAACTTATTTTGCATGGAGATGGTGCACATTAACGCCTCAATATCTGCTGGTCTGAACAGCTGCTGCTGTTTTCTCGCTGATAGGTGGCACATGTTGGGCTGACCTGAAGGTCTGTTGGTGCTGCAGCTCTAAACTGGATGACGCCGCCTTGGATTGGTTTCAGGTGCCTCACAATAATGACACTGTTTGTCCTTGTTATGTGTTTACATATGTATTTAGTTCACAAAGTCCTGGAACACGTTTTTCTTACTGTGTTAGTTCCCTTTCCAAATTCATCGATGAGAACCAAAGATTTGCCGGTACTGCTGTTGAAAGCCTGGGCCATCTGGAGAATGGAGACACAATGTGTTATACTACGTTTCGCTTTATTCTGTGTGTGTTGGCTTCAAGCAGCAGTTGCTCTAAAAAAATGTCTTGACAGGTGGAGAGTGGGAGTGGAGCTGGAGGACAGTAGCATTGGAAGTTCACATATTTTCCTCACCCACTGACATACACACACACATAAGATTGGGTGCATAAAGGTGTGTGTGTGTGTGTGTGTTTTAGGTACCTGGTTGAGGTCTATCATGAAGGTGCTGAGGCCAACAGACACAGACTCTCTGCTCTGCATGCGGGTAAAAATCCCATCCACTAGACCAATCTCTGCCTCCTTTGCAGGCACGTCGGAGCCAATCAGAGCCATGAACACAATCAGACCCACCTGGCAAAGTCCAATCAGAACCAGTCAGGTTGGATGAACAGTGCTGTGGTGTAAACGTGGGAGTGGAGTCACATCAGCCCAGAAGTCAAAGCTCTTCCTAGTAGAGTGTAAAATGAAGACGTTCTCACTAAGAAACGTTATGTCACCTTTAATTGCAGCGCTCTAAATGTGTTCTGATGAATTAGTAAATTACCACTTCAAGGGTTCTTCTGATAACGCTAATTAATAAGTTAGACAGTTTTGGGAGCGAAAACATAAATCTTGACCATCATGTTATTATCTAACTAAATGCTGAGGTTGCTATTATCTACTGCAGCTATAGGCGGTGAAAAAACTGATTATGTGGAATCATGCTCGTGACTTTTTTCATTTTGAAAAGTACTCTCTGCCACTTTTCCTCATGTCATTGGGCTTTTTGTTTCTTGAAACTCTGTATTAGTTTCCCAGGATGTAGCAAAGGATAAGCAATAAAAAAACATATTTGGTACCAAAACATCAAATGACAAGCAAATTTCAGGCAAACAGAGAACTGAAACATGTAAAAACTGGGTCAGAACAAGACATGCCAGCACATGGTTTCACAAAGGGAGAGTATATTCAAGCTAGAATAGAATAGAATATACACTTTTATTAATCCCCAAGGGGAAATTAGTTCTCTGCATTTAACCCATCCTTAGTTATTAAGGAGCAGTGGGGTTCAGTGCCTTGCTCAAGGACACATCGACTTGCAGCTAATGGGGAGAGCGGGATCGAACCCACAACCCCTGCGGTTGCAGGCCCCACTTACCCCACCCACTGAGCCGCCCCGTAAAAGTCAATGTCAATGTCAATAGCGGAAGCAGTTTATCATGGTGCCTGTGACTGAGATGATCCAAATGTTTATTTTTCTGACAGCCCCACCTGTTTGAGGTAGATGCTCTTGCCAGATGAGTTGGGGCCGGTGATGACCTTGACTCTGCCCTGCGCCTCTGAGCTCTGGAAGGAGTTGGCCACAAACACAGGAGAGCACAGCTCTAACAGCGGGTGTCTAGAGAATCGGAAAATACAGACATGTATCAGTCCCGTACCGCAATGTCGTTACAAATAGGAACTTTAGGTTCATGTGTGTGGGCAGTGTCTGTGATAAGTAAGCAATGCTAGATTAGCTGACATGACATGATACTTCCCATGGTACTTTCATCAAACATTTGACATCACATGACAAACGGGCATAACTGGATACGTGTTTCCATCTCGTGTGTGAGTGCCTACCTGCCCTGTGTGACTGTTATCTTTCTGTGGCTGGCTAGTTTGGGCGAGGTGTAGCCGTACTCTTGAGAGGCGGTGCTCAAAGCCATCAGACAGTCCAGCTCGGCAATGAGGTCCAGAACCTACACAACACACACATTTAACAACCTGAGAGCAGCAAGTGATCTCACACCTCGAGTGTCAGCGTACAAAAGAGACAGCAGCTGCGTATTTACTCAAATCGTGGTGACAAATGTGAGTAGTTGGAACGTACTGACAGATACTCAACAAAGAAGTGGAAAGTGTTACAGGAACGGTGCAATCCTTTCATGTGTGTTTTTGATACATGTTGTTATGGGAATCCATTCTAACCACAATGAGGGAGTTCTAGTGTTACATTCTCAAAGGTAAGATTTAAAACCCTGCAGTCTGGTTTTAATGAAACTCATTGTTTTAATTGCCTATATGCAGAAATAGCTACAATATGTTAACAATAGCTACAATATTCTAAACACAATTATTCATCATCTGAACTTTAATACAAATTCTGCTTAAGAAAAACAATAAAATCTGCAATAGTTGCAGGGCCATCTGTCATGAGACAAACATCACTTGAAAATAACTCGTAATGGGATCAGGACCGGTTTTATAATCATATGTTCAAAACAACTCAACCAAGAAAAAGATGTGAGCTCATCAGAACAAACTCCTTTTGCAGACATTAACAACAATTACTTTCACGCACACAATCATTTCATCAGAGTAGGAGTCATGTTTTAAACACTGGGACCTGACCTTGTAAAGCGAGTCGCTCCTCTCGAGGATTGTGCTCTGTAACTGTGTCATCACTGCCGTCTCCATATCTGAGAGACAGAAAGTGTACAATCATGAAAGCATTCAACGGTTAAATGTCAGGTACACAGCTATCAGGGGAACGTTTTTCGATTAGGAAGAAGTTAGAGACCTCTAATGACACAGTGCAGGTCTCCTAAGAGGTCATCTAGCTCCTTGGTTCTCCGGCTGCGGTAGTGCAGACGGTCCTCTGACAGAAACTAGCCCACATGGATGCAAGGAAACAATATTACATCACATGAGCATTTGTGATTTTGAACATCACAAACAAAACATAAAAAACATGTTGACAAGATCATACACAAACCATAAAATCAAGCCCCTCTATCTCAAAATCCTCTTTCCCCACCATGCTGGGCAGGCGAGGGACAGAGAGCAGGAATCCAATCTGTAAGGAGAATTTAACAATGACATTTGAACCAGTGTCAGTTATACAGAACAATGTGGGCTCGAGCACAGCTCAGAAGCTCAGACCAGAGGGATGTAGATGACGCAGCAGGAGGGAATGCGAGCGTCCAGGTGTTCCAGTTCTTTTCTGGCCACATCGGTCAGGAAGTCAGACAACCCCATCATGCTTCTCTTCTCTGACAGAGGGAGGGAGAATGGTTGAGACTTTAAATCAACCACCACACAAACTCATCAAAACACACGGTGAGATTTGATCAGGCCTTTTCACTTGTTCAGAATGGAGGCGCTTACTCTCATCGATTGCTGGGTCCACGTTGGGTTTGATGGTGAAGCGGTTCTCAGCTATGCTGGTTTCAAAGTCCACCTACATGTTACAAATCAACGATGGAGTCACATTTGTTAACACTGCAACATAATGGTGAACTACTGGAAATAAAAGCCAGGAGACTTCTCAGATTTGTAGCAACGTGTGATTTTGTGTGAATCTCACAACTCGGCTGATGAGGGAAGCGATATGGTGGAGGTCATCAGAGAAACCTTCGCTGACATCGTGAAATAGATGAATGGACTGAGGCAGGTGTCGCACCGTGTCCCTGACACACACCACGTTGTACACTGTCTGACAAACACACACAAACACAACATGTTCACACTCATTCAACAGACCCTGTCACACGGATACGGTGTGTGTGGTAAAACTTGCTCCAACCTTGTAGAGACTCTGCCAGTCGGACACTTTGGTGTGAGAGAGAGACATCCTGCGCAGAAGAGTCTAACACACACAAGCACACACAGACCTTCAGGCGGAGTCATACTTTGCTTGTTCAGGCGCTTTCAGGTGGAGATACAACATCACATATTTGGTGGGGGGGGGAATATCCTGAGCCAAAGTAGTTACTGGTATGTTACTGATGTTGCGTAGCGAGGATTGCAGGGTGCTGAGGGCGTCGGAGTTCCGAGGCGATGTGAAGAAACGTATCACTTCCTGTCTCCTGTGTAACACGGCCAAGTCCTGTGTTGGCCGCAGAAACCACTGGCTGAAAAGGAGAGGAACCCACCAACACTTCTAGTTGCTTTTAAAGCAAATAGTACAAACTAGTCAAAATTACATCTTTTGTCTGCCTCAGCCACCAGATAACCAGATACAAATAATGGTTGTGCTAAGAAAAATGGGAGAATTAGATAAATGTACATATCTACAATAATCATAGCATGGAATCAAAACCACAATAAGATTTGTAACTGTGTCATACCACATGAAGCATCATGTTGGAGAAGCTGAAACATTTATATTGTTTCCATAGATACAAGTAGTGGTATGCAAACCTGAGACAAAACCCTGATAATTCTAAAAAGATAGTTATGTTTTTATAATTTGTATATTGAGTACAATTGTCTTCTTTACATGATGCAGAGCCTCTTTTTTAAATTATCTATAAACCTACCCTGTCTATTATAAATAGGCATAATACTAGTGGTAGTAGTGGTGGTTCTGCAGCAATACAACAGGTATCTGACATCAATACAGTACACAGCATGGTGAAGTTTAGTTTAACTTCATATGGAGAACTTGCTACAGCTTTATGTCATAAAATACTTATATTCACTTTTGAAGAAATAAAGGCCCCTTCATAATTTCTTGTTGTTGTGATAAATGACATAATAAAAACACCACAGGTGTTTCTCACCGTAGCAGTTTCGAGCCAAACTTGCACCTGCAGCGGTTCAGTATCCCTGCGACACACAATACGAACATCTATTTCTTGTAATAATGACATAAGAAAGAGAGAGAGAGAGAGAGAGTGAGTGTGTAATGATGTCCTGAATTGCCACTTTCTTGGCCACATACCATAAAGACTGAGTCCTTCCTTTTCCCCTGAATGCAGCTTGTACACCGATGGGTGGAGTTCTGATTTGAAGACCTGCAGGACACTGAGACAAATACAAAGTCCATGGTGATTTCTAAACCACCCATTCTCTCTTTCTATATGTTTTGATTTTGTAGAAAAGCATCAAATATACGACAGAACAAAGGTCAAATGAAAGCTCCTGGGTAAGCAATACATCTTCGACAAATAATAGTCCAATTAAAATGTACGATACAGCTGCACTGTAGGTTTTAGTTATGGAACAATAAACAAGATATTTCGGAGTTCAGCATCAGCTTTAAGGGACACGCATACAGATAATCTATGTCATAGAGAACAATCTTACCTGTAGGTATCCTGGTCAATGCAAACAACACCTTTACTGTATTGAGAAGAAACAATGCACATTTCAGAGAAGCGTCATTTTCATTCATGAAAATGTCTTGATCTCAGAAGGGTCATCTCGTAGATTTTATAGAGAAAATATAATACTATAAATATACAAGGAACGAAACACAATGCCAAAAATGCATACCGCTTACAGACTAAAATCTGTGAAACTAAATACAAAGTGGTTAAAAAAGCATTCTCTCATTGCCAAAACTCTTTCAAGGTCCCCATGACGTGTTTGTGTGTGTGCTCAGCTACATGTGTCTTACAGTGTGTAGGCGTTGAACTGTAGGATAGGAACTCCAACACTGTCGTCTTCCAGCTCCACTCCCACTCTCCTTCTGTCCAGACATTTTAGCAGAGCACCCACTGCCCTCAGCTATTCCAACAGATGTACACACACACACACATACACAATTTTGTGTTTTGAGTTTGTCATCAGCTCCTGCACAAAGATGGAATGATGGATAGGATGACGTGTAGACAGCCGACTCACCATCAGGGGTGAGTCAAAGGAGATACAGGAAGAGAGGTAGGACATTTTGTCTCTGTCTGAAATGGAGGCAGGAAGGAAAGGCAGATGGGCCGAAAGTAACCTCTGCTTAGCGACCTCCAGACCTGCAACATTCAAAATTGACAAAAGAAAATGTGTTCCTGTCTAAAATTGGTGTGGATATTGGATATTACAGGTGCGCGTCGGTTTACCAAAATCCACATATGGATAAGTAACAACCTCAGGTTTGTAGTCTGGGTTTGAACCTGTAATACAACAGAGGCAAGTTTTTAAAAAGCAGTTCAAAATGATGATGTTGTCTGAAAGAAAAATAAATTGTTAAAGTAGTGGTTTCACATTACATCATTGTGTCGCTACAGTATCAGCAAAGGCCCTTTAAAGCTGTGTATAACAGCCATACAATCACTTTTCTCCTATCTGGCTGCAATGTCAAGCAACCCAAATCTTATTTCATTCCCTTCACCCACAATCTACATGTTTCATATCATGCCAAAATAACATTTTCTGTGCGTGGTATTTTTCTGTCCCGTGCTGAGATGTCTTCCAGCACTCACCAAGTTGTTGCAGGAAGGTTGTCATGCAGCGCTCCTGCTTTGCACTCGTGATTATGACATGAGGACCGACCTCTTGGATGACTGAACCCAAAGAAAGAAGTACGAGATACACACGGTAGAGTAAGTCAAGCACAACGGTCGGCTTCAAGTCACCATGATTGAAAACACTTGAGAACCATGAAGAGACTGGCAGCGTGAACCCGGCGCTGTGCGGTGTACCTCTGGCCAGCAGGCGGAGCTCGGAGGTGTCCGGAGTGTCTCTCATGAAGCGTAAAGAGGAGTCCTTGCTGTCATAGAAGCAGAGGCCCATCTGTCCATGCTGGGCTAAAACACTGAGTAAAACCTGGGAAGACAAAACACACAGTGGGCCTCTGACTGCTGTATTGTTACGACTCTGCCGGTGTGACTGTGTCGTCTGAGTTTACTGTAGGCGAGTCTTCCTCCTCTTCTTCATCTCCATTTATGCCCGGTGGTCCAACATTCAACCCTCCTCCTCTCAGACTTTCCAGTTCCGCCATAACCTCTTAACTCCAGATAAGAACAGTACAAATAACGCGCATAAATCAGTCATTTTACTTATATAAAACAAACAATTGTTACATTGAACTTGCTGAAACACTTGTTGCGAGTTAGAAGTCGAAGGCAAAACATTGACCAACAATAGTTAACCGCCATTTAATTTTCGCTCGATGAGTACTAGCTTAGTTACCGTTTCCCGCTAGTTCGTTACCGTTGATAACGTTACCCGTTAGTTATAAGCTATCGTTGCCCTTTAGTTAGCTAGTTAGTTACCATTGCCGGGGCAACGGCAGTTAGTTACCGTTAGCTTGAGTCGACCTCACCGACGTTAAATACCGTAAATCACGAAGCTGTAGAAAGTTAGCTGACAAATAGTTACATACGGGTCTTGTTATAGTAGCGTTGACGTTACAGCGTCAGGACGCTCGTAACTTCCAGAACAAAAGTGTTCTAGTGCAGCTCACTTTCTTTGTCATATTGCCACTTCGTCATTTTTCATTCCTGCTAAACCGAGTGTGTACTATGTATGTCTATCTATCTATTTATCACCCTTTAAACCCTGGCTGTTGGGAACAACATGAGTAATACTGTAATTTAAATGTTATTTATTTATTTAATTTGGCAGTTGAGCAGCCAGTCTGAGTCATCTTTAATTTCAGATTCTCATTTAAAGTTGCAACTGAATTTGTGCTGTTTTGATAATTGCAATATAGCTTGATTATTTAATAAATAAAAGAAGCAACCGTGTCATGTCATTTAAGGCATAGGTTTCATTTAGTTGCATAATTTAGTTTTTGTCAAGATTTACATTTCTCTGACCTTCGAGGGATACAATTTTAATTTCCTGTTATCTCGTCATCTCTTAACCTGTTTGATGTAATCACTACTCTCTTTTATTCTCTATTATTACCTGTTCCATCCGTGTGTATCCAGGTTTCCAGTCAGTGAAAGTAGATGCGGGTTCATATGTTTGTAGGGAACCTTAGAATCACCGTTTCTTCGTCATAGTAATTTAGTTATTGTTACTGAATGTCGTTTACGTTTTTCTTATTAAATATTGAATCGGGTCAAAATGACCCGAAGGCAACACAAGGGTTAAAAAAAGAATTGAACTGTAAAACAATAATAATGACAAAGTTGAATTCAAATGGGAGTAATTTATTATAGAAAGAAACAGAAAGAGAAAGCCTTCCAGCACACTGTTAATGCTTTGAAACTTCAGTGAAATGCATATTATGTTCTAATAAATAACATAAATAAGATATACATTTATATGGCTGTAATATGTGTACACATCATTTTTACATATACATTTAGAAATTATTGGCACACTTCAGTAATTAACAAACTGTTTCCTATTGTTTGTTTTTGTGAATAAATAATTGTACATTAATGAGTAGAAAGCAAGTAGTGCTGGAGGCAAGGGGGTAGAGGCAGCTTGTCCATTTGAGTTTGCCTCTGTTGCCCTAAAATCTGTCGAATTGAATGTCCACATAGAGCCTTCAAGGCTGGGGGATCACCTGAGAGGGAGGAGGAAAGAAAACAAGATTAGTTTTTTAACGATTCATGAAAACCAAAGCATATCTGTGTAAAAACGTAATACTCACGCGTGGCGCCGTTCAGGTATCGCAGTCGTATGCTGGATCCTCCTCTCACGCTGCTCACAGCTGGGAACAGCTCCACTCCACGAGGGAGGTCTTTGAACGCAACGGCAAGGAAGCTGCCATCAACAACAAATCCCAGAGTGCCTGCGTCGGCGTCCAGGACCAGCAGGACCCGCTCAGGGATGGGAAGAGGTGTCTGTGCTGTCTTTGGATGGGATGAAGTGGAAGACTGCGTCCTAAAATCCTCCACAGCTTCAGAGTGGCATCTCTTCTTCGTTCCTGGGTAAGGTCCCAGACTCTGCCCAGCATGCCAGAGCTGATTGGTTTTGAGTTCCCAACCCCAGGACTGTGAGTCTCTGCCAATTAGCACGTTGTAGCCTGAGGCCTGCAGGGGGCAGCTTTGCCTGGAAATGCCCATGACGGCATGGCTACCTCTGTGGTTGGGACTCCACAGCAACTCCCAGACATGAAGCCCACTCTTCACCCCCATTTCTGCTCTTACCCCATCGCTGCTCAGCTCAACAGGTGAACGTGTCACTCCCTGTTTGCAGGCAGACAGCAGAAAGTGAGGGGAGCAGTGCACTGAACTCCAGTGTGAGCGACTGTCCGCTGGAGAAACCGGGAAAGAGTTCAGAGTGACAGCAAGGCGAGAGGATGTCGCGACAGCCAGAGGGGTGAAAGCTGATGAAGAGGAGAGAGGGCAGCTGTCGGCCCTATTGCACAGCCACACAGAGAGTAAGACACCCATTGAGCTGAACACACAGGCGACCACTGCGAAGTATCGTCAGAGAAGAACTGTGGAGAAGACAACAAGGCACTCGTTTATACATGGGAAAAAGTCCAGTCACTTAATGTGGTAAAAGTACACTAGAAAAACAAAACTTGACATTTAGTTGGTACATTTACATATAAGTTTGACCATATATAATAAAAAGAAAAGATCAATTTCATAGTTGATAAATCTATTTTTTATAAAAGTCTGGTGTAATAATGGACAGCAGAACACGGGATAGGTAAATATAACAGAAAATGTAAGTTCAGTGGCGGTAGGAGTATTCAAATATTCTACTGAAGTAAAAGTAGTATACACTTGGAAAATACTACATTATAAGTATCAAAACTGCAATTGAGTATGAAAGTGCTAAATTAAATACACAATTAAAAACACCCACTATTCAGGCAAAATGGTCTCTGTCAGAGTTATAATGTATTGATGCATTGACTTTTAACATTTTTTCGTTGTAGTTGGGCCAGCAGATATGTTATACACTGTTTAGGGATTTTAAATATATATTGGCCAAGCTGTCTAATAAATGCACTGGAGTTAAAGGAGCAATATTTTCCACTACAATTTAGTGTATTTGGAGTATACATAAATACAATCTTGAATCTCTTGAAATCAATAAGTAACAACATTCTTCTCACTTTCCACCACTGGCTGAGACACAGTAGAATAAAGTAACATATACAGATATGGTGTGTTAGCGGAGAAAATAAATAAGTAGCGTAGTAACCAACGATAGAAAGTCTCCACGTGCACACATTAAAGGTGTCTTAATTAGGTTATGTCACCTGTTGCAGCAGGTTATTAAAATCAAACTGTCTCTGAATCTTACCGGCTGTTCTGCAGAACCGCTCTCTGGTCGTGGAGCGCAGGCTGTTTGCACACATCCTCTATACCTATGCGTGTTTATAGCGGCTTCTTATCACGCATCTCTCGCCTCTTATCGCGGCTCGGTTACGTAACCGCGACGCCCTCTCCGGTATTTTGGTTGAGTTTTTTGGTCCGACCTCCGAGACGGGAACAGCATAGTCCATCTTGACGCCAGGCAGAACTGCAGCGACAAGGACGAGATATCTCGTGACGTGTTTGTAAACTGAAAAGAAACCACGGTGATAACGTTGAACATCCGCATTCTTATAACACGAGCTGTTGTCAATTCGTATCTCATACGAATTATCATTATTTTTTGTTAACGCATTCTGTAATGCATGTAAACATAAATGACGAAACACAAGACAAGGATTAAACTCGGGCTTTTGATAAGCAAGAAGAGGAAAATAAAATAGAAGCCAAATCGACTCATTATTCCAGAGTGCGCAGGCGCGTGAAGAGGAACGGCAATTGGGAGATTTAAATCCTGGCTGCCGTCTTCGTGAAAACATGGACTTACTGGTCCAAAATGACTAATAAGATATACATCTATAGATATATAGCTTTAGTTGTGGATATAATGCATTATTACAAATTATTAGTTCTCGATGGATTGATAAAGTTAATATTCTATGTTTGTATATTGTGTTGGTACTTAAGAGAAAATTCTAAATACAAAACAAAACTGGTGGATGCATTGAGTTCTCCTAAATTACTTCTATGAGATGCTTAAAACGAATCTGTTTGTTGACTCTATCATCTATAAAGTATTTAACATGTGTAGTGTATACATTTCCAATTACACAATACGTGATTGATGAAATATATATATATATATATATATATATATATATAAATGGCTGTATAATTATATGGTCACATGATTTATAGTAAAGGCCTACTGTGAATTGGGTTGAGATGTTTAGTCATTTTTAACAAGTGTGTCTCCATGCAAAAAGTTTGGTTAAACACTGAATTAAATGCTAATAAAAAAATAACAAATTTCTCTTCCATATCAGTCTACCTAAAACCCAAAGAGTCTCTACAAGCAACATTACATGAACACAATAATGATGGGAACTTGAATGAGCATTAAGAAAGTGGACTAGTCCCCTGTAGTGTGACCTAGCAGAAGACAACCCATATAGCGTGTGTAAAGTCAGTTTTTATTGCTTTTTTCAATCCCTTTCTCTCTTTATATTTTGTGTGAGTCGTAAACAAGGTTAGTGTGTCCAATCTGTTCAGCCTTGTTGAGGGCTAACGCCATGACTCAGAGCTGCAATGTCCACAATTCTGACCCACTCTCAAGCATTTTTACAATGACCTTGTCGAGGGCTACAGCCATGACTGAGGGCTCCATTGCCTACAAGCCTGACCTCCTGTCATGCAAGGGAAGTGAGTCATGCCCAGTAGGTTTGTAACAGTGCTTTTGGGGTTTTGATGAATATAACTGACAAAGAGTAAGTAATTGAAGGATATCGCTGCACACCCAGATGAGATTGTATAAGGGTCCTGGTACAAATCCTCACAGTCCTCTCTAACTTCAGGTCTTTGTGTTCCAAGTCCTGTTCCTAAGTAAAGAGGCTCAATTGTTATTTATCTTTTTTTTAAATTTTCATTTGATTTAATTTAATCTCTGTTCTCACCTGGAGAATGTCCATCATCTTGTAGTAGGCATCAACACAGCAACTAAAAAGACCAGACTCCTAGTTTACAGTACTTTGGCGTTACATAATGTTTTAGTACTTCTTTGAATGACAACCTCAACCAAACAAGAAAGATGAGGAAAAACATGTCAAAATATAAATTTATTGCATGCATAAATAGATTGGTAAGAAGTGTGTATTTGGTATGTTATGACTGATATACATCCAGTATATCTCATATATATCAGATCATGTGATTAGCACCTAGCTCATGACACCAGTCATTTGTATTAGACAGAACCATAATCCTGTGTATTTATTATTAATCAACATCATTTTAAATTAAAAGGCAATTCCCGTTGTTGATAATATCAACACCAAAATATTACAGGGTATAGACAAACCATTTCATGGGAAATAAGCTCTCTTAAATTATGACAATGTGTACAGTTGAAAAGAAGATCTTGAAAATATATTTTCATTAAAAGTTTACTTTTAATAGATTTACCCGCGCAACACAAAGTATTCCTCTATATATTGTACACAGCATATCAACCTCCTGAACTGTGGGTCACAGTCCATTTTGGTGAGATTTCCACCTTCGGATCACTTTACGTTTTGGCTTGTATTTCATATGTTTCAGCCAAAGTGGCAGTCGGCCTCAACTTGTTGGCACCAATATTCGGCCTAGAATAAGAAAAAGAAAACGAAAGTCACACATTGATTTTGAGTCATAATAATTTGGTGTTGCAAAGTGTTGAAAACTAGAGGCTCTACATGAACTCTCATGAATTATGTGAAAATAATTACTATTGGTGTTGACTTTCATGCTCTATAATAAAAAAGATGATGACATTATTAATCTTTTCTGAAAGAAATGCATCAATGCAGGGATGTCTATGAGTTGCGCTTCAGACAACAGTGATGTAATGTTTCAGTGGCATCAACAGCAGAACGTTTTGTTTATGTCTTTGTAGTCTTTAGATACGGCCTATTTATCTCCACAATCTCTTTGACTCAGCTGCTAACACTGTGACACGGTCTTTTTTGGGGTTAATTTGATCTTGTCTCTCACCAGTATTTTTCTTCTTGAAGTAAATCAGCCCAGTAACTAAAAACACCAGACCCAGCAGCAGCCCTGCTGTCCCGACAGCAAACTTGTTCCTCTGTGACTCAACTGTTGGGTCTGAAAATAAAAATGTTCACAAACATTAAATTCGATTTCCATACTGAACATTAAGAATGATATAAAGTTGTCAACCGTAACACTGTTTAAGTGAAGAGATCTCTGTTAGGTTTTCATTGATGAGAACACCTCCTGTCACTCTTACCCCACTCATAAAGCTTGGGCTCTGTGAGGCTGGCATGCTCCACCATACACGTGATTTTCTCTCCAGTTTTGGGTGTAAATTCAAGATATGAGTGAATCTGGTAGAGCCAATTCCCATTGGACAGTTCATCAGTGGACGTCACATCAGATGTCACATTATTTCCATTCTTCTGCCAAGTGACTCTGATGTGTTTTGGATAAAATCCGTGCACACTGCAGATCAGCATGCGCTGATGTTTGCTGCCTGCTGCATCAGCTGACTTCAGCCTGACGGAGGGCTCCACTTGGTGAAAGAAAAGCAATAGACAAACACGTTGGCATGAAACAGCATGACTGTCACTTATGCGGCACCAATAATGCTGCGAGTTTGGGTAATACTTAAGAAAACAGCCCACAAATGACTGTTTAAATATTTATGTGGTATTCCAATTAAATACTTCACGGTCATCAATGGGAGGCAGAAAAAAAAGCCAAGGGTGGAGGACAGAGACTAAAGCTAAATCCACACTAATACATTTCCATTTAAAACCGGAGTTTCAAAACAAAAACGATCTACGTCCACATGGCCGTTTCTGCATACTAGCAGTGAAAACAAACATCACATGGCGATTTATGAACACTAGGTATGCCGGTACCAGTGTAAAGTACATTGGTTCCTTAGTTACATAAATGATTGCATACCTATTTAATAATTATGGAATAAATTAATAAATATAAACTGTATTGATGTATATTGGTCCAAATTACAGTATACAGAATAGTTAATAGTTAAATAGGTATGCAGTAATTTAGAAAATAATTAGTGCACACTAGTTTATTTTTACCCCTTCAACTCAAAGTTGTTAACCCCTTATTCCACAAATTCTTCACTTGTATTTGTCCTGCTATATGTGCCCAGTAAGTATTTTATTGATACCACACATATTCAAAATAACTACACCATAATGTGCATGCTATCTTCAAAGCCTTACTATAGTTTCAAAACACAAAGTCACCTGGGTTTGAAAGGAGGTCAAATACCATTGAGGCGTGGGATTGGCATGTCTTCAGATTCTTTTCTTCACGTTTTATGAAAGTCGGGATATTGTTGAGGGTATCTGCAACTTCTTTTGATCTCTTTGTGTAGCCGGTATAGTTTCCCAAAGTGCTGTTGAATTGGAGCATAAGCATCTTGTTGAAGTGGTACTGCGCCAAATAAACGATGTCATCGAGGGAATTAAACTGACACCGTATCACAGCATGACCAAAGAAAGCATCTGTAACATAAAGCCAACAAGTAGCTAATGTAAAAAGTTATATTCTCACACACGCTGATAGGTAATAGCATTTGTATTGATGTTGTAGCAACTGATAAGCTCTGTCTATTTGTCAATGCGCTGTTGTACACAGCAACATAAATAAACAGACAGCTTCTATTTTAATGTTGGTTTACTTACCAGCTCTTGAACATAAAAGGAGCAGAAAGAGCAAAGAAAAGAAGCTGTGAACGGGCATGGTGGCATCTGAGGAGAGACAAGTTAGACGAAGTGAATGAATCTTGCACTGAAAACACGAGGAAGTAAAACGCTACAGGGCTCTGAAACATTTTTGTAAACAGGTGTGGCAACAGACAATTCAAGTCATCTGATTTATAATTTGACGTCAGCATTGGTGGATGAACTGACCCATTTGTATTTAATCTTGATTTAAAGCAGCTAACAACAACTTTCATGGTTCTCTGTATAAATGTTAAAACAAGAGAGCAATAAGTACAAAACAATGAATAATGTTTAGCATTTTAACAGGTTACCAGTGGTTGAAGTTGTTCAGATATTGTCATAATGCTACAATACAAAGTAAAATATCTGCATTCAAGACGTTACTTGAGAACAAATAAGTCTTATCAAAAAACAATATTTAAATGGCCAACAGTCAAGTAGTTATTATGCAGTAGAATAGTGAGTTATATCAGTATATACTATTATATATTGAATTATTGGATTCAAGGCATTTTAATTGTGAAGTTTAGTTTAAAACACCTTATATAGTGTTTTAGAAGTAAAATGTAATCTGTGAACAGGAACCAAAGCTACCCCATTAAAGTAGTGGAGAAATAAAGACATGTCCCTCTGAAATGTAGCACCTCAAAGTTGTACTTTAGTACAATTCTTAAAGAAAGTGAACTTATTTATTTTCATCAATGCTTTTTACTTGACAGGAAAATGATTAGTCAACCAAATTGTCTGTTGGATATATTATGAATTCTTATATCTTAAACAACTAGATGCAGTTATCATCATGCACTGTGTTTCAATACAGGAGATACATATCGTCCTCATCACGTTGTACTACTTATGAGAAAGTAAACTGATCCTCACAGGCAACAAGAAGAGAACTTCTTTCTGCCATTTGTATTTATAAAGGTCTCCTGCAGCATGAGGTCATCATTACAAAAAGGATATAGAGTGCTCTTGCAAAGGAGATCTTGAACATTACCTGATTAAATGAAGGTTATTATATGTTCAGGAAAAGTTAGTGTGTAATTGAACCTTAATATAATAAAGTAACAGATAACAGTGAGCCAACAGACAGCCTGTTACGCGGTAATGTTCAAAATCAATGACACTGTAATAACAAGGCAAACAAAAAAGACATTAAATGCATTTCAAAAAAGTTAGACAACTTTCTTTATTAACATTCAGTAACTTCATACATATTTATCTAGTTTAGGTTCGAGTGTACATTGTAGAGTAGACGTGTTTTTCATTGCTTATAATTTCAGCATTTAATTTTTAACGGCTGAGAATACGTCATTTATTCCATAAAATGTGACTCTCTTAAGAAGTACAACATAATCTAGCATCCGAACAGGGTATCAAGGTGTGGCCACGTGTGTGTTTAGGTAATGTGTTGGAACAGTGCATTTGCAAACTGATTATTTAATATTCATTTATTTAATTCTTCATTAGGTCACAGCAGGCCTACTTGTCAAACCTCTCTCAAGCCAAGTCACAGTTTAAAAGATGAATAATAGTGCACTCAAACATTATTTTTGTGTGTAAAATGCCTGTGCAGCATCATCATAGGTTTCATGTGTATCTTCTAAATTACTGTCCATGGTGTCTCTTAACCATTAGAAAAGTTCCAGCTGCGACTCCCACCAAGCCCAGAGTCAGGCCCACTCCACAGAAAACATCTGGTCCAAGACTGGGATGACTGAATTCAGGTTCTGTGGAGGAATGTAAAAAAGAAAAAGCATTATTGCAGACGCAAAAAAATGTATTTTACAACAAATCATCATTGTACTTGAATATTTCACCGGATGAAAACAATTACCCCAGCTCTTTGTTATCGGCCTGTCCAAAGCTGAGTGTTCAACAGTACAGCTGTAAACATCTCCCTTCTTTGGTGTGAAGGTCAGGGTGGTGAACTGGTGGAAGCTGTGGTCGTTATTGGGATAATATCGACTGAGTGACTGCCCCTCGGACACCAGGTGGCCGTTTCTGGTCCAGCTGACGTTGATATCAGGTGGGAAGAAATGATTCACAAAGCAGATGAGGGTGTTTTCAACTTCCAACTGGACTTCTTCTGAAGTGTAGAGGATGCTCTGAGGGGGGTCTTTCGTGGGTCAAATGACAATTAGAAACTATCATCTGCCTTTTTTGGTCAATCACATCACTACAGAGACATTGGTTGAGATAAACGTACCCTTTTCTTCTGGTGGACTTTTCTCCTCCGCTTTGAAGAGTGTAAGAATTGCTGAACATGCGACCTTGTTTTTATTAGCATTCTGAAATACTTTCACATTCTCAAATAGCTTGCTTGGGTCATCAGTAACAAATCTGGGTAGAGTGTAAACAATCTCCTCTCTGTCAAAGTCCACGTACAGAAGCTCCTCTCCATTGAACTCATACTGAACTTCAGTTTTCTCATTTTCAAAGCAGCCCACAACATATTCAAATTCATTGGGAACTGGAAACAGAAAATACGGAAAAATTAAACATGCATTTGTATAAACTTATAACAAATTTCCACCATAAGCCTCTTAATGTTACTAGAAACAAGTATTAAATGTGAAACTCATTCTTACTTTGCGAAAAGGCACACAAGCTGTTGATCATCAGGATTATGAGAGCGGAGCGCTTCATGTCTGAGCTGCAGGTCTTCACCGGTAGTCTCTTAGTCTGGAGAAAATACTTTTATCTCTTGGCAAACTGCACTTCATGTGTACAGGACCGGATCATATGAAAAACAAGAGAACTGAATGTTAAAGGAAAGTCATCACGGATCTGCATCGAAGTAGTCGACAGCTGTTGTAAACAGCAACATAAATAAACAGACAGCTTCTATTTTAATGTTAGGTTACTTACCAGCTCTTGAACATCAAAGGAGCAGAAAGAGCAAAGAAAAGAAGCTGTGAACGGGCATGGTGGCATCTGAGGAGAGACAAGTTAGACAAAGGGAAGGAATCTTGCACTGAAAACACGAGGAAGTAAAACGCTACAGGGCTCTGCAACATTTTTGTCAACAGGTGTGGCAACAGACAATTCAAGTAATCTGATTTATACTTTGACGTCAGCATTGGTGGATGAATTGACTCATTTGTATTAAATCTTGATTTAAAGCAGCCAACAGCACCTTTCATGGCTCACTGTATAAATGTAAAAAGAAAAAGAAAAATCTAACTGTAACAGCTCTGTGGCCGTCACCTGTGTGTTTCCCCCCAAAGGACCAAGGACTAGTCGGCAACGTCGACGAGTCACGGGGAACAGCGGTCGGCAGCGTCGACGGGTCACGGGGAACAGGGGTCGGCAGTGGCGACGGGTCCATAGCTGGCGGTTAGCCTCCGCCTGGTCCCGCTGCATCTCTGCGACCCACCCCAGCATCTGCCTCCACCCGGTGAACGGCTTCTCTCCTTCCAGGTGCTTTTTACCTCCAGGGGGCCCCACGTTGGGCTGCAGTGTAACAGCTCTTTAGCCGTCAACCGGGGGTTTCCCCCCAAAGCACCAAGGACTAGCCACACCAGGGATATTTGGCAACATCTTTATTCAGTGGAGCACACAGCAGACTCCACTTCTGCCAAAACCTCCTCTCACACCCCTCTCCCTACTGCTCCTTTATGGGAGCAGCTGGCTGATTACCAATCAGCCAGCTGCCGAGGCCAATCAAAGACCACACCCCCACACTAACTTATGTCTGAACTAACTCAATGGGTGTGAAGAGGAGAGCAATAAGCACAACACAATGAATAATGTTTAGCATTTTAACAGGTTTATTGACGTTCAGATATTGTCATAATGCTACAATACAAAGTAAAATATCTGCATTTAAGATGTTACTTGAGAACAAATAGGTCTTATCAGAACACAATATTTAAATGGTCAACAGTCAAGTAGTTATTATGCAGTAGAATAGTGAGCTATATCAGTATATACTATTATATATTGAATTATTGTATACAATGGCATTTTAATTGTGTGTCTTGTGGTGGAGAAGTTTAGTTTAAAGTCCCTTATTTTAGAAGTCAAATGTAATTTGAGAATACGTTATTTATTCCATAAAACGTGACTCTCTTAAGAAGTAGAACATAATCTAGCATCCGTACAGGGTATTAAGGTGTGGCCACGTGTGTGTTTAGGTAATGTGTTGGAACAATGCATTTGCAAACTGATTATTTAATCTTCATTTATTTAATTCTTCATTAGGTCACAGCAGGCCTACTTGTCAAACCTCTCTCAAGCCAAGTCACAGTTTAAAAGATGAATAATAGTGCACTAAAAAATTATTTTTGTGTGTAAAATGCCTGTGCAGCATCATCATAGGTTTCATGTGTATCTTCTAAATTACTGTCTATGGTGTCCCTTAACCATTAGAAAAGTTCCAGCTGCGACTCCCACCAAGCCCAGAGTCAGGCCCACTCCACAGTAAACATCTGGTCCAAGACTGGGATGACTGAATTCAGGTTCTGTGGAGGAATGTAAAAAAGAAAAAGCATTATTGCAGACGCAAAAAAAAGTATTTTACAACAAATCATCATTGTACTTGAATATTTCACCGGATGAAAACAATTACCCCAGCTCTTTGTTATCGGCCTGTCCAAAGCTGAGTGTTCAACAGTACAGCTGTAAACATCTCCCTTCTTTGGTGTGAAGGTCAGGGTGGTGAACTGGTGGAAGCTGTGGTCGTTATTGGGATAATATCGACTGAGTGACTGCCCCTCGGACACCAGGTGGCCGTTTCTGGTCCAGCTGACGTTGATATCAGGTGGGAAGAAATGATTCACAAAGCAGATGAGGGTGTTTTCAACTTCCAACTGGACTTCTTCTGAAGTGTAGAGGATGCTCTGAGGGGGGTCTTTAGTGGGTCAAATGACAATTAGAAACTATCATCTGCCTTTTTTGGTCAATCACATCACTTCAGAGACATTGGTTGAGATAAACGTACCCTTTTCTTCTGGTGGATTTTTCTCCTCCGCTTTGAAGATTGTAAGAATTGTTGAACATGCGACCTTGTTTTTCTTAGCATTCTGAAATACTTTCATATGATCAAATAGCTTGCTTGGGTCGTCAATAACAAATCTGGGTACAGTGTAAACAATCTCCTTTCTGTCAAAGTCCACGTACAGAAGCTCCTCTCCATTAAACTCATACTGAGCTTCAGTTTTCTCATTTTCAAAGCAGCCCACAACATAGTCAAATTCATTGGGAACTGGAAACAGAAAATACGGAAAAATTAAACATGCATTTGTGTAAACTTATAATAAAGATTTCCACCATAAGCCTCTTAATGTTACTAGAAACAAGTATTAAATGTGAATATTACTTTGTGAAAAGGCACACAAGCTGTTGATCATCAGGATTATGAGAGCGGAGCGCTTCATGTCTGAGCTGCAGGTCTTCACCGGTAGTCTCTTAGTCTGGAGAAAATACTTTTATCTCTTGGCAAGCTGCACTTCATGTGTACAGGACCGGATCATATGAAAAACAAGAGAACTGAATGTTAAAGGAAAGTCATCACGGATCTGCATCGAAGTAGTCGACAGCTGTTGTAAACAGCAACATAAATAAACAGACAGCTTCTATTTTAATGTTAGGTTACTTACCAGCTCTTGAACATCAAAGGAGCAGAAAGAGCAAAAAAGAAGAATCTGTGAACGGGCATGGTGGCATCTGAGGAGAGACAAGTTAGACAAAGGGAAGGAATCTTGCACTGAAAACACGAGGAAGTAAAACGCTACAGGGCTCTGCAACATTTTTGTCAACAGGTGTGGCAACAGACAATTCAAGTCATCTGATTTATACTTTGACGTCAGCATTGGTGGATGAACTGACTCATTTGTATTTAATCTTGAAACAAGTCATCAAACTGCAGGATACAAAACACTGCATGCTGGGAAGTATACTGCTCATGTTTCTTTACAAAAGTAATGTATAGCAGGTGTTTTCAATCACCTTGTTGATTAGACGAGAAGAGTTATTGGAAGCATTACTAGTGCTGCTATGAAACTTCCTTGTTATATTATTGTTGATGGGAACAACCCGTCTAACCTGTTTAGCAGGAGAGAGATGTTTTAGAGATTTGGTAACAGTTGTGAAGACATTTTCGCCGAGATAAGCAGAGCAGATATTTTATTTTGAAACTACTCTAGTGATGACCAACCTTTTTGGTTTATGATGTAAAATATATTCACAATCCTTCATTATAGATTGCTCATATATTACATATGTTTTGATCAGTGATTGATTTATTTGAAGAGCTTTTAGAAATCCGGAGTTAAACTACTATATCTTAATTTTTAAAAAGTGAGAAATGAAAAAAATGTATTGTACAATGTTGTGACCAAACCCAAAGTTAGGAATCACTAACCTGAGTATTGAAGGTCGTATTGTTTTCCCAAAGAACATTTGCAGCTGTTTGGAGAAGTAGTGGTCAATGTAGTCGAGTAAAAACAAACAAATAAGACCCGCATGCCGAAGTTAAGTTTAAGTTAAAGGGGACATATTATGAAAATTCCACTTTTTTAGTGCTTCTATACGTTAATTTGGGTATCTGGCATGTCTCCCAACACAAAACGCTGGGTAAAAAACCCTCACGCGGCTTGTTGTGGTTCCTCTATGTCAGAAACGATATGCTTGAGTGGGTCAAATGGGATCACCACCAACGTCTACGTAGATTTTGAAGCACGCCCATGTAGGGAGTCTGGCTACTTGGCCTTGGACCGCCCCCCACCACAACTTTGCAGGTAAAGTTTATTTGAAAGTTGTGTTCATATTACAGACACAGGGCTCTCAAGTGTCACGCATTGAGCGTGAGACTCACGCATTTCGGTCTTAAGTCACGCACTCCCGCCACACATCGTATTTCTCACGCTGAAAAAAACTCTCGGCTATTTAATGTTTTAATGTGCCGCAGCGCGCAAACATGAGCTGACCGCGCTGCCCTCACCATGGAGGAATCAATCGCTCCCCTGGAGTTCTGCTGAGGAGCCACTTATCAGCCAATCAAAAAAAATTAATGGGCTACACCAGGGCTATTCAACTTCAGTAGCAAGTGGGCCGAATAAGAAAATCACGGGGGGTGTGAGGGCCGCACAGAATATTGATCAAATAATGGCTCAAAATTAAAAACAGTAATGTATATTTCCACAGGTAAACAGTCACACACGAAAATGCGTCGGTATTGTGTGGCAAAAGTGGTGCGAACAAGCATCACTATAAACATGTTTCAAAGTGTAAATATCCGCTCAAGGTAACCAGTTGTTTCAGATTTCTTCAACCAAACTGTTCCCATGAAAACATAAGAAATGTGACTTAATGGATCAATATAATAATATACACTTTTACTAATCCCCAAGGGGAAATTAGTTCTCTGCATTTAACCCATCCTTAGTTATTAAGGAGCAGTGGGCTGCGGTGAAGCGCCCGGGAAGCAACTGGGGGTTCAGTGCCTTGCTCAAGGACACTTCAACTTGGGGAGAGCGGGGATCGAACACACAACCTTGGTTGAGAGACGGCCCTCTTACCCCACTGAGCTACAGCCGCCAATATATAAATGACTTGGGATGAAACTAATATCTGGTGGCGCAGCGCACAGACTGCATGTCTTTGAGTGCAGACTCCTTTTGCGTGAAACGGATCGAAACCAGGTCGGGCGATCTTTTTATTTTTTCGAAAATGTATTTCTTCATCCGTGGCTGTGATGCACTGCTCACTTATACAATCGTAATCGCCCAAATGGATATGAACGGTGGCTTGAAGATCTCCAGCAATATGTTTGTGAATGTGTGACGAATCTGGTGAGCGAGACAGAGCCCCGCTGCAGACGTGAAGAGAACACAACGCACGCGCAGGGAAACCAGTAGGTTTGAAAACCAGTAGGGGTGTAACAACGGCAACCAACACGGGTGCGTAACATAAAGATGTAACCATACAGGTTTGGTTGAGGCAACAGTGAAACTCAATGGCTCTGGGTTAGATGTCTCAATGTATAAAAGAGGCGTGTCCGTCAGTTTTATTTTTTCTTACCAAGCTATACTGATTTGCAGGCAGTCTTGCGGGCCATAGTTAAACTCAAACGGGCCGCTAGTTGAATAGGCCTGGGCTACACCATAGCCAATCAGAAAAAAACCCGTATCTGGGTAAAATTTAATCCAACAATAAATGAAAATAAAGCATCCTGGAATTGCGCGCGACTGACGAAAATATCCGGAAATTTCGTTTTGCGGGGGGGCGGGGGCTGATGGAAATGTCACTATGGAAATGTAACTCTTGCCTGTCTTCAAAACTTGAGAGCCCTGCAGACATGAGTCATCAAATAAGTCATGTCATCAAATACAACGATTTAATAAGTAAACAAGGTTTAAACGCTATTTAATGGAGGTAAAAACGTTACCCCCGACCCTGCTTGGTCACTTACTGTTGTCAGATAACACTTTAGTTTACAGATGGAACTTTACTCATGTAGCATTTATATCTTTATGGCGTTCCCGTTACTTGCATATACACAAACACTTTCACAAACAGTAACTTCCATAAACACTGTATTTGCTACATACTCATACATGCACAAACTATTCACGTACTCGAATCTCTAGCACCACTATGCTCTCGAAACCGCTAACAAGACTGAGACCTCAGCCAATGTACAAAAAATATATATGTAGAAGTGACATTCAGAAACGTCCTATTGAGCCCTAACTTCTCGAACTTGTTCGGGAGCCTCTTCTTGTTCAGGGTCTGACTCTGGTTCAAAACGATATGGTTGCACGACGCTATCTTCATCTGCAGTAGCCATATTTCTACAAAGGTAATCAATGGCTAGCTGGGCAAGCAGCAGCTAGGCGAGCGCATCTCGTGGAGGAGGGGGGAGGGGCGAGGGGGGAGCTGGCTCATTAGCATTTAAAGGAACAGGCACTCAAAACAGGTTAATCTGTGGGGAGGTGTTTTTGACAGGGTAAAAAGGGTGCTGTTTGAAATGATTCTTGTGGTATTTTGACCAAAATATGTTACAAACATTTCATTAAGACCCCAAGGAACCATATCAACTTGTGGAAAAATGGGCATAATATGGGTCCTTTAAATTTACATAAAAACAGGGAACATGATTTCATGCCCTGTGTGGCAGTTTTCTTTTTGGGCTTCAGATGGCGCTAGAGGTCCGTACAGAGATCAGGAGGAGCCTGTGCTCCAAACATAGATGTCGCGAGGCTTTTGGGATCAAAAACAACAGAAGGGAACTTATAATGAAAGCAGTTCATATGCAGAGGGAGACGAAGCACAGGGTGAGGGCATTTAAATCAGATGTTTGAGCATTTGGGACTGATTTAATATTCTTTGCAACCAATTGAAATCAGACTAGGACTCCTCATTTATAGATGCTGAGGTTTTTTATAAATGTTTGATTAATTTCAAGAAAAATCAACATCGTTGTTGTTCATTTTTAGAACGTTTTTATGAACTTAAAACCTAACTTCTCCTGACTTAAAGTCCTGTGATTTGAAATCCTGATGACCTGAATAAAATGGAGCCGTCTGTATTCTATGCACATACAGGCGTTTTCACTTAATGGTGATTTGCTCCACCCAAAGTAGAAGTCTAATCAACAAGGTGATTGAAAACACCTGCTATACATTACTTTTGTAAAGAAACATGAGCAGTATACTTCCCAGCATGCAGTGTTTTGTATCCTGTAGTTTGTAAAGCACAAGATGGAAACGTGTCTTTCAATACATAACAAATGAAGTGCTGGTTACAACAAATACTGATTACACTATACATAATATTATAACTAAACATATGATTTATTGATGCATTTAGTTGTACTTTGGACTTGGTCTGATAACCTTTTTATTTAATTTATCTTTTTAATGTTAGTTTTGTGTTTTAATGATTATCAGCCCAACATCAGGAGATTAGCATTTCGTGTTCTGTTGTGAATTCTTTAAAAACAATATTTTTTATAAAAGATTAACAGACAAATCAAAAATAAAACTGAATACATCAAAACATATGATTACTAATTAAATGAATACGTTTATCGTGAAAATATCAAATTTATGAAATAAGAAAGTTTGAATTGGTTGTATCAATTAATGTTGTGCTTAAATAAATATAATATATGTATATGTGTCCTTCATTGTCCGATTTATTTAATTGACGAACATTATTATTTATTGAATCATTTAGTTAAATCTTTGACTACATGTTGTCAGTTTTGGACTCTGTCATTTTGAGCCCAACATTAGGAGAATATTATATATGTGTTGTGTATATCTAATATAAGAAAATGAAGGAAAACAAGGCGGAAGAAACTGTCCCCTGTTTGTCTGCCAGGTGGCGCTGGAGGTCCTCACATGAGCGCAAGGAGCCTCCTGTTGGTGCTGCTCTCGGGCATGTGGCTCAGAGGAAAGGGGGCCGTCTTCCTCCCTGACCAGTCGATGAAAAAAAAGAAAACCGACGTCGCGGCACAAGGGCCGAGGGATGCACGACGGCTCGGGGGAAGCACGGATTCACAGGCTGATGCTGCTAAACATGGAGAGTCGCCCCCTCTGCGGAATAAACCCAGTGTGCGCTCATGGTGGCAGCTCAGTGAGTTGGTGAAAACAAAAGATTTGGCTTCTACTTTTTGTTTTTTTGTTTTGATACTCGCATCTGCAACGATGCGGGCTGCGGACCGGAGACGAGCCGCTGCGGCTGTCCTCTTCCTGGTGGGACTCCTCGGCTCCGGAGCGGACGCCAAAACGTCGCCGGAGGGCGCAGCCACGGAGGGTAAAAGTGCTTTGACGCGTTGAGTGCCCCGGTCTCCCGACATGTTGGGGGCTGATGTTGGTGCTAACCCGCTGGGGTGCTGATGTGACCTGAACTTAGCTTTAGCAAGTTAGCTGGAGGCTGAAGGATAACTTATCTGACATGTTTGTTATCTGGGGTTTCATGTGTTTTCATTGCGGTGTAGTACTATCTGTGTGAACTGCGCTGCCAGTGTCAACATGCAATCATATTGTCCGCAATAAGGCAGCAGGGGGCGAGTCCAGCTGCTGCGATGTGTCCTTTGAGCGGTTCAGAAACCCCTCTTTTTCTCTTTGTGAGCGTCTCTCTGGGAAGATGGACCATGGTGCGGACCTCTAGCGGCTTAAAGGGCTCTCGCTGTTTGGACGTTTCCCTTTGTGGAAGGAGGTTGCTGTTCTGTTGTTTCTGTGTGTTATTTAGGTTTAAGTCAGTGACTGCAACAAACCACCTGGTTCAGGTGTCAAACCGGAAGTAGATGGAGTCCAACAAGTTCAAACTTTACAATTGGTCTTAGTGGTGGAGCTGCAACTAATGATTATTTACTTGTTGTGAAATTGTCTAAAATCACAATTTCCCAGAGCCCAAGATTACTTGTTTGACTTAACCAACACAACCCCCAAAGCATCAGCTGACAATAGATACCATTATGTTTATATTTAAGAATTGGGCATCATCAATAGTGATCACTGATTAATAGTTAGTCATTTTTTAAGCTAAAATGCCAAACCTTCTCTGGCCCCAGCTTTTCCAATGTGAAAATATGACATACAACTGATTTATTATTATTATTTTAATATTTCTTGACATTTTAAAGACAAACCTATAAAGAAAAGAAAATAATCCACCCTGCTAAGTAATACATATATACTGAGAATCACCAGGGTTTTGATTTAAAAAAAAAAAAATAAAAGAAGACGGAAGAAGACAAGCTGTTGCTTCAAGGAGTTAAATCCAAAAATGTTGTTTAAAGGCAGATAGCAGTGTTTTCTAAAGGAATCATGTCACTTACAACAGACGAGCCATTCAACATTTTTAAAGCCAGCATGAATCACAATAATATGTTGGCGGCTCATTCAGTCACGAACTTCAAAGCTTCCCTGTCATAGTAACTTCTAAAATGGAGCCACATCTGTTTTTATCCGTCACTTGTATCTCTTGCATGCAAACATCGCACACGTTGTCTGTATTACTTTTCTGTTGGGTGTTCGTTTGGTCTTCTCACGACAACTGTGTTTACTTTACAGGATGTAAACCTACAGTAACTGATGCTGTAAATCAGTCATGCTTTTTAAAAAGTAATGCGGAGCAAAGATTTTTATCAAGTTGGTTTCTGATATTTTATATTCGTGATCAGTTTAGGTGCTTTTGAAGTAGTTCTCCTTCAAGGATTGTCCTCAGGCATTTTTGGGATCAAGACAATTAGCTAGATTCACAACAACACGCTCTGGTAGAGAAAAAGGTAAAGTCTGTCCAGGCCTCTCTGCTCTCTGTTTTCTCTTTCTTTCTCACTCTCCTTCTCTGGTGTTCACTTTGTCTCAGATTGACCTTCAATTGTCCCGGGGGAGGTTATGTTCAGGTCGATACTGAGGACTTCTCCGGGACTGTCCAGCAGACGACATGGATGAGTGGAGCCAGACAGACAATCTACCCGCAGATATAGATCTCACTCACATTACTGCTGCCCATAATAGGCATGGCATTGCATCTCTCGCAGACAAACATTCACTGAAGCTGGACAAGGGCTTCCAGGAAGTAGACCAATCCAACGTATTGTCACCAGCTCGCCAAACATGATTGTAATCCTGAGATGCTGGTGTGAGTGCCAACAGCAGATCCCTTTTGGGGGAGATACACCAGGTCATGAGAAAGCATACTGTTTAGGGAGGGCAACAACCTACTGAGCCAAAAAGCATAACAGTTAATGGCGTATTATGCAGTATGTGGATGGTAATATATACTGTAGTAAAGAGTTAATGGCGTATAATGCAGTAAGTGGATGGTAATAGAATAGAATATAGAATATACACTTTTATTCAGTGCCTTGCTCAAGGACACTTCGACTTGCAACTAATGGGGAGAGCGGGGATCGAACCCACAACCCTGCGGTTGCAGGACGGCCCTCTTACCCCACTGAGCTAAAACCGCCCCATGTACTGTAGTGAAGAATAATGGCGTATAATGCAATATGTGGATGGTAATATGTACCGTAGTAAAGAATAATGGCGTATAATGCAGTATGTGGATGGTAATATGTACCGTAGTAAAGAATTAATGATGTATTATGCAATATGTGGATGGTAATATGTACTGTAGTAAGAAGAAGCGAGTCCATGTGCTCTGCAGCCAGAGACATGATACGGTTACCTCATTGCTGGGTCCCCTGCTGAGTTAATGGGATCAACCGTCGCTATCTAATCTCACCTTTAATCTAAGATGAGGAAAAATAGCAGACTGTACACCTTTTGATGGCCCTTTTCTTATAGTGGCAGAGCTGGAGTTCATGGGGCAGCGTTTTGTGTGTGTTTTCTTCGTTTCCACATCATGTTGTGACATGTTTTGTCATTTGTCCCTGTGGATGATTCATTCTTAATTGCATTGGTCTTTTGTGTATTCTTTATTTCATTCCCATAACATTTTTTAAAATGTCTAATTATTATTTTAGAAAATCACCACACTGAGAATCAGATGTTTGTTATTTTTTAGCTTCAGTTCTTGTGTTTTTCTCTTCTTTTTTTGTTGCAGTGGTTGAACTAGTTATGAATCCAGAATCACACAACAGTTTGTTGGAGTTTGAACTTGACATGCATCTGTGTAGGTTTCCTCTACTTTAATCCTTGACTGCATTGCTTCTTTTTTTAAGGATACATTTATAGTATAATACTATGATATATGTTTTATTTAAACATGCCAATCTTAGAGTTCTTGTCACATGGTTTCTGTCTCCTCTCGTACTCAACCAAGCGCTCTAGCTTCAGATCGTGATGAATACATTTGCAGTTACCGTCTTCTCACTCTTCTAAACATATAATTGTGATTTGATGAAGATTTGATCTCCTCTAACCCAAACCAATTTGACATTGTTGAGCATTTTCTCCAGTTGGATGCCATTAAGTCATTGAAGGAGAAAAAGAAGGGTATGGAGATGAAGTCATTTAAAAAGTGCCAGTTAACCCTCAAATGGTGGGAAACAGTCTACGAAATATAATGAAAATATTGTACGGTTTATGTTTGTATCATGATATAACAACTGTATAGACATGTTTGAGTTTATTTAATTTTTTTTCGATCAGCAAAATATACAACCACCAGAAAATAAAAAAAAAGAAGAAAGATACATGTGGCTAACCGAAAGGGTTAAGGCTGAAGCTATCTAGCTTATAGGTGCCCTAACCTATGATTGCTTAAAAAACTTGTTCCAAAGAACCTTATATACAGGACTGTCTCAGAAAATTAGAATATTGTGATAAAGTTCTTTATTTTCTGTAATGCAATTTAAAAAAACAAAAATGTCATGCATTCTGGATTCATTACAAATCAACTGAAATATTGCAAGCCTTTTATTCTTTTAATATTGCTGATTATGGCTTACAGCTTAAGAAAACTCTAAAATCCTATCTCATAAAATTTGAATATTTCCTCAGACCAAGTAAAAAAAAAGATTTATAACAGCTGAGTGTTTGTCAAGGCTCAGGAAACCCTTGCAGGTGTTTCGAGTTAATTAGACAATTCAAGTGATTTGTTTAATACCCTACTAGTATACTTTTTCATGATATTCTAATATTTAGAGATAGGATATTTGAGTTTTCTTAAGCTGTAAGCCATAATCAGCAATATTAAAAGAATAAAAGGCTTGCAATATTTCAGTTGATTTGTAATGAATCCAGAATGCATGACATTTTTGTTTTTTTAATTGCATTACAGAAAATAAAGAACTTCATCACAATATTCTAATTTTCTGAGACAGTCCTGTATATAAATGTATATATATAACAAAAACATAACAAACAACCAGAAATTCAAGCATTTGTCCCCATAAACTGTTACTTCTTATGCTTTATCAATACCGTCAAGTCTATACTTCAGTCATGTTTTTAAACTTTTTTTAAAAATTGCACCAGATTTGTACTTTCATTGATGTCATCACTTAAATTATTCCACTGCTTCACCTCACAGACAGATATGCACATGCTTCAGAGTTGTATGAGCAATTGGTTGTTTCAAATTCCATCTCCCTCTTAAGTCAGACTCCCCTTCTCTATCTCTAAACATTTATTGAATATTGCCAGGAAGTAAATTATGTTTTGCTTTATACAGAATTTGTGCTGTTTTGAGCTCTACTAAGTCCCTACATTTCAGTGTACGTGATTTTAAGAACAGTGCATTGGTCTGCTCACGATATCCTACATTATTCACTCTTCTTATTGCTCTCTTTTGCATGATGCATTTTGACTGTAGGGTGCTTTTGTAGGTGTTCCCCCACACTTCAACACAATATGTCATATATGGTAGAATGAGAGTGTAATATAATGTCTGCAATGATTTATAGTTCAGTTGGTGCCTTGTTTTGCATATTATCCCCACAGTACGTGCTAACTTGGAACTGATATACTTGATATGTGGTTTCCAGCTAAAGTTGTGGTCAATTATCACACCTACAATTATCTTCTTGTATACTCTTTCCAGCATAACACTGTCAAACATTAATTATACCGCAGTCTTCGAATGTTTATTTTGTTTATCAAAAACATTTTATTTTTATTTTTTATGTTTACTGATAATTTATTTCCATCGAACCACAACTTTAGCTTGCTCAATTCTGCTGTGACAACCTCCAACAGCTGCTGAAGGTTCTCCCCCTGCACAGAATACATTTGTATCATCAGCAAAAATAACATAATTCAATATTTAAAAACATTGCATATGTCATTGATGTACAGTACAAATAATTTTGGTCCACGAATTGACCCCTGCGGAACACCACATGATATCTATGTAATGAGGAGACTGCAGCCTTCCTCAATTATATCAGCCCCAACTGTTGTTATATTCAGTTGAAGCTTGAGTAATATTTAAGTCGCAAACTAAGTTGGGCTTGTTTCAGTTGCATTTGGCTTTTATTTGTTATCCATCTTTTTAAACTCAAGCTTAAAAATCATTCAGAATATTTCCCCTGAAGTTTTTTTAATTTGTATGTGCTTACTGAAAATGCACATCAAAAACAGATTAATTATACACAAAATAATTGCGTTTGTTCCACTGACATCACTTGGAAGTCCAGCAACGTGTGAGAAGTCGCTCCACTCGGCTGAACGTAGTTCGACTGGATGTTGCGGACGAGCTTTCAAATCCGCCTCGTGTGCAGAAAGCATCTGCTTCCCCCCTCCTCTGTTTGGAAGAACACCAAACCCCCTCACACACCCCACAGATGCCAGCCATACCAGGCATTTCCAGTTTATCACACCTCACTTTTATGGTGCAGAAATGCTTCGCCTCCCTGTAACCTCCGATTAATGCACCGAGCTCGCATTAATTCCAGTCTTAGTGGACTGAAAAACAGACACACTCTGTCTTCCCTGTTTTCTCCTCTTTGGTTCCTATCTTTCTACTTTCATTTCGACACACTCAACCATCCTGCTGCGTTGGCTGCTGCTGTCTGGGATAATTGGTCTGAGATCACAGCGTTGGTCAGGCAAAACTCTCTCTGATGCCTGTGCCCTCCATATGGTGCCCCACACACTCGGGTGAGGAGTCAATACAGCGAGGGACAGTTAAAGATGCTGGTTTAGCTGCAGAATCGAGGTCTTCTGTCATTCTTCAGGTTGAACATCATCTCCTCTCCTGTGTGTTGGCGCAGAGGAGACTCTAGCTTGTTTAACAATGATGTCATCACAGTAGTGATTTATCGGATGAGGATTGGGAGGTGGACTGTTGCATTTGTCAATCTGGAGTCTCCCTGGGGAGTTTTTTTTAAGTGAGCACAGCTGGTACCCCTAACAACACATCACTGGGAGTGGGACAGGAAGTGAGGTCACGATCTCTCTCTGTGAACACACACGCACACACACAAGCATGCACATAAGCATGCACACACCAGTTCTTAATGCTATGGGAAGTATTTGTCAGACATCTTTTTGCTGTGACAGTGCAAATGCAATATGAATGGAGTGAAGGGTCAGAAAGCAGCCACAGAGCAAATATTCACACCAGACCTCTCGGGGGAATGATGCGTGTGGTTTGAAAATGACTTGTTGCTCTTCTTACTCCCTCCCATGCAAAGGTATCATTTGGTGCAGCGCTCTGTTTTTAGGTGGAGCCTGCTGCACTCGGGCTGAACTCTCACCAGATCTGTCATAGTAGTTCCTAGCTGACCGCAGGATCTCTGAGTGGGGGAGGGGGATCCGTCTAGTCAGGGGTATGTGGAGTGTGTGTGTGTGTGTGTGTGTGTCACAGAGGGTGGGGTTACAAGAAAGGGTTAAGATGAAATTCAGTTCCAGTGAGTATGGGGGAGGTGGGCATGTTTAGGTGAAGGGAGAAACCCTTTCAGCCTTAATTGAAAGGTCACTGTGGGTCAACCAGGAGCCAATCATCAACCAGGGTTTAGGCTAAAGACTGAGAGAGGGTTGTGGGTTTGTTTGTTTGATTTTATTGTACCTTTGGGATATAAAACTGAAACTTTTTTTCCGTCTTGTGATGTAATTAACCTCAGTTTGCCTCTTAGTGGGGCAGATAACAGCATTTTTTGATGAAGAATCGTTCAAATGTGGATACAAGCACCAACATTGGCACAATTACTCTATGGATACTGCTCTTCCAATAAAGAACGTTAGCCAACGCAAAAAAAGCTCATGTCGGCCGCGGCGGCCATTTTATTTCCCGCCATTATCAAAATATGCGTTTTCCATGATATCTCCTGAAAAAAACATCAAAGTACATATAAGATGATGTCAACCCCTATGTTTTGATGGTCAAGGATTGCAATGATACCATAGACAGCATCATTGAATGCTTTGTGGCATTCATGGCCACCATTTTGCCTTCCTCCATAACCAAATTCTGTATTTTGCGTCGTATCTTTTCAGCCAAACACAATAAATGAAAAGTGGTAATGTATACCCCTATGTTTTGATGGTCAAGGATTACAATGATACACAACACCATACACTTTATAAATCTAAAGATAAGTCTAATTGTGAGGTATAATAAACTGCCTTGAGTGATGGTGGGAGGCTCCACACTGTTCAAAAAGCTCAGTTGGCAGCCATACTTGAGTCTCTTGTCAAAATCTATGATACCAAACCAGAAGTAGAAACCATTATCATTGATGGCTCAGCACTCAACAGTTTGCCCCCACGGAGCTCTAAGACATTTGACGACTATGCATCATTTGAGTTTCTCCCAAAAGTACAGGCATACTCTGCGAAATACAAGAGAACAGACATAGTCTTTGACGTGTACCAGCAATCAAGTCTGAAAGCAGAGACCAGGTCTAAGAGAGGACATGGAGCCAGAAGGAAAGTGACCAGCAATGGCAAAATACCAACTAACTGGCGGAACTTTCTTAGAAATGACAACAATAAAACTGAGTTGTTCCACTTCCTTGCTGACAAGGTTGCACAAACATTGACACCAAATGTGCTTATAGTGACCAAAGAGGAGCAAGCTGTCAGCAATCAGTCCATCAACCTAGATGAAGTCAGTTCATGCCCACATGAGGAAGCGGACACCAGGATCTTTGTCCATGCCAAGCATGCAGTCCAAAATGGCAGCAAAAACATCATGATCAAAGCCAGTGATAGACGTCCTTGTTATAGCAGTCAGTGCTTTACCAGTTTTTCAAGCAGCAGGTCTACAACAGTTATGGATTGCTTTTGGTCAAGGAGTGAACATGAGGTGGATCCCTGTACATGACCTCTGTCAGTGTATCGGAAGAGAGAGAAGAGGAATCCTTTTCTTCCATGCCTTTACAGGCTGTGATGTTGTTTCAGCCTTCCGTGGCAAAGGGAAGAAGACTGCTTGGCAAACGTGGGGTGTATTTGATGAAGCCTCTGAAGTCTTCACCAAACTCAGCCACTATCCACCAAGAATAGATGACAGTGACCTGAAGACTTTAGAAAGGTTTGTGGTCATGATGTCTGACAAATCCAGTGAAGCAGCAGGAGTGGATGATGCCAGGTTGGACTTGTTTGCTTAGAAAACAGCGGTCATCGAAGCCATTCCTCTGACTAAAGCGGCATTGCTTCAGCATGTAAAGCGTGCAGCCTACCAGGCAGGCTGCATTTGGAGTCAGGCAACAGCATTTCAACCAGAACCAGAGAGTCCTTCTGAGTGGGGATGGACCAAGAAAGATGATCAGTGGCAGGTCCTCTGGACAGAGCTATCACCAATAGCAGAGAGTTGCCAGCAGCTGACCAAATGTGGATGCAAGGTAGAATGCAAAGGAAGATGCAAATGTTACCAGTTTGGTCTTATCTGTACAGCTCTGTGCAGCTGTAGGTGTCTGGACTAGAAAAAACTGCAATGAACTTTCAAACATTTTAGATGTCTCAGAAAAACTAAATAGATCTAACCTCCTCAATAACATGATACATTCTGTTTATTAAACATTCTTCATATTAAATCATTTTTCTGTCTTTTTCCATGTTATTTACTAGATGTCACCAATTACGATCTTTTACATTATTGATGTTCCAAGGGCAAATAATAGAGGATTTAATGGTAAAAATGTCCCATGGGTACAATTCTGTGGCAGAATATGTCTGTCAAGCAGCAAAATTGGCAGCCATCTTGGAAAATGGGGGCCATTTTTGAAATTTAAGTGGCTAACGTTCTTTATTTAATTAATGACCCCAGAGGGATACATATACCAAATTTGGTGCTTGTATCCACTTTTGAACGATTGTTACAGTTATCTGCCCCACTATCTCTACATAGATGTGTGCGTACCTTGTTCGGCAGTTGGCGAAAGTAACTAAGTACTTTTACTCAAGTGCTGTACAGTTTTGAGTACATTACTTTCATATTTACATTTTATATTTGTATTCCTAATATTTGTCTGTGTGTATATATATATACACGTAACTTTTTCCATCCACTTATTTAATACTTATAGTTACTTTACAGATTTATATTTATAATACAAAAGTGTGTGTGTGTGTGTGTGTGTGTAGAACATCAATTTCTATGGATAAAACATTGACCCCAATTCATATGCTACTCATCAGTATATTAAATAAATTCAAATCAGCCCCTCGTCATCAGCTGCATCATTACGTTACCCTTAATAACAACAATCACTGATGCAAAGTAGCATCCATGCAACAGCATCTGCTGACACAGATTATGTAACGGCAGATTACCGGCACAGTGGCAATAACTTTTTTATTGTTTAGCAACATTTTTTCACAACGAGAGTGCAGCACAAATGGGTGTTGCATGTTTTATTTTGAGAGTAGCACAAATTGGCGTTGTCTGTTTTATTGGGCTGCATCAAATTACTATTTTCATTGTTGAATAATTCACAGATTTCATAGATTTGTATTCAATTCATCATTTTGTCTATAGACAAGCCATGAAGATTTTATTAAACTATTTAATCCCCATGTTGTGAACTGTTAGTTTTATAGGCGCCTTTAGTGTGAGTGCTTGTCATCAATAGGCAGAGTGTGGACATTCTTTAAGTCCTCTTCATATTTACACAGTTGTTTCCCTCTGTGGACCGAGAGGCTTCTCTGAGAGGGAAATGGTCCATTGTTTTAGAGGGGAAGTGACATTGGCAAGAGTCCAGGAAATGGCCATCTCTTTGTGATTGTCTGGGTTATGGAACGCCGTCTCCGTCTATTGAAGACGAAGCGTCTGGCACTGAAACAACTCAGGGAAAAAGAAGACTGTTTGAGACCGCAATGAATATAACGCCACTGAGCTCTACGTCTGTGTGCCACTCGTCTCTCCACACCAACACTCATACATACGCATACACGGCTCAGTAAACACTCCATTTCTTCACAGAGGTGACTCTGAAGGTTCACCTGAGCGATGCCAGCACTCACCAGCCCCTGGGAGGAGCTGCAATACAGCTCTTCACTAACTACACTTCTGTAACCACGGAAACCTCATCACCTGACGGCAACACCTACCTGCGCTTTCCCTACCGCCTTGGGACACCGTTGGTCGTCACCGCAACCAAAAGGGGATATGTGCCGAACTCTGTGCCTTGGACTCCCTCCAGATTACCTGGTAGGTGTGTGTGTGTGTGTGAGAGATATTTTAGAACAAATGTATGAGGTGTATTATTGAATACGCGCATTTTGGCTTGTAGGTTATTGATATCAACGTGTGCAGCCAGTTTAATGTGTGTATGTTTGTGTGGAAAAGAAACAGTGTCAGTTTATGCCAGGTGCGAGAGATAATTCTGAGTAGAGTGCTCCATTACTAATTTATTACAATAGATGCCAAAACCCAGCAAGGGGGCTGCGTAAGCTTCCCTTTCACTAACGCACACACACACACACACACACACACACACACACACACACAGAGAGAACACCTCCCAAGAGGAGGCAGTGAAGTATGTGTACGAGTGTGTTGCAGTGGGGAGGTGGACTAGAGGGGGGGCTATTATGAGCCAACGGAACGGCGGCCAATTGGATTATCACGCTTACCAGCTCTGAACAATGGAGGAGTGAAAGGAAGGAAGGAAGAGGAAAGAAGTGCAGTTTGCTGGGTCAGACTCGTGTCCTGTACAGCAGACGGGATGCAAAGCAAGACTATTAAAGATTTATAAAGATGATTTAACGACTTGTTATGCCTGATAGCGATCATTAAAGTGGCTAGGTAGATTGCTGCAGCTTGTTTCTTCTCTGATTGTGTGTATTTATTCTGTCCATTAACATAGTATGAACACTTTGTGGTATTTATTTGTGTTCCAGTATTTTCCTCCATCAGCCTGGACCTGCTACCAGAAAGAGCTGCTACTCTGATGGTGTATGACGATGTTGTGGAGATTGTTTCCGGCCTACAAGGTAGTGTATCCTCCATCCACACATGCACACATATAAATCCTGAGTCTGTCTTTGTTAGTCAGCCTCTTTGTTACGGTGTGTGTAATTATATTAGTTAATGCTTTCTCACTCAGGCAGAATCAAAACAGTTTCTGACTTTCTTTGTGTGTTGGGTCTTTTGTGTGACTCACCAACAGGGGAATCATTTAATGTGTCAGCTGGGTTGTCCAACAAAAAAAACAAAAAAACTTCACAGATTTCTAACTATACAGACTCCATTAACATGCACACCTCTTGAGTGCACACTGGTCACAGCACGTGTCAAAGTGGAGTGTGGTTTTCTTTCCTCAGACAGACTGTTTGTCACGATGTTGTGAACTTGTGTGCCCAGGGGACGGATAAACCTTGGCATGTGGCACGAGGAGAGAGAATAAAAGGCGGGGAAGAGGAGGAGGATGATACAGTATGTGCTGGAATAAGGGGTTGTGGGTGGAGCAGTTGGAGAGAATAGAGGAGAAAGGGGGGATGGGCAGCGTAGTGTCCAACAGAAGGAGGAACAGATGAGGTGAGAGGAAAGTGGAGGGAAAAAAAGACAAGAGGAGTTGAGGAAAGGAACGCACAAAGGACAGAAACGGGGTCATTTCCTTTCACGAAAACAAACTCTCAGAAGGGAAATAACACTCACACCTGAACCTCAAGAGTGCAAAGATGTACATACTGCAGAGACACATTTCATGTCGAGTACAACTAGAGACGGTGAACTCTCATATACAGCTGGCTGTTTGTCTCACTGCTCAGGAATGTGCACTCGCTATGGTCGGACCACAATGACATCACCTTGCTGAGTCCAGCTAAATGTAGTTTTCACTGTTTTAGTATAATGTGTTAATCGCAGGCAGAGACTGGACGGGGGGGGGGGGGGGATGAAAAGGCAGCTATTAATTGCACAAAAAAATATTAGAAAGAAGCATCACACTGGCCGATATACTGTATTGATGCATAGTTTCCTCCATTAAGCCTAACTTGCTATATTTCTGAAAAGGCAGAACACGAGGAGTAGAGATTTGACTTGTAAAACATCCTGAAACGACATCAGTGTGCAAGATGGACTCCTGCTGCCAGGAAAAGAACCATAACCTACATTTTTGTCAGATTTGAATTTCAATTAAATTGGAAACTGAAGTAGTTGTTGTAGTAGACATTTTATTTGCGTTTTTAAATGTTTAGTTTGTTTTACAACTATAAAGTGAAAAAAATGAACACCAAGTCAGTGCACACTTTTGTGTTTAATACGTAAATTACATCATTTATAAGTATTATGAACAAATTATTGAATATTTACACATATCACAGGCTTTGTCCTAACATTTCATTATTCTGAAAATATTTGCTGTGTAAAATCATATTTTGTAAATTGCTAAAATACTGCGCCAAATAACGGCAGGGCTAGTGTGTGTGTGTCTGTATGTGCGCTAGTGATCTTTTCTAAAGCTTTTAAAAATAGTTTTAAAGCTAAAACACGTGGATATTGCTTCAACGTGTCCATGTTTTCTGACGTCTCTCTCTGTCGCTCCTCAAGGTTTCAGGCCTCAGCCCAGTGTTCATTTCCAGCGCAGAGCACTGAGTCTTCCCTCCAACACATCGTACGCCAACCTAACTGCTCTGCTCACCGTGGCCAGCTCCCTCTCGCACATCCAGCACTTTCCCCACCTGCAGGTCCTCAGCGGCAACGGCACAGGTGAGGCACGAACCGGCAGCTGGTAACAGACTCGATGTACGAAATAGGGCCAAGCCGAGTCGGGCACAGATGACAAGAGGAAGCTGATGAGAGGGTGTGGGGAGTGAAGAGAACAGAAGAAGCAGTGGTACATGAGAGAGACTTTACCCCGGAGAGGCCTCTCTATCTGACCTCCTGAAACACAATCACCCCTGTGTGTGGTGCTCTCTGTCTAACACAAGCCTGCATGCTTTTAGGCAGTCTCATCCATGTCTTGATGTGTGTGTTGTATGACTTTGTGTGTCCTTCAGCTTGAATACCCCTCAAAAGCTCCCCCTCGCCACAGCACCTACCTTCTCCCTCCAGGAAACACAAGCATACTTGTGCTTTGTGACACTTTCCACCCTCTCAGTCTTTTCACTCTCCATCCGGTTTCCTTCTTTCCTGTCTTTCCCTTTGTTTTCTTTCCTGTCTGTCTTTTCTCTACAACTCTCCTTTATCTACGCCTTTTCATGTTACTCCTTTCTCTGCTCCCCCTCCTGTGCACCTTTACTCCCACTCTCTCCTTTTTAGTGCATTCCTCCTCTCTTACACTCTTCTGCTTCCCTCACAGGGACAGAGAAGAGGTTTGAGTTGACTCCTGTGGCAGCCATCTCTGTTCACTTATTGGCCAGCGACGGAGTGGAGCTGCAGGTGAACGAGCCAATCACAGTCTCCGTCCCCCTGCTGGCTGACAGTGGCCTGAAGGAAAATGATTACATCCCTGCTTGGAGATTTGACCCGCGCTTTGGTATGTAACAAAAAAGCTCTACGACTTTCTCATCTACGTACCCATGTTAGTATCGTCTGCTAAGATATCTGAAAAATAATCCTTTTACAAGTGCAGTGCTGTTCAATAATCACTTCTATGTAAATGAGATCCACTTCCATGATCGAATGCTTTAGGACATGATCAGAATAGAAGCATTAACACAAACCTCGTGCATATCCACACAGTGCAGCGAGGTCACAACTTTTTGCAGCCGAGTGATGAATGCATTTATTCATAAGACCATTAAAATATTACCAACATGCAGCTCCACATTAATCTGCTAGTCAAAAACCCAAATAGTGCCAGGCATCACAAGATTGGACCGTGGATGTATAATCTGCTGGAGCAGTTAAATCTTTAACTAAATTCAGAGCTCTGTGGTGCTGGCTCCTCCGGCTGAGACCCTGCAAGCTTCTCTGGACTCTTTGTTTATCTCACCAGTCTTGAATCTGTGTTGTCAGACGTCCTGCAATGTGACACACCCAGTTCTTCTTGGACAGGCGCAGCTGAAAGACAGTGATTAGATCATCAGTTGAGTCAGACGTGTCTGCAAAACAAAACATCCTTCTCTGTGTACATTAGGATCATATTACAGATCTACTGTACATTATGTTTGTGCTCTGTAGGGAGCCATTAAAATGTTTCTGGTGAAATGATATGTACTCGAAAATTAAACATTTTTTCTATTAATCTCATTGCAGTTAAACAGAATAATCTATTACACCTGCAATAACTGAGTTTATTTGGGCCATTTTGGGACGGCAGAAATAAGCTGTGATCTCTGACATTAAAGAAATCTAAATCTTTATAAAACATATTTTAGTCTCACCTGCATGTGTGATGAAATCCGGAAATTCTTGCTAAGCAAGGAACATTTTAACTGAGCCAATAAATGATGAAAATCTGAACCATCTTTTCACTGTGATGGTTTTAAAGATGATAAGGCTTTATTTAAAGTGCCCAAATTATCAAAATCCAGAGTTTATAAAAAGAGTTTTGATAAAAGCTGAGGACACACACACACACACACACACACACACACAGACTTAGCCTATACGCACAGCCTCTAGCAGCGAGTATTTCCACTACAGAAGTTATCCATGACCCCTCTCGCCGGGCTACATCTTGTGTTACTTAGCAACCCACCAAATAAGTAACACAACAGAGAGGCCCTCCTCCTGACTAAGTTGGTTCACTGTGTGTGTGTGTGTGTGTGTGTGTGTGTGTGTGTGTGTGTGTGTGTGTGTGTGTGTGCAGTTATGTATGTATGCGTGTTAAACTGAGGACAGAAAACAGACAAAAAGGAACTTCTTCTGAAATCTGTGTGGTGCCTTTTTGAATAGTTCAGGCAGATAAAAGCTCCCTCACAAAGAAGTGTAGTTGTGTTTACAGAGTGTGCACATGGAAGATACACACAAAAACCTTGTGTCAGCTTCCTCAGGTGAGCAGACTACAACAACCCCCTCATGTCAGCTGAGTTGACCTAGCGGGAGTGGGCGAGAAGCTGAAGTAATATACAGGCTGTATTTACATTATAAATGTCTGCATTGTCTAAGCAGTCGCCAGACTCTGTGCAGTGTATTGTATTGAGGCGTCATTAAATATCGCTGTGACGGGTCAGCCATACAGAGAGGGAGGACTCCCTTGTGGAAACAGACAGCCGGGGTGAACCCAGGCAGGTGTGTGCGTGTGTACGTTTGTGTGTGTGTGTGTGTGTGTGTGTGTGTGGTGAGTCACACAGCCCTCATATCTTCCTCCATTCCTCCTTTTTGTTCGCTCTGGTTTCCTCTCTTTGTTTTTTTCTCCTTCCCTCTTTTTGTTTCCTCCCTCCAAAAGATCGATTCAGATTCCTGACCACTTGAAGTTGTGTAACTGGAAATAAACAAAGTGGTTCACCATGTAAGCCCTGAGACCCAAAGGAGGGGAAGCGTGAAGGCACAACTGAATGTTTCCTCTTGGAGCAGAGTTACTGTGAGCCAATCAATCAGTGACTCCGGCTTTGTTGTGTTTTATACTGGCACTGCTGGAGCTGCTATCGTGCTCCCATTCAAAGGCTCTCAGGGACATTTGCCTGAGCATGCTGCCTCCATGTGGGAGAGCAAAGTACTGCCAAAATAAAGCAATCTGAGTTTAGTTCTGCACTATCAGACCTGTAGCAAACATTCACCACTGCTAGTAGTCCGAAAGCTTCTCGTTTCAAAAGTGGACATTTTAGCAAAAAAAAGGTTAACCTTGTGCTTGTTTCCAAAGTGGTTTTAAGTTGATTGAATACGGCTAGGAATTGCTGAGAAATGACATTATGAATAATTGATTGGTCATATTGTTTCTACTGGTTTCCCATTATACTGTCATTCAAGAACAGTACTAAATTGCATTATAAGTAGTGTTAAAAGGTCTTAGAAAGCTTTGAATCTAACTTGGTGAATCCCTCTGTTGATTGATCGTACTTCTGTCCACATTAACACATTTATATTTTGAAACATAAATAACTTAAACTTACCGTGTAAAGTATTTAAACATAGATAAGTGCTACTCGTTTATAAGAGTCAGGTAAGAGGTTGCTGCAAGTCAATGAGTTGTCACTTTGCCTCTAATGCACTGTGAATGGACACACGGTTTCTTATACAACATTATTGGGAAATCTAATTTTGCGCCCTGTGATTGTGTGTGTGTGTGTGAAGGGGCCTGGATAAAGAGCAGTTGGGGTCACGTGCAGCGGGACGGCAACCACCTCAGTCTGACCTACATTGCTCCTCAGCTAGGATATTGGGTGGCCGCCATGTCCCCACTCCACTCAGGTGAGAAACTGCTGTGTCACAGATTACAACACAGATTTTGTGGATCAGAAAATGCGCTTGCTTGAAATGCCGAGGCTTCACGGACCCTCAAGTGTAGTATGAATGAAACCGTTTGCAGAAAGTATGTCTGAGGCTTTGCAAGGTGAAAACAATACTGGCGGAGGTGTCGCGGCTGTAAAAAATACATAATAATAAAAAGGTTGTTTTCTTTTCAAGCTGTTGCATAAAGTATTAATTTTCTTCATGACCTCTGGTCTGACCAACAGGTCCAGTGTTTGCGAAGGACATCAGCACGTACCACACCGTGTTCCTGTTGGCTATACTGGGAGGCATGGCTCTCATCCTGCTCTGCCTGCTCTGCCTCCTGCTGTACTACTGCAGGTGTGTGAAACACCTTCCAGTGCAACACTAAAGCGTGTCTGAAATGCCAAAACAAGGAAACGAAGGCAACATTTTAACAGTGTCAGAAATTTACTTTAATGAGTCAGTTATTATATGTGGAACATGTGAATGCACAATAGCTGACTAATTCATGCGTTACTATTTTTGTACTTGACATTGTCCACTGTATACTAAATATATGACACATTTAATTCAACATGAACTAGAGGTAAAGTTATTTTAGTCTCGGATCAGAAAGAAATCGATTTCCTTTGGCTAAGAAAGATCCTTCAGCATCCAGTGACAGGTCTGAAAACTGTCCTCTCGCCAACATTTCGCCTCTAAATGTACTAGAAAAGTTTTGTAAAATGAACATAATGAGCTCTTAAAGGGTTATATTTGTCTGCATGTGACTCTTTGTCCTATTATCCAATCTTCAGTTATGATCGCCACCAAAATGGTCAAAATTCATATGGAAAGTTATTCATAGCAGGTCATATCTGGTTCGATTGAAGCAGAAGATATGGAGTGACTTAAAATGTTTGAATAACTAAATGTAAACAAAGCAGAGTGCAAATTACAATTTATGTTCCTGGATTTATTTCTTGAGAGGAGAATAATTTAAAGTCAAACGGATTGAATCCTAATCTCTGTTGTGTCTCTGTGCTGCGCAGGCGTCGCTGTTTGAAGCCTCGAGGGTCTCACCGCAAGATGGCCCAGCCCTCTGGTCTGGACGTCAGTACGAGGGACCAGGCCACCTCCATGTCCCACCTGGACCTCATCAGCAACGAGGTCCGTCTGACTTACGGAGAGCGGTTCAGTCGCTAGTCGACCATGCACTGTTGTAGTGAACATTAGAGGAAATACTGGCTCATCTGCCCAGCTGACGAGTGAATCCTTCATCAAACATTCCCGTGGTGGGCGGAGAACAAATATATCTCAAACTACGAAGAATCCACAGTGTTTAAAATTGCTCTTGTGTTTGATCTGGGATACGATTACTTTACTAGATGGGATGTTTCCCTTGGTTGGTGTCTGCTTTATATCTTACTTTGTACGAAGTATATTTAAAAAGTGTGTAACGGTTGTATGTGATGCACTCTTTAGGCGCAGCTGGAACTTGTTTCTGCAGCGACTGAGCCCGACATGACGACGCCAATGCTGAAGCCCTCCTCATATGAGCACCAAGACGATCATCGCCAGCACAGCCTAATCCATCACAGCAAACACAGCCGCTCCTCTCTGGGCAACAGCCACCACGGATCATCTCTTGGCAATCTGACGCCTCGCAGCAGAGACGACCTGCAGTCTGCGGAGACGTTCCAGCTGAAGGCTGCCCTCTCCTGCGGAACAGACCGAGGCTACCGTCAATCGTACGCCTCCGTCTGCTCATCCAGCAATCCCATTGCAGACGCATCCACCAATCACGGCCTGGTGGCGGCTAACCATCTGAGCGGTGTCGGGATTGTCGATTGCGTCTCCCCTTCCTCTCCTCCTCACTCCCCCAGTAGAGGGGAGGGATGCGAGTGCAGAGCTCCGGACTACCTGCTGTCCCGCTCCGTGGACCACCTGGAGCGCCCCAGTCCCCCGTTGCTCTCCCGGCCGGGCCAGCTGCTCTGCTGCGGCTCTGTGGACCTGCTGAGTGGAGGAGAAGGCTACCCGAGGGTGCGTCCTACACTGGTGATCCCGGCACACTACATGCGACTGCCAGGGGAGCACCCTCTGTCTGGTCAAGCCCTGCTCCTGCAGACTGATCAGCAGAGTGACCTGGAGACCATCCAGGCTGAGCTCAATGCCTCACATTCCCAGCAGCCACTGGGGCAAACTCACACTGACTGTTCTCCATGTCCGACCAAGCAGGGTGACGGGGAACGACTCGGCCTGTCGCAGTCTCTGTCTATCCCAGCAGCACTTGGGGAAACGGGTCTCGTGGAAATAAACATTGAGGACACCTTGTGGGCTGAAAAGACTTTAATGGCGCTCAGAGGAGGGAAGCCTCTGCTTCACCCACGAGCTTGGTTTGTCTCACTTGATGGATGCTCCAATGCTCATATTCGCCACTCCTACATCGATCTCCAGCGGGCGGGTTGTCACAGCAACACGCCAAACGGAGGAGGTCAGCAAGGTAATGGCAGCGGCGGGAAGCGTGGCGGGAGGCGTGGCAACAGCAACGATGCCAGTCTGGACTCCGGCGTGGACCTGAACGAGCCAAGAGTGGGCCGCAAGGGAAGAGACGGAGGGCGGGAGGAAAGAGAAGTTGACCGGTCGAAGGGCCCAGCACCAGCCATGGCCTACACTCAGCTGGTGTATGTGGATGATCTGGTGGAAGGGGGAGGCAGCGAGGAGGAGTCTCCAGAGTGCAGCCCACAGGACAGTATAACAGGATCCATCCTGTCAGCCAAAGCAGAGTGGCAGAGAGGGGATCAGGGCCAGGGGGATGAGGAAGAGGTACAAATAGAAGAAGAACCACCCTCACTTTCCTCTTCCTCCCCTGAGTCTCCTCCTCCCTTGCCAACACCAGAGGGAGAGACGTTCAGGACTGATCATGCGCTGATGTCAGTCTCTCCTGACGACGATGCAGCACACGAGGATGGAGAGGAGGAGAAGAAGAGTCCTTGGCAGAGGAGAGAGGAGCGACCCCTGCTGGCCTTCAACATGAAATGATCCACAGACGACCACTTCAAGGATAGGACTGCATCTTTTCTTAATAAATACTCACGTGCCCTTATGTACATTGGAAGTTGTTCTAGTTGGTGTGATTGTTCCTCCTGTGAATACTGGCCTACCTGAAGAAACAAATCCAGTCATTATTCTTTGCTTTACTTGAGCCGTCTGAATTCATCAAATCAAGTCAGAATCTCCCAAAATGTGTCTTTTAGATAGGTAGAGGACTTTGTTAATCCAAAAGGGATTCTAGCAACAATACATGCATTAAACATAAATAACTAGCGTGAATACAAACAAATACCTACAATCTCTCAAACTGGTAAACTGATGCAATTTAAGTCAAAAATCAAAATGATTTAAACCTAACTGAAGTAACATCTCAGGACACTTATTGTTTTACTCAATCTGACTTACACTTCCTGTAACCTGAAAACCACTTCATAGCAAATAGATGCAAATAGATGCTCCTTTAACTCCTGAGAATCATCACGTGTTCAAGTTGTATTTACTGTGAACATGCATGGATACAGTGCAAATGCAAAAAAAAAGAAAGAAGGATGTTGAATTCGGTCCCCCGTCTTTTATATTAAAATCACTTTAGAATGGGATCTTGTTGCTGCCAGTGTAGACAGAAGGAACAATGACAGCAACTATTGATGTGGGCGTGTCAGTGTTGTGAGACAGATACAAATGTGAACCTATCCTTTAACCACGGCGTCCCCCGTTTCCCAGAGCATAACGTGAAGGATATCACCATTTAAATTGTGAGTTTTAATTTTTCCTGAATAGAGCACTGAGAAAACATTTCAGCACTGGGATACCGTTCTAGTCCAGAGTATGAAGGAACGATTCAGATCCTTCATGAACATCCACTGTGGTACTCCACTTGCCATCCTCACGACGCTTTGCATAGACCACTCATCAGGAACGATGTACACATTACCTGAGGGAGACGAATAGACAGTGGAGGCAAGAGATTTCAATATTTTATGCACAACAAATATATGCCTTTTTATATATATATATATATATAGCCTTGTAACCATAAAGGAACTGTTGTTGAAGCGAATGATGGGTGGTTCTCACAAAATTTAAAACTACAGGCGCCTTTTTTCTCGAGCCATATTGGCCTCAGTCGTCTGACCGCAAATAACACACTTTACTTGAAAGTTAGATTATAACGCTAATTTCTCAGATTGTGTAGCAGCTGTGCAACATACTGCAAGAGATTCTACTCGTTTTGCAGCCAGTAAAAGTGTTTCAGCGTGTTCCTGCACAAGAATCAGGCCTGACGTAAACATGTGAATCCTGTAGTTTGAATGGTTTTAAGTATGTTGCTAGAATTGAATCTAGTCCGCCAGAAGGCTGTTTGGTGTTTACATGAACTACAGAGGGGGGTTAAAATTAAACCACTATCCACACTGCAACAGATGATGTGACACACCACTATGCTGTGGGAGAGGATGTAATACCACTGCAAAACTGTAGTTCCACCCAAAATGATTGCGGTGTAATAATATGAATGGTTTTGTAATTGTTGAACCACTGACTGACATTTTTGCTCTTCAGGCTATGCATCACTTTTATACGGCTGCTTGCCTTTTTGTAATTTTCATCATGATTTGAAATTGCCAACATGAAGTATTTTTCCCTTTTAAAATAGGCTGTTTTTATTTTATTTAATATGTTAAGAGTTTTTTCTTCTTCACTCGCCTTATTGTTAGAGATACAGAAACTTACCTGCTTTTTCCTGAAGCCAAACTATTTTTGCATGCTGTTTCACCTTACTTAATTTTTTTTTTTTACCATTTCCTCATGTTCCAAGTGCCTTTGAACAACCTGTCTCTATGTCAAATTTCTTATTTATTTCTCACCTTCTTTTGCTTTTATCTTTTCTCCTCTACCTCAGCCCTCCCTTTCTCTCCCACTTGTGAAAGAAGGCATGCAGTAAACTTAGCGTATTACAAGCTACACTGCAGACATTTTCAAAAATGTCTACCAGCTGCTGCAATCATAAAATCCTCGACAGCAAGGCACCAATCTGTCTTAGTAAGCAGTTCAAGATTTACAGAAAGAGTGTAGTAGGGGATAGATAAAGCTATGTGTGTGATTGGGCGTGAAGCTAAACTGCAGGTCATTTAAGTGCTATTTTTTTACATTTTTGTTTAGTTTGTAGAGGGTGAATGTTTGTCTAAAATGACTTTATGTGCTCCAGGGTGGTCGTGGTAATGTCAGACTGTGTGGCCACAAGGGAGCGCTGACAATAATCAACATACATCTACTCAAGGCTCACATAGTCATACAATCATATTACAGTGTGTATAGTTATTTCCTTTCCTGTACCTGGTCTAAATGATGTGTGAGTTGATGTTGTGAATGGCCTCTTCTCTCTTTGTATCCCACACCAACATCCAGTTCGAGGGGGGAGTTGCATTACAGCATCTTGAGTGTAACTTGGTTGTGTGCATTATATTTGAAGCCTATTATTCTGAATAAACCGCCAAACTGGAATGATTTGTGTGTGTGTGTGTGTGTGTATCTTTGTTTTGTAAAACTGAAAATACATGAAAGAAGTCAATTGCAGCCCGAGATGTTATATTTCCTCAATTTGTCAAGTCATGTTATTAATAAGGTGGTTTTCCTTAGGGACTCTCCTCCAAAGAGAAGATTGTCAGGATTGAGTGCTGGCAATATCGCACTTTTAAATATTATTCCAAATACTTGTTTTTTTTAAGGAATATTATACATATGATACGATAGTGATAATAGTAAAATAAAAATTTCAAATGTCAATCTCTGATTATAAAATGGGCAGATAAGATGCCATTAGGAAGTAGTTTCTACCTTTTTTGTTTAAGTGACTTATGTTCCATTGTTTTATCATGATTATATTGAGTGTTGTACTTCATACCATGCAACTATGGTCTTGAGAAAAGGTACATTGGTAATGTATATAGTGAGCAAAAAACATGTCTTTTTATTTCCCCATGACTTGAAAGATTAAATTGATATAAAATATCCTTTAAAGTTGGAATACCAATACTGGAATACTCAATGTGATTCGTAGTAATGTGTTTGGGAATTTGAACCATTAAAATACAACATCTAAGACCGGTTGCTATTATCCTGTCTTATGGATGTCATTTTAGGCTAATGTTGCATATTGCTTCATCAAATTGCGTTGAACCAAAAATAACCACAGACGGAGAGAAAATACAAATAAGATTGAATCCGGATCGCTCCCACGTGAATGTATAGTTTCGTCGTGCCGTTCCTCCGCCGGCCTCTAGGCGGCGCGGTTTCCTTCGGCACTTTCTTTGTGTTTCCATCTCTCGCCGTTGCCCGTGATCTCTATCATATACCGTGGCTGACAATTTAAAAAAAAAAACATTTGTATGATGGCGGAGGACAGTGAATCCGCGGCCAGTCAGCAGAGCCTGGAGCTGGACGACCAGGACACCTGCGGGATAGACGGGGACAACGAGGAGGAGAACGAGCACATGCAAGGGTGAGGGCGGCCTGTCCGCTCCGGCCGGGGAGACGCAGGGACGTTATTTCAGCCCGTCTGGCGCTGCTTGTGTGTTCGCTCGCTCGGGAACGGCAGCGAGCTAACGTTGGCCGACTCTTAACACAGCCAGGGCCGTCATCTCCAGCCTTTAGCCGCAGGACGAGATGACTTAAATGTGGCGTTGATGTGTAATGGCGCGTCTGCCCTCAAAACACACATCCCTCCTCTCAGCCAGCGACTGAGTGGACGACGCGGTGACAGCTCGGAGGAACCGTTAGTTAGCCATCGGTCGGCTAGCTGTCATTCGTTGCTATGGTAGCTAGCGTTAGCTAACGGCCACTTGGGTTGCGCGGTGTCGGTTAGTCAGCCGAGCAACGTGGCCCCCGTCCCCCTCCCGTCCCCTCCGCCCCCGTTTAATGACGTGTCTTTGTGCCCATGTCCGTCCAGGAGTCCAGGGGGAGACCTGGGGGCCAAGAAGAAGAAGAAGAAACAGAAGAGGAAGAAAGAGAAGCCGAGCTCGGGGGGAGCCAAATCCGACTCGGCTTCTGACTCTCAGGAGATAAAGGTGCGAAGATGACCCAGTGAAATGTGCACAGACTCTTTCATGGCAAATCCCAAACCTCCACCCACTAACCTGGTGGAGTCAGCTGCCAGGCTGGCGGGGGACAGGGTGCGAGGACTAGTTGAGCGGAAACGCGTCTTTCTGCAGCCAGCAGCCCTGTTTGTGTTCCAGTGTGAACGCATCAATTGGGGTTATCCAACCTGGGTCCAGACTTTGTCAATGGTCTGTCATGTTCCTACAGTTCCTCGGGTAACCCTAATTGTAATGTGGTAGTGGCTTCTTTCGTAAAGACATCCTTTAAATGCTGATCATTACTATTTCCAGTTATGTCTTGACCATGTACACCTCATATATGCCCTTATTCCAGTTATGAGAACCCTACATACCGATTGTTTCCTTTAGCACTCCGATACAAACCTGGGATATTGCTGCATGTGCACACCGTATACAAGTTTTAAATCACTGTCCGTCATGTGGGCGGGTGCTTGAGCGGCTAAAACATGATGTTAAACAATGTAATGCACACTCAAATAAAAGGCTGCCAGTATTGTAAGGGATTTATTTAAATAGTTGCTCCCTTCTTCAATTTCGCCTGGTAACATTAGGAAAATCAACAGAATGGTACAGGTAAATATATTGGAAAATAATAAAGTGTGGCTGAGAGGTTTCAATAAATTCACAGGACTCATCTGGATCCACACACACACACACACACACACACACACACACACACACACACACACACACACACACACACACACACACACACACAATGTACTTTAAACTCTGAACACCAAGGCACCAGGGACAAATTCTGCAGAGTTCAAGATTCATTCATAATATTTCTGATGTGGCCCAAAAATGAATAATCGCGACAACTTACCTTGAATACATCAAATGCCTCGCCACCTGGATATTGCTGACTGGGATACAGTTAACCTGGTTTCTCATCTGCCATGTAAAAGCCATATCCATTATGATGATGGTAAGACATACAGGTTTACTACTGTGCATGTAAATATACTAACGATAACTGTTTGACAGGGAGTTGCGCGGAACTACAGTTGTGGACATGGGTGTTTTGTGAGCAGTGTTGATCCTGTAATTATCAGTTACCAATAGTCAGGTGTGAACAGTCAGAGAGGCACATCTCCTCTCAAGCGCAGGGTTTTTATTTGAAAGCGTTGTACGTCTCGTGAATCTGTCATCTTTATGGCTTCATTTTAATTATTTAGGGCATTCAATCATATATATAAACGGTGTTCCATGTTGCTGCATGCCATGTCACAAATGCAGAAAAAAGTACGTTTATGTTGTATTTGTACTTAAATCCCACTTTCTGTGTTCTTTTGTGTACATGTAGAACCCTGGCTTGCCAATTCAGAAGCTGCAGGACATCCAACGAGCCATGGAGCTGCTGTCCTGCCAGGGTCCAGCAAAGAGCATTGATGATGCAGCCAAGCACAAGTACCAGTTCTGGGACACCCAGCCTGTGCCGAAGCTCAGTAAGAACCTATGTCACATAGACACGTCGATTTGTATCATTTAGTTTCATTGTGCTGCAAAAATAGTCCATGTCCATGAGCTTTTATTGAGAAAATGAATGCATCGTGTACCTCAACGATTGACTTGTTATTAATCATCAGGTTGGCTTATTGCTGATGACGGAAATTGCTTAATTTGCTTCCCTAACTTGAACGTGTTACTTCAGCTGTTAGCAGAGCCGCTTTTTATCATCATCCTCGAACACTGTGCCTGTGCACCAGTGCCATCTACTGGTTTTATTTTGTTACAGCCTGTGTCCAAAAAGTATGTACGGTGTTAAAGTTCAGCGGAGGTCCCGGAATGTTCACTCGACCCTCTTAGTGGGACGAGGTTCAGCCACGAAAGCCAAAAGTCAAGCTACTGATACAGGCTTTCCTCGGCAACACGGGACCAACGGAAGCAGATTTTACAAATATAACTGTCAGCAATTTAAAAAGGATACTTACCGGTATGTTTGAAAATATGGAGATTGAAATGTTCTATCTCTTTTTTTTCTTCTTTTTTTTTTAGATGAGGTGGTGACGAGTCACGGGCCCATAGAAGCAGACAAAGACGCCATTAGACAGGAGCCCTACTCCTTACCTCAAGGCTTTATGTGGGACACTCTGGATCTCAGCAATGCAGATGTAGTAAGTACTGTGCTTCACTCACACACTAAACTATTAATCTGCTGATTATGTTCTTAACTAAGTTGTTTGATCTAGAAAACGTGAACAATGGCCATAACAATATTGTAGAGAGCACCAGATGACTTATCAAATGTGTTGTTTTGTCTGCACTTGAGTCTAAAATGTAATTATAATAAGACCAAGTGGGGAATGTTTTCCTTTTTTTCCTGAATAAATAGTTGCCAATTAACTTTCTTATGGTCGATTAATTGACCAAATCATTGCAGCGATAAAATACATTTCATAGAAATGATACACAAAGATAAATTGTTTGCTGTGTTTTTTTCAGCTCAAGGAATTGTATACATTGTTAAATGAAAACTATGTGGAGGATGACGACAACATGTTCAGATTTGATTATTCACCAAACTTTCTCAAATGGTAAGCTCTCAAGTCTGATGTTGTTATTGATTATTACTTTTCTGAAATACATTTGTATCAACTGTCTGCTCTCCCACTAACCACTTCCTCCCTCTCAGGGCTCTGCGTCCTCCCGGCTGGTTACCACAGTGGCATTGTGGAGTGAGAGTGTCCTCCAATAAGAAGCTTGTTGGTTTCATCAGTGCCATCCCTGCAGATATACGCATCTATGACACGTGAGCATTCATGACTGATCACAGACATTGTAATGCACTGTAATGCACTTCCCTGTAATGCACATCCTCTCTCCTTCTGCTGTTCTAGGCTGAAGAGGATGGTTGAGATTAACTTCCTGTGTGTTCATAAGAAGCTGCGCTCAAAGCGTGTCGCTCCAGTGCTAATCCGAGAGATCACACGGAGGGTGAACATGGAAGGAATATTTCAGGCTGTGTACACGGCAGGAGTAGTACTGCCTAAACCTGTGTCCACATGCAGGTATACGATGCAGTATTGACACATGAAACGCATCAGACAGTGTCAAAGACTTTTAAAACCAACACTCCTTTTCTCCTCTGCTTTTCTTTTTGTCTTGCTCTTTTCTCTGTCGTTGTCAGGTATTGGCACCGTTCTTTGAACCCCAGAAAACTTGTGGAAGTTAAATTCTCCCACCTGAGCAGGAACATGACCCTGCAGAGAACCATGAAACTCTACAGACTACCAGATGTAAACAGTAAACCTGCCAGCTTTGCACTTTTCATTCCAATTCATATTAATGGAAGGAACTTATTTCCACTTTTTCCTCTTGCTCTCTTCACCCCATTTAGAGCACTAAGACCCCAGGTTTGCGGCAGATGGAGAGGCGTGACATCCGCCAGGTCACTGAACTGCTACAGAAATTTCTGCGACGTTTCCAGCTTGCACCTTCTATGGGAGAAGAGGAGGTGGCTCACTGGTTCTTCCCACAGGACAACATCATCGATGCATTTGTAGTAGAGGTAACTATAATTACTCTATATCCTTAAGATACTGAGGCTCTGTTCATTCTTCTATCTGTTAACAGCTGTTGTGTTGTTGTCTTCTCAGGGTGCCGGTGGTGTACTGACAGATTTCACTAGTTTCTACACTCTGCCCTCGACTGTGATGCATCACCCTCTCCATGGGAGCCTGAAGGCGGCTTACTCTTTTTACAACGTTCATACACAAACTCCACTACTGGACTTAATGAATGATGCACTGATCCTGGCCAAGCTGGTAAAGTTACACTCTGTGCCACTAACAATAATGAACCTGTTCTATGACACTATTAGTTCACTTTAAATTTAGGAAAATTGGAAGGAGGCTTCCAGAGCTGTACATTCATGAAAAAGGGCACATATAAATCAGCAACAGTGTTTAGAGTAGACTTTCTTTCTACTGTGTGATTCATCGTGATATTTATTGTGTGGCTTCCTCTGTGTGTTTCACAGAAAGGTTTTGATGTGTTCAATGCCTTGGATCTAATGGAGAATAAGGTGTTCCTGGAGAAGCTCAAGTTTGGCATAGGGGATGGAAATCTGCAGTATTACCTCTACAACTGGAAATGTCCCCCTATGGACCCTGATAAGGTCAGCAGCATGATGTCTCTGAGCAAACAATCAATTCACTCTGGTGTTAAGATCAATAAAGAGAGGGGAAGCAGGCCTGAGATTTATGTTGTAGACATTATTGGCAGTGCAAATAGTCAATATTAACATCTGTTTAATGGAAACTTGAAATGATATTACCTCTGCTACTTAATTACTAGAAAGCTGTAGTCATGGGGATAGTATATTGTGTACGTTAGCCTTCCAAGACCACAAAAGTTGTGAAGCAAAAAGGAGACTATTTGAGGGGTAATGATATTGGCAGGATTGAAGAATTAATCTTTCATTTCAGATATTTGTAAATCCTTCCTTAGGTTTGTGTGTAAAGTCCCTCCCTACGTAAAAAGACAACTTCACTAGTTTCTGAATTGGAGGTACTTTGGCAGCACGAGAACACTGAATGAGCGAATGAGCTTTCACATTTAGTAACATCACGAGTGGATATTAAATACTTTTCCTTCTTTATCTTTATCCATCTTGAAAGTGCACCGTCGCGGCATTTTAGGCTCAGCGCCGTCATGACCAACATCTGATGCAGCATCTGATTTACAAAATGTTTGCAATCTTTTTGTCCAAACTCATTTCACAACAAGTTCCTCTCTGCGTTTCAGGTTGGCCTCGTCCTCCAGTAGCAGATCTCATCACGGCTTGCTCCACAAACACTGATCAAAAGGTCGTTCGCGACCTCTGGCTATTCCTTACCTGGACATACAGGTAGCGCAAGCTAGACAATGAGAACTACAACAGTTAAACTAACCTGGAGACTGGGACAAGGTTCAAGAACATTCTCAGTTCACCCGGAGGTGAAAACTCTTAAATCATCAACATCCTGAATGTGAAGTCATGCTATGCCTGAGATACTCATACAGTCCATGCACCCTCACGTTTAAAACATAGACATACAAGAGGATGCCTTGACATTGTGAGTTTTGTTTAGTTCTTCTTCCTGAGCAGACGCCTCGTTACAAGGGGCTGGCATGTAATTTACTGTCACTGGCATTGATCCATGTAAATGATAATCAACAAGCAAACATGACCACAACACCAAAATAGAAGTTGGTGTGTCCCCACTGCAACTGCAGAATAAGAGGGTCTTCAATGTATTTAAAGAGTTATTATTTCCATCTCCCTCTCATACGTGGTCAGGCGTTTCTCTGCTGGCTGTTTTTGGGCCTCAATAGAATTTAGAAATGCGATGAACATGTTTCTGTGAAAGCTGGCGTATAAAAACATTTTCTTCCTCAAGCGTTTAAGAAAAAAAATCTTAACTTTTCACACACTCTGTCAAACGACACATATACACAAAAGGGTATCTTCATGGGAGGACTCATCCAACTGCATTGATTATGTTTTATTTTATTTTATTCAAATATACAGTTACCTGTACATTTAAAGCCAGATCCTATTTATTCCTGTAGTGTGGGTTTGGGAGGGCTGATCCAAAGTATTTTCCTCGTAGGTAGTGTAGATGTCACTGGGTTTGTTCAGATAATGTGGGTTTCAGTGGTTTTGATGAAGAATGTATTGCATCAATGAAGCACAATTTTTGAGTTCCTTAAAAAGCAAAAGGGTCCTTTTTTTGAAGGGTCCGATTTCAAAATGAACGAGTTACGGTACAGCCTTGGCTTTTACGGAGGACATGAGCGGTTTTCATGTTATAAAGTTGTTTCTAGAGTAGAATCTGAGTAGAACATCTACACCACATGTTTGGTTATATTCACTGATTATGTTTCTGTTAAATTGGAAAAAGTTACACTAGCTGCAAAAAGTAAGGATGAGCATCCAGAGAGGTACAGCCACAAAGCCCGGGAAACAACAACGAATACCAAGTCACCTATAAGCAATCTCATTTAGATTTAATTAAATATACATCTCTCCAGAGTACTCTGTTTCTGTCTAGAGACGGTTCTATAACATAAGAATTGATTCCTCACTTTGAAAAAGTAAAAACAGAAGTCTCGTTTAAAGCAGATCGGTTGTCTTGTCAAAGTATTCATTGCCACTCAGAGAAACGATGTCTTATAACTTTTACAAAGCAGTGAACGAGGCGCCCTAAAAAGCAGCGGATTGGCCAGAAATAAAACACTTTCTCATAATACAAACATTACCATAATTTCCCTCGCCTGCAGTAGAATGTGAAGGATGTTAGTCAAACTCTGTTGAATAAATCTTGAGTATAACATTCAAAGTGTCTTTGTAATAATTTAACAGCATGTATTCAGGACACAGTGGCTGAATAAACAAGTCTGTATCGGTAACCGCATACATTTGAAGTTTGAGCTTTTCCTGTTTCTTGAAGTCCATTTTTAAAAAATGGTTCTGTATTTGTGTGTCTGAAAAATATACTGTGGGTCTTTTTTTAGTGTTGTGCAGCTAAATGAAAATGATTTGAACGGTCCTGATATTTATAAATTGTACTACTGCAAACTGTCTAAAGACGTAATTCCTCTTTTTTTCTTTCCAGTATTTCCAGGTTAAATAACAGATTTGAGGCTTTGGAGTATTTGTCATTTACCAGTAAGATGAAGATCTCTGATGTCACGCCACTGGTTCTGTGGTGGAGCTGCTGGTGTACTCACAGGTTCAAATGCTTTTGAATGGTTATGTGACTTAGTGTGACGCTCCTGTTCATGGGGCTCTGCAGAACTCGAGAGGCAAAGGCTGCTGACATTTTTGTGGTACTTTTCCTGTATGCGATGTTATTTGCCTCTTATCCCTTTATATATTAGCAAGAAAGGACAACCAATGGAGTCAGCACTTCAGGGCTCAAAGATTATTATTTTTTTTACCATCGAACGGTTAAATGTGTTACATTGACAACGACCAATGTTACCGCGTTTAACACCGAAACTGTTAGTCAACGGCGTGCCTCGTGGATGTCGGTTGCGTCACATGTGTTGCCTGCAGCTGTTTGAATGAACTTTGAGCATGTCAGTTTTGCTGCTGTGATCATTTTTAGCATTGATGTTACTAGCCACCCCCTTCAGTGACAACTCTACCCGAAGTACCTGCCTTATTCAAAAGAGGTTTAATTTTTTTAATTAAGATTTTGGGTTGGGGGGGTGTACTTTTGGATTGACATACAGCTTTCTCTAACTAAAGAACAATATTTTTATTCAAATACATTGTAAGCTGTGAGAAAGCTGAAGAACTTGTACCAGCATCCTTTAGACACGACCCCAATGCAAATAACAATGTTTAAACACACGTCGGCTATACCAGCATGGATATTTGTTTGAATAAACTCACTTTAAAAAAGGTCCATGAGTAATGCGCTTCTTTTAACGTGTTGGGGCAATGGAAATACAGATTTAGTATTTTTAAAGATGAGAAATGTAAAATTAATTATGGCCCAATTGTTTTTAAATGTTGGTCTGAGATGTTATGACCAAAGACCATGAAAATTGTATCTTTTCGAAACACAAAATATAAATTGATTTGTTTCTGACTAATTAAATGTTTATACGAAAACAGTCAATTTAAAAGATCATGCAAGGGTCCTTAAAGATCTTAAAGCAATATATTCTTCATCATGTAAACTGCAGCCTTCAAACCACAACATCAACTATTTCCTCCACCTTGCATTTCAATGGAGTATGAACACAGATAATGAATTGCTTTAAACAAAGTTGTCCATTCAAACATTAAAAGGTTGACTGTTAAATGTCAGGCTGAAACCTACAATTATAATAAGACTCTTAATCTGCCAAATTGTAAAAATGTATTTAACAATCGCATCGACTATTGTTTTGTATGTACAATAGTCCAAAAACAAACGTTCACAAAAAAAAGCTGCAGGTCATCATGGTCTGGAGGTGAAATACTAGATACTAAAAACATAGGAATGGTCCTTTTAATATCTTGGCAGTCTTTTATTTGGCTGGCTTTAACTTCAACTTCTTTCTGTTCTTTGCAGGGTTGGAAACTATTTTTTTCACTTTGAGAGGTTGCAGAGTGCAGGAGGACGGCGACTCTGGGACTTCCTCAGATTCACTTTCAAGTTTCCTTTTCTGGCCCTTCTTCTCGTCGACTTCCTCCTCCTCCACGTCAGCGCGGTCTTCCGGCGTTACTCTGGGTGCCGCACCTTGCAGCCATGCAACGTCTACCGAAGGCACTCGGCGTGTAATGGCCTCAACAGCGTCAGCGAACACCTCGTCTTCTTTGGAGGCGCACTGTCTGAACCCCAGAGCGAGGACACTTTTCAGGCCCAGCGGCTCCGATACGCTCTGGCTCAGCCGAGGCACCTGGCAGGCCGGCACACCTCTCGTTGCGCTCAGCGCTATCAGATGATCCGTCATGTGTGGCGGCTTTACAGACTTGCACACAAGCAACAGTTTGAGCTCGTTCCTCTCCAGAGCTTTAGTGACCTCGTTGATGCCGATGGCCAGTTGCCTCCTCGCTGCCACATCTGTCCAGCCGTTTTTAGGAGAATCCTGGACCTGTCCATCCTGGCTCACCTGGGGAACAAGCTCTGATGTGGCAGCAGGTTTTTGGTCTTTCTTTTTTCTCCATGTGCGAAACACTTTCACCTCCTTCTTCTCCAGACCAATGGAAGCCAGCTTGTCCTTCAGCGTGTTCAGGATGAAATGCATGTCTTCTTGTGGAAGTGGGCCCCATTTTGCAGTGAATGGCGAAGTGAAGGAAGTCTTGACCGGAATATACTTTTTGATTTCCTTTTTAACTGGCTTTCCTGCAGCGGCCATAACGCCTCTGAAATGAAGTCATGAAAGCCTGGAGTAAACGAGAAACACAAGTAAACAACGACAAAAAGACCAAACTATACAATTAACTTCCTCACTTTAATAAACAAAGTTAATAAATTAGTATTTAAAATTTGTGCAGTCTTCCATCAATATCCGGCGAACCAAAATAAGGCTTGAGCTGGTCATTGCAAATAATAATAAATTAAAATAAAGACAGAATTAGAAATGAGAACGTATTTAATATATGGCCACATTGTTTTGAGTGGTTGTTTTACGGTTAACTATTCTTATGAATACATCATTATCATGACAGTCAACAACAAACTTGACAAATAATTGCATTTAGTTTCTTTACCTGATTGCAAAAGTGTTCTTTTTGGCTCCGTTCACATTATCTGGCGAACAACACGGGTGGACCACAGGGCGCCGCCATTTTGTTTGAATTGAACTAACTTTATTTAAAGAACAACGTCCACAGCGCCAGCAGTGCGACATTCACGACAATAATAACGGACTCAATGAAAACCGAAAAAAATTACTTCATAAAATATCAAAGTATCTACATTTTTATTAGTTTCAGTATTTCTGTTTTTTTAAATATGTATTCATACTATTATTATGATCAGTTTGTGTTGCTCTTCCTCTCTCTGCGTGTGTGCGTGCGTCTGTGCGTGTGTGTGTGTGTGTGTGTGCGCGTGTGTATGAGGATGACATGCAGCCAATCAGCAGCTCTCTGCTCCCTCCTCCGCAGGCCTCCTCAGCCGTGCATTATGCATCGATCAGCTGTGCTGTATTCAGAGACATCCAGCCGACGGGATTAATACATTCTTCTGAGCTGCATTTGCGAAAATGTCTAATCTGGTAACATATTTACTGCTCTTCTCTCCATTTCAGTGGAAGTATATTGGCGATGCATTGTCGCTATGAAATGAATAACGGTTGTTACGAAAGGGTATATTCATGTCGGGTCATCCATCTTTGATAGTGAGATGACTAAATGTAAGAAGAGCGAGTCTAAAGATGTTTATCTTCTGGTCCCTCTGGTGCTGCAACTACAGTTACATTAATGTATTGCAAGGAGATTGCTGAAACCATATTTGAGAAGATTAACACATTTTCGACCAATACTAGAGGTTTATCTTTGTTGCATTTAAAAATAATTTCAGGGACCTTTACATTCTTCGACTTAGTCGATCATGTGAAGGGTTTCCAATGGTTTATACATATATGTACTGCTATTCACTAAAGCTTTTGTAAAGATTATTCAAGTAAGCACAAAAGCACTAGAGTCTTGAATAAAAGCCCATTGTTTATCTCCAACTTGTGCAACAAAAGGTCTGCCGAGCTCTGCAGCATGACTAGAATACTATATGCGCAGGTTTCTTATTCAGTGTTGTTTATAACTGATTAATATGCACATTCTTATATTCTGTAATTACTACACACTTCTGCTGCACTAAAACTGTTTCATTTGTCAGACTCGGCACAGAGCAGAATAAATGGATATATATAACGGTTTACACTGTGCAAACATGGATATATAAGTGTTTACAATGTGCAAACATAAAAGCTTAGTTTTTAAAAATGTATTACAAATACAGGGAATGAATTCACTTCAGAATGTTGAATATCTGCAGGAAGAGTTTCAGAAGATGGCAGAGGATGTGAAGAAGGTGAAGACGAGGCCTGCGGACCAGGAGCTGCTGGACCTGTATGGACTTTATAAACAGGCAATGGTTGGAGAGATTGACATCGGTATGATGTGCAGCATAAGCACAGAATCCTGCATGCAATGTCCCCTGAATACTGAACATGTCCTCTCTGTGTGCCATCACAATTGTAGAAAAACCAGGAATGACAAATTTGAAAGGAAAAGCCAAGTGGGATGCCTGGAACTCCAGAAATGGTAACAAGTTTCAAATGTGTAGATGTAATATAGCAGAAAAAAGAATAAACTGAGTTTCTAACGCAAATATTTTCTACTTTCCACATTCTTTCAGGAATGTCCAAGGACGATGCCATGACAGCCTACGTCACACTTGCAAAGGAAGTCATCAGCAAATATGACATGTAAGGCGTGCAATAAACTGAAGAGGCTAGATTAATGCAAAAATGACAAAATGTCTACCATCTCAATAACTGAAGTAAAGTTGGTATCTCTATAATAAGTATATCCTTCTGCTTTCAGAGGCATTAATTATGCAGGAATAAGTGTGAAGAAAAATGTGCTGTGATTTCTTTGTCTTTTAGTTTTTACATATTGGTAATTGATTTACTTAAGGTTGAAAATATAACATTTTCTAATCATTTCTAATATTTATCGACTTTATTTAGTTTATTTTCGTAATTCCACTGCGCACAGCAATACACAGTACACACACTATGTAGCTCCTAAAAAGGACAAAGTGAATGCTGTCAAACATGGAAATAAAATGTCTGTATAATGTTTTTGTTTTGCTGTTATTTATAACAAACTACAATTCAACAAGCAACACCAACTACGTCCTCCAAAATGCCCATCTGAATTAACACCTCTGAAACACTGAACATAAACTGAACATTACAACCTTAATGAAGATACGGTTTGTTGCATGGCTGTTCTATGAGTCCACTTTATCTTTTAGCTGAGGAAACAGAGTTAACTGGCAGCTGAGTGTTTTTTGTTGCTCAGAACTATAGGACTGTAGATGTTGTTATAAGAACAATATAAATAGATCTCTTTATGACCTTTATGAACAGGAGGAATGATTTCAGCAAGCATATCTGTTTCAATGTGGATACATGAGTATTGTGTTCAGACTTTTGAAGCTAGAGGATTCCGCTTGATTGGGTTTAGTCCAAACTCCAAACCATGAAGAAAAAAAATAATTTGTTTTGCTTTTGTTGTGGAAGTGTAACCGTGTCATTTACCAAGGAACATGCTTCTGCACCTTCATTATTTTTCCAATAATTCTAAATGTATACTTTGGGGTTTATTACCTTCGCATTGAAAATGCGGAAGGTTATGTTTTGATCGCCGTGTATTTATTTATTTGTATGCGTGTTATCCGCAAAACTCAAAAAGTATTGAACCGAATCGCATGAAATTGGTGGTATGATTGGTTATTATCCGGGGACCAGTTGATTAGATTTTGGGATCGATCGGGTCAAAGTTCAAGGTCAAAGGTCATGAACAGGTCAAAATCTTCTTGAATCGCATGAAATTTGGTGGGATGATTGGTTATTATCCGGGAACCATTTGATTAGATTTTGGGATCAATCGGGTCAAAGGTCAAGGTCATGGAAAGGTCAACATCTTTTTTTTACCATCGCACGATACATTTTTGTCCAATTGGCATGCAACTAATGCCAAAATGTTCATAATTCAATGCCCAATCTTGTGATATGCGAAGGTATGCGCTCTACCGAGTGCCCGTTCTGGTTTTCTCGTCATTGTCTCCATTCCGATCATTCGCCTCACCTCCTCTGTGACGGAGCAAACGTCGCACCCGCACATGCGCAGTGCGATCTCCTGTCTTCCTGAGTGCTGTGAGGGAAAGTGGGGTAAAGGTAACGGGCTGGGGACAACTCCACCTGCACGTGGAGACTGCGGTCAAGCCAGCCGCCACTTCGAAAAACACAGTCAAGCCAGCCCGCACGATTTTTTTCAGTACACGTATATACCAGGCATTACGGTGCGAGTGTGTGAAAACTGTCTTCAAAATAAGAGCGAACTTCCGGTGAACGTGATATGACGAAACACGTCTTTAAATACAGATATAGTGATAGATTAAACTAAATGAAGAGATGAAAAATCATGAATGGTATGAATGATGAATACATTAAATGAAAGAAAGTAATTATTCCAATATTGGGATATTCTGATTTAGAATTTCAAAATAAAAGAGAAAGAAAATCACATTCATGCGCAAATGTGTCTAATTTCAGAATAGATTTAGAACAAAATGGTGCGTAGTTATAAAATATTTTCACTTCTGATTCATGGTAGAGTACCTCAAGGTGTCATCCAGAGATAATCAAGACATTCTGACGTTTGATTTCTAAATGAAAGCACTTCATAAAGAAAATAATAGTAATATATTTCCAATATTTGAATTTTATTTTAAGCAAATCCGTAACTTTCTTGAAAAAAACTACAGTGCTGTCTTGTTATTGGTGACCTCAGCTAGGCCCATGATTATTTTCATGAGATATTACTGTGTGGATTTAGAATGAATTCAATTTAAAATTAGCAAAAAATATATATTATTAATATTATGCCAATATTTGAATTTTATTTTAAGCAAATCTGTAACTTTCTTGAAAAAAGTTACACTGCAGTCTTTTTATTGGTGACCTCAGCTAGGCATATGATTATTTTCATGAGATATTACTGTGTGGATTTTCAATAAATTCAATTTAAAGTTAGCGAAAAATAAATATTATTAATATTATGGCAATATTTGAATTTTATTTTTAAGCAAATCTGTAACTTTCTTCAAGAAAATTACGGATTTGCTTAAAATAAAATTCAAATATTGGAAATATATTACTATTATTTTCTTTATGAAGTGCTTTCATTTAGAAATCAAACGTCAGAATGTCTTGATTATCTCTGGATGACACCTTGAGGTACTCTACCATGAATCAGAAGTGAAAGTATTTTGTAACTACGCACCATTGTGTTCTAAATCTATTCTGAAATTAGACACACATTTGCGCATGAATGTGATTTTCTATATCTTTTATTTTTAAATTTTAAATCAGAACATTCAATATTGGAATAATTACCTTCTTTTATGTATTGTATTCATCATTCATTCAATTCGTGATTTTTCATCTCTTCAATTAGTTTAATCTATCACTATATATGTATTTAAAGGCGTGTTTCGTCATATCACGTTCACCGGAAGTTCGCTCTTAATTTGAAGACAGTTTTCAGACGCTCGTACCGTAATGCCTGGTATATACGTGTACTGAAAAAAATCGTGCGGTCTGGCTTGACTGTTTTCCGAAGTGGCGGCTGGCTTGACCGCAGTGCGTGGAGCAGCAGGATCGGGTCAACACGCCATTAATAAGGTTCGTATTTTTGATGCACTGCGTTATAGAGCTAGGACCATCGTGTTTCCAGCAAGTTGACTCTCTTGTACGTGAGGGTGCATGCCCAACATTGTTGTTGACAAGCAGAGAGACGTTCTCTACGTTAACTTCGCGTTGGTGCAGATCACGGGAGCAACACAGCCTCGAAATCATCGTACTTTATATTAATATACTTAATATTCCACATGATAACTGTTGTCACCGTCAGAGGGATAAATAACTGTAACCGGGAATGCTAAACACTAAACAGACTGCGGGGACATGCACCGCTCCTGACCATGGACGGATTAAGAAACCACGGGCCCCTGGGCCTGGACGTGTCAAGGCCCCCCCCCCCCCCCCCCGCAAAAAAACAACAACATCGCGAACAAAACAGTCCGTATGGAACAACGATACCGGAGCTGAGCAGACAACATAACGCGAATTATATGATAGCAGGGACTTCGGTTATATGAATTAAACGAATAGGGCCCCCTAAGGCTCTTGTTTAGGGGCCCCCTGAGCTCATGGGCCCCTGGTGCCGGTAGGCTCGTTCGGTAATTCATCCCTCAGTAGGACTATTGGGGCCTTGTAACTGACATGAATGACTTAAGCCTAGCATATACCGGCTACGGCGCATCGTGTCATATCATCATATTCATATCAATACAATGTTAATAACAGCGACGTCACACGCGGAGGCTCTGGTTTAGGGGCCCCCTGAGCTTATGGGCTCCTGGGCCTGGGCCCGGTAGGCCCGTTCGTTAATCCATCCCTGGTCCTGACCAGTGTGTGTTTAGTCTGACAGGCAGGAGGCCTGGTCCTCACGTGAACCCTGAGAAGGGCCGTGTATCAACATCAAGTATGCGGAGTAGACTTGTGGACTTTTTTACTTTGGACTTCGGAGTCCAGACTCCGAAGGACGGGAGGACACAGGACAGCAGCTGACTTGATGACATCACCACATCAGCTGTTCTTGCTCATGAGTTTTAATTATTCACTGTAAAGTACTTTTACAGTCCAACAAAATATGACAACCCTGCTTTTTTTATCCTTTAAATATAATTCTTTTATTTTGAATTATGTGTGTTTATATATATATATATATATATATATTGTGTACAAAATAATAATATACATATACAGTGGGTACAGAAAGTCTTCAGACCCCTTTAAAAGGTTCACTCTTTGTTTCATTGCAGCCATTTGCTACAATCAAAAAAGTTCATTTTATTTCTCATTAATGTACACCAAGGCTCTTCTCCCACGATTGCTCAGTTTGGCTGGACGGCCAGGTCTAGGGAGAGTTCTGGTTGTCCCAGACATCTTCCATTGAAGGGTTATGGAGGCCATTGTGCTCTTAGGAACATTGAGCCACAATTCTGTCTCTGAGCTCCTTGGGCAGTTCCTTCGACCTCATGATTGTCATGTGCTCTGACATGCACTGTGAGCTGTAAGGTCTTATAGAGACAGGTGTGTGACTTTCCTAATCAAGTCCAATCAGTTTATTTAAACACAGCTGGACTCCAATGAAGGAGTAGACCTATCTCAAGGAGGATCAGAAGAAATGGAAATGTGAGTTAAATATGATTGTCACAGCAAAGGGTCTGCATATTTATGATCATGTGATATTTCAGTTTTTGTTTTTTAATACATTTGCAAAAAATTCTACATTTCTGTTTTTTCCCCTCAAGATGGGATGGTGAGTGTACATTAATGAGAAATAAAATGAACTTTTTTGATTTTAACAAATGGCTACAATGAAACAAAGAGTGAAACATTTAAAGGGGTCTGAATACTTTCCGTACCCATTGTATATAGATACAGATATAATTGTATATATATATATATATATATTTACAATTTCATGTTTAACTGTTCCGTAAACATCAGAGCCGAGCCAAGTCCTGCCGAGATCAGGCTGTTATCGGCAATATTTACTCTTTACACAGTAAACATTGTTCATGTTTTCTCAAAAAAACATTAGTTTTATTCTTCATAATAAATAGTTCCATGGAAACTAACTAAAATGACTCATTTTTAATGTCATGTCTATGTTAAATCTGAACATTATTAAATGCTTTTGTTTTTGTGTATCCAGTCTGAACTCCTTACAGGAAGAAGAAGAAATGGATAATAATGTGTCAGAGTCTCTGCCAGAGCGGACCTTCCAGTACCAAAGCAGCCTGCCACCCTTGCCTGTCCCGCCACTAGAGAAGAGTCTTTCCAAGTACCTGGATGCAGGTCGGATAGTAACTTTGAACAACCGGAAGTGTAACAAGTTCTGTTTAAGATCTTGTAAACCCTTTTCTTTCTCCTCCCCCTCCTTCTTTCTGCCCTCTATTGATGATGTATCACCCTTTTTGTTTTTGACCAATTGGCTTGCAGATTGGTCAAAAACAGAGAACCACCATCCAATTCTACTCATTAGTGTCCAATCCCAACCTCCACCCTGATGGACTCACAGACTGTGAGGCGCGCTCCTGCTCAGTCCTTGAGGTTTTACTTCTGTCCCACTGTCAAATTCGTCAAGTGTTTGAGGGCTCTCTGGCACACATTTTGAGGTCTTTTTTAACCCTGTCTGTAAGTCAGCATTAGTTGCAGACTTTGGCCAAGGGAATTACCCACAATTCATAGATATGTGAGGTTAAACACGCAGTTACCAGTGAAAGCATGGAGACGTAAAAGAAGATAAACAAAGGGGACGGTACATGGGTGTTCAGCCTAGCAACTTACATTTACACAACAACATTAATGATTTAAAATGGAACATAAAAACACATCAGGAGAATGCAAGCAGATGACGTCAGTAAGTCTCACAGAGTTCGGGGTTTGAGGCCTTAGGGGGACATTGGGATTGGGCCTAACACAACATAGGTGTGCAAGCTGCTGCTTGACCTAGGTATTAGTCGCAATGCGATATAAAATAACGGCATTTTAATTTTGCATAAATGCTACAGTGTGCCTCGGATTATTTTAGAGGCATATTTTCATTTGACATTTTTTTTGTCTATGTTCCACCAATGCAATATGCCCTTCACAAGATAAAATACAGTAACTATTCAACATGACCTTCATTGCTCACTGCTGCTCCTCCTATTTGATCATCTGGGCTTTAATAAAATATATATATATTATATAATATAATTTGTTTAAATATTTACTAAATATAAATGTAATAGTGTTATTCTGAAAATTGGACCTTAAGCGCTGCAAAGCCTTCCTCTTTGGTTTTGAACTAGTTCCTGATGGATTTAGACAATAATTAACATTATAAAATGCTCCCACTGAATGGGTGCATTAATGTTTTAATTAGATTGAACATATCATCAATACTGGAATTAAATTTAGGCCATGGCGTTCATCACTATATATATATATCACAGTTTTTTGGATTTTTCTGTGTCCTAGGTGCAAACCTCCTTCTCCCCAGAACACCTTCCTTCTTTCTAATCTAATTAGTTCTCTAACTTTAAACATTGTAATTGCATACACACGTTTTATTTTGGTTGTGTATGTTGTGTTTGTATGGTTATGTGTTTTCATTTGAACTGTATATGTAAGCATTTTGTACATTCGTGCATGCTGAATTCAATCCACAGCTTTTACAACAGAACATGCTTAATGACAGCAGCTGGTTCTCTTTCTTGACTCATGTTATGTTGCCATGTTTTCCATCAGTTCAACCATTCGCATCTGAGGAAGAGTTTAAGGCGACAGTGGACATTGTGAGGACATTTCAAGAGGGTGTTGGCAAAGAGCTGCACCAGAAACTCCTGCAAAGAGCAAAGACAAAGAAGAACTGGGTGTGTAATGAGGCGTTGATGCCTTCTTCTGGGGTTACAAGACAATGATCATGGAGTTGGGGATGTTTTACTTTTTTATTTTGTTGTCTTTAGCTGGAAGAATGGTGGTTAGACGCTGGATATCTAGAGGTCCGCATTCCCACTCAGCTGAATATGAACATTGGCGGCCCGGGGCCCTACCTGGAGCACTGGTGGCCCCCGGAAGAGGGAACTCAACTGCAGAGGGCCAGTATCAGCACATGGCATATACTACAGTACTGGAACCTCATCCGCACGTAAGACACATCTTTACAAGCTCTGCTTCTGTGGTGCGTTAAGTCGAAGCTCCTTTCCTTTTGACATGAAGTCAGGTACATATGTCATGTGTTGTTTTTTCTTTTGCTTGCATATTTTAGGGAAAGGCTGAATCCCCAGAAGTCTGGCAAAATACCATTAGATATGGACCAGTTTAGAATGCTTTTCAGCACCTGCAAAGTACCTGGAGTCGAGCAGGACACCATTCGTAACTACTTCAAGACGGGTAGAATACTCTTGGTTCTCATCTCTTACCTTCAGACCCACCTGCATTCGCTTGAGCACACTTTATATCAGCTGACTGATTGCCGTTGTGTATATTTCATGCTGTGCCACAGAGCGCGAGGGTCCATGCCCCTCCCATTTGGTAGTGATGTGTCGTGGAAGGATCTTCACATTTGACGCAGTCTGTGATGGACAAATCCTCTCTGCTCCAGAGCTACTGAGGTAGTGATATACACAAGATATACACAAGTACACACACCACTCAAAGTAACCATCTTCCTGTTTAAGGGTTGTGCCAAGTCCTGTTCCTAATTTAACTTTTGAAAACATAGAGGGGATGTTTTATGTCTTACCACCGAGGTTGAACAAATTGCATGATTCCATTAATGATCCTAAAGAGGTCTCTACTCAAACAGTATCGTTGGGGAGAAGACATTCAGTGCTTTTCATTACGCTAACATGTTTCCTCGCCTCCATCACTTGTAGCTTAACTCCTCCCATGAAGGAAGTCAGAGTAAGAGACAAGAGAACGGAGGAGCCCAAGCTGCCAAATGAGAAATCCTTTGTTCAGTTTTCATCTACGTCAGTTGCTTCAAACTGTGTTGCACAAAACGTAAACATCACACTACTTGATAATAGACCTCTGTGTAGGTTACGTGTGTGTTTCCTCAATCCATGATCCTTGCTCCTCATCTTCTTGAGGTGCATTTAAGGCATTTGGATCCTTCATGATGGCGGAGAGGGGCTCTCTATTTGAGTCTCATGTCTCTATCTCGTGTCTTCACTTCTCCCAACAGGGATACCAGAGAGGGACACAAACATATTTTAACCACAATAATTACGAAGCATCTTTAGCTGTCCTATAATGTATAGAATAATCAAGTAACAGTTTTAAAGAAAAACACCTTTTGTGGCCCTACAGGATTTGACTGATAGCAATAACCCTCAACAGACGGTAAAAATAGTTTTATTACTAAAAGTACAGGTTAATTAAATATTCAGTTAAATCCGTTAACTATTTTTCATTAGTTCGTCCATCTTTCAACTCTTTACGGCTTCTCTGGGTCCGGGTCACATTAGTTGAATTAATTTAATTATTAGAAATATGTTACATAGTGCTGGGAAGTATAACAACCCTCAATAATTCTGTTTTCGTTCATACTTTAATACTTTTTGTGTGTGTGTAGGCAGCTCAGCTATGTGAAGGAGTGCTGTGATGGAGAGCCAGAGGGAGACGGAGTGGCTGCTCTCACGTCAGAGGAGAGGACTCGTTGGGCGCTGGTAAGGGTCCTCAAGTTTGGAGACTTTGGTCATTTGGTGAATAAGTTCTAAAACACATAATGGATATAATTTGAGAAAAAGTTCTCATAACACAAAAGCATACTTGAGGATCAGCACTGTCAGCATTTACTCTCTCTGCAGGCCAGGGAGCATCTCATTAACATTGATCCACACAATGACACCATCCTGGAGACCATCCAGAGCAGCCTGTTCGTCATTTCTCTGGATGAAGCGAAGCCCTACTCCACTCCAGAGAACTACACAAATGTACGAGCTGCACAACGTTTAATAAGTAAAAATGTCATAACATAGTTCACTGTTTTCAAAAAGGAAAAGAGTTGTGTGTCTGATTGTGTGACTTTGAAATCCTGGACACAGTTGACCATGGAAGTCCTCACAGGCAACCCCACCATCCGCTGGGGGGACAAATCGTACAATTCCATCTCGTTCGCAGACGGCACTTTTGGATCCAATAGTGATGTGAGTTTATATGTGAGGATGTTTGCCGCACGGTGAAATCCAGCCTGTGCGACACGTTTTTAGATCAAGATTTTCACGATGCTCATTTTTGAAAGTTCCTGTCCGAAAGCAAAACATTCTCAAATAAAAAAAACAAAATTCTTTATAAATTGTAAATAATACAAATATTGTTTTGCAGCATGCACCATATGATGGCATGGTACTGGTTTCTATGAATTGGTATCTGGACCAGCAAATCAAAGTTGCAGAAGGCAAATGGAGGGTAAACATTGACTCCGTTTTATTCTCTACATCCATTTGAACAGTTGGTTTGATTAATCTGGATGTATCCGTCCACCTTTCACGCGTAGACGTCTGTGCTTTGTAGGGCTCAGACGCCGTCAGATCCGTACCCCGTCCTGAAGAGCTGGTGTTTACTGTCAACGAAGAAATCCTGAGAGACATTAACCACGCCAAACGGCAATACCTGGAGTCGGTGAGCCAGTGTTTAACATTTAACTACGGTAAAAGAAAAAGTCTGATGCAAAATATCCATAGTCACAGCCGTGTGGGTGTCCACTTTTATAGACACAGGACCTGCAGATGGTGTGTTACGCCTTCACGGCATTTGGAAAAGCAGCCATCAAACAAAAGAAGTTGCATCCAGACACCTTTGTTCAACTAGCGAAGCAGTTGGCCTACCATAAAATGCACAAAAGGTACGGACTGGTTTTAAATAGAGCCATGCTGATGGTTGAGGTCTGTGAGGTGAAATTGTCTCTTCTTGCTCTTCACAGGCCAGGAAGTTGTTACGAGACCGCGACGACTCGCACATTCTACCACGGCAGGACGGAGACGATGCGACCCTGCACCCAGGAGTCTGTGAACTGGTGTAAAGCCATGATGGACCCCACATGTGATGTGAGTGCAGTGTTGTCAGGTCCGCGGTTTTCCCGCGGAATTGGGCTACTTTTGAAGTGTTGCCGCGGGTTGGATTTTTTGTCCGCTGGTTCGGGTAGACCTATTTTGCATGCAAATTACATGAATATCTTTAAATAAAAATCCATATTGTAAATGAAATAATTTATTCATACCCAAATCCTACCAAACTGACTCCAGATCAGCACATACACACATTTTATTTATGATAATATACTGTATCTAATTACACAAGGCCATTTTAGGACCTAGGTGAAATAATCTTTAGGGAAAACTGCTTTTAATGCTGGCATACTAAACATTTGGTGTTACTTTGTAGATATTACAATACATTTGGCAATGATAGCAATGCTGTTGGACTTTAAAAGCAGTGTATATGGTTTGGCACCGGCATATTTTGAGTTCTGATATTGGCCTTTGGGCTGGTTTTGATTGGCCATTGGGCTGGTTTTGTCACACAGACCTGGCAACCCTGTGTGAGTGTGTGCATCTCTGTCGCTGCACTGCGGCAACATCACACAGGTGGAAGCAGTCTTTGCTTCTTTGACGCGTTACATCAACATTTTCCTGCCAGGTTGATGCCAAGAGGAAAGCCATGCTGCTCGCCGCACTGAAACACAAAACACTGATGGCTGAAGCCGAGAAAGGAGGAGGTCAGCTCACTTTACAAACGTGTACCTGTGTGATATTCCTTTATAGCACTGTTCTCAGCAAATACAAATACTTTGTAAAACTAAAAGTGGGAAATGAATTTTGAAGCTAGTGTTCAGATTGAACCATTTACATCTTTCCTCAATAATCGACAGTTGCCGTTGGTAACGGTGGCTCAAATTGAACAAACATGCATGATTTACAAAATTCTAAATAATAAAATAATTAAAGAAGTTACTGTATTCTACACATTGTGCGACCTAAAGGATATCTAAAGGTTTTCTAATGTATATTTAACAATATGTGTAAAATGTTTTACAAAATAATAAATGCCTTTGTAATTTTATAACAAAATATAATGATATTTTCTTCCTGTTAAATGCAATATAAAGTATGCTTACTTAAGCTAGTACCAACCAATTTAAACCATTTATATCATGACATCCATCCATCAATCGATTTAGAACCTTTAGAGACTAGGGAGGTGTGTGAAGGGCCACATTTCTCTGGAGCTCCAAATCACCATCTACTATTTAACAGTTCAATCAAATGCAAAAGGATTTTATTTAAATCCCCCTCAAAACTGTGCACTGCTAAATTTCTATTTCACACAGTAGATAAAGACGCTGTAACTTCTCATCTCATTGGCAGGTTTTGACCGGCATCTTTTCGGGCTGTATCTGATTGCCAAAGAGGAGGGACGACCCATTCCAGACCTCTTCGTGGACCCTCTCTATGCAAAAAGGTGCTGTCTGCTAAGTTAAACAGTCTCCACCATGGTCCGTACAGGTTGTGTACATGTGGGTGTTAGTGTACCTCTTTCAAAGCATACAGTTGCATTGTCATAGCAGGAAAAGCAAAGGTGTAACTAAAGCATGTATTTTATTTCAAATGTGTTTATCCGTCTTATACGTGGTTGATTTAGTATGGAAATCCCTTCATTTGTGAACACTATTGTTTACTTTGTGTATCGGCCGTTAACAAAGTTTAACTAATAAGCTCAATGTGGAGAAGTGAGTGCCGTCAATGGAAAGCATATTGAATTGAATTAATCGTCCCGATATGTTGATCCCTAATATCATGTATTTATTTGTTCCTTTTTAATTTCATGATTAATCTTCTCAGCAGATTCAAATCTAATAGATTTTACCGGATGGTTAGAAAATACCGATAACTGTCCTGTTTGATAACCTGAACTGCGATACATAAATTCTGAAGCGGACTCGAGACTAGATGGTACATTGTGAGGGAGTTGTTTCTGCCTGTAACTGAGTTGTGTCTTTTCCTGCAGTGGTGGTGGTGGTAACTTTGTGCTGTCGACCAGTCTGGTGGGCTACACGACCATTCTGGGGGCTGTGGCTCCCATGGTGCACCACGGCTACGGCTTCTTTTATCGTATCAGAGATGACAGGTGGGCAGACATCGGCTTGTTTCCATAATGCTCTTCTTCTGAAAATCTGTGACCGTCATGATTTATGATGTTGAAACTTAAGTCCAATGTTGGGACGTCGGCTTTTTGTTGATTTTGCGTTTGATAGCAATCACTAACTAATTAGAAAAAATAGGAATAAACACACAAAATGGCGTGACATATAAAAGAAGCTTTCCTTTTACTCTATGAACTCTATAAGCTTTGTTGCCACATTTTAAAGCGCCATATCCATACAATTAAAATGTTTTTTGTTGCTAAAGTTTATTGCTGCATTTCGATTGGATGCTGTGGTCAATTAGCCCCCGATCGTTATCCACTGATGCTTGTTCTAAATAGTTTGATTGGTGGTTGCTATAAAGGCTGACCAAATAAGTCAATCCTGCCTGAACAGCTCAGTATGTTACATATATGGAAACTATAAATTAATCCATAGACGGGCTTGTGCAACCAGACAACAATTATGTTCTCGTTGGTTTCCGTTGAATTGTAACTGCAACGTGTTGCATCCTCTGGGCAAATAAAACTGCTTCAAAACAAAGGCTCAATTTACAAATGGCTGCTGGTCAAGCCAAAACAAAAAGCAGAAAAGGTAATGATATGCATCAGTCAGTCAGCTGGGTAAATTCATTTCAAGTGTGAAATTGTGTGTAACTTCCCTGCAGTTTCCGAAACTGCGATCACATCCACACGTCTTTTTTCCCTCCAGGATTGTGGTCTCAATCTCTGCGTGGAAATCTTGCCGTGAGACGGATGCTGCGTCACTCTTCAACAACTTCAGTAGCTCCTTACATGAGATGCTCGTCCTGGCCACCACATCTCAGTTATAATGGCATGATTCTTCTCAGCAAAAATCAATGCAAAGGAACAGAATCGGGACTGTGAAGTGATGGGCATTAAAACACATCGAGTAGATTTCCTTTGACTGTCAACCTTAGATTATTCTATTTATATTAAATGAAAGGCGTTCCAATCAAACTCACAACTATGTAGAAGTGAAATAAAATTCATTTGTATTTTGGATTGGTGAAAATCTAAAGACACGTGTGACAATACTGAGCTATTAAAGTTGTACTGAAATTGAAAAACATATTTTTTTCCCTAAGAAATCAGTTGACATATTTGTGTTTGTTTTGCATTTGGCCTAATACAACAAAATCATTCTTAACACAAATTAGAAATGTAAGTGTTATACAGCAATAGAGGCTGAGCAAATGAAGGCAATGTTAAGCTTTCAGCTGTTTTGGCCGTCCTGCAACCGCAGGGTTGTGGGTTCGATCCCCGCTCTCCCCCCCCAGCAAAGTCAAGTGTCATGAGCAGCAGGCACCACCCCCCCCCAGTTGCTTCGCGCGCCGCAGCCCCCACTGCTCTAACTAAAATAACTATAAATGCAGAAGAGAAAACTAATTTCCCTTAGGGGATTAAAAAAATTATTCTTATCCTACAGTTAGTCTTCTCTACGTTCCTCTGGGACTCTACGTTAATCGTGGCTCAGTGGTGAGCAGGGTCGTCCTTCAATCAGAGGATCGGCGGTCCGATGCTCGGCCCCGCTAACCCATGTCGATGTGTCCTCCGGCGAGACACTCCCGTAGCTGTGCCTACGGCGTATGAATGTGGCAGGTGGGACCGTAGCCCCTCCGATCAGTGTCTGAATGGGTGTGAATGGGTGAACGATGTCATGGAGTTTGAAAGCGCTTTGAGTGGTAGGAAGACTAGAAAAGTCCAATTACCATTTGAATGACAGGGTGACACGTGTAGGGGATCTTTGACGATCCAGTCGGCTCACTGGCTAATATCATGCTGAAAGTAACGTTACTACCATAATTTGCAAGCTTCCACTTTCCTTTTCTTTGAAGTATATTGTAAAGGCTTCACCCTCTCAAGAGTTATTGGGTTAATTTCCTCAGTCGTGATGATTTTCTTTACCCCTTGCACAGCTCCGTTATGTCTGCACAGCCGTGTGACCATATTTCTGCCTCAATTTAAACCGGCATTTCCTCAGCTGCTCTAGTGGAGCCAGATGGGCCCACAGCTCGGAGGGCTGTGCCTGGACTATTACAATATGTAGTTACAATATCTAACTCACGTTGCCTTTTCTATTACGGTGCTGCACATTGTTTCGTATTACTTCAGGACTTGTCTCATCAGAGAAATGGTTGTCTTGCTGATCACTGCCTAAAACTTGGTCACTAGACCTTATAGGACCTGCACACGGTGCAGCTGTCTTGTTTATGTTCTCCGTCAAGTGAAGATGGCTGAATGTTTACATTACCTTATATAAGAATGACTGCTGTAACTAGAAAATAACCTTAAAAACTGTGATATTTTTTTTCCTTCCTTATTTCCACTGCATTTAAAACTTTGGACATTTTAAAATGTGAATCAGAATGTACTTCCTTTTAAACACCCAGAGGAAATAACAAATAAAGACATTTCTCTGTTGCAAAAACACGAAATGTATGTGATGATGACAAAAAAAGTTGAAAGATTTCCACCTGTTTGTTTTCATTAAATGAGTAACATGATGTTAAAATGACTGATGTTTCAGTAACCGAATATAAAACTTTCATAGTTGCACATAGAAACATTCTACAAAAAGGTTAGTAATTCTTGCAAATGTGGTTTTGTGGGTTAAACTGCGGACATTAACGGTCTAAAATGTGTCCACATACATATGCTGTAGAACTTAACTATTGTGCTTTTCCTGTTGTCACATGTCAAAGTATCTTTTGTGAAAAAGGTCCATAAAACGACAACTAATGAACATTATACCAGAAGTTTGACTTCTCATTTGGACTGAAAGGTGACTTGTCTGATCTGATCATAACCAAATTATGTGACTCAAAGAGGCACAGCTGTCAGACAGATTATCCTATGGCTAATAGATTAACTTTCTAAAGAAAGTTAGGCCCCTGATGCTGGGCAGGGAAACATAAATACCTCTGGAAACAAAGAAATGGAAAACAATAGGTGTAGTATTGCTCTCTGTGTCTTATTTCCTCTAGTGGCCCATCTGTTTGTTGACCAGCATGTGGTAGACTCCCTTTTGGGCCAGCAGCTGTTGATGTGTCCCCAGTTCGATCACCACTCCTCCGCTGAAAACAGCGATGCGGTCTGCATTTTGGATGGTGGACAGACGGTGAGCCACAATGATACACGTCCTGCCCTTACTGGCCTCGTCCAGCGCCTCCTGCACCACCTGGAAAAAACAAAATGACGACACTGACCTCACATGTACATTTAAGAAAAGAAAGAAAGAAATGTACACTTTTATTGATCCCCGTAGGGAAATTCTTCTCTGCATCTGACCCATCCTTAGTTATTAAGGAGCAGTGGGCTGCAGTGAAGCGCAAGGGGAGCAACTGGGGGTTCAGTGTCTTGCTCAAGGACACTTTGACATGCAACTATAGGGAGAGCGGGGATAGAACCGGCTACCTTGTGGTTACGGGACGACTACTCATCCCCATGATGAGCTACAGTTGACTCCAAACTATATAACTATAGGGCACGCTGTAGTGCATCACTTGCTCTTTGGAGAAGGTGATTGGCAACAATCGTCCGTCCCTCCAGCTCCAGGACATGTCGGCCTCCAGGACCCTTAGGCGGGCGGCCAGGAAAGATGTTGGCCGACCCCTCTGGGTCATCATTAACTTCCTGCCTCATCAACAAGGCCCAGGACCCCCACTGACATGGACTCTTCGGACGAGGGAGGATGTATGAATTAATTTTTTACAAAATGTTCACAAAATGTCCAGTGAGCACTGAGTACACTTTGTGCCTATACACTGTGAACGTACAGGACTGTCTCAGAAAATTAGAATATTGTGATAAAGTTCTTTATTTTCTGTAATGCAATTAAAAAAACAAAAATGTCATGCATTCTGGATTCATTACAAATCAACTGAAATATTGCAAGCCTTTTATTTTTTTTAATATTGCTGATTATGGCTTACAGCTTAAGAAAACTCTAAAATCCTATCTCATAAAATTTTAATATTTCCTCAGACCAAGTAAAAAAAAAGATTTATAACAGCTGAGTGTTTGTCAAGGCTCAGGAAACCCTTGCAGGTGTTTCGAGTTAATTAGACAATTCAAGTGATTTGTTTAATACCCTACTAGTATACTTTTTCATGATATTCTAATATTTAGAGATAGGATATTTGAGTTTTCTTAAGCTGTAAGCCATAATCAGCAATATTAAAAGAATAAAAGGCTTGCAATATTTCAGTTGATTTGTAATGAATCCAGAATGCATGACATTTTTGTTTTTTAAATTGCATTACAGAAAATAAAGAACTTCATCACAATATTCTAATTTTCTGAGACAGTCCTGTATATACGTTTCTAATCTCTTGATAACATTATTATGAGATTTTTAATTTCAGTAAAATAACTTTATTTGTGTCTTGTCGTATTCTTGTTTATTGGTCCCAGTGTGAGTGTCAATAGTGGGAATGATTTATTTGGCACCTGCTGACTTTTTTTTAGCCCCCTCCCCCAACACTCACCTTCTCACTCTCAGTGTCGAGTGCAGATGTGGCCTCGTCCAGGAGCAGCACTTTGGGGTTGCGGAGTATGGCTCGGGCGATGGCTATGCGCTGCTTCTGGCCACCGGACAGCTGAGTTCCTTTATCACCTGCCTGAGTGTCGTACTTCTGCTCATTCAAACAGAGAGAGAAAGAGGAGGCGCTATTAATATACTCCTAAATAAAGACAAAAGCTCACGCTGTATTCCACACCTCACTTTATATTGTGAATACAAAATGGTCTGGTTGCACCTTATTGCAATTTATGTGAATTAATTGATTATAAAAGTACCAATTTCCTTATAAATAAAGCAACAGGGACACCTATTCTGAATAGCGAAGTCTCCGTTGGATTTTTAACGCTGTGATCAATCATGGTTGTATGGAGGTGGAGGAAGAAATTAGATATTGAAAGATTGATATTTCTAAACCTGAGCAAATAAAGCCCCAACTCGTTACCATTAAAGGTGAGAATGTTTTTTTAATGAGTTGCAGTTTTTTCTATTGTTTCCTCATCACCACACTGACAGGCATCATATCCCAAGTGTCCCAGTAGACAACATTTGTGAGATGTTGGAAAGATTATAACTTCTCCATAAAAATGTCACACGTGGATTAATTTTATTTCTGTCGGTGTCATCACTGAGATCCGAGCGTTGCTGAAACATCAGAGCAGTTACCTTTGGCAGGCTATCAATGAAGGTGTGAATGTTGGCTGCTTTAGCAGCTTCCTGAATCTCCGCAATGGATGCGATGCGGCTGTTGTCTCCATAGGCGATGTTTTCACTCAAGGTGCAGTCGAACAGCACAGGCTCCTGGGATACGATGCCTATTTGAGATCTCAACCACTGGATGTTCAGCTTTTTCACATTCATATTGTCGAGCAGCTGAAAAAGAAAATGTTCGCAAAAATTATTGTCGGAAGCACAAGTTGGATTTGATGTCTAAAACATCCAATAATTGTTTTTCTGAGCATAATATCTCACTATTTGGCTCCTAAATACTCCAACAGCTGAATGTGTCTGTGTGACGATGAGTTCTGAGCAGGTAATGTGCAGTGGGGGAGCTGGATAACAATGACGTGTGTTAGTTTAATCAACTTTAAACATCACTTGAAGACAGAGTCACAGCTCTGTGGAGCCGAGTATTCCTATAGACCTTAGTGGTAATGACTTTATGAACTTCTTTAATGAAAAGATTTTAACTATTAGGGACAAGATTAATAATCTCTTGCCCTTAACCAGTGCCAATCTGTCCTCAAGTGGAATGGCCTTGGAAACCGCTGTATGCCCTGGTGTATATTTGGAGGGCTTTTCTCCCATCAACCGTGACCAATTATCGTCAACGGTTTCTACTTCGAACACGTCTACCTGTCTCTTGGACCCCATCCCGACGAGGCTGCTTAAAGACGTTTTGCCTTTAATTGGAAGCTCTCTATTAGATATTATCAATGTGTCTCTGCTAACAGGCCACGTACCACACTCCTTCAAAGTGGCTGTCATTAAACCTCTCCTGAAGAAGCCCACTCTGGATCCAGAGGTGTTGGCTAACTACAGACCGATCTCTAACCTCCCCTTCCTCTCCAAGATCCTTGAGAAAGTGGTCGCAAATCAGTTGTGTGACTTTCTACATCATAATAGTTTATTTGAGGAGTTTCAGTCAGGATTTAGAAAACACCACAGCACCGAGACAGCACTGGTGAAAATTACAAATGACCTCTTAATGGCAGCAGATAAAGGACTCCTCTCTGTCCTGGTCTTGTTAGACCTTAGTGCTGCATTCGACACCATTGACCATGACATCCTGTTACAGAGACTGGAGCAGTCGATTGGCATTTCAGGCACGGCACTAAGTTGGTTTAAATCCTATTCATCAGATCGATCTCAGTTTGTATTTGTAAACGATGACGCCTCGATAACCACCAACGTTAGTCACGGAGTTCCACAAGGTTCTGTGCTTGGACCAATTTTATTTACCTTATACATGCTTCCTTTGGGCAATATTATCAGGAAACACTCCATTAACTTTCATTGTTATGCAGATGATACTCAATTATATCTATCGATAAAACCAGAGGAGAGCAACCAACTCGGTAAAATTCAAGCATGTCTTAAAGACATAAAAACATGGATGACCTGCAACTTCTTGATGTTAAACTCAGACAAAACCGAAGTAATTTTAATCGGCCCTGAGCACCTCAGAGATCAATTATCTGGTGATGTGGATTCTGTAGACGGCATTGCCCTGGCATCCAACACCACTGTAAAGAATCTCGGCGTTATCTTTGATCGGGACTTGTCCTTTAACTCCCACGTAAAGCAAATCTCAAGGACTGCATTCTTTCATCTACGTAATATTTCAAAAATCAGGCACATCTTGTTTCAAACAGATGCAGACAAATTGGTTCACGCGTTCGTTACTTCGAGACTGGATTACTGCAACTCCTTATTATCAGGCTGCTCTAATAAGTCTCTTAGGTCCCTCCAGTTGATCCAGAATGCTGCAGCTCGTGTTCTCACTAAAACTAAGAAAAGAGATCACATCACTCCTGCACGAGCTGCTCTGCACTGGCTCCCCGTAAAATCAAGAATCACTTTTAAAATTCTTCTCTTAACGTACAAAGCCTTGATTGGTGATGCACCATCATAGCTTAAGGAGCTTGTAGTACCATATTGCCCCACTAGAGAGCTGCGCTCACTAAATGCGGGACTACTTGTAGTTCCTAGAGTCTTAAAAAGTAGAATGGGAGCCAGAGCCTTTAGTTATCAAGCTCCTCTTTTATGGAACCAGCTTCCAATTTCAGTCCGGGAGGCAGACACAGTCACCTCGTTTAAGAGTAGACTTAAGACTTTCCTCTTTGACAGAGCTTATAGTTAGGGCTGAATCAGGTTCACCTGGTCCAGCCCCTTGATATGCTGCTATAGGCTTATAGCTGCCGGGGGACGTTTAGGATGCACTGAGCACCTTTCTCCTCTTTTTCTCTCTCCTTAGGGATGCATTTTCATCTCTCCATCACACATTACTAACTCTGCTTTCTCCCCGGAGTCCTTTTGACTTCACGTCTCATGGGGTCATCGGACCCTATGAGACGGCATAGATCCTATCTGCTGATGGATCATCGAGGTCTGGGTCGTGGAATTCCTGCTACCGACCACGCCACTGCCCTGTTGAGACTCCGCCCACTGTTGAGACTCCGCCCACTCCTCCTCTCTACCTTCATCTGCCTGATGGATCGTGGAGGTCTCCATCGTGGAATATGCCTACTATGAACTATTCATACACTGTCATATTCATTGAATGTATTTTAACTCTAAATCTGTCCTTCTGTACACATTACATCTATTGCACCTGTCCATCCTGGAGAGGGATCCTCCTCTGTTGCTCTCCTGAAGGTTTCTTCCATTTTTCCCCCCTGAAGGGTTACTTGGGAGTTTTTCCTGATCCGATGTGAGGTTTTGGGGCAGGGATGTCTATGTGTACAGATTGTAAAGCACTCCGAGACAAATTTGTAATTTGTGAAATTGGGCTATACAAATGAACTGAATTGAATTGAATTGAAAATAATTATAATTAATAATTTTATATAATAGCAATAAATAGAGTTCTCTCTCTCAGAAGACAGTCGGCAAAACCAAGAATCCCATCAAGATAAACTGAAATGGGTTATGCAGTAAATACATAAACACACATGCTCCACATAACTCATAAAATCTCAAGGTCCGTGTCTCCTCAGTACAGTGCCATCAAGCAGCCATAAACGCGATCGCCGGCTAACCATTAGCCAGCTGGCAATAGGTGAGAGTGTTATTCAGCCACAGAGCGTGTGTGTGTTTTATCTTCTCACCACTCTGCCCTCTCTGGGATCGTAGAACCTCTCCAGCAGCTGGATGGTGGTGCTCTTTCCACAGCCGCTGCTCCCCACCAAGGCCAAAGTCTCTCCCTTGCTCACCTTGAGATTCAGCCCTCTGAGGACGGGCACATCAGGGCGTGCCGGGTAGTTAAAAAAGACACCGTCAAAGTGCACGTTGCCCTCAAATTTGTCCTGGTGGTTTCGAGAGATGACACAGAGGCGTGAAATATTAGCTTGTGTGTAGAAAGCGGCTCCATAAACCTTGTGCTTGGTGCCGTGTGACATACTGGAGACTCCCCCTCCTGTGAGAGATTGTCGATGGCGGGCTCTTTGTTCAGCAGCATCATGAGGTGGGAAGCTGAGATTTTGGCCTTCGCATAGTTTGGAGCGAAGGAGTTGGCCTCTCCGAGCGCCATGGCACCGTACAGTATAGCAGAAATGACACTGGGAGGGAAAGTCAAGCGCTTATTAGTTATACCTTTCAAATCACCTGATCAAGAGAAAAAGTCATGCTATGTGTTCACTCACAGGAATACTCCCTCAGCATTCATCATTCCTCTCACAATGAGATAAGCTCCAAAGCGGAAACAGCCTGCGTAAGCAAAGTAGATCATGGCCTGGGTGATGGAGAAGCATAACCCATGCACATGGGCGTTTTTCTGAGAGTTCCTGTTCAGAAAGTGAGAGAAAGGTGGCATCAGAGAGGTCACTATTAAAATGAATACAATGTATTCATGAAGACGGATCTGTGGTGTAATGTCTCGTACTTGTATGGCACTTCAAGGTGTTCCTCATACAAAGACTCAAACTTGGGTTGTATGTTTAGAGAGACAACAGTACGGATATTTTCAATGGCCTCTGTAGCAATCTGTGAACACACACCATACCAACATTATATCTATTGTTGATCACAAACAAAAAACAATGAGCGTGTTACTTTGGCTCATCTCATACTGATTCCCTACCTTTCCGGACTTCTCCAGCTCCTTCTTGTCCTGAGCGGCGTATCCGGTAAGCGCCCGCATCTCCATGGTTCCAGCTGCTGCCATGAAGGGCACCACAGCCAGGACGAGCAGAGTCAGCTGCCAGCCGTACACGAAGGAGATGATCACAGAGGTGCCCATGTTGGCGACGTTCTGGGCCAGCGTGGCCAGACGGATTCCTGTGGCCTGAGCGGCGTGAACGATGGGAACAAAGAAAGTTACGACAACACTCAGATGATTCAATGTTGTAGTCTTTGGCAAATAGATTTGTTAATTTTGTGTGTGTGTTTGTGTGTGTGTGTGTTGTGACTTACCCCTTGCACTTGGGCTGCGTCTGTGGCCAGTCTCGTAGTGAGCGCTCCAACACTGTTTTGGGGGTTGTCAAACCAGCTGAGGTCCTACAAGGAAAACGGGGAACGACATTTTCCATTTTCCATGAAAATAAATCCATCCGTTATCTGTTAACCCAGCTGGCTTTGGGCGAAGGCAGGGGACACCCTGGACAGGTGGCCAAACCCAGTCCCAGAAAGAACCCGGGAATCTAACCCCGTGCTGGCTCCACACCACTGGGCAGCAATAAAGTTAGATATATATATTCTGTTGAAACTCAGCCCGACAGAGAGCTATCAGAGGAGAGAAGAGAGGCAAGGTTACACTTACCTGTCTCATCATGGCCTTAAAGGCGTCGCGTCTCAGTTTAAGGGTCAGCGTCTCCCCAGATTTACCAAAACAGTAGCCCTGTTACACATTTTGGGAAATTTGCCAATTAGCTTTCTTACTGGGAATTACATGCACAGATTGATACCACACTCATGTCTGTCCAGTAAGCACACAGCAACAGCCAGAACACAGTTATGTATCTAAATAGTAGATTATTCTCATCACAGTGTATTTCCAAAAATATCAACATCACCACCAGGAAATGAAGATATGTTGGCCTCACCTGTAGAAACAAGGCGACGAATGTTATAACTCCAATAACAATGAACATCAGAGAAAAGAAAAGAGATTTTTCCCTGATCACCTCTTGATTGTGTTCAGCAAATACCTGAGAGGAGATAAAACAAACATATAATCTCTAGCTTTCTACAACATCTGACGAATGTTGCATCAAGAAGCTTTAAAATAACTGTTGTGCTCCACAGATACACGGAGTAACATACAGTGATGATCTTGGAGAAGATGACAGCAAACAATGGTTGCATAGCTCCGTTGAAGATGGCACAGATGGTCCCGACCAAAATGTACGGCCACTCGTTGCGGTTGAGGTTCATCAATTGAGGGAACGACAGGAGGGGACAATCCTCCTTCTACAGAAAGAGAGAGAAAGAGCTGAGCCACAACTCCGACTGTTTTCTCCTCAGGGAGATATTAACAAAGTTAGACTGTGGTTAAATGAATTTAGTGCAGATGCATTAAAAATATCTTTGCAACCAGGTTATTGTCTATATAGTTCAGAGGCAGGGGCAGGACCGACATTTTAGGATCTGCTCAGGATGAGATCTGCCCCCCCTGTTTCCAAACTGGGTCAACGCTACAACACTGGACTAAGAAGGAGAAGCTAAATAGTAATCCTGGAATTGAGTCTCATTTCCTTTATATATTGTGGCCACTGTCTATAATATTTCCTAATTCTCGGTTTCTTATTTGAGATGAAATTGGATACAATTTTATCAAGAGTCACAACAAAATTAGGGTTTGGAAAAGGAACACACCTTGGGACCACCGCCCAGTTCAACACTTCAACCCTGAATAGAAACAGCGAATGTGAGATAACCTTGGCTTCTGTGTTTCGTGGTAAACGTTCATTTTAAAACAAGTTCAGTGTGTAACCAGAGACCCTTCGTACCCCTCCATACCCCTCCATATGCCTTCAGAACAGACATTTGGCAGGTGTTTTCACAAATCATAATAAATTGGCAGCATATAAGAAGACCAAATGCTTCCTGCCCCCGTTGGACGATGAGAGTAGATATAACAGTTTGCCCTGCATAGACCATGTTGACAATGTAGCTCAAACCCCAGCTCACCTCTTCTGTCCCGTATTCCTTCAACTTCTGTTTCTCCTCTTTCTCTCCCTCTGAGGAAGCAAAAGAGGTGTTTCTTAACTTCCTGCTGTGCACAGACTGAGAACGGATCTTGGTCAACGGGCTGTTCGCGTCCACAGAATCCCCCCGTCCTTTCCCCTCCTCCGACTCCTCAACCTTTTGAAAGGTCTGCGGCAGAGAGAGAGATGTGTGGGTACCCCAGAAATAAACAACATCAAGACCATTCTGAAGTTACAAAGTTCCCCTTGAGTTCAAGACCAACCGCTGTGACATGTGTTTCGTGTGTCTACCTGCATGGTGACCAGCGTATGGTAGATTCCCTGTTCTGTCATTAGTTGACTGTGAGTCCCCAGCTCTGCAACCTTCCCTTGCTGAAAGCCAGCGATGACGTCCACGTTCCGGATGGTTGAGAGGCGGTGGGCAATGATTATGGAGGTACGGCCCTGTCGGACCTGCACAAGAAGATGTGTCAGAGTTTTTTTCCAGCTTATATTTACGAGTGAAAGCGTGCGTCAAAATTGGATGCCTGGTAGAGCCTTTGGAAAAGAATACAACCAACAACTTGTAAAATACAAGCTCGCTGCGATTGCAATCACACCGGGAGTCCTCTCTGAACACACAGGTTGAAGACTAAAACAACTCTCCCTCCCGAGCCAAGTATGACACACAGATTCTGTCACCGGTTCATATCACTTCATCCTGGCCTTGTCTTGGCTCCGTCCCCCTCTCTCATTGTAACAATACGATAACAAGTGTGAGTGTTGTGTTGTGTGAGGCGTGTCACTAAACTGAGAGAAGCAGACATCATATTTTATTGTGCTGTTATTCTGAATTTGCAGGAACATGAAGGACACATCAGTCTCTTAAATATTTAAGATTTATATGAACACAAGAAGGAGCTAAAATTGTACATACATTTCATGAAGATAGATAAGTTAGCAGTTGACACATTTCCTCATTTAGTGATTGGTCTACGGACGTCTGAGGATCTCGTCAGCGACGTCAGCATGTTCACATGCTCACAATACAGAAGTAATGATGCCAAGTTGATCAACCTATTACTGCGAGGGTAAACACAAGTACAGCTGAGGCTGATGGGAATGCAATTAGTTTTGCAAATGATTGAAAACCACGACGACTCGATTAAGTCTAATTTGAATTTCTGTAAAAGTGCAAAGTAAGCTAAAGCTTCTGTGCATGAGGCAGAGCATGTGTTTGGGTTTATTTCTACCTTGTCGAGTGCAGCTTGCACCATGGTCTCACTCTCAGCATCAAGAGCAGATGTGGCTTCGTCCAACAGGAGGATTCTGGGGTTGCGGACTAGAGCTCGAGCAATCGCAATCCTCTGCTTCTGTCCTCCGCTCATTTGAGTCCCTCGGTCTCCGACCATCGTCTCAAACTTCTGCTCAATGATAAGATTCTCAATGTTAACAGGTGGTGGGCAGAGTTCTTGATACACACAGAAGATGGGGAGTCATAAATACAATCCTACATCAGGAAGGGCCATAATGAAGTTGTAAGCATTGGACTCCTTGGCAGCTTGCGCGATATCGGACTGCGTCACGTCGGGCCGGCCGTATCTGATGTTCTCAGCGATGCTGGTGGCAAAGAGGATGGGCTCCTGGCTCACCACGCCAATCATATCCCTCAGGTAGCGGACGTTAAGGGAACGGATGTCGTGACCGTCAATAGTCACCTAAAGTACAGGAGTCAAACATATACAGGACTTTAAATATAATCACAGCCAAGAGTATTTGAAAACAGCATGTCCTCTGCTGTTGTTAAAAGAATAGTTCATTTTTTCCGAATATATCCTCAAATGTTTTTCTTTGAGAGAGTTAGATGAGAAGCTTTAATACGCCTCTCAAGTCTGTGCGATACATATAAAGCCGGGCATAGCCACTTCCTGGAGTTTCAGGAGTTTCCCGGAGTACATCACGACCAGAAACTGTATTTACAAATACGGACGTGATATTCAAAGTTTCACTGCATTTTCAGCAGGTTTTAAGGCTCTCATTGTAATTGATTGTCTTTATATCAATGTCAACTTAAAGTAAATCAAGGCTGCTGTAAAAGCTGGAAAACACGTGAGGAGCAGCCAGCAGTGACACAGTGAATACAGGACAGGCAGTAAATGGGCTAAACTACTTTGATCTATATCTTCATGTGACACCTGCTCTATTGCATGACAACATGTTATAGGGGTGCAATGCTGAATTAGTAGACAACTCTCTCAAGTCCTCAATTATAACAGAGTGGATATGGTGGCAATTGCTGAATAAATCCTTTGAATGAAGTTGTTTATCAATACCACTCACAGATCCTTCTTGGGGATCGTAGAACCTCTGCAGCAGCTGGATCGTGGTGCTTTTACCACAGCCGCTGCTACCGACCAAGGCAATGTTCTGCCCACTGGTGACGCTCAGAGACAAGTTCTGCAGAACCTACAAAATGATAACAAGGTCAGTTATGAGATGCCGGTTAAAGTAATACAATGTATGCTTTAGAGTTCAGCGAACGGTCGAAGGGGAACATACTTGGACCTCCGGCCTCGAGGGGTAGCTGAAGTGGATGTTCTTGAACTCTATGTTTCCTTCTATGGTATCAGGCTTGAAGCCGGCCTCTGAAAAGCTGTCAATATTCGGTTTCTGTTGAGACAAGTCTTACAAGTTTTAATTCTAAAAACTCAGCTCTCCGGTTCTCTGAGGCCAAACTACAAATATGTTTTATCTGTAGTTTGGTCTCAGTTGGATAGAGAACATGATTCTTATCACCACCTCAAACAGACAATGGGAGGAAGGCTGTTAGCTCCCATGTTTTGGTGAGCATTTTTAGAAAGATTGTTTTTTTCCCCACAGCTCTTTGTATTTTCACTGCACACTGCTTTGATTCCTCAAAGGTTGAGCTCTGTGTTTTGTCAAATAATGAGACTGTTTAATGTCCCCGTTTGAGGCCTCACACTTCTGTTATTTTAGACTAGACAGTATACACTAGAAACTAGAAAGAACCTTTCTAGATTAGACATCACAAACTGCTTTTTTGCAATTAAAGACACACTATAATAACTTGTTTTTCGTCATGTATTGATAACTCCACACTAGCTATAGGTCACCATTCAAACCACATTCTAGATGAGCTTGCAACAAGACTCTTGAAAACAACTCTAGGTGTGGTTGACTTAAAGTCACAGTGAAACAGAAGTTAGAGCGTATTTAGCTCCTGTTACAGTTTTAAATGTTGGATGAGCCATCCTGCATTCAGAGTTGCTGACAATCTGCAAAGTTTTTACTTAATTTCTTCCTCGTTCTCCTCCCAATATACGAGTTGTTGTGCTAAACTCTTAGCTCGAACACCAAGGCTATGAATGGGTGAATGATTAGATTAGGGCTGCAACAACGAATCGATAAAATCGATAAAAATCGATTATTAAAATAGTTGGCAACGAATTTCGTTATCGATTCGTTGTGTCGCGCGATTATTACGGCGCTCAATAAGTCACGGAGTATAAACAAAGTTGAGTTGAGCGCAGAGCGGCGCAGGAGAAACCAGAGCGGAGGGAGAGACGGAACGCTGCGTTGTGAGAGCCAATCAGCGCTGAGCTGCTCCTCTGTTGATGAATCTAATTGGCTGGTGCTGCTCACGTGGCGCTGGATGCGGAAGTCATTCACGTCGTCGGAGACATTCACGGAGCTAAGTGCGCCTCCGGGTGACGTCATGACCCCAGACACCAGGGCGCTACATGTCACGACGTGTGTGGCATTTCCACAAGAGTATAACGTAGAAAACGTGGTTATTTATTCCGTGGCGGATAGCGGAAAATATTTTTCCATGGAGAAAGGCAACGGAGATAAACCACGACGCCACTCTTTGAGCGCTGCGCTGCGCGTGCAGACGACATTTAACGGAGCGGAGCAGCGTGCGCTCTGATCGCTCTTTTAATGAAGTATCGATACTAAAAATATGCTAAATCACATCGTTTTTAACGTACGGGTACTTTGTTAGTATCGCTACACCGTGCAGCGTGACAGCAGCAGTGAGCAGATGTAGCGGACTAACATTCAAGCTAACCTAACTTCCCAAACGCTGTGGACATCTGAACGCTGATTGGCCGAGACGCGACACGTCCATCAAAGATGTTCTATTGCGAAGAGCACCACTTCACATTTTTTCCGCGTCTCACTGTAATCTCAACGGCAGCGGGCCAGGTGAAAAAAATAATAAATCGGAACGCGTCTCTGATATTGTTCAGGGGGCCACATGGGGACCACTGCTCAGGAGAGGAAAGCTGTCAGTCTGTTTGTGACGGTTCATCACCATGGTGACCAGTGAACAGGTTCATCACCATGGTGACCAGTGGATCTCCAGGACCTTTCCATGACTTTAAACCAAATTTCCATGATTAAACATTTAGTGAAAACTCTGTCTATACGTGACAAAGTGAGAAGATGTAGTATTTAAACTAACAATGAGAATTCCAAAGCATACCGTATATATACCGTGTAAATTAAAATTTGAATAAAACAAATTTGCATTACTTTTCCAAATATTTTGGGATTTTATTTTTTTCAATTACTTTTCTAGGCCTGCTAATAGCCATTTAAAAATTCCATGACTTTTCCAGGTTTTCCATGACCGTACGGACACTGTTTTGAATAAAGGGTTGAAAATTACAGTTTTTTTTGTTATTTTTTATCCATTAATCATATATAATCAATCAACTGATTATCGATTATCAAAATAATCGTTAGTTGCAGCCCTAGATTAGATAGCCCTAGTGGGCAGGTGGAACCGTGCATGCTAACCCCTGCTATCAGTGTATGAATGCGTGTGAATGGGTGAATGATGACATGTTGTGTAAATGCGCTTGGTGCGTTTGAAGAGAAAAAATAATAATAACAAATGAAATATTATAACCATAATCATGCCATGACAATGAAGCTGCTGTACGTGAGTGATTTTGTTACACGTATTGAATAACGTGGTGAATCTCAGAATCTCATGGGAGGTGAGCCAGTGCTGCAATATATCAACCAGATGATCTGATTGAAAGACGCTCCAATTAGAGCTAAATCCAATATATCTGACTCCAACCTGTCGGCTGCATGAAAGCAGATCCCAGATTACAACAGTGCATGTTGAGTAATATAAACTGACAACTGTCTAGCAGCAACAAGAGCTGAAAATACATTTAGTTTTAACATGTGTGCTTTGGGGAAGAAGGTTGCATGGCTTACATCAGGGGTGGCCAACAGTTTTTTTTGTGTTTTTTGTATGTGCGTGTTCGCTATGCTTGAGTTCAATACGGTATTTTTCGTCAAACGCGCATGCGTGAGATGAAAAAAACGCAAAGTTTCCCAGTAGGGCACGGGTCTCAAACTCGTGGGCCAAACGCGGAAAGACCACATCCGAATGTCGAGCGGCCGTTCTACGGTGGGTTACGCGAATGAAAGTGTCCGAAAATCAAACACTGCTCTTACGCCATGAACCGCATTATGGGCAGCTGGATGTCCCGCACTATGGCTAAAGTAGTTTACGGTGACGCTTTCGCCAGCCGCCCTCAATTCAGCGGACACGGTGTAAGAGCAGCGTTGCAGGAGAACCGCATCCAAATGTCGAACACTTTCTTCGGCTAAAGTGGTTTACTGGTGCACGTTTGATTACAAGTGCACCGTTCGATTTTCGGACACCTGTTCTGACACCCATGTGAAAGAATTGCATTGAGTGGCAACAAAGGAATTAAGCCAGATTTGAAGAGGATTGTTCAAGGCAAGAAATGCCAGAAGTCCCACGAAGCAACATGCATAGTAAAAGAAAAACGCTATTGTAAATTATTCTATTTTTGTTTGTGGACTTGGTTGAACTGAGATAATGTGTGTGTGTGTGAGACAGTGTACACAATGTTCATTGTTGAACATGACAGACCTGTTGTCTTAGTACTGTAGGAGTCCATTTCTGTCATTATCATGTTGGTGTGTGACATTTACAACAAATCTGGCTGATCAGAGGTGTGTGTGTGCAACAAGAGCTGAAAATACATTTAGTTTTAACATGTGTGCTTTGGGGAAGAAGGTTGGCCACCCCTGGCTTACATGATCAATAATGCTGTAGACTTTATATGCAGCTCCTCGGGCACCGGCAAAGGTCTCGATGTTAGGAGAGGCCTGACCCAGAGTGAACGCTCCGATAAGCACCACGAAGAACACCTGAAGACACACAAACCAGTGTTATCTACAGCAACCTTCTTCTTCAGTCTGACTCTGATTTAAAGACGTTGTGTTGTAATATGTATACTTACAGTGATCACTGTTCCAATCGTGTATTCGTGCTTGAGGATGAGTGTACTTCCGTACCAGAAGGCCAGAGCATAGGCCAGGTAGATCATCAGGAAGTTGAAGCCAAAGGCAAAATTGGCATATGTCGCCTTCTTTATTCCCACGGCCTTTGCATCCTCTAAGTTCTTAATATATCTGTGGTGCAAGACACGAATAGACACAAGCACGAGTGCTAGTTCAACAGAAAGCACATTTAAATATAAATTAGATTGCAATGACATCCCAGCAGCATCAGTCAAAAGCACTGATCTAATTCTATGGGGTTTTGGATGCGTTTGATCCTGTTAGAGTTTGTGGAGGATATTTCTTGGACTTTATAAACCTAGATTTATTTGCCCTGCGTTGATGTTTCGCTTGAATAGAATAAAATAGAACTTTCCATTAGATTAGTTCAGCATTAAAATATAAGGGCAACAGTTTGGATTCGGATATTACAGAATGATATTTAAATTGATACTATTCTATACCCCACAAACAATATATTTAGTATTTTACTATTTGTTTACTATTGTATAAAACACCTGTTTTATGTGGATTTGATATTGTTTGTGGATCACATGGAGTTCTGTCTTGTTGTATAAAATGTGCAATGCAAATACATTTGTATTATATTATATATATATATATATATATATATATATATATATATATATATATATAAACGTATACTTGTAGATACCTCTTGATTTCTTTCTCCTGACCATTGAAGGCAAACACTGTCCTGATAGCAGAGATTACCTCTGATGCCACAGCTCCAGCTTTGGCATACGCAGCCTGCTCTTTGGAAGTGAAATTCGCGAGCAACTATTCAGACAAGGGGACAGACATAATGTTATCAACAAAACCTGCAGGGGACTATGTCCTCATGCTGGACATATGGATAGCAAGAGAAAGGCGGAAAGATGGAATGAACACAGAGAGAAAGTGAACTTTAAAAGAGCAACACAAAGATGACGGAGAGAAGTTTACCTTTGAGAACATTCCAGCCGAAAGGATGAGTACAGGGCTCACGGCCAGGATGACCAGAGTGAGTTTCCAGCCTTTGCTGAAGCCGATGATGAAGGCTGAGATGAAGGTGCTTAAGGCCTGAATAAGCTTCCCAGCCTTGTCACCGATACCCTCTTGGATCTTATAGACATCACTGTGCATGCAAATATATCCACATGTTCAACACACGTATGTATTAGGAATGAAATATAAAAACATTTTGCGGTTGTCATGTGAAAACTGTGAAGACTTCAATGTTTCAATTTTGAGAATCATTCTTTGTTTGATTGTTATTTAATTGTTGTTGTTTTATAGGAATCACATCCCAAAAGGTGTTTTCTTATTTTCACTTTGACTCTACTTTGTCTTCCATGACAGCATATTGAACAAATGTTGAATCCAATATTTAAGAAATTAATATTAATGTTGTAAAAAGTGAATTACTGCTCTACAATAATTTGGCTCCATATGAAACAGAGTGTGTAACTTGTTTGTTACCTACTCTGTGAGACGTGTGTTGAGCTCTCCTGTTTCAGTGACATCGAACCAGCCGATGTCCTGCTGCATGATGCAGTGGAAGAATAGTTTGCGGATGCGTTTTGTCTGCCGCCCGGCCGACAGGGTCCAGAAGGCCACCTGCCCGTAGGCAACCACCAGCACGACAAAGCCCAGTATGGAGAAGTAAATGGCATATCTGGGAATGAAAGAAGTACTGTGACACATGGACTTTAAAACTTCTTCTTAGACTTGAAGATAATTTTACGTATTTTCACCCCACAACAAGCATGTGCTGTGTTTATGCTGATCTTTAAAGTCTTACTGTGTCATGTCTGCCTCTAAGGTGCTGTTTCTTGGTACGAAGGTGACGTCTACAGACACAAGGGAGGAAACAACATTGTTCAATGGGAATTAGTCTCATCATCATCATACCTTCCCATGGATGTAACCGGAAACTCACTGGTGCTGTTGAATTGTTGCGGAGGGGCGGTCTTTACAAGAATGTCTGTCATGTCCCCAAACACGATGCACATGAGAGGAAGAGTTACTCCGTTGACGATGGCACAGAAAAGCCCTGCCAGGATCAAGACAATGTCCAAGCCTTTTGCAAACCTAAACTTCACTCATGCAGAGGAGTGTCGTTTAGGAAAGACGAAAAACAGAAACATAGATGTTAGTATCTGCTGCTCGTGATACATTTTCGGGGTGTAAACAAAAGTTAATTACGCAATCAGAAAGGGGGAAAACTGGTATTATATTCTAACAGCAGGGGACAAGTCAAACCAAACAAAAGGAGGATGTGCCGCACTCCCGTCCTCTCCAGCTCCTCCTCCTCTTACTTCACAAACTCACACAAACCTTGACGCACACACGCTTCTATCATCATACCACATACGGCCTAATAGCATTACTTTTATTCTGTCCTCTCTGACCTCAGGCTGATTTCAAAGACATTCAATTACATATTTAAACAGTAAATTCCCTGGAAAATTTCCACAGTACATATTAGTAATTAACATATTACTCAGAGATGAAAGAACATTCTCCCCATGGCTCCTATCACCCAAACGGAGATGGGTTGGTGTAATTTGGGTAATGTTATATTTCCTGTGTGTAGCCAACTTGGAAAGAAAACTTTTTATTGTACTGCTCATCTTGACCAGGAGAAGAGATGTGTATATTTCTGATTAAATAGAGGAGAAAGAATAAAACTGTTAAAAGAGTCAATAAAGCAACCTCAAAAGAATAACTTGTGCATTAAAGGTGGCTCTGACAGAAGGAGATGACCTTACCACATCAATGGGGCCAACCATGGAAACCGCTGGCTTTTTTTCTTTCTCCTTTTTCTTGTCCTTGCTTTCACTGTAAAATATAAAAAGAATGATGAATGAATATTTGTTTTTACTCCAGAGATTAACCGAGACACCTGTTCAGGTGTGAGCCCATATGGGTTGACGCGGTTTTAAAAAAAACACATCGCTCTTGATGTTTTAGTCGTAGTAGAGAAAGAGGTAATTTAAAGCATACCTTATATATTCTTTCTGTTCGTCTTTGGCGAAAGCCAACTTGTCCTTTTCGTCTTTCACGTCCATGTCCGGTTGTTGTCACGTCTCAATCTAACCTACTTATAAGATCCCCTCTGAGATGAAATAAAACAACAACGTTAAATAACCAAAATGATTTAAATCTATATAAACGGTATCATATCACTGCAGGAGTAGTCTCACGCGTAAAGGTAACCCTTACCGTTCTCCCAGAGCCACTCCTCCCACAGGCTGGATGACAGTCGACTGCACACGAGCGCCTCTCCGCCTCTCGCCTTCTCTCCCCTCCCGACTGCCTCCTGAACACCGTTATGCCGCAGGCGGATATTCAGAGTCTCAGCCACACAGCTCCAAGGGTTGAAGGTGGAGCTTTGAATAAGTTGGAGCTCATTAGCTCCTTCGTTCACCTTATGGACATGTAGGAATTGATTCCCACAGCTGGCTGTTTCCTGTCATATTGTATATAGAGTCATAAGGACGGTTTACGTGATGAGAGGAAACGCGTTTAAGGTGGTTGTGTTCTATAATTATGATAGGGCTATCACATTATAACCTTCAATTTTAATAACCTTCAATTTTATATAGCGCTTCTCTAAATACCCGAAGTCGCTTACAGAGTCCAGAGTCCAGTAGTCATACACACACACAGTCATCCCGGTGGTGGTAAGCTACATCAGTAGCCACAGCTGCCCTGGGGCAGACTGGCAGAAGCATGGCTGCCAATCAGCGCCTACGGCCCCTCCGACCACCACCAACATTCATTCACATCCATATGACCAGGGTGAGGCTGCGGTGCATGTCTTTATGATGGTGGGGGAAACCGGAGTATCCGGAGTAAACCCACGCAGACACGAGGAGAACATGCAAACTCCACACAGAAATGACCTGGAGCGACCGGGACGACCGGGACGACCGACTAATTGCGATATGATTTAGTCCCATTTATAGTTTATGTAGCCATCAGCTGTATTAATGGCTATATGTACTCAACGACTGACTATCAAATGACATGAAGAAAGTTCAATTGAATAATATCTCAACACTATACAGTATTGTCAGTTTTCTAATTTAACTGGATGAATTATAAATAATATATAGTCTGATAATAAATAATAAAAGGGGTTTTCAATATTATGTCCATTAGGTGGAAATGACCACACTTCTGATTCAGAAGACATTTACAGAGCCAGCAGGGCAGATAGAGCCTCGAGGCTGAGGGCTGACAGCTGGAGGCAAAGAGAAGGGCAGAGAAACATAATACTTTTTAGGATACACTGAGCACCTCTCTTCTCTTCTCTCTCTACTTATGGATGAATTTACATCTCTCCATCGCACATTACTAACTCTGCTTCCTCCCCGGAGTCTTTGTGACTCCACGTCTCATAGGGTCCATTGGACCTGGCTGTGTCTGATGCCTCCTGTCATGGCCCTGCTGATGTGCCCCGCCCCTCTTCCTCGCTACCTCCTTCTGTCATAGATTGTGGAGGTCTGGATCGTGGTCCATGCCTATTACGAACTATTCATATGTAACCCAGTGGGAAAGAGGTGGTACACAGTAAAGCCACGAGAGGGCGCTCTATTTTGGGGAAAGTCAGTAGGACCGAACGAGTGCGTCACGTGACTGACTGGTGGCGTTGGTGATTTATCTTGTGTAAGTAAATGTGTAGTAAATATGTTATAAATGTGTTTCTATGTTAACCTACCAAAAGATGTTCAATAATATGAGCACATAGAAGTTTATAAGTGCATTGTATGTCGTTAAATGTGCCGATGGTGATGTCAAGAGGTATGATGTTGACTGATTTGGTCACCATGCGCTGCGCGTTGTGAGACGATTGCGGAGTTACTAATGCGCGTCGCTTTAATAACCGTCCTGTCGGGATACGTTCCGTTGTGATCCATGTTTTATATCATTTGTTGTCTGTCCATTGTTACAGAGATGATGTTTGTATTTGTTACTTTAGTGCTCTATGGTGGGGGTGTCTGTGAACACCAATAGCATTTGAGCTAGCACCGTGATACGAGCTGTGAGTGTGTGAGTATGTGTAATGTCTTGCGTCATTTGTATATTGATGGACCAAATGTTTAATGTTGTTGATTTCAGAGGTAACTGTATGTGTGATTTGTTGTCTTTTGTTTCTGTGTGAGCAGAAGAGTTACCACTGCGGTTTATTTATGTATTAGAAAGATATAATTGAGTTCAGACACCTAAATTGATTACAAATTACTTTAACACTTCTCTTAAACATAAAGAGAACTCGAGAAATAAAGATCCCACACTCTAGTGTTGCGTCTGGTTTATTATTCAATTTCACCGGCCTACACATACATTCTGTCATATTCATTGAATGTGTTTATGTAACTCAGTAATGATTCCTTCTGGTCACATGACATCTATTTATTCTGTCCATCTTGGAGAGGGATCCTCCTCTGTTGCTCTCCTGAAGGTTTCTTGTCCTTTTTTCCCCATGAAAGGGTTTTTTCTATTTTTTGCGAGTTTTTCCTGATCCGATCTGAGGTCCTGGGACAGATTGTAAAGCCCTAGGAGGCAAATTTGTAATGTGTGACATTGGGCTGTATAAAATAAACTGAATTGAATTGAACAATTACAATTAAAGAGAAAATACATAGTCACTAACTTGGATCAGAGAGATTGTTTTCTGAGTCGATATATTCTACTCATTGTGTCTTAAACAACAATTATAAACTGGGAGGACTTATTCTGAGATTGACCCTTGTCTCAAGGTGAAAAAAAAGAAACTTTGGACGTCCAAGCACAGTTATTTATATATTTATTCATCGTGAAATAGGCTTTGCGTATTAACTTTTATTGTGTGACTGTATTGGTTAATGTTCGACAGCCCCACACACATTCTTTCTGCTGAAGTCCAAAGTTTCTTTTTGTAATCAGAGCCACTTTCACACAACAGATGATGTAACAAACTTACATAATTAACGACACAAAAAGAATCAACAATGAAATCACATTGTGTGTGTGTGTGTGTTGTGGAGTTGTAGCCTGAGGTGCGGGCGAGCTTGACGACCATCTGTTGTCATCCATTTACTCTGTGGTCTTAAGTGAGGCATGACCAACACCAGTACAGTGGTATAAGTACTATGTTTACTTCAGTATTTCCTTTTCATGAACCTTTACACTTCCACTCTGCTACATTTCTGGAGAGACTGGACTATAGAGAAGAGTGTGACATAATTACATAAGCCCCACTGTTGTCGAAAGGTAGAGTAACCTTCATTGAGCAATGGACTGCACAACTCCAACCACCAAGAAGTCACAGACATCGATGAATAAGTTATTAACATCCTCATTTCGTATATCATAAAAGGTCTTAAAGTAGAGTTTCATTCCCATGTCAATCATTCTGTTATTACTGTACTTTGTTAAACTTCCCACCACTTGGGGGCGTAGTGACGCTGTCACTTAGCACCATATAATCAGGAGGGTTACTTGGTATAGGTGATAATGAATGAAGATGAATGTTAGGATTTCTTTTGTCTATCATTTAGGAAATAGACTTAGAACCGGGAAAGTTTCTGTGCTCTTTTCGTTATGGAAATGCTGCGATGTAAGTAATACTTTGCCTTTATTTTGGAAACTGGATATTTCGTCATTTTCTGCAGGCCTCTAAACCAAACAATCATCAACCGTGGTGGCCCAATACAATGGTATACCCATGTTTTAATCTCTTGGTGAACTCAGACAAAGTGTTGACGAAGTAAAGTTAAGACGGACTTCACCCCATGTCTTCATGCTGTGATACTCCTGCTCTTTGTATCATGTTCCTGTAAAAGAAACTGATATATCTATAAAAATAAGTATTATTCTACAAATGCAGGAATAAGAATCCTGTTTGTGGATTTACTCATATTCGTTCGAGCAGAGTCATGTTCATTATCTCCAACAATGAGTGATAAGTAACTCAGTGTAGATCAATATATTTACAATGGTGTCATGTGTTGCCTTTAATGATTTTTGACATTGACCTCACACCGTGATAAAAGTCACTCCTGTGGTTTGTTAGCTTCACGTCAATCTAACAATTAGGTAGATCTTATCAGACATGCCACATATCATTTAAAAAGCTGATTAAATATAACAGCATTGACACTATTTCTATTTTCAGTTTGTGACTCCTTCAGTTTTTGTGTGTGTCTATTTTGTGGTGTGTTTGCATCGTATCCTCAGACAGCGTTTCGTATGATATCGTACGAAAACATACTCATAGGCTTAAAGGGCTGGTCTAATGAACATCTAACATGTCTGTGGCTCAGCAACACTGTCATTATCTGCTCGTGACAGGATGTCAAGTTTTTCTATAGGCCTATAAACCTCTGTGTAAACTACACAAGTCCTCAAGTATCTGGGCCAATCCCAATGTCCCATCTAAAGCCTCAGAGGTTGCCGTCCTCTTTGTTTAACTTTTTTTTGCATGTTTAACTTCACAGTGCAATGAATTGTGGGTAATTCCCTTGTGCAACATCTACATCTAATGCTGACTTACAGAAAGTGTTAAACAAGGGCTAAAACTGTCTGCCAGAGAGCCCTCAAACACTTGATGATTTGACAGTGGAACAGAAGTAAAGCCTCAAGGAGTTAGCGTGAGCGCGCCTCACAGTCTGTGAGTCCGTCAGGGTGGAGGTTGGGATTCCCGCTAACTCAACTGAACACTCAGTAAGTCCCTGAGGGTTCAGAGTTTGAGGCCTTAGGGGGGACCTTGGGATTGGGACTCTATACTGAAGGACCGTTTTCAGAATACTTGCTTGGGCCCCTCACTGACCGGCCACCCCCCTGCACATCACTTAATACTTAGATACTATTGACACTTTCACGTACACTCACAGTACAATTGTACTGAGTATTGTTATCTGTTTACCTGTGCAATTTATTTTAATGGTTATTCTTCCATATTCTATAATAAATTAAATTGTAAATTGACCATAGTCATATTCTTGCACTGTGTTTACTTTCTTATTTGTCTCTTATTGTCAGATTGTCTGATTGCCAAGAAAAAATTATTGTATGTCCAACATACTTGGCAAAAAAAAGGTTTTATCTGCAGCCTAATGTTTTATAACACAGAAGTAATATATATATATATATATATATATATATATAAATTCAATTAAGTATGGTAAACTGAAAAAATATTGAATGTGAAATTCATAGAGCAAAATATCCAATACAGTATATGCCATATGTTTTTTTTTTTTTAATAGACGAGATAAACAACATAGCCTCACACTAACAGGCGACACATAATCTCACTTTTCAGGACACTGTCACAACTTCCTATGCTTGGAGTCCTATGACACATTGGATCCCTTCAAAATAAAATGAAGCTAATCAGGCGCATTTAAATTAATTCAGTATTTAGTGGAATGACCAGTGTTGGGAGTAACGCGTTACTGTAATTCCACTACTTTTAGCGGTAACGAGAGTGTAACGAAGTATTTTTTTAAATCAACTAACGCAGTTACAGTTACTGAAATTTAAATGAGTTCGTTACTCGCGTTACTCTCTTTTGTGAAAAATGAACACTTGCAGACAAGAAGACAAGCTAGGCTACTTTAGCTGCTTCTGATCTGACATCGCAGGACCTTGGTGGCGCAATGATATTGTAACGTCTCGGACGTTATGGACTGATGACACGGAGACGGGACGACGTTATTATTCCTCCCTTTATTGGGCATTCACCAACACAGACAGCGTGCTCCTCTCAGCTCAGCGGCTCGAACATCAACAACAACGGTTCCCGTCAACCACCCGTAACTTCCGTTTTCCGACAGGTTAACCCCGCCTCCCCTCTACTCCGCCAATCACAGGCACGCCTCCCCTCTACTCCGCCAATCACAGGCACGCCCCCTCGACCAGCATGCACGGTGCCACACTGTGATTGACAGCCACTTCCAGTGTTGCCAGGTCCGCGGTTTTTGCCGCTGGTTGAATTTTGTGTCCGCTGGTTCGGGTAGACCTATTTTGCATGCAAATTACATGAATATCTTTAAATAAAAATCCATATTTTAAATGAAATAATTTATTTATACCCAAATCCTACCAAACTGACTCCAGATCAGCACGTACACGCCTCACTAGCACCCCCCCCTCAATTATATGCAGCACCTCAAGGCACCTTTGTTTTCTCTTTTAATTAGTGTTAATACTGTAGGCCAATCACTTTTATTTCATTGGGCCTAATGTGGCAACAAAAAAAACACTGTTAAATCACTGAGACAGTTATTTTGTATTAAGTTAACTAAAAAAGGGACTTTTGTACTCCTGCTTGATTTGAAGGCCTGTTGCCCTGTTGATTGCAATAAATAGGTCTACAACATGTTTATTGTGTTTGACTGTTCAGTACTGTTCATGACATTAAAAAAGCAGACATAAAAGTAACTTAAAAGTTACTTTCCCTAGTAACTAATTACTTTGGATATACAGTAACTAGTAAAGTAATTCAATTACTTTTAAAAGAAGTAACTAGTAACTATAACTAATTACTAATTTTCAGTAACTTGCCCAACACTGGGAATGACAGCATGAGATTTGAACGAAGCAAAAATATTTTGCATTATATAGCCTATAGGTATATGTTAAATACCTATTAGTATATGATAAATACATTTTCTTTTAATATTATTATAATGTATTATAATATTTTTAATTCTATTTATTTTTTGTGTAATATAATTTCAAAATAATTTCAGTTTTCAGTTATAGCCTAAATTCTTTAAGTTTTCTGTATTCTTAAATTGTAGGTTATCACATGGTACTTTTTAAAGTTTTTTATTTTCGTACTGATCTGGAGTCAGAAACGTGGAATCAGCTCCGGAGCCTGCAGGATCTGCCGTGTGGTCTTTTATTTTGAAAAGTACCAACGAGAAGTCCTATTACATTGCAGGTTAGGTTTGTTGTCAGCCCCTCCTTCAGCTGAGCAGCGTGTATTGCTCCGGGCTGACGGAGACCGCCCCACACCTACCTTGCTGTAGAGCGAGCGGAGCGGGGACTGCGCACCACCTCCGCCCGCAGCGGCCCGCACAAGGGCCGGGGATGGCGTCGCTTGGCGTGGGGCTGCATGTCATCCGCAGGCGTGGAGCAGGCAGGAGCGCCGTGGTGGAGAGGAGGAACCTGCTCACGGTGTGCAGGTAGGAATTCCTGACTGTTTCTTCTTCACATGCCAGGATGATGAAACAGCAGATTTATGTATTCATAATTTAAAAGGCGTTTGCGTGAGGTTAGCTTGGGGAACAGGAGTGCAACCCCGGTCTCCATCCAGATGGAAAGAGATTACTTCAAATGCGCACAGAATAAATTAATCTGTATCCGCTCTGAATGAAAGCCATTCAATCATTATAGGACACATATCAGTGAAATGTCAGCTGACTGACCCCTGCTAAATGCCTATATCGTGTGTTTTCTAGGCTACACGATATCCATCTGCTTCACTCACTATAACCGCACGAATACACATCCACGCCCACCACCAGCATCCTGCACGATCACAATTCACTGACCCTCATCGTCAGTGCAGGATTAAACTCATCATTTTAGAAGTACTCGGGTCATGAGTTCAAATTCCACCATCACAACCCCACCCCAATACAAATGTATATGGCTGACGCTGAGGTGTGAACACACTGGCCAGTTTCTCCTCCTCTCTTTGTCAGCTGAAGTGAAAAGTATTGATTGAAGCTCCGAGTATTGATTTGTGGTCAGAGTTGCTGGCAGATATCAGTTTCTGACTGACAGTCCCTGTGGTGTGTTTGAGACCGAGGACCAGAAAAGGTCAGAGAAAAAGGAAAGATATGCAGGCTTGATTATTTTAGTTGTTCATTTGGCACCAAGAAAGTTTAATAGTTAAGAAAACGAACTGTTACTGCATCACCTGTTCCAGTTGCTCAGAGAAGAACCCATATTGTGTTGAGGTATAACGGTGCCGGACGCGTCCGCCCTCCCTACTCCAGTAACGTCACTTAACAGATGTAAAGGGGTTTCTGGGGTTCTCACATTGACTGAATGTCCCATGTCTGAGATTTGTGCTGTTTGAATGTGGAAAAATAACCGAGAGGACAAGTGCAGTATGCTCCACACATGGAGGACATTAGCTCAATCCTAATAGCTGTGCAGGGGTTTTGAAAGTTAATGTAGATAACGTGATTAAAATCTTATTTTATCTTATCCACCTTATTCGTGGAAATAAGATAAAATCTCTGTCACCTTTTGACTTATTTCACTGGAAACATGCTCTCTGTGGTGACCCTGCTGCTAAGCAACGAGATAGAGGGAGATGAAGTCAGATTATTTATATATTCAACACACAATTTGGCAGAATTTACATATTTATTGTTGTGTAATCAGGGTATTATAGACCTACTGTAAAGATGTGTAGCATAAGAGAACACATCACGACATTATAGCATGCTTAAATATATAATAAATACAACCCAAAATCACAAATTCAAAATAAAGCAGTGCACAAAACAAGACCTTGTTGATCTGATTAAATATGATTAGAAAGTAAAATGGTAATATTAACTATATCAATATTCATATTATGTATTGATTTGTGTATCCATATATTTTTTTTTTACAAATGTAGCAATGTATTCATGCCCTATCTTTGGTCAAAAAAGATACAATGTTCAAAATGCATTCCCAAACTTTAATACTACTTTTGACTAATAGAAGTAAGAGAGTGAACAAACAGCGAAGCGTCCAGAACAAATGACCTCATGAGGACCGCAGTACTCTTTGTAAATTCTCAAGGCGCATTCATACAGTCACACAGATGTTTGTCTAGAAAAGGCCTTTCATGGAGACTTCCTAGAAAACTGCATGGCTCGTTTCTAGACACTGTTTTGAAGCTCGTGGGACGGTTCTGTGTGCACCCAGATCATTGCAATAGAAGTACAAGACTACACACACACACACACACACACAACATTGTCCATTACCTCTCCTGTCTTCCTGTCTCATCAGTTGAAACCAAATTAGACAGTCGTTGGTACACTTGACTCTCACTGGGCAGCGCATCATGGTTTCATCACAGGATGTTAATCAAAGCCTTATTTCCACCATGGAGGCCATACGTGTTTATTTAATGACAGACACATTGAATTACTAGGTTATGGTAAAAAGTTCTTCTTTTGGTTTGTTTGTTGTTATGTGCATTGGGTAAACGTGCATTACCGGTAGTTCGAGTGTGTCTTCGTTTTTGACATAATTCACTCTGGCATCAGGCAGCAATACAAAATATCAATATTTTATCATTTTATACACAATAAAAAAATGTCTATAGATCCCTCACATATTTCCACTTGCTGCCATAAAGCAGGGGCCAAGTTATTCTCACTTTATGTTGTTATTAACTGAAACGCTGGCTCCTACTATTCCCATAATGCAACCAGTGGTGTCTTCTGACCTTTGCTCTTTGTAACTGCCTATGAAGCTCCGTGCTGTGGAAAAACGGACCTTTAAGTTACAGGCTCAGATAAAGTGTGTGCATCTTATTTATTCTCAGGTTTTCAGTGAAGACGCTGCTGGATCGCTCCTGTTTTGAGACGATAGATGACTCCTCTCCAGAGTTCGTTAACTTTGTTTCCATCCTGGAGCACATCCTCAGCCATCGACTCAAAGGTAAAAAAAAGAAGCAACCCTCTTCTTATCCACATGCCGGTTATGAACTGTTACACATATGTGTTGTATTATTCCTACTACTGTGGGACATATTGTTTTTCTCGCATTTTGACTTCAATAGTTGACAGGAGAGTGACAGGAAACATGGAGCGAGAGAAAAAGAGGGTTGATTTGAGATAATGGTCCTCAGCAGGAAATGAGCAGCAGACTTTGTGATCACACGTGTCTTTATGTCCTCGACCAATCAGGACGAAGAGAATATAGAAAAGTATGCACGATTTCAATATAGAAATTGCAAAGAAGTTTAGATCGTGATGGGTATCTCGTTTTCTTTCATTGTGAATAATTAGTGTGAGAATATTCTCGATATCAAACACAGTATTTTCTTCTTATCCTATAGAACAAATACAGACCTGCTAAATATCAATATTTGAGGTCTCCACTTCCAGAAAATTACTTTTCTTCACATTTTTACCACCACTAAACATAATTTAAGTTCAATGCTAGCAGATTTTCTGTCACTTAAATGTAATTTCTGGGTAAAAAGCCCAACTACAAACTACAATCCACTTCCAGTTGAGTAACAAGTACACACTTGCTTTGTACATCTTCAGAGAATTATAAATGCAGATGAAATTCGAAACTCTGTTTCTGTCTTTCTTTCTCTCAGGTCAGACATCTTGGTTTGGCTATGAGAGTCCACGGAGTTTCTGGGATTACTTGAAAGCCGCCTGCAGCAAAGTTCCTCATAACTGCATCCGAAGCATCGAGAGCATGGAGAATGTGCGCTCCTCGAAAGCTAAAGTGAGGATAAAACTGTCTGGGGATCAGATTTAATTTCCAGAGGCAGCAAAGGAAGAAAATGATATGGATCTCTAAATATCAAAGTCAAATCCACACAGCATTCGATTAAATAAATGTGTAATTTAGCCATAATTAGAAATCTATAAGCAATTTCAGTATAGACACAGCACTACATCTTCCACTTGTCCTGACGTCAGCACACACATGCTGCACAATCAGGCAGGCACACACACACACACACACACACACACACACACACACACACACACACACAGCTTCCACTAACTGAACATCACGTCTTTCTCTCTGCAGGGCAGGGCATGGATCCGAGTGGCCCTGATGGAGAAAAGATTATCAGAATACATCTCGTCTGCACTGAAGGACTTCAAAATCACAAGGTCCCAATGTGTTCTCATAAACTACACACACTTTCCCCTTCAACCCAGTTATGATGTATTTGAGAGGAGTTGTAATATTACCAGTTCTGTGCTCATGTGTTGACTGTAGGAGGTTTTATGAGGATGGAGCGATCATGCTGGGAGAGGAGGCGGGGCTGTTGGCAGACACGCTCATTGGACTCAACACCATTGACTTCAGGTACTCATCACGGCTGATTCTCACTGTAACTCGTCAGTTCTGTAAAACAAATTGAAAGTTGATTACTAAAACAAAATATGTGTGTGCATAATGTATCAGCATTGATGACGCATTATAAGTAACGGATAATGGGGACAAGCTTTTTTGTTTTTGTTTTGTTGATTGTTTTATGTATATGTAGGTATGTGTGTGTATATATGTTTATATGGGTGTGTGAATTTGTATGCATGTGTATATGTTTATATGTTTATGTATATATATATATATATAGGTATATGTAATGGTTCTCTAAAATAAGTATTTTCATGAAAGCATAGGTTAGGGCACTTATAAGCTTGATAGCTTCAGCCTTGACCCTTTCGGTCGGCCACTTTCTTCTTTTGTTGAAATTTTGATTTTTGTATAGTATTGCTGATCGAAATAAACTAAACTAAACTAAACTAAACTCCTTTAATTGGACACATCTAAATAATCTTTAAAGCTGTAAGTGGATCTTGTCAAAGAAGAGGCGGTGCTTTGATTTTCCATCCTGTCTTTTAGCTTCTGCCTGAAAGGAGAGAGTCTGGATGGCAGCTTCCCCGCTGTGATCGACTACTCGCCATACTTGAAGTACTTTCAGAAGTATGTGAGCTCAAATCACACAGTTCATCATCAGTGCCCTCTAACGCAGGGGTCAACAAGGTCATTTTTAGCGGGATTACGTGTTCGTTCTATTAACATTTTTATTTGCTTTAGATTTGTGAACAATCGTGTTCAAGTTGGCCTCCACATATTTCTTCGTCAGATGGTCATATTTGGTCCACGGCTGCTGTTTGCCTAATGCTGCTGTGCTGGATGTGTACTTGTATGAGGCTCATGCTGGTTCCCCGTGCAGTGCGGACAGCATCAGCAGCGACGAGGAGGAGATGAGGACTCTGGGGAGCAGCGGCAGCGAGAGCAGCACCCCGGACAAGATGGCCACCGCTGCCTCCATCTTCACAGAGCAGAGCAACTTGGTCAGCAAGTGCAAACGCTTTGAGCAGAAGTACCGAATGTCTTTGGAGCAGAAGGTGTGTGTGTGATATGAGTTATTATGGGATAATAAATTGGTTTCATTTTTCACGATGCCATGTCATTACGGGCTCACATTGTGTCGTGACCGGAGATCTGTTCCGTGAATAAATCTTCTTATTTTTGTATTCAGCTTGATGCTGTTTCTTGATTATTCAACATCTGTAATGTTTCTTTCCTCTTTGCCATCAACTGTTATTCAAGATGATGGAGCTGCCACGGTTATCCTTTGGGGTTATTTATTTTGCTTTGAAAGAACTCCGATGTGTATTCACACAGCAGTGCCTTCATTATACACACATGGAAATCATAGTGTGTGTGTGTGTGTGTGTGTTTGCCTGTCTCAGGGTTACCTGGAGGAGCTGGTCGGTCTCCGAGAAGCCCAGCTGTCCGAGGCTGTGTCTCACAACAAAGCTCTTCAGCAGAGCCTAGCAGACACACACCTCTCCCACACACTGGAGAAGGAGCAGCTTGAGTACATCGTGCTGGAACTACAGGACCAACTGTGAGTTCACCCTGTGTGTGTGTGTGTCACTGCATGGGAGGTTACTGATGGGAAGCTGGAGAGGACTTTGCAGCAGATCCAGCTGAGAGTTTGACATTCAGGACACTGCAGGTGGTTGGTTATTTGTGTGTTATTGAATCAATTGCTGCCTTTAGCCAGGAGGAAAGGCTGCATCCATGTTGTGTCTCTAAATCTCTATTTTAATCAGTGAAACTGCAATTTCTCTGTTGGTTAACTAATTTACTGAAAGTTAAACAAGTCTGTCAAGAGAATTTGTGTCACGATCTCTGAAAATGAAGCTGCAGTCTGAAGTCAGTGGGAGAGTCATACACACAGGGAAACTTGAAGAAGAATTAGAGCTACAATGAAACTATACAAATACAATCAAATTGAACATACATTTTATTCAGTTTTTTAGCTGTAATACATCCACACTGAACCAAACAGACGGCAGGAACTTCCATCAATTGTCCGAGCTGAGTAAAGATCAAAAAAATCTGATAGCGATTTAGTAAGTAATTCTTACTCCCTTACATTTGGTGAATACATAATTGGGAGTAAGACATGTATTTTGACCATTAAATATTTGTTAAATATACTTGCTAATGCTCTTTATGGACAAATGTGCATATTTAATGGTGACAGCCCTTTCTAGCTTTCCTTTCTAGCTTTCTGCAGAACCCTAAGAATCTATGTCTACTTTATTAATCCGAGAAGAATAAAAATGTAGATCTTCATAGTAGATACCAAGTGAAGCCTTTTTATGTCATTTGTGCCTTAAAGGGCTGCATTCAATGACTTCCCTCCTTTTTTAAATGTTGTGTTTATTAATTGAATGAATTGTCTCTAACTTTGGTCATCTTCGGTCTCCAGGACGGTGCTGAAGAACAATGATTTGCAGTCCAGGCAAGAGTTAACGGCCCATCTGACCAATCAGTGGCCATCTCCTGTCGCCTTGGATACCAACGCTGTTGCCTTGGACACGCTGCTGTACAGGAAGAACACGGGACAGTGGGAGGAGTATGTAGATGAGTTTACATCCTCCAGCTGGCAACTAATTATTACTTTCACTGTTGCTCAATCTAAGTTACATATAATTAATGATTTAATTGTTCACAAACAACTGTGGCTATTGTACAGGCATGGAATACAGACCTTTTCTAATTTATAATGTATTTTAATTAGATAGATACATACATAGATACTCGGACATACACATACATTCAGGTGTCCAGTAGCTCAATTTGTTTTAGCATTTTAATGGATTAGATTATTTAAAATCAAAGTCGTATAAATAGATACAAAATAACCCCAGTGTTATATTTAGTTGAGGGCAGGTTAGTAAGATTACCTCTTCAGGGATTGGATTGCTCTGACTTGCTTCACAAGTAATGTTGTTAAGTAATAATTCTAACTTGAATTTAACGGGCTCAGGACATTATGGCTCGCTGTATCGACTGCAGCAAAAACATGGACATCATTGGTGCGCAGCGTGTTTAGATAAACTGACAATGGACTCACTGCGAGGAGCCGAGGAGCGCCAAGAGGGAGCGCTTGAAACAGCATCATATGTACAACTCTACAGACTCCAAGCTGATGATGTACTCTATTATATGTTGATCTTTGTTAATTGTCTTTGCTGTTATTGGTGAGTTGAGGAACTCTTCAACCACAAAGACGTACCTCCAAGAATTTGTTGCTAATAAATGTCACAACAGGCAAAAATCGGATTATTTTTTAAGTTAAGCAAATAATTGTATAATGCACCTTAAAATGTCTCATACCCAATGATACATTGTTTTAGTCTGAAGCCTTCTTAACCCAACATTTTTACATTGATAAGGAGCAACCAGCAAAAAACCCCACCTAAAGTTGCCTAAACTCAATAATCAATTATTAAAATGATTTTCTGTTGATTGACTAACTAAGAGTAATGTGTTTATTGATCCTCTGTTCCTTCTTTGCAGGAAGTGTTTCCAGAGTCTGGAGCAGCTGTCTGCAGACATGAGCCTCTCCCAGTCGTCTCTTGAACCCTCACACACACAGAGTCTGGAGGGCCGGCTGACCGGCACACACTGGCACCACAGAGGTACGCCTCCTTCTGCAAGCGAGAGAGCACCGTTCTCTCATCAGGGAGATGCGAGTATTGATCGCGTGTATCTTGTCATCAGATAAAGAGGAAACTCTGTCTCTAAGAGGTCTGTGTGGCTCCCTGACTTCAGTCACCAGCTACAAGTCTCTGGCCAGCCTGAAGTCCAGCGAGTGTTTGGCCAGTCTTGCAACCGAGATCAGCAGTCCAGGCTTCACCCCGTCCTAATGACCGCAGAGCTGAATACACACATCTTCACCAGGGACACACAATCCAGGAACTTTTCTAAATGTATGGGATATATATTTGGAGACTCTTTATTTTATGAATGTTGAGCATAGAGCTTTAACAGCAGGAATTTAGGTTTGCAAGTTGAGAATCTGTATTAAAATATTGTATTAAAACTCAAAAGCAGCTTTATCAAACTGAATGTCCACTGTAGCCGTTCAGCTGATGCAACCTTTCATTCTTTATGGAGGCTCTACTTCTGCTGTTACTTCATCAATGTGTTTCAATTATTTATTGATCTATTTTTTTATCTGTCTATTTTCTGAAATAAATGAGAATAAGTCAGCTGACCGAAGGATTGAAAGGTTTTCCAGGAAATCTTGGCATGCTCAAAATACTGACTGTAGATCTGATCAGTTCTGAGAAGACTCAATATTGATGGCCTTGATCAGTCTCCTTTCATTATGAATCATTTCCTGCAGTTCAAAGGATCGTTCATTATTTTCTGTGGGGCCACTGCATTGATATAATAGTTTTTATTGTTATTGTTATTATCTAGAAATGTATTTAATTTGACTTCCACTTTCGTCACATAATGCTGTGTTACATTTTGTGTAAATGTTTTTTTAATTCATCAGGGTTATGTTGTCAATGTTGTGCATTATTTAGTGTCATGTTTTGTTCTCAGGTATTAATCCTCACAATTATTATTCACAATTTACTGCTAGGTTTACTTTAAAGTTCAGCTTTATCAGACACAGAATCCTGTTATTCTTGACATGAATTATTCAAATGCAGTATTTTAATTGCTAGTTACCACAAAGATCATTTCTAAAACTTACCTGTGTTACAACCAAGCATTTTGAATAAACTGCGCTTAACCCAAACTGAGAATTTCATTGTGAAATTTCAGTTTCTTGTCCACAAAGAACAAGTGTGCAGAGGATGCTTGTATGAAGTCAATGAATACAAATAATTTCCACAGAAGATCAGGTATGTATATTGAATACGTCACATTTTGAAAAGGTTCATGTGTCAGTCCTCTTCAATGGATTGGCATGGAAGTTCAAAAACATGGAGATCCTCTCTCGTGTCAGGGGAGGATGCTAATTGATTAATTTGACATCGCTAATGTACATGATCTCATAGAGACAGCCACACCTGAATAATCACGTAGCTGCCATCTGCTGGCTATTAAATGCATCAGAAAGCATGTGATTTGAACACTGGTTTGTACATTATTTCTTTTCAGTTGTATGCACAGAATTTGTAGCAGTAAAGAAATAACGATATATTAAATTATAAATACTCATAAATAATTATTTTATAGAAATAGATACAAGTAGTTAATTTTCTTCACGTCAATCTTGGCTTGTGTATTTAATTGGGCAACATTAACCTCTGCCCTCCAGGTGTACTGGTGTTGGCTTTGGAGAGAAGGGACTCCTGACTATCAGGTGTCACTGCTCTGCAGTGGCCGGAGGATCCTCTCCTGGTTGTGTTCGCGGAAAAAATCTTTGCCAAATTCATAAGTGCTGATCATAACGGCGCAGGCCGGGGCCACTTTGATCAACCGTGGGAGGAAACCTGGCAGAGAGACAACAGATAAGAGGAGTGATTACATGTAGGCCCAATATAATGATTCAGAAAATATAACAACAGGATCTACCTGCAAATAGTCCGCCGAAGCCGCTCTGCGCCACAATCCTGCTCATCACGCTGAAGGTGGAGGAGACCTGGCCGGACACTGATGAGACGAAGACAGCAGTCAACATCAAAGGACACATTGCCTCCATTCAAAAACAGACCACAGCGGAGGATGTGTCGGAGCATCGTCTCTGTCTGAACAAAGCTCTACAGGCCTGTCAGAGGAGCTCACGCACCATTTCAACCATCTGATTTAATCCCTTCATTTATATCATAACCTTCGCATTGAAAATGCGGAAGGTTATGTTTTGATCGCCGTGTATTTATTTATTTATTTGTATGCGTGTTACTCGCATAACTAAAAAAGTATTAAACCGAATCGCATGAAATTTGGTGGGATGATTGGTTATTATCCGGGGACCATTTGATTCGATTTTAGGCACGATCGGGTCAAAGGTCAAGGTCATGAAAAGGTCAAAATCTTCTTTTTACCATAGCGCGGTCAATTTGTATCCAATTGGCATGCAACTAATGCCAAAATGTTCATAATTCAATGCCCAATCTTGTGATATGCGAAGGCATGCGCTCTACCGAGTGCCCGTTCTAGTTATATTATATGTTCATCTTTACCATCTGAAGTAGCTTTAATGTAGAAAACCAAAACATCTTTTTCCACACTGTATGACTGTCACACAAACAGTACTTTCTGTGTCAGTTTGTACCAGCTCTTCGTCGGGGCTTCACGATGTTGACGGATTTAAGCCCAAGACTTAAAATTCAGCCAAAATGTTAAGCAGCACAATCTCAAACATCTTTTAATCCCTGTTCTATGCATTGAATGTGCTGTTATTTGACATCTTTTGCACTTCTGTCCATCCGTGAAGAGAGCGACCTCTCTGTTGCTCTCTTCTTTTTTCTCCCTATTAAAGTTGTTCCTGCATGTGGGCATGTGTTATGTGTACAGATTGTAAAGCCCTCTGAGGAAAATCTTTAATTTTGGTGCTATCCTCAATACATTGAATTGAATGTACGCCCTGACAACTACAGAGTACTAGTATCCCTAGTTAGGAATTCACATTTTGATGACATTTGTAATCTTAAGGAGGCATTTAATAATGAATATAACAATAAAGAATAATGCCATAATTACAGTTCTTTGCTTGTAGCTCTCCCAGCTCCAACTGCCTTCTGGTTTTAACGACATCAAAAGGTAACGTTACAATGGACGCGATCTGAAACAAATGGAAATAAGTATATATCATACAATCATATGTTTACTTATTAATTTTTCATTTTCTGTCGAGTTCTGTTGCAACAGGTTGAAAAGCTGAATGCTGAGCAGTTTGAGAGAGCAGATGAACTTACAGAGCCAGACACCGCTCCAGATATGAAGGTAATTGTAAACGTGGGCTGTCCGGTGTTGTATCGTTCACACAGCCAGCCCTTGCCCTTCTCGTAGTTGTACCAGTACATGGCGGAAAAGGGCACGTCTCGGAGGAGTGTGGGCCCCAAACCTCTCCACAGAGACAGCCAGCCTTCTGACTGCACTGCAGAGCGGATGCAGTCAGTCAGCTCCCTGTATGACTGCTTCTGAGACTGCAGCTTCGTGCGGATCAGCTCCAGAGGGCTGATCACTGTCGCTGAACTCACTGACACACACACACACACACACACACACACACAGCAGTGATAAAGCATCAAAACCCACCATGTGACAATGAAATTGGAGACGTTGGTGGAGCATTTTAATTGAAGAGAAGCGCGTATCTCTTTTTTACTATCAAGCTGTGTCAATGTGTCAGTTCTCAAAATTAAATCTAGTGTAGAATGAAATTACAGTTACTCCGATCTTTAGGGCTGAAAGACCGAAACGACTATTCGGCACATTCCATTTTGTGAACAATAATTCAATGCAGACGATCAACGGTAATTTATGTTAACAGTTGTAACAGAGAGCTGTATTCAGCAGTGTTCTCCTGATGCGACACCAGTCAGCTCACCTCGAGCCAACGCTCCTGCCAGAAGAGGAGCCTCCTGAGCGAAGTCTCCCATCCTGACCCGCAGCGCCGCACACAGCTGGTCGTAGCACGTAAAGTAGATTACTGTAGCAGGGACCGCCATCACACTGCAGGTCACACATATGGAAAATAACCATATATTATGCTTTAATCAAGATGATTCCAAGCTGGTACAATGTCAACCACACAAACTACACCGATAAATGAATTAACAATGTGATTCATCAATATAAAACTAAACATAAATCTATCTTTGGTAATCAGCCCTCAAGAAAACCAGGGGTGGTTTGCCACTAATTGGTACAACTTAAGATAAAAGCCCCCTTAGTGCATCAGCTACAGGCTCAACGACTGTCGACCGACCACATGTTCTCTATAACTGGGCTCTGAGTGAAGAGTGCAGCAAGGGAATAAAAGAGACACAGAAGCCTTCACACTCACAGGGTTGGAGGAAGGCCGCTCCATAATGCCTTTACTCCTTCATGGCGTACTATCTTGACGAAGGCGTCCTGCAGAGACACAAAGTGTGAAGACAAACAAGCTAGTGCACGTGTATGACTCGCTTTTAACCTTTATATTTGGTATTTTGGTAAAGAGTTGGAATGAGTAGGTGAACTGGTTACCAGTGTGCTATTGAAGTGACTGGGGGCTTTGTACCAGGCCTTGGAGTTGCCATTTTCACACACGCATATGTGGTCCATAAGTCCATTGCAGTAGACAAAGCATTTCCCTGAAAGATATTGAAAAAAATACATCTAGTCATTTATTATTTACTGTATTAATCCCAATACAAGACAGATGCAGTTCATATTCATAATACCTTTAGGAAAGGGATTTTTCTGTGCTTGCAGTCTGATCTTCACAACATCCAAAGGCGTAACTGAAAAAAGGAAAATGTAAGACGATGAAATTAGATACAAACTAATGTTGAAAAATGTGATGTATTTCTGTACAAAATGTAAATGTTGTGCATTTGTAAAGGACCAATGCTTGTACATGTTTTACACTGTTAGTAAAGTTTACCCTCTGGGGTACAATGCAACATGACATGAATGTTTTAGCCCTTTACAACAAATTATATTTAGTGGTATTTCACCGAACTATCAACTATATTCAGAAGCAAAACAGATTTCTGGGTTATTTACCTACATTCCAGGCAACATGTAAACTACCCTTCATTTCAACACACTAGAATCTAAACTATATATATATACACGTGATTATTTTCACCAAATCCATGTTCAATTATTGTTTATTTTTTGGGGTGAATTATCCAACAACAGTTTATAATTGCAATAACTTATTGTTTGACAGGTGTCCCTTAACTGTATGATGTTGAAGGTTATTATGCACATGTAGATACAACTAGTGCAGCCTAATACAACAGCCCGTCATTAAATCCAACCTGTGTGAAAGCTATAATGAAAGGGGAATGGTTCAACTGTGTGGTTGTTTTGGAGGATGTAGTTTGTGGTACTGTTCAATTATGTTGTCCTATTCAGAGATGCGTTTGCTCAGTTAGGGACATATCTTCTACAAAATGACAATGAACTTATAACAAAGTTGCAACTGATATTACGGTTTCATAACTACTGAATTGAGTATAACACAGTAGTTGTCTTCAGGAAGAGCAACAACAAAGGACATGAAATGAGCACAGACTGTATATAAGAGGGAAATGAGAAATGTACTAAATGTTTAGTAGTAACGTCGGGACTTATTATTTATAATTTCCTTCTCATATACAACATTTAATTAAGAAAATACAATGGTTATACATGACTGAAACACAGTCTCTAGTATCTCACCAAACAAAGACGTGAGGATCGCTCCGGAGCAGGACGCCACCATCTGTTGGAGTGGAGTAATGCCATTCGAGGCTGCAGCAGCAGCACTTTGACCACTCATACTGTATTCTTACAAAAACAAAGACAGCTAGCATGTCACCTAGTTAAGCAAGAACCGTGTTTGCCAAAGGAGCTCATTAGAGGTCACTGAAACGTTAGTACGTTATTATGATATCAAAATTGTTGGAGTACATGGAGAAAAGAGCTCTCTGTTAACTAATTACTTCAGCTGACTTCTTACGTGCTAAAGCGCCTCGGCATCAACAGAGACTCCTCCTGAGAAGCACATCACTCTCAGGGTTTAGGGCTTCCTGACAGTACGACAGTTAATGGACTACAGGTAGAACTGGAAACACGTGTATGCCCAGGGTTTAACCTCCGCTCGCAGCTTAGTTTACCCAGCAAACACCACACAAACGTGATGTGATGACATTTCCGTATACATCCCACCATTAGTTTCAGCGGAGCAGATTCTTGGAAATGTCAAAATTGTATGGTACGGAAAATACAATAAAGGATATACAAATTAATTACACGCATAGTGTATAAAACGAAAAACAAAATTTAGAAAGGTTTTTAACGGAACGTTTATTTTATTTTAATTTTTTACAGAAATGTGGAAACATCACATTCAAACTCAAAGGGAGGTTTTACTTCATTCTAACGTTGCCAGACTCAAATACTTTCCGTAAAACGGGAAAGGACGACAGATGCATTTGCCAAAGATGTACAAGTTCTTTTTTTTTTTTAAATGAAATGAATCTAAACTTTGTGTTATTACACAACTGATGTGAGTCTAAGTTGTTAACGTAACTATATTTGAATTTGACAGTGGTTACGTAACGGGGAATTATCAAACATGGCAACATAGACTTCCTCCGCCATTGGATTTGAAGCGGGAAAGAGACGTTTTTGTGAAGTAACTAAACGGACTCGCGGGTGTCTAAACAGGTGTACAACTGCCTGCCAATGCATACGTTGTTGGAGCAAACGTATCGTTGTTATTATTATAAAGTTCAGTTTACGAAATAATGTCGGAAATAATGTAACGTAAGTTGGGCGAAACAAGCTCTGCGGGGGACCGACAAACTGACGTTCACGTGATACGGTGAGTCATTGTTACGTTTATTAACGGGGAGCACTAACGTCAGGCTCACGGTACATTGCTCATGTCGTTACATGTTAGCGTTCAGACCCTGTTTGTAAATAACAATTCATTTGTTTACAAACAGGACACACAAAGACCTCCTGTTGTCTCAAAACAAATACACATTTGTTCTCAATGCAAGAGAATAAAATGAAGCCGAAACGCATCCCGAGACACGCAGGACCCAAATGGCAAAGTAGGTTACGTCAATGTTATTATTTACGATTTCAACTAAAGTCCGTTTCCGTGTTTTCTAGTTAACCTTAGCTAAATTTGAAACATAGTGTTAAACTAATTTCACGATTACGGTTACCTTGATCAGCTGACGTTAAAAGTTTGATATATGGCAGGATTAACGACTCAATTGATGATCAATCATTAATTAAAACTTATTGGTTTCAAGTGATTGGTCACTATGTGGAGTAGTGAGCACTTATTCAAGCACTTCAGCTGATAGCTATATAAACAGGGGACTCGTCCACCTCCCTCATCCTGTGACCTTCTTGATTTCCTCTGCAGGGAAAGGAGTCAGCACTGGTGACAAGGCGATGCTGAGCCAAGCGAAGCCAACATGCGGGTCCTCTTCTGCTCAAGCCAAACCTTTTGCTGGGAAAGTGTTTTACCTAGATCTGCCATCAAACCGGATAGCAGAGATGTTGGAGAATGACATCAAAGACTTGGGAGGGGTGAGAAAGAAAGAAAAAAACAAATTTTTCCTATGTTATTTTTTGGCTGTCAGAAAGGTTTGAATCTTTGTCATTTCTCCTGTGCCAGCTTGACATATTCATGACGTTGCAGAGTTATTCACAAGTAATGTGATATTTCCCACTCAGCCCGGCTGACTTCATCAGGATTTACCCAACTTTTGCCTGCACTTGATGGAGACTGACCTTTTAGTCACTTTATTACAGAACTATAATGATTTTATATCTTGTCTTTAGTTACTATTGTATGGTTCTCCTTTAACTCATTTGATCTTTGTATCTACCTCTTATTATATATTTAAAAACGTTTACATTTTCTTCATTATGATGCTATTTATGATGATTGCAATAAAATACAAGGGCTGGGTGTTGTTTGACATTTACAAATATTGTGGCACAGAAGATATCTGATTCAAGAAAACAGTAAATGAGATTACAAATCAGACTCGGAAGATGTTCAATGTCAGCTTTTGTTCTGCCAGTTTTTAATACTCTGTCGTGGACATATTTCAATAAGTACTAACAATGTATTTAGATTGATTCCCAACCCTGTAAATACCTGATAATATAATCTGTTGTAAAGGACTTAAAGCTTTCTTTAAAAACGGTATCCTGTTTTCTCTCGTTTGTCTCTCAGACTGTTGAAAAGTTCTTCAGTAAGGAAATTAAATATCTGGTATCCAACAAGAGGGAGGCTAGATATGTGCAATGCATTCGGCAGGACTCTGCTGTCCCCAACGCAGACTCGGGCCCAAGTTCAACTCACCCTCGATCAAACCGGGACAAAAACAAAAGCACGTCTCTGGGCCAAACGGACACGGTGAGTTCACTTTCACTGATCAAATGTAGCGCCCACATGGTGTTGGCTGTATTTCACATCCAGCCTGTGAAATTCCTTTTCTAGATCATTTTTACTCCTTTTTAATGTCACATTCATCTTTTTGTTTTCAGTTTGTTCCAAGCAGAGGGAAGTCTTTGGTGGAGAAGGTGGTAAAAGAGCAGGTTTGTTCGCTTAAGACTGAGTTTAGTGAATAACTTTAACTGCCGTGTGTCTTTTCTTTGCTTTTACACATTTGTTTGCTTTTAGGAGGGGGTGAAAATGAACAAGATCCTGTCAAATGCTCTGGAGTGGGGGGTGAAAATCCTCTACATAGATGGTATGCTCCCAATAATGATTGATAATGTAACAAAAACTCCCCTTTATTTTCAATGTATTAATGAAAAATAATGTCACTTTCAGATATACTGGCATACGTTAAGAAGAAAAAAAAGATAGTCAGCAGCCAGTGTCCAGCTACCACTGCTGTCAAAACAAGTGTAGGTTTACATTCTTAAATTAGTTTTTGTAATGATTGAATCACATTTTGGGATTGCTATCCTAAAAATGATTTGTTTAACATTGTAAAGTTGTGTTTTTAAATTTTTATTCTTTACAGGTCAAAGCTGAGTCGGCAGCAAAGCAAGGCTTTAAAAAATGCAAAGGTAAAGGTAAGATAGCTATTACCCAGTTCTTTATTTTTAATTATGTAGAAATGTTGTCCATTGTTTTTGATGCTTTGTAAACGCATGCTTAACTTAAAATGGACTGAATGGTGTTTGTTCCAGGCGGGCGAATCGGCAAACCTTTTGTCAAGGTGGAGGATTCTAGCAGGTAAGCGACAGAAGATGACAATGAACTGCACTTTCTTTGAGTCGTTTACATCGATTGACTATGAGAGGTTTCTTAATCCTTCTGCAGACACTACCGACCGATCTACCTCACGATGCTGAACATGCCCGAATTCAACCTGAAGAGCGCTCCTCCCTGCAGCCCCTTCTGTGTGGAGGACAAGCTTCTTCCTGGAAACAAACAGCTGGGGCGCAGGTATGCTGATCCTTCTCTGCTTTGAGCTGATTAAATGTGGACTGTCTGTCACGCATTCACAAAGACGGTGCATTTAAAATATTTTAATGTATTTAAACCACAGGAACCACCAAATCCCGCTTAATATTCCTCTTAAGGGGGCCGCAAAGTTGTACTCACTAACTTTTGCACCCAGCTCTTTGTCTTTTCAGTAATCTATATATTTTACAGTATAGTTATTTATTGAAGTTCTGGTACTGATGTCGGTTCAATAAAGTAACTACACTTCTCCACACTGTTTAAAAATAATCTTTACAAATTACTACATGGTGTTTTCAAACATTTCCACACATTTACGTATAAATCAGTCTTACACATTTTGTATCTTTTGGTATTTGGGGAACTTGAGTAGAATTGAAGGGCCTGTGGGATTTAAAAGTACTTCTTTGCACACTTTTAAGTTGAAACTCCTAGAGTTACCCATCAAGAATGGATTAAATTCATCAAAATGCATAACGTAGATATATATTTGTTTGTATTCCTCCGGGATCAGAGGTGCAAAAGCCTCCGCCAGTGAAGAACTTGCAAACGGCAGAAAGAAGAACAAGGACAAGAAACGAGGCGGCTACTGCGAATGCTGTCTGATCAAATATGAGAACGTCACGATGGTAAGTTATCGCATGTAAAAGTGAAAACTGTCAATGTAAGACCACAACAATAATTTATACTGCTCGGCTTTGGAAAGAGTTGTGCCAATATAAACATTCATGAGCAGAACTACATTTTTTACCTCCCGTTTATTTTAATTAACCACAATATTCATCTGGGTCACAGCGTAAATGTATCCGCTAATACACAATTGTAATGTAAATTTAAGCAACGTGATTCTGAATTAACAGTTGTTGTGCTGTGATTCCCGAGTGAGCGATCTAAACTCTATAACTAATACGTGTGTTTTGACATTATTTTGACGTCCTGTGCAATGAAATGTATTTAAATGACCAACGCTGGTACCGGGCACACAGTATTACGTTCTGGTTTATAACTGCTGTTGCTAGTGAGCCAGTAATTCAGTTTTTAACACACAGAGCAGTGTGATATGTAAGTTGTATGGCAACCTAGTAAATAAAAGAACAATTCCAGACTATATGTTTGTTGATGTTACTATGATTCATACAGGTTTTGTAAATTTGCATTACGACCGTGCTAAACAGTGCATCCGATCCTTGTGCATGGATGTGTATGTTACAATTGTAAAGCTGCTGTGGTTCTGTTTGTATTCAGCATCTAAAGAGCGAACGCCACAAGGCTTTCTCCAAGAGTGACAAATACTCGATGGTCGACAAACTGGTGTCGACTCTGCACTACAACTTCCACACCAAGACGACAACTGAAAGGTGACTCGTCCACATCATTCTTTAAACTTGCATCAACATTATATGTTCACAGGAAGGAAAGGCCTGTAAATAAATGTGTTTTTATCTTTGCATTCCACCCGACTCACAAAGTCTTTTCTCTGATTCCTGTTAGACCAAAATGCAGCGTTTCCTCCGTCCTGGTTGCTCCTGGACCATGTGGGCATGCGGTGCAAAGACTCGATGAAAGGGAGATTAGGAAAGAAGAAGAGCAGCATCAGACTGTCGATGGGCATGAGGGATCTGACTCAGCACACACTCTAACAATCGGATTAGTTCCTAGTTCCACTCCGCTGACTCCCAGGGAGAGGAAGAGCTACACTCACTCGGACAGATCCAAGCACAAATCTCTTGCACGTAAACGGCCCTGCAGACAGAATTCGTTGACGTCTTGCTCTCAAAAAGCTGAGCAGGCTCAAATTTCTGAGTCCAGGATGGAAACGGCCCCCTCTAGAGGTGAATGTTTTGCCTCCATCCCCTCCAGAGTTCCTCAGGTCAACGAGGTGGACCGAACAGCAACTCAAGACGTGAAGAACAGCTCAACCTCCCGCTTTCATAATGTGAATATTCAAAAGGAAGGTTCCTTAAGATGCCTGAATGTCATAACAAATCAACAAGAGGATAAGAAACCGGATTCCTCCGAGTGGGAAGTCGTTCAGGACGGAAACGCACCGGTGGACAAAATGACTGTAAACAACCTCTCGGAAAGACGAGAAGAAAGTCTTTCTTCACACAGCTTCTCTCCGGTCCGTAAAATACAGAGGAGGGTGAGAGTTTATAAACGAAAGAGACGGAAAGCGGACACGTGCGTCAAAAGCGTAAAGTCGAGTGACATTCCCGACAACTCCATGATCAAACTGGGAGCTTTTTCAGCCAACTGATGACATGGATGTGGCTTTTCTGGGGTTTGAGGACTCGTGAGGGAGAAATGAACTGGGGGACGCTTTCCTTTTACAATATACTTGAAACGTGCCATGTACTCGGTGCCACGGACGATACACGCCACGAGATGTTGATTTGACTAAACAGTCAGTTTGAAGGCAGCAGTGATCTTTATTTAGTTTCACCACATGAAGGGTAGCTGTGGATACGTGTGTGTGTGTGTGTGTATTTAGCATTGTTTAAGATTTAAAACGTAAGAGGTAAACCATCATAATTATCTTTTTACAGTGGGGTTAATGCTTGTGCAGCGAAAGTATTTGAAACAAAAATATTCCCATGAATAAAAATGTCTAAAATATACCAAATGTATTGATATTGAGTTATAGCCTCTTTTAGAACAATCCACATCTTTAATTTATATTGTCTAACTAAATCTCCTTTGTCATGAATATAAAGAGTACAATAAAAACCTGATGGATTCGTTGAATCCAGGTAAACTTGATCTATTTTGTGTCGAAGAAAAAGTGTTTTTCATAATGTTATTATGCACATTGCCTGTATCCTGAATTATCTATTTGCCCACATTTGGTTTAAGTTGCCTCATTCCTTCGATTTATTGTTCTCAAACTTCTGTTATGGGAACAAATGAACAGCAACGTGAGCCTCTGAACTTTAACTCTTAAACTTTGTTTTTATACAAACTAGTTTAGTAGAAGAAAATCAATAAACTTTCACTGTGTGAATACATTTCTACAGAAGTGTTTACTGTTGAGGGGAAAAGGAGCATCATATATATATAATTTTAAAGGCAGATTTATGAATAATAATTTACACAATATTCTGGAGAACGGTGGCTTGAATCGCTCAGACATTGAGAATGATTGTTTCCGTTGATAACATGCATGGCTGCTTATGAATTGTATGTGTGGTACTGATGGGACATTTAAGGATTCTTCCCCAGTGCCCTTCTCCTGCCTTCTCAGCGTGTCCTCTTCTCTCACGGCTCTCAAAGTGATGCACTGGGTCAAATGAGAGGCACTGGCTTTATGAAAAAGACGAGCAACAAGGTACAAGCATTAAAATAAACTGGAAAAGGAAAAAACAAATGCACATTATCATCTTTTTTCTTCTTCAATACAGATTATAACTTGCTACCACTGTTTTATGATGTTAGTGCTCAAACTGTTCTGCCTCATACACACAGAACAGTCCCTCATGACCTTTTCACACCTTTTATCTTTCAGGTCATCTGCAGTGTAGGTCTAGTGTTAATAAAAAAACAAATGTTGAAGCTGCTCTGTGTGAACAGTTTAAAGGGTTGTTAAAGATAAACAGGACCAATCTATAAGTGAGAAGCCTCCAGATGAGAAACAGCTCCTGATATTCATGTTACATGTTTCTGATTGGCTGAACGGAAACAGGAATTAACTAATAAATTGCGCCAGTAAGGGAAAAACAATTATAAAACATGCACGAAAACAATATAGCCAAACGCAAGAAACTCATTTATTTCCCCGTTTTTATAACTGAGGATGGAGTAACTCATGATGAAAACAAAATGCTGATTTGTGCAGGAATGGCGCTCCTGCAGGAATTGAATAGGAAGGTGGAGAAGGCGGGTGAGGGTTCTAGTCGGCGGAAGGCAGCTTCACCATCCATTCGTCTCCACGGCTCGCCCATATTTATGCATTAGGCAATTCTGCAGTGAGCCGCTGGATATTGATGTGTTTTAAGGAGGTGTCCCCAGTCCTCTCCTCCCATCCATCCCTCCCCCTCATTGTCTCTCCTCCACGCCTCCTCCGTGCTGCTGATCCGCGGGGTGTCGGTGCGCTCAGACGCGCTCGGCGTTCACACTCGTCAGGACCCCGATGGCCCCTAACCAGAGGGACTGCGCTACCCAGACGACCAGTCTAGGCTTCAAGCTCCCCTAGCGAAGGCAGGACCCCGAGAGCCTGCTCCTGGAATACCGCATTGTTTTCTAATTTCCAACAAGAGAGAGAAAGGGGACGATGCTGATGATGCGCCCGCGATGGTGGATTTCCCTTTTGTGCGTCTGTGGATTGATGCACGTCGGTCATCAGAGCAGCACTAATGCCCAAAAAGGTAACTGATGCTATTTTAGATATTGCATACATTTTGCTCCCGCAAACAAAGCGTTACATCACCATGAATAGGCCTGTGTGTGTTTGTTTGTAGGCTATTATAGCTTCGGCTACTTCATGGTCTCCATCTAAATAAAATGCACGCAGCCTCTCGCGTGTTATCAAAGGAAAAAGGACCACTCGACATTTCGGATGGCGGTGTTTGTGATGAATGTGTCTCTGTGTCCGTTTCCCGCACGGAGGGACGGACTCGTAATGAAATCTGTGTTTTCCTCTCGGTGCAGCAGACGCCTTGTCGAGCTTGAAGGCTCTTCGTGATGCAGCCAGGTTTGTCGGGAAGGAGGACACGGTGCCTCTCCGCCTGTTCTACAGCCGGCACAACCACAGCCAGATCACGGAGGATGAGCTCAGCACCAGGGTCAAAGCCAGCTCCGGCTCCACTCAGGTACACCGTGTGTGTGTGTGTGTGTGTGTGTGTGTGTGTGTGTGTGTGTGTGTGTGTGTGTGTTGCTCTCTGATTCCTGCGTGTTTATATGTTGCATTGATTCATCTCCTCCTCTAATTGTTCTCTGAGTGGAGATTAATAATTTGTTAATTACAAGCAAATCACTAGAACATTAGGCAGGAACTGGCCACACAAATGAGACTGTCTGCAGGTACATCGATGCCTTCATATATGCAAAAACAAAATAAAAACGGATCACTCTATCTTTGAACTGATATTGCATTTTCAGCCCAGGTATTGGCCCTTAATTGTTACTCTGTCAACACTGCACATTTACTGAAGCAATCGGCTGGAGTCGTCTGCCAACCAGCATGATTCATTATTGAGTGATAACTTTCATCCGTGGGTCTATCTGGGTTGCTGTCCCAGCAGCTGCCTCACGCTCATGTACTCATGGTCCATGAAGCTGCATGTTTCACTTTAGTCATAAATGAAAGACACCAGAGGTTAACAGAGCTTGATTGAAATGAGTGTTCGATTCTATCAACATAATTCAGTTTGTCACAGATATATCGTTATCGGTAGGAGAGCCAAAACTGTGTCGCCATTACATAGTCCATCCATCATGGGGCAGTGACTTTAAAGTGTATTTAAGTGTTAAACAACCCGCCTTGGTTCATCTGTTCACAATTCAAATGTCCTTGTCAACATTTTAGTTTTTGTTCATTGTCATATTAACACTTTCTTCATCTGTCAAATATCAATATTGCCTCAACAATTCAGTATCCTGAACTAACTGAATATCTGAATATGGCTGTGATAATCTGCAGAAAGTGTGTTTTCCCAAAGAGGGATTGTTTCTCAAGATTATTCTTTAATTCAAATGAGGATATACACATAAACATATGTTCATGGTTATTTCACATTATTATGCAATGTAGCCAGTGTTTGGAAAACGGAAAACATCTGCAACACAAGGGTGGAACTTTGTTCAGCAGCAAGTTTGGACATGACCGCCCACTAAAATATGCATGAAAAAAAAGTATGCAGAAAGCTGTTGGTGATTATATAAAGTTAAGATAATCACCAACAGCGTTCTGATTCTTTGACACGAAAGACCACCGGAGCCATTTATTAACCGATACTGTGCAGCAATAATCAGAATCACTGTTGTACTGAGATTGTCCTCATGTTGAATGCACTTATTGTAAGTCGCTTTAGATAAAAGCGTCAGCTAAATGAAATGTAGTGTAAATGTGTTCACTGACGTAGTTCTGTGAAGCAGCATTTCTGCTGGGTTCTCTTCAGGAGATGAGTGTCTCAGGTTTGTGTCGGCCAGCCTATCAGGGCTCAGAGTGGAGAGGCTACAGATGGCAGCAGGCAGGGAGGTGTTAACCCTTTGTCTCTCTCACACCTCGGATGGAGCTGCAGCCCTACGGGTTAACAAGCTAACTGGAACCATCTGCCAGTAGATATCATTTTATTATTTATGCCGATACAAACCTCAATCACAGGTTTCTCGCTTAACACAGTTTTTCAATTCAATTTCCTTCTCTAGAGGCAGTTATGATAAGCGTGTTGATCCTATTTACAGCTCAGATGTGTTTATTTTATACTCTGAAAAATGTATTAGCTCAGCTCATGCTTATTAAAAATAACGGGGAATCAGTAACAGCCTGAAAACTTCTGATTAAGCTATGAAATAAACATTGCAAGTCAGGATTAGATCCAGGGCAGGAGGAGGAGACAGGTTCCTCTTTGATTTGATTTCTGATGTTCTGAGTCTCTTATTCTCCAGAGAGAGTTGAATCTAGTCCGCAATGATTCGTGCACAAAGTTTGATCAGTCATGTGGCTGTTTTTAGATCAACAGCCTAAAAACAAATCTGTCAAATGGTTGTGCGACACACAGCAGGTTATTTATAGACTTCTGTTGCATTGATTATCTTCAGTTTCACCACTGAATGAGCAGCCTGGAGTTCAGCAGAGCCCATGTTGTTCTGGTGGCAAAACAAACTCTTTGAGTGGGATCGGAGTGTGTTGGTTTATATGTTTGCCTTCCCGCCTCTCAGTCTGCGTGCAGGGCATTGATAGCACTTACAGCCATACTTCGACGGGCGTGAGTGGAAAGTCAGGCCTCCTATAACTCAGAAATCAATGTAAGAAGAGTCAGTGGTGGCTTCAGAATCTTGGCCCAGCTCAGTCAAGCTAGGATGTACTTTCATTAAACCCAATTACTGGTACCTCCTTCCATCCTGGATCCAATCTGCCAGATTAGATTTCATCACAAGTGTGCCCTGGAAAGGGATTGCCCTTCGTGTGCGTTCACACACACACCCTTCTATACCCGCTCATATATGCATTGACCACGCACAAACACGCGCTACAAACAATAGACTGTGGTCGATGGGGACCTCAGAGGCTCAGGTCATCCTTGAGTGAGCACTGAGGCACCTCCTCAAATGGAAATAAAACACACACACACCCCCACCTGCTCTCGTTGTCTGGTTTGTAATGAAGGGTCTGGGGGAGGGTGACTGTGTGTTAACGCCGCTCTGGGACACCCCTGTACCTGCATAAGAAGGATTGCTGGGAGCTCTCATTGGCCAAGGGTGTGTAATGAGGCCTGGACCATGTGTGTCCAGAGCTGGGAATGAACCCGACCCTCCTCCAGCCAAATCAATCACACACAGCGCATGCAGCCAGAGAGGAGTGTGCCTTTGTATGTGTGTGTGAATACATATCATGGCTGCCAGACCAACTACGCTTCAGTGAAACTGTTACAAACACAGTGTGCTAAACATAGAAATGAATGGTCACCCAGATAAAGATACATTTTTGCATGTTTACATAAGTGTGTGTAACTGTATTTGTGGCTCAATTGTTGCGTGAGATCCTTTGCAGAAATTAAAATTCAGAAGAAGAAGAAGAAGGAGACAGACCTTGATGGCTTCATTAAAACAGCCTTATTCTCACTGGTGACTGGTGCTGAAAAAGACAATGCAGCCATCCATCAATGTAGAGGAGAATTGATCCTTGCATATCATGATGAATATGATAATGACTGGTCTTTACCTTTTCAGGTGAACCATGTGGCCCAAGCGAGCTTTCAAGTCGACGCTTTTGGCAGGAAATTCGTCTTGGACGTGGAACTGAACCAGTGAGTATTGGATTCTTGAATCTGTCAATGTGGCTGGATACCTACACCAAGCTTTTGTTATTGTTACTGTCTGGTCGACGTCTTCATTGCAGAGGTGTTGGTAGCTTTATTTGCTTATAAAAATAAATTACAACAATTCTATGGCTTAGTTGACAATCACAACATTATTTCTAATAAATGGAGGTGGATTCATTTCTATTCCCTCAATGTTCACGCACATTCACATGCTTGTTGAAATGAAGTCATATGTCATTCCCTCGGGCCTGAGCAACACTTGTTTAGTCTAAATCCCAAAGCACATATGATGTTAATCGAGTACTGACAGTATTTCAGTTTACGTTGGGCGTTGTGGTTCTGCTGGACAGAGTAAATATTTTCCTGCTCTCATATTGCTGTTTGTGGCCTGTTTTTGGTAATGTGCTCTTCGGTCATAAATATCTAGTCCTGGTGAGCGCTGTAAAGGGCATGTGTATGAACACATGTATAGGTATCTATATGTGTGTGTCGTGTGTTTTTAGCATGTCAGTTATTATGTGTGTGTGTGTGTGTGTATGATCTAGAGGTTTCATCATAATAGGAAGTGATTTACGGTAAAGGCTGGGGCACTGCCCTGTCAGACATTGATATTGATCACAGCACTGCTGATGGAAAACAAGCAACTCTCTCTCTCCTTATTCTCTCTCCCTGTTTCTCTCTCTCACATGCTCTTCCTCTTTGCCTCAACACTTTTTTTAAATCCCCCTTTTTGGCTTCTTTCTCGTTAAACCTTTCTGTGTTTGTTTTGTTTTGGTTTCCCTCTCGGAGACCGTGGCTTGTTTGTCTCGTTTAGCCTGTGAACACACATCCAGTGATGCTGCCTGCCTGCTCTTCACAGCGGAAGTCACTCCCCTACTGAGAGAAACGTTACATCACAGGAATTCCCACGTTTAGAGGATATGTTTCTGTGAAACCTGCAGCTCACTGCGTGACACATCAAGAAGAGAAATGTGTCATTCGTACACACAAACATGTACACACACGTATATGCACAAGCTGTCCCACATGTACGTACACTTTCATCAGCTCTTGGTTGGATGCCGAGTCATTGAGTCATTTGTCATGCTGTGACATTGTGTGCTCACAGCATCCTTTTTCCATAATTTATAAACTGCGATGCTGAAGGTCCATCATCATGTTGATGGAAAGGAAACTAAACACAATCCTGTTTTTAGCTTTCCAGAGTGAAGTAGCCTCCATGCAGACAGCTCTGGGCAACAGTTTGCCATGTGTGGTTCTGAATAAGAATAGAGCATTGTACTGGGTGACATTCAACTGTCTTTTCTAAACATATTTGTACTTGTTGTAGGGCTGAAACAATGAGCCAGTACGAAGAAAAACTAACAAACAACAACATCAAACAGTCGCAGCTATTCATGAGGGAGGATTTGCTGCTTTTCTTTGATTTATTTGATCATAAACTGAATATCTTTAGGTTTTGGGATGTCGGTCGGGTTAAAAAAATAACCTGATGTTATAGGAAACTGTGATATTAAGAAATGTATTAATTGATCAGTCAATTGATGGAAAATGGATCTGAATCTATTTTGTTAATCAATTAAGTTATTTATCAAGAAATATGTTGTGGATTCAACTTCTCAATTGAGAGTATTCGATGCGTTAAACAATTTTTTTTTGAAACTTAGAGAAATTGTAACACATAAAAAAAAAAATCAACAGATAAATTATGAGTAAAAAAATGTGGAGCCCGGTGCATATGGTGATTGGCATTGTTTAAGCTATGGGCATGTTGTTGGGCTTCTAGTTGTCAGTCCCTCATGAGGCAGATCTCCGGTTTCTGCCTGTATCTGAATGAGTACACACTAGATTCCATCATCATCATGTCATGTCATGTCATTTAGCTGACGCTTTTATCCAAAGCGACTTACAATCCTGTTACATTCATTCACTGTAGACGCAGCTACAGGGAGCAATTCAGGGTTAAGTGTCTTGCTCAAGGACACATCGACTAGGGCGGGGATTGAACCTCAAACCCCCTGATTGAAAGACAGACCTGCTACCCACTGACCCACAGTCATCATCATCATCATCATCATCATCATCATCATCATTGTCCTCGACTACACTCCTGTGTGAACCGGTCCGCTGCTTGACAGCCACACTGATGTTGTTCACAGGTAGCTTTCATGCCAGCATATTAAACCCAGTAAATGTGTGTGTGGGTGCAGGAGTGTGAGTTTTTTTTTAGTTGAATGGGAAACATAGTTCTCTCATTTTGGTCAAAGACTGACTGCTGCTATACATCGTTTTGTGTGTTTAATTGTTGCCATGAGCAAAAGAAGGATGTGTTTTTCGGCTCTAGTTGTTGGTTGTACTTATAAGTGCTGCAGTACTTATTATTGTTATTATTATTATCCTTATTATGATTAACTCTGAGCAGCCTTCTCAGAGTCTTTGCTTCGAGGTTAATGTTTGCAAATAGACTGTGAATAATCCAGTGAATAATAATAATAGACTTTGGTTTATTGACTGAAAGGAAGTCCACAACTCTGTGATTGCCATAATATAATATTTTGCACAGCCATTCCATGGTCTCTGGAAGATGAATCCTACTGACTTTGGTGATCCCCTAACTTTTCCTCTAGCGCCATCCTGTGGTGAAAATATGTGCACTAGTTTTTGTTCTGAATAAATACTTAACAAACTAGTGAAATTCTACCATAACCCATCAGCCTCACCTGTACTTTGTGTTTAGTGCTTATGAGCAAATGTTAGCATGCTAACATAGAGATGCTGCATGATTGAGTTAGCAAACCAACATTAAGCGATGATTAACAGTTAACCAACATGATTAGTGTCTTGCATGCAGGGTGCTGTGGATAACAAGCAGGCCAGATGCAGCGATAACTTATGAACATGCAGGTTAAATACATCATTTATATGAGCTGCAGCACATGCACAAAAACAGGCAACTGAGTCCCCAGTTCACCTTTTCAAGGAGAGATAGCAGCAACATTGTTGTGACACATGCAGCCCTTCTTCCTCTAAGACTCTACTGCATGTGTATGAAGGTGAGTATGATATTCGCAGTAACACTCAAGACGCAACCCAACTTCTATTGTCTTGTGTGTGACCTGAAGTTAAGTGGGTTAGCCACAACTTCAAGCTAGGTGTAACTAAGATGGATGGACCAACTATATGGCAAAAGATATATTTGCATACGCTAATAGACATTTCATTTGTCAGCTTCCATCCATCCGTCAATGACTATTCTCTTCACGGTCATGCAGGCTGCCTATCGAAGCATTCACTGCACTAGAGGCAGGTAAACCCTCGAGTGGTTACGATCCCAACTTGCAGAGAAAACATCTGGGGGGGGGGGGGATCAATTCTGTATAATGAGATTAATCAAGTCTGTTCTATCAGAAGCTAGTTGTTTTAGTGACACGAGTCAGCCATCTGAAGTGTGACAGTCTATAGAGAGGAAGTCAGGTGGGGGGGGGGGGGGGTTGGTAGGTCATTGGGTCTTTCCACCCCCTCGGTCTTTGTCTAGTGACTATTTATCATTCATGGGCTTGAGTTAGCTGAAAATGTGCACAGGATGGGGGTTGCCTCTTTAAAAATATCTCCCTCCCTCCACCCCCCCCACACACACACACACACACACACACTCCACTACCACCACACACACACACTCTCTCTCACACAGACACACCTCTACTTTCGATGGCCCCTCCCTCCACACTCACTCTCTGTTCAGCCATGCCCCTGGTACCCCTTTGCCCCGCCCCTCCCGTCCCACCTGCTCTTGCTGAATAATAGATGTTGCTTTAAGATTAAAGAGGCACACACACACACAAACACGTGTGGGTGTGTTGGTTGTTTCCTGAATTCGTGAATTGAAAGGGAAACATTCAGACAACGTTTATTATCAAATTTGTCCGCCAAAATTAGAGTAAACATCAATACTTTTTAAACTACAATTACAAATAGGTTGTTTTTGCAACAGTTTACCATTATTTCATCACAATGTGATGACACAAATCCATTGGAAGTTAATTAAATGATATTATTGAATTCCTGCCCAGCTGGAATTAATTGTGTCGTTGAACAAGCCATTGACCAGACTCGTTCCTATCAGCTTATATTATCATATATTCACCACATTCATTAGAACGCCTATTATTCTTTCTTATGTATTCAAAACATATATTCAATAAACTGCATAGTTTCTAATAAGAAATAATAACAAGATGGAAGATAGAAGCTTAACTGTGCTAAGAGTGGTTCTGTGTCTGTGTGAGAAATATTGAGTGAGTGAGCAGATGGTAGGTGTCTTTGTGATTTTATATTCCTACAGTATGTAGGTTATATGTGTGACAATGCATGAGCGCAGATAGAGAGGTCCAATTGGGACAGAGCGTTTCATAATCTCTTCAGTATTATTGTAGCAGGACTGACGCCGCTACCCGTGGGTTTCCCCCACCAGCACCAAGGATCCGCCAGGCACACAGAGATTTCGTTTGATGACATCTTTTATTTGTCAGCACACACACCAAGCAGACCGCAACACTGTGCCTCTGCTCACTCCTCCCGTTCCACTCTCCACTGGGAGCTTTTATGAGCGCGGCCTCGGCTGCTGACTGATTGCCAATCACCAGCAGCCAAGGCCAAATTAGAGACAGCTGCCACAATTATGAAATAGTCTGCTGCAGCAGCATTAAGAGGAGAGGGCTTCTCCCTCACCTCATATTGACACTGACAGATACTCAGTGTATTATTATTCCTACCACTTTGTTATGTCAGCTTTTCCTGCATGCACACAAATACTTTATGCAAATGCTGAGGGTCAGTTGCAGGCAAAGCATTATTCATTTCTGTGAAGGGAGACTGTGTTTGTGCACCAGGGAGGGGGAGGATACAGCACTGATGTAACCATGTAGTCCACCTACTATCCAACATCCCATGGTGCAATGCATTTATGAATGTGCACATATGTGTTGGTGTGTCCGTTCATGGGTGGAATGTGTGTGTGTGTGTGTGTGTGTGTGAAGAGGGTTGTTACTACCATTGCAGTCGTCAATGTGAGGGTTGTCTTGCTGGGCCTCAGGTGCTGAAGAGGCACATTAAGTGTTGTTTTAATTAGAGACAACAAGATTGGATTTAGAGAAATGAGGCTTTGATAGAAAAGCAGGAGATCGATTCTAAAGAAGAGGAAAACAAAGAGAACTGGGCAAACAAAAACATGCACATTTCTTTCATTTTGCTCACTCTTGTTGGTGATTTTAAATTCATTTCATATGTTTTGGATCACCTTTAAAGTGCTTTATCTAGCACATTTTGGCCTTAATTTGTTGCATCCTGACTTCCATGACACCAAGCTGCTGCCTTGATGCGTGTGGACCCTCAATGACACAGTGGGAGTGTGACCACACACGTAAACTAAGAGCTCAAAAAAGAATCCCTCTTGATGTCAAATTGACTTTGAAACAAAGTTATGTTTACATGTATTGTTGTTCACCAAAATGCTAGAATATTAATATTATAATAATAAACATCTAAAAAGTGTTGCATACGGTAGGTAGCCTTGGACCGTGAAAGGTGCTGATGCTGTGGTGATTGCACTGTGTGCGTGTGCATGTGTGTATTTATGTGTTTGTCGCTTGTACTTACATGTGCATGCAGCCTTACACATCCACATGTATGTGATTTAAGTCTCTCTCATGTCCCATTCCAAGATAATTGATCATCCACCTGTATCTCGCTCCGTCATCCTGCCATTGATACAACCCAACTCCACTCTTCTCCTCCGTTTCCACCCCCATCTCTAGCTCTCCTCCGCCATCCCCAGTTCTGTAATTTATTGCAGAGAAGCGTGATCTGATTTACTGTGGGCTTTATGAGAAAAAACCCAGAGGTGTGTGAGAGAGAGAGAGAGAAATAGTTATGGATTAAGACAGAAGAGGACAGAGAGAGACGTGTGGGTGTCCTTCATGAATCCTTGAGGCTTGGTGGGTGTAAGTGCAGGAAATAGGAAGTGATACAGTGTGTACCCTGAAAAGAAAATAGTCCCTGCTACCTCTCCTTCTCCCCCTCTCCTCCTCTCTCCATCCCTATCCCCTACTTTCTGTTCTTTTCTCTCGCCTCAGACTGTGCCTCTCTGGGTGATCTGTGCATTGGCTGATCACACACACACGCACACACACACACACACACACACACACACACACACACACACACACACACACACACACACACACACACACACACACACACACACACACACCCACACACACACACACTTTAGCTTATAGTTTTAGCTATCACATTTGAAATGATATTTGTGAGTAAATGCAATGCTCACAAAGAGTATATTACAGGTTGAGTTATCTCAGTGTATTTACAGTCTGTCCTGTAGTATAAGGGACTGCATGTTTGTGTGAGTTTGAGGCGTGTGTCAGGGCCGGGTTAATGTAATGAACAAATAGCGGCATGAATGTTTGCAGTTGTTTCACACTTCAGAGGCCCTGCATGGTCTGCAGGAGTTATTTTGGCATTTTTGAGAACAGTGTCAAACAGAGTCACATTATTCAAATCAAGCCGTAATACTCAAATAACCAGTTCATATGAGCAGAGAAGAAATCTTCTCTCAGTGTTACTAATTTAGGGATGCACACGTTTTATTAGCCTGCATTTGCATGCTTGACTACTAATGGCTCTGATGACAAATAAGATGATATTTGCTGATGGCAGTGGTCAATGTTTATCTGTTGTTAGGCATACATTTTTCTCTCTATATCTTGATTATTTGCTGTCGGATTAGGAAGAACAATAGCAACCCCAAATAGTTAGCAATCCATCCAATAGTTGTTCATATTACATCAAACCACAATTGCCACCCTCATAGAGTTGTTAGAGGAAAAGTCAATAGGATTCATCATCTGGGCAAAATTAATGTGTGTATAAAATGTCATGCAATCCATCCAGTAATAGAGCTATTTCAGTTTGAACAAATGCAGAGGTTTTGTGTTTGTAGTCTTTGCAGGATTTCAAGGGTTGAATTACGGGCCTCCTCTTTTATGCTCCATCATTCTTCCTCCCTATCTCCTTATCTCCAATATCTTTCATCCCTGTTTTTTATATTTTATATTTTATTCTCGTGAGTTTAGTTTATTGGTGCTGCTACTGTGACGACAAATTTCCCCTTGGGGATTAATAAAGTATCTATCTATCTATCTTATATTCATTTATGCCCCCCCCCCCCCTCCGCCCGGCCCGTTCTATTCGGTGGAGCCGTCTCGACGCAGTTTGCAGGATTAGTGGAGACAAAGAGAGATCTGAAGCTGAAGACAGGGACAGAATGAGAGACTGTTGTTCTCTCAGCAGGAAAAGATATTAATGCCTCTCTCAAGACTATTGTCTCTTATAGATTACTCCTTTACCTCATGCTGAATAAAAATCAATTGAAATGATGGTTTACCATCAAGAGATTAACTATTTAACCACTGCGCAAAGCCTGATCGATTCAGTGGATAGATGGAGAGCAGATTTCACCCACAGACAAACACATAATCATGTGGGGGGTATCTTATCGGCTGAACATAAAAAGTAAATAAGTCAAATGTACCAATTCTACAGGGCTCCAAAGGTCTGTCACCGTGGACCCTGTTTACTTGGTGTGGAGTTCAATACCAATCCACATGTCACAGATACAGATGTGCATATGCTCTCCTTCGTGCCTACAACATCCCCGCCACTGCATAATTCAGGAGTCAACTCTATTGGGCTTGTGGTTGGCGTGCTTAAAACCTAACTGCATAATGGAATGAAGATGACTGAAGAGACTGTGAATATAAGCTTCCTTTTTGATTCTTCCTTTTTTCCACCCCAATATTTATTTTTATGAGCGTTTATATTCCCGGTGCAAAAAGAGGTGGGATCCCAGTGAGTGGATATCTGATAAGTGATTGGAAAGTGAATGAATTATAGCTCGGAGACATTTAATGAGGCCTCAGTGGGAGGGTTGAGGCTCGAGAAGGGGGTGGAGGGTAGGTGCAGCTTTCCCCAAAGAGAAACCTCCACCCCCGACTCTTTTGTCTCCTTCCATTCCTTTCCTTATTTCTCTTATCCACCTTTCCATTCTTAAACCCCACCCTCCATATTTTCTATGATGCACTTCTCTCGTCTATTTCCTCAGCACTCCCCCATCCTCTTTACAGACGCCTGACACAGCACATGTTCAGTCCTTTGTGTGCCGGTGCCCGTTTATTACCGGGTTAAATGGCGAAATAATCCATATGTGGAGCGGAAGTCTATTTGATGACTGCAGTGCTTGTGTGCAGACGGTGTGTGGACGTATGCTTGTATGTGTGTGCTTTGGGTGTTTTAGGAAGAGTTTTTGAGAGACATAATTGGCCTGCCAGAAAGCAAAAAAAAAGCATGCTGCCCCAATACGTGTGCCAATCCTCTCGCACACGCACACTCACACACACACGCACACACACACGGACACACACGCGCGCACACACGCACGCACACTTACACATTAGTCCTGCCAAGCTGTCTTTCTTGTGCTGTTTTTCATACCAGTGTCACGGCGGTGCCTGGCGACAGAGATCTTGAAAGGAGTTTTGGGCCACACATAAACTTGGTTGGTGTGCATGATTCACTTCAGGAGATCTAACTGGGTCGCCACAGCAGATTTCTGTTGTGACTGACAACCAGATGGACTTCTCACTGCTTCAGTCAGTTCTTACCTCCGTGAACTTAATAAAATCTTTCCAGAGCAACATTTTCCCAGCTGAAGCAGCGTCAGTGCTCTTAGATTTCTCTGTGTGTATGTGTATGTGTACGTGTCCGTGCGCGTGCGTGTGTGTGTTGGTGTGTACTGACTGAAGTAGAGAAAGCGAGAGAAGGATGTGATTGTATGTAAATGACTGTTCTAGGTTGGGTATCGAATGTTGTGAGCTGAAAGTGGAGAGATTGCAGATCCATTTCTGAAATCTCTTCCAGGCCTGATGTTGCCGCGGCGACAGAGCCAAAAAAACGTCCAGTCCAGCGGAGGATGAGCAGACTATTTAGAAAAGGCATGAGCTCAGATAATGGAAATATCAGAAAGTGAATGTGCAGGAGATGTGTGTGTGTGTGCTGTTACAGCCACATTGTCTGACACCTTCAGGGGCCAGATGCCAAACAAATATGTCTGACATGATAGACCACTTGTGCTACCATGAATCTGTTACTTTAAGCTCTTGTAGTGCCCATATTTCTGTTTTCAGAGAGAGAGAGAGAGAGCAAGTTTGTATTTCTGTCATTTTGTTCGGAAACTGGGTTTTTAGAGGTCTCTCACAGTTATGCTATTAGACATCGTGTGTACGCATGTTAACAGAAGGAAGGGGGGTAGTCTCCATTTGTGTGTGTGTGTGTGTGTTTGCGTGTGTCGGCATGGGGGATGGGGTGGAGGAGACTGGATCTACGCCTTTGTCTGTCAAATAAATTATTTAAATCCCATAACAATTAAAGCTGAAATCTGTTATCAGCGTCCTCCATTAGAGGCCCGTGTGGCGGCCTTGCTGCCTCAGTATGCTCCTCGCCTGCTTCCCCTGTCTGGGCTCAGCGTGGGGCCGGATAACGATCACAAGCTCTGAATCTTAAACACACATCCCGGCAGAACAAAGGCTAGCAGCGCGTGTCTGTGACCCAGGGACGCTCATGCACTCACAGAACGTCTCCGTCACAGGAGCGTGTGAATATTTTGACAGCGATTCTTTTTTTAATGCAAAATGTTGATAAAGTGTTACCTGCATCTCGGGGGTCATGGCGTGTTTAATTTGCAAGATGTTGTTGAAAGTCTGCAGTGAAGTGTGAGGCTGGAGGGTGTGAAGTGTGCACAATGGGGGGTTGCCTGTTTTACAGGCTTTTTTTCATGAGGTAGCGTTCGAGTATTGCATGATGGGATTTCTCCTCGGGCCCTGATCTCTGTATTCACCCCCTCTTTTAACTTTCAGCGGCTCTTTCCTTTCGCCTATTAGTCATCTTAGAAAGCAGTGTGTGTGTGTGTGTGTGTGTGTGCATGCTGATGTCAGGGGTTTCACTTGAATAATGTAGGTTACATCATCTTTTGAAACTTTTACTTCCTGAAAAGAATGCTCATATATTATTTGAAAAACATGTAATGTGTCTGCCTTCAAAAGCAAAACAATCTTATTAATCTTATTATGACCATTAATAAGAGCCTCGGATGTGCTTGACAAGACTGAAACAATTAAACCTCTATTACAATACTTGCTGATTCATTTTCTTTAGATCAACTGAATGATTAAGCAGTTTTGAGTGTCTCTTGATTTATTTTATTTTTTTCCTTCAGTGAATCTTTTCAACACAAATATAACACAATATTTAATCTCCTAACACATTTATTGAGAAGAGGAGGGTAATTGAAAAGTTTTTATCTGGACAATATGTTTCTCCAGTTTTATTAATTTTATAAATCTTAATTAATGCATCAAACTTTCCAAACTGCTTATGTGACACAGAAACATGAACACTGAAAAAGAGGTTGGTGTTTAGTTGGTGAACAAGGGGAACATGCAGCCCATCTTCTCGTCGTTGTTGACAGGAAGTTGGTGTTGATTGAAGTCTCTCTGCTTCAGTGCAGCTAGAGGCTGCTCAGATACTGCATACTGTTTTGTATTTCTTAAACTGATAAACATCACAGCCGTAAAAGTAATTTAGTTGCTTTGGAAAGTTTCATAAGGCTCTTAAGTCACCAAATGTATAGTTTAATCTGATAAATATGTATTTGTTATATTTTGTTAACCCACTCCTTCACTGCTTTGTGTTTACGTATGAGAATATGTGTGTCCTTGCTCAGGCCACCTTATTGAGAACTCAAAATAGTCGAAAGAAACACCATTCATATGCCGCATTCCTGTGTGTGTGTGTGTGCGTGTGTGTGTGTGCGCACGTGTGTGTGTGCGGGTGCAACATAGCTCATACATCTCTGTCTGGCTTGAGCCTGCAGTGTGTTTCTCCGTGGGGATTCTTGGGCCCAGCTCTGCTGAGAAAGCACACAGACCGATTTCCTCTTATTTATGTCACTCTTTCTTGCTCTCTCAATTTATTTCTTGCCTCTTTTCTATTCTGCCTGAGTCACTTGTTTTACGACTTACTGATCTTCATTTGTCCTTCATTCCCCAGATAGACACACACACACACACGCACACCAGCCATTTGCTAGAAGGCTGTATTTGTATAATTGTGTTTGTGTGAGTTTATGTGCTGGAAATAGCCTCGTCCCTGTACGCTGGTCGTAATTAGCTGGGCTGATGCTCTGAAGCTTTGTGCTGCCGAATACAATCATCCTATAAAATACAAGCATCATGCATATCTGAGTGACACTTGAATGAAAATCACAAACTTTCTTTCTTGAATGATGTTTTTTCATCTCCTCTCTGTTCCCAGTGATCTGCTGTCGTCAGGGTACGTGGAGAGGCATCTGTCGGAGAAAGGGAAGACCGTCGTCACCAGTGTAAGATTCTGCAAATCTTCTCTCCTCTTGCTCACTCACTCTTCCATCATTAAACAATTTGCAGTCAGAAGGAAAGCTGCAGGGTTTTGTGGTGCCGTGATCTTGACATTAAGAACCTTTACCCTTCGAATTACCACGCAGACTGTTTTCGGTTCTGTGGACAAGGATGAGAGCTTTTTAACACAAGCTGTGAATGCATGCAGAACACACTTCATTTAAAATGCCGTTGGATGTTATCTCTAAGATCTAATTAGATCTCGGCCAAGTTAAGATACAAAATGTCCAGTTCGAACACATTATTTAAGCTGCAATGGATCAAATGACTGTTTGATGGGAAACCCAGGAAGAACTATCACTCGGCTCTATGAGGCACTTTAACATTGAGCTTATGCTTATGATCCTTCAGCTTTGTTTTCAACTACTTTAGTGTTGGCCACGTTTTTAGACAGTTTGCATTTAGCAGCTAGAAGCCATATTGCCAAGCTAAAAGAAGACAAAGTGAGTCCTAGAATGACAGTGGACAGAAACACACCTCCCAGGGAATGCTGATGTTGCTCCTTTTCTGCTGGATGTGTAAATAGATGACTGGACAAAACGTGGACCAAAAGAATCTAACATTCCCACTTAGGAGACAGGAAGCTACAGACAGCCCCTGTATATTTTTGCAATGGTCAAATAAGTATACACATCACATGTTAGTACCAGGTGTATAAAGTAGCCGGGTTCAGTTCAGAGACATTAGAGGCATCGCACAGGGGCCAAACCGGCTCCACTGAAGACTTTCTTTGAGCTGTGAGTAGTCCAGTTTCCATTTCCTGCAGAGCCCACAGGTTCTTCTCCCCTCCTGAGCCTTTTTCTTTGGTTAATGTTCTACTTTGCACACACAGAACAATCACAGCCCATCCAGTCTTTGTTCAGGGGGTCAGAGTGGCCTCAACCTTCCACTGACATGAAATTAAGATTACTGGGATAATCCTCTGAAATCTGGACTTGGGTTACAGGACACCCACTGAGGCGTCAAGTTATATCACTTAAGTAGGAGGATTATAATTCTCTGGATTTATTCAGCTAAGAACCCGATTAGTGTGATATTAGATACTTTACAGAGAGGGATCCACATCATTACACCTCATATAGTGGGCTCTAGTCCCTTGTAATGATGGAACGTATTACAAAGCAGTCTTTCTGTGAATTAAGTCACATTGAAGATGAAGATCCAGAATTAAGTATGTCTTCTGTTAGTAGGGGAAAGAACAATAGGCTCTTTCCCCTTTATTAATGTCTGCTGTTCAGGAAGGTTCATATGAGACATGCTGCAGCTTGTTACACAGAGTGGAGGTCAAAAGCCACTGTAACACAGCAGCTGTTCAGAAAGGTCCACTGAGAACCTCTCAACAGGTTCTGCACACAGTCGGTTTACTGAAATGAATGCAGAGCCGGAAACATCAGTGTGTTGTGTGCAGGATACAATGCAAATCAATCATCAATCATTACAAATGTAAATAAGCAGGGTTATTTAAAATGGATGAGCAAAAAACAGCTGAAACACATAGAGAGTGTACCATCGTATTATACATATACATATATTTATGAATGAATATAATGGCATTCATCACAATCTTTGTCCTAAACAATGTAATTGAACAACATAACCAGACTTCTCAGACTGGATAGATTACATCTCTGAACACTATGATGATGTAATAACAATTGGTTTTGTTATAGAGTACGTTAAGTGTTTGTTCATTTGTTTGTTGGCCTTAATATGGAAACTGCAATCAGAAATCAGGGATCCTGATCATTAATCGTTAGCACTGCTCACAAAGATCCACCCAGAGCTGTTAAACAAGTATTGATGGAGTACATCAGTACCTCTATAAATAGTATGGCATGCACAAATACAGTAATATATGATATATATTTGTGTAATTTATTTATCTAATTGCCAAACTGTCAGTGGGCAAAGTGTCATACTTGTTTACCAACTGTCTGGCCTCCACCTCTCTTTGTGCATTGTGTCTTAGATGATTCACACACACACACACACACACACACACACACACACACACACACACACACACACACACACACACACACACACACACACACACACACACACACACACACACACACACACACTCTCTGAGGATGTACCCATGGCACTGGCTGGGTTTTGGGGTGTTTCTTGCTCTGATGAGAAGTGGAGCAGAAGGTTCAGGCCGACAGGAGGAGGAGGGACGCTGGGATAGACGAGCACAGCACCATTTATAAATAGCCCTCACTGTCTCTTCCTCTCACACTCGCTCTACGTTTCTTTACCCAACCTCTCTCTCTCTTCATCTGTAGCTCCGATTTGGTTTATCTACCTAACTTGTACAACTTATCTCGTTGCAACCCCCATACGTTTACTCGCTGAGTGCAAATATTCGATTGATTTTCCCTCTCTTATAAAGCTCAGCTGGTAACTTTGCTTTCGTCCTTTTGGTTGACTCTGGCCATGCATCTTGGATGGGAAATATAGAGGAGAACGCTATGAGGGACATCATTTGGACTGAGAAAGAGAAAAACAACAGCAATCTGATTGATCTGACTTATGCAAATTAACTCCAATAATGACATAATGACAACAATTAATGCAGATCACACACAATAGTATAACTTTACATCTATGAGGACCAGGATCAGCTCTAGATCAGGGTCTAGGGTCACATTTGGCTGCCTTTGGACAAAGCAGGATAACTAGTTCCAGTCTCTATGCTATGCTAAGCTAAGCAGCTGCTTAACACAATTTTTCGGGGTACACCCTTTCCTGTTTCAGCATGATGATATCTCTATGAGGAATCCAAGTCCATTAATAAAGTTGTCTCCTGTTTTTATGTCTAGCCTGCACAAAGCCCTCATTTTTTGTTTAAAAATGTGATTGAAAGTCATCACCATTACGCCTGCAGTTCAGGTTTTCACTTACGTTTGGTCACGTAGTTTAACAACCACAACACATACATACATGCACCCTCACACAAACTCATGAGCCGGGCCCGGGGTTTGAAGTCCATAGCATCAAACTGTTGGGCAGAAATTGATCCTCTGATAAAAGCTGCGTTTCCTCAGGGAGACGGGCTTCCTGCCTAATGGCTGTTAGGCAGCAAGAAATGGACCAGGAAGAGATGGCCTGCAGAGCACTTAGACACTTAGACATCATACACATCTATAGGAAATACATCTGTGTTTATGCTCGCGGATAGGGGAAAGAAACACACACACACACACACACACACACACACACACACACACACACACACACACACACACACACACACACACACATAGGCAGACAGAGAAAGAGAGCCAAGACAGAGTTGTGACAAGATGAAAAAACTTGTGACTGATGCTTATTATAGTGGGTAGAAGTCAGGCTGGAGGACAGAGAACTCTCAGAAGGGGTTAAAACACAGAAGGTAGGATGTGAATGGGTTCATTTCAAAGTGTGTGTATGTACCACACACACATAAACATGCAGTGAACGCACACGTCTATAATAAGTCAGACTAACACTGGTCTCTGTTTGAGCGCATGAGACGCTTCATGAGGCAACCATGTGTCTGATCTTAATCTGTGAGTGTGTTTCCCACAGGGAGGAGAGCACTGCTACTACCAGGGGAAGGTCAGAGACGTCCCTCACTCCTTCGTGGCCGTCTCAACCTGTCACGGATTGTCGTAAGTATAAATATGATGTGTATTGATATGCGTGCGTGTGGCTCAGCCAGCATCGCTGCCTCTGCGTGTGCAGGTAATCGGCCACGCTCCCGTTTCTTCACGAGGTCAATGTAATCGAGTTAGCCAGCCATTCTCTGTCGCTCTGCATTTTTCGTGATGCAGGTTATCATTCGCACTGACAGGTGCTGCTCAGGTGTCTTCTCTTGTGAACGTGGGTATGTTTAGAGTGTGTGCTCTAAAGCAGCGAGATGGGTCAGAAACACGGCCTTCTGGGAGGAGTGCTTGTACTCTGTATATGAGTTTTTTGTGTTATAGTATGTGAGTATATGAAGAGAAGAGAGGCACATGTATACTCTGTTACTAAATGTCATTTTATGCGATTAATATAAAACGTGCATAAATTGGCACCGATGAATAATCATTCACATAAAATACGGATTTTCACAGTTGCCTACACACGTTGGCTGAAGGGAAACAGTATTTTCCCAAAGCTGTGAACATACTGTGAGATGAAAAAACCCACACCAAACCTGATATGTATATTTGACATGAGCTCTTTTTAAATGTATTTTAACATTAATTCTTTAGGTTTTTTAGGTAACGAAAAAGGCCGAATGTATAGCATTATTGCTGTAAAGACAGAAAGAAAAATCTCCTTGTCAGTTCAATCTACAGCTCATTCATTACCAGGAATCTTTGTATTCATTTTATTCTCGATCCATTGCGCCTCATCGGAGCTTGATTCATCTCAGTGAATTCTCTTAACATACCGTCCAAACGAAAATAATCAGTGCAGAGTAATATATTCAGCTAATCGAAGGCCAGTGGTCGAAACAAGATTGATACTTGCTGAATGAGCTAAAATAAGCTTGTAATAGTGTTTGCATATTTCATGTGATTGTGGGATCATGTTGGGAAATGTGTCAGCACAGCAAGTTATGTAGTGCCGCACACTAAATAATGAAAAGTAAGGCATAAATCACTCAAACCCAAACAAGATGAATGTGTTGGACATGCAGTCCATTGTAGGAGAGATTAGGATATAATGTGAAGAAGTGGACGTTGGCAAAGTGAAGTCCTCGTTGGTTTGCGGAACGGCCTTCAATGCCTTAAATTCAACATTTTGGCTGTTCTCATCTTGGATTTTGGCATCTTAGCTTTTTGGAATCAGAAGTTACGCGAGAGGATGGAGCAACCAAACGTAAGATATTTATAGGGACCAAAGGTTTTCCAATTTACTCTCATGAACTGAAAATGCACTTTGAAAGTGTTAAAGTTGTAACACACAGATACGGACAAACCCCAAGCCGGAGAAGTCCTGTCCTGTCAATCACAAGATGGCCACGTCCAAAAGCATTCCCAGCTGTATCATCTATTTCACTCTAAATGGGACCATAATCTAACAAATGAACATTATGTTATATGGAGGAATCTGTGAAACTAGCGATTGAGACCAAAGACTCATGTTTACATTGTTCACTGAGGTAATAAATCAATTATTTGTGGTGGTCATTTTCTCATTAAATTCTATAAAATCTAACTTTTTGCAAACCAGAGGAGTCTTCCCCTGCTGGCCATTAGAAAGAATGCGGCTTTAGCTCAGTGTCAGCTTTAGCTCAGTGGGGTAAGAGGGCCGTCCTGCAACCGCAGGGTTGTGGGGTTCCCCCCCGCTCCCCCCAGTTGCAGTGTCATCTCCTTGCAAGGCACTGAGGCCCTGAACCCCCAGCTGCCGGCGCATCACCCACCCTGCTCCTTAATAAATATAATGAAGGATGCAATAAACTAATTTCCCTTTAATAAAAAAAAAATAAAAGTGTATATTCTATTCTATTCTATGTGTAAGGCACTTCCACTTTGGCTTCTCTTTTCAGACCTGAAGGTTGTGCTCAGACTGTGACAGACAAGATCAAAAGTATATATTGCGGACTTCTGTTATTGCTATTATGGCTCCAATCTAATATTCATAAAAAAGTCTTAATGTGGATATACAAATTAATATAATATACAAGCTGACAGTATAAAGGAGACAGAGACACACCCATAGTTTGCCCAGCACACACTAATGTGTGTGTGTGTGTGTGTGTGTGTGTGTGTGTATGTGGGTGAGAGAGAGAGAGACAGTAAGAGCGAGGGAGTTCAGGGAGTGCACATTGGTGTCGGGGGGTTAGACATTAGAGGCAGAGTATTTCCCTTATGCTGAGTCAGGTGTTTACTGTAATATACATCCTGCTCTCTCCTCTTTCTCTCACTGTCTCGCTTTATCTTACATACACACACACACACACACACACACACACACACACACACACACACACACACACACACACACACACAGACACACACACACAAGCTCAAACAGAGAAACTTTACTCTGCAATACTATAGGGTACTAACAGCATACAGCAGGATAGTGCTCTAAGCAGACAGTTAACCATTGACTCAGGTTCCTGTTCAGCGCATCCTCCATGTTTTACATTTGTGACTGACATGCAAAACCTCATTCTGGTTAAGAAATTATCAGCCTGAACATTACATCATATCCCAGAAAAGTTCAAATATTGAGCCACTTAAATCTGCTTTTAAATCAGAACAACTGGCTTCCTCTGTTTCCACTCGTGCAACATTATGAAGCGCGACTTGAAAACAGGTTGTGGACGTACTAAATGTGGGAAACTGCAGATTCAGGTTATAATGCTCTGTAGGTTCATTACTATGAGTTATTTGATACATTATTCTAAGAAATATTGATTATAGATGCTTTAGGTATTTAGCAGAGTTTTACACTTATAGTAAATTGTGGGGTGTGGTTTGATCAAATTTAATTTAAAATGGCAACTGTCATCAGTTTTAGATTGAGACATTTCTCATGAAATAACCAGAATGAATTGGCATAAAGAGTGTGTGTACATGTTGGATCTCATCACGAATTGAGAAAATAGATTTTCAGGTCTTTTAAAATTCAGGAAACAATGGAATACACGTGAATTTCCTCTTATTGTCTTAGCAGAGTGAGCAGTGTTTGGTTTGGGTGTCCAAGAAATATATCAAACATATTTTGTGAACTTAAATAAGTGTTAAATTGTACATGCTGCTAAACTTTCTGTATGTAACATATTTTATTTATAGTATTCAATTTCACAATGACACAAGATATTGAATGGACAAAACAATGCAGGGAAGATAAAACACGAAGTAGAACACAAACAGACCAAAAGGTGTGTGAAGTAATACACATTTTTATTTGCGTTGCCATCTTTTTCTGTGTGTGTAATCTGCTGTGAGTGTAACGTTGGCCCGGGACAGAGAGTGCATGCTCAAGGTGATTTCTGTGTGTTGAGGGCCAAAAGGAGGCAGCACCAAGGCAGTGGGAGGAGTTTACCTTCATGACTTTGACTCGACCAATCTCCTAAAAGCTTCAGATAAAGTTAATTCATGGATGACGTCCATTACCGTGCACATGCACACGCAAGGTGGGCAGAGACGAAAAGACCTTCACTCGGCTGCTAAATGACAATTTGATCTCTGACATTTTCAAATGATTGCGCGGTCAAAATGATGTGCGTCTGTAGTCTGTGACCTCTTCCTCTCACACTTTTATGTGATGAATGTATTCAGAGATGTTAAGTACACATGAAGTCATTACATTTTCCAATAAATGTGCGAGAGAGCCATCGTGATTTGCACACATCTTTTGCAAAAGTGTCTTAGCTCAAGCCGTCTAAACTCTTCGGTATTGTTCCAGACATCCGGAGGTGACCTTTAAGCAATGCTGCGTGGGGGAATCTCTGAGATGATTGGATGGCATTTTGTTTAACTTTACCTTCCACCCCTCCTAAGACGTACATGGGCCACATAAAGCACGACAGCAGCTGCTCAGTTATTATCCTGACAAATGATAATACAATAAAGGCCTCTGGGCAAGCACTGAACTGTCTCGTATATCACACTGATGGCTCAGGAGGAGTTGAATTCAGATGCATTATTCTATTTAGTGATGAATTAAACAACAACAACTGGTGTTGACATGTGCTCTCCTCTCTCTATGTTTCAGTGGGATGTTTTTTGATGGCAATCACACCTACATGATTGAACCTGGTGGACAGGGCAGCAGCAATGTAAGTACTCTTCACAGAAACGCTTATGTCCTCTGTCGGAGCCGTGAAGGTTCCTCTTGACGGTTTTATCACTTTTCCCGTCTTTCATCCTTTCATCTTATCATGTCCAGCTGCCTCTCAGTCCTGTTGATTATACCATTATCAGATATTGTTGCATCAATATTTCATTCAAAATTGAGTTCTCCTTTCTAGTCCTGATGGCTTTTATTATAACGGAAGTAACCCTTCAATCGACAATGTTTAGGCTTCGTTAGGCTGGTTTTTCAGGAGGTTTAGTTACATTTGCTACTACGACGATCTGGTGTATTGGTTTTCCTTTTAAACACAAATGTGTGGCTGTATATTCACACTCGTTTATTTGCTCCAAAATCTTTCATTCTTTCTACCTGGTTGGAGGTCACTGTGCAACAGGACTGTGTGTGCAGCACATAGATGGTGAGAAAAGAGTTCCTGGTACTGCAGGGTTAATGCTGGTCTGTTAGAGTCCTGAGGGCAGGTTTGGACTAAATCAGAGTCTGTTACAGATCACACACCATTTGTCGCTACTTTTCCTAATGAGCCGTGAGTGCGACCCACAGGTCTCAGGACAGAGATATTTGATGGGCATCAAAGCCAACAGACAGCAGAAAAGTCTACAGCCAAATAAAAAATAACAAGTACAGGCATTATGGTGGCTACGAAAGGACAGATCTGAGATTGTCTAAAGACGCCTTGAGCATGAGAGTGAAAGAACAAGCCGCTGATACTGTGTGCGTGTTCTTTCTGCTTTAATTAAAAACGTCCAGAAGAAGTGTGTTTCTGGTGTTAATCAGGAAGGGAGGAAAGGAGACACGATCAGAGAGGTCAGGGCCCGTGTGTGTGTGTGCACTATGGGTGTTGGTAGTGGCGGCCTGGCACACGGCTACATAAGATTCATTCCCATATGACAGCTTTAGTGCCAACGGTGTGGAAAGAATGGACAGGAGAGGAGAGGAAATAAAGAGGATGGATGGATGTAAAGAGAAAATATAAAGCTCAGAAAGAGGATTGCTAACTGAGAAAAAAGGGATGAGAATGAGGCAGGTACAGAGATGGAGGATGAGCTATGCAAACAAATTTATTGTTGGTATTTTTTGGGGGGGGATCTTATGCAGAAAAAAATAAAAAACAAGAGGAACTCTTTGGTTTGTTATGTCCGTTGCTATATCACAGTCATACAATATGGAAGGAACATATAACCTAAATTTCCCTCGGGATTAATAAAGTATCCATCTATCTATCTATCTATCTATAAGTTAAAGCAATAGAATATTCAGAATGTGAAAGATTGCTCAAATAAGAAAAATAATAGAAAGAAGGATACACAACAATGCTTCAGTCCACTATGTTTATTTATTTGTCATGGCTTTCGTCTCTCCTCCACTTCCTCTGTGACTTCCTCCTCATCTGGCCTCATCTTTATCTCTGCCTCCGTCATTCCTCTCCAGTGTTTTCTGGAGAGACTGAATTATTCAAGCAAAGAGAAAGAGAGAGATAGATAGAGAGGGAGAGAGAGAGGGAGAGAGAGAGAGAGAATACTCAGAATATTGCTGCAGTTCTCGTCTTCAGAGACCTTGCAAGCTTTTCTTTGGTCCTTCAAAGAGGCCCAGTGACGTAAAATGCACCTTCAGATGGGAAAAGATTCTACAGTTTATTCTTCTGTGCGTCATGCCAAACATTAGGCCTAAACACTAACACATATACAAAGCCGCCCCAAAAAGTGTCTATGTTTATGTGCATTTCAAATTGATTGCTGTAATTAGAAGAACTTTAAAGCTAAAGTCTAAATGTTGCTTTTGACTGCTTCAGTTACCTTGTAGTGGCAGATTTTACAAACAAAACATATAATAGTATCATCAAATATTGTATTATTGTAAATGAAACTACCCGACATAATACAACTCAGTTACACCTTGATCAGCTAAAATGCTGCTTAGATATTAATGCATTATTTATTATTGTGGTATTACAACTCTTGCTCCGGTAAAGGATTGAAATACTTTGCATATTGGAGATATTCGCTCTTCCTCGCCAAGTGTGACACAGTGTCAGCATTTATTTATAAAATACCAGAAGTATCAAAGAATCTAGACTTCTTAAATACTGAAAACTATTTAAAACACAATTGTCTGTACCGCAGTAGATGTACTGAGGTGGTTTAGGAAATATATTTGGCCCTTGCTTGTGATGGTTTTGGTGTTTTAGGTGAGGAAATCCTCTCTGCATAACAATGCCCAGGACAGATCTTCCCCCGAGCCCAGCAGTGGCTGTCAGTTTGTCAGCTCGGAGCGCTGGACGTCTGCTCCCTGCAGGCGACGGTCCGCCGTGACCGTCTCTCCCTCTCTGCATCTCAAGGCTCCTCTCCGTTTATCTCTTTCTCTATTTCACTCCCTAAATATCTCTTTGTGTCTTTGACAGTCTGTTTTGTCTGAAAGCCGTCCACTGTCACACAGATGTGTGCTGCAAAAGCCCAAGTGATCCTTGTGTACCCTGTGTACCAACACACGCGCACACACACACACACACACACACATACACACACACACACACACAGAGGCACAGAGGCACACAGGCACACAGAAAACACTGTGCTTCCGGAGCGGATTTTAGAAGTCTCTTTTTTAAAGGAGCTCTACGAAGCTTCATGTAAATCTTGCAATCTTTAGTCTGCAAATGTTTGTGTGAGAGTGAACTTGCATACAACTTGAGTATTTGTGTATGTGTGATGCTGACTTGCACTTGCAGAAAACGCCATATGTTTAGCACTCTTGTTTTTTGGACACCTTCCCAACCCCACCTTGCACCTCAGGGCCCCTGCGGCTACGTCCCAGCGGCTCTGACTATTCACTTTCAGTGGGCACTGAGAAGAGCACAGTGCTGTGTTTGGTTGATATTGCAGCTACTGTGAGTTCAGTGTAGCAGCACAACTATGAAGGCTAAGGAACGAAGACAAAGCAGTATTCTGATAATCGATTAATGGCTTAAGTCATTTATTAAACATCAAAACTAGCAGCTTTTAACCAAGTATATACACATTTTAAGAAGGATTTGTGTATGTAGTATGAATAAGTATACTCACACCAGACAGTGTGCTCACTAATATGAAATAGTCATCTCTGGTGTTGATGTAAACTGTTCTCCCACAATGCAATGCACAAAGGAAATGAAGGAGCTGCTCACAGATGGAAAAACACATCCTCATACAGGCCAATTCATAAATGAATTGAGAATGCTGGTGAAACAGCTTCAGAAACAACTTCAAAACAAAATTTACCTTTACATTTCTTCAGTTTAACTTCCAGTTTTTTAAATATTATTTTTGTAAACAGTTTACGATGATGATTAGAATGTACATACAAACGTTTGATAATCAGCACTGAAAAAAAAATACAGCCGATGGGAATGTCATTAGTGTTGCATGTGTATTGGACAAAGGGAATTTGACCCCGATGGATATTAAGCGATCGCCACGAATGACTCGTGAAAAGGTCCAACCTTAAAATAGCTTCAATCTGGACTAAAACGTATTACATTGTTCTCAAATGTGAGAATTGCAGGTTTTGTTTGGTTAAAAAAAAGGTATCATCATCTCTACATTTCTGTAAAAATATTCCCAAATCTGGGAGGATAATTGAGGATGAGGGGGTGGGGGATTATCGGAGGAAGTAAGGGGTGTGCTGGTGGGGATAGTGGCAGGTTGCAGAGGGGAGGGGGGCTTACATTAGGTGCCAAGAGGATTTCGTTTAAATTCTAGCTCAAGCTGGGAATGAATCTCAGGATGAGTAATGACTGATTGGATGTTTAAAAAAAAAAAAGGGGGTCTCCCTGTGGCCTCAAACCCAGTAAACCTGGACCAGTTCACTCACACATGCGGACGGAGAGCAGTGATGGTAATCGTGTTACCCCTCCCTGCTTTATATTCATGAGCCAGTATTCTCTGTCCAAGGTACCGTCTCCCCTGGCAACCTAGGCTCCACCCCGTCTCTTTGTAGCACAACACATGAAAGCCATCTGTGTTTAGACCCTTAATCTCCATCACTACACGCTCCCTGCCGGGTTTCTGTGCTGTGGTTGTATTTTTAAGATGGGAGTGAAGATCTGGGAACAAAGAAGGCACTGGTCCAGAAAATGCTTTATTACAACAGTTCATTAAAGGCTATTGCTAATATTTGTAGCATTTACACAATATGCCACAAATAATAAAGGCATCTATGTCATATGGTCTTATTAATCATCAACCAATAAATTCTCAGTCAACATGAAAGTGTGACATGAAAGCAGGAGTTGGCTCCAATGATGGCTGCTGCAGTTTAGGCTGGTGGCTTTTAATCCAGATTCTCAGTCCACTAGGACGACATCTACGATAAGACAAAACACTGCAGTGCTAAAAGATTCATTTTAATACACTGCTCGCTGGAGTCTGATATGATAACCTACATATTCACGTACAGAGCCGATCAAAGTTCAGGGCCTCTGCCATTGAGTTTTTATTCTCAGAGTAAAGTGCACATTTCATTACGAAGGTTAAACTAAAATCTTGCTCTAAAGTCAAACCAAGGCAAAGCTGTAGGATTTCTGAAGAAATTGATAATAAAAGGAATCATTAGTTGCATGTAGGTCTATATTGTATTTCTGTTGGCAAAATTGTGGATTTGTGCACTACATTTGTTAACTTGACCTTCCTTAGTAAGAAAATATAATGATTGTGTCACGTTAGCTGCAATATGGAGTCATGAGAGGACAGAAGTATAACATTTTATTGTGATTCATTTCTGGGAAACCAGAGCTTCCATTGAGCAGATCTCTTCTACAGTTTGTAATCCAGACTGAAATGTTGTTTCGTTGCTCCTCGTAGTCCTCTGACAATTGAGTGAGGATAGATACAATACTCCAATAAATTATTTCACAATCCAAAGATCTATTGTGTGTCTAGTTTAGCTTTATTGTTATTACCGAAGGTACATTGGGATTTATGTTTTAATAAAAACAAAAAAAGATGAGTGTAGAAAAACATTTGACGTCAACATTGTTGAATAAGATGAACATATTAAGCTTTTAAGAATTGTTGATCATGTCTAAGCTCATTATGCAAAAAGTTAAACAGTTTAGTCACTTAACAACATTACACCTCCAGCTAAATTGGCAATAGTTTTAATTATCAGCAGACATGTTGAGTGCAGATGAACAGCACTCGCCTTCCTGGTAGTGTTTTTTTTAAATTACTGTTCATAATTACAATTATAATAATTCAACAGTGATCAAAATCAGCACAAAAAAAAGTGGGATATCATTACTGGAATATTATGTTGCAATAAATGATGAAATAATATGAGAAAATACTTAAGACTATAACAAAGTCAGTGAATAAAGGCAATATAAACTGGCACAGTAGTCACACAATTAGTGCATTAAAAACTTCAACAGCTGCTCCTCACAGGGGCAATATGACATTAACAATTCATGTTACACAACAAACACAAAATATATTATAGCAGGTGAGTCAGTTAGTAGTTGTCCATTTAGAACCACAGCATGTTAAGTAATGTACAGTGATAACATTATACTTCTACACTGAAAGCTTTACACAGACAAGAGACAATTCACTTGAGTATGAATGTGTCCAACATACACAAATGTAACAGAAACATCACTGACTAGCAGTCAGTGATGTTTGGCAGCCATCATCAAGGCTTCTTTGATCTAAAAGCAAGAGTGGGAATTTATATTCAGCCACACACCAAATGCGAGTAACAATTTTCTATATCAAGTACAATGGTCCATTGTCCACTTTAACAAGTTATGATCCATTTGTTGTGGTCATGCTCTGCTGGTAAAAGAGTAAAAAAAGGCTAGTTGGCTAATATGTCTTTCAGGTATTTTTGGCAGGAAATCGGTGCTTCCCCTTCTACAATAGTAACCTGAATACAGTGTTGTTTGCACCAGTGATATTGTGCTTTTCGCTTTTAGGAAAAGCTTGTCCTTCATAATAATTTTAGGGTTCTTTTGACTGAGTTTCATAATCTACAATCAGTTATTTACAGACCTACCCTGAATGAATCCCTCAAAGGGCTGTAAATAACTCTCATATACTTCATGGACAGAAGCCTTTAATGTGCTGACGATATCAACAGCTTTTCTCTTACTGTCCCTGTGTCAGCACGGGAATGTCGATCTCTATGGCAGACATCCGTGAGCGGGAGGAGTAGCGTTGGCCTGCGTAGGTGGATGCGTAGCCCTGAGATGGAGCGTAGCCCTGAGATGGAGCGTAGCCCTGAGATGGAGCGTAGCCCTGAGATGGAGCGTAGCTCTGCGAGGGAGCGTAGCTGTAGGCCTGGTTCCTTCCCACCTCTGAACCATACCCATCTGGCGCAGACATCTGAGACACGTACACCTGTGCAGGGGCCATCACACTTTGCGTGTAGCCCTGGGAGGTCATATAAGGCTGCGCGTCGATAACTGTGGGAGGAAAGGTCTGTGGTGGGAAGGGCTGAGGACCATAAACTGGGGAAGGAGGATATCCGTTGGCGGTGAGAAGCTGAGTGGACAGAGAGGTAGGCATAGAGGGAAAGGGCAACCAGAAGGGTGAAGGCAACTTCTTACACATACAGTACCACATGAACATCAGTAGGGCGGCCAGCATTAGTCCTCCAGAGCAGCCGATAGATACATACACAGCAAAGCCATCAGAGAAAATGTTATCATATCTGATGTTCATTTCCTTGGTGCAGTACAGGAACCACACTGATGGTGCGATGGCGATGGCTCCACCTAGGAACAAGAACGTCCCTGCCACCAGGTGACAGCCTGCATTGTTGACCAGGAATCTGATGGTCTTAATGTCCGGTTCAGGCTCGTCTGAGCAGCAGCAGGTCTTACACATTCCTACCATGCACAGCAGCAAGGCCAGAGAGCCAAACAGCAGGCCCGCGGGCAGACAGAACTGCAGCAGCCGCAGATCCAGCTGGTCCACTTTAGAGTACCACTGGAAACATGAGAAGACATAACTTCCGTTAGGATTATTTCGGACATGAAAGGAGAAAGCATGAGCAGAGGAGAGCAAGCATTAAAGCAGTACCTCTGAATCATAGTAGTAACATCCTGAATAGCCATCCTGTTTCACACATTTAGTCCACAGCCCATCATACACGCTGACATTCTTGGCATTACGATTGAAGGTGACGAGTCTCGTTACACGCCACTGTGGGATTAATGCTGCCACAGCAATCCCTCCCAAAGACACAAAGGCAACGATGAAGGCAAAAGCGTTGGTGGCGTGGATGTCCCGGCAAGACATGGCGGCGCCGGCAGGAACCGAGTCTGCGAGGAGAGTTCCTGTTTGAACAGATAAAGAGTAAGTCAGACAGAAAGAGGTGACAGGTCAATGCAGAGGAAGGAAATGGGCCCATAATGTGACTGTCGTTCTTTACACAGAACTCCTGATCATGGGGAAAAAAAGTCATAATTATACAAGCTTCTCCTAATGGCCCCATTACTACGACTATTATTACTGCACAAGCTAACTGTGCCACAGGCTGACCTAGCTATGTGCAACCCCCCCTGTATATTTATATGCTCCAGTGGAGTTGACCCGATATCTGCCGTCCCCGAGAAACAATGCTCTCATTTCATCAGCAAACAAAGTGGGAATGAATGAAGCTGAGGTTGCAGGGCGAGAGTGACGACGGAGCAGCTCCACAATGAGCAGAGAGGTGTTGAAGGGATCTTTATGTGGCAGCGAGGCAGTGACCGACCGGCCGTGTGGAAACTTTACATTAAGAAACTCCGAACGCCAAATGTCCTGGTTACTAACCCTTACTGATTTATATGTCTGGTGGCCTTGTCTTCATCTTGATTTAAACAAGTAAAGCAGTGCTATGTTCCGTTTTAAAGTCATTCTGGTAACTTAACTATGCATCGTGCCAATATAACTGCGTGATAGTAAACTGACTAAGAGCATGACATCATTATACACCTGATATTACATTGAATCCAATTGTGTGATCGACATAACACGAATACAAGTTATTAAGACACACAGTGTTCATCAACTAGCGAGCTTACAATAACGTGAAGTTAGCTCATGTTATTATTCGTTAGTTAACGTTATTAGTTAGCCAGCTAGCTCAAGTTATTATTAGTTAGCTCGTTAGCTCTTTTAGCCATCTGACTCATCCCTAAGCCGAGACATGTCACGTTATGACCAGATTTATAGCTGCATATTTCAACATATTTGCTCGCTAAAATCTCCCGTGAACATCTGCACTAAGTTAGCCACGAGCTAACCACAACATGTTTACTTGTCGGCTGACTGAGCGTTGCATTAGCTACCTAGCTTAGCTCGCTGCTAATACGGTAGCATTAGTTACAACAACCTGTAGCGTCCCGGAAATCCTCCCCGCGGCGTTCAAACACGACTAGAGTAACATTCACCATGAACACATACCGTTTATCTTCAGCAGGTAGGTCGCGTTTAGATCGAAAGTGCCATTTCACCTCCTTCAAACCTGGTCTAAACTAAACCAGACCCTTTCCCCTGGTTGTTGTGTTATTCTCTCGGTTGTTGTTTATTCCCTCAGCGTAGGGCTCATAGGTGGTTAGCGCATGCGTGCAGAGCATTAACAAATACAATTCGACTTACATATAAAAGTAGCTACATAAATCAGGAGAGCAAATACAGTAAATATGTCCAAAAATAGTTTACAAATATATAAATCCCTTCATTCCAAACATATAAGTTGGTCTGCTGTTGACATCCTGTTTCAGTAGCTGCAAATTATGTTGTGAGGTGGCAGAAGTCAACCAAATATTCTGTCCAAATCCTTTTTTATGTTTGTTTTTATAACAACCATATGATGATATGACATGTGTTTCTGTCCAATTATGTGTCTCCCTTGAGCTTATTGTGCATGTGTGCAATATAACAAATACAAATACACAAAATCAACATAGGGGTCATCCATACAGATGAGACATAATCAAACAGCTACATGGACATAGTATTTTTGGACACTTACTTCAGGTGAACTGGAACATGTCTGCTTGACTTTCCTGTCAGTCTTTTGGCAGGAATCTGCCTCACTGATGAAATCCTGCTTTTTGTGTCTTTCAGGGAGATGTCCACATTCACATGATATATAAATCTGCAAGGCATGATGGATTTAATGATCTCCTCAAAGGTAAGATGATGATGTCAAAGGAAGGAATTTATTGTATGATTCATATAGATAAAAAGTAGTGAAATACATTTTCATTTATTAATGTTTCTGTTTTCTAGGTGATTTTCCAGAGCCGCCTTTTCCCAGTCCTCCGTTTCCCGGGTCAAGAGTTGTTCACAGGAGAAAAAAGAGACAGGTATGAATCCTCTGCAAGCATATTTGTAACAACACCATCACCATTAGCAGATGGATGCTGACGGACACATGTTGACATGAGTCCATCCCCATTAGGAGATGGACACATGTTGAGATGAGTTTTCTTGTGTGAGATCGAGAGATAATTATGCTCTTGATGCTGTTTGTTCAAACCTGATTCTCCTGCTCCTGATTCTCCCTCCCCGTATGCTTGAGGTAAATTCCTAAAGATAAAGGGAGCGCGCTGTTTCCTCACTCTCCTCCCACACAACAGCTCCCCACCTCTCTCCTTATTTTTTCATTAAATCTTTACCTTCTGAGTGTGCTGCTTCCTCGTGTTTTCTCATACACAGTCAGATGTCTGCAGCTGTCGGCCCCTCAGCCCTCACAGCTGCTCTCATCTTTATTTGGAATTAAGACAAACCTGGTTCAGCTTTGCAAAGTTCAACCTTATTGATTTGTCGTTTCTTTTTTTAGGAAGGCAAAAGCCATGACTTTGATCTTTGTGTTTACTGTGGGTGATGTTCTAAAATTCTTCTAAAATTGTCATTGATATAGAAACATCTTGGTTGAAGAAAACTGAGAAAAGGTTTGTTTCTGTTGTTTCTTCTCAGGCTCCACATATGTCACACAATGAGACCAAATACATTCAGTTGATGGTGATCAATGACCATTTAATGGTAAGTAGATAATGTATAGTTGTTTAATTATGGTGTATATATATATATATATATATATATATATATATATATATATATATTATGGTGTATATCGTAAAATTGTTAATTCTATAACTCCAAATACTACCTTCATTGTGCATAAACCAGACAGTTTAGATCCAAATGGCCATGACTAAAATCCCTGGGACTGACATGTTTTCCACACAATGGTGGAGATATTTGGGGCGATCAAATGCACATTATACACATTTAAATGGCTTAAAATTAATATTCTCCTCTCTGTCCTCTCTTGATCTCTCTCTTCAGTACAAGAAGCATCGGCTTTCCGTTGGACACACAAATAACTATGCAAAGTCAGTGGTCAATATGGCTGACATGGTAAGAATTGTATTGATCCTCTTCTTGGAAAGCTTGCCACAAGCACTTCCGGGTATTGCAGCTGAGCGCACATTGAACTGATTTCTCACTTAACCAACCTCACTCTACATTTGAAACCTCCTGGCACATAATATGCTGCGTGCAGCCATTAACCAGCCAGTCATGAGTTTTCAGAGAACTGAAACAGCAGTCCCAACAGTACGGAGGCAGATATTTAAAAGTTTCATTATTTGTAGCCACATTTGCTTGCTGTGCTACTGAAATCTGACCTGCCACAGGGTCATGTCTGTAAGCTGATAGGCTGAGGAAGCTAGGGAAAGGTCAGGCTTTTTTGTTGTGTCCTTGAAGGAGATCATATGAAGCAGACTCTGTTTGGGACGTTCACATTGATTTCCATGTGAGAGTATAGTTGCCTTTTCCCCCCCCCCCAGTGTATGCCATCCTGCACTGAGGCCACATTCACAGTGGCATCAGATATGATCACTGTTGGACCCAAATGGAAATGCATCAATATATGCATTGCAACAAGTTTTCCCATGACACAGATTGAGTAAAGACAAGTCATTACTGGCTACCCTTTTTTGTTCAGTCAGTGTTCAATGATCTTCTTTCTTTTTCTAAGATCATCGCGTATACATATTTCTGAGAATCGGCTCTGTGACTTAAATGTATCGAGGTGAAGTAGGATGAGGATGGCTCTGCACACACTGAAGTGGAGTTATAGGGTGAGGGAATCAGAGCTGGATTGGGAACAGCTTTCTGTTGATACTACAGGGCATTCATCTTATACAAAGAGACTTTGCTCTTGGCCTCTCCTCCGCTGTATGTCTGTGCGGGACTCCAATAGATTTCCATTTTATAAAAGCAAACATTATTATTTGCCTGTTTGCTCCCTGCACACAGTATGCCCTTCAGACTGTTGCCCTTATTGACTTCATGTGGCTGCCTGTGATGTGCTGCTGTCTGGTGGCGGGAGGCTGATCGACTGTTTGAATGTTGCTTTTACAGCTGGAGATGTTCACGAGTATGAAGCGGGACACTTTTAATATCAACCACGCCATGGCAGTATTGTTTAGGGCATTTTCAATTGAGGCGTTTCAAAAGATAACTCAACTAATATTAAATCTACTATTAATTCTCCAGATTTTCAAGGAACAGCTTAATACCCGGATTGTGCTCGTTGCCATGGAGACATGGTCAGCTGACAACAAGTTCAACATTGATGACGACCCCATGGTGACGCTGAGGGAGTTCATGAAGTATCGAATATACTTCATCAAGGAGAAATGCGACTCCGTTCACCTCTTCTCGTGAGTCTAAATCCGTAAAATGACGCTCTTGTGTAATCTAAATCTTTTTTATTAAACTCATCATTTTATTTTCTTAACAGAGGGAATCGTTTCCATAGCAGCTGGGGAGGAGCATCCTATATGGGAGGAGTTTGCTCCCTGGATAAAGGGGGAGGAGTCAATGAGGTGAGCCTCCAACGACAGTTCACTGCCCATTAGAATATACACTTTTATTAATCCCCAAGGGGAAATTAGTTCTCTGCATTTAACCCATCCTTAGTTATAGCAAGCAGTGGGCGTGTGTGAAGCGCCTGACTGGGGGGGGGGGGCCTTGCTCAAGGACACTTCTCACGCAACTAATGGGAGGGGGGGATCACCCCCGGATCACTGCGTTGCAGGGCGCAGGCCTCTCCCCCCTGACTAAGCTAAGCCCTAAAATTATACATCTAAAATTAGATCCTGTGCACTTATTCCTGTTGTACTCTGCAGTTTTAGTTTACAGGCATATATCATCTGATCATTTCATTTGATTAATTAATCCACATTTTTGGGGTTTTCTTTGTAAACTCTTTTTTAACACAATTATTTTTTCCAGATTGATCTGATATTGTGTATTTTCTGTGTCCTGCTGTTTCTCTCTCTCTCTCTCTCTCTCTCTCTCTCTCTCTCTCTCTCTCTCTCTCATCCGCCTTTCTCATCAGTATGGTAAAACAGATGAGATGGCCATAACCCTCGCTCAGTCTCTTGGACAGAACATTGGCATCTTCTCTGACAAGAAGAGGATCCTCAATGGTACACATTAAACTTTAACGAGTCCTTTATTTCTTGCTTTTCCATCACACATTCCCTTTAAGGCTCGTTTATATGCAATGCAAAGATGTTGATGTGAATTTATTTTTAATTTCCAGGCGAGTGCAAGTGTGAAGATCGTTGGTCGGGCTGTATCATGGATGATGTTGGGTAAGTGACTTTTACTGATCAATCCATAATCTTAAAGCCACAACATAATAAGACGAGTTTCCCCAAATAATTCTCTGATGAAAATCTGACTGTGATAAAAACATTGTCCATCAAGATACATGTGTGTATTTGAGTCACTGAGCAGTTGTTACACAGAGTTTTCCTAATATATTTTAATATACACACCATTAGAGTTAGATACCATGTTGTACATTGGTTAGCATAATAATGTATTCTCTATTTTTAAACAAAGAGTTTTGAAATATGATGTAAAAGTCATAAAACATTAATTGTGGACATTTCTTAGAATATGTTCTATGTATACATCTCAAAGCATCTGACACATACTCGTATTTTATTATATTAGGAAAGGTTTTTGCTTGCAGAAGCTTTATTTTATTTGTAAGGTACCATTTACAATATTAAACATAAATGTTACCATTTGATGTTCTGTACCAGAGTTAGCTTAGCTCATTTTCATCTTCAGTCCTATTTTTCGACCTCACAGTTAAAACATTCGCACAGTGACGATCAGCACTAAACAAGATCACATCTCACACACATGTCAGTAACAAGTTTATGTTAGACAAATTATAAAGGTTTAGATCATTTAATCTAAATTCTTAAAACAAATTTGATGTAATATAAATTATGTGATGTAAATAAGCTGATATTAATATTTCTATCCGCTGGAGTGTTATTGTAGTTTGATAATTCACCACTAGGTGTCAGCCTATATATACAGGACTGTCTCAGAAAATTAGAATATTGTGATAAAGTTCTTTATTTTCTGTAATGCAATTAAAAAAACAAAAATGTCATGCATTCTGGATTCATTACAAATCAACTGAAATATTGCAAGCCTTTTATTCTTTTAATATTGCTGATTATCCTATCTCTAAATATTAGAATATCATGAAAAAGTATACTAGTAGGGTATTAAACAAATCACTTGAATCGTCTAATTAACTCGAAACACCTGGAAACACATTTTCAAATGTTTGATTTTGTTTTGCTGTTATAAATCTTTTTTTTTACTTGGTCTGAGGAAATATTCAAATTTTATGAGATAGGATTTTAGAGTTTTCTTAAGCTGTAAGCCATAATCAGCAATATTAAAAGAATAAAAGGCTTGCAATATTTCAGTTGATTTGTAATGAATCCAGAATGCATGACATTTTTGTTTTTTTAATTGCATTACAGAAAATAAAGAACTTTATCACAATATTCTAATTTTCTGAGACAGTCCTGTATATATAACTTTACTGGGCTTCTCTCAGCAGTAATATGTTATATAATCTGTTGCTGCTCAAATGAGAAAACAGGTGATAAATCAGTCTGTGTATGTTTTGTCTGAGTGTACATATGCAGTGTTTGTACTGCGGAGGCTTTCTGTGAGCATTCGGATGTGATTGTGTGTTGTGTCTGTGAAAGCCTCTGTGACCTGTGTGTAAGTGTGAATATATACATATATATATATATATATATACCCCTCTTCTTAAATACTTCTCGCGTTCCCCCTCTATCCCGAATGGGACAGCAGGTGAGCTGAAGCTTGGCTAGAACGTTGCCTGTGCTGTTTTGAACCAACCGGCTGCCTCGGAGGGGTTGTCAGTCATCACAACCTTTCCCATCTCATCCAACAGCACAGCAGCTGTTGTGGCCCCAGCTTATCTTATTTATTCAAATGATATGAACAAATACAGTTTGATGTCCTTTTATTATACACTGACTGTATTTTTCAGAACCATTTTGTACGATTTCACATGTCTGATCAGCCAAGAACATGTTATTGATTTAAATATTCAAATTTATTGACAGGCTCCATCTCCCTCCTGCGCTTTGAAAGTCAGGACTTTTCATCAGTTATGTTTGTCCATCTCTAACCGATTGAAACAGTCTGCAATGTCATTCTCATCTTAGGCCACTATTTGACTACCTCATTTCACTGTAACGGCAGTGCACTCCCCTAACACTCCCCGCGCAGGTTCTGCTCTATTGGTAATCGTAATAATGCTGCTATAATGTCATGTGGTCAAATGACAGAGGACAGGTGACTCTGCGCTCCTAGAGACTGTTACCTGTGAATGGACCTGGCCCAGATCTCTATTCACTAAAATACACTCAATGGTATTTCAGACTCCTGTATTCAATGAGCAACCCTCAGTCATGTCCATCGATGGACTTTTCTTTTGATTCCTTAGCACCTGCATGTCTGTTCGATGTAACCTGACGACTACTACTAACTGTTCTCACATTTCTCACAGGATTTAGCTTTTGTGTGTGTGTGTGTGTGTGTGTCTGTGTGTGTGTGTGTGTGTTTGTGTGTGTGCGCACGTGTTTGTTAGTATATATGTTTATATTCATTACGGTTAAATTAGGATTTAGAATTGTTCTATCAATATTTAATTTTACTCATATTTCGTTTCCGTTAATAATTGATTCTGGACAAAATATGATTATAAAGAGCATTACATTGAGAAGAAATTGTTTCTGATATAATTAACTAAAATAGTCTTTAATAAAGACCTAAAGTCAAGGGAATGCTTTTGGTTCAGTGTGACACTGCCTGGACTCCTAAACGCTACGAGGAGTTGATAGACTGAGTGGGAATGAATGAATAAATAAATAATTGTAATTGTTTTTTTGGAAAAACAAGGTGCTTTATGTACTAGGCAAATAATACATTAGTATTTGTCTGTTACTCTTTTGAAATACATAATTAAATATTAAGACATTGTGCATTATTCTATAACAGCAGTAAATATGAAAAATAGAAGTAAGAAATATAAATAAAAAGGTATACTAAAATACACAACAGTGTATGTAATAATAATGCTGAAATTTTTTGATTAGAGTATTAGTTTAAATATATAGTATAGATAAAAACACTATTCATGTCATTGTAAACCGTATTACAAAGTATCACATCATTATTGCACAGAACATCTGTTAAATCAGTGTTGTACAGTTGAAGATATGAATAATTTAATAATATTAGTCCCCATGAAAATAAAATCATAATAAATAATAAATAATTATTATTTATAAATGATTGTTCTTCTCATTCAAGCACGTTTCATCTTGAACACCGTATTACTGTTGAAAGGGGATAACACTACAAGATTTGATGAGAGTACGAGCTGGTGAAAAAATTGTAATTAAAAAATGCAAATCTCAGTGAGAGTTGGGACAACTTTAAACCTGATTCAATCTACCTGAAATATTGTAGTGTGTTTCACCCATCATCTAAGTGTCATTACTGGCTCCTGATACATTATCACTGTACGTGGCTTCACTTATACACATTTCATATCAAACGATGACAACCTCTCACAGAGTATGTCTATTATTACATTGTCTCCTGTGCCAGCCCTGAAGAGCCACACTACCAGAGTCACTCGACTCAGACACCAATGACTGATGGTGCAGCAGTAAGATGAAGTTTAAATGCTGCTTAGTTTTGGGTCCATGTCATAAAAAGCATCAGAATGGAAACAGAACATTTGATTGTGACAAATTTGCTCAATTACTTCAGAAGTTGTTTGGGCTTCTGGTGAATGTGTCATCTAGCTGGACTTTTACAAATATTATAATATAAGTCAATCGAAGCAATCGCACTGAGCATTTAAGATTTGATAAACTTGATTTCTGTTTTGAGTAATTTGTAAAAATGTGTTGAATATTGAAGTGATCCTTTTAGTATCACATGATAATGCAATAATACATGTCTTTGTGAGTCATCCACAAGAGTTCATTTCCGTGCCAAATTCATAAATCCATTTAGAATCCAATCCACATCTTCTATATTTCTCCATGTGATCCATACAATCTTAGCTCTACTGTATATCTACCTCCATGTTGTAGTAAGGATCTCCTCTGAACTGTGAGTATGGTAAACCTGTGGTAAAATCTGAAATATTCATGCTACAGCGTAAGAAATAGAAACTATACTATATATGACATGCCTGGCATGGCATATTATGTTGTACTGAAATTAAATGTGAGTCTGAAATGTCCATTTGTGTGGACAGAAATATATTTTTCCAGTGTTTTCTCCTGTAATATGTGTTCGGCGAACAAGCTGCCCATCCCAGTATTATCTGAAGATGCTGTCTGTAACGTATCCACGGTAACAGCATAATAATGTGTTGAACAGTTTCTACCTGCCCAAGAGGTTCTCCGACTGCAACGTGGAAGAGTTCCACAACTTTCTAAACAGCGGTGGAGGAGCCTGTCTGTTCAACAAACCTCTAAAGGTACGCCACACTCACACAGTTGCATCGGCACATGTGTATCTTGTTGTGGTCATTTTGTGTTTCTGATAGTTTTGCATGTTTTTGGTAGAATTGCGTCTCTGTGATTATTTTGTGTATATTTGTGACTTCTCAACAATTAGTTGTTCAATTCATAGTAACTTCTGCCCTGCAGGCCTCTTTAGTAATCTGTCCATGCTCATATACATACATGTGTCCTCTTAGTAGTTTTAACATGAATTCTGCCCCCCTTCCACTCAGCTTTTGGACCCTCCGGTGTGTGGAAATGGCTTCATGGAGCCAGGAGAGGAGTGTGACTGTGGCAGCCCAGCGGTAAGCAACAGTACTTTTAGATGACTGGATGCTGTCATGTAATGCCCTAAAGGGTTAACTTGGTAATGATACACGGTCAAAGTGGTGGATATTACCCAACAACAACACCACATTCTGTGTCAGACTAATACAAAGTCATTTAAAGTAATTTACATACACAAAGTAAAGTATTGTGATTGGAGAAATCAAGGCGCTACAAACATAGTGATTATAGTTATTGCATAATTATAGAGTGTGTCTATAGAGAGACCTCTGTTGGAATAGATTATACTGTTTGATGAGATAATGTGTTACATTCAACCACTTAGCACCAAATTAAAGGAAGACACCTGAGAGAAGTTTCTGTCTGTCTGTTTAGGAGTGTGCCAGCGAGGGGGAGGCCTGCTGCAGCAAGTGCACTCTGACCCAAGGCTCCAAGTGCAGCAATGGACTCTGCTGCAACAGATGCCAGGTACGAAACACGCCCAACTACACCTTTCATACTCCGCTGGTGTGCAGTTTGGGGTAAAGTAGAGGTACTAACTACTCATGGCACCGAGCTCAAGGAGGCGCCCCATATGCCTTCTTTGGTCCTCACATGGCAATCTCCACTTGGATTTACTTTCATTTCATACTCTGGCTTTTAAAACAGCCAACAAAGAAAACTGATGCTACTTTAAAGTCGGAGGCCACCTGGAACAAGTGACAATCAGTCTTAGCTTTTCTTCTTGACCATAAACCTAAAATGTTTCCTTTCCTTTACAATTCATGACCACAATCGAGATGTTTATGGCTTTCAAATATCTCAAAATGATTGAATGATTAAATTAATGTACTAGTCTAGTTGTACACAGCCTCGTCATAAATGGACTAAGAGAAAGAGAGAGAGAGAGAAAGGTTAATTACAAACACTAAGAGTCTGTTGGATCTTCATTGAGTGCTCTTACAGATGGAGTTCATGGGAGTCGTGTGCAGAGATTCAGTGAACGACTGCGACATCCCAGAAAACTGCACAGGCAATTCCAGCCAGGTGAGCACGAGCTTCCCTCCCAGTGTTCTGCAAACAGAGCGATAAACTCACACAGTGCATCACAGGACCTCTAAGGATTTCCTTGTTGTTTGCAGTGTCCAACAAATGTGCACAAGATGGATGGCTACACTTGTGAAAAGGACCAGGTGAGATATTGAGATACTTTACATTGAACAACTCTGCAGAGTTGACTTTTCTGACTTTTCTGACTCTTTATTTCCCTCTGCAGGGCCGCTGCTTCAATGGAAGGTGCAAAACCAAAGACAGACAGTGCAAGTACATTTGGGGAGAGAGTAAGTAGAATATGTGCAAATGTAATTTAGTATTAACTCATTAGCAAAAGAACACATGTATCTGTATGTAGAGCCCTCTGAGGCAACATTTTATTTTGTGATAATGGGCTATACAAAATAAACAGAATTGAATTGAATCTCTACTACAAGTCTTTTATAGAGATACACTTCTTTATAGTAGATATTAATGCTCTTCGTTTTGTGTCTACCTCAGAGGCAACAGCGGCTGACAAGTTCTGTTACGAGAAGTTAAACATTGAAGGGACAGAGAAAGGCAACTGTGGGAAGGACAAGGACACCTGGACCCAGTGTAACAAACAGTGAGGGAACCCTTTCTGTGACTGAGCCGTTTTATTATCATCTTATTTGACTCTCCGTGATGATTGGTTGCATCTTTGTGCATCAGGGATGTTCATTGCGGGTACCTGCTGTGCTCCAACATCTCACCTGCCCCGCGACTGGGAGAGCTGCATGGAGGGATGACCTCTTTCTCAGTAGCCCGGCACAGTGCTTCTCTGGACTGCAGGTACACGCCGTCGAGGAGGAACACTTTTGGTGATCTTTAATCTTTTGTTTTGGGACTAGTTGTGTTCCTTAGTTCTGTCCGTCCAGCTGTTAAAGATACTGTGCACAGCAAAGGCAACATGCATGTACCGTTGAACTATAATACAATCTGATTAAGTCTCTCTCGTGTTGACTGCTGTGTGTGTGACTGTGTTTGATGTTCAGCGGTGCCCACGTGCTGATCGATGGAGACACTGACCTGGGGTACGTCGAGGATTGGACCGCCTGCGGGACAGACAGCATTTGTTTTGATCACAAATGTCTCCCCATCCAAACGTTCAACATCAGCACCTGTCCCGGGACCACGGACAAGACCATCTGTTCTGGACACGGGGTACACAGACACACACACACACACCTACACACACACACACACACACACACACACACACACACACACACACACACACACACACACATTAACATACAAGTGTGCAACAAGTGTTGTGTACATTTTAGTTTGGTATTCTTTCGTACTTTATCATCTAGAGGTTTAAGAAGCTCAGAATGATTAACACTATTATGTTTTTTAATTTTATGATAAACATATCTGTCTAAGAAGTATGCATATCTAACTGTTAAAAACAATCATTTGTTCAGGTAATAACTTGATATAAGGTCTAATCCGCTTGACTGAGCTTGCTGACAATAATGTTACTAATTAAATATATTGTATACACAATTTAAAACTTCAGCATTACTTGATAAAACCTCAACCTACAGTTGGTCTGGAGTAATATATTGAGTAATACTAGTAGCACATTATCTATTGACATGAAGTATGACACTTTAAATGTAATATTAAATGACCAAATTTGAATTGCAAATGTTTTCGATTCAAATATGTTATTAACAACTCGTATTTCTCTGATAAAGGGTTTATACTTTTGAGAATGAGCACAATAGTTAGGATATTAACAGTTAATTAAAATGTCTGAATGCCAATAAGACTTTCCAAAACTAATACTGGGTTATCTTTGCTATTCAGCACAACTTCTACTGTAAGGGTTTTTAATCCTTATGGTTCAAAAGGCCAACATAATTAGTTTTTAACTATTCACTTTTTTTTAAATGTAGGTGTGCAGTAGTGAGCTGAAGTGTGTGTGTTACCTGGGATGGGCAGGAGAAGACTGTAACGCCACGTCTCCCCTCAGTTATCTTGTGGTCGGACCCACTTCTTCAGTCTCAGGTAACAGATGTTATTATAACTCTTTGTTGCCTCTTTCCATTCCTCTCTTCATCTCACATTTCTGGGCCTTTTCTCCTTCCTCTCCATCTGTTCTTCTCTGCTTCCCATACCTCTCAACTCTTTCCAGCCCACTTCATTCCTTTCAGCTCTTCTGTTGAACTCCCTCCCCTTCACTGATCCCATTCACACATTTTATTTTGAAGCTTTTCTTCTTGTTTTGTTTTAGCGCGTCGGGTCTCATGTCTGCTCATTCAAACCAGCTGCATTTGTATTCACTGAACCATGCATGTCATTCTTTTCGTTTGTCATTATTTTCACACTCATTCTTTGTCGACAGGCTGATGTCTTTGACGGAGTGACTTGAGGTCAGATTTGAGTTCCTTTTCATCGTATTTGTCTCGTCTTTGATGTCATTTCCCGGTCCATTTTCTCTCTCACCTCAACTTCAGCTGCACTTCAGTCGGCTAATTCTGACCATTGTTCAGTTACAAATCCAGCAGTCTGTAATGTTTTCCTGAATGGGACTCTACTGCACATATAAGTTCCCCTCAGAGTGGTGCTGAGGGCGGACAGCAGTTTGGTTCTTCTCAGTTTGGTCCCCCTTGTTCTCCCTCTACACTTTTCCTGCTAAGTGTTACTGTGTTTTTGTGTTTTGCTGCAGTGTTTCGTGGTTTGTGTATCCCCTTGTGTCCACATGATTCGGGAAACAAGAGACACACATTCAATTAACACACATTTGACTCCACGCTCTCTTCTCTCCCTCTGTCTCAGGTATCAGCAGTACCAACATCATCATCGGGGCCATCGCAGGCTCCATCCTCGTCCTCGCCCTTGTTCTCGCTGTTACAGCCTGGTGTTACAAGTGAGTGTCCCTCAACCAGACAGGATTTCCTGTGGATTACACAATAATTGACAAGGGGTAGCAAGTACATATTGCTTTATTTTGAAGGGTCACAAGTCAACAAGGTTGGGAATTTCTGCTTTTTATTATGAAATAGATTTAACAAAAGGAATATTATTGTTGGACTAAGGATACTCGTTTTTCTCTTCACAGGAGCTACAAGCAGAGATGCTATGTGGAGTCTGAAGTTCATCGAAGATTCTGCCGGTTTGCTCACTTTAAACTCTATATTCAATGTGCTTCATTTACGTACATTTTACATGGCATATTTTGAGAGTTGGTGTTCTGTAAATAACGTCTGATAGTGTATGTTTATATATATATATAAATATAAATATAAAAGACCTGTGGTAAACTAAATGTATCAATACCATCGTATTATCATCAAAATGTATGTAAAGTATAAAATCGGAATATATGCAATATGCAAAACAGTCCCACCTAGAGTGTTGTACTATTATAAACATTACATTATTATATTATTGTTACAGATGCATCAGTCACAAGGATTTGACTATAGCAGTTGGTTGAGAGGAGCTAGTGTAATATTTTGTGAGGCATTTTATTCTTTACCATCATATTTTACACATAAATCCTTTCCACCTCTGAGGCATTACTACACCATTGCCACTGCTGTTAAACATACGGGTCAATAGATCTAAATGCAACACAAAAAACAGATGTTCAGTTGTTGCTGAACGTCTTTCTGGAATATGTAAAGTTGTGGTAGACGTACACAACAATAAGAAGTTTCAACAAATAAAGTAAATACAACTAAAAAGGTAATTTGTTAAACCTTTGTGATACATGACTTTGCAAGAGCATTTGTAGGGTGATTTCTTTTCTTCCATTTTCACTGTGATTTTGTATCTAAAAGTATTCTTCTGTATTTCCAGGCAAATGCCCCCAGGTGACTATGTAACGAAGCCTGGGGATGCAGATTCCTTTTACAGTGACATGCCTCCAGGTGTCAGTACAAACTCTGGCTGCAGCTCCAAGAAGAGGTCAGCCTGCCTGTCGCATCTACAGATTTGCACTCCGTCCTTCACCCCCTCCTTCGCATCCTTTTCTCAGAACATCTCACTGTTTGGCTTCAGGTGTGCCATCTCATCATCACTCATTCATCAACTGCCAATTGTGTGTGTGTGTGTGTGTAGGTGTGTGTGTGTGTGTGTGTGTGTGTGCTGGGTTCTCTAAATCATTGGTGTGTTCATGTCATGCTTTGTTACTGTCATGGCTTTCATTATGTTTCGCTTTCTGTGGACATTTTGAAGTAAAATCAAAATGTTTTGCCGATGAAAAATTGAGGAGAAATTATCTCACGATTATTCGTCTCATATCATGTCTCATTCAGCTGCCATGATATAGTTTAAGAGCTCATAATGTTACCAATCTGCTGCGATAGTGTCTTTATGTTTAATGTATCCCACTGCTCCACTAATGCAACAGGAACAGAACAGCATTGTAGCTGCTTATAAGGATGATGAACTGATGATATTCTGTCTATTGTGTTGTGTGCATGTGTGTGTGTGTGTGTGTGTGTGTGTGTGTGTAGATCTAATGGACTATCCCACTCGTGGAGCGAGAGAATCCCAGACGCCAAAAAAATCTCTGACATCTGTGAAAATGGGCGACCGAGGAGCAACTCATGGCAAGGTAACGCACAAATTAACCACAGGAGATCTGGCTTCTTACATTTGCTTTGGGGAAACAAACACATTGTTGTCCTGCTGATACTCTTCCATCAAACACATTGCACCCATATTTTACATTGTTTATGCTTTTATTTAGAGTGTTTGTTTATGTTCTGTTTCTGTCCAGGAAATCTGAGCGGTAATCGCAAGAAACTCAAAGGAAAGAAGTTCCGTGCTCGCTCCAACTCCACAGAGTAAGTTCCTTCTGGCACGTTGGACGTGAGGTCAAAAAACATTGTAACGGGATGTGCAGATGGGGAGAAGCTCTTGTGGGAAATAGACACAATTGATTTTTTTTAAAGGATAAAGCTAGAGCGAACAAATACCATGAAAACACTACCTTGTCTACCAGAATCTAAGTGTTCCATCCCTACAGAATCTAAGTGTTCCATTCCTACAGAATCTAGTTGTTCCATCCCTACAGAATCTAAGTGTTCCATCCCTACAGAATCTAAGTGTTCCATTCCTACAGAATCTAAGTGTATCATCCCTACAGAATCTAAGTGTTCCATCCCTACATAATCTAAGTGTTCCATTCCTACAGAATATAAGTGTTCCATTCCTACAAAATCTAAGTGTTCCATTCCTACATAATCTAAGTGTTCCATTCCTACAGAATATAAATGTTCCATTCCTACATAATCTAAGTGTTCCATTCCTACAGAATATAAATGTTCCATTCCTACATAATCTAAGTGTTCCATCCCTACATAATCTAAGTGTTCCATTCCTACAGAATATAAGTGGTCCATTCCTACATAATCTAAATGTATCATCCCTACAGAATCTAAGTGTTCCAACCCTACATAATCTAAGTGTTCCATTCCTACATAATCTAAGTGTTCCATCCCTACATAATCTAAGTGTTCCATTCCTACATAATCTAAGTGTTCCATTCCTACATAATCTAAGTGTATCATCCCTACAGCATCTAGGTGTTCCATCCCTACATAATCCCGAGATACTTTATTAACTTTATTAATCCTAGTGGGAAATCATAGCAGTACAACAGCATGATTAATGTATTGTTGGTTTTGTTTTTTGCATTGAATTATTTGACAATAGGAAAATAAAGAATAATAAATATTTGTTTTAAATCTATATTTAAATATATATTTACACTGATGTATATATTTATATATATTTAAATATATACATATATACATTTTTACATTTATATATATTTCAACTCTCAAATGTTTGATCAGAGATAGAGGAAGGTATAAATAGTATGTTGCACTGAGGCCAGCTAGTTGCTCTTCCTGGCTTGTGAGGCTGAATCACACCTTTACGGCTTTACATCTTTTAAACTGTACTCACCTCTTACGTGTGAACATGTGATGTTAATATTGTCTGCAGTGCACCCGTTCTCATGAGACTGACTAACTAACTGCGTGGAATGGCGTGACATGTAATCAATATGCAACTGAGCCTGTAACACACAACACAGCTGTTTGTGTTTTCCATGGTGCCGTTTTCATCTAGAACCGCACAGACGTCTGTCCGCCATCCTTACATCATTTTCTCAATTGCATCTCAGTGTTTGTTCAGGATATCTTTGCTCTGCTCTGCTTTCCTAAAATACTCCCTCTTCCTCTCTCCCCCCGACACTTGCTTATTTCTGAAGGTTTTCTGTGCTTCTCAATTTGTTTTCCTTCCTTCCTTCTCTCTCTTCTCCCCCTCCTTGTGTTGTGTCCATCACCCCCTTCCCACAGGTATTTAACCCCTCGCTTCAAAGAATTATATGATGTAACTAAATGGGTAGAAGATGTGAATATAAACACTCAAGGACCTTGCCTTAGGTATTACCTCAGACCTGTACCCCACACGCTTGTCCAAAGACCCCCTCATTGTCGGATTGATTTGTGGCTTAGTCAAGGAACGGTTTAAAATCTAATTTATCGGCAACTGGCATGTTATTATAATATATTGTATTTTATGAAATTCTTATTTTCAGTGAAGACATTCATAATTTCTTTGATCAGCAACCTTTACTTTACTTAAAAGGCTCTTACTGCTTGTGTCATTGTGACACTTATATTATCATGTTATTCCTATGTTCTCCTTCTGCCCTTCTTCACGTCTCTTGTTGCTTCTGCATGTTGGTGTTGGGGCCGTTTCTCTGTGGCTAATTCACTGGACAGGAACTCTCCCTCAGCTTCTCTGTCTGTCAATCTCACCCAGTCTGGTCTGCCGTCCCAGTCACCCATCATACTCACTGCATTCCTCATTTAAACATGCACATACTGATCCAATTTTTCAAGACCACTAGCATGTTTTTGTAATACTGACTATAGGTGATTTCCTGCTAAGTATAGTCTGTTTAAGGGCCAGAGCCCAATGATGAAGACAAAGTAATGATGTGTCAGGAAACTGTGACGATGCCCACCCAGCTGTACATGTATGTGTCCAGGTACATGCTGTGTGCAGAGGTACATGCTGTATGCAGAGGTACATGCTGTATACAGAGGTACATGCTGTATGCAGAGGTACATGCTGTATGCAGAGGTACATGCTGTATGCAGAGGTACATGCTGTATGCAGAGGTACATGCTGTATGCAGAGGTACATGCTGTATGCAGAGGTACATGCTGTATACAGAGGTACATGCTGTATGCAGAGGTACATGCTGTATGCAGAGGTACATGCTGTATACAGAGGCACATGCTGTATACAGAGGTACATGCTGTATGCAGAGGTACATGCTGTATGCAGAGGTACATGCTGTATGCAGAGGTACATGCTGTATGCAGAGGTACATGCTGTATACAGAGGTACATGCTGTATGCAGAGGTACATGCTGTATGCAGAGGTACATGCTGTATGCAGAGGTACATGCTGTATACAGAGGTACATGCTGTATGCAGAGGTACATGCTGTATGCAGAGGTACATGCTGTATGCAGAGGTACATGCTGTATGCAGAGGTACATGCTGTATGCAGAGGTACATGCTGTATACAGAGGTACATGCTGTATGCTTGAGGAGGATGTTGCTTAAAGTCCTGAATTTTGCCTTATCATCCCTCTATGTCTTTGGCTAACTGAATCCCAAACCAACCAGACCAACCAACATAAGAGGCAATACTTTATTAATGTCACCTCCTCTTTTTCCTCAGGACGCTATCCCCTGCCAAGTCTCCCACTTCCTCTACAGGATCTATTGCATCCAGCAGGAGATACCCGTACCCCATGCCCCCTCTCCCCGATGAGCAGAGGAAAGCCAACAGGCAGAGTGCCAGGGCAAGTATCAATCAGATTATAGATTATAGAGATACAATTGGTTGCCAAGAGGCTGCATCAGTTGTCTTCTACTATGACACACAACATAAAATCAAATGAACTACTGTTACGCCTCGTCTGTCAGGTTGGGCTATTATTGGGCAGTTAACGTTTAGTTTGAAAGACTAGTGGAGTGTGTACATGGCTTTATAAAGTCAAAACTATGAACACGGAAGGTTACTAAAATACTGCTAATGAAGGTCAGGATTTAAAGAAGCAAATCTATGTAAACACATAGTGACAAAAGACTTTCCTTTTCTCTTCCCCACCCCTTTCTCTTGTCTGTGCTTCTCCCTCCTTCATCTCCTAAGCTGTGGGAGACTTCAATATAACAGCCTTCTTGCCCACCGAGTCCTCAAGGAACTACACTCGTCTCTCCTTTTCTAGGAATGAAAAACATACAACTGAAACAAAATTGACTCTAAGTGATGTTAGAGAAACAGAGCGAGCCCCCCCACTGGAGTGGAAATAGGCAACGGTGTGTGTGAGTGAGTGTGTACAAGCATCTCCGAGGCTGTCTTGCCAGGCAGCGTCATCCAGCGGATCTCTACAAGATGATGCAGATCGAATGCCGGCGGAGAAACCATCTCCACATCCACTCCAGACCAGCTGGAGCTCAGACTGAGCTGTTCCTGTCCGCTCAGGCCTCAGCCCTAGGACTGGAAACCCCCTCTACTCTCACCCCTGCACCTGTCCTCAAACATCTACTCGACCTTTACATCCTCTCTTGATAGACTTCATTGCCCCTCCCCCCATCTCCTTGTTTCCAGCGAGAAGAAACAATGGAGCCAGGAGCAGGTCATCGTATCACACTGCATCTCTGGACTTGTTGGATCATTTTGACGCACGTGAATCACTGTAGAAACTCCAACACTGTATGCATGAGACAACCGTTTATCAACAACTTCCTCCGACTGAAAAGACACGAAGAACAGTTGTCCAATCTGAGAAGAAAGCATGCGAGGGGGCAGTGATTTTAATACCTTCTGCAGGCTTAGATGCTTTCTCTCTACTATAGGTAAACCATATGTATCATCAGTTATTACCCATAACCCATGACGTGGGCCCCGTCCTGCCCTTCCTCCCTTCAGTATAGTATGTTTGTGCGTGTGTAAATATGTACAGTAAAAATACACACAGAGTATGTTTTTGCTTTTACTTTGAAAGAGGAAACGAGTCTCTTCCTGCTGTGTTGTGTTGTAAGGCAGAAGTGGATCTCTGTAGGTAAGCGTAGGAGAACCGCAATCGTTTTCTGTCTGTGTTTCTATTTTTCGTCCAGATTATTTTCCGCCCTCTGGCTTTTTCCTGTGTGACTGTGACTTCTAAAAGCTTTTTCCATCCACAGCCGAATGTAAAAGTGTTTTAATATTATCTTAACACTAGTCTCCATCCATTTCTGGGAGAAATACACTCATCCAGTAATGCCTGAGGGAAATATTGATAACAATGTTGATTGTGGCACATTAAGAATTATGCTAGAAGCGGTTGTTGATGAGTATTATTTAGGACAACTTTAATAGTTTTATGTGCTATTGAAGTGTCAGGGATGTGTTTGGTGTAGTTGTAGACGTGCCACTTTTAACTCATGGAGGTGATTGGAAATTTGAAAATGATAATATTAAGATGTTAGTTCCCCCTTGATTCTACATTCGGGTGTTGGGGACCAGCGTGCTCCCATTTTCACCGTGGCAGCACAAGTCGCTCAGATGAATGTGAGAATAAGAATAACGTGAGTGCAGTTGATGACCTCACTCGGGCGAGGAATCTGGAAACTGATTGAAATGTGCATTTTGGATTAAGCTGTAATGAATGAGATATTTAGCCTTGTAAATGATTAACTATGCGGTGCAGTGCTTGCTGTTTGAGCTTGTGAAGACCAGCAGCATGACAGTTCTATAATCTAATGATTTTATTTCTCTGGCAGGCTATTTGTGAGACCGTAACGGGAAACAAGCATGTCACTAAAAGACTCGTTCCCCTCGTTGCCTATTAGCTGTTGTCTAAACGGGTTTCTGATCCACAGACTACACTGCTCAGCAAAGTTGGGGCAATCTTTGGCAGGATGTTAAAAAAATATTCAGAATGGGGTTTTAGTGCTAATGTGATGCCAGTGTAGCTATTTAAGGTGGATTTTCATGGAAACTACTCCCATCTCACTCCCCAAAAGCAAGTCATTTGTACAGTTACAACTCTTTGTTCTACCTTGTGTAGAAATTGTTGTCTTAAGGCCTCCTGTTTGTCATTTTACTGTTCTTTTGTTATTGTTCCGGTGTGTGCACTTATTCATTTGTAATTCATGTGCGTTAGGACTGTATAGTTCATAAGATCTTCACAGTATTGGACTAATGTTGCTTCTAGTATCTTTTTTTATTAAGTACCTTTGTAATGTTCACTCTTTTCTCAGCGTTATGTACAGCAACAATTCAAACAGTAATTAAGTGCTTTATTGTAATTATGTGTGTTGATGAGTTTGAATGGAGACCGTTTTTTTAAACCTATTGTCCCGGGGCCAATAGAAGCAGTCGTCCCTCTGGCATGTGCTAATCTGTAACATAAGGTTTGGACACACGTAATGTTGAACATGAGATCTATATGGGCTCATGATTTGCCTTCGACCAGAGCGGTCTTATTTGCTCTGGTCTTCTTAAAAGTATTTGTGGCGTCTCGTGGCCCAGTCGTCTTCCTGGGCTACGCCAAGGCTTGCGGAGAGCGTCTCAGATCTTTGAGTAATATTTTTAACATCATAATACTGTCCAACAGCAAAACATTTCTCCTGGTGTTTGGGACATTGCACTATACGACATTCTGATGACTCTCCGCTCAGGATGGGACCACCTGGACTGCAGTCAATCCTCTGAACATATCGGCCGTGCCTGCCTGCGCACGGCTGGACAGACCGATCCTAACAGGACCACCCCTCAGATGAGCGGTCTGTCTATCTGACCAGAGTTGAATGTATTCATGTACCACCCAGTTCAACCATGTGGTCCCATTCTGCCAGACACATCAGCACCCTGCTGCAGCAACCCACATGTAGTAGTTCAAATCTAATCTGCTGTCTTTTTTATCTTTATTTATTAATTTTGCCTGAATGCTGTACAGACTGATGATGCAAAAAATCAATCCCCATATTTGCTCCTCTTAATCATTCAGTATTGTAATATATTTAATATAAAATAAAACTTTCATCAACACATCTGTCTAAGCTGACATTTCTAATAACTTTAATTTGTACTTTTCAGGAAAATAAAACACATTATGTTGACTGGAAAACTGGCCTTAATAATTGTTTTTGCATCACAATAGAAAGGCGAGGTCCCTCCGTTGGTGACGTCCTCCATGGAGCCTTATTAGCACACGTTTTGTGTTTCTCAAGAGTTTCTCAGAGGATGCTTTGGACCAGCCATTAAAAGTAGAACTTTCAATATTATGTCATCCATCATCGTCCACCGTAGGTTTTAAAGAAATGCATGTTGTCCTTGTACATCACAAATGTTAATGTGAGTGGCATCTCAGAGCCTGCAGTCTGCCCTGATGAATGGCTTTAGTTGCCATAGTTGCATCTTCATCAAGCGATTCCCGGATGCACCTTTTCAAACGGTCGACCCCAAACCCAGTGGAGGCAGAGACGGGAACAATGTGTCTGAAGGTTATGCAGCTTTTCGGTATCATGTCATCAGGCAACAGATGAGAGAACTCTGCAGAGAGGAAAACAATAGCCCAGTATGTATTAGTTCCTGTAAAATGCTACTGGCAATACATATAGTAGGGAAACTTCCTGTATCTGTTCATATCAATGTTATACAAATATCATAGAAAGGTAATAGTATACGATGTCATCGAAGGTCAGTGTAGTGTCTTAGAAATGTCATAACAATTTTAAAGAAAATGTTAGAATATATCATAAAAGTGTAAAAAAGAAATTTAGAAAAATCGTATTTTATATATTTAAAATACACAGCATTGTATTACAGTCGTCAAACTTCTCAAAGTCCACAAGACACACATCGACTGGAGTCATAGTATAGTGTGTCATAAAAACTTCCAAAAGAAAAGTCAGATTATAGTCTGACATTAAAATGTCATAGACATAAAAAAGTAATACCACAGAATGTCATTGAAAATGCAAAAAGAAATGTTATTAAAAAAGTCATACAATAGTATGCAACAACAAAAAACTTCATTCTGATATGGTATGACAAACAAGAATATGGGGGGCAACTGTGGCTCAGGGCTGTCCTTTAATCACTCGTCCATGTCGGTGTGTCCCTGGGCAAGACAACCCCGAATTGCTCCCTCAAGTTGGCAAAGAAAACAGGAGAGTAATTCTGCTATATAACGACATTAGGATGACGATCGAGAGGATGGTTGAAACGAATGACTAGTACCTGTATAGGTTACTGTATGAAACACATGCATATGCCCACGCTTATCTGGTGGGAGGGGCTTATGAAAGAGCAGTATTTGTTTCCCTTTTTGCATACCCTGGGGTTCCATTAAATGTCAATATGCTAAAAGATTATTTGGGAATTTTTGCCCAATAGTACCAATAATAGACATCCTTCCCCAACATTAAAGAGGATTTGCATCGGTTTCTCCGAGTTATAAACCATTTTTTGAAAAAAGCAACCGACTGAATGAGAGAATTACTTTGTTTTCCTTGGCCGGGAGAACCTTAAATATGATTTGGCAATAAATGTATCATGTCAAACACAAAGTAAAATCATGGGTCATTTTAACCTTGTTACTGATGTGTCAACCAAGAGCCAAATGGATTGACAGTGTGTGTGTGTGTGCACAAATTGAGAAAGCTTTAGCTGATGAATTCACGGGGTCTAGACATGGTTTAATGCTAAAGAGTCTATCTTTAAACACATAATTTAATTTGCATCATAAATATGTTAAAACGTATACAGGTAATTAATATAATAATGAAGAATCCATCTGATTTACCAGCTGGGTTTTGTAGTTGCTCCTTCAGCTCTGCTAGTTTGTCCTCAGCGTCAGGCAGGTCCATTTTGTTCACCACCAGTAGCGCAGGCTTCGATACAAGCTCCTCTTTGTACAACTCCAATTCCTAAAGGCGACGAAATGGAGACGATGGAGAAGGTAAATAAATGCATGATGTACATCAGGTAAAAGGTCAAAGAGAAAATGGAAAGACGAATATCTCAAATTAAAACATTGAGAAATTCAAATGATACATTTTTAATCTTTCCCAATATCACTCTCACCTTGGTGAGAAGTTGAACAGCTTCAAAGGGCGACCTGAACGGTGTTTTACTTGCAAGCTGGAAACCGCAAACATCCACCTGCAGTCAGACAAAGCACAACCAAATCAAACTCCATCATCGGCGAGGTATTCTGACTACAATCACACACATATATTGATAGTTTCAGATTATGTACTTTCTGTGACTACGCACCACAAACAGAAGTTGCTTGGTCCTCTCAACATGTTTTAGGAACTTGTGACCCATGCCTTTGTTTATGTGAGCCCCCTCGATCAGGCCAGGGAGATCAGCAACCGAAATCTATCAAAAGTAAAGATCAGAACACACTCAATAAGGTGAAATCAATTCAATGGAATTTTAAAAGGAAAACACACTCAAATGCATTCCAATACCTGTTTGTAATCTTCATATATCACTTTACCGATCTCTGGCTTCAAAGTTGTGACTGTGAAATTGATCGAGATTTGAGAAACGCCTCTGATTAAAAGACATATCACAGCAAACCAGAACACAATTCAGACAGCAATAAACACACAAATAAGATCACACAAGCATAGGTTGTGCACGTGTGTGGCATTGTGTACTCACACGAGTAGCTTGCAATCTGAGGCGTGGCGTTAGACATGGCAGTCAGGAGAGAGGACTTTCCTGCATTAGGGAACCTGATGTGGAATCAGCACCAAGAAATCCAATATTTAAGGAAAACATTTGTGCCAATTCAAGTCTCCACTGAAATGAACCATCATGTGTACGTGTGTTTCTGCTCTCACCCAACAAGGCCCAGGTCAGCGATAAGTTTGAGGTCCAGCCTTATGTGTTTGATCTGGCCCTTACTGGGCTCAAAAGCAGAGCGCAATGAGCCTCCTCGTCCTCCTTTCGCCACCATCAGACGATCACCCTCCGTATTCAGGTCACCTTGGAGGGAGAGGGGTTGAAAAGATTTGAGTTTCCACTTTAACATTATTTGATTACAGATACTCCATGTTTTATGCCCCAAATGATGTACGTAAGCCCGTAAACATACAACCTCAAGACTTCTTGAAGAACATAAACTGTAACACTGACCATGCAATGCACCTTATGGGGAGGTATTTAAAAAGAAGTTTGGCATACCAACTATTATGCCATCATCAGTGGTGACTGTGATACCAACAGGAGCCAAGACCTCCCTGTCGTTTCCTTTGTCTCCTCTCAGTGATCGGACACTGTGGATAAATAAAATGCACACAAACACTTGCTTAGCAACAGTTATACAAAATGTTTAAGAAAAACGTAAAACAATAACTCATGTGGACGAGAGCCCATAATAACAATAACCATAAATAATAAGAGATATTCCGACCTGCTGTTGGCTCCTGCTTCACCTAGAAATCGTTTCTCGGGGTACTTGTCCTTGATCCTTTTCAAGGTCATGTTCTTTGAAGCCACCACCCAAACATCTCCCCCTTTCCCTCCCTGTCCCCCAAGACGGGGGAGACCCATGCCCCCACTGCCTCCACGGACGTACAGGCGGAGATTATCCACAAAGTTACCATACTACAGGACGCAGAGAAAAGAGATTAGTGCTGGAGAGAAGACTGGGGAAAAAGATAAATGACTACATTTGATAATGTTTTTTTCTTTTCTTTTAATCTATTCATCCATTGGTGAATCAAATCAAACTTTATTACAGACTCAGGGGTCAAGATAAAAGACTAAACTCTGTCATTCAGCCGGCAGATAATTCTGTACGTGATATTTCATGTAGAATGTTGACTCCTGCGCCACAAACATGTCACTTGTACTACACGATGGCGGTCTACTCAGTAATATTCTCATGATAAGATTCTTTAAGTCTCTGTCAGCTTGCTTTTCTTTATTTTACCACAAATGTGCAGAAAAGAATGTATACAGTAAATGTGTTGTGTATGTAACAATATGCTCTGAACGATAAATATCTTCATCGTCTGTCATTTGCTCTGGAGTCAAATGTCTTAGATATTTTTCCTATATTACCTAATTGTGTTTTATTTGTACACAATTGCAACATTCATAATGTACACCTTTAACTCCTTTAACGGGATATGTGTAAGACCTTTTATAGGGATGGGAGACTAATACCCATCACAATAGGGGCGGCTGTAGCTCAGTGGGGTAAGAGGGCCGTCCTGCAACCGCAAGGCTGTGGGTTCGATCCCCGCTCTCCCCATTAGTTGCAAGTCGAAGTGTCCTTGAGCAAGGCACTGAACCCCGCATCACTGCAGCCCACTGCTCCTTAATAACTAAGGATGGGTTAAATGCAGAGAACTAATTTCCCCTTGGGGATTAATAAAAGTGTATATTTATTTTTATAGAGCTAGTGTCAAATATTACATTGCATTTAATACAGAAATAATATTCAACCTCTGCGACCTTAAAATAACCAGAACAATCTAGAAGGAGGTCTAATTATGTTATGCGAAACGTGGATGTGTTGAACCATTACTTAACCAAATGTCAGTGATGACACAAACGTGGAAATGTAATTATTCATCAAATTAAATTATATTGTGATTAGAATGATATCCTAGTGGTGAACGCCTTTTACATGTCATACCACTGTGAACACGTCGTTAAAGTAACGCGTCGGTCCGCTGACGTTAACGCTCGTTATCCTCACGGTGAGATCACAGAGCACGAGCTGAGAGCAGTGTTGATGTTTTCACCAGCTAGCTTGCCAGTCAATGTCACCATAACCGGTTGTGAACAAACACACGGCGTTGAGTTGTTCTCATGAGACGAACATGACGTCTGCGTCAGTACTTACTTTACGGAAGCAGATTCTACTCAACTGGACCATCTTCAGTGCGGTGTATTGCCACTTTCTCGTGTTGCTGACTGAGCTAACGGCTAGTTAGCACATGTGTTTGTGTGAAGGACCGGAAGCGCTGGAATCCTCTCAGTTCATTGGATGATGAGGTCGAGGGGCGGGACTCCACAGAGGCGCCTGACAGCTGATGTGATCCTTTTTGCATATAGACAAATAGTTATACAAAAACGTGAGGTTGTCGCTCATTAGAAATACAGAGATTAACACACCCTTTACTTTACTGTTCATATGGCACTTTCCTCCCTATACCGTCCAAATTAACTCGTGAGCATACTGATATGTTAAGTTAGTTATAAACTTACAAACATAATGGCCCATAATGTGAAAATGTCTTTGGCTTCACTGTACTGCAAAAAAGAACACACGGTACATTAATAAAGAGAGACATTTACCCTCAGGGGCTGCGGATTGCAAAATGCGTCAGTTGGTTGGTCTGTTATTAAAACACATTTTTCCAGAGTGAGCCATGGGATTTTATATTCATTGTCCTTAAAGAATCTCTCTCTCTCTCTCTCTCTCTCTCTCTCTCTCTCTCTCTCTCTCTCACACATGCATGCATGCGCGCACTTACGCACACACACACGCACGTGTTGTGAAGTTTAAAATTGTGAGATGAAAAGCTTATCATCTAGAGCTTTTATATATGGGCAGACACAATATTGTCCTGAGCATTACTGAGATGTATGCAATGCATTTCCTAACAATATAACTCTCTGCGTCAAGCCCACTCATTGAACAGCGTCGGCAGCGCTGTGAGGATGCCGGGAGATGCTCTGATCTTCCGTCTTTCTCCGTGAACCTGCGCACGACTGCCGGGGCAGAGATGCGCATGAGACGACAAAAACACGACAAAAACACCCGGTTTCTCTCTCCCTCACGCTGCCACCAAGACACGGATAAGATCTACTTGAGGCGGCATTGGCAGACTGGTCCGACCTACGTGCGTGTGCGTGTGTGTGATGACGAAAGAGGATGGCTTATTATTTCATGAAAGAGCCCGCAGAGTTCCTCTCACCGCTGTCTGTCTATTTATACAAACGCCGCCGTGGGTCGTGATAACAGGACGCAACTGGGACAAAGAGAGATACATCACAACGAGGTAGGAGAGCTCTTCCTGGACGAGTATTGCGGATGCCCGTGAAGTGTGTATTTGACCTAAATTATGCAATGATGGTGACATAGCCGCGTGTCGCATGTGCTCCTTGTGCCTTATTGGATGCAGTCGTCAAGGACTGGTCCTCGTAGTCAGGAGTACATGGTGGGAGGTTTTTACCCATAAGGGTGATTTCTATGATGCGGTAACAGACTTCTATCATTCTCCACTGCAGCAACAAACACACAGCTGGTTTGAACTTGTGTGACCTGCAGGCTGTTCCATGCAAATTAGCGCAAGTTGCAAAGATGTTGACAATGAAGTCAACATTTCTGTATAAATACAACATGTTCTTGTACAACATGTATTGGGGTTTCCTCCAGCTCAGATGATATGTGATGTAACTGTCTATTATTGGGTAAAAACAATTAATCCATCAATTAATTTATCCTACATTTGTCACCATTATCTAAAAAATAGTATTGTAATATAAATCTTATTGTGAAACATGGTGCTATAGTATTAACAGTTACCTGTATCATGAACATCTCTCTAAGGCACTTGATGCAACAACAGTAACTGATGTACAGAGTAACAATCCGACTGATAGAGGAGAGCGGCATGATCAGGGCACTAAATAACAACATAAACACAAAATATTGTGTGAATAAATAATCTTGTTAAGACACAGTATACCATTGAAAACTCCCAAAGCCAGTAATTGTAGAAAATTACGATACATAATTATTGCTATACTGTTTACGAGTGGAAAATATTGTCAAAATGACAGTCTAATTTCAAATTAGAATACATTATTGTGGATTAGATGGGATCTACTTAAATCCATTCACAGTAAACACTGTGGGATTCGTCAAATTGACCAGTGGCATGAATACACCAGTATCTGCTTGCACGACATTCTCGATACAGGGCAGGCAATGTGTGGAATCCCAGTGCTTTCAATGCAAAAGGTAAACAAGCCAACGACCAAAGACAACAGGTCACAGACACAGGTCAGACAGAGAGGGAGGGGAGGAGGGGTGCATGTGAAATGAGGCAGACTGTTGGGAGCAGGGAGACATGGGAATTTTAAAGAAAGTGAGCCAGAGTTTTGGGATATAGTACAAAGGCTGTGGGTTAGGGTTAGGGTTAGTTCGAGCACTGCTTGTTGTGGCAGGTGAGTAATGTTTTGGCGCGATTGTCTTTTAGTGTGTGTGTGGTAGTGGTGGATGTGTATGAGAGGAGGAGGAGCTCTGTCACCAGGCCAGGACCACATTCTCACCCTGCTGCTGTTGAAAGAGGCGGTAAAGACATAAACAGGACCAGTGGGATTAGGGCCCAATCGGAGGAGTGATCAGGGGGGATTTGCTGCCCGGCGGGCACACAATGGCACTGTCGCGTAACACACAAAAACACACTCTGCTCAATGGCAGCATTTCACAACAGACCCAAGCCTACATAAATCTGATTAGAACTCCCTTTTGTTTGGGAAGCGGCACAAGGGTTTAGAGAGGCTAGCCGTGCCGCAGGCCATGTTCGATAGGACAGAAGGTGTGTGGACGTTGGCGGGACGGCAAAGACGAAAGCGGGGTGGTGGGCACGTCATGTTGTGGCGGAGTTTGAAGCCCCGGGCAGGGAGGGTCATGACTGTGTTTGGAAGCACAATAACAGGATGAATAACGTGTTTTTTTCTCGCGTTCAGTATGTGAGTCAGATGATGACGGGGGATGGAGACAGGAATTTAGCTAACATGAGACAACAACAACATTGGCAGACAAAAAGACAGCAAGCTGGTTGCATGTGATCAAAGCACAAAAAGCCTCTGCTTTTGAGTATCAAATAGAGGACTACACAAATGTGTGGAACTTTCTCATTTCTATCATTCCTCCTCAGTGCCGGCTCTGGCCCAGGCTGCAGCCATGCCACTTCTGGAAGAGACCACGCTACCACAAGAGCACCCAACCACTGTCCCTGTGGTTATCATCGGTAAACGTTCAGCTCTTAACCTCTCGACCTCTTGGTTTTGTGCTGTTACACCAACACATAAAACATGAAAAGCATCTTTCTTTGTTGAACTTGAGTGTGTTAATGCCGTGGGCTCCTTTGTGAGGCTAATCCATCTTTTCCCAAACCTGGATCTGTTTTCAGGCAACGGCCCATCCGGCATTTGTTTGTCCTACCTGCTGAGTGGACACAAGCCCTACCTGGATACCTCAACTGTCCACCCAAACCCAATACTATACAGGAAACTACAGGAGACCAAGCACCTATCCATTACTGAACAGGTACAAACACCCATGAATTCCTTGCACATGGACATGTATAATCACAGTCATGATAATACAGGTGTGACATGATAATGACTTGTTTTTTGCAGGAACTGGAATATTTGAGTGAAGGTCTCGAAGGGAGGTCAAGGAACCCTGTGGCTGTGCTTTTTGACACACTTCTGCACCCTAATGCTGACTTTGGCTACGAGTTCCCCCCCGTCCTTCAGTGGAGGAGGGACAACCAGCACATCCCACATCTGGTGCTGGGGAGGGCAACGCCTGGAGGTGCTTGGCATGTAAGATACAAGGTTTAGTCCGCTGCAGCCATCTTTTTTTTATCAATTCTTGTCCGTTCTCTGACATTGCATTCTCCCCTACCCTTCTTTTCTTTACTCAGGCAATGGAGGGCTCCATGTTGACTATTAGTCTCGGCCTCTGGATGGAGCTTCCTGGGGTTAACTACAGGGACTTGACCAACGGGAAGCGCAGGTAATGAGAGAAGTTGACAGCCAAGACATGGCAAAAATACTTAGTGTAATTCTCTGCTAATACTTCCCCCATCATCTATCACTTCTCTCTAGGGATGTAACCAGTGACAGGGCCACCCCAGAGGAGATTTCATCCTATTACCGTAACTATGTGAAGCTAAAGGGCCTTCAAAAGAATTTTGATGACAACACCTACGTGACCTCTGTCCAGAAACTCTGTCGGGGGCAAGAGGGTGAAGGTCTGGAAAATAGGCTCAGTGGTCAAGGAGAGGGAGGGGTGGGAGATGGTGGGAATGAAGGCTTTGAGGGAAATGGAGTAGAGTGTCTAAATAATGGAGGAGGGGGGGCTCTCTGGGAAGTAAGGGGATACCAGCAGGTGCAGAATGACACTCATGTTCCCTTCTCTCTGTTTGCTGAGAATGTAGTACTGGCCACCGGTGCGTCCGATTCGCCAGTTCGATTAGGCGCAGAGGGGGAGGACCTACCATTTGTATTCCACAGCATCTCAAACCTGGGTTTGGCCCTAAGCCAGAGAAAACTGGATATGAACTCTGATCCAGTTTTAATTGTAGGTGCCGGTTTAAGTGCTGCCGATGCAATTATGTGCGCTTGTAACAGCAGCATCCAAGTGCTGCATGTCTTTCGTAAGAGCGTAGACGACTCAGACCTCATCTTCAAACAGCTGCCCAAGACCCTGTACCCAGAGTACCACACAGTCTACAACATGATGTGCTCCCAGACCTACACAAACGTGGTTCCCTCTGCTTCAAACAGACCCCAGGCAGTAAGCATTGCCTCCGCAGTGTGTGCCAAGATGTGCCCAAAGCCCCAGCTTGCCGCAGGTAACATGGCTGGTAATGCCAGTGTCGGCCTGTTTCCTGACTACACCAGTTTCCCTCAACATTGCTTGGTGTCCTTCCAGTCTGACATGAAGTGTTTGCTACAGGGGAACAACTCTCTCAAGGCATTCAAGATCTCCATGGCTCTAGTGCTGATCGGGACAAACCCAAACCTGTTTTTCTTGAAGGACCAGGGCCAGTACTTGGGTCAGGATCCAACAAAACCCATTTCTTGCACACAGAACCCCATTGACATCCACCCCTACACTTTTGAGTGTACCAAGGAGCCAGGTCTGTTTGCCATGGGCCCGTTGGTGGGAGACAACTTTGTTCGCTTTTTGAAGGGCGGCGCTTTAGGCATCGCCTCATGTCTGCTGAAGAGACTCAAGAAGAAAGGGACGCTGATCAGCAATGGAGAGAATAACTTCATTTGAAAACATGTTGGAGGAAAGAGCAATACATGTTGGTCATAGGGCACCGATTTCAAGCACTCTTACAAACTGATGTAAACATTGAAGGGGGAAACAAGAGTTTTACTGTTTTAATCATGAGGCAGCATTTTTTCTCAAAGCTAATGCGTTATTACAACTCTCTGAGACCAAAAATACAGTGGATGGACACTAATACGTTTCTAAAGAAACACAATACAGCTTTCAAGAGTCTTGTCTGACTTCATAAGAAGTCCCCAGAAGTCCAACCTACCATGTGCCAATGTTTTCTAGTCAATTTGTAACCTCACACCTGAATGGGTCCTTATTTTCATCAGCGTTATTTATTCATTCACTATGTGTCTTTCAATTAATTTATTAACAGCAATGAAAAGATGATGCTATTGCGCTCATTCTCCATGCAACTTATAGCTTTACTTGTGTAAGCGACTGACACTCGCAGAGCAATCCGTGACTCCGCTCACAAGATTGATCTTAGAACGTGTGACCGAACAAGTTCATGGCTAAGCAATCGTAAAGTTCCTGATTATTCTGAGCCGACCATTTTCATTTACATCAGAGGATTCTTTGTTTAGCTGCTATTGTTCATAGTCAAAGCTTTTTACCTAAAAACAACAAGTCTAATGAATCTGAACTGTTGCTTTGTCTATACTGCTACTGGAAAGCTTTCTATGCAAATAATTTCACTTGCAGATCTGAATGTATTCTTGGAGACGCATTTCTACTGTTTGGATTCAAGTATCCTGGCAAGAAGATACGACCATTAAAGAATCACTCTGGTGTTTTACATTTTTCTTCTTTTATCCATTTCCATACAATATGAACCTCTTCAGAAGGTTCTCTGTCAAATAATGAAAATTCAGTTTTTTTAAACAAATTTACATTCAGATTTACATTCAGAACAAATGCAAACCTTGAGGCACGATAGAAAACTAAATGCACAGCTTCTTTTTTCACCGATTATAATGCATGCTTTTTTCTCCGGAAAGATTGTGATTGTTCTCCCTACTTTAACTTCTGAGACATGCAAACACATCAAATGAACTCTTGCTTATAAGTGTGTTACCCCACAAAGATACATCGTGACCAAATAAAGAGGCGCATGGTGTTCACTGATATATATAAGCGCAACAATTACAACACGTTGGGCACATTTTCTTGTCATGTTGATTTGCCAGTTAGTGGCAGCTCATCTGAATCTAAACCAAAATTGGAGTAAGAAAAGTAGTAGAATGAAAATGTAAAACAAATTTACATTCTGATTTACATTCAGAACAAATGCAAACTTGAGGCACAAAAGACAACTAAATGCACCTTCTTTTTCAACGATTATGCTTGCTTTTAAAAAGACAAAACAAATAGGCCCATTTGCAGAATGCCCATTTTTTTAATTATACCATATTCATTATTAACTTTTTCTAGCTAGCAAACAAAATCTTAGCATCCTCTTTGTATTTTTATCATTACGTTGTGCCATTTTGTTTTGCATATTGTGGCGATTACTATTGTCGATTTCCCAAATCACATTATCCAAATGAAGATATTTAGTTTTTTCATAATGCACAACTCTTTAAGTGTGTGTATACAATTATTCTTCCATTTTTAAGTATATCTTCACATCAAACAGCCAATGTTGTTTTATCAAGTGTCAAATAAGTTTAGACAGGTTGTCCTTTCCACTACATTCTCCATCCTTCCTATGCAGTGTGTCTAATCAGCTTGTGTGCTGCACAACTCATTATTGGTTTATTATGACATATTTCCCCCCAATTTATTACTTAAATAACACATTACTGTAGTCACCTTACTTTTTCCACTAAACAGCTGTGTAGTTTTACACATTACTGAACACATTTTGATAATAGTTAACTAGTTAAAATATTGTCTCTCATGTTAAATATTACATTTCAGCTGAATTATTAATTTTCCTTTTTTCAGAGTTCTGGATATTGTTTTGATATGGAGATTAAACATATGCATGCAGGCTTGAAATAGTGCCACAGCTTCTGTAAGCAATAGAGAAAAGGGCAACGGGAAAAATGTATGCCAAGACGGGGTGACTCAGAAGTGGAGATAACTGTTTAAAATAACTAATTATTACCCTTTTGAATTTTGTTTTGAAAGTCGGACACTTCTGCCCACCAACCTTCAACTCCAAGAGCGATCTGCTTTCTCAATGAAGCACCAACAGGTTTATCGTGTGTCCATCAACATACGTAACATTTTAGTACAGCTTTGTATGGATTTTAGAAAGTAACTAGCAAGTACTGAGAACAACATTTAGAGAATCATTTTGCTTAAATGCCGGTCTCCTACCTTTTGACAATGTGCTGCTCATTTTGCTTCAGCACAACTCATGCCAACTGCAGTCCACTCTCAACTCATACGTGGCACTTGCCTTGAATATGAACAGACAGGTGGGCTTCATCTATGGGCACAGAAAGGCCCATACATGTGTTGGCACGACGACGACTTACCTGAACAGTTTCCGATCTGTAAAAATGGTTCCCGCAGGCTAACCGGAGATGTTCAAGAAGCGACAACTGGAATCCATTCTTAAGTTTCTAGTTCAGATAAAACCAGGGAAAACCTTTGGTCTTAACTTCCAACACAAAAGAAAAGCTGCTTTCAGAGTTGTCATGCTCTCTTGTACAACAAAGAGTTTTTAATGTTTTGTATGGCGCAATTTTTATTAATGACGAATAAAACTTTGAGAAAAATCTCTGAACACGAGCATGTTGTGTTACATTGTTGGCCGTCAGTAGCTTCACTTCCTACATTTACAGACAGAAAGAACAGCAAACACTGAACAATATTTCTGATCATTTTAGGAGTTATAAAGCAATTATAGTTGAACTACAGATATCAGGAGTTATCTATGAAATGATTTCTGAAGTCCGTTTGATACTTTGATGATGGAGCTGGACACACTTCCCGTTCCTGTGAAATGAATTCTCTCCGTAGGACGTGAAGATGACGACATTTCATCTTCTCCTGGTCAGTTTGCTGGGGTTGTACCTAAAGACACAGGAAACATCTCAGAAACTCCGTCCATGTCAGAATGGGCTTTTAACATTCCTCGTGGATCATCATCATGGAGAGTCATTTTTAACAAGCCATAAAAACAGCCCAAATTAAGCGCTGTAAAATGAGGACAGTGTTTGAACAGCTTAAAGCAAACAGGCTTCCAATAAACCACGTCTGGAAACTTTGTTCAGACCTACCAACAAAATAGCGGATTGATGCCTTAGCAGCAGAGTCTGTTCCCCGGATACGCACTACTGACTGAACACACACACACACACACACACACACACACACAGTTCTTTCTAACCTCCCATGAGGTCTCATAACTTTCATCCTGAATACTAATCTGGTGAGAGGATTACATTCGGTCTCTGGCTATTGATGTAGGAGCGTTACTTTCAATGTACAAACTTTCTTTTTCCATCATCATCATATTGCAGCTTTATCACTGCTGCTTTTGAATCAATAGCAAATATATGCTGCTGTTGTTTTGGTGTTTTATCTGTTAACATGTTGGAAGGTGTTCAACATGTTGGCCCTCCATTGAGCCACTGTTTTACTTGTAAATGTCAGGCTATTGACAAAACCGAGGTAAGATGAAACGGTTTAGCTCTTCTTTACATTATAGATTTAGGGGGTCAGTCACTTCACATCTTACAGAACATGAAGTTCAGTTTCTCACCTGAAGAGGTCCTCTCCAATACTCTGGTCCCGTTTGCTCTGACGCTCATCCTGAAACCAACAAAGGCTCAAATCATAAAAAGCAAGCCTCAAACGGATCACGGACAGGTGAGAGAATCGGAGAGACAAAAGTACCTCAACTGCATCTTTCAGCCATTCATCCAGATCAGTGTTTTTGCCTCTGCTGTGAACCAGCAGATCAGATCCTCTGATGATGCGGGGTGAGCCCTCTACACCCGGCACGCAGATCTGTCACATGCACATAAGCGCGTTTATATGAAGAAATAACATTATTCTCAACTGCTAGATGCCACTAAATCCTACACATGGCTCTTTGTATCTGTTGTGTAAGTTGCATTGTATTAAATCTGACCTTCCGGAAGCATTTGAAGTTCTTTGTGTTGTTCTGCATCCTCTGGGGTTTGGTTTTGGGAGGGACGGTCACAGTGAGAGACCGGAACTCCACTAGCAACAGCTTTCTAGGAAGATCTTCATCAATCGTTGACTCCTGCAAAAAAACACATTAATGAGTCACTTTTGTTTGATGGACAGTTCATAATCTTTGTTTCTAATTAAAGTTGTAGAACATGCAAGAAACAACTCAAGACACAAAAGTGATTTTGAGTGGTTCTCAATGCTGCGCCGCTGACAAACGCTGGATCCTTGAGGCCAGAACCAATATTTATATTTGAGTATATAAAGATAATATAATGCTATGCATTTGTGTTTCGGAAACTGTAACATGAATTAAATTCTTGAAAAACTATTTTTTGAATTTTGGTTAATATTTGGATATAGATTACATAGCATATTTATATATATTTATATATATATAGATATAGATGGAAGCGGGAGCCACATCAAAATGTTTGAGGTCACAAGCTTGGCTTGCAACCACAGGAAATACTGCAGTTGCCAACTTTGATGTGTCGAATGGTTTCCATCTGTCCCAAGCGTTCGAATCATTGAAAATGGAAAGGCCAACTTTCACATAGATATAAGTAAGGAATAAAGTCTAGTTACAGCTAGAACATGTCGCATATTAAAAAAGAGGAAAGGGAGCCAAGTGTAATAGTAGGAGATTTTTAGCCGAACTTACTTGGACCTCCAGTTTCAATGCAACCGGTTGCAGAGGGGTCTTAGGCTGGCACATATCTACTTTGAGTAGTTCTACATCCTGTAGGAATAAAAGAGTGGAAATAGTGAAAACTGAGAAGTGAATCAAACGTTTGTCAGTTTAGGCTTTCATTTTCTTTTCTGTGACTTACTGGATGAATAAAAGAACAGTGACAGTAAATCCTCACCTCAATGAAAGACGAGTCATCATCTTCAAAAGGCTGTATGTCTTTACTTGTACTGGCAGACGACACCTCTGGACGAGTGCTCGACCCTTTATTTGTCGTCTTGTATTCTACAGGATCCACCTGCTCTGTCTTGATGGTGACGATATGCTGGCCAGATGTTTGCTTCTTTTCTTTTCCCAGGCCCACCTGTGGCTTCTGGTTCTTTACATGTTCTTCTAGTTGGACCCGTTGCCTCTTGCTTGAAGACGAAGCCGCAACCGTATTTAAACTTAGTTTCTGTTCGGTTGATTTAAGCGTTTCTAGCTGTGCTTGCTGGCCTTGATTCCCAGACGGTTGCTCATCAAGGAAGTCCATATCCTCAGACATAAGAGCCTCCAGTTCATCCATTTGTATCTCTGCTTCCATCTCCTTCCTCTTTCTACTACATGGCTCCTCGTGGACAGCATGGGAGACCCTGTTTGGCTGAGCCTCTGACCGTCCTACAAAAAGATCAGCTGTTGACCCCAGTGGGGTCTGGCATATTGCCACAGGGGCTCTGTCTGAACATGAAGATGCTTCATTAGACCTGGCTGAAGTGTTTGGTGTCTGTTTGGCGTCTGTATCCAGAGCAGGACGTTTAGGCTCGGACATGAAAGAGAAGGGCTCTTCCTCCAAAGGCCTTGATGAGGAAGACAAAGAGAAGAATGAGATAACACTTTCATCTTAAATTATTGTCAGTCAAAGGTATGTTTATTGAAATTGGTTGAATTAGTTGTACAGTTAGTGCACTCCATTCTTACCAACACGCTACAGTCCTCGACCTATGTTAAAGAGCAGATGTTTACCTTTTCTTGTTGGCAGTTTGGAAGAAAGTGGTCAGAGTTGATTGTGGGGAGGCTTGTGCAGAGATTTTTCGTTTTTGAGAAGAGAGCTTGGGTAGAAATGTCTTCATGCCAACATTGGTCCTGGGAAGAGCTGGCTGGGACTTAATGTCACCACTGCCTGCACCTGAAACTGCTAAATCATTGATTGATTTGTTACAGCATTACAGGCATTCATCTGATGTTCCTATCATGAGTGCATTCAAGGGATAGTTAGCTTTAGGCTGGCTCTGTCCAAAAGTAACACGATCCACCTACCACTCTCGTTAGGCTCACTCAATAACTTGTTATATGCCAGAAGCTACTGAATAGATATATTTCACTCAATATGTGATAAGTAGAGCCAAATACATTGTAGGAATGCACCAATGCAATACATCAGATTGGTATCAACACAAATACTCTGTACTAGGCTAAATGAAAGGATTGGTATGGAGGCGATTGATCCAAATTACACTTTCGTCAATGCTCTTATATTATTTATAATAATGCAACAAACATGTTATACAATCTATTAGAGCCAAACTATATTGTTGAGAAAGAGGGAGGAACTCTAAACTGTGTATGTTGTTCAAGTTTAAACAATTACAAAATTGGATTGGTATCTATACTTCAAGACTTTAGGTCTCAAGAGATGAAAAGACAGATTGCTGCATCTACCTGTCGGCTTCTTCCTCTGCGAGTCTGTGTTCTCTACAGTGTTGAAAGACGAGTTCATTGTATCGGCCACGATGTACTGAGTGGTCGTCTCCATAGCAACAGGTCTGGATCCAAGAAGCTGACTTCTGTTCTGGTTTTGTTTCCTCTCTGGAGTCTCCCCGACCGCCATCAGCCCTGTGCCTTCACATAGCTCGGTCCTGATAAACCAGTACAGTTACACAAAGGCTTTCTTTTAACCAATGAAAAGTTCGGACAACTTAAACACAAAAAAGATGCGTGTCTGAGCGGTGCTCGTCTGTACCCTTGTGACGGCTCTGTGTTGACTGCGTAAGCTGTGATGTTCTGAGATGCTGCCGGTAACACGGTCTCCTCCACCGCCACGCTCTGCGACAGCGAAGCACCGGGGATTCTGGGTTCCACTTTTGGTGCCAACTCTAAAACTAAAACAAAGACGGAAACAAATGAAAGAAAAACTATGAATAAATAAAATATCATTATCAAAATAAGAAAAATAAAAAGGCATTCAGTGCTTTAGTGTCTGGACACCCACCTGAGTCTGGTGTTAGATTGGATGGATTGCAGTACTTAACACAGGAAGCATAGATGGCAGCCAAACCAATTTCCGACTCTGTGATGACTCGGAGGCCTTTTCTGTTTCAGCGGGAAAAGGACAAATGCCACAGAGAGAGTTTCAAAGAGTTCACAAATCATCGCTTTGAGAAATAAAAATGTTTTAAATCGCCAAAACAGGAGTTTGTGCAAACCGTTGAACAATGTTCTTCACAGAGTTTGCCCACTCTGTGGTAGAGGGGGGAAGCAGAGTTTGGGAGCTGTCTGTCATAACATTGACCACGCAGCTCTGAGGAGACTCCAGCAGGCCGCGGGGCAAAGCGCCGTCCTCAAGCAGCTGGCTCTTGCCACCTCCAAAGTCCACTGCTCTGCTGAGGCGCTTCAGCTGCAAACGACAGGAGAAGGCACGGATTACACAACCAGCAGATCAAAAACACAGCGCGGTGTCTACAGATAATACAGTTATTTGATTTGATATTTCCCCTCATGGCAGTCTGCTTGAAGGCTAAAGCCTTTGAGCGGTCCATCAATATTTTAGTTATTGTAAAAGCATTTGTTTCAGAGGATATTCTATAATTATGTTGTAGATAATAATACCATAAATATAATAACAACTTTTATACTTATTTTAATTAACTCTATGGTGGTTAAGAAACACATCAGCCTTATTCTCTACCATTACAAACATCCATAAGCAGTGTTGGGAGTAACGCGTTACAAAGTAACGCGTTACTGTAATTCCACTACTTATAGCGGTAACGAGCATGTAACGAAGTATTTTTTTTAATCAACTAACGCAGTTACAGTTACTGAAATTTAAATGAGTTCGTTACTCGCGTTACTCTCTTTTGTGAAAAATGAGCACTTGCAGACAAGAAGACAAGCTAGGCTACTTTAGCTGCTTCTGATCCGACATCGCAGGACCTTGGTGGCGCAATGATATTGTAACGTCTCGGACGTTATGGACTGATGACACGGAGACGGGACGACGTTATTATTCCTCCCTTTATTGGGCATTCACCAACACAGACAGCTGCTCCTCTCGGCTCAGCAGCTCGGACGTCAACAACAACGGTTCCCGTCAACCACCCTTAACTTCCGTTTTCCGGCAGGTTAACCCCGCCTCCCCTCTACTCCGCCAATCACAGGCACGCCTCCCCTCTACTCCGCCAATCACAGGCACGCCCCCTCGACCAGCATGCACGGTGCCACACTGTGATTGACAACCACTTCCAGTGTTGCCAGGTCCGCGGTTTTTGCCGCTGGTTGAATTTTGTGTCCGCTGGTTCGGGTAGACCTATTTTGCATGCAAATTACATGAATATCTTTAAATAAAAATCCATATTTTAAATGAAATAATTTATTTATACCCAAATCCTACCAAACTGACTCCAGATCAGCACGTACACGCCTCACTAGCACCCCACCCGCCCCTCAATTATATGCAGCACCTCAAGGCACCTTTGTTTTCTCTTTTAATTAGTGTTAATACTGTAGGCCAATCACTTTTATTTCATTGGGCCTAATGTGGTAAAAAAAAACACTGTTAAATGACTGAGACAGTTATTTTGTATTAAGTTAAGTATTAAAAGGGACTTTTGTACTCCTGCTTGATTTGAAGGCCTGTTGCCCTGTTGATTGCAATAAATAGGTCTACAACATGTTTATTGTGTTTGACTGTTCAGTACTGTTCATGACATTAAAAAAGCAGACATAAAAGTAACTTAAAAGTTACTTTCCCTAGTAACTAATTACTTTTGATATACAGTAACTAGTAAAGTAATTCAATTACTTTTAAAAGAAGTAACTAGTAACTATAACTGATTACTAATTTTCAGTAACTTGCCCAACACTGTCCATAAGACAACAGACTTAATACGTTAATAAGTCCAGAAAAACAGTAACAATGGGTTTACTGGTTTCATAACTAGTGCACTTGATCTCAGCTGGCAGTTCAGATTTTAATCCTTTTACGATTCATTGCTGTGGTTATTCCACAGAAACACCAGTAATATGTTTATATTAATATATTTTAATTGTAATTTATTACACGTTTTTATTACTTTTTTAAAAATGACAAAGATGTGTCTGTTTTCCGTCAGATTAAATTTACTTATTTGTCTGTCATGGACATTATTGGGTTTATACACGGTAAGGTAAGGGTTTATAATTGATGAAAGTCACAACAATTCTACATTTTATAAACTAAAAAACTAATCTAGGTAATACGTTTTCTTATCAATAGTGACAATAATCATTAGTTGCAGCTTTTTCAAAACCTGTGCTCTCCACTGGAGCCGTCAGTCTCAGAGGATCACAGCGCTGCAGACTGCCTGGCAACAGATGTTCAGTTGATAAACAAGACGCTGACAAGATCATGTGACTTTCCATTATTTCCGAGACAACTGACAGAAAAAGAAGCAGGGGGATGGGCAGTTACAGACTATTATTTATATGACTGTTTGTTCTGTTGTCCTTTACTGACTGAGGGTTAACTGCAATTAAACTGTCCAGCTGAAGCTCTACTGTGGCCGAGTGATTTGCAGAGCATGAAAACAATATGAAGTCATCACAAAGAAAGATGTAGACGTACTTGTTTGGCATTGAGGAATATGAAAGTCTTTCCGCTGAAGAGCTGTTTGCGAACTGGAATCGCTCCGAGGTTAACGTCCTCTTTACTCAAACTGGGTTCATCGATCTCAGGGACGAACCTAAAAACAATGTACATGTTTTAATAAGATGTTTGGTTCAGTGTGGCCTGAGAAGTTCAGTTCATTCTCCGGCATTTTCCTTTTGCTACGTTTACACAGAGCGTCCACAATACACAAAGAGTTTTAGAGCATCGAAAACAGATACGCTTGAAAACTCTGAAGTACGCAGAAGTTTGGAGAGGATGACGTAGACACGCTGGTTCGCTATTTGTTTGGGTCCTTTCCTGATTCGTCACGCTACGGTCACATGACCTTTTTCTGCATGAAAACAAACAGCCAGGTCTAACATCAACAGTTTGACTTTGTTGTCGGTTCATGCAAAGAAATCTCTGGTCCATCTTTCCACCATCACCGTTCTTCCTCAGCAGTATGTTTAGCAACTAAACCAACTGCGGTTAGTAGAATTTGTTTTCCTGTTCACACCGTTACGCACATGCCCCGTGTACGTAATTGGTCATGTGAAATGCCTTTTCAAAGGTTGGCTTGTGGATGAAGATCCTTTTATTTAATTTATTTATTTTGCACAATTCAAACAATAAAACAAAAATAAAAATCACAACAGAGATAAATGAATATCACAGTGCAGGAAGAGACAAAAAAGCCAACTCGGCTTATTTGAAGCCTCCACCGATATAATATTTTACATTTTACTAAATTACAACAATAAAGTGAAAAATGCATAAGATAGAGAACAAAGGAAAAAGAAAAATAATCTAAATATATCCTTTAGAAAACGATGCTGAAGTGCCCGTGTGGCCGGACATCGTATCAGTGTGGATTGTTCTGTACCTCTCAGCTTTAGGAGGGGGTAACTTTTGCTGAGCGGCTTTGCTGAACTCCATGAAGAACTCCGGCTTCACGATGGGACAGCAGCACAGCAGAGCAGAAATAGTCTTTAAAAAAAATAAGAAGCACATCGTACACATATTCAGAGATAAACACATAGCATTTAACCACCTAGTGACAGTACATGAGTCAGTTTGAGACCTTGATGGTGACTTTCATAGAGGGCATGGCCAGGTGGGTGCACTCGTGAGTCCAGGTGTTGATCAGCTTCCCACCCAAAGCAGACAAGGCCTGAGAGAGCGACGCCTTGCCCTCATTGTCCAAACATGAAGAACACACCACTGGCTTCTGATGGTCCACACTGAGAGGAAGAAGTAACGATTAAGGAGACTCATAATGCAACTTGAAATTCCTATGCGAGTTAGTTACATTGAGCATGTTCTGAGTTTGGGAGAAATAAAACTAGGCGTGACAATGTAAGTGCAATTCAAAGTAAAAGCTGATGCCAGACCCAGTGGCCCTGGTCCTGAGATGTAAAACATAAGTAACTTCTTATTTGTAACTTACCTGAATTTGCTGTTGAAAACCCCAAATGTAACATTGTCTCCTGACTTTAGGTTCACTGGCGTGTTCTGTGTCAATTGCTGGCTGTTGACAAATGAACCGTACTTGGAGGTGTCTTTTAAAGTCAGCGTCTATGAATAGAATTCATAAGAGCATTTTGTGAAATCGTCCATCAGTCAAACAAACCATCGAACATCTTTCTGTTCAATTATTCATGTCTCAAAGAGAAACCTCTCCTTTGAAATAAGCCATAAATGGAATGCCAAGCAGACATGAAACTCAATAAAACCTTCAACGTAGGACAACGTGGAGAAGACTGTAGCTGCATCTACATGCTAAACAGGTGACTTGCAGAACAAAAAAAAGGAGAAATCTTTATTCTTTTGAGTATTAAAATATAACAGATACTGTAGAGAATTACTTCAAGAAACTCTTATGCCACAGGAGAATCAAAGTAAACGGAAGGACAACAACCCAGAGGAGTCTGATAATTATGGATGAAAATAAAAATATATGTTATGGGTTGGTTTTAAAATGCAATGATTTAACAACTACAAGGTTAATATCCCCCATTAGAAACAGAAAAGGGTGGAATCTGGAAGAGTACACATTTTCTTAAAACAACCGATTTTCACCATTGAAAAAACACAATTTAAACTTTACTTTTGTATTTTAAGATTATATTTGTAACTGTAGAAGTGCAAAACAATTAGTCGGGTGATGACCTATTACATATTTTGTTTTAGTCCCGCTCGAATGAAGCCATAGCACCACCTTCTGAGCAGAAGTGCCTCCACACCAAATTAAATCATAATTAAACCTCTAATTGACATAATGATGATGATATAGTCACATTAATCTATTGATAATACTGCAAAGTATTGACTTCCACTTCTAATATGAGACGACTAAACAAACTGAAATAACCTGAAAACTAATCGTTATGGCACAGACCTGCATAGTGATACAGTATTTTGTACTCATTGATATAGATCAACAACAGAGAAGTTAATTATGTTGCTTTGCTTTGAGCAATTTCAATGCAGGTTTTACCTTTGTTCTTTTTGTAGGAATACTTTGTACTGGTTGGACAAATCCTCTGTTAATAACTGTGCGGACATTCAACTTTAGAGCCTAGGAGAGCTCAATGTTTGATTCTCAAAAGATAATTTTAGGTAATTTTAGGGTGAGACGACCCTCCAGACATGTTAAATCCTGTCCGGAGGGTCGTCTCACTACAGAGGAAAGTGAAGACATTAACAGATCAAACAAAAGGCTTTACTTGAATAGATATATCAACCTTTGTGTAAACAACTCCTGTCAATCAGATGTAGTTGTCTTTTTAATATGGTTCAGTCCAATAAATAACAACATATATACTGTACACCTCTTACCTGGTCAGCAGCAGTGAGGTGAGCATGAGCCCTGCTGATGGACTGGTCGTTGGGTAGGACGATGTCACAGTTCTTGCGTCCAACCACATACTCTTTACTGGAGAGGAGATAGTGGGTCTCACCTGTGAGGAAACAAACACACAGGTTGTTGTGATCTTGTTGTTGTTCTGGCTGAGATTCATCAGTATTGCATTGCTCCATGTTGGTTCGTTATTGAGGGATTTTTATCATCTCAAGATTGATAAGAGAATGCATGACAACTAATACAGATAACCTCCTGTGCTGTCCAGTATCCCTTCACTAGTTAACTGATAACTACAGTCACATGACCAACGGTGCATCGCACCCACGCAGTCTCGCCTGTGCCCCGCACCGTGTCCACTTACATTGAGATCAGCTAAGAGCAATTCATGTTAGCATTAGTATTAATTGTTGACTCAATAACAACAATTTTTTGAGTTTTTCTCAAAATTACAGTGCTTTACAATGTGAACACATACGACGTCGTGCAGGAAAGACTCCCCAGAAAACGTGCACGTTAAGAAGCGTCACAGATATCAACCCCGAGAAAAATAGTTACCTCCGGGCTCCAGAGGGGCCAGTATCCACATTGTATGGCTTCTTGATGGCTTTTACATTTGTATGCAAACCCCCAGTAACTCCCAGGTAAGGAAACATTTAAAGTCAGAACCTATCAACGCGTATCGCACGCTTCCGTGTGACGTACAAACTCTGCGCCACTGATCTCGTTTCAAAATAAAAGTAATAACCCGCCTTCGTCAGGGGTTAGTGACTATATTACAGATTATAATTAGTCTTTGTCATTAAATAAATATTATACATTCCTGCAGACATCAATGGTAATATGCTCGGTTGTAGAAGTGGTGCAAAGTACATTTACTCAAGTACTGCAGAGGAGGCTTTATGTACAATCTGAGGTACTTGTACTTTACTTGAGTATTATCAGTTTCTGCTTCTTTATAACTTTTCTTCACTAACTATTACATATTGTACTTTTTTACTCCACTACATCTAACTGATAACTTTGGTTACTTTGCAGATTTAGACAATATACTACTACTACTACTACTACTACCACTAATAATAATAATAATAATAATAATAATACAATACAAAATACAATCAACCAATACAATATTTTAACTATTTATGGTTACGATAAAGTCTTTTTTGATCCCTTTATTGATCCCTGATGGCATTCATAAGATACCTTGTCAGTGTATTTTCTGTGTTAATGAACCAAACATGTCACCTAGATGTCTTTTGATACTCTGACATTTCATGCGGAGTGACAAGAAGTCTTCCATACAATTGCAAATATTTATTTAAAGGCAAAATATGATTGGGACAGCACCATATATAATATATTCTGTTTTGGTGCGTATTACCTATTCTCTATGACATTGCTCAACTGTTGAGCAAGCACGTAATAAAACAATTGATAGTTGTAGTGAATTGGTAAATTACACATATCACGTTTAACAAAACCAGAAATTAAACATAGCTTGAATTAGATATACACAATATTTGTATTTCATTTTCTTTTTTTTAAATGAACCAGAAACAATCCACACATTCAGACAGTCAAACATATACAAGACAATTAAAAAATGTGAAAGTATCATCATCAACAAAGGTAACAGATAATCCCTATAGTTATTTGCAGATTTTGTAATAACATTAGACATAGTTTAGTCCCTCACAAACCCTAAGATAATATAAAACCCAGGATCTATATGTATTCAATCCAAAATGAACGTCACACATTGCTCTATTGCTATTTTCCATTAATTGCTGGATCATTTTCAGATTTCCAAGGTTGGCCTGCAGCAGGTCTGAGACGGCCTCTTCCCCAGAGGCATGGTAGTTTGTGATTGACTCTCATCACTGCAACGCTCGTACAAGACTCAGGTTTACGGATGACCTCACACCAGTCTGGATAGTCCACAGGGTCAGATCCACTGTCGGGAATATCAGAGTTATATGTACGCCACATCCAAATGAGATGAAATACTTAAAAATGTAAAACAAACTCACTGGTCACAGCATCCTACTCCAAAAGGCTCCATGCAGACACACTGGTAACAGTCCCTGGTTACCCAGCTCTCTCCTATCCCATACACCTGCCCCATGTGTTCACAGCTCCCTGAAAAGAAAGATATACCAGTTATTATTACTTATAGATCAGTTATTGTATGTTGTAAAATTCCTACATTAAAGTTTAAGTAAAAGTACATACATTTTAGTATTATCAGCTAAATCTACTTGATATAATGGTAAATTATATGTAATACTGTTACTAACCTGTTAAATAATTATACATGTTTATATTATAGTTTTTTTAATCAGATCAGTTATTGTATGTTGTAAAATTCCTACATTAAAGTTTAAGTAAAAGTACATACATTTTAGTATTATCAGCTAAATCTACTTGATATAATGGTAAATTATATGTAATACTGTTACTAACCTGTTAAATAATTATACATGTTTATATTATAGTTTTTTTAATGGTGCATGATCATTCATGCAGATCTGGGTCGAGCTAATGTTGAGTACTTATTTTTGGGTCGTTAATTATTTAAATATGTATTTTATATTATTGAATTATCATATGTTTCGGCAAAACTGAATGTGCAAAGTAATATCAATCATACAAAATATTACAAAAAGTACAATTATTGTCTCTGAAATATAGCAAAGAAGTATAAAGTAGCAGATAGTAAAGTATCGGTACCACAAAAATATGAATTCCTTACTTTCTACTTGTCACATGAACCCATATAAGCCTATAGGATTAATTATGTCCACACACACATGTACACACACATACTGCACCTTTAGTGTTGAAGAAGCACTCGCCGCTGTTATACACAGAGAAGCATGGCACACTGGCACTCAGCAACAACAGCAAAGCCAAAAGTACTCCACCTGCTGTGTCTGCCATTTCTGATAAGAAGCAGCGCACAGTAAAACATACTCCAAAAAAACACAATAACCCAATAAGAAAAATACCAGATTGCTAGTCTTACCAATTTCAAAGTTTCAACAAAGTAAAATAAAAGCCTTCCCTTTCTTCTCTTTCTGTTCTTCTAGCTTTCATTCACCCTCTTGTTTTTTTTCTATTTCTTCTTTTCCCTTTCGGCTCTCTCCTCTTCAGCGCAACTCTTTAACTAATGCTCTTTCCCCTTCAGATATTTATACTGAACCAGAATGTATTTTTCTCTACTTTCTTCATGGCTATTTATCCCCCCCCTCATTAATTACCTTCTATCTGCACACACACATACAGGGTACAGACACACAAACACCCACCCATACAAGCATTAATGTAACAAGTGAGCACATTCTCACTAACTAATTTACAAAAGCTCATTTGAAGTTATTGCTTTTATTGTTCAACTTTTTTATTATTTCTATTGTATTCCTTAAAAATTGTCTTTCTTTTACAGCCGACTGATGATCACATTCATCACATCAGTTGCATAATTAAATGTCATATCCTGAATCGTCAAGCAAATGTTGCTTCACTGGAGTCACTGAAATTAATTAAATGTTCCTATTACGGGTCTCTTTTAGTATGTTTTTGAGTTTTTGCCACGAGCAGGAGTGGAGGCATGATGTTCAAGATTTCTTGGTTAAATTGGAGATTATTTTGTGTTGGAGGATGGGTTTCAGTGTCTTTGTGCGTTTTGTCTTGAACTAACCGGATGACGTGCTTATGTGGGCATAACCAGGCTGACACACACACAAACACACACACACACACACACACACACACACACACACACAGACAGACAGACTCACACAGACAAACACGCACACACACACACACAGACTCACACAGACACACACAGATTTGTTTGTTACTTATAGGTGATGTCATTGCCTAGAGACTTTGTGAAACCTCAACTTATCGGCAATGACACAAAATTAAGGCCAACATTTTGATAACCATCTAAAACCGGAGCCACAGGTTTAACATCAAACCTGAACTTTACCCTTTAAACGTGACTGCTGATCAGATGAATGACAATGACACACCCACATGCATTCATGACTCTCCGGGTCCGCTGCTTGGACAGAGTAGGGGGGTAAGGAGGTTGCCTGAGACAATCCTTCAATGTATATATTAAGTAATATTCACAATACAGTGTAGCTCTGTGAATATGTGATACCCGCTGGTTGGCTGCGTTTTCATTATTCTTATACAGTAACTCATTTTCATTCAGTGTATTTTTATACAGTAACTCATTTGATTAAAAAGCATATTATCTCTCACATCAGTGCCACTGCTTTTTCCAGCCAGTGCTCTCACAGGCTGTTGCACATTAGGACATCGCTTATTACGCTTAGAAAATTGAATTATTACATAATAAAATGCTCTTTCAGAATTCATTGACAGGGAGGGAGGACATTTCATGAGTCAAATGTTCAAAAGCACATTTATTCAGTTAATTTAAATATAAAAATAGTATCTGAAGCATAAAGCTCACTATATCTGATGCAATAGGGCATGAATCCGAGATGTGGAGACAGAAATGAACCACTGCCGACAACATTATCATGCAATCAGGTTTTATTTATATCCTCATCAGAGATGACAAACAAATCCTTGTATATTCCTAAAGCAACAGAAGGAAAAAAGTATCATCATGAGCAGAAATGGAATAAACATGTAGGAGTTGTTATATAATAAAAGACGATAGGCAGACAACAGAATAAAGCAGGACTGAATTTACCGACTTCAGTTGTCTTTGTGTTGTCTGTTGTCTCAGACCTGTCCTGTGTCAGGAGGCACACCTGTTTGCTCACATAGCAGGATGTATACTCACACGTCATACATTATTATCTGGGTGTGTTTGAAAGCGAGATTGAAAGAATGTGCAAACATTGAACTATACGTCCAGGGACTGGAAAAGAAAGAGTGTTATTGAGAACATATAATATAATAATAAATATATAATAAATCATTGTTAACGGTTTGCTTTTTTCATTTATCTAAAGCGCCATGATACTTATAATGTATTTTCACAACTTTCTTCACATATATTAATTAAATAAACTGCTATTAAAATGAAGGAATACAAGTGAACATAACAATGATATTCTACAATATGATATGATATGATATTCCTTTATTTGTGCCACAGTGGGGACATTTCAAAAATCAAAGCAGCGGTGTACATCAGAGCATCAATGAAAATAAATATAAAACACAAAACACAATAACGATACTAAAACAACTAAATACTAAATACTAAACATACAGGGGGAAATAAAGTAAAGTGCTGAGTGTGTTTAGTGTTATAAGTGATCTACTGCAGTTCGTTGTGCAGCCTGACAGCAGCAATATGTAGCAATAGAAAATAATACACAGATTGTTTAAAGTTTACCAGCCAAAACCATTTACCTGAACATCTTCACTTCATGGGTGTTTTTTTTCAGAGGTACAACACAGGTCAGAAGTGAATGCCAGACTCTGTCGGAATATGTCTGATATTTAGTTGACAAGATGAAGCACAAGAACAACCGAATATCAAACATATCACACAGCTTCTAGCCAGTCAGAGGAGTCTCAGCAGGCTGGAAAATCCTGTAGATAAGAGAGATAATACAGTGGGATTTAATTGCTTCAGACTAAATGTAGGTCCCAAATAATCACGTAGAGATTGTGCAGTGAGTACAATATAATGGAGAAAGACCTGAAAAACCAGTCAAACACAAAAGGGATGGGACAATACAAGGGCCTTGAGGGAGGCAGCCACAAACCACAGAAATAAGAGGTTCTGTTGGCAATTATAACGAATCAGTGAATATTGGCTTCAGGAAAGATGGGGTTGAGGTGGGAAAACAGAGTCGAGGTAAACTTCAACATCACACACAAATACAAATATGAGGATGCTTACCAATGTCCTTGATGTACACACAGCGTCCCTGTGTACTGTCAGTAGAAAAGCAAAACAAAGAAAAACGTTTACTCTAAGTGTGTGCCTTTAAAAAAGGTATTTAAAAAAAGTGATTCAGAACTAACTGTGCATGTGAGCTATGATCTGTGTGTATGAGTTATTCCTCAGTGGGACAGCATTTATATACAACCCTGTGCCCCATGTAATTAGAGGTATATTGATCAGCTACTACGGCCTGCAGCTTTTCCTCCCCACATTAGCCTGATCAATAGATGTGATGTTCATCCTACTGTGAGCTCCCATGAACACACACACACACACACACACACACACACACACACACACACACACACACACACACACACACACACATGACCGCAGATGCAAAGTCAAATAACTTTCAGTTATTGCCTGTAGGGAGGACATGACGGTCACTTCACTGTCAATAGTTGTATCTTGTTACTATCACAAAAGACTTCCTTTATAAAGGGATGCACACATGTATCAAATGTAGTTACAGTGTATTCATTTTCATAATCATTCTTTACAAAGATGTTTATTGATCAATTTTATGGAATGAAAAATAAAATAAAAAAATAGTGTTGCAGAACAAAAACATAGAAACTAAATGTGTGGTATGAATGCCATCCTGTTTCAGCATCAGGTATCTTTATTTGTGTACACTTAAAGTGTATGTTGCTGCTAATATTTCTGTACTTTTAATTAAATCAATTGTAATATATAAATAAAAAGGGAAATGAGTGTTACAATCAGGGCAGTTGACCGCTGGCTGTCAGGATGACCTCTGGTTGTCAAGTGGACTGGTAGTATTATCACTTCATCTGTGTGTTTCTGGTGGGGGAGTGTGGGACTTTAACACATGCTGACTTCATCTGTCATATGTGAATATATATTACACTGTCATTCGCAGGTTCGTCTGGATGTTTGTTTTAAATAAAAGAGAATCATGTGTACAACAGGTGAAGCTGACAGGAAGTACACCGTGAGATCGGGGAGTGATTGTATATCCAGAATGCAGTATCTTCATCCAGTAATCGGTATTCAACTGTTATATTTAACCATCACGTCTTTCCTTCGTTTACAAACATCAAACAAGACTTTTTTTAACACAGCGGTACGCTGTATGCTGTTCTGTAGGAGTAGGCAGTTCCATGAACAGCAGCGCTCGTTTATGACATCAGACCTCCTCTCTGCATCCGTGTCTGCATCCTCTCCCGCTACAAGCTGACCTTGTGAGCCTATTGGGGCAGAATGATGGCCCTCTGATTGCCTAATTGTGAGCCTGGGGGCAGTGTTGTGATCTCCAACAGATGGAGGGCAAGTGTGAATCAAAGTGAGAGATGACAGGAAAAAATGATAAAAAAAGAAGCTAAATTTGGATGAAAATAATTAGCCATTTATATTCAGTCTAATAACTAACTTGAAAAGCAAAATGACTTCCCTCTGATTCAGTCCAAGCTTCAAAATTATTTTCCGCTCGTATGGACCAAAGGTCAAAATCTTCAAGCGAGTCAGAGTTAGTTTCAGTTTGAACAAATAAAGTTCATGGAGCCTGAAACATTTATCTGAAGTGAGTCTCCATTTAGCTGATGTATTAAACCATTTAAATAATGTATGTTGACATCCAATTGCTTGTAAGGATAGAGTATTAAAACATCAACGTAAATCAAACACCAATATCTGGAACCATTTTGAAATATATATAGTCATTCATGTTTACATGCGTTGAATCCGGGGAACATAAGGTGCTTTTGAAATAATAATAAACACCTGTTTACCCTTAATGCATACAACCGCCCTACTACACAAATTAACTCAAAATTACTGTAATGAACTTTCAACTGGTTATGAAAGAGTCTAAAATGATTACTGTGGCCTCGATATGACCTACATGTGACTACAGTAAGTAAACGAGACCATCAGAGGTTATTTCTATGTAGTTATTCTTAAAGCTTGTCATTGACTCAGACTTCAGTGTAGCCTCTGGCAGCAACCAGTACAGATCCGGCTACGCTGGCGCTTCGACCTGCAGCCGGCACGCCACCACACTGCTGGAGGGCCGGATTGTTGGAGGAAAGGAAGAAAGGAAGTCACGGGAGAACAAGGACCACTACCACTTTTGTCATCTGGAACTGCCTTATTCACCAGAAAATACAAGTTTATTGCAGTAGTTTTCATATTATGAAACTGGTATTGTTGAATTTGTGTTTAAATTGTACCAGAACGATAAACATATGCTAAATTATCCACCAGGAACACTTCTGTTCGAGCATTAAACCATAAACTAAAAATGCAAAACGAAACACAAGTGCAAAGTTGTTTCTCTATGATCACGATTGTTAGGTTTAGAATAACATTCACAAAGAAACGACTCAGGCACAACATTTTATTGAAAGCTCCAACAGCATTACATGATTACGCTTTAGGATCGGACAGAATACAAACTGCACAGCCAGAGTATCACTGGGAAGTTTACAGGGAGAGACAGACAAGAGCTTTGTGTTCTCTAATTGGTCAGTGCTTTGGTGTGTGTCTCTCTCTCTCTCTCTCTCTCTCTCACACACACACACACACACACTCTCTGAGGCAGGGTCACTAAGAAAGAGAGCAGCCGACAAGGTTAACAAGGATTATTCAATACCTATTTCTGTGTTTTCCGTGTTGGAGCTCTACCAGAGGGAAGAGAAACTTAAGTAAAGGGCAGAAACCTGACGTCCAGCAGCAAAGGACGTGAATCAGAGGTTTTGCTGGAGTGCAAGTTCAACAGACAGAGGGGTATTTTGTGCCTTGATTTTTCTCTTCCTGGTTTAGACTTATTTGTATTTCCCAACTTCCCGATTTACATTCAGTCAAATTGTTATTCTGGGGAAACACATTATTGTTTGTGATGAATTATGAGACACCGAACACTGCAAAAGACTCATTTTGCTCAATCCTTGATGTGCTTTTGACTTTTTATTAATACTATAGTGGATACCGCCAACGCATAACATGAATATTGCAGTTTACAATAATGAAGATATTACTGTATATGGATACAGTATAATTAGATGTATGTCATGCAGCGATGGAATGTAAAGTACACTGTACTCAAGGTTTTTATTCGAGTACTCAAATATTTTCATTTTGTGATACAAAATATTCAGAGGGCAATATTGTACTTTTTACTTAAATATTTTGTCAACTATAGTTACTTTTCACATTTGATATACAATTGATATAATCATGATAAATAATATAAATTATTTTGATACATATATACAAATAATTATATATATACATTACATTATATGAAAGTCAAACATATCTCCACCTCGACAAGCTAAAACACTTTAATGTCGCTTGTACATTTATGTAGAACAATAACATATTGCTTTAAAAAGGTTTCCGTGCATAATGAGTACATTAACTTTTCATACTATAAGTCCATTTTGCAGATAATACTTCTGTACTTTTGCAATTATAGGAATTTTTGTATTTTAGTATTTCTATTTTTACCTGAGTAGATTTTACTACATTTTACACCACTGCCACTATTAATAACATAGATAATCAAGAGATACTGCATATTTTAAATAGTCATTATGAACACATTATTTTACTGGAAAATAATAGTTTTATTTTACATTAACATTTTACATTTTATTTAAGTCAAAGTGTGAACATAAATGACAAGTTACTGTATACATATCACCCCAATCAGGGATCCAACATTGGGTCAAAGCAGTGTATATATTTTACTTGTGTCATAAATATCAAGAAATCTGGGGACCGACAACATAAAGTAAAGAAAGCTTTGTTTAAACTAAGTTATATGTTGTCAATCTTACATTGCCTTTCGTTTACAACAAATGTGAGAGAACTCTTGAACCTGGCCAGTACACAATATTTATATTAGTATACAATCTGTTTATTACAAAAGCATTTTGCACCAATGCACAAACAAAAACATATGTCCACATCAAAATGTAAATTACATCCTCCTATGTTGCATAAAAACAAAACAAAGATGAACTATTCATTAAATTCCCAATTATGAACCAAGTCATCCTACTCAAGGTTCCTGTGGTCCAGTAAAGCTGTGTTTGGGGTCTGGCTGTGATGCTTAAACAACTGTGTTTGTTCTGATAAACACAGGTTGTAATACCCCATCTCTTCTTAAGGGCCCCTGCTTTGGTTACTCTGGTTCAGGGTCCTCTGCCTTTATTTCCTATGGTTCAGGGGCCTCTGGCTTTGTTTCTTCTGGTTCAGGGTCCTCTGGCTTTATTTTTTCTGGTTCAGGGTCCTCTGGCTTTGTTTCTTCTGGTTCAGGGGCCTCTGGCTTTGTTTCTTCTGGTTCAGGGTCCTCTGGCTTTGTTTCTTCTGGTTCAGGGTCCTTTGGCTTTGGTTTCTCTGGTTTAGGGGCCTCTGCCTTTGGTTCCCCGGGTTTAGGGGCCTCTGGCTTTGTTTCTTCTGGTTCAGGGTCCTTTGGCTTTGGTTTCTCTGGTTTAGGGGCCTCTGGCTTTGGTTCATCTGGTTTAGGGGCCCCTGGCTTTGGTTCCCCGGGTTTAGGGGCCTCTGGCTTTGGTTCTTCTGGTTTAGGGGCCTCTTCATTGCCACAGCTTTAAGTGAAAGTTTAAAAATAGAAAATACAGTGAATGCATACAGTGTTTTTCATTATGGATGATCACTAAATCTATTTTATTTTGTAGTATTTTAAGTTATAATACGTTTTTAACAATACCTTGCTAGGTGTGATCCTGGTTTCAAAAAGCCACACACTGCGCTTCGTTCTGTTTGTTGCCGTTTCAGTGCTTCCAATTCGTTTTTCCAGTTGGTCGTCTCCTTATCGTATTCAGCTGTAAGTATGATCATATAACAAGTCAATTTTGAATTGTTACACATTAAAAAGAATTTAGACCATCACTTGAAGTTCCTTTTTTTTCAACTGGATAAGAAATCCACTTAAATACATTTGAATCAGGAGCCGTGCTCAGTAAAAGAGGGAAAGGTTGCTCTGTGTCTTCTTTCAGATATTGAATACATGAGACACCTTTTGCCATTTAGGAACATACCTTTGAGATTTTGTAATTCGGTCTCTGCTGATGCCAGCTCATCGGTCGCAGATTTCTGCAAGTGGAAACGAGAATGTCAGTGACACAAACTTCAGTTTGCTGGAGAAATCTTCTCTACACTAAACGTCTGTGTCTATACTGCACATCTTCAACTTTGATGCAGCCACATCTGATTTCCAGAATAAATATTACAATGCTTCCGTCATAAGGTAAACCGGACCTGTACGCAACACGATCTTGGCAATAGTCCTCAGTGTTAGCCAATAAGGATATACTTTATGGCTTAATGAAGTCTTGTTAAACCTCAAGCTTATTCCTCCCACATTTTTTCAATCCCTAACCTTGACAAAAATTTTTTTTAAATAATGATGTTTTGCTTAGATGCAAATGCTGAGCAACGCGGAGGAATCACCTTCACCCACTGTGAGTCCATTAGGTTGACTCTGCAGGGGTGGTTCAGAAGAGGAAGTTATGTCAAATGTATTTAAATGTCTGGCTATGTGAGACACCCCAGCTGAGGAACATTTATTGAATGTGAAACACATAATTATGCATGTATTGCCTCTTTTAAGACATTTAGTGTTTAGACAGGGACAGAATGATAGGGGCATCAAGAGGTCATAGTTCCAATTTATAACATAATTGTTATTTTTTTCCCCCTAAAATAATAATTGAAAAAGAAAACGCATATCTAAACAAAATCCACTGTTATATTTGTAGTATTATAGCAGAAGAAATTGCATAGTAAAATAGGTTAACGGCCAATGGAACGTTGAAGGCTAAGGCTTGCTTGTACAAGCAAGCCAGTTGTTTTGTTTAAATAATTTAAAAACAATGAATAGTTTAGAAGTTATACCGTAATGCAGGAAAAAGTACACTATAGCTGGAGTTTATTCATGCCTAGTTCTATCCGAGTCAATACCGGCTCTGATGGTGGTGAAATCAGGTGGGAAAGAGCAATGCATTCCTAACCTGGTAGAACAGGTTTTGAGTGTTCTTTGGAGATTCTTGGCTTCCAGTCAGTTCAGTTGTGTGACATCACTTTGCAAATAATATCACATGTGCTATATACATTACAATGGTTATAAATGACTCTTTGTATTAAAAAAAAAGAAGTTATCCCCTCAAGTTAATATTCCTCTTTCAACCTTGGAGCTTTGAATTCATTGTTTTTGAAGATCACAGTCTCCTGAGTGGCTCTGTGTGTCAACTAAATCCAATATAACTTTCGCTTGGAATAGCAACGCTTATCATATACAGGGTGTATGACTTGTCTTTCAGTTTATCCTCACCTGGCCTCCCAGGCAGACGTCTGATTTACCCGTTTCCTCATCAGCTTTGGCCTGGAGCATGTTCACTTTTTCCTCCAGCGCTTTATGCTCGCCTTGGGTCTTCTCCAGTAGGGCTTTCGTCTCTGGCGCCTCACTCTGACGGTCTTGCAGCACGTCGGAGGTCATCCGCAGCTTGATGTCCACAAACTTGTTCTTTCTTTCCTCATAGTTGAACTCCGTTTTCCGTATGTGCATGATCGCCACCATAGCGACAGACACGATTAATGTCACAGGTAGCACACACTGGACCTTCATGCCAGTGGATAGCTGTGAACCTCCTTTGTGAGAGCTGTTTCTGCCTAAGGATGGATCAATGTCGGCTAGTGCTAAATCTAAACACGGGGCTGCTATCCGTGTCGCCCTCCGTACAACTTTCTACGTCAGCCAAACGAAAATCAATCAACCAAGGAGCTCGACTAACCTGCGCTGTGGGATTGAGCATTACGACGGGTTGGATCGGAGCAGCGCGCACCCCGTGTCACCAGAAACACGCCCTCTTCACCTGGGTGCTGTATTCTCCTGCTCGCGATTGTTCCAGTGTCAATAAGCAGGCCGGTGTGTGTTGTATTACTGTGCGTCTGTTGAGAGGACGAGCTGGAGTTCATCAAATCATCGACTCTCCTAAACTAAAATGAATAGAGTGTATTTACTTTTACGCATTAACTCAGTTACAAAGGTGGAGGAATGGGGGTATTTTCTTCAGTCAAAATAATGGTAACAAAATATAAAAAATAGAAGTTCGTAAAGAATGGCCCCTTGAGTGTTACTTTTTTTTATTAATGAAATATTCTTGTGTAGGCAGCATGTTGGTTGGAGTTCGAGTGGAGCTCACTTCAAGTATTTGATCTGCTGTTAGGTGGACTAATTCACAATTTAAAAAAGATTATGATTTTGTGTAACCTCTTTATGTGTAAAGTAGTAGGCCTACTAAATATGTCAAACTGCCTACACGTATGAAGTAAAAGGCAGACTACACGATGAGAGATACTCAAGTTATAAGCACTTATCTCAGTAAAGTAGTTGAGTAAATATACTTGTTACGTTTCCACCACAGTGTAAGTTCAACAGATCAGAAATGTGTCATAATAAACATCCACAAAGCACAAATGTATCGTAATTATTTAAGGAAGAGATTGAGTCAACATAGTCGAGGCGACGAGAACACATGTTTCTATATTTGTGGAAATGATAGGCGATCACATATAGTTTATTGTTGCTTTCATAAAATAAATAATTAACCCGTATTTACAACTAAACAGTAGGATACCAGGAAGCACAGGTCGTAAATCTATCCACGGTGTTCGTGACAGCGCTGCGTGGGTGAACGGACATGGCCACGCCCATCCTGTTGAGCAGGTAGATCAGGTGCAGTAAACACTAAGACCGAGGGCAGGAGCTGCGGTTTGGAAGATACCTGGAATAAACTACAACTCAACAGCACTTTCCTCGCTCATCCAGTCCTTTCCTCGCCTCGACCAGGATGAAGCCTGCGGTGGTTTTTGTGGGCCTCAGTTTAGCTGTGATGGTTGTCTTGATTTATCAGGCCATGAAACAGGAGTACAACCTACGTAATTTGAAAACCCGCTTGGTGGAGAAAACGGCAGACTTCCAGAGGAACGAGGCGTCCATTGACGAATTGAAAACAAAATTCCAGATCATGAACAAAGCGTTGATGACCATTAACATAAATATAGCTGAGCTGAATGAAAGGAAGAAAGAATTTCAAACAGTTGCATGGAACTCCAGTCAAATTCTGCAGACCTGTAGCAAGGAGAAGGTAAGGGACTCACAGGCATCTGCAGTGCTACTCATAATTGGAGTTATTTAATATCCATACACTACAATCATACCATTATTGAAATGAAAGTATCACCCTTCACGATGCACATGATACTATTTGACTGTGTGGGATCGGCATGTCTGTAACTGCTAACAAATACTTTCACCTGTGCCTTCATAGAAAGCTGCTGAGAATAAAAAGGCAGTCACACGAGAGGTTATTCTAAAACTCAAAGGTAAGACCTCTAGTCTGGTATCAGCTCTGGGCAGATAGTTAAAGGGAGCTTCTGTAAACTAATGTTGGTCAATCTTAAACGGAGCCCGATAACTTAAGATAACATGACAAACCATAATGTGTCTCTACACATGTTACTCAGGCTTTCTATTGGCCTTTTATAATGACAGAGCTTGGATTGGAGCTGCTGAGATCTGTCAATGTTGTCTATGTCAACTGACAATCAGAAACCAGTGGATCTATGTGCCAGCACTAACCTACAGGGCGCCAGGCACACGGTCCTTGGTTTCAGTCACTGAGCTTAGCAAAAGTAGCAGCTCCTATATTACTCATTTAATGTCTTTTGAATGACATGTTTAACATCCTCTCTCTTATACGATACACATTTCCTCAGCGGATCACAGCGTGGCTAAAGAGAAAGCTGAAAGGGACATTCAGCAATTGAAAAAACTGATTTTGGATAGAGACACAGATATTTGTACCTTTGCAGATACAACCAAGGTGGAAGCAAGGTAAGATCAGAAACTTTCATATTGAGAATAAGTGCGGTCCAGAATATCAGAGTTTAAGTAAACACCAATATTGTTACAGAGCAGAACCATATAGAGCTAAACTAAAGATGTAAGGAAAGTATACCTCATCAGGACTCAGAAGAACAAAGTAATAATCTGTTTTTCCCTTTCTCTATTTTGCAGGAAGCTGTGTGCGAGCCATTAAGCATTAAGCTCAAAAACAACAACTCAGAAACACTCAACATCAAATGTGAACTTTTAATAAAAGAAACCCGCCATGCAAATGAGAATAGATGTTGTTCTATCAGGGACGTAAATAGAGCTCGGTTTGTTCCTCATGAGAAAGTCATAACTATGTTGATATAGAGAACAAAACCAGTTCATACATGTATTCATTGGACAGAAGGCACAGTGATAGGGAACAAGGAAATGTGTTGCAGGTTTATATCATTTTGTAATGTAATTGTGTTGGTGAGCTCTAGTACAGTGGTTCTCAAATGGGGTTACATGTACTCCTGGCACGTGAAGGCATTCTAGGGGGTACGTACGATTTAAAAAATATATATTTAAAGTGAGCATCCATTAAAAAATCCTTTGAAAATAGTTAATAAATCAATATTCAATAAAATGTAAGTGTAATTTCATAAACTGAATTTTATATAATGTATATTAGATCAGACTCTGATGGCACAGTGCTTTGTATTACATCTTCTTTCTTTCTTTTTAACCAAAAGGGCTTTGCACTGGTCAGGGGCTACTTGACCATAAAATAAATGTCACATCACTGAGAAAAGGTTGAGAGTTCTAGTATAATTTTTTTTCTGTAAAAAAAACATTGACATGTTAATGGGCATCTGCTTATTTTCTAAAGCATTCTCTGTAAAATAATTTGTTAACCAAATATACCACCTTGACTTGAACAATAAGCTTTTCCTTTATGGAAAAAATCATATCACATGTTGGAGTATGACAACTTTCATTTGATTAAAAACTTTTAAAAAATGTATCTGGTGTTTAACAACTTGAAACTGACACATTATGTTTTTGTATTCATCGAAACCAAAATATAATAAGCATTTTAATTGCATGTAACTCTACCTCCCCCTAGTGCAGAACCAAGGCTTATACTGACTGTTTATGCACTGTGCTGCAACATATGACGTTACCATGACAATGTCAACAAATATTTTGTACAATTGTGGGGCTTTCTTTTTCAGGCTTTCTCCTCATAAAATGAGAGGGAATTTTAAATGATCTACAAGCTTCAATAACAAAACGAAATGTTTGGTTTGATGAATAAATATGTGATTTATGAATTATCTATAATCCTTAAGGTTGTTGTGTAAATGTGATTTGCCAGGTTGAACACATGTGCTTTTGTGCTCTTTGTTTACCTTTTTTTTTTTTTTTTTACATCTCCATGCATCCATTAGTAACTGCCAATTTAATTTGTAATTGCTATGAATCTGCCAGAGAGCCCTCGAACACTCAACGATTTGACAGTGGGACAGAAGTAAAGTCTTACGGGTCAGTCCGTTCGGGTTTAGATTGGAATTGGGCCCTCAAGATCAATGTAATGTAGGCTACATAGTTTATCTCCAAATTCCTGTCCTACTGATTCAGTTAAATCTATAAATACTAAATACTGGTGCAGCCACCCTGCGTCCTTTAGCGTGCTACCAAATGGTTGATACCTCTCTGGAAAATAACCTTCTGTAACCAAGTGGGTTGAGTAGTAGGTGACTCCTTTGATGAACAATAAACCGAGAAACTGATTTAATCTATTGTGATCAATTATACACCTCCTGAAAAAGGCCAATGCACTGAAGTTAACAAGGGAACCAAACATGTAGCCGTGTATCCCACGGTCAGAAAGTTAAACATTGAAAGGGTTAGAGACACATGAAATATAAACATAACACTGCCAGTAGTATACAGTCAAATACAATGAATAGAGGTGGATTTGGGAAAATACACACAATAAAATCATAAAACAAAAATAATTCATCTCAACTTAAACAACACGAGTCCTCAACGCTTTTGTGTTTTGTAATGAAACATCTTTATATAACAATCCATATAGTTACACAGGGACGTAATGCAGGGCTTCACCTCTTCAAACGTTCTTTTGTGACGAAAGCATCGGTCATGGAGCAGAGTTAGGTTCCACCAATCACAGTGGAAGGTCTAAATCACGTGACCTAAACACGCAGCGCGACTGGAGGGAGACTCGAGACCCCGGAAGTCGGGCTTCTGTTGCTGTGTTGTAACACATGAAAGTCACCGGTACGACATCCCTGGTGTGTCGTTCGTTGCGAGGCATTTTTTCATGTGTTCGAGGGAACTGAACATGTGGTAAACATGCGTACGGTAGATTATACGCATTGTCAGTGCTCATTCAAGCGATAGGACGTTGTGACGCTGGTTATTCAACGCTACCTCACATTACAGCTCTCTCAAAGTCAGATTCCGTGACGTATTCCACCATCCTCGTCCTTCTAAAGAATACATATGGCAAGGAGCCTCGGTCGACTTTGTCTGGGCTTTCACCGCCTCGGCACACTCTCCTCTGTTGTGTCACCACCCAGCCTGTCGTCTTCCAGCGGGTCGGTCAGGACCATATTTGCACGTGCCATGATGGTAGGTAGCAGAATGATCCGGTGGGATGGAAGTGCTCTAACAACGGGTCCGGTGTGTTTTAAAGTGGTTTGATCAGTCATTCTCCCCTCACTCCTCCCGGATGTTTCTCATTCCTGTGATGGGATCAGTCATCCTGTAGTTCTCTGGTGTGTTTGTTGTAATAACACTGAAGCGAACTACAAACGCCAAGTCAAGTCAGTGTTGTTGTAGACAAAGATAACCACGCAACACGATGTTAGTTGTAGGGGGAACATTCATGCAATGGTTTACGATGTTATAGTTTTTTGTAAACCTGGGAAATACATCATGGAATACAATAAACAGTTCAGAAACAGTTCAGCCATAAAGTGTGCACTGATAACAATATCCTACTTGATCTACTCATTGTTTGCATTTTATTAATACGTAGATCAAGCAAGACAAGAGTCTTTGGACAAACTGCATTTTCTTGTACATTACAAATATATATTTTCCATTCAAAACAAGAAAGTAAACTTAATTCTACAAGGATATTAAGCCATATTTCAGACAGTGGTGCTTGACAACATAGTTGTTTCAAACCACACCTTTAGTGTATGACATGCTTTATGACCCACACAGTCCCACCAGAGACTTTGCTGAAAGCTAATTGGACCCAGATACCGTCGTCTACTATTATGTTGTAAATGATGTGCCTGTACAACAGGGGCTGCCATCGTTTCTGTCCCAGCCTCGGGACTTCAGCCTGCCGAACTCCTCATGGGGCTCAGAAATGATGCGGTTGTACCAACAGTACAACAGCCAGTGTGAGATGGAGATGGAAGGAGGAGAAAAACAGGAAGGGCCGTGGCAAAGACTGCCGAGCTACAACCGCTTCCTCAAGTATGCTCCAGGTAAAAGTGACGTTTGTCTCATTTAGTTGTATTTTAACAAAATATATATTGTTTCAACTATGTAATGGGGCACCGTTTTGTCATGACTGGTTTGAGTGGACACGATTTATCCCCTAATATGATCCCATTCTCCATTTTAACCTTTTTTGTACTTTAACGACTTGTCAACAGCATGGAGCATGGTTCATTTGGTCCACTCTCTTCACCCTGTGACGCCGTCTTCACTCTCGCGACATCGTCACTCTCGTCGTCTTCACTCTCTCGTCTTCTTCACTCTCTCGTCGTCTTCACTCTCTCGTCTTCTTCTTCACTCTCTAAGCTGTCTTCACTCTGGTTCACTCTCTCGACGTCTTCTTCACTCTCGATATGGTCTTCACTCTCGTAACCTTTACTCTCATGCGGTGGTCTTTGGCTGCAGCAGGCAAAGTGAAAAGAGGCGTGAGTGAATATTGGACATTCAGAAACATGACATTGAATCCTCTGCAAACTGCAAGATCTCTTAATAAGCGACTGTTTGCTAACATTTTAGCCATTTCAACTTAAAGGTGATGAAATGTCAATGTTGTGTTCACATGTTTCTGCTGCTATACCGATTGGCAAAACAATTGTTATTGCAGGTTTGAGTTTAACACACCAGTGCAATTGAAGGTACGACTATCATGGAACTGAAAACAGACATCCTCGTGTTTCAGCCCTCCTAGTGTAACCAGCTACACGTGACCAGTGAAGCAATGGGGCTGGACACCAACTGACGTAGGTGGAATGCGCTGTAAGCTGCTGACAGTTCCCTTGTGTGTTTTCCCATTAGGTGGCGTTTATCTTAGTCAGATGATCCACTCAAAAGCTCGTCTTTTTACCCGGAACATCAGAAACCCGGGGGCAACATTTGAGTATGTTTTATTTTTCAATAGTGAGGAACAGAAGTGTGTGGGCATTTTCCAGGCTGGACACCTACTGGAGGGGCCGCCAGGGTAAGATAACTATATCTATGTAATAACTATGTATGTTGTATCTTTACATACTGTTCCTACTTAACTGTATTTGCACATTTTATTGCTTTAAAAGATTTAAAGTTTTTGTCTGAAATGTGCTATTTTGGGACGCCAAGGTCGCCCAATCCAGCAACACACCATTATTCATGTCCTATCTCTCACATTTCCTGTCTTCCTTTTCATATTATCAGCTTTCCAATAAATGCGAAATGCATCCCAAATATATTAAACAGATTACCTCACAAGATAGACTATTTTTAATTCTAAAAACCTTACATAGATGCCCATTTTAGACTTTGTATTTGGTGTCTAACATAAATGATGTGTATTTCCAGACATGTCCACGGGGGGGCAATAGCCACTATGATTGACACTGTGGTCGGGGCTCATGCGAACATCTTATCTGGACCTGTTGTGACTGCCAACCTCAACGTCAACTACCGCAGGTACAGAAAGAACATTTTTGTTGCTTTGTTTAAAATGTACTGAATATGACAACTTTTTATTGGTTAGTATACTAACAGACAATAGTTATTTGTATATTTTGAAGACCCATGCGTCTGTAACACCCTCTATTTGGTATAATAGCCCAATTGTCTGATGTCAGTATTACTGTATACATGGGAGGAGCAGTCAGGGTCGGTGTGGGCATATGTTGTATGTTGCACTGTGTTGTCATGTATGGTCAGTTTGCCCTGATAACCACGCGTCTTGTTCCCAGGCTGATCCCACTGGGAAGCACGTTGGTGATTGAATCCTCTCTGGATAAGAAAGAAGCCAAAAAAGTATTTATCACATGCAAAGTGACCAGCAGCGATGGCTCCAAACTGCACACAGACTCAACAGGTACATTTTTACAAGCATAACTTGTCTGGTGGGACATGGGAAAGGTTGTGTTTGGTCACATGTCTGCTTGTCAATCTTCTGTTTTGTCACTGTCCTGTTTTCTTTCATGCCTCCTATGCAGCACTGTTCGTGTCGATCAAAATCAGCCACCTACTCCTGGGATCGTGATGCAAACACGCCAGACGACCACCCAGACTACCACCTCCACAAACACTGCCAGCAACCTGAGCCCACACAGTGTGTGTGTGTGTGTGTGTGTGTGTGTGTGTGTGTTTGTTATTGGTTTGAAGTATTTTGGGGTGTTTTCTTTTCCAGGTGATATCAGAGATACATTTATATCATAATACTTATACGCTCTCTGCACGCCAATATGTTATTGGTGACAAACTGTATGGTTTCATGACATACATTTACTTGATTACCTCTGCTTAGTCTTATTAACACATCTGGATTGGATTGGATTCAATTTTTTGTCTGTGCACAGAGTACATGTACAGAGGCAACGAAATGTAAAATCTACAGTTCATCGCTAAGCATTTTTCATTGTAAATGTTAGGATTTATTTATTGTAATTTATACAGTAGTTGTGGTTTGAAGTACAACTGATTATTGCTCAAAGTGTTCTGAAATTAATATTTTATTTCTTCTAATAAAGCCTTACCTATTGGTATTTTTCTTTTTTTGATTTATCTTCCTCGCTCTTTGCTTCTGATCATTCAAAAGGATAAAGACTTGAGTTGGATGTGTTCCACTTACACTTAAAAGGACATTTAAAGTTTCTCTTAGTGTGATAAGTGTTTTTAATTAATCCACTGGAGCTGTGGAACAAAAACATAAAATGACAAAAAGAAAATTAAGCTAGTTTATATTTTTGAAAGGGGATTCTTTAAGTCTGCAAATGTATTATCACAATCAGTTTTTTTACTTATCTGACCATTTGTAACTATGTTTTACCTAAATACTCAGCCAGCAGCTGTCGGAGCTAAGCCCCCTTCTATTGATTTCTCATAAACTGTCAGAAGACGACATTGCACTTCCAGAGAGGGAATCTAATGTGGATGTTTATCAAGCAGCTTAATTAATTCTAATGGATTCTAGTGAAATTTGAAAAATAGCTTGAAATATATCAGTTATATTAATATGTTCTGTTCAGTCACTGCTTCTTATATCCGTAAATCACTAACTGCTGAATTCCACAGATGTTTTATTATTACATGCAGCTTATAATAGTCTATTGAATTAGTTATAATTACTTTTTTATATGATTTAATATTAATTTATTATTTATTTGATTAATAATCTTGAAATTACAAATTATATTTCCATTGTAGCCATTTAAAATACTGAGTTGCTTATGAGCCGATGCTGCTGAGTGAGTTTTTGTATCGCAGTAAATCATTGAGTCTACTGAACCCTGCAGTATGAAGTTCTCACAGCGTTTGTCTGGTGGTTTCTGAGTCCTTGGGCTCATCACAGCGCAGGCCTAGTGGTCTTTAACCTCAGAACAAGTGCAGATGGAAATGTGTGTGTGTGTGTGCAGGATAAATGAACACCAGCAGTTTCTTCTCCCCTGAAGGCTCATGTGGTCAAGTTGGGTTTAAGGAAGTGTGTGTGTGTGTGTGTGTGTGTGGTTAGTTAAAACCACCTACAGCAAGTTCTGTCCACTGTAGTAACTGCTTTTACTTTAGATATAGCTCTTGAAAAGCTTCATTAGACCGTTACTCTTTAAACCAAAATGTCATCTAGAAGTGGAATCACTTGACAGAATAGTGAGGTGTCGGGGACTTGACAGTTAGCTTTTTGAGTGTCACCTGCAGAGGAATATTGGCATCCAGAAATAAATATGCATATGGGTCTATTTATTTAACAATAGGCGTTATTGTGTTGAAACCGCTATCAATTATTTATCATGTATCAGAAAAAACAGTGAATCAAATAATATACTAAACATCTCTTCACTGCTTGCTTGTGAGGATTTGGTGATGCGCTGAGAGGTTATGATCAAATTATAGTATTATTCATCATACTGGATCGAATTTTAGGAGGTCCAGCTGTATAAAGTATAGTTATTTCAGGAAAGTGGTGAGGGAGAAGTATAAAGTAAAAATACCTCAACATTATAAGTATCCATACCTTGTAAAAGTAAATGCTCTTATTCCACACTGTGACTTTAATGTGTGTCTCTGGACCCAGTGGAAGCACCATGTATTACCACAATGATGTAAACTGAGAAGACATCGATTATTCATCGTTTTCTTTGAGCCTATTGTTTTCCTACCTCTAATAAAATGAGGTATTGGCAATACCTCATTTTATCGTATTGCATACCATTATTAGAACAATGTCCTTCCAACTGCACATACCGAGGCCCCCAGGAGGTTTTAACATGCCACAATAATGACCAGCATATAAAGAGAGATCATGTGGAAGTAGGTTTGTTGAATTTGAAGCCAAACTTACATTGGAATAACATTTCTCCTCATATATGATTTGCGTTTTCTCGATTCATGTGAAGGCAATGTGTGGCAGCACCATGGGATTACATTTGTCAACTGAGCACTACAAAGCAAAACCCGATCTGCTGTTGCGTAACGGCCGGTGACATAACTCTCTCCAGCCCGGGACGGTCAGGGCGCACGGGGAGGGGGGAGGGTGGGGGCACGGCTTGTGAACGGCCGGTCCAGCTGCACGCTCTCCTCTCTGCGCTGCTGCCTCGGGGGGAGAATACATTCTATCAAAAACAACCCCACAAGAGGAGGTGTGCTGTTCCAGACAGAGAGGGCTCTGAGATGACCACCGACGTGTGGGACCCGCTGTAAGGACCTCGGCGCGATGGCCCTGCAGCGCGTCCTCAGACCGTGCGCCGGCCCGGGCGCCAGAACAACAGGTAGGATGAGCTCCAGTTTAGCCACGTTAACGTCGGAGTCGGATGGCGGCAGGTGGAGTTCAAAACCGACTGTCATTTGACTGTGTGTGTTTGTTTGTGTGGAGGGCCACCCAGTGTTTAGACAGGAGAGTAATGGAATATGAGGAGCCCGACGTCCCCCCCGCTGGGAGCCCCCTCAAAAGAGGTAAGAGGATCCATCACTGAGCTGCTCCTCTGCAGCTCGTCTGGGTTATTTGAACTGTTGTGCCTCGACAAGCATGTAACTTGCTTTAGCTACTCATAGTTTATTTTTAGTCTCATGTTTACATTCTCTATAGTGTTTGTTTCCTTCTTTTTCTTTATATCCTTTCTTTCTTTAATATGAAGCAAGTCTTATCTCCCAACATGCTTTGCCCACTTCCACTCACAACTATCTCCTCCTCCCATGCACTCTTTAGCTCATATGGTCACCTTTCCTTCACTGGCTGCTTCTTTGTTTCTATCGTGTTCACTATTATCTTATTCCTGCACTCTCATCCATCTTTACCCCGTTAACCCCCCTCATCCCTTTAATGGAGTGTGGTTAAGGTGCTGTGAGTGGGTTAGAATGACAGTAAACCTGAGTAATCCTGGAGGATTAGTTCTTATTTCTGCTTCTGTTTTTGGCCAATGCTTTACTATTCAACGCCTCTTCCAGGCTCAAATCAAACTGTCACATGAGATAAAACACCTTGTCCTTTGCTACAGAAACCCACTGCACACCTTCCATATCATTCGACACCTTTAGTCTACACACACTGCTCCGCTAATGGATGCAGACTGCAGAGTGAAGAAAATACATGTTTCTTTGCAGCATGGGAACAGCATCTGATTTGCGCAAATACAGTGGGCTAACAGTGAATAATATGGAATTAAAACTCAGTCCTGTATTTTTATATGCATTAGCCTACAGTTTACCAATGTTAGCGATAGTGATTTATTTTGCCATTAGTGTTTTTTAATATTCTTCAATTTAAGTTCAATGTAAACAGAAATGTAATCATTTATTAAATTGAACTTTGAACTATAGTCAAACTTATGCAGCCAAACATTGTTCTATGAAGGTGCTACAGTTTCCAGATACACCAAATATGACTGAAATGAACTTTTGTGCATTGCGTCTAAAATAATGTTCACGACAGCTGGAGCTGGAACAACACACATTGTCAAATAGGGCAAAAACATTTATTTTTTTAACAACAGCTACATAGGGGGCAAAGGTGTTGTGGTTAAAGTTTGTTTTTAAAGAGCAGCATCAGCTAACTTTCAGATCCTGGAACTGCTGTAATGGCGTTTCAGTGAGTTTCAGTGTGGTTGTACAGTTTTCTTTCATACTGCTGATATGGCCTTTCTTAAGGTGACGACTGTCTTGGTTTTAGTGGCGGGTGTGGGTGTCTGCTCATTATTCTTGAGCATTCTTTGAGTATCTGGTGCTCTACATTGCATTTCCTCCTGCCCTTCAGGGTAAATCTCTGAAAGTAACGTTGTTCATGATTGGATGAATTGCTGTCTGTGGTGTCCCAGGTATCTATTGTGGGTCCGATCATCTTCTCTTAACTCTATTTGTTATTCTGCTGTCATTTGTTAATGTAGTATTGGTGTTTATTTTCACGATAGTGTCCGCAAGTATCTTTCTGTCAACCAAAATGTTTCCAGCATGCTAATTTCTTGCAATAAATCCTAACTTCTGGACCAAAATACTTTTATTTACAAAAATCACATCCATTATCTGCCTTTCTACAAATGTATTTTGAAACTCCTCAAAGTCATTTTTGAATATTCAATCAGTTACTTAAAGGCCAACATGTTTTAAATGAAAATGTTTCTTCAAATAATAAAAACCTAAAACAACTTCCCTTTAATTCCCCCACTTTTATTTGATTACACTATATATCTATAACGCATGCTAGTGTGCTATAGATACAGATTTATTCAAATAGATTGCAACTGCATTTCCTGAATATATTATAAAATATATTAACTTTTGGAAAAAAAAGTAATTACACACATAAGTGTCTACAATATGCGATTGAAGGATATTTACAGGATGTCAAACTGATTCATCAGCGAAAACAGGTTAAAAAAAAGAGCCGCTAAAGCCCACAGATCACGGTGTAAAAGTGAACAACATCACCTGGTGATCCAGACAGAAGACAATGAAATTATGGAATAGCACTCTTCCTGTAAAGGGTAGGTCTTTATTTTATGTTACAATCACTAAAAAGCAAAGAAACTTAATGTTTTAAAAACTTATATATATATATATATACAGTACATATATATATATATATAAACACACATATATATATATATATAATTATTTCACTGTACTTTATATACACTTATACACACTGTGTACACTTTGCATTTTTTTCATTTTCTTTATTATTTAATTTTCTTAACTGTAATATGTTCTCCTCCGCTATTTTATTGTATTGTATATATTGAGCATTTTTTCATTCTTAATATTCTATCTATCTATCTACCTATCTATCTATCTATCTCTCTATATCTATCTATCTATATATCTATCTATCTATCTATCTATCTATTTATCTATCTATCTATCTATCTATTTATCTATCTATCTATCTATCTATTTATCTATCTCTATCTACACATATTCTGTATCTATCTAGCACTTTTTCTGGCCTTCTTTTAATTGAGTTTACACATGTGTGTTTATGTTTTAATTATTTAGTATCATGTCATAGATTGACTATTTTTGTTATATTGTAAATAAATTAAATATATATTTTTCCTGTATCTATTTATTTAACTAATTATACTAATTGAGAAGGTAATAAAGTAGTTAATCTGACTTTAATATTTCTACATTTTGTATTTCTTCTGTGCTCTATGTCTCATGGTTTTGTATTCAGGCGAAGTTGTCGGCCCACTCTCTGGGTTCAGTGGGCTTCGGTGCTGTTATGTAACGCAGCAACTGTCACTTGAGCAGTCGGCTTAGATGTCAGAGCAGAGATCTGAGTGAGAGTTCGACTGATGAGTGGTGTTCAAGTGTGTGCCTCTGCAATCATGTAGTCTTGGATAGCTAGCTAGCGCATGTGTGTGTGTGTGTGTGCGTGTGTGTACATGTTGGTGGGTTCATGGCTTGGCAGATAGGTGTGTCTTGCTAAATGTATACATGCTGTGTCACATTTATATTGCACAGAGACTGATTGTGGTTGGTGATCACATTAGATTATTTTTCCACCATAAACCGCAAACTGTTAATTCCATTCAGCGTAGAGATCATCTACCTTAAGTTAAAATTGTTAATACCAAATTTTAAAAATGACAAAGGTTTAGCTTGAAACTCATTATGTTGCAGGTAACTTTAAGTAATGTACAGAGGTTCATGTCTGATGATTAGTACAAGTAACAAAAACATCAAGCAACAACTTTTTCCCACATCATCTTGATTAGCTTTCATGTTCACAGAACAAACATCCACAGACAACATCCATCCAATCCCCCAAAACAATCCAATCAAAACAAAAACATTAAACATTAAATGCAAATAAGCAAGTAATTGTAGATAAGGGGAAATAAAACAGTACAGCAAAAAACACAAGATTATGCAAGAAACAAAATAAACTACGTACACCACTATAAACCTTTAAACGAGAATAATAACATAATACGTATTTATCTACATGCACATAAATATACAGAAATTGATATATCCATACAACCAACCGCTTTGTCTTAAGTGTTGGTAAGTAATTTGGTAATCACATTTTGATTTGTACAAAGGAAGGTGCTCATTTGACACCATATTAATACAACAGTTACATGTATTACAGTTTTTCTCCATTGCTTTGGCTCAATTCTTGAAACAGAAATTACATTCTCAAAACAACTTGTGCAAACCTCCAAACCACTGGGAACTTGTTCATAACAGATTTGAATTTCTCATTCCTTTAATCAAATTGCAATTGTTTTAGAAACTCCTTGCAAATGACAAGTACAATTGCCTCCAGCTTGCACACATTTCAAATGATTTAGCACATCTGTGCAAACGGTTAGGTACAATTGCCTTCAGTTAGCCCAATTACCAATTGAATACATCTTGCTGGTCTAAACTGACTGTTGCTTCTCAGTCAAGTGGTTGTTCTCTGCAAAACATCTTGGCATCATTTCCTTGTGTACATCATCACCTGCACAATAGTTCACTCCACTGTCAAAATCGTTCAGGCACATAATACCATGAAAAACATCATGGTATATACTGTAATATGGATCTCTTGGATCATCGGCTTCATTTTCAGGTGCAACTAGAACTTTACTAATCAAGGAGTACATGAGCATCGGACTCTAAACCAGGGGTCCCTTCTCCAGGCAATGGATGCTGCTTGTGCCGATGTCACAGCAGATCAGTGCAGGGGATGGTTGCGGCCTGCACGGCGATTCTTCCCCCGTTGCATAGCAAGGGAGAACATCAGATGCAATGTTGACGAAAATCTGTGTCCAGACAGACGTGAGCGAGAGGATGAGCAGGAGAGTGAGGATGAACTCCAGCTTGTGCTCCAGCTTTGCTTTACTTTCCTACTGTATGTTTTGTAACAGTAGTGTAGGCTATACTTAATTTTATTTTTGATGTGCTTTTTGTTTGACAGTATTTTTTGCTGGACACATTTTCTGTTTCTGTTTTGCAATTACTGTAACAATTTCCACGGCAGTATAAGTGCAATACAGTATGTGATGGGAAACCTTGTTGGCTCCTCTTGAATGAATCTTTGTGCTGTTTGATACACATAGTATTCTGGAAAGAAAACATCTACTACAGTAACCATTCAGTGTCAAAGGACTAAGCCAAGATTGAAATGTGAACATGAGGGATATTTCTATGGTCCACTGCCATACTGACAAAACATCTAAACATTTTGACCTGCAGTGTTTAAACAATGACGAAGGGACTTTTCATTTTGGGGGCACTGACTATTTGTATGAGAAAAGGAATTAGTTTTGACTGATGAGTTGTCTGTTTTGGGAGAGATATGACCTTTTGCAGGTGTGCCATAGTGTTTTGCTAAACCATCTACGTTATTTTGGCAAATGTATTTAAAGCTTTGAGGATGTCCTTTTTTTCAAGAGAGATGAGCCACAGCAATCGAGAAGGAAGTTTTCATTTTGGGGGCACTGACTATTTTTATGAGAAAATGATTTGGGTTTGAAGCTTGAGTTAACTGTTTTGGGTGAGATATGACCTTTTGAAGGGGATCTATGTAGTTGTGCTGAACCATATAGGCTATTTTACCAAATGCACTAAGAGCTTTGAGAATGTAATTTCTGTTTCAAGAATTGAGCCAAAGCAATGGAGAAAAACTGTAACATAGGTTTGGAAACATTGAAAACCCATCAAAGAATACAAACATGAATGGCTTTTGATTTGGAAATAATGCTTTTATTTACCTCAAAAGGCTCCTTTTAAAGTATGATTTAATTTAACATTAATCATATACATTTTATTTAGAAGTCTCCTTTAACCATTTGTACAGTTAGTGTTCACGTTTCTTTAAATGTTCCGCCTGCGTGTCACTGCTCTGCTTTCTCTCTCTTTCTGCTTATGAGGCAAAACTGATTTGACGAGGGGAGGAAAACAGTGGAAACCACAGAGGGCCTGATCTGGTGTCAGTCAAAGACCGGCTCGCTCTACGCCTTCCATTGATACTTATCTCACCTCTCTGCCCCCCCCCCCCCCCCCCAAACTGGCAGAAAAAAGAGCACCTATTGCTTCACAGACACCCACCTTCTCTGCCTTTAGCTCTTTTCTCTCTTTCTCTCTCGTGTGTGTGTGTGTGTGCGTGTGTGTGCGAGCGCATGTGGTATGGGTGCCAAAGAGTCACACAAACATAGACACACACCATGTCACACATAGACACACAGCATTGTAAATGGGAATCCTGAGTCTAATTTAACCTCTCAGTGAGGTGTCTTCACCACGAGGCGTTTGTACATTGGAAAAAAATATATATAATATTCTGAATTCTTACTAACAGAATCAAACTGCCACTAAGGATTTTAGTTTTTACAGCTGAAAGTGCGACCGGGTTAGTTTCGGTCACATTTCATGCTAATTTTATTTTATCCCCTGATTAAAAGAAAACCCTTTGAATATAATATTCAGGATTTCACATATTTAGTTGCTCGTTTGCATGTAACATTTTGTTTTATTACCCTTAAAGCATCACCATTATTTTAACTTGATATTTCACTGCCAAGACAACCTCGTTGTTTTTAGTGGCGGAAGAAGTATTCAGAAACACAAAATTTAGGTGAAGCTAAAGTCCTGTATTTAAACTTCTCACTTTAGTAGCAGAAGTATTGACCACAAAATGTAGTTGAAAAATAAAAGCACTCATTTTGCAGAACCCCCACTGCCAGTGTTATTATATATTGGTGAACAATTATTATTGGTGCATCAACATTTAAGCTTTCATGTTGTAGTTGGTGGTTGTTTGTTATATTTCTCTATTAAATGCAAGATGTAAAAAACTGTAATGAATACTGTACTTTCGTAAAAGAACTATTTTCTAACACTGATATGATTTTTAAAAATCGAACATTAAATCCTTTTTAAAAAGTACCATTATGCTATTTAGCCCTGTGTGTTAAAGCGTAGTCGTTTGTAACGCTCATGAATACACACTGCATGTTGTGTTTCTGATTCTAAACCCAGACGCTCATATTTAGTGCAGCTCGTAGTGAATCTTCAATTTACAGTAAGTGTTGTGAATCATTAACAACATGTATTCTCCCTCAGGAGGAGTTGTGTCCAAGAAGACTCATTTGAGTAAGTGTTTTATGAAATATGGTGTTTTAAAATGTATGTGTGTCTGAATGTGTTATAGACATTGTTGTGCTTGTGTTAGATATTTGTGCATGCATTGTGGTTAACGTCATAGTTAGTGAACATACAACATTGCACCTGTACAGCAAGACACCAAGCACACACACACACACACACCTGCACACACACACACTGTGTAGTGTCGTTGCATTAGCATTACAGTGTCTGCACGCAGTTTGTTGCACCTGTGCTGCCCCCTTCACACACACACACCCACACCCACACACGCTGCATAGACGCAGTGATGAAAATGTCAACGACTAGGGGCTTTGGCATCTGAATGCAGATGCAGAGATAACGTCTCATATTGTTTTACTTCTTGGGTTTAACACTTCTGCCACAACTTTAGCACACCTGGGTGTTGTCAAGTGCCGAGATGCTGTGTAACACGCACCAACCTTTGAGTTAAGTGGTGTGATGATGAACATATTGATCATAAACAATGTCATCATTGTTTATGATCAATAGATTGTTGCTCGTGAGTGAGACCACATATGTGTTGAAGATAGCCGTGGTAGTCTTGTGTGTCAGGGGCTATGTAAACAAACTCAAGTGCACTTAAATATCATTAAAATGCAGCATTAATAATAAGAAGTAACGTTATATAGCTCTCTGATGGGAGACATTCCTTTACTTTGGACACTTTATATATTCTTTTGGCAAAACTTTTGCACTTTAACATAAGTAAAAAAAAAATTTAATTTACTTTTAAGAGTGTAATGTAAAATAAGAGTATTTCTGCTGAGCTCAATACTGATATCTTATTCCTGCCAGTATAAATAAGCAACCATGTGCATCATGAGCATCAACAAGACAACTTTAAAAAAAAAAACTCATGTGTGAGTTAGAGTATATACAATCTTACTTTGATGAAATATTTTTAGAACTTACTCTGCTTACTCCTGTTGAAAATAGTTTAGTTTAATTTCTTAGGAAGAGTCCTAAAGGTGCCACACACTATGAAGCCCATTTGTGTATGTGCGGTGTAGAGTGAGGGGGTGAAGGACAACAACAAAGGTATAAGGAAAAAGTACCGTGCGAAAGAAGCCCGGGCAGGGGACAGTCCCCCCCTTTCTTTCTCTGTCTCCTCTCTGTCTCTCTCTCTCACACACACACACACACACACACACACACACACACACACACACACACACACGCACGCACACACACACACACACACACACACACTCTGACAAGGAAGGTGAGGCGGTGACTGACACTCAAACGTCTGAATATATGTGCTAAAGCTGCAGTGAGGACCTGACCCCGCTCGCTGAAGGAAGAACGAAAAGACAGAAGAAAGACTGAAAGAATAGATGGTGTCAAAAACAGTGCGTCAAAAGAAGTGTGTTAGACAAAGTGAGAAGAAAAGTGAGTTTGGGAAAGTGGGACAAGCGTCTCAGACAAGTGGAGGAGTGAGGATGATGCGAGGTAGGGATGAAGTTTTTTGTGTGTGTGTGTGTGTGTGTATATATGTGTGGGCAATCTAATCAAAGATTTTTAAGCAATTAGATTAATTGCATGTTATTTGTTCAATGTTTCTCGTGATCAACCCTGGTTTTAGGGTTTCTTAAAAGTTAGTATATGACTGTGACGTGATGCTTCTGATCATGTTGTTATCCAGAGAGTTAATAATGCCACCTTTAGGTTTAACCCTCCTGTTACCTTAGGGTCAATTTGACCCCATTCAATGTTTAACCCTCCTGTTACCTTTATATTTACTGACATATTTTACCCTTGGGGTCAATTTGACCCCAGCAATTAAAACCTCCAGAAAATTATTAGAATTAATATTGTTTTCCAAGTTTAAGTGTGAGGTACTTTATGTTTGTTTGTTGACTACCTAAATAGCCCTTTAAATATATAAAAAAGTTGATATTTCTTATATGTTTGACACAGTGAAAAATAGCCAGGGGTCAAATTGACCCGAAAGAACACCGACATTAAACATTGAATGGGGTCAAATTGACCCTAAGGTAACAGGAGGGTTAAGGCCGGTTTGTAGTTCTAGTTTCATGAGGTTGAACAGTGAAACAATTAAAAGTGGTTCAAAGTTTGATAATTTTGCACTTTCATCAAACTAACTACTTTTAATGTTGTATTTGATGTTTCAGCTGGTTTAAAGTATCTGAATGAAGGCAGAAGTTATTTTTGTTTTGAAAATTAATTTGTTCTCTCCAGAGTTCTTGATTGGCTGACTGTTCACATCAATTTATGTGTTGCAGTTTTAGGGTTTGGTAACAGGACTACATTTGGAGTTCCCTTTGATGGATTCAAGATTTGAATCATGTCTCTGTCCGTCCCACACACACCTCAGACATGAAGCGGAGCTGACTTCACTTGTTGAAGAGTACAAAAAGTTGAAATGTTTACTGTTTCAAACAAGTTCCATAGGTTTTACTGTCAAACACCTTTTATTTAGACTCATCACATTTTCCTGACAAGTAATATAATTAAGAAATTAAACGTATTAAGGCTCAAGGGATCAGGTTCTAAAATGGCATTTGAAATATTCGAAACACGTTTGCAAAAACTTTCACCAAATTGTAACCGAATTCAAACGAAAGAGACAGGAAAACAGGATGCTTCACGACCACAGTGCATCAGTTTGAATGGACTGACTTCACATACCCAAGACAGGTTGCAGAGGAAATGCTGATGTTATTTTAAAAATGTGATAATGAAGATGTTGAAAGAAGATGGAATTTATTTTACGAAGTAATTACAAATTAATAGAAAACAAACACACAACACCCAGAGGGGAAGAAACAATAAGAAAGGAATAATCTTCTTTTTGCAAGTTGCTTCCACACTTGTTCTCTCTTGCAACCTGAACACACACACACACACACGTTTAGATGCACAAGCTCACAGCAGGTGCTTTTAAGATGGCACCTAGATACGCATATCTGCAGCTGTGTGTGGATAATGTGTGTATGAAAGAGAGAGAAGGAGTCTCCTATTGTCGAAAACAGGACTTTTTTATTCTCTTCACTTCATCAAGAAACATTTGTGTTTAATTCCATGCTGTTACACACTCACAGTGGGCTTGATGCCATCAGCATCTACTCACACACACACATTTCATATGGCTTTGTTGTTGTGTTGGGGGATGCCCGAGTACATTCTTATACAGTTTCTTTATCAGAAAGGATTTCCTTGTGCCTCTGTGCAGCACTTCCAAGGCGGCAAAGCGGTTGGCATCAGATCAAAGATAACATCAAAATCGCAGGTGACACGTTCCCCCCAAAATACGGCAGAGGAAATACAAGACGAGAGCTGATTCATACACATTGCTACTGTCAAAACATGACTTCTTTCAAACACCCCCAAATTTAGCCTGCACTTGAAAGTAAAATATGGTTAATCTGGTGCTAACTGGTGTTCAGATTAGCTTTGATGCTTCACTTTTTCTCAGTTAGGGTGGTGTGGGTAGTTGTTCTCACTTTGTTGTTGTCAACAAATGAATGACACTTATATAAATGTAACAATCAACACCGTTTGAAGCATCACAATATTTAACACCTATCAGCATTGCAATAACTGTAACAAGAAATATTATGGAACAACATATTAAATACAGAAGAGTGGTAAGAAATAGTTCTTATTAAAATACGTGTTTCTTCCATTAAATACAGATTACAGTTAGACGTTCTTAAATCATGGATTTTAAAAGAAAGGAATTGTGACGGGGTGTGAATTCACTTTTTCATTTTGCTTTAGTAAATCCGATAATTTTAATGAATCTAAAGTTGGATTTGGTTAGCTCTTTCATGAGAAAATATGTATTGTATGTAAATGTATGCTATGTTATTTAGTTAACTACAAAGATCACATAATCTACTTTAACCCCATATTTATTTTGGTCCAATATAAATTTTAGTGTGGCTGTTAAAGTGATGTTGAATATTTTAAATGTCCTGTCTCAGCAAGGTTTTATATTAAAGTCTTTAAAGTATCATTTATATGATTTACTTTTTTTTTTTAAATTGCCGGTATTATTAATAAAAAAGAATACATTAATTATCTAAACCATTTTAAATCAAGGTACGCATATTATTAAAACATTTAACTTGCAGTGATGTTGTAGATAATTAAATGATAATCCTCCTAACCTGGGTTTAATAATGTATTGTTTGAAAACTGTAAATCTGCTAATCTGTCAAAAACACACAGTTTGTGTGTGTATATGTGTGTGTGAAGTGTGTGAGCTTGTGAGGTGTGTATACAAACATACACACTTACCAAAGCTTCCGTCAGAGGAAAGTTTTTTTATTTTTTTGACCGCTTATGTCTGAGAACAGACTGCTGACAGAGTGATCTTAGGCTGAAGACTTGAGTGTGTCTGTATCGCCCACCCCAGACCTCCACCACCCACACACACGCACACACAGACACGCATTCCACAGAATCTTTTATTTTAAAAGTACTGAAATAAACTCCTTATAGGTTGATATCCAGAGAACAAAACTTTCCTTGCGTTTTTCTTTTTTTTCTCCTCGTGCTTTTTTCAGTATATTTAAGGTGCTACATATTTTGATGTCTCATTTTTGGCCTTCTCGGGCTTGTCTAGTGCTATTTATCCTATTTAGACGTAGCTCACTGTACTTTATCTTGTCAACTACCTTAAGAATCACAACAATTGAAAACCAAAGCTATTGTCCAGCGTTTAGCAGGAAGTCATTGCACATCTTCGTCTATCCGCTGTTATACGCGGACGCTTTCGTTGTTTGTATGACGACGCTGATACATGTAGTTTTTAAGCCATTGATAACTCTAAATCTTGATCAAAAGGCATAAATCCGTCCACAGCGTCTCGCATACGGAAGCGTGGGAGGTGGCATTTTTATTTTCACAGACAAACCAGAACATTTCCTCTACGGCTCATCTACTGTACTCAAACTTCTTCTCTTCTTAACATCATCTCACACAAAATAGATAGTGGAGTAGTGGAGTAGTTTTTTTATGATGTCACTTCAGTCTAAATATGTAAATATAGCTTTGTGTGGTGCATTCTTGGTGGTTTCACACTGTACGTTGTTGCTTGAACGCAGTGAAAATATAAAATGTTGAATGTTCGTCAAGACATGTTGTCGGTCAAGATGCAACAAAAGTAAAGAGCATTGCTGGGATAAAGCACCGGAAAGCAAAATTGATTTTCATTAATTATTGAGCACATACAATCTATAGTAGAGAGATATGTTTAACCTTATTAATCGGGTCATGAGCTGAGTGGTTGAGCAGCGATGCCACATGAGGGTAAACCAATATCTGATGTTTAGGTATTCGCCAGTAAAAACAAAAAAGCTAATTTAGATTAAAATAACATGTATTTCTAAAATATGTTTTTGGGCTATATATTGAGTGCTAGACACAATAACACTATTCTGTCACTGACAAAGACACGAAGGGAAGAAAGAAAGGTGGTTTCGTTTTTTTCAGTTTGTTATCTATCTTTCTCTCTCTCTCTCACACACACACACACACACACACACACACATATGCACACACAGGAGATGCTACATTCCACTTACAGATACTTGGGTCTTGATGCAGATTCCTTGTTTTGCAGGTGTTTTTTTAAGCATAAAAAGACTAATACATAAGTCATGATTTAACTTGATCCCGCTTTAGATACTGTGATGTGTAGTTAGGTTAGATTAAGAATTGTCACAGCAGGAGCAGTATGTGTGATGTGTGCGTGTGTGTGTGTGTGTGTGTGTGTGTGTGATATCAGTGGAAGGTTGTGGGTCACGGTGGATTTCCTATTGTTTGAGGTTGACAATCAGAAGTGAAATTGTGAGAAAAAACCAACAGACCACTCATGTTCTCTCCGCCTATCCTGCACTCCAGTAAACATACAATCAAAGTCACAGCTCGGGTACTTTACATGGTAGATATTTATAAATATAGTATATGATATTTAGTTTGCAGGAAATGCTTCTGCTGCATTTGTTTGAACCAAATCCTCCAGTCATCTTGGGATGTCCGAAACTTGTTATATTTGTGAGGAAAAAAATCAAATCCATATCATGGTGAATCTTGAGGTTAATAAATCAACTCTTTTGGTAGTAGCTGCTTCCTTACACATGGTACTCTATACGTGTGTATTTAAAAAGCGTATTTGACCTCAGGCCGGCTGCCTCTTCAGGAGCCTTCAGGTAATCCCTGTGGCACCAGATAAAGAGGGCACACACTGACACACTAACACACACTCGTGAGAAAATCTGACACAGTTATGCACGGAAATGCAAAAACTGTATCAGACGTAAGAGCTTGTCTCGTGGAAAATAATCACACACCGTAAGTGCATTTGTGGAAGGAAGAGAGAACATGACAGGAAGAGATAAAAGAAGATAATCTAGTAAAGAATGACAATGCTATGTGCTGTGTCATTCTATGTTACTATATATGCAGGAATTATATGCAGTGCTCTATTATTTTATTTGAGATGTGCATACGATACAACTTTTCACACCTGTCACCAACACAGGCTTTTAAAAGACTTCTCTGGTACTTTAATGCATCAAATAACATCTGATTCTGACAAAACTCACAACTAAGAAAAATATTGAGGGGCGTGAAAGCTCCCAGAGATCAGGGGCACGGAGGGGGGTGAGAGGGGGGTGGGCCGTTACTGGCAGTGATGAAGGTAGAGAGACTGCATTACTGGCATCTGGCATCATCCTTTATGAGCGAGACAGAGATGGATTCACAAAAAAAGAATTGACATGAAAGAGGGACAGTCAGAGTGAAAGAGAAGCCAGTCAACCACTTAAAAGGACTCTGAGGTTGACACCTTCGTTTTCTTCACCTTTCCCCATTTGCAAATATTCCACGTCCTCAGAAGACTCCTCTCCTCATCGTATTTGATGTTATTTTGTTCATTATTATTAAGGCAGGAAGTGTTTGAAAGGAAAATACCTTTGGTTTACTCTAGTCACACAGCAATTAAAACATGTTTAAGGAGGAAGTACAGATTAAGTTCCCACAGCAGGAATTCAGATGATTCTCTGTGTGGCATTATGATGCTTGTGGCTTATGTTACTTCAACAGTGACAAGCTGTGCGCTATTGAGGTTTAGATTGATGTTTTCATGGATATTTAAATTAATTTATGAACAACATGTGATCTAATGTTATTCATTGATACATTTGAGCTTTTCATTTGCTCAAATACTACTCTTTAGCTGCTGCATGATGAGTGGTCATGATACTGAAGATCGAGTTGGCTCAGTTGCTTTGTCCCTCCTGGTGTGCTATCTGAGAGAGTGTGAAGTGGTGAGAGTAGGTGTGGAATGCACTTGAAAATGTTAACTCTGCTTTTACTCCTGTGTTTGTTCAGCTCAGATCGAGGTTATCCCGTGTAAAATCTGTGGGGATAAATCCTCTGGAGTGCATTATGGAGTCATCACCTGTGAGGGCTGCAAGGTAAGAGCACAGCATCCAACACATACTGTACGCACACACACACAATAGTTATTAGTAATAAAGCCATATTTCAACATTTTGCTGACCAAGTGTCAAAGTCAAGACCAGGACCAGACTAGTGTGAGTCCCACAAGCCATCGTCACTCCTCAAGTTGATCTGAAAGATACACATTCACAAAAAAACGTAGACAAAATTAATGAAGATTCATCTTTATTCACCTCTTATATTGCCATATACAAATATATATATATATATATATATATATATATATATATATAAAATGTGCATATATATATGCAAAAAACCAAACCTACTATAAATTAATCCTGCTGGTGTACTGCTATAATTTGCCGCGAGGATTAATACAGTTAATAAAGCTTAGATTCTGTAGGAATGGAACACCTAGATTATGTAGGGATGGAACACTTAGATTCTGTAGGGATGGAACGGTTAGATTATGTAGGGATGGAACACTTAGATTTTGTAGGGATGGAACACTTAGATTCTGTAGGAATGGAACACCTAGATTATGTAGGGATGGAACACTTAGATTCTGTAGGGATGGAACACCTAGATTCTGTAGGAATGGAACACTTAGATTCTGTAGGAATGGAACACCTAGATTATGTAGGGATGGAACACTTAGATTCTGTAGGGATGGAACACCTATATTCTTTAGGGATGGAACACTGCCTATGCTTTGCATCTTCCACATGTTATTGTAAGTGTGTGATGCAGTGTGGAACTCACACTGGTCCGGTCTTAGTCTTCACTCAGTGTATAAGTGTACTACAATAAATATCATGATACAATAATCAGAAAGCATTGCAGAGGGGAATTTTACGTATTGGGAATTTTTTTCTTTGTTTTCTTTTGAGCAATCACAGTAATAATGTTACTAAATAAATTAGACAATGGACAGGTAGTTTAGAAATATCTCCAGAGTTGTGGTCTTGACCGGTCTCGATATAAAATCTCGAGTCCTCTTAATCTATGTGAGTGAAAATGTAGCCGACACGAGACGAGTTTAAAAAGTCAAGACCGATCTTGAGTACTCCAACACTGTCCGTTATCACGTGTTTTTATTGGTATTTGTCTTAAACATCTAGTTTCTGCTGGCCGTTGTTAACCATGATATACTAACCGACCCTCAGGGATTTTTCCGGCGTAGCCAGCTGCCTACTGTATCCTACTCCTGCTCCCGGCAGAACAACTGTCAGATCGACCGGGCAAGCCGCAACCGCTGCCAACACTGCCGTCTCCAGAAGTGCTTAGCGAAGGGCATGAGCAGAGACGGTGAGACACAAAGACACCGACTTGCAGACCGACAAACAAAACACATACTCCATTCACAGCATTTGTTTATTTTCTTGTGTCTATGTTTTTGTCTTCCTCAGCTGTGAAGTTTGGACGGATGTCCAAACGTCAGCGTGACTCTCTGATTGCTGAAGTGGAGCGGCATCGGCAGCAGCAGCAGCAGCAGCAGCAGCAGCTTCAGGGGGAGGCCCAGTCTCTCTTGTCCTTCCCCACCAAGGCCCATCAAGACCGCTCCCACCATCTCCTCCAGCCCATGGCCTCAGCTTACTCGTTCACCGGGGAGGCCGAGCTGCTGTCCTTCAACGCTGATGTTCACCCTTACCTGGTGTGCTCCCCTAACGAGTCGCAGGTGTCGGGTGTGATCTACCGAGGCTCCGGTGGGTCTCCCACATCGAGACCCCAGGGGAGGGGGGACAACAGTGGACACCTTGACATAAGAGGTAAGGCTCTCGTGTGTACACACATCACACAGTTGTCCGTTTCTGCTAATTTCTCATTGGACTTCTTTGCTCCTCGTGTCAGGGTTCGACTCCAGACAGCCATCTCATGATCTTGAGGGGGTTCATCCCTACAACCCTTTGGAGGATCCTTACAGCCTCTATTCTCACTCTCTGAGGAATATAGGTGAGCAAACAGCACGGTGGGCTAACGTGAATAAAGTTGTGTTGTATTTTAATATTTACAAGCGTTTCTTCTATATTTCCAGATGAGCTGTGTGCCAGCATTGTGCGCTCCCACAAAGAGACCAGCCAGTGCAGAGTGGAGGAGCTGCAGGCTCTCAGATGGAAACTGCTCAGCAGAGAGGAGATCCAAGTCTACCAGAGCAAAGTATGACGACCTGACGACAGTGTTTTGGTTCTCAGACACACACAGAAACAATCTGCGTAACTCCCAACAAAGATCAGTAGACTGGACAGTGAGGATGAGATTATGTGTGATGAGTTAGAAATTGATTTATGCTCCAATAAACTCCGCCTACAACATATTTTCTGTGTCTTACTCTCTCTCACAGTCGGTGGATGAGATGTGGCAGCACTGCGCTATCAGACTGACTGATGCCGTTCAGTATGTGGTGGAGTTCGCAAAACACATCCCAGGTTTTCGTTTGCTTAGCCAGAACGACCAGATTGCTCTCCTGAAGACCGGTGAGTTTACCTGTCACCATCCATCTAAAATGCTTGTATTGCCTGTTTTACCATCTCTTGATGCAGTTGTGTTCCCGCCTCAGGCTCCATGGAGGTGGTTCTGATCAGGATGAGTCGCTTCTTCAACACAGAGAACAACACCGTCTTCTTCGATGGGAAATTTGCTGGGGCTGAAATCTTCAAGTCTTTGGGTGAGGGTGTCTCTACACGGGAAGGCAGTTCTGACACCGTTCATGCAGTGAACACAATATATTCATACGGTGGTTTATCAATGCTCTGTGGTTTGTTTTCCTGCAGCATGTGGTGATTTAATCACAGCAGTGTTTGACTTTGCTCACGGTATGTGTGATCTAAAGCTTACGGAGCAGCAGATTGCTCTCTTCAGTGCTCTCGTGCTCATCAACACAGGTAAGATCAACTCACCTCTACCTCAATTATGTTGCATGTTGTTCCTTAACATAAAAAAGTGGGAAGATGCTTTAGCACGAGTTGATTACCAGCAGGATGAGCAACATGTAACTGGCTAACTTATAGTTGTATCCAGTCAATGTCAGTGTCATGATCATCTTTAAGACCAAAAGTTTTTTGAAGATTTCCATTTCAATCACTATAAAATGTTGCATCACATTTTATTTATTCATTCATACTCACACAATTAGCCGGTCTGCCTCCCAGTGGCAAACAAGGTCATATAACAGCCCACACAGTGATCCAGGACATCACGTGAATGTTTGTTTGTCTTTTGTGCAGATCGTCCATGTCTGGAGGACAGAAGCAGAGTTCAGCGAGTGCAAAGAAGCGTGGAGTTCGGACTCACACACATTCTACACCGAGACAACCAAGAAAGTCTAATGCACAAGGTACATGTCTCAATACAGAGTGGATACTTTCTCTTTAATTACTCCCTCCAAACACCTCATTCTTTGACCTGCATGCCCCTAGCTGCAGTAGGCAGCGTGTTTCTGACTGTGTGTGTTCTCCCTGCAGCTGTACCAGAGGATGTCAGTGTTGCGTTCACTGTGCAGTCTGCACATGCAGAAGCTCCACTGGTTCAGTCAGCGCTACCCGCTCACGGCTCACTCTCTGTTCCCGCCGCTCTACAAGGAGCTGTTCGCCTCTGAAGCAGAGTTGCTCCCAGGGACCACTCAGTGAATAACCAGTATACACACATTTTAAGTTTCTTCATTATTTCCTGACAGAATCTATTTTTCTAAAAAAGAAAATAAGTGAGTAAAGAGCTTTTTGGTAGATTGTGTCAAACATAAATCTCAATATTTTGATAGCTTAAACCTTTTTTGATTATTCCAGGGAAACATTGAGTTGTTCCTTGTTAGTGAGGCACAGCATTCATTTTCTCAGGATACGTGTTATTGTGAGTCACAGTAAATGTGTGTCACAGGACGTTTGGACGCAGGGTACAAATCGTTGTCAGCTGAAACTGAAAATAATAGTCCACCCAAAATCTGTCTATGGAGTTTAAAACACGGACCTCCTGTAGAGTTAAAAGGTGACTTTGCAGATAGTCCAGGACCAGCTAGATAAAACAATAAGGTATTAAAACCAATTTAGACAGAAAGAAAGAATAATTTAGTAATAACAAATGTGCAGGCACAGCCAAAAAAAGAAAGAAGATTATTACCACACGTCTTGAGAAGTAAACATCATATTCCAGGAGCAAAATAACAACATTAAGCAATAAAAACAATGAACATATGTGCACACCCAATTCAACAGCACTGTTAAAATAATTAGCTTGAAACAACTGTCTATTTGTGTGCTCAATATGCCCCAAAATATCCAGAGGTACTCAGAAGCCTTTCAAAATAGGCTACACCAACATATTGTATACACATTTGAAAGGTAAAGTGTAACTTCAGCCCCAGGTCTGTCTGAGCCGGACACCCACTGCATCATTGACAAATGCTGAAGCGTGGACACAGTTGATGTGAGTTGCTTGGTGACATTTCCTTGTAAACAGGATTGGCTTTGCAAGGTTCAGGGCTGATCTGAAACGGTAGATGACATTTTGAGCCAGGTTCAGCCCATGAAATGCAGATTTTTACAAAATTGGTAAGGAATTTAAATATTTAAACCAACATTGATTTGCTTCATCACAGTAGTCACTTTATTTAGTTTACAGCTCAATAACACATCTAAGTGTGCAGCATCTCTTTAATATATTGCATAGCAAGTATTCCCTACAAAACATGAAATATTGGTGGTTATAAATTCTACACATCCAGACAACAATAAACAACCTGCCTCTTTGTTTCTGTATGTCTGTAGAGAAATGTCTCTCCTCAGGTTGATCTTGTCAGATTGACTAAGAAATCCTAAAAGCAGCAGTACCTCTTAAGTGTTATTCTCTGTGTTTTAATATGGCGTTTTATATCTTTTGAGCTTTGGAAATGTGTTGCATTAAATGTAGGAATTTAATTAAAAATGTGAGAGATACAGTAGAAGTCTCTTCCTCTGTGTGCAAACTTTTCCTTTTTTCCAGATTAACTTGCATATGTTTTTCTTTCATATCTTTCATATCTGTATGTCCGGATGTAGTCCTCTCTGTTGCTGGAATGGCTGAGGTTATAATGAAGAAAATTTCATGTAAATGTTCTAATAAACTGCTGAGGCTGTAATAACAAGCAGATGTGAAACTTTATTTTATTGTGTAACATAAACAGTTGTGTAAGACTGCGACATGCAGATTCAAGATTCAAGATTCAAGATTCAAGATGTTTTATTTGTCACATACACACACACAGGGTGTGCAGTGAAATGAAGGTGGCAATGCTCAGCAGGAATGTGCAGTAAGGCAAAGTACACACACACAACACATAAAAACAACACAATATTTACAGTGTGTGTGTGTGTGTGTGTGTGTGTGTGTGTGGTGTGTTGTGGTGGGGGTTGGTGGGGGGGTGGTGGGGTGGGTGTGAGGTCGGTCGTCTGGCCTGAGGAAAACTCTGAGAACTCAGTCTCTCTCTCTCTCTCTCTCTTCAGGCGCCTGCCTGGACCTGCCGCTGCCACAGTCTGTTGTTGTTGGGGGTGGGAGTCTGGTTCATGATCTCCCCGGCCTGCCCTCTGCACCTGGTGTGCCTCCTGGTGTGGTGTGGTTGGAGTGTGGTTCCAATAGTGCGCGAAGTCAGCAGAGCCTCTCTGCCTGGCCTTCCTGTCCTTGCTGTGAGCTAAGGCAGGAGGCTTGCTTCCTGTCAGCTTCTGTCAGGCTCTCTCTACAGCTCAGAAGGACTGAAGGATTCTCTGGGAAGCCTGAGGAAGGTAGGCTGCCCTGAGGTGGCCTTCCTCAGCTGCCCTTGCTGTTCTGACCACCTGGTCCCTTTCTCTGTGGTGTCTCATGGGTGATGTGGACTCCCTCCATTTTATACCGCCTCACCCCTCCCCAGTAGTCCCCACCCCCCCCGTTTGGTCCCAGTGCTCCTCGTTCTCACAATCTACCCTCCTAAGTTTTGGTCCTGTGTATGATGAGGTGACTCCTGAGTTGATAGGGCTGGCATCAGACAGAGTGGGAAGATCAAGCCAGGTCCTCAGGGTACGCCTTCATGTCATCGGAGCCCTGGCCCACTGTGTCATCCGATGTCATCACCACATGATGATGTTGGTTGGAGTGTGCAAGTAGACATGTAACAGGGTGAGGGCTGGGGGACAGGGAGTGTGTTCTGGGGAGCTCTGGGCTGAGGGGTCCCACCTGGGGGATTGTGGCCAGTCTGTGACCACCCTGGCTGTCCCACCAGGGTCCAGAGTCCAGTCCCAAGTCCAGGGCCTGTGTTCCAAGCTGACCAGCAGTCTGGAGGTGGCAATCAGATGGTGAGCAGTCTTGAGGAACCCTGCTGAATGATAAGCAGTGAGGGAGAATGTCACAGTCAGCAGTCTCTGATGAGCAGTGGGTCTGTAGGCCATGGTCTGGTCTGGATGAGGAATCTGTTTGGTCCATGTGGGATCTAGGAAGCGGGTCCAGCGAGGAAGGGAGGGGCCATGGTGAGGGAGGCATTTCATGCGCATTCGTGAGCATGACCCGCGGAGGAGGGGCATTCTGGGATGGGTGACGGCAGATGGGAAGCGGGACTTGGCATGCTGGACACATTCTGGGCGGGAGAATATTGAAGGCTTGGGAGCAACTCAGAGAGACTGGGGACCATATTGTGGCTGGGGATGGTGGTGACCTGAGGTCTCTAGAGAGCTGCAGCATGCCATCTGGAGTCACAGCTTTCTGGTGCACACCCTCTCTGGAGCCCCTGCTTTGTGTGTGTTCACGTGTTCATGTGTGTGCCTCCCCACCTTCATCCCTAGCGGGTGTTGTGTAGCGTAGTTGTTGCTGTAGTTGCTACTAGCTGTTGTTCATTCTGTGTTTGCGTGCGCACAGTTGTTGCTTTCTTCGCATCACGCGCCACTCCGTCGGCTCAGAGTTCTCGTTGGCGTGCCGTGCTCTGCTAGTGATGCCTCTCTGCCTGCTTCCTGGTGCCTGATTCCATTGGTGATGCTGCTCCTCCTGTGATTCCCTCTTGGCTTCCTTCACCCCTCCCGCTCCTCCTTTCAGCCCTCTCTGCCTCATATGTGCGGATGATGGACCAGGGTTCCGGGGGCCGGCAGATAGACAGGAGTTCTAACGGGAAGCAGACTGGGGTTTCTAGCTTGGATGGATGTTACCTACCTCACGTGGTTCGATGGACTCGTTAACTTAACTTTTACCGTGGGGGGACTGATCATTGCTGCTCATTGGAATAGAGACTCCTGGAATCCTTCTGGATCATGTCACTCTGACGTGGCTGGGGCTCGACTGGATCTGGCTCTGATCCTTCACTTACACTCATGTCTCACCTGTTCCTTCCCGAGGAGAGAGACAGAAGCCTTTCCTCGAGAGACGATCAAATGTTTATACTCCGGAAGCAGAAGCAGAGAGAGAGTGGCGGAGAGGTACTCTTGTTTTAGACTTTGAAGGTTAGCTCTTTTAGCCTTGGTGCCTCTTATAGCAGGGCTGCAACGTTCTTCACCTTGTGCTTTACTTTTTGTGTGCAAGTGTTAAAGTCCCCTTTTACCACCCACGCCTGTTTGTCGTCCCTGTGTACCACACAGGTGTGCCACCGACATGGATTCTGATGTGGAACGCAGATGTGGGCTAGGTTGTGGAATGAGGTGGCCGGGTGAAGCGGCTGGTGAAATGTGGACGGCTGTGGTGATGACTGAACTGAACTCCCGGTGATAGTTCCCGCGGAGAATGAGATGATCAGACAGGTCAGACACTTCTTTCGTTTCCAGGAGAAACCATTCTGTCAGACTTCTTCCGGCCTCCACGGCGTTTCACCACCAGTCAGATTTCTCAAGGATTTCTGACGTTCTGAGTGGACTACTAGACTTTTCAGGTCCACATCCGGCATCATCTGTTCCTTCAGCCATGTAAGCATCAGACAAACGCCGTCAGACAAAAGATGTCACAATCCGACTGATCCTTGAAAAGACATCATCTGACTTATGTTCCTTGGCTTATTTTCCAGCTGGGAAGGATGCTGAGCTCCGGGGCTCAGGTGAGGTTGATGGTCTCCTCGCGTTCTTTGGCTCGATCCCCCTCGATGTTTTGTCAAACCCGTTTCCCCGTGGTTGGCTCCACTAATGTTGATGTGGCTCCACGATTTATATCTACCGTGGCAAATGGAAATCGAAAAAAAAAAGTAAAAAAAAATTGAAATAAAACAAAAGTTATCAAAAAATGCAATGCTGCGGGAGTTTGTGGTGCTGAAATGTGGTTTGTGGCAAAAATATTAAAAATAAACACAAAAACTAAAGGGCGCACATTCCTGCGGAGCTGCACGAAGCGCAGGAAACAAAGAACATGTTTTGTATGATAAGAAAAACCCTTAACTCAACAAAACACATGATGTATTATTCAGCATATAAAAAGACCCGAGCATAGTCACCGTAGAGCTGCTGCTGTTGCATTCAACACAAAGGAAATGTTAGTCATAATAATAATAATAATAATCATTTATTTTATATAGCGCTTCTCAAGGCATGCCGACATCCCGAAGTCGCTTTACAGAGTCCAGTAGTCACACACACAGTCATCCCGGTGGTGGTAAGCTACATCAGTAGCCACAGCTGCCCTGGGGCAGACTGACGGAAGCGTGGCAGCCAATCAGCGCCTACGGCCCCTCCGACCACCACCAACACTCATTCACATCCATACGAACCGGGGTGAGGCTGCGGTGCATGTCATTGTGGGTGACCCTTCATCAGACTGGCAGTGGAAAGTTAGCAGGTTGTCAAAAACAAAAACTGTTGCTAACCAAGTTAAGAGTAAGCAAATTAAAAAGAGTCAATTGAAAAGCTAAAACGACTTTATGTCAAATGTACTCACGTTAGAAATAATCGTGTTTTTGATATCTCCTTCTGTGTTAGAGTGTTTGCGAAAAGCAACTCTCTATTTTCAGTGATTTTTGGTTTTAGATTTCAGTTTGTTTTGAAAATGCATCACGTAAGCACTACTTGTTGTGATGTTCTCTCTCTTTTATTGGAAAACCACAGCACAACTTGTTTTTTTAATTTCCAGTTTCCCATCGTGGCATTCCATCCACTGTCTTTTTTCTCGTTCTGTGCTATGATGCTTTTTCTGCTCAGGACCTGTTTAGTACATATAGAGCCATTAAATGAAATTTAGCAATGTAAACAAACAAGACCAGACAAGATTTGTACTCCTTAAAGTGAAGGAAAACTGAACTGTCAACTCACATATATTGACACATATGTATACAGCATGTGTGTGAGAGAGTCTGGGTTTTGTTTTATTTATACCCGGGACAAACACTTCTGTACAGTTTCCGGACTCACAACCACCAACTGAAATCCTCATGTCTACTGTTTATGATGGGGCAGGAACGTGGGAGAGCAGCAAAGGCAGGATAATTCCTCCAGTTTAAACTGTGGCCTAGAGAAAAAAAACTAGAAACTACTAACATTACAGTCCACAGCTGCACAGGAAGTTCTCTTGGGACTTTATTTACTTATTTTTTTACTACGTGAACATGGTGGGAGGGATAGTGAAGAGGTTACTGTCCTTCAGACTAGAAACTGTGCGGTCACAGTAACCTCGGACTCAAACTCAGTGTGAGATAACAAGGGATCTAAGGACTCTATCTCTCTCTCTCTTGACGAGCAAACAATAACTCAAACACGGTGGGTGAGATGAACAAGGTCACACAACATCATTTTCTTCATATAGATACGTTTTTCGGTGGAACGGAAAAAAAAGATCTGGTATTCAAAGGGCAACTCATCTGATTTTAAACATCCAGTTCAATTAAAGTCTTAAGTCTTAAAAAACAAACCTAATTGTGTGTAGAAATCCTGTGTTACAAAGATATCTGTGGAGTTTAGTATGACATTGTCATTTGGGGGGGGGGGGGGGGGGCAATGCAATACAATACTCTGTTCAATAATACTTAAAAACAGGGCATATCAGACTCTTCTGCTTTAGTTTAAATAATTTTCAATAACATTTTTGAAAATGTTCACATACATTTCCACATCCATAATTAACAGTTTTAGGGCCAAGTATACATCTGTTTCATGGTAAATTGTCAACGTTTCATTTGTTTGATCCTTAAAAAGGCATTTACAACATTGTTGACTAGGGGAAAGGGTTAAAGGCTAATTCCAACATTTAACATAACATTAGATGGTTAATAGACATCGACAGTATTTCTCTTGCAGCTTGGATATTGCTTAATTTTTTAAAAATAAATTGTAAAAATACTGTGAACTATCTTATTTACACTGCTACTTCTAGGACTACTACTAATAATGATGATAATAATAATAGTAATAATAATAATAATAATATTGACATAACTCCCTTTCAATCCCACATGTGACAAAATCGTGCACTCAGTGAAATAGTTCCAAGAGATGACAACGGGCTTAATGGCAGATTAATGCGTGACAAGATATTTGCTGAACAGACTAAATAAATAAAAAGAGAGAAGAAAAAGGAGTCTCGTGCGCGCACACGCGCTCTGACACAAAACAGCGCCCATAATTTGACCGGATCACCTATGAGTCATGTTGAAAAAACGACCTCCACTCCCACTTTTCTTCCCTCCGCCTCATTCCCCCTGAAGGCCACCAACAACAACAACAACCATAAAGTCATTGCACCGAGGTTCCGCTCTCGCAGACGGACAGCACGAAAGCGTCTGCTGGACCAATTACCCGCGGCCCCGCCGAGCGTGTTGCGTGTTTTCCTGGGCGGACTCTGTTCCCTTTGCCAGGGCAGTGAGGAGCAGCAGCGGGGCGAACAGCTCAGGACCGACGCTGCCGAGCTGACAATGGGGTCGTCTAGGGCTCTGCTCTGCTGCACCGCATGGGTCGTGATTTTACTGAGCTCAGCATCCACGGGTTCGTACTTTTTATTTCCCCACTTCTTTGTGTTGTTGTTGTTGTTGTTGTTGTTATCATGTCAGAAATAGTTGTGTTTGCTTCTTGGCTGACTCCATTTTTGTTCGTGTGAGACTAAGTGGGTTCATTTCGCCTCTGGACCCACTGACATAAATAAATAGCGAACTGACTTTCACCTTTATTTACCGTGCACGACTGTGTTCGTCTCCAGAGATGAAACCAAAGTACATCTTTAAGTAGCCTGCTAATGCTTAACTTGAATATGTATATGTTATGGTACATCTACTTCACTATATTCCAAAGGCAAATGGGCCTTTATGCTCTATTTCTTTTATAGTTATAACTTCTTTTGCACATCAGTATGAATGATGTGATACAAATTAGCTCCACCTCAACCAGCAACATTAACATCATTAAAAGCAATTATATATTGTGTAATATTCTATAATCTGTGAGAAAATGTCTTTGATAATACTTCAACATTTTACATTTAAATGTATTTATTATTATACTGTGATATTGCTGCCGTTACTTAAGTAAAGTAACACTTATTCCACCACTGGCGGTCTCTCAGTATAATTAGTACATTAAGACTTGTATAACTTTGTCTGTCTTTCTCTCTTTGTGTGTAACATTTTCCAGATGATCGTGACATGGAGCAGCGTGAGGTCATCTTTGACAAAATCATGCAAGGTGCGTGTGTTCACATGCTAGTGCAGTATCTCTGCAAGGACCAATTAGAACCTCAGAGGTTCAGAGGGGCATTCGACCCCTCTCTCTACTTCAAGAGGCTATTTTAAGATTTAGGACTGCAGTTTGAGATTTAGGATTTTGGAGCTCCACTAATTGTACCCATTAAGTTTATTTTGCTTGTCACAAGGACTACTTCTTAGCTTTTTAAAGGTCTATGTAATGTCATCTGTGGCTCTGGATTGACATACTAAATAGATTCCCTTCAGCAAAAGATTGCAGGTTATGCATGACTATAGTTGATATATCTGAGGTCAGGTTCAAGTGTAGAACATAAAACCGAAGTATCTCTGCCTCTGGTGCCTTGAGACATCAACTTTTTTGTAAATCCTTGTTTTAAAAATCCATGTGTCTTTCAGAGATGGAACAACCACATGCCTTCATTTTGCAGAAAGAGGTGGACGTGACAGTTCCAAAGGGTACTGTCAATCTTCTTGTCTGTTAGCATGTTCCTGTTTTGACAAAACATTGGAACATTTGTCACATATTGGTTTTTTTTCTTTCAAGATTTCCCAGAACAGGTGGAAATCACGAATAGCAGAGGTAAACATCTATCCATCCATTCATCATCTATCTATCCATCCATCCATCCATGTTGCCTCCTTATTTCTATCTTACTCCCCTCAATCCTGTAAAATAAAGCAGCAATTACTATATAGAAAGAAAACACTTGAAAAGTACTGTTTAGTAATACAATTCTTATTCTGTCAGGGGGTTTCAGACCGGGAGTTCTGACACCTATAGGACATTTGTATCCATTTTCCTCTCTTTATTTAGAGTTTTTATGAACTTGTTGTAAAAGTATCAAATAATAATATGATTGTCTTTTCATCTAAGGTCTTCCAGGTTTTGTGCCCCGTTCCTTTGGTGGTCCTCCCATGTTAAACTACCCAGTGCAGTTCCCCCTTGGGCGACCGACCTCCGACAATCTCCAAGCAATCTGTCTCAACAGAGAATATCGTCCCAGCTACTCAAAGTCTTACTTTCCTGTTTCTGGCTTTGGCCAGCTGAAGAATATGGCCAAGACTGTCAATAAGGCAGAGTCCTGGTTGAGCACATGCTGCAAAGGGAACCAGACGTGGGAGAATGAAGTGACGCTGTGTTGCGCCACAAAGGCAGTACGTTTTCACAACAGCTCCTACCGCCGATTCACTACTTTCTTACTCTGTATAAATAGAAGATGATGATACGATATATTCATTCCACTTTCTCCAGAAGCAAGATGAGAGACATACTCAGTGTATGCACTGTGGAGATAGTTTGATCCCAAACCAAAATGATTTAATGTTAAATATCAAAATGCATTTAATGTCATCCACTTGTGTCATTCATTGAAATCAAACACTAAATTTTTTAAATAGTTTTGTTTTACCCCAAACATGAAAGGGGCATGACACATTATTCACATTGCTGAGATAATGGTAATTGCATTTCTTCAACAAAGTTGAAGGCCTTTGGTGCTCTGAGTTGATAAGTTTATTATATGCATCACAGCGTGTCAGACAGGCCTGGGCATGAGCGCCAGTGGAGCGGACTGAAGGCACCCAACCAACCTGTCTTAAATTCTTCAGATTTTAAGCATTAACTCAATCGTATCGCCTCCCTCTTACAAGTGTGTCTCAAGATTTTCTACATCATTACGGTTGGCAAATCCCTCGACATACAGCTTGAGGCATGCAGAATTCATATCAGTATCAAACGACTTAATGCATACTGTGTGTTTTGTGCCTACTTCAGTGGGAGCTGTCAGTCCGATCCTTCTGTGAAGAGGACACTTCAATTAAGCATCGTATTTATCACTGCTGCTTCCTGAGAGGCGACGACATGCTGAACTGTTTCCAAAACGACGCTCCCAACCCAAACTACGAGGCAACAGAGGAGCTACCGGTACCACCACTTCCCTCAACAGACACCTTCAGCTTTGACCCTAACACTTGCCAGAGGTAGTCTATTCATGGAAATAGCTCAAATGATCACCAATAAAAATGTTGATATTGGCAATCATGTCTCGGTTGAAATGCAAGGGTAATGTCAATGGGTTCCACATTTCAACCTAACAGTTGTCAAATGGAATTTAACATCCATGCTCTCATTAAGAGGACACAATCAGATTCAGATTTGAATGAGCTGCTTTAACACCAGATAATGCCTTGAAGAATATGGCCTGAAAAAGTATCTACTTTTCTTATGGTCAATAAATACTATAAAAAGACAAAACATTTTACAAATATTTGTGTCCAAATACTATTTAAAGTGTCAATGGGCCACACAATTGCACTGGGTGACATTTTCCTTCATTACAATAACCATTGACACTAGTTTACTTTAATTTGATTCCACATTGTCCTGGAGCTGTGAATACTCATCAGAGCAGCAAATGTGTATAAATCCACAGCTGAAAATATTACCCAACAAATGCACAAAACACCCTTCTTTAAATGACATTTGATCAAACCTGCTGTTCCCAGTTTGTAATACCAGGCCTTCTGTTAACAAACTATATATTTTTGAGTCGTGTTTAAAGACTTATATCTTCAGTTGGGAATGAGACTGAAAGAGATTGAGTTGGGAAATCAGTAGTGTTTCAGTTACCAGTGAGACAATGAAACATGACCCCCAAGGTCCAGTTCACTGATCCATAAGGTTTGAAGGCTTATAAGACACACAACATATATATTATGAGAAAGAATGTGACTGCTTTGGAAAGTTAATGTGGTAGCCCATTGCCGGATGCTGCTGCATTGTAGGCCGGCAAAGGTTCAGCTAGTTACAACCTTGCTTGATAACCTTGCTTGATATACTTATTCAGATTATTATAGGGCGGCATTATATTTTACACAGGGCTTGATGCACTCTGAATGCAACCTACTTCTCCAATCTACATCTTTTTTGGGATTTGATGAGAATAGGGCCACACATATCCTTCAAATGGAACAAATCATAGAGAACATCCCATTGGTAAACACAATTCCTTTGTGCTACATTAAATGCATCCCAGAGGCTGAAGCAGGTCAGGGTTGGCTCTGACCTTATGCCTCATACTTTACAGGACAGTGATGACTCTGCACAGTGTCAGGGGAAACAGAGGAGATGTAGAGAAGAAACCATCTGCTCCTCTGAAAGTTGACATGAGCTTTCCTCCGGGACGACCCACCGCTGACACGATTGAGACGCTGTGTCGCAACAGGAAACAGCGCCCACTCTATAAAACCAATTGCCTGACAGGTCTTGGGTACGAATGGCTGGCTCGTCAGGCAAAGACCATCAATCGTATAGAAAAGGGATTCAAGCAGTGCTGCAAGAAGAATCAGCGTACGCTCAACTGTGCTGATCAGAAGGTAGAGTGAAACAACTACAAATGTACATATTTTGCTTAATTTAGACTTTTTGTTGCCTATCCATGTCCTTCGTGTTTTTTTTTGTCACTTACATTTTTTTATTCGTTTAGACATATCAACATAAAACAAATACAAAAATGTCAGACATAAACATAAAAATATATATACATATTTATATATTATATATACATATATATACACAACATATACATACATATATACATATAGATACATATATAGACACATATACATACAGGACTGTCTCAGAAAATTAGAATATTGTGATAAAGTTCTTTATTTTCTGTAATGCAATTTAAAAATTATTAAATATTAAAAGAATAAAAGGCTTGCAATATTTCAGTTGATTTGTAATGAATCCAGAATACATGACATTTTTGTTTTTTTAATTGCATTACAGAAAATAAAGAACTTTATCACAATATTCTAATTTTCTGAGACAGTCCTGTACATATATATATATATAAACATACATACATATACACACACACACATAACACAGGACACAATGATATATATACATATATATATATACACATGCCTACATACATACACACATACCCACATACATACACATATACACAGAAATATATATAAACACACATATGTAAACCCCCCCCCCCCCCCCCAAAAAGAAAAGCAACCCCTTTGTGTTTTTGTATTGTAGTGGCGTGAGGAGCTTGACAAGTATTGTGTTGACGAGAACGGTGGACAGGTGGATTTCCACTGTTGTTTGGACGACGTGTCAAATGATCGATACGACTGTTTCCGAGATGTTTCTCCTGACCCACATTATAACACGACCTCTGCCACTAAAGAGTTCTCACTCCACAACATCTGTGACACTCACAAGATTGTCAATAAGAAGTAAGAACTAACTTCCTACATCTGACTTTGTTTTTCCTTCAATCTCTTCCTCTTTCATGCTCTTTTTTGTTTTGGCTCTGGTACAGTTTCTCTTTTATTTCTGCTTTTTTCTGGAAAAGAAAACAATAGAATATCTCTTGTGAAATGTGCTACTTATTCACAGTGTTTTCTGTGGTATCAGTATAACACATGGTCACAATCTGTGCACAATGTAAAGTTAGACACATAGTAACAATGCCACTGTGCTTTAGGTTCCCTGTTGGTTTTCCTCTCAAGAGCTTTGTGAACCAATGCTGCCCCCTGTCTGAAGATCACAAGACTGCTTGTTTTGAGCAGAAGGTGAGTTAAAAAGGAAGTAAGTCTGTCCATAAATGTGTAGAAATCAGAAGAAAAAGTTTAAGCTGGAACAATTTCAAATGAAATATTTGAAAATTAAAGTTTAGAAGCTATTGGTTTTAACCCAATGTTACAATGTTTTAATGATAGTACTTAATTGTTTGTCATCTTATTCTTTCTCCATGAAATCAGATTGAGAAAATATCAGAGATGTGTTCATCAAGGAAGACCCTTTCTCCAGCTGTCCGTCGTTGTTGCCTCACATCTTCACAAAGGTTTACACAGTGTTTCTCCAAAACTCTCTTGGATGCCATCTCCAAAGCAACCACCGTCTTACGCCAAAAGAAGAAGAAGAGGTGCCCCCTCTCCTAAACTCTTTTGACCTTTTACTGCTGACCCTATACTGCCTGTGTGCCATAAAGGGAAACGCCAAGCTAGCAGCATAGTTGACCTCCAATCACTGAACAGGAACAATTCTGTAAAGTATAAGTCTGTAAGAAAATGTGATCCAAATTCTAGCTTTATGGGCTTCTAACTGCTTATATAATTAGCTTTTTTTTCCTATCTGAAATCACCTTCGAAGCATTGTTATCACAAGAAAACATTTACAATGAAACACAAATATGTTGTGACTTTACCACTACTTGTTATAGGCTGCTTATTTTTCTCTCATATGTGATTATGAATGCATTCTATTGTTTCATTTGGACCTGTCTCTGGTTTTGTTGTGAACCTATCTACAACACTTCTTAGAAAAACTTTTTTTAAATGTACTTTCCATGTGGTTTACTATCTTCTTACATGCAAACTGTATGTTGTTCATTTAACCATGCACTGGTGTGCCTGGTATAAGCTACAATGAGTTAATAAAACATAACCAATTCGAAAAGGATTGTTTGGCAAGCAAATGTTAAATGTGTTGAACACAAATAAGTTAGTGAACTATGTCATGAAAGCGCATCTTTTAGGAGGACATTTGAAAGATGTCAAAATATCACTTGGACAAATGTTCACAAATAAGCCGCCATGATTTAGTTTATTTTTCGTTTACATGTGCATTTTGTTATTCATACAATATGTTTTAATATTGTGCTCTTAACATTGCAAAAACAATGATTTTGTTAACATCTGCCCAGTGACATTAAATGGAAACTATAACACTACAAAGTATTTGGTTTGATGAAAAAAATACAGGTAACATCATTCAATATAGCAGGAAAAAAAGGACAATGATGTGCAAAGACAAAATAAACATATACATATACAAACTACACGTAATATGTACCACAAACAAGGTGTTATGCATAGAACTGCAGCGTAACTGAAATAAACGATCATAAGACCATAAAACTGAAACTGCTCCACGTCCGTCCACTGGGGGCGCTGTGGCGGCACCAACGGCAGGACTCAACTGTCGGTCTGTAATGAGTCAAATCGTAATGGCGACTGCTGGAACAGCAGACTGTGGATCAGCAGCCCAGACAGGTATCTAGTTCACGACTCTTCCCGCTTCGTTGTCTCAACTCGAACGTGAAAACAGAACTAGCTGAAGTTCTGTCGCGATGACAACGGCTCGGCGACCGTTAGCTTTCCCACGTCCCCGGTTAGCCTGTTAGCTAGCTAATTAGCATCGAGGCATCCCACCTCACCAATGAATCAGGCGACGGATAACTTGTTCCGCTGCCTGGTTGACGGACCCAGGCTGGTTCAATCGAGCTCCAGTTCGTTATCTGAACGGATACACGCATTATAATTGTGTGGAATAACGTGTGAAGAAATACTCCCCGGACCACGTTGGCAAGCCGGTGTTGCGGTTCAACCTGAGTCCCTGTTAACTGGCGACCTTCGGTCGAATGCGTCTGTTGTTGTCGTAGTTACGGCAGACGTTGATAATAGCAAGAGAACACGCAGCTGTCCTCGCGAATGCCGCATTGTTTAGTTATACAATTCAATGGGAAACCTTCTCGTGTCGTGTCTGGTCTGAACATACCGGAGGAGACGATGTAGAAGAGAAAGCGCCCAGCGACTTGAAGCGTCGCGTGTTGTTTATGGGTTGAAACAGGAAGTTAGCAAACTGCCCTTCCTTTGAAATACATTTGGTCAAATAAATAAACACTTAATCAACATACAATTGGGAGTCTGTTTTGGGCAAACATGTACCACGTAGCATAACTCTGTAGTACAAAAACAACAAAATATATATATATAAGGATGTTACGGGATTCGAACTCATGTCTCTGGGAGGAAAACAGGTTAATTGACGGGGATCTTACCACTAGGCCAATATCGACACGATTTACCCTGTTCGCACAATTAAATAACCTGCACTGCGGTCACTGGTCACCACGAAGCAGAGAACCACCAGATCAACTTGTGACCAACACACTGCCGACCACCATGGAGCATGTTGACGTGAACGAAGGAGCTCTACAATAGTGATGGCTTCTCAAACAAATATTCAGCTGTTTCAATTCAAAACGTCTTTAAAGGGCTGCACATTAATGAGGAAAATGTTTGTGTTGTTGTCATGAGGTAAACATACACAATCTGGACAATAAGGCCAGAAATGGTCATACATGTATGAATATACAAACATTACACCCATATGTGATTGTTTACCACCTGTCATATTTAAAGTAAACTAAAGAAGTGACCTGTACTGTTTGACTTCTCTGTGTTCTTGGCTGGCCACACAATTAAGAATTCAACCAGCCATAGTAGTAATTTCGTTGTTTGTATGCTATGGAGTTAGCAGGAGGTGTAAGCTGTGATGGATATATATTGTTTCGTGTCTTGGGCTCTAACGTTTAGTGGCTTGTGTTTGGGTCCTTGCAGCCATGGGACACTAACGTCCCCCTGTTGTGCCCTCGTCCCCCTGCCTGTTGAACCCTCCTCTCTCTCTGTCTCCAGCTTTGTGGTAAAGCGAGCAGACAAATCCTTTTTCCATTGTGTAGCTCCAGCACGAGCACCATGTCAGTTAGTTTACTTTACAGTTTCACAGGTGATTTTATTTTAAAAGAAAATATTTATCTTTGGGATTTTTCTCTCTATTATTTAAACCAATTACACAGACTTGTCAGCCGTAACTAGTTAGTAATATACAGGCTCTGCTGTCCCTGTTCAGCTGATGAGAGGTTAGTCTGGCATCTCTAATTTTAGATCTCTATGGTGAGTCGCTCATGAACTGGTCGTTCTCAGTTTTCAGTGCCCACGCAGACGGGTGGTGGGCCGTTCAGCTTCTTGACAGGACACATCATGGGGAGGTTGCATCTTGCTAATCCATTTAGTTGTGTGCCAGTTAATAGCTTATCTGTTTGCAGAGGAGTTGCTCTGCCATTGGTAACGATAGTCTAAATCAGTGAATATTAATAGTGACTTCAGAGTGGCTCTCACATGGCCAAGAGTGTACAAATACAAGATACAGTGATCTGTCAAACACACACACACACACACACACACACACACACACAGTTGAGTGACAGTAACATACTGTGGTATCGAGAATACTATTCCGAATTGGGCTTGTTTACTCATCGGTGGCAAGAACCAGTATATTTATGGAGTCTTTGTAGGCAGAACATCTTGTTCGGAGATTGCATATCCCATATTATTGCCTTGTGTAGGCTGCAGGCTACAAGTGAATGGGGTTGGCATGGAGTTGTTTAGTAAACAGAGGAACAGATGATGTGCCTATTGTTGTAAGGCTGGCAAGTTAAAGTAGTTGAGTTGGATTATTCCTATACCCTGTATCTGATGCACGTTATGTTATTATGTAGTTCTATGTTGGCTCATGATTTTTTTTTCAAAGTGATGAAATGAGTAATGCGGTTGATGATTATTCTCATTAGCGATTAATCTCCTAATTATTTCCTTTATCAATCAATTAGCTAATTTGTCTTTTTATATGGCAGAAAATAGTAAAAACATAGCCTGCCCATTCAAATTTTCCAAAGCCCAATGCATCGTTTTGGGCGTTGGACCATAAATCCAAACCCCAAAGATATTGTCAGTTTTGTGAAGCTAGACCAGAACATTTTAGTATTTTTAAAAATTTCTCAATTAGCTAAATGTTTTCTGCACAAATTCTTTTTTTCATTGATAATTTCCACTCTCCATGAAACACATTTCTCATCCCTGTACACTGTCAGTATATGTTGGTTATTAGTTAAGCCGTTTAGGCTGACCGTTTCCTACTCCACAGATATTGGGACTCAGTTCTGGAGGAGAGCATTTCAGCGAGGTACTCGCATGTGCGCGAGTGTTTCTTTGAGAGTGAGCAGAAACTGCATGAGTAATGATGATATAGTGAGTTTCACATAATAAGAGAGAGAATGTAAACAATGATGTTCATTGTTTCCCGGAGGATTGCTGTGTGTCCCTGTTAACTGAGAAGAGATGCATGGCATTCAGTGAATCCGCCTTATTATTAACACTCCCATCGTTTGGGGATTGTAGTGTCAGCTCTTGTGCATATTCAGGAATTAATTGGCTGGGCGGAGCTTAATTTCCACACACAGGATTGTTACTACACTTGTACAATCTCCCAAGCATCCTTTTTGTGTATCCTGACCTATGGCACTGCAGCATTGATGTACATGTTGCCATTGGTTACAGGCAAGAGGTGCTTGCAGAGTGGGCGAGTTTAAACAGCAAGTTTATATAAGGGAAGTCATGTTGAGCATTTATTTTGTATTTCAACTGTGTGCCCTTCTTTCAATACTACTATGTGCTATGGTTGTTATCATGCTTACCCAGGAGGATAGAGTCTGGGTCATTACAATTTCACTTCTTATCTCTGGTTATGGAGCCAGTCAATTTCACACACACTCGGAGGTCTTTGCTTGGTTATGGCTTCAACTTTCCTTAATCTGTTTTCCTTACCTATTAGACACTACTGTTAAGCGGATTAGCTGAGTGTCCTGAATGGCTTAATTTTACAACAATATTAGTTATGTCTTAATGTTACCATCTTCAAGTTAATTTAAAATGATAAATGCAGAGTTATTGTAAGACGCAGTTACAAAAAGACCTGAACATTGTAGTTTTGTTGAAGGAGGTTGTGACTGAAGAGACTCATCGTCAGGGAGCAGATGAATCTGGAGCAGCCAGCTCAGGGGAGAAGTAGTTCCAGTTCACATCGAGCTGGTGTATCGAGGGCAGCAGTTTGGCAAGTTACTGGAGCCATATTTAGTTTGGGGCTCATCCTTATTGGCCTTATAGTCATCCGCCAGGACTGAAAATAGCCCTGCTAATTATCCAGCAGAGGGTTTCTTAACCCTTGTGTTGCCTTAGGGTCATTTTGACCCGATTCAATGTTTCACTCTCCTGTTACCTTTATATTTACTAACATATTTTACCCTTTGGGTTTAATTTGACGCCAGCAATTAAAACCTCCAGAAAATAATTATTATTAATATTGTTTTCCAAGTTTAAGTGTGAGGCACTTTATGTTTGTTTGTTGACTACCGAAAGAACACCGACATTAAACATTGAATGGGGTCAAATTAATCCTAAGGCGGGGGGAGGGTGTAATATTGATTCGGGTCAAAATGACCCTAAGGCAACACAAGGGTTAAACGATCATTAACAAATTCTTCAATGTTAATAGCTGTTAATAAAAAGTCTCTTAAAATAATTGCAAATGTCACATTTAGGCCAACATGGGTTGAGTCTGAACAAGAGAACTCGTGGTTCCTTAAGGCGTTGATGATTTCAGGTTCTCAAAATTCAGTCTCTTTCTCACATTGTAAATCCCACTTTACCTTGTTTTTCTGTCTTAAGGGACCAGTGGCATCCAGAAAATGGCCCCTTCAGAGGTAAGGATGTCAGAATGAATCAATAAGAGACCAATTAAAGTGAATTTCTTTGGTACTTATCTAATTGCATTACACATAAAGGTATCAGTCACACATCGATGGAGCCAGACCAACTGACATTGCTGTCAAAACCTTTCCCTCCACAAAACTTGAGGGTTCAGCAACTTCTCAGAATCTGCTTTTCATGTGAAGATGTTTACAAACACGGCAGACCCTGTTAAGACATGTTCTCTCTCTTCCTCTCCTCAGATGCCTGGCGCTTCAGGCCCAACTCAGAGTATGAAGAAGACAATCGGCCACCGGGGGGTGGAGACCACCACAGGAGAGACGACCTATAAAAAGGTTAGAACGGGGTGGGCTTCAGTGCTTTATTTTGGACACCCACATCTCTAAGCAGTAGTGGTATAAAGTATTTTTTTAAAGTTTGGTGTTTATTATCCGTACAGATCCTTCTGAGGTAGATTAATTACTCTGTGTGAACCATCACAGTGTCAAATAAAGTTTACTGACTAATGTTATATGCCAAGAGTCAGTAAAATATGCCTGATAATGCTTTCTGTCTTTTCCTCTCTGACCCCTCTAGACAACCTCATCTGCCCTCAAAGGTGCCATCCAGTTGGGCATCACTCACACAATTGGCAGCTTAAGCCAAAAGGCGGAGAGGGATGTTCTCATGCAGGATTTCGTGGTGGTCGAAAGCATCTTCTTCCCCAGGTTGATGACTAAAGTTGTAGTTGTTTTGTTTTTTAAACATTATGAGTTTGTTTTTATTTCATGTAGTTTTATGGCCTTTGGCTCTCTCTCTCTCTCTCTCTCTCGTATGTTTTCAGTGAAGGCAGTAACCTCACTCCTGCTCACCACTACAGTGACTTTCGCTTTAAGACCTATGCTCCTATTGCCTTTCGTTACTTCAGAGAACTCTTTGGCATTCGGCCAGATGACTACCTGGTCAGTACCTACACCAAACACACACCATGTGTACTATGTTTTTCATGCCTTTAATCACTGTTCCAATCTTTCTCTTGTAGAATGGTTTAGTTCAGAGGTTCAAACCTGTGGATGAACAGCGTCCCCTAAATTGTTAGGCTCCCAGTTTTGCCAATCCAGTAATGACTGCAATTAGGCGAGTGCATCTTCCCCTGCCAAGACGTTTCATTATGTATCTTCATTCTGCGATATAGAAACAATACACTTGACTCGGTATAACAACACTGTTTCAGATTCAGTTATGAAGTTATCATTTGATTCAGTTTAATTAAATTCTTAGTATTCTACGATTTCTATATTTCTGATGCCAATATGGCTCAATGCACCCTGCTAACCTGCTTATATATATATATATATATATATATATATAGTAGCTTGGACGGTTATGGATGTTCTTTCCCCAAAACATAACTACAAATTGTTGACACTGTAGGAGATCACTGACATCACAGGTCTGAGTACAGCCTTTATCCAAATGTATTTTTCTCTTTATTTTTTCAAAGCTGGCTGTTTTGTGATATCTGCACTTTCGAATTGTCCACTCCCACTGATTAGAAATCACTCAATTTCTCTGTTTAACTTTGCCAACAAAGTAACTTAATCAATCAATAGTTTCTGTCAGAAGTCTATAGTGGTTAATATGAAGTGACCTATTGGTGGTACCAATATAAGTATTCTAAGCAGTCATTTAAAAAAACGAAACCCCCATTAAGAACCACTGGTTCAGTTAAATTAGAGCTCTGGATATGCCAACATATTTGCTTTGTTTCAATTGGATACTAACGCAGACTCTGCTTCTCCTTGAAGTATTCTCTGTGTAACGAGTCACTGATCGAGTTGTCTAACCCCGGAGCCAGCGGATCCCTCTTCTATGTCTCCAGTGATGACGAGTTCATCATCAAGACAGTTCAACACAAAGAGGCAGAGTTCCTCCAGAAACTTCTACCTGGATACTTCATGGTGAGCTCAGTATCCATGTTTAATATGAGTGAATTGTATTTTATCAACTATAATTATGGGAATGAGACCACTGCTAATTTTTTCTGTCTTAAAGTGTGTCGTATATCTGTTTCCCTATTCTTCCTCCCTTCCAGAACATAAACCAAAACAAGCGCACCCTGCTGCCCAAGTTCTATGGACTGTATTGCATTCAGGCAGGGGGCAAGAATATCCGTATTGTAGTGATGAACAATCTTCTGCCTCGGATCATCCCCATGCACCTCAAATACGACCTCAAGGGCTCCACTTATAAGAGACGAGCTTCCCCTAAGGAGAGAGAAAAGGCCGTTCCCATTCACAAAGACCTGGACTTTATCCAGGACTTGCCTGCCAGTCTGCTGCTGGAAGGGGACACCTACAATGCCCTGTGCAAGACGATTCAGAGGGACTGTTTGGTGAGTCACAGAAACACCTGCCTCTCACTGATGTGCATTATTTTGTCAAATAGATGCTCAGAATCTGACTTTCTCAACACCAACACCAAGGTGTCCATCATCAACTCGCTAAACAAAGACATTTTAGATCCAGTTGTTTTATGAATGACACAGTGGATATGTTTTATCCTGTTAGTTATCAACGGATGAAAATAAAAATGCACACAGACTAAGGTGTCGGGCTATTGAAAGCGGAATTAAATGATACTGACATCTCTAATGCTGTGTGTAACTTGGATTTAATGCATTTTGGAAAGCCAAACAACTTTATGTAGCAGAGGTTGTGTATTATTAAAAAATATCTCTTTCCATTAGAGGCTAATCTGTCTTTGTGGTTACTTTGCTTCTCCAGCCCACTTAAGTTTAATGCTACAGTGGTATAAAATGACTTCTCATTTATAATCTTCTGTTAACCCTTGTGTTGCCTTCGGGTCAATTTGACCCGATTCAATGTTTAACCCTCCTGTTGCCTTCGGGTCAATTTGACGATTCAATGTTTAACCCTCCTGTTACCTTTATATTTACTAACATATTTTACCCTTGAGGTCAATATGACCCCAGCTATTAAAATCTCCAGAAAATTATTAGAATTAATATTGTTTTCCAAGTTTAAGTGTGAGGTACTTTATGTTTGTTTGTTGACTCCTGAAAGAACACCGACATTAAACATTGAATCGGGTCAAATTGACCCGAAGGCGACAGGAGGGTTAAATATTGAATCGGGTCAAAATGACCCGAAGGCAACACAAGGGTTAACTCAATTACGTGTCCACTTTGTCGATTTGAATTTTCCTTCTACAACAGTGCGAGCTGACTCTTGATGTCTAATTTGCTTTTGGTTTCTCTTCTTTGTATCTCACCCTAATTTTGTTGACAACTTTGCAACTTCAAAGCACTCTTTCAGCTCCACTATCTGTTGCTGTTTAACATACTCTGTGGTTTTGTCTATTAAACTTATGCGTGAATGCTCCATCCATTTATTGTATTTCTATGTTTTATGTAGCTCTTGCAGAGTTTCAAGATCATGGATTACAGTCTGTTGATGGGCATCCACAACATGGACCAGGCCAGTCGAGTTCGGGAACGTAGCGGGGGAAACTCTGGTGACAGCGGGGGGTCGGAGGGAGCAGTGACCCCAGATCGTCGCTGGCCACAAGCTCAGAAAAGTCTGTACTGTACAGCCATGGAGTCCATTCAGGGGGAGGCTCGAGGGAAGGGAGCTTTGGATTCAGAAGATCAGTGAGTCCCAATGCGTAGCTGAATTTGAACTAGTTTTATCTGTCGTGTATTGACGTTTGAATCGGACATAATAATTAAATGACCCGCTATTGTCTCTCTTGCCTTCTCCCTTCAGCATGGGCGGTATTCCATCTCGTAATATGAAAGGAGAGAGGCTGCTGATCTACATTGGCATCATCGACATTCTCCAGTCCTACAGGTTTGTTCAGAGCAGCCAAATCAGTTCCTTGTTTTAACATGTTTTCCTAATTCCCGAACAAGCTTCCATCACCCGTTTCTGTAACTTCCAGTTATTAATTTAATCTTGTCTTTATTATTCAGGTTTATTAAGAAGTTGGAGCACTCCTGGAAAGCCTTGGTCCATGATGGGGTAAGCGCCTATTAACTGTAATGTTTTATTAAGCTAAAAAAGGTGTTAAGCAGAGAATCTGAGCAGATTAGCAAAGAGTATACAAATCATTTATAGCTATAATTGCAATAAACAATGCAGAACTGGAACAGTTTGTCACTATTCTGTTTTATTGACAGATGATTGATAACAAGACAAGACCCTTTAAATACGTTACCTTAGGCCTCAAGAAATTACACAATTTCCCTTTTAGTTACTAGTTTACTTGAATAATTAAATGTAATGGATCAGGCCAGTCGAGACGTTTGTTGGACATTTTGATTGCGTTGAGACTTGAGTATCTCATGGCTCTGTTTCTGTTTCACCACTTTAGGACACAGTTTCAGTTCACAGACCCGGATTCTATGCAGATCGTTTTCAGCAATTCATGTGCAACACGGTGTTCAAGAAAATTCCACGTAAATTAATCACCTGGTGGATTAATTAACAGCATAAGGCGAATACTCGAGGGGCCCATGTTGATCATTTCCATTTTTCTGTCCTCCAACTTCTGCAGTAAAACCATCTCCATCTAAGAAGAGTCGTGGTGGAGGTCAGGGAGGTCTCAGGAGGGCCCCCACACTGGGAGCTCCCACACAGCTCTCCCACTCAACAGGACAGTCAGCTGTTGACTGCAGACTGGTCTACCACAGCCACTTTAAAAGCACAGATTCAGAAGCAGACAGTGGTAAGAAGAACTGAAACGCCTTGAGCAATGTGGCAAGAACGTCACGTCGACCTGCTGGTCTCATGCTGTGGTCCGATTGGAGAGGCTTGGTTTTGACATTTGGTTTCTTAATGGTACTTTGTTTTCAGGTGTGCAGTTGGGCAGACCAGATCTTGTTCCGAGGACCCCTCCGCTGGGGGAAAACCCTTCGGACTATGAGGCCAACCTGTCTACCTCGTCACTTGGCAGCACAGGAGTCGCCTCCATCTCTCCTCCTCTACGGTAAAGCCTCACCAAGTTTATAATGCACAACTTCATTCTCCCACCTGACTTTTGAACTTTCTTTTAATTGTCTGTGCCCTGACCGTTCCCTGTAGGTCTGTAGGGGTAGAGGTACACAAATCGGCAAACACAGAGCTTGACCATCACAGGTACAGAAGGCGATGATGGATCATTAAATTACAACCACATCAGTCTGAAAAATGACGGTGTTTTTCTTGCCTGTGTTAGTTCTCCATGAATTTAATTTTCTCTGTTCCAGTTTGGAGGCAGAAGGGGCGGTCGATAATTCAGGCAACTTGTCTGGAAACGAAGATGTCATTTCACTGTCGGACATCATCCCTGAGACCAACATCTGTTTTGTAAGTCTAAACATTGAAATCCTAGATCCGATAATGCAGATTATTTATGACCTATTTAAACCAGGAAGTATTCGTTGTACATTTCTTGGTATTTACATTAGTTTCATCTTCTCAGTAAACAAACGGATATTTGAAGACGAGGCGTTTCTGGACGAGCCGAGGTGGGTGGAAGAGAGGATAAAGAGAGTGAAAGTCGCCCATCCACCACGCACCCGCCGTTGCACCTCTGGTCACCCAAACAGTCCATACAGGGATCGCTGACTGAAGCGGCGAGGTGCAGTGGAGGTTGTGACGATGAAGAAAATAGTCACGAATGAAGATCACGAAGAAGACAATATGCGGAAGGCTTTTGCTTTCCCAGCCATTCACGTAAAAAAAAAATGAAGGATGCTTCAATGACATAAAGGACACGATAATTAGTTGTATATTGTTACAAGCCCAGTGGATGGGGAAGCCAGTCAAGTTAACCATAAAGAGACGGTCACTATCCTCACTTTTCGCAGCATGAAGCGATTGTGAGACGACACGGACAGCATTTCAGTGGGGACACGCCCATTTAAGAGCACAACAAGGGCATGGCCTGCATGTGTAGGACTGAATATTTGCCTCTGTGTTCATGCGGAGTCGAAGTGGGTTCACATTTCTGTGATTTACACAGAAACGTTCCCGTTACCACACTTCCATTTCCCCCTCGTTACTCATCAACAGTGGCACTCTAAACCATCAACAGTAACACTTACTGCTGTTGACTCCGCAATCATGTATGCATTTCTATTTACTGTTCTGGATGTACAGTATTTGTTTGAAGTTAGATCCCGAAGCAGCGGAGAAACGGGTTCAACCAGACCTATACGACCATTTTGTTTCATGTTATGATTTAAGTTATTCTGCTGGAAGCCACAGTGGTGCTGCAAACGATACAACTGGATCTCACCACTGCTGAATGTACATTACAATGTTTTCTTGTATAGAATGTGTCTTATTAACGTGGCAGACCACATTTGTACAACCCTGAAAATCTCCCCCTCTGATGTGACCGTCTAGATCACAGGTGTCAAATACAAGGCCCGCGGGCCGAATGTGGCCCGCCACTTCATTTCATGTGGCCCCCGACGGCTTGAAAGACACACGATCACCTTTTCTTAGACATTTATGACAACAAATCCCATGCTTTTATTTTGAAGGTTTCAGATGAAATGGATTTATGTTATAATATTAGTCTTTTTTCATGTACAGTATTTCTACACTCAAATAAACAATAATTAAATGACGAGACAGAGATTTAACAATATGTTGGGGAGTAGTTTATACGTTTATATACTTCTGTTACAACCGGCCCTTTAAGAGGCGGCCATGATGCAGATGTGGCCCACGGGGGAAATGAGTTTGACACCCCTGGTCTAGATAACTACGGAGAACAGCTGTCGACAGCATTGCTGGCCAGTAGATGCTGTGAAATTAACTCGTAGAATATTAATTTCCAGCTACCGTCATTCGTCTGTCATGTCTGCCTTTTACATGCTCGTCCCTCCCCCGACATGTGATGTTAGACATCTCATTTAAGGTATTACTGACATGTTTTATCCGTGAGTGTTGTGGTCACACAGAGGCCTTATCACTACAGCTGAAGGTGTCAAACTGCCATTTGTATGTCTGGACCAAACAAAAATACTTTTTGATTTTAATGCAGACACTCTACAATCTATTTTGGTTGTGTGTATGACGAGTGCTCAGTGGCTGCGTTTCATCAGCGCAGCTAATCCTGTTAACTCCCCCGATGTCTGACAGTGAGGATGTTTATCCCTTTATTATTAATTTCTGCAGGTTACAGAAATGACTCCCGCCCACAGCCCCTCTTGGACCAATATTAATAACCATGTGTACAACTAATGTTTGTATTTTTTATTTTTTAATGTAGTTTCTCAGCGTTTACTCGGCTTTGTATAACAATTTTACTTTTTTCACACAGTTTTTTTGTGTTTGTTGTGTAGGGCACAAGCTGCAGAGAGCTTTTTACCCCACAAGATGTTTCTAATACAGAAATTGTAATCACTACAAAGTGACTGTAGCAACACTCGAGATGTTAGACATCTCATTTAAGGTATTTCTATTTATGTTTTGTAGGCACGTTTGGTCTATGCAGCAGAGCGGGAGAGAAGGGGAAATGTGAGTTGTGAATATAGAAGAAAGGAAAACTACTCCATGTTCAGCTGAGGATTTAGGACCGAGTCTTTTGTATCCTAAGCCAGTCGTGGCACCAAAGAAAAGAGTTCTTTTAATTGTTCAGGATCCAGTGCAGTGGACATGAAAATGAAGCCAGACACTCCTTGATACCGGCTTGGACTGATGCATTGTACATGGTAATAGCACTGGGTTGTCCTGTGTTTTTAGACTGGATGTTTGTTTTGTTTTTGCTAAATAATGTCTCGTCTGATAAGCTGTATCTGACATCAATTTATTGTTTCTTTATCAAAAAGTTTGAGACATTTCATGATTTAACTCCACATTCCTGTGAAATTCAGTTCAAATTCACTACAGTTGTGGTAGCCCTTTGTGTAATTAGGATGATGTACTAGAAATGTATTGTTACTGATACTATGCTGAAATATAATAAGTGGATTATTTCAAACTTTCAAATGTTGTATTTAGTTGGTTGAGTCAAACAGCCACCAAAGAAAAACCTCCAGGAAATTCTTTTATCCAGATTATGTTTGGTTTTATTTTGTAACTTTCTTTTTTGATGGGTGGTACTGTGTAACTGCCGGAAGCAGACCTGTTCTGTCGCAGTTATGAGCCACACCATGGCACAGTAGAAACATCCTACGGTGCTTAAACGGCGGCACAGTCAGTGCAGACACTACAATATGTTTAAAATAATGCAATATACATAAAAACCACAAACTCTGCCACATTTCATTTCTAAGAAGTATATTTATTATGATTGCTGCAGGCTGGAATGTATACTGACAGAAGGATGTCTGAAACTTTATAGCGTGTACTGCCTATGAAGGGGGACTATTGACAATTTCACTTTTTATATTTGAAGGTTCAGATTGTGATGTGATGGATATATTTCGCTCCACAATGATTCTGGGTTGTTAATCTCCCAAACTTTTCTACATGAATGTTTCTCAATGCTGACGAGCCAACATTGCTGGTTGTCCTATAATGCTTCAATTACTATATTTTTACTGTGTATAAAATGTTTATATGTACATAGGAGTCACGGAAATGCCTTCTCATGCAATATGTGCTGCCTGTCCCTCCTGCCATGTGTCAGTTATGTAGTGGTGATGTTTTCATCTTTGATTTTAAAGGATTAAACATATTTTCTAAATCTTGGTTTTGGTCTGTTTGTTAATGTCTTAGCTAACTTCACTTTACTCTGAATAATAATGCAGGTATCCAACGATCATCTCTAGAGTATAATGCGTTTTATTTGTGGTTTTAGATATGTAATTATTTCAATTTCTTACGCTCTGGGACAAATTTAGACTCCCCATCTGCCAAAAGCTGCCTTAATTTCATACTCCATTTAAACACATCCTTAAGTGAAGCGCATGTCATACATACAGCATCTGTGGACCTTTGTCATCATACCGATGAATGATTGAAAGGAGTCCTGCTCCTGGCCTAGGATGGTGATGGGTGCTTCAGTAAGTTGACTCTTGAGTCTTGATGGTCGTTTTGCGGTCCACTCACAGCTGAGCCAAGATGTTGTCAGAGCGCCAGGTGTTTGGAGCAAATGGCAGCATCAGGAGGTCTGTGCCCCCTTCCCAAGTATGCATTCTGATGACCTTCTTTCTTTTACTTTCCCCCACCATACTTCCTGTCTTACACTCTTTTAACTATTTAGAAAGGTCGTCCATATATAAGAGCAGGTGACAGTATTCCACCTTGTCGGACGGCATTGGTCACGAAAGATGCAGATACACTCTTACCCCATCTAGCCTGCATGGTTTGACATGAATACCAAAAATGCAAAATCCTTATCAAATATGGAGGGAGCCCTCACTCTTAACAACAAATGTAGAATGATTAATTCGATCAAAAGCTTTCGATGCATCCAGGAAACACATAATTATTATTATAGGATAGTCGTTATATTTGAGCATTTGTGCAAACTTTTGGAGCTTATAGTATCCCACTTTTTAATATAGTTAATCATTATAACGTTGTATGTAAGACAGAGTTTCTCTTTTCGAAAAGAACAACAACAAACACCATTACCCATAAACCCTCACGATGACGTCATAAACCACGGACATCAAGATGGTGCTGGAAAGTACTATGGTCTGGTAAGGAATGAGAATTATGTTTAAAGTTGCAAATGGAGACCGGTAACTTTAGTAACAATTAGCTATTATTTGATAAACTAAATGTGTCTTGTTCTCCGTTGTTGGGCTGAAACATTTAACCAGCTTTACGTTGTTTTCTTTGGTGTTTAAGATGCTCGAGCTATTCCCTTAGTCACTCCATAACTGAGCTAACGTTAGCCAGTGGGAGCTAACAAAGAGCTTTATAGTCACGTTATGGACATTTAACACCCGACATGGTTACTGGCGAGAGACAACGTGGTGCTGCTCAGTTACCTTTCGAGAACTTGGCTGTTTAATCCAGATTTCGGCTCAAATTGAGTTGAACTGTGTTCCTCAGGTTAGCATTGGATAGCAAACAAAAGACAGTTATCACAAACACAACATGAGTGACCTCCTGTGGGAGTGGGTTGTACCGTCAGGTTTCTGTCACACTGCGGGGCTCTTCATTGGTTTCCATTCAGTTTATTTTATTTTGTATAGCCCATTCTCACAAATGACACATTTGCCTCAGAGGGCTTTACAGTCTGTACACATAGACATCCCTGTCCCAGGACCTCGCATCGGATCAGGACAAACTCCCAAAAAGCCCTTTCACAGGGAAAAAAGGGAAGAAACCTTCAGGACGTTACATGGTGTGAGATCAAGTTATTGTGTTGAATGGGGCTACAGCAATACTGGTCACGTGAAATGTGTTGATACATTAATCATCTTGTCTGTTAAATGTCAGGAAATCAAAGTGAAACCAGCAGTCCAAGACTAAAATATACTCATCACTAAAAGCTGTCGTCAATCATTCTGATCATCGAATTGATTAATAACCTAAGTGTGTGTGTCCACGCCATTACATGTTACAGTACCCATGAGAGATCCACATTGGCTATACCAGTATTTGTCTAATTGGTGCAATTGACATTGTTTACGTTCTTAATACTATTCTTAATTTTTCTTAGTGTGGACAACAGTGAGTACATGCGCAATGGAGACTTTCTGCCGACCAGACTGCAGGCTCAGCAAGACGCAGTTATTATTGTTTGTCACTCAAAGACTCGCACCAACCCTGAAAACAACGTGGGCCTCGTCACCATGGCAAAGTAAGAGGCAATCTGTTTGAATGAGAGAACTGACATCTAAAGTATTTTAATATAATGACACAAGTGTCGTGTCCCTGTGCAGCAACTGTGAGGTGCTGACCACACTGACTCCGGACACAGGCAGGATCCTGTCCAAGTTGCATGCTGTGCAGCCTCGTGGAAACATCAGCTTCTGCATCGGCATCAGGGTTGCACATGTGAGTTTGGGACTTTCATGACACAGCCAGATATGTATCGTAAAATTTAGGATTTTTTCAGTTCGTACGGTTTCTTGTTTTCATTTTCTATGTTTCTCTCTTTAGTTGGCACTGAAGCACAGACAGGGCAAAAACCACAAGATGCGCATAATTGCATTTGTTGGCAGCCCAGTGGAGGACAACGAAAAAGAAGTGAGCATTGTTCATAAGTCATTGTATTTTACATGTTATTAATGTTTATGGATTACGGATCTAGTTATTGATAACCTAGGAGGATACTTTCAACAACATCAAACAATAAAGATTGTCTTTGGATGGTAGACATCTTGGAAAAGCATGCTGCTAATCACACTCTTACTGAGTTAACTTTAAACACTGCTACCTGTATACAACAAACTGATACTAACACAATTATTCACACTTAAATATCTAAAGAAATAACTAAGTAATTCATGTAAACTAACAAAGGTCTGCCTCGATTATGTAAAGAGTTGATGAATTCAACAGCAAACATGAATATCTCTTGAAGAAATCAAACACTCATTACTATATTTTTTTCCCCCTTCATATGTATCATTGCTTTATTATTGGAAATGGGCAGTTGTGTTGTTAAATGTTGTTTTCCAGCATATTTTGTTTAATTTTTTTTACAGCCTTCTGATAAAATATGCGCCTGTCACTGACGTATTTTTTTCTTGTAGCTGATCAAAATAGCAAAGCGTCTAAAGAAGGAAAAGGTCAATGTGGACATCATTAACTTTGGAGAGGAGGTATTTTTTCCATCAATGCTCTACACTCATCTCGACGAACTCATGTTTTAGTGTGTGTAGCTCTAAGCTGTTAGAGCTACGTGCTTACCATCGTTCTTTCTCACTCCTGCAGGAGATAAACACAGAGAAGCTGACGGTCTTCATCAACACACTGAATGGTAAGGAGGGAGCAGGCTCCCACCTGGTCACGGTTCCTCCAGGCCCCAGTCTGGCTGATGCCCTGCTGTCCTCGCCCATCCTGGCTGGAGAGGGAGGCGCAGTGTTGGGCCTGGGTACCGGTGACTTTGAGTTTGGAGTGGATCCCAGTGCAGACCCAGAGCTTGCCTTGGTAAGAGAGTGGGACAAAGTGGGTCCAATAGATCACTGGGGTGTGTATCGTTTGTGGAGTTCATTGAAATGACAAATTCTCTTGCCTTTTGACTCTAAAATCTTTCATGCATATTGGTGTTTGTACACCACTACCTTCTAGACCACATTGTTCAGTGTGTGTGTGGCATTATGCTACTTGCTGATTTCGCTCTTCTTTCTAGGCTCTGAGAGTTTCTATGGAGGAGCAGAGGCAACGACAGGAGGATGAAACTCGCAGAGCCGCTGTCGATTCAGTTGCTGACGCGAGTGCTTCCTCTCCTATTGCAGATGGTGAGACAATGTCAAACAACTTGATTTGCATTCATAGATGCCAACTTTTGCCTATCTTCCTTCAGTAGAGGATATATTGCTCTCATTCTAAATGAGTTCACACTGTTTTTTTTCTCTTTTTCTGTTGCAGATTCTGACGATGCCCTGTTGAAGATGACTGTGCCCCATACGGAGTCAGCCACACCTGCTCTACCAGACTTCAGCCGCATGACAGAGGATGAACAGATTGCCTATGCTTTGCAGATGTCCATGCAGGGAGAAGGAGCAGGTTAAACATGGATTTGGACTTTTCTGAATTTCCCTGTCTAAGAGAATTGATAACCTCTAATACAAGCTAGGCTTCAGTATGCATCACATCAACAATATGAAATCATGTTCACAGCATGTTAGAAAAAGCAGACAGTTTTGTTGTGGTTGGTGGGTGTTTTTTACTTATACTCTTTGTATTTTTGAATCTTAAAATAAGCCATGGTTCATCTCCAGAATGTAGAGTATGTCTGCCTTTTTATTACAAAAGTTATGATTGACTGTAGAAGTGCATATATCTAACTGCTATTGTGGATAATGATTACCTGGAGATGTTGTTATATGGCTTCTTGGCTTGTTTGTACTGGCCTCTGATGCAATCTATTATTCCACTCCACCCGGCATAAGAAATTGTATTAGAGGGTCAATTCGGAGCTTGGAAAACATTCCCACATATCCTTGTGATTAATGACTTAACACCTGGCAAGAGCAGTTTGTTACAGTTTACGGTCCATATTTACTCTATTTAAACTAAATGCAGCATGAGATTATTGCTCGTTACTTAAGACAACACACACGTATGCAATACTAATAATTACATATTGGATGCAGTTCAAAATGTCCACGTATTGTTTAGTTTTTTTACATAAGAAATCCAGGTTATAAATCACAAACGTCCAGAAACCCGGTTATTCCTCCTCAAACTACCTTTCTGTTCCATTTGTATTGCAGAGATTGGTGCTGAGGACATGGACACAGGAGCTGACATGGGCTCCAGCAAGGCTAAGGTAAGCACTCGCCTTTATTAGTTCTCATTTACCTTTTTCACGAGATTGAAATGTGGATAGTAAAGGTTTTCAATGTAATTTTCTTTGTCCAGGATGAAGAGGACTACGATGTTATGCAGGATCCAGAGTTTCTTCAGAGCGTCCTGGAAAACCTTCCTGGAGTGGACCCTAACAACGAGGCCATCCGTAACGCTATGGGCTCTCTGGCTTCCCAGACAGGCTCTAAACCCGACAACAAGAAAGATGAGGAGAAAAAGAAATAAACACCAAAAGAAGAACTCAATATATGATGAATAAAAAAAGACCAGAGAGTTGCACCGCATGTGTTATTCACAGTAACATTATTACCCTCTTCTATACAGGTACCATTTTGTTCATCTTTTGTTTGTGGCTGTGTAAACTGTAAACAATATTTGCTTTTTTTTAACTTTATGTATTAAGGCCTATTCTGATATAATTTGTTTGTGTCAAGCAGAAATGCTTCCTTCTGAATTTTTTGTAATATAACTACTCAGTAAAATAGGCACATTTCCTCAATAAATTGACATAAGACAAGTTGGTACTTGAAATTGATTTACAGTTACATTTTTACACCAACTTGAAGCATCATATATGCAGGTGAAGTAGATAAGAAACCTACAGACATGTTAATAATAAAATGAACTTTAGACACTGACCTGTTTTAATATGATTCTAATGCGAATGAGCAGTATCATCAGCCACGTACAGGTCCATTCATCAGGGTATCACTTCATGTTACTTAAAAAAACAGATGAATACAGTTTTATTTGCAGTTTTACTATATTATGAGATCATGTCAGCAAGTACAGCACTATACATATATATTTCTTGAGTTGTCAATTCATAATACCAAAACCATAAGAACATTTATATAAGTTCTGTACTGAAGTGCGATTTCTATGTTTGTTTACTTTGTACTTGTAATCACTGCATCTGAGGCAAATATTTTTCTTTTTACTAAATTAGTTTGATAACTAAGTCAGATTACAACATATAATTGTAAGTAAAAACCTATTAAGTAAATAATATATAAATAATTAAAATAAGCCTGTAGTGACACACAAACGTATACATCATTAATCAATAATGATACAATTTATATTCTTTTTTTCTTCGACCAAATGAGAACATTATTTTGTAATTCCTCTTTAGTACAACATCGGAGAGCTTCTACTGGTTAAAACATAAAATATACCAGTTCAGAATATTTCGCTTGTATGAGTAAAGTGCTTTTTGAAATAGTGTTTTGAATAGTAATGTTTACCAATGTTTTCGCGTGACACCTTTACTGTTGTGAACAACCTCTTCGGGGCACCTGGGAAGTCGCTGTCGCACAATTTGTTGACGAGGAATTAATGCGTCCGAGAAGAAAGTCAGGAACCAACTTTGCAAACTACCGTCAGCAGGTAATTCAGTTTAAATACAAGCGTGAGCTGATGCTAGCTTCACCTGGAGCCACACAACACGCAGTCTACATTTGGACCACGTTAGGTGAGTGTTACTCTGATGCAGCTGAACGTGGTATCGACTCGCGTGACGTCAGTAAAGTTGTCCGTTTGTCGTTAGCATGGCCAGCTAGTTGCAAGCTAACGACAGGCTAACGTTAGCAGAAGGACCCACTTGTTGCAACTCAGTCAGCTAAGTTTGACTTTCTGTTTCCTCAGACCTGTTTATCTGCCGTCTGGAGCAGAATAACAACACCACTATTAACGTGTTTAACCAGACTCTCGACCTTTTGTGATTCTACCCGTCACATATTGCATCTCATTCAGAAACAAGTGTAACTGTGTCAGCGCTTCGTGACGTTACGTTGTTGACTCGCGTGTTGCCCCGACAGGTTTCTTGTGCTGGCAATGGGGGACATGAAGACCCCTGATTTTGATGATTTGCTGGCAGCTTTTGACATTCCCGACATTGATGCCAAAGAGGCCATTCAATCAAGTCCGGAGGAGGAACAGGATGAAGAAGGGGGAGAGAGTGGGTCTTCCTCGTGCTTCCACTTCCCTCCGGCCTCGCACAGTGACCTCCCTGTGGTCAGTGTAATTGTGAAGAACACCGTACGGTCTGAGTCCTTAGAAGAGGAGGAGAAGTCACAGAGCAATATAATTGTCACAGTGGGGGACCTCACATCACAGTTTGGTCCAAAAATGCCTGCAGATGCCCCCGTGGAGCCACATATTGCCAATGGCTTCGAGGGATCCAATGCAGAGCCATGGCAAGCTTGTTCATCGTTGAGGTCCTCACTGAATGCTTCTCAGGTTAAACATGTTAAAGGACCGGAGGCTGGATTGGTCCAACACGTGACTGATGTCATTAAAAGTTTGAGACCCCTGCCCTACCTCCAGTCTCCGACTAGAGCTGGTCCTAACTCCTCAACTACCCCCTCCCCACACTCAGGCAGTCCTCAGCATCCTCGTGCCTCCCCTAAAAAGGACCCCACTTGTCTCCTCAGTTATCCATCCTCTCCCCCTTCATCACAAAATGGGAGTATTAAGGCTGGATTTAAACATGTTATGCACTCGGATGAAGATGACTCAGAACCTGACTTTGGAAGCCCGCTGGTGATCCAGGAGAGCCCAGAATCTGTAATGTCCTCCCCTCCAAAATTTAAATACAGGGCCAAACTACAGTCCGAGCTTCTTGCGTCTCCTGAATCCCATCCCTGTGTTGTCTCTCATCGTCCTCTGCCTTCTCTTGCACCTGCAAAACCTCAACCCAAACTTGAGGAGCAGGGGCCAACTACCACCCTCGGTTGTCTCTCCAAAGCTCCTCAACCACAGCGTCCCCAGGACTGCCTCCCCTCCCTCAGCACAGGCTCTGCATCAGGCCAAGAGGATACATACCCAGAGCATGTGATCGATGAGCGGGACTCACCTGAGAGCCCACCACCCAGCGAGACAGGTCTTGTCGTCCCGAAGAGATGCAGAAGTCCGGATTCGTTCCAAGCAACGGCAAAGCACAATAACTTGGGTCAGGAAGAGGAGCTCATGGAAGATGAGCTGAAAGAAGAGGACAAGCCAGGTGACGCTGAGGAGCCGAGTGCAAAGGGGGCTGGAGATGGGGAGAATTTCAGCGAGGGCACTGAGGGTCCGGGGTCTGCTCGCGCTGCAGACACATTATCATCTCAATTGCGTCCCCTCAAAGTAAAAATCAAGATACCTCCAGGTAGCATTGCAAAGACTGTGAGTGGTGCTGGCCCTAAAAAAAGTGGGAAAACTATTCCAAAGGGTGTGAATAGTTCAAAACCTTCACTAGAACGTCACAACACGAGATCCAAGAGGGAATTATCGCAGAAGGTTCGGTTGCCTGCAACGGCGATGCTCCAGGATGCCTGTGCTGCAACGCTGGAAGGTGCTAGTACGGTCAAAGACAAAAGCACAGTGGACGCCAAGCCTAAAGTTTCCCCAACAGCTGTCAGCATCACCAAAACCGCAGCTCTGCCCACCATCTCCGTCGCCACACCGAGGGTCACTCCGGGTGGGATCAACAGTCGCAGCCTGGGTCATAAAGCTCTGAGCAGCGGGATGACGCTTCCCGCACCGTCACCGTTGCTCACGCCTCAAAGTAGCAGCAGACCAGCCTCCATTGTGAACAGCACCGGGGCGATCATATCCAAGACTCAGACCAACCTGGTGGAAGCTTTCAACAAGATCCTCAACAACAAGAACCTCCTGCCCAGTTACAAACCAGATCTCAGCTCCCCGCTGCCTGCAGAGTGGGGTCTTCCTCTACCTGCACAGGTAAGCCGTCATTGTGACCGGTGCTTTATTCATTTGTGAAATGTTTGGTTTACTTTTTTTGATTTTTGACTTGGTCTGAACAAACACGCATTTCAAATGTGTTCACAATAACCATGGGCACATTGTAGGGGCAAAACAAAAGGATGACAAAAATAAATACTAATTTGCAGTTTAAGTGGTAATCCAAATAATCAGTTAGTTTCTGCCACCATGTGTCAACTGCAATCAGGGTTCCCTCCCACAAACTCACTACAGATTTAGGTTGATCAGCTGTTGAGCGTAGCATTTACGTTAAATCTGATAATGATGAGCAGCCCAACCATCAAAGATAGAAAATAACTTGATTTAATTTATATATTAAAAAAAGTGGAGAGAATGTTTGCAGTATAAATCTCTGATATGGCATTGTGATGAGTCATGAATAAAACGTTTCATTGAAACGCTTAATGCTCTTTGCCGGCTGTAATCTCACAGAACGGAGCTTAATTGTTCTTTATTTTCCATGACAAGCTCACAGCAGAGTTTCACAAAGATCGACTTCATATCAATGGAGGTGAATGTCTGATTCCATGCAGGGTTACCGCTGTTTGGAGTGCGGCGACGCCTTTGCCTTGAAGCAGAGCTTGGCGCGGCACTACGACCGCCGCTCGCTGAGGATTGAGGTGACCTGTAATCACTGCGCCAAACGGTTGGCCTTCTACAACAAGTGCAGCCTGCTGTTGCATGCCAGAGAACACAAGGAGAGAGGCCTGATCATGCAGTGTTCACACCTGGTCATGAAGCCTGTTCCAGTGGAGCAGATGATTGGCCACCAGGAACCCACGGCAACTGGTTGGTTAACATAGTTCTGTTGCTTATCGTTTCTTTTTTAAAATATGTTGTTCATATGTGATTATGTATCCTCTCCTTCTCTTTTGTCGTTTCTTTTCAGGATCATCATCCTCTTCAGGCCAGGCCCCCCCAGCACCCGTGGCACAACAAGTAGTCTCCAAGAAGAAAGCCCAGGCCCTGCAGTACATCAGTAATAAATGTTCTGAGTGTCAGGATCAGTTTCAGAGCAAAGAAGAAGTGGCTGAGCATTTCCAAGAAATCAAACCAACTCAAACCTCTGTGAGTCCTTTTATTGTTCGGACTTTTTTAATGATTCATTTTCCAATGATGGGAACAGTAACTTAATTCCTTTTTGTTTTTCTGTTGTTCGCTAGTCGTGCACAGAGTGCTCTCCTCCAATGCTCCTGCCAAACAGCTGCAGCTTCGCAGCTCATCAGCGCATCCACCAAGGCAGTCCGCCACATGTCTGCCCGGAGTGTGGGGGCACGGCCAAGCAGCCGCTCTTTCAAACGCACCTCGACGAGACCTGTTTACACTTTGCACGACGCATTGGATACAGGTGTGACGTTGTTGTGAAAGCCACATGAATTCTGTTCATATGCCCATGCTTCCCTCTTCTGCCATGTAACAACAATCTCTCTCCGCAGGTGTTCAAGTTGCCTGGTGGTGTTTGGGGGGCTTAACTCGGTGAAGTCTCACATTCAACAGGCTCATTGTGATATGTTCCACAAATGCCCCAGCTGCCCTATGGCTTTTAAATCTGCTCCCAGCATACAGAACCACATCACTTCCCAACATCCAGCGGTCACTGAAGGACAGACCATGTATGTATTACAATACAGGGTTCGTACGGTCATGGAAAACCTGGAAAAGTCATGGAATTTTAAAATGCTCATTTCCAGGCCTGGAAAAGTCATGGAAAAAACGTAAATCATAAATGTTATGGAAAAGTCATGGAAATGTGTTATTATCACTTGTTCATTTACGCAGAGTTTAAAATGATGAATATGTTCTTTCAAGAAAGACGCTCAAAATATAAGCCGGCGTACGCTCTCAATACGCTAAATGTTCGAAATTGTTCATGTTTGTTTATACCGAGTTTTCAGTTTGGTCATGGACATTTGGTTTAAAGTCATGGAAATCCATTGGTCAAAATGTGTAAGAACCCTGACAATACACACACACACACACACACACACGCTTTTACTTGTGAAAATAAAAAAAAATTCTCCTCAATGAATTAACACCGTTTTAATTCTTTTTACAGGTCAATATATAAATGTGTCATGTGTGACACAGTTTTCACAAACAAGTCCCTGCTGTACGTCCACTTCGACACTCACTTAACCAATCAGAAGGTGCATGTGTTTAAATGCCCCGAGTGCACCAAGTTGTTTTCTCAGAGGAATTCCCTTCTGGATCACTTCAAGGTACATGTATGATTAAATCGTGGTTAATTTAGTTCAGTTAGTGTTTGGATCTAATATATATATATATATGAATGTTTTTGTTTCTTCTTCTGTTCCTCAGACCCATAAGACTCCCACGTTAAAACAAGAGGTACCTTCACCTCCAGCTGCTTCCTCTCGGTCGCAGCCCTCAGTGAAGTTGGAGAGCTCAGATAAAGAGGAGTGGATGGATGAAGAGAAAGGGAAGAAGGAGAGGATGAAGGCCCCCTCCGGGTGGAAGTGTGCACCTTGCCATGCACGCTACACAGACCGGGATGACTACATTACCCACATGGCTGAACAGCATAGCAAGGTCTGGAAGTCCACCAATCCCCCGGCTGTCAAAGATATCATTTGACTATATTGATTTAGTATTTCGATACAACTGTAAATGAGCAGATGGAGCCAAATGTGTTTGTGTTTGTGTTCTGTAGAATCTAAAGAAGTTTCCTTGTAACAAGTGTGAGAGCTCCTTCACCACCACCTCTAGTATGAGACGTCACATCAGAGACAAACACAAAGTAATGAACCGCTTCCGCTGCCAGTGAGTATCTTTATTCTGCGTTTCTTATCCTGATTATGACAACAGTTGAATTTACTGGCACTTCGTACAAAAGTTGAAACTATTTTCAAGAAGATTTCTGTTGATTGAAACTAGAGCATTCTATGTTTCCATTTGTTCAGACTACATATGATTTTGTAGACTGCAACATGACATTTTATGAAATACGGACTTGTTTATGACTCTTTTTGGCATAAATACCATGAATTCTCGATTACCTTTTTATGACTTAAATGGGACATACTACACTGACTTTTTAGTATGCACTAAACTATGACTTCTATAACATATTTATGGCACACTATGACTTTGAATGACATTTCATGGAATGCTCTTCCATCACCTTTTTATGACGCTTTAGATTTCTCCGATGTTTTTATGACATACTATACGATGACTTATTAACTACCCTTTTGTATTTATCGGGGCATATTATGCAATGGCCTTTTCATGAAATAGTATACTAGAACATTTAAAATCATATTTTCATTACTATACTATGTCTTTATGATTTTAGGGGGGAGCATATATAATTAATTTAATTTTTTAAAATAATTCCTGAAATGGGCGATGGTCCAGAATGATGCCATCAAACCTCCACTAATTTGTGTGCGTGTGTGTAGGTTCTGTAGTGAGGGTAAGAAAACATTCAGCAGCAGAGCGACGTTGGAGAAACATGTTCAGCAAAGACACGGCACGGAACCAGAGAGCCAGAACACACCGCTAGTAAGCCACTCTTCTCTTTTTCAAGAAGACAAACGGGAAACTATTTTTAACTAAGATGTTGTTGAATGCAGTTCCATTGATTTCCTCCGGTCGCAGGCAGGCAGTGAAGGGGCCGACAGTTCCTCAGAACAGGACGAGAGAGGAGCAGGGCCGACGGAGCAGGATGAAGAGTCCACAGACGGAGTGAGTCCAGTGAAGAAGTCGCGGTCCTCCTCCTCCTCCGCCCCGAGCTACCTTCCTGAGTCTGGTTTCCGCTGCTCCCCCTGTGGCTTCACCTCGGAGGACCAGGCCGTGTTCCTGGAGCATATCGGTCAGCACCGACGAGGAGGGACGGAGGGCGGGAACGGCGGCCAGCAGTGTCTCCAGTGCGGCGCCTGCTTCACATCCCTCTCTGCCCTGTCACGCCATCGCTTCATCACCCACAAAGTGAGGGATGCCTCCTCTGATAACCAGCAGTCCACCGGTTTGCACCCGGCACCTTCCCCTGGCACCCACAGGAACCATGAGGACAAGAGTTCTGTGGACAGTTCTGCACCAGCGTCGCCCTCCTCTCAATCCTCCTTCGCTCAGGGGAAGGAAGAGGAGGGCACACTGGCCTGTCGAGTGTGTGACAAACAATTTGAAAAGGCAGCCGATCTGACCACGCACTTCAGAACTCACGGTATGGCTTTCATCAATGCAAGGAACGCCGGAAAAACTCCCTAAATACGTAACAGTTGTCGGTTGATGATGACAGAATATTTGCAAGTGCCTTGTATACTGTCGACGTGTGGCGTGGCACACTTTTGCAAGAATTTAACCAAATAAAGGTGATGTAACTGATTTACTATTTGAATAGTTTGTAAAACAATCAAATGTGATTTTTACAGGTGAGGATAAGTTTAATGTTTTTCTTGACACTCCGGTTCTAATGCTGCATTTCTGTTCTGTGGTCAGGGGTGATGACACACTCGAGTTTCTTCTTCTGTCTGAACACCTGGTCCGTCTCGTGGCTGCGACCCGTTCACAGAATGCGCCCGGACAGAATCGTGTTCCGACGTCGGTTATGAGGGCCGTTTCATCGCACGTTGATACTCGGCGATGGAATGTGTCCGTTTTCATTTTAATACTTTCCACTGAGGAGACGTATGAACGGCAACACAGGTATCTGTTTAGTTTGGTCCCTACATATTCTTTACAAAGTAATTGCAGCTGGTTCAAATGTTACCTCGGTTCCTATGAAATGTGAATACTTATTTACATTTTCAGAAACAAACGATAACATTTTATATTGATTTCCACTTTCAAAAGCAGCCATTGGCGTCTGTACTTTGCTAAAATAGGTAACAATCAAAGTTCCTCTGTGTGTTTTCACGCAGGATGTTTTCTTGCTGCCCGACTGCTGGAACTTCATGTTGGACTCTGTTGTTAAACACACTGTATGTTGTCCTCATCTTGTGAAAGAATGTCTCTGCCAGCTTGACAATAACTTTCAATGATATCTCGAGACAATTGATTATCATGTGACCCCAACCTTTTAAATGTTTACCGGTGTTGATAACATGTGTGTTTATATTCTACTGAAATTAAAAGTGACTCTTATGGTATACAATTCAAATACTTTGCTTTGGGAAATGGTCAGCAATAATCTGAAGTGTACACGATATTTAGTTAATGGTGTAAAACTGTATGAATGTTACTGTATTAACTGATTTGTTCCTTCTGTGAGCGAGAGGTGGAAGTAAAATGTAATATTTTGGCTTTTTCTAAATCTTGCTTTATGAAATTACTGTAAACAAAAGATCAGGATGTGTGTGATGTCTCTTTCTTTTGCTTCTGCTGTACGATGATAACATGTTGAACTCTATTTATCTTCAGTCTTTGCACTGTGAAAGAGAAAACCTGATGTTGCAGCATCAGCGGGTTGTGTTCTAGTTCGGTAGGAGTCGGTTTAGAACCACATGAAATGTGTTTTATTTTCCTTACTGTTAAACTCAATCTTTGTGTGTTGAAAGTTCGGTAGGAATACCGTTCGGTCATGGGTGCTTGGAGGATGTCGAGGGATTTGTTTTGATTTAGTGGCACTTTTTTATTGTTCATGGCTGAAATATCTCCGGCCACAGGATCGACTGGAGATATCTCACTTTTTGATTTCCGTGTGTTTTCAGTGTTCTAGTTCACTTTTCTGTTCCTGCATTGAAAAAGACAATTTCTATCCAAAAGTTTAAAACGAATATAAATTAATAAAAAACTGGCACATTGTCTTTTTTGTTTGTTTTTGTCCTCAAATACCATGGTAACAGAGACTGAGTATGTATATAAATATTCTTTATTGAGCTTAATCACTTTCAATTTACACTTCATCCTGCAGTGTCAAATAAAGACGCACACTTCTCTTCATTCCAGTGACAGAATATTTAAAGCAATAGTAGATTCCTTACACAGCTCGGCAGGTCATGTGTTTATATGTTGTGTACTTAATGTTTAGAATAGGCACACTCCTACGCTCACACACATGATCTCAGACTACTTATCTATGAGAAACATGTCTTCATTACAAATAATAAACTTGAAGGATGATTACATGCCACAAGTGCACCTAATGTGAAGAGGCTGGGTGTGTGGTCAGCTTAAAGCACTTGCAGGTGGAGGTGGTGGCTCTCCATCCTCACAGCAGCAGGAACCCCATGAGGAGCAACAGAAAGGGCTTCACGAGAGCTGAGATCCCCTCAACGTTCAGCGATGGAGAACCTGAACGAGAGTGAAATGAAGACTGAATGCAAAGATTTCCTCACAGCAATGAAAGTCCATGAAAACCCATTTTCTTACTGTGCAGACGGGGATCTGACAGAAACAGTGAAGTTACGGCAGAAGCATGAATGTGCTCACCTGACAGTTCAGCTCTCTGTGTTAGGTCAGGTGACCCGATCACCGCCCTCTCAAGAGCGGCCAGCTGCTCGTCACTCAGAGACGCTTGCTGTTCGCTGGTTACCATGGCAGCGTTGTCAGGTCCAAGAGCTTCAAGCTGAGCAACAGAGAGGACCTGGAGGAATCACATTAATCCCCCCCATTAAAATTACTTGATCCATTGTCCTTCTTTACTGAAAAACACAACCCTTTTTTTAAACATTTTAAATAAATAAACAAATATTATAGAAATGTGAATTTTAAAAAGATCAAAATGTACAGTGTTGTATGTCATGAAAAAGTCCTAAAGTAGCATTGTCTGTTCTAGTCATTTCTATAAAGTCATAGTTAGATATTCCATTTTTTTATTTAAAATGTCTCAAAAAAGTAGTAGAGTATGATATGACATAATAGTCATAATATAGTATTTTATTATTTCATTATAGTATGTTGTAAAATATATAATGTTATAATAAATTCCAAAAAAAGTAATAAGTATCTCAAGTTAAGAATATTGAAGTAAGTACAAATATATATATATACACAATAATAATAATTATGGAAATATATTATGTACAGTACTTGATCAAATTTACTAAATTAACTAGATGAACTAGCTGATGGAGAACAACGGTTTGTTAAAGCTACTTACATCAAAGTGAAGTATGAGCGGTATGCAGCACTCGCCGATGAATGAGAAGACAGCCGAGTCTAAAGAGGCCAACTCCGAGGAGTTCAACCCGACTGAGGGAAGGAAACAGCTGGTCAGGTGTGAGGGATGAACGGCCCTCTCCAAGGCCAGTTTCCTCTGCCATATCATTCTAATTGATACATTTGCATATCACATACAGTGTCATTCATTTGATATCACATAATCCATACAGAGTTGTTTATTTGTTTTGACCCTCTAACCCACAGGTGTCAAACACAAGGCCCGCGGGCCGAATTTGGCCCCGCCACATCATTTTATGTGGCCCCTGGCGGCTTGAAAGACATGTGATCACATTTTCTTAAGCAAATTGATAAGAAATATCCCTTGCTTTTATTTTGAAGGTTTCAAATTAAATGGATTTATGTTGTAATATTGTAGACATTTTCTTTTGTACACTATTTCTACACTCAAATAAACAATAATCAAATGCAAAGAGAGTTATTTAACAATGTGTTCGAGGAGTTTATAAAGTGCTTCCGCCCCTTTAAGAGGGCAGCCATGACGCTGATGTGGCCCATGGTAAAAATGAGTTTGACACCCCTGCTCTTACCTGTAAACTCATTACCTTCGCATTGAAAATGCGGAAGGTTATGTTTTGATCGGCGTGTATTTATTTATTTATTTGTATGCATGTTACTCACATAACTCAAAAAGTATTAAACCGAATCGCATGAAATTTGGTGGGATGATTGGACCATTTGATTCGATTTTGGGATCGATCGGGTCAAAGGTTAATGTCAAGGTAATGAAAAGGTCAACATCTTCTTTTTACCATAGCGCGGTCAATTTCTATCCAATTGGCATGCAACTAATGGCAAAATGTTCATAATTCAATGCCCAATCTTGTGATATGCGAAGGTATGCGCTCTACCGAGTGCCCGTTCTAGTTATAATTCTGCAATCGTTAGCAGCGCGATTAAACCTTGATTTCTCACACAGTACAGTTTTTAAAAGCTGCTCGGCAAAAGCAGAATAATACGTCTGGGGAGATATGGGAAGGAGAGGTGATGGTCTCACTAATGATGTAGCCCAGCTCAGACACGTGTGCTTCAGTCCAGGTGTTGGGATTTCCAAACGCAGACACAGCAAGCCGTTTCAGCTGCTGTGCACCCCTGGGGCAGCAATGGAAGTCATTCAGTGAGCCCACAGCGTCCCTGTAACACACAGTCAACATATTTGATTCTGCTCTAAACAATGCATACTCTGAGACCTCAAACAAAAAGCTTGAACGAGAGCTCACTTTTGATTGTGAAGACATATTTAACTACTTAAGTTTCCATAATTTGCCAGCATTAGCCTATAAATAGGACGTTAAGACCAGAAGTGGAAACAGGAGGGTGACTACGGTGAACACTTGAAGCTGCACGAGACAATTACAAAGTTTGAATAATATAATGTGTTTTTCTCTCTCTTCACTGCTCTAAGGTTACGATAGGGATGTATGGATCTGTGAGGTGCACAAACTTGAAGGCGTCCACGTTGAGCTGTCTGAACTCGCTGGAGTTTAGGCCGCAGATGAACTGGCGCAGTGCGACCATGTCTGCAGCTTCCAGCTGCTGCGCTTTCAGGTTCTCATGTTGAGCAACACCCCTCCACACCGCCTCCCTCTATTGAGACAGGTTGTATTCATTGGTGAACATCATGGTCATCCGCATAGTAGCAGCAAGCTCCCGGAAAGAGCGCCAGGGTTTGAAGCCCATTTTACACAGTGGAAAATGACATTTTGTTTAACTGACGCTGTTATCCACAGCGACTTATAAAGATTGTTTTAAATTCATACACCGTAGAACAGCTACAGGGAACAATGCAGGGTTAAGCGTCTTGCTCAAGGAGACATCGACTAGGCGAGGATTGAACCGCCATCCCCCTGGTTGAAAAACTGACCTGCTGACCACTGACCCACAGTCACCCAGACTAGTGAAGATGTTAGAATGACAACAGATTGTCTTCTTCACCTGTGACGTGTTCCAGCCGCATTTCTCGATATCCTCCAGAGCGTCGCGTGAGAAGGGGAGTTCCTCCAGGTCTGCATCGGAGAAGCCCCGAGTTATGCATCCCAGCTGCATCACCACACTCTCAGTCATCTGTGACACTGGGCCCAAGACCTGCGGAAACACTCAAATGAATCAGGCTTTTAATCACAAAAATAATTGCGATGAACACAACATGTTGGATCTCCATATTAGGGCATACAAATGTTTTTAACTTGGATTTCAATATAATTTTGACATTTAAATACTTTTTTTTAACTTAGTGACTGTTTTCTGTTTTTTTTCTTTCCGCTGAAGGGAGGGTAGTCTGAAACGTTTGGTTTCTTTGACATTTTATAATTATATAATTATATAATTTATAATTGTCACCACTTGAGCTGCACAAAGTTGCTGCATGTGCCTGGTTCTATTAATAACTTGAGAGAGATGTAATAACTGTTCAGTTCGTCCCTTTTGGTTTAAAAATAAAGGGAATGTTGGTTTCTATATTGGCTAAACATCTCTGGTGTGAAATCTGTTTGATATTGTGGGAATTAGTGTTGTATTTACACACAAGGTTTAAAGTTATACATAGTTTTATGTTCTAACTGCACTTTCAGTTTTTATGGTTGCACATTCATTTTGAGATATGGGAGAGATTTTTCTCAAATGGAGGATCCATTCAACATTTAGGTCAAAGAGTAAGGATCAGTGCCTCCATTGTACCTCAACGGCTTTTTTACTGAGCTCGGCCAGTTGGTCGTCCCCGTAGTCACAGACGGCCCCGAGTGTTTCTAAAGTGGTCAGGAAGATTTCATTTGACATGCCAGCCAGCTGTGTGTGTGTCCAGTAGACGTTGTTCATTCCAAGTTCCTCAATCAACTGCACACTGAGTTCTTCATCAACACTCCGGGTGGCTGGGAGAGAAAAGAGAGGAACACATATGCAGGTTAGAAATAGGAAAGTACATTGGATAAATGCATCGCCAGTTTCTTGCACGATATCGCTGCCTTTATTTCTACCGGCTGCATTTGATGAGGTGGTGAGATGGAAGATTTTCTTTCTCAGGGCGTTGGAGGTGTACTGCTGGCCCGATGTCAAAGAATAGAGAACGTCCTTCATCCAGGGCTGAAAGAGACAGAGAGGGAAGGGGAATAAAGAAAATTGCATTATGAGAAATGCATGCACACATTATTGCAACCAGATGAATGTAGTGCTTTACTCCCTCTTGATTTTGAGTGATTACTTGATAAAAATGAGCTGCATCACTGTTCAGATGACATGTGATGTCCCCAAAGATACACACCTTATTGGGCAGAGCAGATGTGGAATTGTCATCCAAAAGGACGAAAGGACCCAGTGCTTCCATCATCTCAGGTGACCAAGAAGATGAATCCCTGCAAAAGATTTTTTTCAAATGCATCAGACTGGTGCTTTCACTGCAGTTACTCAAGCATCCACATGGGGACTAGTCGTCCTACCCAAAAGTGCTCTTGACCAACTGAATTATCTCTGCCCTGTGGCGTTGAGGAATGTGCTGGCAGGAAGCCATTTGCTCGAGGCTGAATTTGAGGACATCGAAGGACATGCGGAGCAGTTGGGAAGCCTGAAGCTCACATAAGAGCAGTCCAAGACTGGACACGTCTTCAACGGTCAGTCCAGAAAGGTTTGGCCCCTGCAAATACAAAGTGAATATCTGAGATTGATGTTCACACACTCACCTCAAAAATGTGATAGTAATAGATGTGGAGCAGGTGACAGTTTAAAGGAAAAAGTGAATAAGTAGAGAAACATAATGAATGATGTTTCCATACAGGAAGTGGTTGATGAACAATGTATACGACCTTCGCTGTCCCTATATATCATCCCAATTGAACATCTATGAAACATTTTATACCAATGTGTTAGACGGCCACCATCGAAACCCCAATGACGAAATATATTTTGGCAGAGTTCATGAGATTTGGTCCATTAATGCCAAAGAGCATCTTTGCTGCTTTAACAGCTCCTGATGGTGTTAAACCTAAATGAGATAGTTTATGTTAGCTTTTCCTTTAATGTATCACTCGTCTGTATCGTTGTGTGTACTTCGGCCAGGCAACGCAGTGCTCTCCGGGTGAGTGCGGGGCGAGAAGGCAAACGACGAGGTAATGAGCTCAGGTCGGCCTCTTGCATCTTGTCGAGGAAGACAGGACACACCGAGTCGGGCAGATCCCCCACCTTCCCCGGCCTGGGACAGTGTACATGACATGAAGAGCCGTTACATTTCATTATGGATTTTTTAAAGATGAAGTGAGCTCGAGAAAATACTTTCTTTACGGCAGGTGAAGAAGTAAGTATGTGGGAAGGTACATCATCTCGTCCTCAGTGATGGTTTGGAAAAAGTCAGCTCTCTCTTTCTCCTTCGTGGCAAAAAGCTTTCTGGCCGCACATCCTGCCTGAAAAGGTATATCTGTTATCAATTGGTATACTCAACAAATAATGTATTTACAAATGTGTGGACGTACTGTCTCTGTGAGTAAATACATGCCTGCACGTTGGAGAGCCACCGCGGAGTCTCTGTTATGGCCTGCGCCATGTCTTGAGTCTCATTGTCCGCGACACCGTCAATCATCTTACAGGTCACTCCTTGGAGGAGCGAATGCAGCCTCCTGTCTCGGCCAATAATGTTTTATACGTCAGCGTGCAGAAATACACAAGAAAAGGCAAATAACAAACAACACATATGCCTGCATTAAAAAGGAATTTGGTAAATGCCATCTAGGTTTCTTCCACTATATGTTTAAAACTCAGAAGTGTTCATTTCAAGTCAATTATAATTTTTCTCAACATGAATCGAATGTTTGTTTTTTCCACTCAGTGAAACTTTTGCATGATAGTTTCATTTATGATAATCTAAGATGTTTTAGAGGATTGAGAATGTTACTTGCTTATCTGGTGACTAATAGTCAATGTTTTAGAGACATCCTAAAGATTTGACACCAAGTTTTCATTTGCTTTGATGTTCTTGAACTATACCAACAATTTGAATTAACGCCTCCGCCAGTCACAACAGAAACAATCTAACTCTATTATTGTCGGGGTTTTATGTGTCATTGTATTGTATTGATTGTAATTTCTGCTCGGTTGTTCACTGCTGTATATCTTACCAATGATGAAGCTTCTGTTTATTGTACATCTGTTTTACCAGCAAAGCCGCCTGTAAGTCGGAAACATTGCACCCATTTTTAGTACAAACATCATTCCTTGACTACATTAACAGATACATTATAATAGCAACTGTAATCCAGATGATTCAAAATATGTTGAAAATGTGTATGCATGATACAATAGGTCAGTGCTGTGGGCCGAGGACTTTACCTGTGGCCGAGACCACATCTTAACCACCACTTGGTCCAAGGAGGTGATGTTAGCTTTGTCCAGCTTGTTTAGAGGAAGTCTGCGAAGCAAACGGCCAGACAACTTCTGCACCAGCTCTGAGGGAACCATTTGTCCAAGCAGCTACAGGGAGACATTCAAAATGATGGTTACAGTGTTTATCAATAGTATTACATATAAGAATAAAATCACTTTTTATTTGAGAGTGAGATTGCCAACTATTGCCATAGTTGGTGGTAATATTTAAACTGAGCTTCTAGTTCCTGCTGTCTCTCCTGACTCACCCCCTGCATCACGGCCATCAGCTGGCCCTTTGACATCCGCATGCACATGTTCTTCAGGCCCTCTTTATCTGCCAGCAGGTTCTTGGGGTTCTTGAGCATGCTGATGGGAAAACCACCTGCGACTGACTGAAGGTCCACCAGCTGCTGAGGGCGCATGAGAGAGCCAGGCCTCCAGCAGTCCTGCAGGCTCGCGTTATTGCAAAGCAGTTTCTTGACCAGGGTGCGTTGCTGGCGCTTTGTCCATTGGACGGAGGGTCCCAGATCCTTGAGAATTTCCATGACTGATTTGTCAGGCATCTCAGACAGCTGTTTGGGAGACAGCAAGGCAGCCATTTTGCCCAGCCAGCGTAGTGGTTCAGTGCTGTTTGTATTTGACATCCCAGACTTGACGAGACGCTTCTTCCACTTTAGTCAGAGTAGAGGGTAAGAAGACAACGACAACATATGAAGTTACTTTCGTTCTGGACGAGGGGGACATGGACAACAGTTTGAGTGGGAACCAAGTGATTGGTACCTGTGTGATCCTGGGGTTACCGAAGTCATCGCAGTCCTCGAGCTCAGAGAGGAGTTTCCTGCTCACGTCAGGAGGCAAGTCTGGAGCAGCAGAATAATGACAGGCCAGTATGCCGAGCCTGGTGGGCAAACATGTATTCATTATTCAAACCTCAACATTGAATCAGTTATCTCCATAATGCTGAGTACATTATAGTAGCCTATAGACTTGACTGTATTGATAAAGCATAAGAAGTAACGGATTATGGGGACAAATGCTTGAATTTCTGTTTTTTTTGTTTTGTTTTTGTTTTATATATAAGGCTCATCGGAACAAGTTTTCAAGCAATCACAGGTTAGGGCACTTTATAAGCTAGATAGCTTCAGCCTTAACCCTTTCGGTCAGCCACATGTATCTTTCTTCTTTAAAAAAAATTCCTGGTGGTTGTATATTTTGCTGATCGAAAGAAATAAACTCAGTAATTCATTAACACATTAATTTGCATTCAGAATGATCATATACAAATGTACCATTGTGTGGATGTATAATGATCTCTCTCTTAGATTTTGGGATCTTTCTTCCTCAGAAACCCCCTAAAGCTCACGTATTCAGGGTAAACAGTGAGTGGAAACCATGGAGACATGTTCCATCCGTCCTCGTCAGTTTCACCAAGAAATTACATGACATGGGGGAAATCAGAAAAATGTGGATATATCTAGAGAATACGATATGAAAGGATTAAACTAGATTCTGATACAAAGTTGTTATGTTTTAAGTGTATCAGTAGTTTTTAACTGTAATGCATATCCGTGCATGAATACACACTTGTCCACATTCTCAGCAAACGTCTGATTTCCACTGAAGCACTCTTGAAATCGTTCAAGAAACTTCTTGGCCAGGCTTGGATTGATTTTAGAGTTCATATTCATAACAGTCGCAAACTGGCCTGAGTGGAAGAATTCACACAGCTAGAGGAGAAAGGGAAACAAGGCAACAGGGATATTTATTAACACATTATCATTTGCTGCTGGTTGCGTTGGCTCTTCATCCTTCTTTGCAGAGCATCTCACCTGTTCTTTGGGAGAAGAATTCACGTCTCTTGGTGCTAACCGGGAGACGTACGGTCCCATCATGGCCAACGCCTCCAAGTTCAGCCATCCCAGTAAAGGGTTGCAGCTCTTCTTCAGCCCTACAGAGTAAATGAGGCACAGTCCACATGAACAGAAAGGTGACACCACACAAGGATTGATGGGTAAGATGTGGGTGATCCACTGATCCGTCGCCTTCCAGCAGCGCTTGACCTTGTCTTTGATTTGCATGATTCCCTGGATCCCATTTCCATCCAAACAAATACATTTGCAAGCAAACATGCTGTGTCATAGGAACACACATCCAGTTCGCGTTATTCCAGCTGCTTCGTTCTTTTGCTATCCCCCCATCTTCCCCTTTCTTTTTCTCTGCAGCCTCTTCCTCTAACGTCTACTTTAAAATGGGTTGAGAAGGTTTCCCCTTCAGTCTCTTCCACTTTGTGCTCTTCATCTTTTTTCTGTTTCACAAAGAAGTATGAATTAATCCGTTTTTCTCAATTAACGAGAAGTACATCAGAATGTTTGACTTGACGTTCCGAATGTCGAAACTCATTTCTTACTTGATCTTGGGTCAGATGGTGGCTTCATTGTACAGTTGAAGTCCTTCTTTGTGATCTGATCTTTTATCCAGCTCACCACCTGAGTCCGTTGGTCTGGAGACATGGCACCATACACATCCTTCAGCATGTTCATCCTGGAACCAACGAGCAATTTTTTTTTACAATTTTAAGAAAAGCTGCTGAGAGACAATGGAGGAAGTAATTACTTCATGACACACTCACATCTTTGGCAGGTGTTGTCGCTTTCCTCCATCAGTGGGAAGGTTCATTCTAGAATAAGGCATATTCTGCAGCGCAGGTTTGGCAGCCGCCAGCAGGGAGTCATATTCGTCTGCAGTCATGTTTTCACTCTGTGTGGTCAAAGTCGCCCAGCACAGAGGAGCCACAAAGGCCTGCATGTAGCATGCAGATGCAACCTGAGAGAACGAGAGAAGTGGCGGGAATCAATAGAGTGCCAGAAAGATGCATGAGCAAAGAGATTATGTTTTCTTTTCTCGAGCTCTTGGCAATAGTGACGTCTGGAGTACTGACCGAGGAGTTCCTCATCCGCTGGAGCATGGCTGGAAGATTGCTGAAATTCCACATCTTGTTTGACTGAAAGAGAAAGAGAGAACATAGACAACTAAGACAGCTGCAGGTGAACAATTAATAAATATAATTACCCATCAACCATTAAGATAATAATGGGAATGCTCTGAAAATAACCAAGACTTATTTACAGTGTCCTTAAGTGAAGAAATCAAATGTGGTTTAAGGGCTTGCGTTTGTGTGTGTGTGTGTGTGTGTGTGTGCGTGTGTATTCGCACCCTTTTATCGACTTCTTTGGGAGAAGCAGAGTGCAAGACATTGAGAAAAGAAGAGAGGAGGCCTCCAGACCGTTGAGAGTTTTTGTCTGCCGAAGGCAAGTCGCTGAGAGGGGATTGAGAGTGGAAACAGATATTTCGTCAGTAGAAATGTTTTTAATATTATGTGTGTTGCATTTTCATTTTCTTATTCATTTCAGCCTCTAATCATCCAGTGAGATTCACCTGAGACCATTTTCAACACTTCCTATTCATACATCTTCCCACCACAGTCTTCTGCTGACGATGACCCGCTCTAATCTCCCACAGCAGCTGGAGTTGAACACCTTGGTTCGTTGCGACTTGACAATAATTGAATCTTACTCACATTTTTTGCATTAAAAAAAAAAGGCACCTAACAATTTTGAACAAGCGTAAATAAAATCGGACACACTTACACACGTACATAATTACCTGTTATTGAAGACAGGTTCCAGCTGCATCATCTCAGGTGCGGGGTATCCTGTAACAAAGAACCCCTCCATGTTGGTTTTACTGGAGTATTTGCTATTTATTAGTGTGTCTCAGATTATGAGTCTAGTTATAACAAGAGAGAGAGAGCCCTCACCCTTAGTCTGGCACTTCCTCATCTGATGAAAAACAGACATAACATTAGGGTCATCATTATGGTATGATATTTCATTGTTTAATTTCATCTCTGTTTATTGTTGGAAAAACTTATTGCACTGAACATACATGTAAACAATACTTAATTACAGTACATTAGGGGTTAATAATTAAAAGGTAAAGTAAAGGCACAAAGGTTCTGATGTGCAACAAATAGATTAACACTTGGAAAAATGGAAATAAAGAGTTTTTATCCATGCAGGTGTAAAACTATAATGTGTTATTGTACAATTCCCTTCTCTTTTCATGAAAGCTTTACTGTGTTGGACTTGAAAATAAGAATCTCCTCCAAAGCTAACAAGTATTTAAGAAATTACAGACCAGTTTTTTGGCCATGTCTTTGAAGTCACGTTTATTTTCAGGCATCCAATCTGGTGGTTTAGCTGAATAGGTAGTAATGGATAATTATGAGAATTCACACATTTACAAAAATTGGCACAATAACAACATGCATGCATTTGGGCTTGAGGCCATGACTGTGGTGGTGTTGATGCGTACCGAAGGATGCACAGGCCACACAGCCGAGGAGAAACAGAAGTGTTCCTCCTTTTGGGGCCATGGGGAAAAGACCTGTCCGCTGAACATTGGCACAGAATGAGAAGAAGGCATTAATGTCAACACATATGACATCATTTGGATTTGCATCCTTTGCCTTTCGTAACGATGTATTTTTCTTTCCATGACAGAAGTTATTTCGTTTGTTTCTCTGTCCCTAGTTGTTATGGAACCTGTCTCTATGCAAACCACCTCCGGTTTTCTGACTAGCTTCCTCCTCTGAGGATTTGTGATCTCGTTACCACCCTCGTTACCCATCTTACAGGAGGCCCAGCGGACTTTGGAGAATAACCTGCTGTGAAAAACATGTTTGGTAAAGTACATCATATGCTTGTCTGCGTCTCCCTCTTCCTCCAGCACTTTGGCTAAACACACACTTTTAATTCAACATTGTCTCTCACGTATTGAAGCATTTGCATGTTGGTTTGTTTACCTTCATTTATTTGGTTTTCTCTCCATTTATTTGACTTCTCATTTAAATATACCCAATGATTAGCAAAATTGTAAAAACTCCAATTTGATTTATACTTTTTTAATGCCAAACTATTTATTTGCTGGCTATATAATAATAACATTATTAATAATAATATATAGAGATACATGAGAACATTCCTGCCAACTGCAATTAGTCTGTACAATAAATCACCTCCGCAAATTGAACATCAATAAACCTTGCACCGCTTTAACTTTATACTTTATATACACGAAGATACACTACACTTTTATTTCTTTTCATTTCCTTTATTATATAAATTCTTAAATGTAATCTTTTATTTTATTTTATTGTTTTGAATTTAAACATGTTTGCTGCTGCTTCAAGAAATTTCAGAAGGAAACAGATTTACTTACCAGGTAGGTTATTTAAGCAGAAAAGTGAAGACGTGAGTGTTGTTACTCGGCCCGAGTGGTTACCTGTTCTAGACCGAGTCAAAGCAGGTGCATCGTATTTAAAGACACTGTGTGTGTGTGTGTATGTGTGTGTGTGTGTGCGTGTGCGTGCGCGAGTGTGAGAGTGCGAGTGTAAGAGAGAGAAAGAGAGAGAGAGAGCACTCCAGAAGAAATGGCAGGATAATATAATACTGAATGTCACAAAGAAAGAAATACATCAAAAGTATTTGTTTGGCAACATGTTTTTTGTCATTACATCATGCCAATAAGGTTTTTGAAGTTAACCACATTTTAAGAGAGAGAGAGAGGGAGGGTGGGCTAATAAAGTCAACACACCACAACCAACTACAGAACTGCATAATCCCCTGAAAATATGTCGTAAAAAAAAGAAAACAACAAAGGAATATAGCTTTAACCACACAATACAAGCTTTATTCACACTCACCGTAGAGAATATTTATTAGGGCCATTGCCAAAGTTGGCGAAGGTTCAGGCTTATTGGCAGCGAGATGATGTCTCAGGGGCCATTATTGAAAACAAAATATTTGAAAATGTGTGTGTAACTGTATTGCAATCCGTGTGCATGTAATGACATATGTAAATATGAAAAAGAATCTCTAAATGCCTACAGATATCTTATTTCTCAGCAAATGTGTAAATAAAATCAGTTTGTGCACAAACTGATTAATTGTTTATTTTTTCCAGCTTTTGGATCTAAATACTTACAGCTAATATGTATTTACACATTTACAATTGTTTATGTCATATTTAAGATAGTTACCCAACTCTCAAAACACATCTGCAAATAGTTTTGCCTCAATAACGACCCAATGCTTTTATAATTTGACCTTTAATCACACTCATTTGAGACAGCTGCTACCATCTTCCCTCTTAGCGGGCTCCCTGTTTGTGTGTGATTGGAAATCCGACAATAAAGTTATCAACTGAGCAATAAGTGGACTGAAGCAGATGTATTAGTCTCTTTGTTTTTTATTAAAATAGAGTCCAGAAAGACACAAAGGAGACGCATCGTGACTGTTGGGTTGGTTTCACTTGATGTTTTCTTCCATTTTGGAGTCAATAACCACACGAAGATCTGGATTGGAGAAGTGATCTAACAAAAGACCATTGACACTTGTTAGTGGGATATGAAGCTGGTGTTCCTTCTTTCCATAAAATCCCACGATAAACCAAATCGACTTTGTCGATCTCTTGTAAATGTTTACGTCCGTCAGTGGTAAAAGATAAAAAATGCATGACATGTTTAAATTAAGGCTAAATCAGCCGTTCACAATTACTTTCTGTACAGCCGTGATGAAGGTTGTTTCAGGTTGAAAAAACAAGTAAACGATCAATGTATTATTATGTATAGCACAACAAAACTATATCATAAACATGTGACATACAAAACATTAGAACGTGTGTCTGCATGCAACTCACCTGCAGCAAACTCATGGATGTCGGCGGGCCTTTTGCCAAGCACATTTCTACAAGAAAAGAGAAAATACAAATAGTACAACAAGTATGTCTTGAAGAGCCGCTTAGAAAAGAGGTTTTGTGAATGTCTAGAAATTACTCTCCAAACAATTGGCCACACAGGCAAACTCAGGCCTTGAAAAGAAAAACAGATTTAAGAAAAAGACAAACATATTGTCACCAGGAAGACCAAATGTATCCCAAAAACAAGCTAAGTTACAATTATACATGGAATGGTTTGCCTGGCCATATGTGCATGTCAGTTTAATATCAGATAAGATTATATAAGATAAAAGAATCCTTTATTAGTCCCACAGTGGGGAAGTTTCAGGATCCCAACACATTAGAGCATTAATAAAAATAAGATACAAATAAAACACAATAACAATACTAAATACTAAATACTAGAGGAAACAAAATATATACACAAGGCAGTGAGTAAAGTATTATAAATCAGTTTACATTTATTTAAAAACATAAACCTTTATCTGAATTATTTAGTCTTTCATTCACATTTTGATTCAGAATGTAATTGTCCTATAGTTGTTTTATTTTATATCGGAGATGTTTGTAATAAGGGGAAAAGTAGAGTAGATATAGAGTAATACCATCCGTAATTCTCTTTTAGTGGCCTACACTCAAAAAAGCGATTCAAGCCCTTCTTAGAGGTGACACATTTAAATATTGTTTGATACATTTAAATGAATCAATTACAAAACGAAGATATTTATATAGAATTGGTGTAACACAAAATGTATGAATACTTTCATTTATTATATTTATTTAGGTTACACTCACAAAAACGATTCAAGCCCTTCTTCGAGGTGACACATTTAAATATTGTTTGATACATTTAAATAAATCAATTACAAAAATAGATATTTATATTTAATGGGTGTAACACAAAATGTATGAATACTTTCATTTATTAGATTTATTTAGGTTAGATGGTGTGCATATCAACTCAAAATAAATGTGTTTCATTGGGAACTACCCTTTGCGCATGCGCCAGCTGAAAATCAGTTGTTTACAAGGTGAAGACACTTTCAGGGCTGTACGGTGGTGTAGTGGCTCGCACCGTTACCTCAAAGCCACAGGTCCGTGGGTTCAATTCCCAGTCGGGGCGTTCCTTCTGTGTGGAGTTTGCATGTTTTGTTAGTTAGTTAGTTTATATTTTGAGTTGGACAAACACAAATTAATTTAATTTAATGAATATCGTTATTTTATTTGAGATGTATTTGATACAAATGAGTTGGACTAACTTAATTACATTTTATTGCACTGATGTGCTAAATTTGAGTTGGAGATGCATATAATTATTGGATGGAAAACCTGCCAACAATTTAATTGAGTTCATCCAATGAGTCATTTCTTTGAGTGTATATTGTATATGTGCTGTATTTGTAAACCAGACAACACTATTCAACACCACGCTGCAGGGGCAGACGTACCTGAGAAAGTCCGCCATCAACTCCTCGACCTCTGGGTGGGACCTCAGATACTTCTCGTTGTCGATTCTCGTTTTGCGCTGACCACAACAACAACAACAACATGCGTTAAGGCTCGCGCATCCACGCCCTGCGGCTCCGCGTGAGTTTGTGCGTCGTTACCTTGAAGCGTCGCAGCTTCTCCTGCTGCTCCGCACTCAGCTCGCCCACGTCCAGCTTAATCAAACCTCCGTTACCGGCCATCCTCTCTGCTTCGAGATTAATTGACCGTCAGGGACAAACTCGGTCACGTGTTAAAGACACAGACGCTACGGTGTGTTGCCGTGGAAACGACCTCCGGCGATTAACGACTACGTCCGCGAGGTGGCAGCATACGACAGGAAAATAGTTCCCGGTATTTACTTGTACTGTAATTAATCCACGTTTTTAAAGCAGCAATAATTCGAGATATACACCATAGTAATCAGCAGCAACCACAAGAAGCCTTCAACTTGTTTATTTGTCTGTTCATTACATTTTCTAATAACCCATCACGATCCACAGATGACCACGAGCATCCTATTTGATAAGGTTTTGCATTTCTTTCTAAGTGAATATTTAGATTTAGCTGTGTAGTCCCTGAAAACTGTAACAATCACACTTGATGCTGCTGGGGTTGTATTAACTCATTGCTCCCTCTTCCCTGTGTGATGAGTGCAGTTCACATGCTTTCTCCACTAGAATACTATCGGCACCAGCACCTGATTTACTGAGTGGTCATTTTATTAAATTAATTTGGGAATATGCTACATATAAACACAAAACTAAGGTAACGAAAAAAACTATATTTGATGACCTCTTCAAGAAAGAGGCTCAAGATCAAATAATAAACCAATACTTAACTTAATAAGGCCTGCATGTGTCATATCAATTGATGTTGTTCTTCGGGTTATTATAACTACGGTATTATTTTATTATGTATTATTCCTAGAGCCTGGAGTTTAGGGGCTAACACAGTAAAGAATATGTTCAAACTGAAAGAGCAGCAAGCGATATATGTGATAAACATTAATAGAAATGACATACAAACAGAAGATACGGTGGTATGCTTGACACAGGCCTATAATGAGGCCCACATCTAGTCTACGGTGTATCAACACACTTTAACTAGGCAGATATGAGAAAGAGTAGCCAAAAGGCTGCTCTTGAGACAAATACAATGACAAAAAGTCTTTGAGAGATATTTTAGGCATTATTTAAGAAGACAGTATACTGTCTTCTTAAATAATGCCTAAAATATCTCTCAAGAGAGACAGATTACAAGTGGTTCCTGAGTTTGCATCCAACAGAAGCTCATTGAAAAACAATCCCAATGTTAAGTCCAATATCTTTTAGTCATCTGTGACACTGGCTAGTTTTATTCCCTTTTCCGCCTGCCCATGAGTTCTATGGAGAAAGAAATAACTTGTGTTGTTGAAGTTCATGGCTTCTACCCTCTCCTTCAGCCGCTGTTCTTCTTCCCCTTTTTCCACTTCACTCTGTGGTTCTTTTTTGTAATGAGGGGGGGCGAAGGCCACCAGAGCCTGCCCTTCTGGAGGCGTTGGGCTGGAAGGCGGAGGCCGCGGAGAATCCTTACATTTTATGACGACACGCATAAATCTTTCCTTGTGTCTGAAAGGAAAATAAGAGAAGTTGACTGAAATAATTTGCTGAGATTTGAAAACCGGGACATCCACTGGCAATTATCTAACTCATGTTATAAATGTATCCATGTTTGTTACACAGCAGGGAATACTATTTTTCTATGTTTCTAGATAGAGACAATATACCTGAATATGTAGGCAGCTAAAAGGACAAGAGACAAGAGAGCAAAGGAAGCAGAGATCCACAGGCCATGACGCGACACCGCCGCACCACGTTGGACTGGCTCAGGATCTGCAGTAAAGACAGGAGGCTGTGAGGAATCCTAATGGAGCTGAAAAAACATCCATGCAATATGTATACGCTCACGCTTGTGTGTGTGTGTGTGTGTGAGTGGATGAGATGTGTGTTGAGCCATGTTTCCTGTGGCTTGTTTCGTTGTTAACTCAGTTATTATGATGACATGGCTTCCTGTTGAAGCCCAGTGGGGCAGAGGGGGCTTTCAGAAATCACAAGATTTAAGACTTCCCTCTTTCTGTCGTCCTTTTCCCCCTCGTCACACACACACACACCTAATTAACCAAAATATCTGCCATATCTTACCATCAATCACATCAACATCTGTACCAGAGCTGCCCTCATTGTCTGTGTATACTGGAAACTGCAAGTTAGAGAAGGTATTGCGACAGACGTGGTGAGATACTGGAGGCAGGACAACAATGAATTCTGTAGCAGCAGCACACGAGTGTCTGTTTGACTCTCACCGTCGTGGACAGATCATCTTTCAACAACTCGAATGACCCTTTAGCGGAGGAGAGAAAAATCCATGCAGATGACTTGTTATCAACAACTTTAACAGGAAGAAGCTCCTTCATATTCTAGACAATAAAACATATGTGACATCTATATTTTCTAGTTTGAAATACTGTAGCTTATGTGCACTTTTTTTGTCCTATGACCTGCTTGACAGTATTATACATTGATCCAAAATGCTGCATGGATTCATGCGATGCACAATGAGTTAACAACTTATTCAGAGAGGAAGAGAAGCTCAAGTGGAAGGGGTACAAGTGAGGAGATGTGGGTGGGTGATTTCTGAACAGCGTATTTGGAAAAACCCAATCACACAGGAAGGAAACAGGAGCCCTTCCTCCTCTGGTCGCCATGGCAGCATTTGTCTGTGTCCAGGGTGGATCATGTATTACAAAGATCATAAAGCTCAATGACTTACAGGTCCCTGTCATCTACGTCACTAATGTCTCTAAAACCAATAACAAACTTTTTCTGCCTGCTGGAAGCCTGAACAAGAAAAACATACTAATTTGAGTTTACCACAAACAACAGCTTTCACTAAGCGCATGTCCCCATCTTGAAATGGCTTAATTTGATACATTTATTTCTTCATGTATGACTGTGTGCATGTGGGCATGTGTGCTTACTTGTTGACCTCAACCAGCTGCTGGCTTGGACAGGTGTACTCCAGTCACTCCACTGACCATCGTACTCTTCCTTGGTTCTGAGTTGTATCAAGTACTCAACACCAGGCATTGCATCAGTGATTGTGTAGGAGCGCTTCTTCACCGCCTGTATCTACATGGACACATACAGAGGGACAACCAGGTAAACACACATCGGGTGTGTTCAGTAAACACACTCACACCGACGGTGCATGCTCAGAAAGTATTTGTCCAGTAGCCCTCACCTGGCCATGATATAACGAGGACTTGAGAGGTCGGTATTTGATCTCGTAGTTTAGTACATAAAAGCTTTCTTGAGACTTCCAGGAGTTCGGCAAACTCCAGGTAACGGTCATCCTCATCTCTTGTCCCTCCTCCTGTTGAACCGTCACATCCGATGGAGGGTCAGGCTTTACTGAGGGAGCAAGGAGGAATCCAGTAAGAGCTTTCCATCCAAGCAAACACACCCACGTGGCATGGACACACACCCGCCTCCATCCACAAACGTACAAATGCTTAGCGGTAGGAAGTGCAGCAGGGCGCTGGTGGCGTTTCCTGCGATGCTCGTCACACACAGGTAGGCCATGTGGAGGGTTCTCTGCTCGTCCTCATTGTGGTCCAGAGCACACCAACAGCGGGAGCTCCGATGTGAGTATGAGCACTGCGATGGAAGGAACGCCTGTGTGGGGCTGAGGGAAACAACAACAAGGACAACATTCACTCACATAGGATGGGTGAGATGGATGACAAAGAGACGGAAAATAAACTGCATCTCAATTATAGTTTGTAATGTTGTTAAAGGTTTGTTTGAAAATGGTTATTTATTCCTCCACACACACACATATAAGTTATTCATTGGGTAGTTGTAGTGTCAGTGTCTGTCTTTACCTTTTACTAAGGAGGAGGTAACAGTTCGGCCATATCGTGAGGGGCCTCTGAGGGGCCCATTCACAGCGGATCTTACTGCTGGGTGACCTTTTGTAGCAGGACAGGCTGGGAGTCTCTGGAGGATCTAACACATAGAGAAGACATGCAGTGATGCTGTATACTCATCATTCAGTTCATTTTCAATCATTTTTTTAGTCAAATATTTTTTTCATGAGCTGTTTTCAAAAGAATAAAAAACAGCCATAATACTTTCTCAGAGTTCAATATGACATTTTTATTTCTTTGTTTTGTCCAAATAACAATCCCAAACAACCAAATATTGAATCAACAATGACGTAAAACAGAGAAAAGCAGGGCACCATACCACCAGCACGTATGCATTAAAGAATGTATATATGTATGAAAAATAATGTTATATCAAGACCTTCATGAATATCTGATGCACCATCTCATTGTTCTAATGCATCAGTGTGACAAACTCACACTGATTGTGAGTACATCTTTCATGAACACTTACATTCTGAATGTGTCGCATAATGCACTTTGCAACGTCTGACTAATACTATACTTTATACAGAAACCCACCACCAATGTTAACCTTTTTGTTTCGTTCGTAAAATGAAGAAGTGTTATGACAAATGACAGAGCGAAGGACAAACATCCCATGGATCAAGTTAACACTTTAAACTTCAATCATCACGTACAACACTATTCACCTGCAACGTGTATGAGGAAGGAGGACCTCTCTCTGCCTCGGTGATAACAGGTGTACCTCCCAGAGTCCTCCAGTCTGACCGGGGACAGAGACAGTGCAGCCCCTCTCCTCTCAAATGTGGTTTCTCCCCGGTCTCTGACTCCTTTCCTCACTGTCCGACTCATCCACTTCCACTGCAGCCTTGACTTTGTGCCCCTTGTAACTCTGCTCCCTTTCTCCGCTTCCTCCTCTTCCTCATAATCGCCCATGCCATCCATCTCTTCACCCTTTAGTTGTCTGTCCACACTGGTTGGCCGGGCTGTGTGAGTGCTGGTAGAAGCTGTATATCCTGTAAGTCCGAGGCTTCTGCTTTCTCCAGCCAAAGTTGAGTTGGGCTGTTTTCCCTCATTCACAGGATGTTTTTTAATTTTCATCCAGACTCCAGTTTCGCTGATTATGTTTTCAGTGGTTGGGGTTGCATTAGAGGAATTCCCTCTTCTAATGTTTGCACTGTTTCTGTGAATGCTGACCTTCACCCCGTCCACCTCCACACGGCCACTGCAGGTCAAAACCAACTTACTGCCCTGGGATACAACCAGCACACCAGGTGGAGGCTCTGCACAGAGAAACAAACATCATTTACACATCTTATGTAATCCAACGGGTGTGCTGAGTGTTATGACTTGTGTACGTCGGAGACAGACTTTGTTTTATTGTACATTTAACCAGTATTTTGCACAAAATTATTTCCCATTGAGTACTCTCAACGATACGCACGGCACAGAGAGAATGCAACATTGCATATAACCAAAATAACCAACTCCATCTTAACTTCCTCTTTTACTGTTTCTATTTTCTGTGCCCTCTCTTTGTCATCTCACTTATTTACATTTCTGCCATCACCTAAATACACAGATTATCTGATTGCACTCAAAACTCAACCAATTATGACTTGAGAAGCGCATATACTCCTGTCCATTGCCCTTAGTGCACACTTTCTCTCCTATCATTCCACTTTCCGACAGTTCAGTTCAATAGGGGGTTTGCAGCTGAGAGAAGAACACGTGTGCGCCTGCGTGTGCGGGATTTAGTTTGAATACATTTACACATATTTAATTCTATCATTTCAATATGCCTGACCCAGAATGTATCTGACCTGCATTCATAATTTGATTAATTTGTTGACATCAAAGTAAAAAGGAACTTCAACCCCTTCAAGAAAAAATAAATAACAAAAGTTAAATTAAAAAACATTAAAAACAATATAGGCTAGTAGGCTATGAAGAACATTTCTCTGAGTTTCGACCAAAAGCTACACAACAGAAATGTAGACGTACACAAAACACAGAATGATAATACAGATAAGTTCCTTATTTTTTCTTCAAGTTCTGTAAATATTATCTAAAAAACACGGAATATAAACGTTTGCTAAACGATGTTTCACAGTCCTGACAAACAAAGCACACGTCAACAATATGAGAAACTCCTGTGAGTGACATCTATTACTTCACAACACGTTCTTGATTGTTTTAATGACTTAGCAGGATAAATCACAAAGCTTCGGCTTTTTACCTTTTCTGGGGCAGGTTCCGTCGAAAGCGCCCCGGACCCGCGCGGCGCACAGAACGCACAGCAAAAGGAGAACAATCCGCATGTTTGCGCATGAGTCCCCTCAGCCGGTGCTCACACCATCAGGTGCACGCCAACAGCACCGGGTGCAGATTGCTCTGGCTCTGGACGACATCTCCACCCGCATATCTACAGCAGCAGCCACTGAAGGTCCTCCTCTGCACGCGGGCGGCTCCGCTCCCGGCTTCCTCTGGTTGCAGCCGGCTGCTGTCAGTCAGACCCGGTGTTGTGAAACCCAGCTCTCTTCCCGTCGCTCAGTCCGTTAAAGAGGAAATCCTCACCGAGATAAAGACCCCGTGGAAGCTGAACATAGGCCTGCTCTAATAAATTCATATTTAGAATGGGTAAAAGTCAGGAAGTCATATACGCAAGTTGATATCCAGATTGTTCTGTATCACTAGGACTTTATTCTAATTACATACTGTAAGTGTGGGAATTTATTTATTGTATTTGCTATAGGATTGTTTTATTCCAATATAAAATGTAAATCAAGTCCACACATTTGTTCATGTTTTCCAATCACTGTCACACTGTGATAAAGACGACTCACACGTGCTGTTGCCATATAAAGTACCACTGAACCTCATTTCTTGCCCCAGGTGGTCATTTCTACCGTACACCTTGGTTGCTCCTTGAAATAACATGGACACAGTTTGATTCTCTCATTTGAAAGAAAGATGACACGTTTATTGATCACCTTTCAACTGTACATTCATTTCTGGTCTTGTTTTTGCAGGTCATGTTTGCATACTGTTGTGTTTCCAGTCAAATAGCTACTTTGATGAAGACTGCAGTAGAAGGGGCTGATCCTGGAACAGGTTTATATTGTTCCTCTGCTCACCCCAACTTGGGTAAGGGTCCACAATTGACAGTAGCATTTGCAACACAGATGGCATGTTGAACTTGATTGATGGATCAGGAAGCTTTAGAGGAGAATGGTGGCATTGTTAAGGCGTCATTATCTCCTTACACCTTTCCTTCATGCGTTGACAAATTCAAAGCCCGTTACTGAAATTGACAAATCCCCTTTTAAGGTGCGTTACAGCATTTTTCCGTTTTCACAGAGTTTCTTTGCACTTTGCTCAAGTCTAACCTAAAGTAAGCTTGTGACCTGCGAAGAGGAGAAAACGCTCTGAGAGCTCTAAGTGCAACTCAACTTGACCATTATAAAACACATCAATATGATGCAAAATGAAATGGAAAACATTTTAAGTAAACAAGTAAGAAACAAAATCAATGGGAGATAAAGGACCTGCAACAGTTTGGAAGTGTCCTGTAACGTAAAGCACCATTCTCACTGAGAACTATAGTGAACAAAAACATCTTTAGGAATAATGCCTGCACTTCACTGATTAAAGTTATTTTTATTCTGTTCATTTATTCAACCCATTGTTGATTTTGAGGGAAGCTCGGTTCTGAACAAGGCTTAACTTGAAATTACAAGTGGAAATAATCTTTAACATCATTAATAGTAAGTTACCTTTTCCACAACCGCTGCTTTGCTTCTGGTAAATACTGTAAGTCTCGTGATGTTCTAGTCAATGCCGTGGGAACAGTATATCTCCAATAAATCCCAATTCACAGTTGGACAAGGTCCATGTCATTAGGATATGCCACTGCCGATGATTTGAATTTATTTGACCTATTATAGAAGCTTCCGTTGCGAAACAGAGAGAACTGACAGTCTACTCTCTATAACTCAGTTTCTCTCCAGCAAAGCATGTCACACAACCTGCCTGTGTGTGCAAACATGTGATGGACATTAGTGAACAAGTTATTCTTCCATTTATTCTGAATGTTTCACTCAATCTGGCTGGTTTCCATGGGGACAGAGGGTGGGCGGGGGCTGTTGGATGCAGTGGCCCGAGCCTTCCAACCAAACAGAGCTTCCTGTCGGAGAGAAGGAAGGTTGTGTCAATGTGCATGGTTTTAGATGTACTTGTATTGATCACTGCAACTCACCTGCATGGCGCCCAGAGTGATGGTCCAGCCTCCAGGTGAGTCTCCCTCATTGGAGCTCTCTGCTGCGGAGATAAGGACGCCTGCACTCTCGGCCTGGGCTGAACCCTGAGGTGCAGCTGCTTCCGAAGCTGGTGGCGTTTGTGTGGATGAAGCGGGAACAGTCTGTTGGGCCGGCACTGCACCAGTCACCTCCTCGATGGCCGTGTCTTGTGAGCCCAGAACAGAGGAGGAATTTGAGAGCGGCGCAACTGACCCGGACACACAACTGCGTGCCGGGCTGCTTTCCCCGGAGGCGCTGGGAGGTGTGTGAGGGTGCGAGGGCTTCTTCCTGCGGAGCGTGTCGATCCAGCTGGAGCTGTGTCTGGAGGCAAAGGTGGCCATGGCCATAGTTGAGAGCCTCATGTTCTTTCCTGACGTGATCAGCTCTCCAAATCCTTCCTGGTGGGCAAAGGCGTAGCCGGATCTCCTGGAACTGCCCCGAGCACCCAGACGGCCCTCTGACACGCTGCCCAGCCCACGCCAGACACCTCCCACGCTACGACCCACCGGCTTTCGCTTCTTCTGCCGCACCAGCTGAGTGTAGCGGACCTGGAGAAGGAGCGTGGACAAGAGGTTTGGTTGTCGGTGGTTTGGCACAGTTTTCTGTCCTTGAGTCAAGCTAAGCTACGGAGCTTCTCATAAAGAGAAATGATATCTTAAAGGTTGTGTTGTAAATCTTCAGTCGGCCGTGATGTTGAAGAATGTTGGTGATGAAAAGATCTCTGCGGACACGGTCTTGTTGCTGATATAATGCAGTTTTATTACAGAAAGAAAACAGGTCTAATTACGAGCGTATACTGCTTACAGCCCGGGTGATTTCAGAAGGTCTAGAAAATCCACGAAATACACACAAATGAATTTGTGTTACCTCTTTTAAGGAAGCAGGAAAGGGCGTTTTGGTCCAGCATTGGAGCAGAATCACGTCATTCCATAAGGGTCTCCTGATGTCAAACATCTGGTCCAACTCTAAACAATGGTATTATCTACCATGGAAACCTTGTGTATATTTATGGTTGTATATTTAAGAGCTGTAATGCAAAATACACCACAGTTGCCCCTCCTGTATACCTTAGGGTCAATTTGACCCCATTCAATGTTTAACCCTCCTGTTACCTTTATATTTACTGACATATTTTACCCTTGGGGTCAATTTGACCCCATCAATTAAAACCTCCAGAAAATTATTAGAATTAATATTGTTTTCCAAGTTTAAGTGTGAGGTACTTTATGTTTGTTTGTTAAATAGCCCTTTAAATATATAAAAAAGTTGATATTTCTTATATGTTTGACACAGTGAAAAACAGCCTGGGGTCAAATTGACCCGAAAGAACACCGACATTAAACATTGAATGGGGTCAAATTGACCCTAAGGTAACAGGAGGGTGAAACATTGAATCGGGTCAAAATGACCCAAAGGCGGGGGGAGGGTGTAATATTGATTCGGGTCAAAATGACCCTAAGGCAACACAAGGGTTAAATAGGTAAACAAGCCATTTTTAAGAAATATATATGTTTGATAAATTTGTTTTATGCATTTTCTTTGTTGAAAATACACGTTAAACACTTTTTAAACCAGACCAAATAAATGCATTAAAGCAAGTTAACAGGCAATCTCATTTTTTAAATGTCCTCTCTTCAGTAAAAGAAACAAATACACGGAGGCCTTCGATATTGGATTCGATGTTAGAAATACTACACTTATCAGTATTGTGTATGTATGAATATGCGTATATGTTTGATGAAATACAATGGAAGAGATTCTGCTTATTAATTTGGCAAACCTAATCAAATCTGCTGGTGGTCTCACTGGTGGGTCCCGAACCAGTCATTGGGAATGACTGCTACATAATGTCGACCACAGCGAGTTCTGCTGGTTAGAGACACTGACTGGTCTAATAAAGTAACTTGAGCCATCAGGGGACACTGATAAGTCAATATTTACAGAGTATTCTAAGTGCACAAGGCCAGTGACAGTAAGCATGGACTCTTCTTCTTCACACACACACACACAGACACACACACACACACACATGCACTCGCGCACACACACACACACACACAATAATTGTTTGTACGTGTGTAGTTAATCATTGGCTGAGACCAGTTTCAAAGTGACCTGTTGTGAAGATGAGACATTGACACATGTTATAAAGAAGAAGATGGTCACATCAGGGTAAAGATGGTCACATCAGGGTAAAGATGGCCACATCAGGGTAAAGATGGCCACATCAGGGTAATGATGGTCACATCAGGGTAAAGATGGCCACATCAGGGTAAAGATGGTCACATCAGGTTAAAGATGGTCACATCAGGGTAAAGATGGCCACATCAGGGTAAAGGTGGCCACATCAGGGTAACTAGAATGGGCACTCGGTAGAGCGCATACCTTCGCATATCACAAGATTTGGCATTGAATTATGAACATTTTGGCATTAGTTGCATGCCAATTGGATAGAAATTGACCGCGCTATGGTAAATACGATTTTGACCTTTTCATGACCTTGACCTTTGACCCGATCGATCCCAAAATCTAATCAAATGGTTCCGGGATAATAACCAATCATCCCACCAAATTTCATGCGATTCGGTTTAATACTTTTGGAGTTATGCGAGTAAAACGCATACAAATAAATAAATAAAATAAAAAATGTAAAAAAAATACACGGCGATCAAAACATAACCTTCCGCATTTTCAATGCGATGGTAATGATGGTCACATCGGGGTTAGACGCTTTGTGTTGTGTGTGTGTTCTCACCGTGTCTGACAGCTGTGGTTTCAGGTCCACCTTGAGGAAGCGGAATGCCAAAACTGGAACTATACATATTGCTGTCGCCAGCGCAATAGTTAACCACACGACTGGCTGCAACAACGTGCTCTGGGCACTACCTGTACTCACAAACATACAATAACACAAACATTAGCAAATATGCTTCAGGAGTTTACAGCATTTCACAAATACTAAGAACACACGCATATTAGAAATCTTTCCATGATGATCTCAATGGTAGCCTGAAATTATTTCAGCAGTTGACAATAAGAAGATATTATCTTTCATAGAGCGAATACATTGGCATATTTTAGCTTGTTATATATAGAATAACAGGTGGCAGTGAATTCATGTTTGATTGCATGCATTTTGAAGGTAATTTACTTTCTTGACCTTCTCCTGATTCAATCTTCAAATACTTTTGTTTTGTTTTGTTTATAGAATTATAGTTCTTTAGAATAATTAAATGTTTCTGTTTAAAATGACTATATTATGGTTTCTGTTTTAGTACTGAAACTGTAAATATTTAAATATATTAGTTAATATGGCAATTCTAAATGATCCTCCCTCAGTGCTCTTACAATGCACTTGACACATGTGAAGCATCTTTACTTTTTTAAGGATAAAGATTTTGTTCTTATTTTTTATAATTTTAGATTCTCAAATACTTGATATTGGGAACAACCATTAAGTATTGGTCAGTGTGTCTGTCTGTGTGTTAGTGTTTGTGTGCGTGCCAGACAAACAACAAGAAGAGGGGACCGACCTACAAAGTGGAACTGATTGGGAAAGATCCTGAAGAGGGTCTGACTTTGCAGAGTGAACATGATGGAGAAGAATAAGCCCAGAGAGCCCCACACACACACATGGTTGATAACAGTCCAGAAGCCTGTGTCAAGAGCGATCTACATAACCAGACACACGTGCAAAACATCACAGTTAATACGCAATGCTGGGTCGGACAGTAGTGAAACACTGAAGTTGCGAGCTGTGACGAAAGCCCGGCCTCTCTCACCTGTACGCTGACCACAATGACCAGGGCTGTCGCCGTGGTGACTGCAAACGTCTGGTAGTCAGCGAGGGGCACTCCGGTGCTCTGAGTGGCGTCGGACAGGACAGCACAGGGGACAACAAACAGCACCACTGATGTGTAGATGCCCTGGGCGATGCAGATGAAAAACTCTCTCTTGTTGAAGAGCAGGTTGAGCTGCCCGGGCTCATACAGTTTAGGATACTCCAGACTCCTCTGGTCAGGAACGTCCTACAGTAAGAAAAGACGTGAGGAGCTGCATTTATGACTAAAACAACACCGGCCTTCTGTGTTACCTGGAATTTACAGTTTACCAAGAGTCTCAATGCATACAGTGACAACGCTAACATGCCAATGTGAAGCAGGTAGAGCTTTACCATGTTCCCCATCTTGGTTTGGCATACACGGGAGCAGAACTTAACACAAAACACAGCTGATACCGGCGGGAATAGTTTGGAGTTATTTGTTCATGAACCCAAATATTGGACACGGTAAAAGTTCAACCTGATGACAACCAAAAACTAAATTATTTCAACATCCTGAATGTCATAATGAATGTCATGGCAATCCATTCAGTAGTTTCTTCTCAATGTCGACCGTATTGTGGCATTATAGGGGCAGTCTACAAAATGTGATGGAAGTCCATCTAATCCTTGTTGAGATATTTCAGTGTGGTCCAAAGTGGTGGATTGACCAACCAACAGACCAACACTGCTATCATTTAGTATTGCACTGTTGTCATGGCTGATAACGATTTAGACAGCAACAG